>NC_140511.1:37901912-39101912 GCF_964339955.1 Pipistrellus hanaki | reverse complement strand
CTGTTAATGAATTGTAACATAAATATCTGTGTTTTCCGATAGTCTTAGGTGACCCTGCTAGCGGTTCTCAACCTGTGGGTTGCGGTCCACAGGTTGAGAACCGCTGCTGTAGAGCCTAAGACCATTGATGTCCCCGCTCATCCACAGAAAGAGGTAGAAATGGCTGTATGGTGCTTCCTGCTCCAGCGCTGTGCTGGATGAATAGAGTGGCTCAACAGGTGTGATAGACTCAGATCCACAGTGCAAAGTTGAAATGAATGCTAGGATTTTCAGGAGCATGGCAAAAGCAGAGCACTTTTATCTGCTTGATGCTCTGGGCTCTGTCTTAGGAAGGGGACATTAAATCAATCAAGGTTAACATAGCCATTAAAAGGACAATGAATATTCCACTCCTGTGTTCAACTGGGCCTTCACAAAGAAACTCTGTCCATTTCATAAAGGGGTGTGAACTCCCACCCGCACCCCATTCCCTCGACTACTCAAAATCTTAGGGATTGGGCCTAAACCAAAAGCACTCTTCCTACATTTCAGCTTACAAGTTCTAATCAAAGTGGGCTCCATACCCCAGGGGATCACAGACAGGGTTCAAGGGCCATCCTGATGTTCTCACAAATATTTACATTCTGTGACATACCGTTTAAAATTTACATCTTCCAGTCCTTGCGAAGGCTCTCAGTGATGGGCTGGGAAAACCCAAGAGCTTGTTTTTATGTATGTCATAACAACCTGATAATAAGCAAGGTGTAAGGTTTGTGACCCAGCAGGACTCCTAGAGACCCAGCGCAGGGAGCGTTGTAAGAAGGGTGGAACCTTTCACCTCATTTGTTCCAAAGCCCCTCCTCCTGGGAAAATGTCTAGCTGGAGCGGAACTGGGGCTGAGCAACAAATTACTCCTCTCCAGCAAGCCTTGTCTCCACTGACAGCCATTTCCTAAGAAAGGTCAGCTGGTTGTTGAGACAGGAGACAAGAGCTGAATCTCTGAAAAGGATTGGGGCTTCAACCTCGGGGTATAATGAGAATTTCCAAACGGCTGTATTTTCTTCTTGTGGGCAGCATCTGAAGCCACTCAACAGGGCACGCATACAGAGATGTGTTTGCCCGGCAAGGCATGAAATATACATACAAAAAAAATGTAACAACCTTCCGCTCCATCAGCACTGGCAACCCACGAACGTAGCCAGAGCTCTCATTAGGCAGGCAGTAACGTGGGGCTTCTCCCACACCCCCAAATCTCTAGGCCTTGTTTCTCTCATAAGGAACTGGGCAGGGATGGTGGAAAAAATTTCTTTGTTGGGCAGAGAATCTATCTTGATTTCTATTAGATTAAAATGCATCTTTCCAAATTACTTCATGTTAATGATAATTAAGGAAAGCACTTGCACATACAGTTTTGAGCCAAAGCAATCCTTAATTGGCAAGAAGGCAGAGCATGTAAAATAATCTTAATAATAATAATGGTTAAAATTTATTGAGCACTTAGTAGGTGCCAGACATTGTGCTAGGCACCTCATTCATATTTTCTCATTTTATCTTTATCATTATGCTCACTATTGGGGATCCCTCTGTCTCATTTCACTTGGTAGAACCTATCACCATAGATATTTTTTAATAGTAATGGCGAAAAGGGGGGCGGATTCTGGAGCTTGGGGGAAAGGAAAGTGGAAGCAAACTGGATGGCAGAGTGGAAGAGGAGTAGGGGCTTTTTATAGGATGGAGCGTGCCAGGCAGTTGGATTCTGCACGGTGGGCTGATGGGGTCTCTCTTTCTCTTTCCTCTTCCACTCCCCAAATAAAATGAAGGCTTGGAGAAATGCAGTTAGGAAAGCTGGGTACCTGAATTTCCGGAACGATGGGGCCTTTCTCTGCACAGGAGCTGGCAAAGGATGTCAGTGGGGACGGAGACACAATAGGGTTGGGGCGGGCGAAGTTGCTCAGGTCGCAGCTGGGAATCTCATTCTCTTCATGGCGCATGATGATGGTCTCCATGACAAAGAAGCGGTCCCAGGGCAGCCAGAGGGTATGCTCCTGAGTGATGAAAGGTGCCCGTTCGAACCGCAGGATGATGGAGATGCCGCCATTTGTGACCAAGTCAAAGCTGTTTGGGAAGTGGGAGGGTTGAGAAAAAGAGAAGAGGGGGGAGCGGGAAAAGGAAGAAACAGGAGATGATGATGAGGAGGAGGAAGATGAGCAGGAGGAGGAAAAAAAATGGAGAAAGGAGAAAAAAATTACACCAAAGTGTCTGAGCACTTGTTGAGGAGACTTTAAAACCTAAAAGGCTTCATTGCAGACACAAACAGAAACAGATATTCCACAAAGTATTTAAAAAGAGAGAGAGAGAGAATTTGCCAAAGCCAAATTAAACACTACTTCAATGGAGGGTGATTTGCCAAGACACAGGGCAGTGGCTGAGCCTGTGCTGTGGTGCTCTTAGTACATAGGGCTCTTGAGCTGATGCTCAGTGAAAAGTCAGAAGAATAAAGTGGAACAAGCCCTGCCCTGCTGTGAGGAACCCTAAGCCTAGTTCTGCCTCTGCCATAAACTACTGTGTGGTCTTGGGTAGGTCACTTAGCCTCTCTGATCCTCAATTCTCTCATCTATTGAATGTAAAGGTTCAAATGGACTCTTCTTAGGTCACTACGGTTCTATGACTCTACATCAGCTTTAGTTCTGATTATGGTACATTACTCAGCACAGGCCTTTGGGATCACAAAAGAGCTAAGCAATCTTGAGACGCACAGTTAGAATCACAGTACACCAGAAGTGAATGGGGATCCAGAAGACTGAGTTCCAGCCTCCCAGGGGAGATGAGATCTCCATGACAGCATCCCTGAGAGCCTTCAATCATTGTCCTCTCCCAATCTGATGACAGTTAGTTTCTTCTACAAATACACCATTGGGGAGGCATTAAGTTCCTACTTGCACAGTTCCAGTGATAAGGAGCTTGCTATAGTCTGATCTCTAGCTAATTCTGGTTGTCATGATTTCTTTCTTTAATTGAGTCTGGGTCCTTCTCCTTATAATTCCTTATTTTCTGGTCCTTATTCTACCTGCTGAGGTGACTTAAAGATAGTCTGTCCTTTCTTCCTTTGACCATCCTTTAGGAGTTGGAAACAGTGGTTCTGTCTACCTGTCACCTCCAGGCTGGGGTGTCTTTTTTGCTTTTACTTTTAAGATGCACTTTCAAGGCTTGCCCTCATCTTATTATTATTATTATTATTTTTAGGAGAACTCCTGCTTACTCCTTACCCACTCAGCATTCTCGCTCCCTGTCCTGGGTTGCTATTGCATCAGGTGCACTCCTCTTTACAGGCTGCATCATGCTGTCCTGGTTCACAATTTGAACTCTCTGGCCCAGGGCACTGATTCATCTCAGTCTTTCTGGAACCTAGCCCAGTGCTTGGTAATTGCAGTTTAGAGAATGAATGCATGAGTGATACTGTCAACGTCTTCTGAACTGACTGTCCACCAAACACCCTAAGTTCTTCCTTACTTTAGCTGTTAATGTCACTCAACCCAATGTTGACCTGTGCAGTGGGTTTTACAGACCATAATGAAGGACCTCTCCTTTATCCCTGGTAAATGTACCTTGTGGGATTGGCTTCATTGTTCTAGCTTGCTCTTCCCTCCTCTAGAAGCAGGGGTTGATTTTTCATGGAATTGAGTCTGGGTCCTTCTTGGTAGGTGACACCCCCTGGATTCGGGTCCCCCCAAAAAGCTTCTCACCCACTTTGCCTGTTTCCCACTCAGTCATCCTAGACCCACACTTAGGTAAAGACAGTTGGGTACCAACCTGCTTTGATAAGTCACAAGAGAGAAAGACCAGAAAAGGGGCTTATTTGAACTAAGGCTCAGGGTTTGGCTCTACAGCAGAATGTCAATGGTTGGGGGAGCATATGGATTGAACAGCATCTGTACTTTGACAGAAAAGTTTTTAACCATCAAGCAGAATTTTGGCCTGACTTACAAGCTCCCTTCATGAGAGGATGCTCGTGGGGAGGGAGTGAAGACAAACATGAAAAGACATTCTCATGGCTGTGAGCAAGCTGGGGGCAACTGGCCTTGCCAAGAACTTGGTGGAATTAGCTCTTGACAAGAGCCAGGTCTCCGAAGAAAACCTTCTAGTGAACACAGATTTGAACCTGACACCAAAGGGGAGGCCCAGTTTTCAGGAGAAGCCCAAGCAGCTTTGGGCCAGTCCAAGCTCTGTTGCTCACTCCATAGGTGAGTTATGTCACCTGTCTGAGCTTCAATCTCTTCATGTAAAATGAAGTTAATGATCATAATCACTTGGCAGAGTTTTTAATTAGATAGATGGGATAATGGATGGGAAACGCACTGGCCCCATTCCCTGGGCCTCATGCTCTGTATAAATCCCATTTTTCAATTCAACGAGCTTGAACTGCTTCTCTTGTCTGCTACTCTTTTGAAATTTTTCTTCATGACTGGTATTTTCCATCTTTTTAATGATCTTTTTGGCTAACTTCTCTGGTACTGTTTTCTGTTTATGAGTTCTTGTTAAGACTGGAGGTCTCCCATTTCAGTGTGGAGTGTGTGTATAGAGTGTATGTATATGTGTGCATTTGTGCATATGTGGGCTGGACGAGGGCTTGCCTGGAGTATGAAGGTTACAAAGATGAGTTAGGCTTGGTCTCTGGAACTTCATATGTACACTGTCATCTCCAACTATATCTCTAGCCTTAGAGTTTCTCCTGTGGTTTGAGAGGTAAGAAAGAAAGGGGGGCAGGGAAGAGGGGGAGGGACATGGGCAAATATTACCCATTCACATACAACAAACAGAGATTTTCAGACACTTAGAGAATAGGCAGTGACTTTCCCATACATTCTGAGGGTCTAAGTTGGGAAGAAAATTTAAGGCCCATAATGCACTGGTAAACACTCCTCTGAACCCCAAGCTATCAGTGTTGCAACTCGGGCTACTGTGATGTCATTTAGCAGGCTGATACGAGAAAAATGGCTGATGCTTACCTCTTAGGACCCCCTGCTCTCAAGGGGCAGTAGAGATTGCAGGGGGGAGCACAAACAGGAGGGATCACAGCCTGGAGGCACTAGAGTGAGCTTTTCCCAAAGGCTACCAAACATATGTTTTATGGACCCACTCTTACCAAGCACAGGGCAAAGGACTGACCCTTTGCCATCTCATATGAATGATGGTCAAATTTCCAGATAAAAAATAGCAGTCCCTATGGCTCATTTTTGATGACTGCTTCTTAGGAGGTAATAATGTAGTCAGTAGTCAGAATAACTGTTGCCTACGATGTTGGCAACTGTTGTTTTAATAAAGCAGGCAGCCCTGAGCTAGAAGGCAGTACAGACAGAGCATGAGGAGGCATATTCCTCCATGCTATAGGGGAAGTCTGTGCTGAGGCCATTGCTGAGATGGAACGTGTGCAGGGCGGGGAGCCAAGGCCTGGCCTGGCCAGGTTACCAGTGGTGACTGGCCACCAACCTCTTCCAGCTGGGCCTCTTCCCATTCCCAGGGAGTGAGAGGAAAGGGGAGGGCTCCCTGTGTCAAGCTTGCCAACCCGTTAAGAGGCACACATGTCTACAAACAGATGAGCCTCTGCTTCATTATCACCTCGGCCGGGACATGTTCACATCTGATATTGGATTAAAGAGGTGCTAAAATCAATCAGGCTGCCACATCATTTCCAACCCAGAGTGAAAATCAACCTTATGGGCCCACACTTAGCCAGATGGACTGCCACCACCTGATTTTATTAAAAATAGAGGACTTGTCACCACCGACAGCCTAAATATTCCACTTTCCTCCTTCCCCTCCCCTTTTCTCTAAAACGTTCTCATTGTTTGTAACTGTAACCATTACATTCTCATCATTTAATAACTTGTAAATTTAATAAACAGCTAATACTTATTGCCTACTTACCATGTGCCAGACCCTGGAAATACAGCAATGAACCAGAGTGGGGCAAGGAGCTAAGATTGATCAGACACCTGCTATGTTCCAGGTGCTTCCCCATCCATCATAGAATCTAATCCTTACAACCAATTTACGAGCTAAATAGTGGTGGGGCCATTTAACAGACAAAGAGGTTGAGGCCCAGAATGGTGAGGTGATTTGTCTAAGAACACATAGTTAGCAAATGGGAGTGAAAAATGATTAAAAAACAACAACTTTATTCTGCTGATGGTTCTCCCAGGGACCCAAGGTCAGACCTAGGTGGTTGCAGATGGAAAACACAGCAGAAATGGTAAGGGTTCTGGAGCTGTCTGGTCTGTAGACAGTGGTCCATGAGGTAGTGGTTTATATCCTAAGTCACAAAGCAGGAGATGATATTTAAGGTACCCTAGGTTGACTGTGAGAACCAAATGAGAAGAAACTGCTTAATTTTTAGCCAAAGGGACTTAGGCCAGAGGGAGATACAAGGTCACATAGGTAGTGAGTTGCAGAACTTGGCATCTGAATTCAGGTCCTCTGAACCCAAATTCCATTGTCTCTCTATGTTGCCATTCCAACAGCAGTTCTGTGGCAAGACCATGAGAGCAGGGCCTTCACTAACCCTGGTCAACAAAAGGCCTCTTACCTGCCATCTTGCCTGCTGATCGTGTATCCAAAGAGAGGGTTATTGACGAAACTGATGTTCACACCAACCAGCGGGGTCCCATCTGATGTCATCACTTGACCACGAATGACACATGCATGCCTGTGGGTAGAGAAGAGTAACTAACATGATTACTCATGCACAGAACCCTGGCTGTCAGGGAGCCCTAGGAGGTCAGAATACAGAAGGCAGGTCACTCAGAGAGTCTTGGTACTCTGGGGCTCATAGTGTTTACTCCAGATGAATAATAGCATTTTTTTTTTTATACTGCCTCACTGTAAGGCATCAAAGTATCCCCTAAAGAATTATTATTGGACCCTGGCCAGGCAGCTCGGAACATCATCCTGATGAGTCACGGTTGTAGGTTCAATCCCTGGTCAGGGCATATGTAGGAGGCAAGCAATAGGTGCATGGATAAGTGGAACCACAAATTGATGTTTCTCTCTCACTCTCCCCCTGCCCCCTCTCTAAACTCAATAAATAAGTACATTCATTTAAAAGAAGAATTATTATTGGGAAATGCTTTCAAATATCTCACTCAGAGGTCCTTTTCTAAGGATACTACCTTATACTGTAAGGAGCTAAAGGTGATCTGAGAGGGCTATACAGTGTAGTTATGCCTGTGAATCTGGAGTCCTGTGACTTGGGTTCAACCCTAGCTTTTGCCACTTTCCAACTCTCTAAACATGCACAATATGTGACAGCTCTTTGGATCCATTTTTTCAACCTGGTGCAGAGTAAGCTCCACCAGTGGCAGTGGTTATGATTGTCTCTAATAGTCTCACTTGGAAGTGGATGTATGAGAAAGTGAACAGAATAGAGGGCACTTCTCATCTGGCATTGCAGACAGGAGAAGGGCAGATGCTGGCATTGTCTCCCTGGAGTGGGTTCTGAAACCTGTGACCTCTCCCAACATCTCCCGCCCCACTTTCCCTCTATATTCCAGACAACTAACCATCTGCTTCCCTCAAACTCGCCAGGCAAATTTGGTTAAAGCCTGTGTTTGTGTGATGTTCTTCCATCTGCCTCAAATGTAATTCCTGCACCCTCTATCACTGTTCCTTCTCCTTTAAGACCCAGATTCCAATGACACCTCTTCCCTTGAAGCCTTTCTTGATGGTCCTAATTAGAACTAGTCACTCTTTTCTAAAACCTGACTCAACACCTTGAGACTGTATCCCCACCAACCATGTTTCTCTTCTCTACTAGGTCATGAGCTCCTTGAGGGTAGGATCAGGGTCTATTTCTCTCTCTATGTAAGGCCTGGATATGCCTAACAAGTACTAGGCCATTGTTGTTTTTTAAAAAAGGTGGTTTGAGTAAATTGGTGGGACAATGATCAAGAATGATGGTGTTTTTCCTACTGTTTCAGAAACAAAGCCTTTTTAAGCAGATGCCATTTTAAAAGGACCCCAAAGTGAAAAACAAATACAAGCAAGATCTGCTAGATGGGGGCCCCCTTTTCTCTTGGGTTGATTCTGAAGGCAACTCTGTGGAGTCTTCGTCCTTGCAGAAGCCAGAGAAAAGCCAATTGGAAAATCACTGAATGAGAGGAAACTGGGGTCCATGAGGTTATGTTATTTGCCCCAAGCCACATAGAGGAGGTGGCAGAGGTAGGCCTTGAATCCAGGCCTCACAACTCTGGGCCCAACTCTAGAACAGTCTGTTTACTATGAGCAATGGGTAGAAATGAAGGTGAGCACTAGGGTCAATGTAATAAGGGATCAGGGCACTGGGGGAAATGGGGGCAGCCCTCATTGACAATTCAGAGGCAAGTGCTTATTGTACACTCAACTTTCTCCATTCGCCTCGGTCCAGAGGCTTTGTTTCTGGCCTAGGGAAGAGCCACAAATGAGGTCTGGGGGCATTTATAAAAAAACTCTCAAACTAAGCCTCTGCTTTATTAGGTGCTTACATCTCTACCTTCTAGAGTGATAAACTTTTCTCTGTTGGATGAGAAAAGCAATTAACACCAGGCTTGTAAGCAGCTGGTCTCACTGGTGTCAGCTTGTCCTTTCTGAAGGCAAGAACAGCAAGAACAACTACCCACAATGCATCCCACTCCCTGCCCCCACCCATCCCACCCCACCTCACCTCCCGACACACAATCTGGTTAATGCTAATTCAGTCAGTGGTTTCCTTCCGAGGCCCTTGGTCTAAATGCAATTACATGGCAAACAAGTTAAGCGGGCAAGGCTCAGCAAAGACTCTCAGTCCTGCTCTGAAGGTCTCCTGATATGTTTACTCAAAATTATCTCTCCGCTAATGGGAGACTTATTCCATTAATTGTATTCAGCTGGTGCTGAGAGATGCTTTCTTTAATGGGGGGAAATTGAATTTCTTACTGCTGGAACTTGGTCCTCTTAGATAGAGGATTGCTAACAGATCCCACCTCCTGGTGCTGGCCCCTATGCAGCCTTCTCCTGACATGTGTGTCTTCAGGTTCTGCCTGGACAATAACCAGCCCTCTGGAAATGGTCTCCTTTGGGGGCTGCCCTGATTGCTGCCCCTTGGACACATGTGGCCGGCCTCCTCCGATTTATCTTTCTTTGGGGATCCCCTGATAATTGGGAAACATGAAATGAGTACCATTTGGCTATCCTGTGACCTCCACTTCAGCAAGCCAGAGCAGATGTCATTTTAGCCCAGGCTTCTGTGGATTGCTTTAGATTCTGGACAAGATTAAGTTGACTCCCTGTGCCCCTGTAGGCCACAGAGACCTCTTGCTAAAACAGGCATTTGGCTCAGGAATGAAGTCCTGGAGAAAAACACTTCCATCCACCTTCTGTTTGACCATGATTTGCAGTTGCCGAAGAAAATCCAGGGTAACATAAAGCCTGCCTTGGAACAAAGGGGATGGGGAAGTCTGCTCTGTGGAGGCCTCTGAAATGTGTCTCCTGCCACATGTTTTTGTTCAGGGAGGTTTGAAAAGGCATGGGTATTGGGCTTCCAAATGCTTTTTTTTTTCTTCGTCCATTTACTTAATGGATACCACCAGTGGTGTACTGTCAAACATTTAACAATTGACTTTTGAAAGAAAAATACCTTTAATTTATAGCATTTGCCTATATCTGTGGTGTAAATACTTCCATGATGGCCGATTTCAACTACGCATGAAATGTCACTGAACCCAGAGCTGGGAAGAGATGCACAGTAATATACCGTCATATAGTATTTCCACCACAGAGATACAATACTAGTCAACCTAATAAACTCCAGTGCAAAAACACAATAAAATAACTAGGAAGTGATAAGTTTTGATTATTACCTTTTAAAAACATAATTTCTTCAATTTTAATTTTATATAATTTAGTTTTTAATAATATTTGTGTCTAAAAATTAGCCTATAGCCCTGACCAGTGTGGTTCAGTTGGTTGGGCATTGTCCTGTGCACTGAGAGGTTGTTGGCTTGATTCCTGGTCAGGGCATATGCCTGGGTTTTGGGCTTGATCCCTGATAGGGGGTTGTGAAGGAGGTACCTGATTGATGTTTCACTTTCATATTGATGTTTCTCTCTCCCTCTCCTGATCCCTCTCCTTCTCTCTCTTCCTCTCTCTCTTAAAAAAAAAAAATCAATACAAAAAATATATAGCTTTCAGAATTCCTCACAGGTCAGTTCTCCTGAGCTTGAATGAGCTGGCTTCTGTACTCCACTAGAACACCAACCCTATACAAAGGGACAATGTGGCTAAGAAATAGTTGCTGCTTTGACCATGACATTCCACAATGGAAGACGACCTTGGCGAGAAATCACTAACACAGGGTACAAATCATAGTCACCAACTTGGCTTCCTAGCTGGCTCATATGATCTTCTTATTATCTGGCCTATATTTGATGTGTTTTGCTTTCCCTTGGTCACTGTCTTGGCATAATGGAGTTTGGGGTATTATTTTCTATTCATCCTCAGAGTCCCCACTAAGCTGTCATCACCTCAGTGAGGCTATTACCATTTTTTTTTTTTTCTCTGACACAATTTATCACACCTCCTCTAAACCTTCCAGGTCCTCTAAATCTTCCAGGTATTTCTCCATGATTGTGACTGTCATATTATTATATTACTAGAGGCCCGGTGCACAAAATTTGTGCACTTGGGGGGCGTCCCCTCAGCCTGGATTGTGAGAGGCGCAGGCCAGGCTGAGTGACCCCACTGGTGCACCATTGGGCCAGGGAGGAACACGGGAGGTTGGCCAGCCAGGAGGAACTGTGGGAGGGCTCCAGGGCATGTCCAGCCGTCTTGCTCAGTCCTGATTGGCCAGACCCCAGCTAACCTACTGGTAGGAGTGTCTGCCCCCTGGTGGTCAGTACACATCATAGCGACTGGTCAACTGGTTGACTATCAGCCCCTTGGTGGTTAGTGCATGTCATAGTGAGTGGTTGAACAGCCTTAGCATATCATTAGCACATTACGCTTTGATTGGTTGAATGACTGACCTGACGAATGGACACTGAGCATATCAGCTTTTGTTATATAGTATTCACATTTACATAGCTCTTTTACATATTTACCTATGAGATAGAGGAGGGTGGGACTGCATCTCCGGTGGCTACAGTAAGAATGGGATATTGCTCCCTGAGACTTTGTTAGGTAAAAATGAGCAAGTCACTGAAACTCAGAGAGAAAAGACTTGCTCCAAGGTCAGACAGCAAAGAACTCAATTGGCTGAGCTGACACTCAAAGCTAGGACTTCTTACTTCTAGGTCCTTTTTCTTACTACTGTTATATATCTGTAGTCACTAAAATTCACTTTAACATCATAAAAAAAAAACCCTGGGTACCTACTAAACACTAGGCACTGTGTTAGGTGCTGGTGGTTTCAGAAATGCATGCAGTGCAGTCCCCAGTTGCTTGCTGGAGCTCACCAAAGCCAATGTGAAATCCTGAGTGTAGTTGTCTCTGACACCAGTGAGTCAACACATAAGCTTGGCATATGTCAGGCAGCTGGGATACAAAACAGGCAATTAGGCTGGGCGAACTCTGCCAGGAAGTAGTGCTTGTGCCAGGCCAAGAGGGGCATCAAGCATGCTGGCATTAGTCCAGTCATGCACTCAGAGCCTGACTGAGGTCCATGCTGACACCAAGGAGGGGGAAGGTCAGCCTGGTTGCTTCCTGAGGGCAGTGGCCAGGTTTGGGATCAAGACAGGACAATGCTGGAGAGACAAAACCCCTGCGAAACAGAATCAAGCAAATATCCTAACCTCAGCTGTCAGTCAGGGAGAAGCGGTAGGGGTGTGGTGAAAAGGGACCTGGGCAGGGTGGCTGTTCTAAGTGCATGATCTTGGAGAGTCTTCTGACTTCTCTGGGCCTTCATTCTCTCCTCAATGCAGGCTGCAGTTTTCTGCAACTGGATATAAAATAGAATCTAACGCCTATTTAAGAATGGATAGCGGCTTTAATCTGGTACCACTCAACCTAACTCAAGTAGTTCTGCTACATGCTTTAGAATGTTGATGGAGCACATACACTGCTTATACTTATCTCTAGGTTGTTCCCTCTCTCTGGAACCTTCTACCTGCCCTGTTCACAGCTGACAACTACCTAGGCTCACCCTCAGCACCCACCTGGAGCATTCACCAAATGGTACTCGGCACTCCTGGCCCTCGGGGCTCCTCTGCAGAAACGATGAGTGCTGTCACCTATCAGACAATCTTTCTCCCAGCAGAACCCTGAGCTCCCTGAAGTCAGGACCACGTCTCCCTCACGGCTATGATCCTAGCATTGAGGGTGGCTGATGCCCATTTCTGAATGGGCAAAAGAAAGCCTCCACCCAAACAAGGGTTTGCCCTGGAATTTAAAAACAGGGTACATAGTAAACTCTTAAGCTATTTACTGAAGGAATTAAGATGTGTTTCTGTAACGGAAGGTGATGCCAGAGAACTTGGAGTTACTTGACCTGGGCAGGGTTCTGGCTAAAAAGGGAACTGAGGGCTGAGGGGCTGGGCCTTCCTAACTGCTCTGCCCAAGCTGCCTTGCAAAGCGTGGCTCCTGCCCTCGGAGGCCCGCCGGACTTAGCTCGTAGACCTCCTGCTTTGTTCTGTAGCCCCTCATCTGTACCCCTTTTTTTAAAAAATTAAAAACAAAACAAACCAACTGTCAGAAATTACGTTACATTTGTTATTCAAGTGTATATTACACTAACAGATAAAGGAAGGTGAAGGGAGAAAAACGGCAGCTTTAACTTGTTTCATTAAATGAACACTGCTAAAGAAACTCGTATTCGGGAGATTAGAATAATCATTTGGGATGTAGGCGGTGAAAAAGATCTTCAGTCCTTTTCTGTTTTAAAATATTTGCTACTCTCTGCCACTCCTGGCTATGCAAATCACTCCTTCACATTACCCATTTAAAGCAGATTTATATGCCTGACCTGCACCATCCCTTAACCTGTTTTCTGCTAACTCATGCTGTTTGACGGGATCTTTCCAGCCTCTACCATACTTTACCCGACATCTTGTGGGAACCTCATCTGGGCCCAAATAAGAAGTCCCACCTCTTGGTCTGTCAAACCACCCCCATCCAGAAGGTTCCTAGCAGAAGCGGAACCCGGTCCACTCTGCAGCCTCCAAGACCTTCTTTCCAGCCCGGCCACACAAGCTGCTCTGTAGCTCTCTCTCTAGCCTTCCATTCCAGAGCTCTGCCTCCGTTTCCTTAACCAGCTTTTTTCCATATTCACACTCTTGGGAACCCACTAGTCATGCCATGTAAGAAGAGACCTTCCTGATCGTCTCTTTCAAACTTCTCACTGTAGAAGCGGGAAAACAACATCCACACAGGGAATGAACTTGCCCATCTCGCAGGAGTTACTGAGGAGCCAGATTCAAATGAAGGATGCATCATTTAGTATCTGTGAGAACCCGGGAAAATCACCTCACCTCTCAAACTACTCACCGCCTGACACAGCACACGCCTAAACAGCTCTGATCACCCACGCCTGTGGGCAACCTCTCGCGCATGCTGATGCTCTGGGCTGAGTCCTCTCCTCCAGGAACCCTCTGACATGCTTCCTGCTGGCTGACACAGGCGCACACAGGAGCAGAGCCCTTGACTGTTTATAACACTGGGGCCTGCAGGCTGGATTCACAGGGTCGAGTCTCATGGACCCACAGTGGAGGCAGAGCAGGGGAGGCAGACTTCTCCCCTCTGCCATAATACTGCCCAGAGGTAGCATCTCCCAACATCACAGCCCCTCACTGTGGAATTCACTTAGTCAACTCTTAATGCCTCCAGGCTCGGACTGGAGGGCCCTTTGGACTCACTGCAGAGGTGTTTGGTAAGTCCTCACCCAATACTCTCCAGAGACGACAGTGTTTGTAATGCGATGTGTGGCTCTCCAACATCTTAACTTCTTATTGCTAGACATTTATCAGTGTTGGGTGGATGTGCAGGGAGTCCCTGACCTATGAACACTGCCATCACTGCTTGAGTGAGCCCTCATGGAGGACTCCAGGATCTCCAGGACTCGGGCTCTGTTACCACCTTGCTGAGTCAGGAGCTTACTCTGGGTTAAAGCTTCTTCTACCACAAAGGGTTGATGACCTGAAAGGTCCATTCGCCTCTGCCCACCATGGTGTGGGACATTGCGTCAATTATATAACTATGCTAATGTTTCAGGTTAAGATTCTCACTTTCATCCCAGTTCCCTTGGTGACACTAAAACTATACAAATATTGTTGCCATTGCTAATGTTAACATTGAGTCTTGCTGTTAGCGGTAACAGCTACTAAGAATTATTAAATGCTTATTTCGCTGACATGTGTTTTACATATTGTTCAATCCTTAGACATTCCTATGAGATATGGATTATTATCCTCATATGACAGATGAGGAAAGTGAGGCACAGAGTGATTAAGACACTTGTCCTAGGTCACACAGCTAGCAAAGGATGGGTCTAAGATTCAAGCCGAGGCTGCCTGCCTTTGAGGCAGTGCTCTGAAGGTAGCACTAATACCTACTGCACATTAGCTTTTGTGTGTGTGTGTGTGTGTGTGTGTGTGTGTGTGTGTGTGCATGCAGTATTAGAGAGAAAGTCAGGGCCATCTGGGGTTGAGTGTTGTAGCATCACCATGCTGTTGAGATTTCTGAATCGATGATGCTGAGATGGGAATATAAAGGGACTAGAAGAGAAGACCTGAGGCCCAGCACATGGGATCCAAAGCCAACTGGTGTGGCTCTGTATTCTGGCTCTGCCACTTATAAGCCCTATGTCCTTGGCCAGGTTATCCCACTTCACTGTGCCTCAGTTTCATAGCTGCAAAATGAGGATGGCGAAGTCCCTATGTCATCTGGTTTGGGGGGAGATGTAGAGGTGTTAGTCCTTATGAAACTTACAAAGCATTTGGAACAATGCTTTACACATGGGCCATCCTTGGGAAATGCTGGCTGTTATTACTGAATGTGTGCTATGTGCCAGCCACTGGGATTTGGGGTAATTTATCTCATCTAATCTTCCCAACCAACTACAGGGTGGGAATTAGTAAATCCACATTTCAGATGAAGAAATTGAGCAAGCTCTCACACCTAAGGCCACTTGCTCTAACTTGCCCCTGGATTGGATTTGAATGCAGGCTCTCTCCTCTAAGCCCCGAGTGGTTCCAGCTTCAGCATAGCATCCTCTGTCAACGCTTCCTGTGATGGACAGCTACGAACAAGCTTAAGCTACAGCGCAAACAGAGATTATAATTCGTCTTTGAAATCAATAAAAGGATGATCAAGTGGCAGAGGAGGAGTTGTTAGCTGCTCATCGAGATGATGTGAAAAGTTGCTGCCTGCATCCTGAATTAAATTCACCTCGTTGCTTTATCATCATAAACATTCGTTTCAATGTGGGGAGGGATTTCTAAAAAACCAACATGAATAATATATGATGGTTGGCATTTTGGAGGAAGCAAGATCCATACTTTCTTCCATCTTCCATCAGGGTAATTTATCATTGTCTTTCTCTTAGCCTCCCCCCACCTCCTTTTAAACTGGTGGGGTAGCCTGTCAGCTCAGCTTGTACTGAAAATGCAGGAGTATAATTCAATAATAAATTCGCTCAGAGGCCAGCTGTCAGGAAGCTGGTGTTTATTTGAACTCCATTAGATGCTCTCTCCCGCTCAGCCTCTCTCAGGGCTATCTGAGGGCTGCCTAAGGCCGGGGATGGGAAGAGAGGAGTGGAGTGGCAAGCAAATGCTTTTCTGTAACTGCTCTGCCATCGACACATATGTGGCTTCAGATCTGCAGGGGACTAATAAAAATTATATTGCATTCATAATCTTTTCTCTCTCCTTTCCATTATTTTGTTCCTCTTGTAAACTCTTGTTTTAAATTTTCCTGAAAATTATGTGCCTTCACAAAGGGTCTGAAAGAAACTCTGAAGACTTATGAGACATCAGGTGACTCTGCTTACAGCCAGTGTGAAGTCCTAGAGGAGATGAAATGCTCTGATCTGGTGAGTGAACAGTGAGGAGCATAGCTCTTCTCAGTTCCTGCTCCAAACCACCTTTTTGGCCTCATAGTTTCTTATGCTCTTCCTTCGTCCACATGTTTTACCCTGCACACTGGGGATCATATATTCCAGATTCCTAAGACCATCTTGATTTCAAATGTTAGGGCATGCCTGTTGACTTCTGATTGGTAAAATAAATCACCATAATTATGTTCTAACCACAAAAATTCTCTCCATTCTCTGAGTATCCTGGAAAGCTATGGTGGTTCCTCAGTCTAGAATGCATTTTTAAAGTACTATTCAACTGAAACCCATATACAGCCTATGCACTATTATGTACATACACATAGACACACACACACACATACACACACACACACACACACACACAAACACATGCACACAGTTTTTATGAAGTACATATCCTTTTTACAATTTTATACTAATATTTTCCATCTCATTTCCAATTCCATTTAAATTTACTTCTATTAAAAACAGAATTTCTACACATTAAATTGATTTTATGATGTACTCATGGGATATTGTGATCTGTAGTTGGATAAATTCCTCACCCGAGGATATGTTTCTATTGATCCCACAAAAAGAGGAAGGGAGAGAGAAAGTAACATCCATGTAAGAAAAACAAAAAACAAAAAACATTGATCGATTGCCTCCCATATGCACCATGAAAGGGGATTGAACCTTGAACCCATAACCTAGAGTGTGTGCTTAGACCGGGAATCGAACCTGCAACCTTCTGGTACATGGATGATGCTCCAACCAACTGGGGTAGGATGAATAATATTTTAGTGGCCAACCCTCCTCATTGAAATTTCTGTCTCAGGCCAAAGGCCATCTCCTACCAGAAGTTTTCATTCATCAGTTCATTTGCTTATTTGTTTATTCATTTACAAAAGCAAACATTTACTGTTGCCTACTCTGAGCCAGGCCTTGTGCTTGGCTCCAAAGACACAAGGAGGCACCAGATGCAGTGCCTGTAGAGTGTGGAGCTCAGGGACATGGATCTGCAGTGGGAGTGATGGCCTGCCTTGAACTCTCAGAACACTGTCTTCTCTTCTCTTCAGACACTCAGCAGGGGCTGACCGGCTGACTCACTGACTCATTCTACCATTCACTGTGGCTTTAGTCTGTACCAACCACCATGCTAGGCACTAGGGGTTCAATGCCTTAACAAGGCTCGGCACACACAAAGAGCCTGTCATGTAATGGGGTACAGATGCTTACCTTCTTCTTGCAGGCCCAGAGCAGAGTAGGTGCTGACCAGTATTTCCCAAACAGAGCCTGTGTTCTGTGAGCACCTTGTCCCTCTCTGAGCTTGCTCATGGGATCTGACCCTCTGTACAGTACATGATCCTCAGCCTCCTTGGGGATGAATGCTCTGGTCACCCATTCCTCCTTTTTCTAAAGTCCCCCTGACTCATTGAGTCTTTTCTCTTTGGGTTTAGTGTGTCATGTCAGCTGACTTTCATGTGAGCAGTTCACACCCAACTACTAGCCTGAGTGAGCTGATAACCTATGAGGAGTAAGGGAGCCCAGAAAGACTTGACAACATCACATCACTGCTCTCACAATAGTGTCCTCAAACATATCCTGAACTGATGTTCAATAATTTTTGTCAGGACCTCTTCCCATAATTGGCTAACCTGCCCCTCACTGATAAGCCACAACTGTTCATTAAAGTGACGTGGGTGTCCCCTGTTCAGCCCCTTCACCCAGTCAGTCCTTTCTAAAAGAAGAGATATTACCAAACTGTGTAACGAGAAAGAGCTCCCTTGCGTGCTCTTTGAGGGGGAAATGCCCTATGCTGCCCTCTTCTAGCTGCCTGATCTCACACTCCACAGTCTGGATCCTGTTATCTGTCCTCCATTTATGGACAACCTATTTGGAGATCCTTCCCATCCCACTCAAGTTTCAAGAGAGGGCACTCTGCATGCACTCTCCCCAGGCCTCCAGGTGAGGGACAGGTGGCAGGGGGTATGGGGGAGGGGGGGGGATACAGGCATCCAGGCCAGGAAGGAAAGATGATAATCCAACCACCTAATTGGTGATAGTGGTTCCTATGCCTACGATGTTCTCTTTTACTTTAGACCTACTATAGATCACCTGAAGTCTTTCACATCTCCATCACTTTATGTGGAGTTGAGGACAGCCACACAGAATGTCAGATAGACCTACTGTATTCATTAAACTTGTACTGAACATCTGCTTTGGGCCAGGCATAGTCCTGGGACACAGATGACCCAGACAGCGTTTCTGAGGGATGCCTTCCTCACTCTGAGTCCATCTGGCAGCCCTTTTGCTTCAGTTCTGAGTCAAGCTCCATGCTTTCCTCTACGGGGTGCAGCCCAGCCCAGAGCCCATTCTGCATGGCTGGGGCACTTACATCCTGGGGAGCTGCTCACATCTTTCCCTGAGGGCCACCCCTGCTCCTGTACCTCTGACACCAGCAGGGGTGCTGTGCAGAAACATAGGGAGCCCCCTACCTGAGTCAGACACATAGCTGTGTGTCTGCAGAGTGAATGAGCTGTACTTCTGGGCCTACCTTGCCTTGTTGAGCTCAGGCATGCTGCTGGGTTTCTGGGTAACAGACCGCTTCTTAGAGCCTGTTAAACTGACTCCCATTCAGACTAGACAAATTGCGGCACAGCATAGGAGGTGCAGAGGATATGGGGTTTTCTGTCAGTCACAGGCCTTGTTAGTGTTATACACAGGCACCAAGTCAAGTCTGTGTCCCTCAGAAATCCCACTTCCTGCGAAAGTGCCACTGGGTTCCTCCCTAATGAGGATCGCCTGACAGCCGGCTTGCATGGTGCTGCCTTTCCCCTTCTCCAAACAAGGCCTGGACAGTCGGAACTGGTTCCTCTCAGGGAGGTGCTGGACTTTCCTGGAGCCCAGGTTACTTCCAAGTTTCACTTCCAATTAAGGAAGTGGAGGTGGAAACTCTCTGCAACATCACACCATCACCTTCCTCCTCATCACCACCATCATCATATAACTAGCTAGCATTCTGTGGTTGGCCAGTACTAGATTGAGATGTTATGTACATTTCCCCCCCATTTAATTCTCATGGTGACCATGCAAAATAGACATTAACACCTCACTCTTACTGATGAAGAAAGTAGAGCTCAGAGAAGTTAGGGAATTTTCCCAAGGTAACATAGCCA
The DNA here is from genome assembly GCF_964339955.1 of Pipistrellus hanaki. Classification (NCBI taxonomy): domain Eukaryota; kingdom Metazoa; phylum Chordata; class Mammalia; order Chiroptera; family Vespertilionidae; genus Pipistrellus; species Pipistrellus hanaki. Next base: position 39,082,721 of record NC_140511.1, on the reverse strand, counting down.
GAAAGTTGATGCAACTGATTTTAAATTCTGCTCTGTCTCATTTCAAAGCCTGTGCTATTTTCACTAGGCCAGGCTGCTGCCATAAAAGCCACCATTTACTGATCACCCGTGTACCTAGCCCTGTGCCAGGTGCTTTATTTCGGTTAATGCTTTCAATGGCTCTTATAAAGAGTTGCTATTCTTGCCAATTTATCACTGGAGGCAGGTGCACAAAGGTTAATTCATTTCCCTGATGCCACTCAGAGCTAGTGGGAGGTAGAGCCAAGATTCAAACTCTGGGCACTTTCTGTTACTCCACATTCTTTCACCTTCGAGGAAAGAAAGCAATAATCCAAACTTGGTAACTGACTTCACTGTGTCCCAACTATGCAGATAAGCACTGCATTTCTGGCCCAAATTGATACCTAGGAGGTCATCCATGGAGAAAAGCATCTGCTGTCTCTTGGGCTTGTTTTCCAAGAAAGTCTGTTTGGGGATACTCAGTAGTGATGGGCAGCTACTAGTTTCATTTGAATCTAGATCAGTGAGGAGCAGGGATATAATGACTCAGGAAAATGTTAGGTAAAAGGAATTTTTACAGTGACATTTGGAAGCTTCCATTATCCATTCATTTGCAGAGCAAATACTAGAGTCCAGTATTATAGGTTTGAGGAGTTGCATGGTCTCTTCTTTGAAAGCATCTGTAATTTAACTGAAGGTGACAGATATAGAAACAATGATATGAGAGCTGCCTTCTACTGCTGCTTCTGCTACAAATCTGTAATGTGATTTTCAGTAGATGATTTAACCTCTCCACAGTATTCTCTGGAACCACAGTATAAAATTAAGTAAACTAGATAATGTATCCATCCATCCTCATTCCTATTATCCCTCTCCTGATCTCTCACTCCCTCTCTCCTTCCTTCCTTCCTTCCTTCCTTCCTTCCTTCCTTCCTTCCTTCCTTCCTTCCTTCCTTCCATTTCTTCATTGTTCAAGGCAATATCTATGCATAATTGTCCTGAGCAACTAAGTGCCAAAATTAATAATATGATGTAGTCCTTTCCTGGAGGACTCAGTAGAGAGGGAGACAGAAACGCACATATTCGGTATATGAAGCCCTTTGCCTAGAGCCGTGCACCCAGGAGAGGCAGAGCCAGGATCTGAGGCACAAGTTGGCGGGACTCTGAGGCCTATGCTGCCCTCCTGCTGAGAGGTTGGTTTCTCTCAGTACAGGTTTCCCACATTCCCCACTGGACAAGCTCCTTAAGGCATGTGAGACCTGCTGGAGCCACACTACTGAGGTCCCTGTGCAGATCCCACAGTGATTCTCAGCAGACATGGCCAGTGACCAGAGGACATACAGGGGTGCATGGTCCCTGCTGGCACTGGCCAGGTAGGCATGGTGAGGGCATCCGTAAGCAGAACAGCCACTGGAAGCCAACCAGTCCTAAACAGATTCCATAACGGGCCCAGGAATGAAAGGCTGAGTAAGTAATATTCCCCTTGGCTGGAATAATATCTACATCTCCAGTTGACGAAAAGGACTCATGCCATGGGAAGGCCCACAGCATACTTTCAAAATCACACAACTGGGTAAGAGCGGGAAGCTTCCCATCCAGAGATAAAGGCAGCGTTTCTGGCCAAAATAAAGGAGGAGGTGTTTCCTCGCTCTAGTTCTGCTCCTGACTTTGCTGCTTAACTAATAAATTTGGGAAGGTCACTGAACCCCTCAGGGTAGGTTGAAGGGTTTGGACTAGGAAGTGCCTTCATCTCTAAAAAAGTTCCTTTGAAAGCTTTCACACACTTGCATCATGCCCCTGTTTGGGCTCAGGTCACTTGCCCACTTCTCTTCCTGGTCTTGTTATTGTTCCTGTGAGAAAGGGTGGGGCCAGAGAAATCCTGGGCCCCCGAGTCTGCTAGGCCCTGGTGCAAATCTGGCTCCATCGTGGCTCAGTAGCAAGGCCTTCTTCTTGGAGTACCAGTTACACTCTGGGGATGATAATATCACTTACTGGGGTGGCTCCCCTGATTCCTTCTTAGGTTCCAGCTCTTTTTTCCTCACTCATTCTCCTTGAGCAAACTTTTGTGTGCTTGTGGTCAACTCCTGCTTGTTTGTTGATGGCTCTCAAATCAAGATCTGCAGCCCTAACTACTGCATGAGCTGCAGAATTGCTTATGAACTATGGATATGTCCTCTTGTGTGCCCTAAGGAGGTGTGTCCCTTCCTTGCCCTTATGGTGCTCAGATGGAGGTCATCACCTCGCTCCCAATCCTGCTCAGCTCTCAGGTCCCTGGTGAGGGTACCACCATCTACCTGGGCATCTGAGTAAGAGACTCCTGGCTCTAGCATCTCTCAGATCCAACCCATGGCTAAGCCCTCCCGATTTCCCCTTTCAAACAAAACTTGAGATGTCCTTCACCATTCCCACCCCTCATAACCACCGCATTATCCCCTCAGGGCAGGAACTCTCAGCACAGAAGTCATGAACATAGAAGGTACACAGTCTATGAGTATTCAGTTGAACTGAGCTAACTTTAGAGAAACCTCTGCATCTATGAGGCATTACTACATTGGAAGACATTAAAAATAAATTACTACAAATCCCTCCTTTTTTGGATATCTTTTCCTAGTTCACAGACCCTGATTTGTGAGTGAAGAATAGCGAGCAATCTTTTGCTGGCTCTTGTGCCCTTTCATGCTCCTGGGTTGTTGCACAATCTGTTCTCTCTTCCTGGTCACCCTCTCCCTGCTTTGCCAAGCTAGTTCCCATCTTTAAGATGCAGTTCTTAAGTAATGGCCTTCCCCCTACCCAGGAACACCTCCTTAATGGTCCCAGAGTCACCTGGGGGCATATTTCTGGCTTCTCACACTGGTTTCTTTTTTATGGCCCTAGTAAGTAGACTTGGAATGACCAACAAACAAACAGGGCTGTATTTTATTCATCTCTCTGATTCTAGCACAGGGCCTGCAGAGAGGATATCTGAGGGAAAAACTGCCCAATGGATGACACAATTAAAACTTGTGAAAGAATGCCCAGGCACATGGCCTGGGACCCGAACAGGTGGACCCGCTGGAGCCTGACAAGCCCCTGGACACCAGTTCTGACGGTGAGCAGTGTTAGAGCCTTTCAGCTCATCTGGGACTGCAGACTCAGGAATGGCTGCCTGCAGAATGGGTATTGATCCTAGATTCCCCCTGGACCACTGATTTCTCATTCTCCCCATCCATCACCCAGTAGGAACAACAAAACTTTGTTCATCAAAAATGCCAAATGCCTTGGATAGCATATCTTTTAAATGCGGGCATCTGGGGCCGCTATTCCACCTTTCTCCCCTGACATTCCACCTAGGGCCTTTGATGCCCACCATCCTGGCCCCCTCCCATGCCCACCTCCCCAAATGTTTTCCTGGAGGTGCTCAGCTCTCCCTCAGAGAGCCATGGCTGGAGCCGGGGCCCAATGGACTCACCCTCCATCGAAGGGATTCTCCCCGGGGATGATGTGTGTGCTGTCCCTGCCCACGAGGAACTTGATGCGGTCATAGAAGGAGTGCAGGTTCTGCTGGGACACAGGGGGTGGAAGCTGGGGGCTCCATGCGGGGTGGATGATGTCCAGTGGGTCAGGGGAGCCCAGGCACAGTGGGTTGACATGACAGAAGGGCTGGAGGCAGCAGTCAGGGTCCATGCAGTCGACCAGGCCATCTGCAGGGATGACAGAGCATGAGGTTTATGTCACTATGTTCCATTAGCCATGTGTGTCCACAATACCATCATTCACTTCTATATTTCCCACTCCCTGAAAAGCTTTATTAAATGCCTGGTATAAACGAACAACTTTGCTGGGCATCAGAGAGATCCAGGTGCTTCAGATCTGGTCCCAGCCTACTAATCTCACAGGAAAGACAGACAAGTAAGCGGACAGTGGACATGTGCTATTCTTCCCACCCAAGATAGATAAGGGGTAAGAGAACACATTGAACAGTAAAGCTGCTAAATTCAAAAGTTGGGCTCTGAAGGTGGGGACAGAGGATTAAAAATATGGTGGGACTGCAGAGGTTGGCAGAAGCACACTGTTGGGCCTGGGGGTGGGGGTGGGGGGACAGGTTACAGAGTTTGCATTTTATTCTAGGGACATTGGGAGCTACTAAAAGGTCTTAAGCAGGGAGTATGAGGTGGGGGGCACATAGGAGGTGGTAGCTGAGGTGGCACAGGGAAAAACAACCGTAGCTGAGACTAGAGTGCTAACAGCTGGGCTGAAAGACGTGGATGGTTTTGAGAGACATTTCAGAGGTAAAAACATTAAGACCTGGCAGCCAACCGACTGGCTTTTGGGGGCGATGAAGAGACAGTGCCTGGAAGGCACTATAACCCTCAGCCTCTCTCCTGGCTTGGAGGTAGGTGTGTGCAGACCTGGCTCCGCCTTCTATGGGCGGGGCTTTCTGAGTTTACTGGGAGGTTTCTAGTCTCTGACCCAGTGGCCATTAGCAGGGGATTCTCTTTACCACATGGATGGATTTCTTTAGGCCTGGAAATTATAACTTCCAGCTTCCCAAAGTTCAAAGAAAGAAATTCCACCAGGCCACAGGATTTTTTGCTCGCATTATCCCAAAGACTTTTTGCAGGCACGCCACAGACTAACTTAACATGGACAACAAACCCAGGGATTAGAGGAAGCTGCCCAAAGTGAGGGGCAAAGAAGCCCAGGATTGTAGTCTGTGTGTTGTTGGCAGAGAACAGCCTAAGGACCTGTGTTCCTGTTGGGGGGTGGGGAAGGAGGGCGTGGGTCACACTCTGCCTCTCCTGCTTATTAGCTGTGGCTTTGGGAAAGCTTCCCCACACCATGGGGCCTGGCCCTGTTCTGGTTATCTCTGCTGCGTCCTCAGCACTTAGTGCAGGTGTTTAAAATATGACTGTTTAACAAAAATAAAAAAATGAATGAAAACTGAATAAATTAACCAATGAATCAGGAAATGAAACCAAATGACAGTCCATGAAAGCCAGAGCACCATTATCTTCATTCTAGTTAATATACAGTGTTACATGGTGGGGGGATGAATGAGGCTCTGAGACGGAAGTTCAAGTTCTAGATTGAGTTTCTGTACTTACTCTGAGCCCCCAGTCTCCTCATAGGCATGCCTCCCTCTCTTCTGTCTCTGTGGGTTTGCTAGATAGAGGCTGCCCACAAGAATACCCTCTGGGTTCACTTTCTCAATAGGAGTGAGTGTCACGTAAGTATTCGTTATATAAAGAAATACACCCTCAGATCCAGCGGAGTACCTGGCACACAGTAAGTACTGAATAAGGGGTAGTTCGCCTTCCTGACCCTGAACCTGGATCAGCCTCACTAAAATGAAGGGCCATTTGCCTTTTGTCTGCTCACCTGCCAGATTCATCCTGCAATGCAGACAGGCCTCCCATCACCCAGCCCTGTCCTGCATGCTAACCTGCGGCTCCTATCCCAGGTCCCAGATACACCAACTAACTTCCTAGCCAAGCACCTGTCTTCTCCTGCAGTCGATGGGCACAGCCACACTCTCTCGCGCTGCCCTGTCAGACATTGCTTAAACACGTAAGCACAGCCAGCCCGCGCTGAGGGTGATTTGCATTCTGCTATTGACATTAGCATGACAGATTCAGTTGCCGCATCCATAACTTGGCAGAAATGCCCCATTATTCAATCCCCGAGAGCGGGGACGCTGACCATTAAATCGGCTAGCACAGTTGAAGGGCCGTGAAAAGTCATGGCTAATTTGAAATTTTATTAGCTCTCGCCTGCTCTTGTTTACCACCGAAGCAGGCCCTGGAAACCAGTCTTCTGCCTCCTTACAAACACGCTGCTCTGTGGCACCTGGATGAAGGTTAGCCAGGAATTATTATTATTGTCATTAATGCTTTTAATGTGTTTGATGATGGTGATGATGAAGATACCCACAGCTGCCAAGTACTGAGTGACAGGTGCTGTGCTAAATGCTTCACAAGGAATGTTTTCAAGGGAAGTGTCCTGGAGTCTTCCCAGCTCTGGGAAGTAGCCACCATCACCCTCATCACCCTCATTTTGGAGGGAAGGAACCAGGGATCACGGTGCTAAAGTAACTGGGTCGAGGTCTTACAGTCAGTCAGTGAAGAAGCTGACTCAGAAATCTGAACTCAGGTCTTTGAGGGGTAGAAAAGGTTTCTGAGTCTTGAAGAGATATTTAAGAACTAGTTCTTAAGTGGAAAGCATGGATTTCTGAGTCCTGCTGAAATACCACTGCTCTGTGCACTTCCAGCCACTGGGTGACCTCCATCACAGCCCTGGTTTCCCCAGCACTGTGACTGCTTTTCTCTGTCTCCCTCCCAGACAATGAGCTCCTGGAGATAGGGCTGTGGGACTCATTCTAGGATCCCAGAGTCCACTGCTCTGGCTTTCACCTTCCTCCTTGCTTCTGGCATATGGGCTCTCCCACATTTTTTTTCAAAAAAATTTTCAGCAGTGAGTTTTAAAAACATGTTGTTTCTTGTGGTCTGAGGGCTTTTGTGATGGTCTAGTTGGCCACCCCACGGGAAATGAAAGCCCCAGGAAGGGCCTGGAGCTTCCGTTTGCCCCTCTGTAAAGTGAATGATCAGACTGAACTGGCAGAGATGCTGGATTAGGTGAGACCAGCATGATGGCCAGCACATAAGTGCCTGATAATAACGTTACTATTAGCCTTTTGCCAGTTGCTTCTAGAGAATAGGCCTCCTGACACCAGGCCTGCCCTTCCCTATGCACACATTCCAGGCAGCCCTTTCTGGGTGTGGTCTGGCCTTGGAGAACGGAATTAGATAAACATGGCCAAGGCAACACACCTGTAAGTTCGGACAGTAGAGAACTCAGGGGACTTGAAAACTGGGGTTCTCTGACATGGAGACAGCACACAAACGGTGCTCTTATGAGAGGTCCTGGGACAGGGGACTTGTTCACCGTATGCTTTGCAGCTTAGTGATTAATGCCAGGGCAAGAGTTCTGCCTGCCTACACCTCCCTATATTGACACTCCTTGATCCTTCATTCTGCAAATATTTACTAGGCAGTAAACGTAGGCTAAACCTCTGCTAATTGAGACAATCCTACTTAAATGAGATATGTACATATTTTACAATGAGAAGGGCCCATAAAATTCTTATCAAAGGTTCAGTTTACAAGACCAACTTTTAGGCAAACCTCTTTTGATATTTTCAAATGTAGCATATGGCAGCCTGAACCAGGGCATATGGCTGCTCTACAGCCATAGGGGATCTTCCACAGTTTCATTTTCTTAGGCACAGATGACAATTTTAGAAGAGTCATCTTGAGAGGAAAAATATGCTTTGGGGATAGAAAAATAAGTTTTGGGGTAAACTAGAAATACATAAATACATACTTTTTGAGATTCTCCAGTTTGGGCCAGTCTAGGAACATTTACATTTCCCAAGTACTTCGCATTTCACTTAATTGTAAATTACACACAAGTTGGTTGACTTATAAAACATCCATGTTTCATGTTCTTGCTATTCCCATGTGAGACCCTCATTATCACAGCAGAAAAACATAAAACAAAAAACAAAATGAAACACCAACAGGAAAAGAGAGAAGACATTCCTCTATTTCCTTCAAGTTTTTAATAAAAACCTTCCTGAACTCTAAACCCTGACTTTTGGAAAAGAACAATTTTTGCCCCCAGCAACTTGCTCTTTCCTCAGAGTTCTGAAGGCCCCTTCTGAATGTCCTTGCTGGTGACCGTGACGGGGAACAGAAAAAAGTGCCAGAGGCTGTTCAAGTCCCCCAAGGCTGGGAGGGGGACAGTGCCACATCCAGCTTTGGGCTCTGGTGGGAGTGGATAGCAAAGGGAAGTGGGGAGGAAGTGGCCATAGAAAGGCAGGATATTAAAAGGAAAGGTGGGAGAAGAGAGAGAGAGAGAGAGAGAGAGAGAGAGAGAGAGAGAGAGAGAGAGAGAGAGAGAGAGAAATACATGTCTACAGGTCTCTGGGCACTAAATGAACATTTCAAAAGTAGTTCATGTACTTGTGACCCTTGAACTTGAAGCTTCCCCCCCACCCCCCCAGCCTCCGCCCCCAACTTGCTGAAATACTGCATTGTGCTTTGGTCTTTGCTAATATTTCCATCTATGTGCTTTCAACTTGAGGATGAAGACCATGCCATTTCCTCTTGCATCTCTCCTCAGTGTCTACTTGCTGGTGGTGTCAAATGGCCTTGAGAACTAGGGGCAGGAATATGTGGGAGAGAGAAAACCCAGGCTAGAAGCTTGAAGACCCAGTCCTCCCATGGGCCTGCCCCTCTTTAGCGCTGAGATCTTGGGCATGTCCCTTCATATGTCTGAGATGTAAGATATTCATGGAAAACTGATAATAAGCTCTGCACACCTCTCAGGGTTGCTGCAAGGAACCTCAATGGTAAAGAGCAAGTGAGTAATTTGATATGAGAGATTTGGTGCCCTTTGCATGCCTGTGGCTGCTCCCGGAGCCCCTCTGTAGACAGGCGCAGGGGCCCAGGGCTCCTCGAAGTCCTCTGCCACCACTTGCAGTGCTGACTGGATGTGGCTTTCTATTTATTTTGGGAACTTAATCACAGCCCATGAACTCATGGGTGACTCACCTCCCTCTCTGATATCATGCCCTCATCCTTAACGTGGAGGTCAACAGGACAGCCTCCGGGGCTAGCCTGCCTGACAGCCACCTTCTGGCCTTTATGTGCCACCGACCCATCTCCTTTGGGGGCTGTGGCTGTGGCTTTCGCAGACAGTGAGAGGTGCGCATGGGAATTCTACAGAAGGTGGTCAGCTAGCCTTCCCACCTTTACAAACGAGGACACTGGAGCTCAATTTAAGTGATTCATCCATTGCCACACTGCTAGGAAAGTGGCAGAGTTGGGAATTTGGTCCCTTATCTTTCTCCAAATCTAGCTGTTAGTTGCTTGTTCACAGTCTACGTCTACTTCTCTGTCCTGACCTCCTCCATGGAGGATAGGAACTGACCTGTTTATTTCTGTATCTCAAATGCATACAGAGCTTTGTACTTGCTGAGTGCAAAAATACATGATTATGTGAGGATCCCAAGTTGGTCTGTCTGGCAGGGCCCATGGAGTGCCATGTGATATAACGAAGCCCCCCACACCCCAAGAACTTGTCCCTCTCCTTAGAAAGGAGGCCCAGGGGCAGGCAGGCTCTGTGTTAGCACTGGACAGACAAGAATAAAATAGTCATGCCTCCAAAGGATTCGGTTTGGTGGGTCAGATGGAGATAATAGAGTGCCAGGAAAGAAGGGCAGCAGTGGGGAGGGGGTGGTGTGGTGGTGGCTGTGGAAGTCCAAAGGTGGGAACCGAACTCAGGCAGGGGCTGGACTATATCAAGGATGAGAGAATGCTTCAACAGAGACTAACTAGAAGGATGGACAAGAATAAGCCAAAAGGAGAATAGAGCTGGGTGCAGGTGGGGGAAATGTGTGGGCTTTTCACTCTGCACCATAGTTGTTTGCATGGTTCCCTAAATCGATAGTCCTGCGGACAGTGCATAACAAGTCGATGGGTCTCTCTGCAGGCTGAGCTCCTTCCCTGCTCCTCAGCGCATCGGCCAACCCCGCCCGCTCCTGCCTGCGGTCTGGCCTCAGAGCTGGTTTTCTGCAGGCTGTGAGCAGCACGGGAGGCCCTGGGGGTGCAGGGTGGAATGAGCCTCTTCTGTACACATCTGGGAGAAGTTTTTGTCATTTGCTATAATACATTCTGTGCCTTCTTTGAAAAAGCTTGCAAAATCTTTATCTGTCCCTTAGAACACAGGATTTTTAAAGGTCAATTTCTCTCGTCTCTTATCACAAGAAACATGGTTTAGAGATAGTGTGAAGGGTGAACAAATTCTATGGTTTGATGTGAACTCTCCATTCCAGCAACGGGAGATGGGCAGTGGGGAGGACAGAGAGCTTTGTTCTGTCTCCCTGAAATTTCTCCTCCCAGGATGCATCTATCAATGATCTGTATTGCAATCTGGGATTATTTTTCATGGGACCAACACTGCGTCAAGAGATTGCCACACCTTGAAGGTTATGAAAGGTTCTTTATCATAAGGGGTCTGGCTAAATTCCAATGGATCTTTTATTCTGGCTTATTTTTAAACACCAGTTCCATTCGCATCCTAGCTCTCTCACTGCATGATTATGGGCAAAGCACTTCAGCTCGCCGAGCCTCAGTTTCCCTACCTGTAAATGTCTGCCTTGGCAGTGGGGGTGAGGGCTGGTGATCATATGCACGGTATCCAGCAGAGTGCTTGGCACCTAGGGGTGCCCCCTAAAGGATGGCTACTATTTTCCTTTTCATACATTTGATTTTTCCCTCCTCTAGCAACGAGTATATAACAATTTGAAATATAAATTTTAATCCAGAGATAAAAAAGGTTAAAATACATTATATGGAGGAAAACAATATAAACATAAGTGAAAAAGTAGATTGTAGAATTTTGAAGAGAGCATAATTTCAATGTTTAAGAATGATTATTTATATATGAACTAGAGGCCTGGTGCACAAAATTCATGCATGAGAGGTGGGTCCCTCAGCCTGGCTTGTACCCTCTCCAATCTGGGACCCCTTGGGGGATGTCTGACTGCCAGTTTAGGCCCAATCCTGCAGGACAGGACATCCCTTTCACAGTCCAGGACTGCTAGCTCCTAGCTGCTCGCCTGCCTGCCTGCCTGCCTGCCTGATTGCTCCTAACCGCCTCTGCCTGCTGGCCTGATGCCCCTAACTGTTCCCTTGCTGGCCTGATCACTCCCTAGCTGCTCCTGTGCCAGCCTGATTGTCCCTAACTGTCCTCCTTTGCCAGCCTAATCGCCCCCTAACTACCCTTCCCTACCAGCCTAACCACCCCCTATCTGCCCTCCCTTGCCAGCCTGATTGCCCCTAATTGCCCTCTCCTGCTGGCCTGATTGCCCCTAACTGCCTCTGTCTCAGCTCCTGCCACCATGGCTTTGTCTGGAAGGACACCTGGGAGATGTCTGGTCTAATTAGCATATTATCCTTTTATTGGTATAGATATTTATTTAGTAATAAACATCATGCTTCTGTGATTATGGGTGGCAAGGAGCAGGAGAAAGAGAAGTGACATTTGCAGGTAATGAAGTTGAGTAACTCAGTCAAGATCATGCAGCCAGTGAGAGAGACAGGGATCCAACCGGGGTATAGATCCTCCACTTTCAATCACTGTTATCTTACTGTCAGGCCCTTTAAATACATCACCTTACTCCTCACAGCAACCCTGCAAGGCAGGCCTTAGTACCCTTATTTTATAGACAGCATGTTTGGGCACAGTTTCACCGACTCTGTAATGGGCATGGGAGGAGCATCCTTATCAGAAGGGCCATGTGTAACAGATGAGAAGATTCATGTGGCAGCCCTCCACAAAGTCTTGATAAAAGGGTGCAATAGGAATGGGACACATCTTCTTCAAGTGGGGCACACCGAGGGGTTCATGGTGGTGAGCCAGGACCTTGGTGCCTGCCTGCCCTGCTGCTCCCTCTCCCAACCTGTGCCCGGGGTAACATCTAGAGGCATTCAAGATTGACTGGGTGGCCCTGACAGTGAATCAGAAGGCTGGGAGCCAGTGAGTCCCATTTAGGATCTGTTTCTTGTTTTTAAATCTAGACAACAATCATAAACAAAAACAAACCAATACAGCTAAACCCAACTCAGCCACATTGTGTAACTTTATTTTTTTTCCTCTTAGAGTTTAAAAACACAGCAACTGCATTCTTAATGAAGCCTGAAATTCAAGTTTAATTTGGAAAGAATTGCTTTAAACCTAGCAAATTGGGAAAGAAGAGAAACGGGGAGCTCTCAGATAGCTCAAAGGATCACAGTTGGGTTTCTGAAGTCTGGGCACATGAAAAAGCTCTAATGTGGCCAGGCCTCAGACTGCAGCAGTGTCTGCCCCCTGCAGGCTGTGTGAGACCTGGGCAAAACAATGCAGCTCGCTAAGCCCCAGGTCCTCATCACTAGAGAATAGGAAGCGGGTAATAATACCACATGCCTCCTGGTGATGTTGTTGGATGCACAATTGCTTAGCAAACTGCGAAATGACATACAAGTTATCATTCTCATTCTGCTTGGCTTTGTGATACTGTCATAGCCTATTTAAATTCAAGTAAATACTCACTACATTTTTAGGTGGAGGGTAAATCAATCATTAGGAGGTGGGAATGCTCTAGGTTCACAGGGCCATGTGGGATGGTGTGGGTCTCAGTCCGGCCATGTTAATGACTTTCTGTGTGACTTGGGCATGTATGATGGACATTCCCTCTCTGGGCTCCCGCTTCCCATGCAGGGGTGTAGAAGGAGGGAGCTGAAGTTGGTGTTCTCCATATCTTCCAGTCCTGTCACTCAACATTAAACTTCGAATTCCTTCTCCAGGCCCCCGAGTCAGATCAGCCAAGAACAATCATTCAGCGAGACCCTAACACTTCTTCCTCCACCCTGAGTTATTTAGTTGGGATTTGCACCCCCACATCATGGCTGAAATGAAGGCACTTGCTTCATTCCGCCTCCATTAGATGTGGTGGTTTGGATAACATTTCTTCCAAATGACTGTGAGTTTCCTGAGGGAGAAAGACGAGGCCATGTTCATTGGTTTTTATAGCCCGTCAGAAAGGAGCACAGTGACTTGCAGACAGCAGGAGGCCAGCAAATGTGTGCTTGACTGCACTGAAAACAGTCCACAGCTAAACACGGCTCAATCTTGTGCTGCCTTGCACGGCTTGCCCTGTTTCTCCCTCCACTAAAACCGCCCCCATCTGGCCAAGACCCATAATGATAGAGAGGCCAGGGAGGGTGGGGCCATCTCCACCTATATGGTTGTTTCATCTGTGCCATCATGCCAACCAGAGACCCCCTTGGTTCCCCCAAAGGGTGGAGAGCCCACCAAGCAGGGAGGGCTCTGAGGTGACATGTTTCCTTATTTCACAGTTGAGAATCCAAGGCCAAGCTCCCTCAATAATCTGGTCTCCCTAGCCCGTTGTTTTCCCAATCACGATGACACATGGGTTATCCTCCTGGCTAGACTGGAAGGCTCAGAGGAACGGGACCATAGCAAGTTCCCAGTGGGGCAACCATGCATGCATCTGATAGTAGCAGCTAAATGAGTGGATGCCTCCTCATCACAGCAACGATCCCCCTGCATTGCTACTGGGTACCACTCCTCTCTTTCTCCAGGCTGTGAATTTCACAAGGGCAGGGACTATCTCTGAAGCCCCAGGACAGGACCAGCTGTGGAGTAGACATTCAGTTAACATTTGTCGAATGAGTGAATGATCTCAGGTGACCATGCTTTTGGTGATATGGCTTTTCTACAAAGTAAAGGCACCTTTCAGCCCATCACATGCTTCATAAATGTAAGAGGTATATTCACCTTAATAAAAAAAAAGTGGGGATTTTCTGATTGTTCTTTTCTAGCTCCTGCCATTCATTTCTCAGAGCAGCTGGAGGAGGCCCTGTTCCCCTGGGGTCTGGAACATCCCCATTTCCCATGACAAGAAGCTCTTTCTCCCTCCCAAGCTGTGGGGCTTGGAGCTCCCCCATGCAGACAGTCCACAGCTACACACGCTCACTCTTGTGCTGGGGTGAGTTCTAGTGCTGGGAAGGCTGGCTTCGAAGGATAGTAAACAGAGGATATACTGGGATTGCGTTTCATGTGAGAGACTAAGAAAACCTTATCTAATAACCTGTTTTTGTATGTGTGCTGTTGGGGAGATGCACCCTCTCTCCACATTTCTCAAAGACATTCACTTCGGCTGCTACCCAGATGTTCAATAGCGGTTTGAAGGCTTTGGCCAAAATCCTGGACTCTTGAGAAGAGAGTGACTTCCTGGGGCTGCCCCTTTGCCCTTCTATTATATGAGGTTCCTGTTGGGCACTGGAATTGTGTCTATACAGGTGAAATGAAAGGAATTGCTGGACAAATTATGCAGACAATTTAGGTTAACATGTCTTTCCCGTGAAGAACAAATGTTATTGCACTTTATCTTGCCATAAGACCACCAATATCATCACGGAACACTTGGTGCCCTTCCCTTCCTTGCCTGCCTTTGCCATCATGATCTCTCTGAATGGAAAACCCTTTCCTTTCTGGAAACTGACCTGCCCAAGTGTCACCTTCCTGATGAACGCCTGCCTACTCCCACAATGACCAATATCTGACTCTACAACCTCGCTTATGACCGCCCATTAGCACTTAACTTTGGGTCCTTCTTCCTCATTTGAGTTCCTGAAGTGCAGGGACAAGACTTCTTCATCTTTGTGCCAAGGGCCTGGCCCCACAGTAGGATCTCTGGGTATTTACAGAGCACACAACTAATGAACTCAAGTTTCTGATGGATTACAGGATACTTCAATCCTGGAAGATGTCAAGAAGAGGACATGGACCCCCTGTCTCTCCTGGCAACCAAGGCCAAGTCCCATGAGCTACTACAGGTGACAATTACTCCATGGGCCAAGGCCTGGGTGGACAGGCCCAATCACTTCCTGGATGCAGGCAGCAGATAGAAGGAATAAAAGCTGGCTCAGGTAAGACCAGCAGTCTCAAACAGCCCTTTCCAGCTTGCTACAGCCAACTCAAGGCAAATGAACCAGAGTAATCACAATAATACACAATTGGCCTTTTAATCTTTATGGTGCATTGAGATTATAGAATCACTTTAAGTAGAACATTCCCAAAGGGTGGCATACAAAGTTTCTGGCCTGTTGATTTCCTATTCTGCTGTATACCAGAAAGTCCCTTGGCATAAATATGAGGGAGCTGCATAAACACATCTGGACCAGGCCAACTAGGTCATCATTAGAAAAGAAGGCTTAACTGTTTCATTCACCCCCCCCCCCCATATTTCCATTTTTTTATTCTCCTTATAACCTCAAAGATAGGTAGAATCAGGGAGAATCAGTTCATATTCCTGGGAAAGTAAACCACATCATGGTTGTCTTTATCCAAGTTTACATAACAGAGAGATGAAGGCTAATTCTAGCACCAAGGTAAGGACTAGAATGGTCCTCATGATCCAATAGCTTCATTCTATTGTATAAATGGGAAGCATGAGGCCCTGAGACATCAAGCAGCTTGCTTACAGATATATAGGCAGTCAAAGATTTGGGGTCAGAGCTTCACTCTCAGGTAATAAATGTTCCACAAGACTAGGCTTCCCTTCCTTAGGTTTTGACTATCCAGCACTTAGAAAAAATCCAACAATAAAGAGATTCTATTATAAACCCACAGGGGCAGAAGGTGGCCCCCAGTGTGCTTGGTGAGGAACAGAAGAAAAAAGGTAACTCAACCTTGGAGAAGCATCCTTTCTGCCACCTCCTGTGACACAGGATTGGATGGCCTCTTCCTGTGCACTTCCAGTGAGGGGGTTCTCATAGCTTTATTGGGCAACTCATTCACCATTGAATTGAAAAATTCTTTCCTCCATATGCTTTCTCCTATGCACTTGCTGTCGGATGGCAAATAATTTCATTTACTTATTTTTAATTAATTCAAACGGAACAACTAGTGATATGTGCTCATCCTGACCACATGTACAATTTTATGCCAGCCCTGCAGGCCTCCTTGACTAGCCAGATGGTGTATTGGTGACCTGTAAACTCAGTAATAATGCCCACACTCCACTGTAAGTCTCCCCCCCTCCCCCACCCCAAAGCTGCATAGGGTTCATGGGTGTCACAGCCTTACCTCCATCATTGTCTTTGCTGTCACCACAGGCGGTCTCCATGGATGTGTCACAGCCAGCTCCTCTCCAGCCCAGCTGGCAGACGCAGTGCCACCCATTCAGGTCCAAGGTGCATCTGCCATTGCCATTGCACAACCCAGGGCAACCCTCTGCAAAGCAAAGCACACAGAATTGAGGTCGGATCGTCCGTGGCCCATTGCAGTCACACACATTCACACTCTGCCTGCCAACTTACAAAATGCTTTCACATCCCATCAGCACATCGGTGCCCTCAGCACCCAGGGAGGCTGATAGCATTAGGAGCTGTCACTTTCCTGAGAGGCAACTCAGATTCAGAGGTGGAGAACTTGCTAAGGCTGCATAGCCAGGAGGTGGCACAGCCAGGAGGTGGCACAGTTAGGAAGTGACAGGGATAGGTCTGAAACCCACACCTTCTGCATCTAAAATCTCCTCTTTCAAAAGCGATCAGGATTCTAAAGTGAGAGTCAGTATACGTAGGCCTGTTGAAATCTGACTAATGGAACTTTCTGCCTGATTCTTGCTCTTCCAGTCTCTTGTTTTTCCAGTCTCTAGCAGCTGTTTGGGGCAAATAAATCATCTGTTTACTCCTCATACCCCTCGGAACCTCTGGGTCTCATTCTAGAAGCTGCACCTTTTCCAGCTCTTGTTACTGGGTCAGCTGTATTGGATCTCAGGCTTTTCAATTATTTTTGTCCTGTTTTTCTCATAAACAACTGTCTTTGCTCTGAGGCGTCGTCCTTGGGTCTTTTTCTTCCCATCTTATCTGCAGCCACTAAGCAGGGCTATACACCCATAGGAGCCCTCGTGACTGACACAAGAGAGACTGAGCAGGGCTGTCTGCAACTGAACATGCAGAAACGGGCAGCATGCCCTCCCCTGACTTTGTTCATCTGGACATCTGTTTGCCTGTCTGTCACTTATTAAGCACCTTCCCTGGGCTAGCACTGGAAGAACAGAGATGAATAAGACCTAGTTTTTATTCTTGAGGAGCATGTAGCTTATCAAAGGAGACAGATTTGTATAAGCAAAATATTTCACTGCTAAGTGCCCTCGGGGAGATGTACAGAGTATGGTGGGAACCTAACACAGGAGGGCCATCTGTCTGAGAGGGCTGCGGGTGATTTCAACAAGAAGGGCCAGACCATATTTAGACTCTGCCTTGAATATATCATAAGGTGGGGAGTTTTTATTACTATTCAAATAGATTTACAGGTGTTTGATGACCCTCTCTCTGAGTGTGTGGGCTCAGAAATCTATGTCTGAGAATCTGCCAAGTTACTTGGTTCACTTCAGTTACTTGTTTTTCATTCAAGTCCCCATTTTAACAATCCTGCTGATGCCTTTCTCAGAGGAGCTATTTAAAAAAAACACACACAAAAAACCACCTTTCACTGGCACGTCTTCCCTGCCTTCTCTCTGCCTCTGCTCAGTCTCAGGGAAAGAAAGGTATGATGGGAAAATACTCTGTCATCTATAACACTTAATTTAATATTATGAGCAGCACACAGCTACAAGTCTGGCTACAAACTGAATTCTCTGCCATGAAATAACTGAGAATCGACCTGTTTTTTCTTAAATGGGACAAATGTGAATGTAGCTACAAGACCGAGGCTAAGGTAGACACTCACTAAATGGCCAATCAATTAGGATCTAAAACTTTAGTGTTTCAAGGACTTTTGGTAGTTGACTGTTATTGCAACATAAAAGAAAAGAACATCTCACTTATATGAGATGTTCAACACAGCAACCAATCCATCAACCTGGCCACTGTGTTTTCCATTCAGAGGAAGAACCATTTATTGAGTGTGCACTCTGAGCCTAGGAGAGATTCCTCCAGAAGTTTAGGAGCAAGTGTAGGCTGTGTGGTCTTTGCATAGCAGAAGCCTGTTGGGAAAGGTGAGAAGCACCAGCATTGCCACCCAAAACTGGTGGAGAAAGCAGCAGTAAAAGCGCAGGCACAGTGCTGTGACGCACAGATGACCACCCAGGCATTCTAACTCCTGAGCCAAAATCAGCCACCCCTCCTGGTCTAAACAATTACAGGCTCCTTCATTCTCCAATGAGTCCCATTCAAATTCGTGTCCAGCTGGCTAGGACTTCCTGTCAATTAGGCCTCATTGGTATTTGAAATCAGTCTTGGAGGAAACAAGGTCCAAATTTTAAGAATGGTGGTATATTGCTTTCTCTTGCCCCTTGTAAGAGGCAAAGAACATCTCTTGTGCAGGAGCACAAACTTGGAAACCATATCACAGGCTGGCTCTACCATTCAGTGGCTGTAGGACCTAGGCATTATTTAATTCTTTGAGCCTCAGACAACTTTTAAAATGGGGTAGTTGGGAGAATTAAATAAGATTTATGCCTGATAAACACAGCCTGACTTATAGCTCAAACATAATATTTGAATCTTCTATTTACCTTTAACTCCTATTTTTAGTAAAATCATACGTTGTACCTACAACCTCAGGTTAGGCTCACAGGAAGGCAAAATAGTAAACTGAGGCATTTATCTAGATCAGAATCAGCAAACTTTTTCAATAAAGTTCCAAATAATAAATATTTTAGGCGAGTAAGCCATAATGTCTCTGTTATAATTACTCAACTCTGCCATTATAGCTTGAAAGCAACCACACACAATTTATGAATGAATGAGCATGGCTGTGTTCCAACAAAACTTTATTTACAAAAGTAGGTGATAAGCCAAATTTTGTCTATGGGCTGCAGTTTGCCAATCCATGGTTTAGATTAGGGGTGTCGAACTCAATCAGAGAAGGGGCCAAAATCTAAAATCCAGCCTAAATCGCGGGCCGAATGGTTTACTGAACAGTCATAAACTGACAATGTCATAAACTGACAGCGGAGTGCAGTGATGACAGCGCGGTGTGGGCCACATTGCAAGGCCTGGCGGACTGGATTTGGCCTGCGGGCCATGTGTTTGACACATGTGGTTTAGATGCTTCAGGACAGTAATGACAATGACAGTTGCTATACACTCAAGGTCTATGCCACTGTGCTACACACCTTACATTTGTTATTTCTAAACTAAATAACTTTTTGTTATATATTTTAAATCATAAATTTCTAGAGCATTTCTAATTCACAATATTTAATCCTACATTTTTTTTAAAAACCATGTGCTGTAATAGTGTGTGGACACTGGAGCTGAACAGACCTCAGTTCAAATCCTAGCATCACCATTTTACTTACTACATGTGGGATGATTGGCAAATTATTTAACTCTCTAGTCCTCAATTTTCTGATCTGTAAAATGGAGGTAATAACTAATTCAGAGAGTTGTTGAGGAGATTAATGAAATAATGGATGTCAACTATTTAGCACAGTGGGTAACATAAGTAGGTATTAAATAAAAGATAGCTGCTATTATTATTATTATTATTATTATTATTATTATTGAGTTTATTTATTTTAATGTTGTATAACTGCACTAAGAAATCCACAAACCAGAAAATAACCTTTTGTCAGTTCAAACCATGTCAACATTTGGGTAAAAAACGATGGTCCTCACAAATACAAACCTTGCCAAAGAGACCTCAGACAAGCCCAGTGTCATGAGGATCCACATGCAGCTGCGTGGGAAGCAGTGAGATGGGTTTGGGGCCTCTTGTCTTAGCCTCAGGCCACCATTTCATGCTCTCCCAGCACCTTGTCCTTCTCTTGAGAGCAACTGTCCCAAGGGTATGTAAGTTGCAATTTTGCAATTAATTTAATGTTTTACTCCCTTCATTAGAATGGAAACTCCTTTAAAGCAACTTTGGGCCTAATTCATGCTGTGCAGACCCTCAATACATATTTGTTGCAATGAATCAATGAGTGGAAGAGGAGACCTCGGTTCTGATACTTCCTGCCTGACTAACTTATAGGACCTTACTTTTCCTCTCTGGCCTCAATTTCTTCATCCATAAAATGAGAGTTTGAATGAGATGTTTGTTAGTTTCTTCCAGTGTAACCAACCCAAGAAGAAGGTCAAAGCAACATCAACTTTGTTCTTAATTTCAACAAACCTGACTGGATGTCAGGCTTGTGTTCATTCTGGGGTGTACAGAGATGCCATATATCCCCTTATCTGAAGAATTTTATATTCTACCTACCCTACTTTGTTCCAGAAAGGATTTAAAGTGGGTCTTCTATCTCAAAAAGTATGTTTCAGTGTGAATTTTACTAGTTCTCTGAGGTCATAAGAAAACAAGCTTCTGAGATCAAGTAAGTTTGGGAAACATTGCATCCTACTGTCTTATCCTAGAAAGTCACACTCAATATTAATATAGTAAAGTCTCTGAAAGTCTTACAATAAAGAAACCTGATTAGATTCTGAGGACATTTTCCATTTGACCTCAGAACTTTCCTCCGTAACAGAAAAAGTGGAGTCCTCCATTCCACCGTGGTTAGCCCTGCTCTAGTGAGCGCATCTTTGCCCTCAGTGCCTTGAGCACACATCCTGAGCTGCTCTGAAACTGCCTGGAGAAGCAGGTGTTCTCCAGGAAGGAAATCCCTCCATGGGAAATCGCGGGGAACTTTATCCATCATCAGTTTCTTTAAATGGAACACTTATGCCCTGAGGATCTGCACTGGCCTATCAGTTTCTGAAAGAGTTTCACAGGGACCCTGAGTACCTGTGGGTTGACTGAGGTTTGCTCTCACCTAGCAATTTGCTTCTGGGATAATCACACCCTCATTAGCCAGTATGAGGAAGGCTCCTCTGGGGTGACTTGCTGACTTTCTTAAAGCAATATGTCCATCCCTACCCACTACTGAAGCTCATTAATTCCACACACCCTGAAGCTCATCAATAATTCAGAGAGCCCAAGTGACATTAACAGTTCCCTCTGGAAGGACTCACACCAGGCATTTGCTAGAGCCAAAATAAGGTAATTTTAAGGGTTAGAGAAGGGCTAAGCTTTTCAAAAGAAATGATGCCCTTTAAATGACAAGGGACCGCTTTATCTTCCACCTTCTGCTAAGCCTATGAGGAAGCCCCCCCTTGAAGCTAGCAGCAGGTATGACTAGAAGACTTTCAAAATCCTTGATGTTATTTATTTTTCAGTCAAGGGGCTAAAAACACACCCACCTAACATATCAAAATCTCCTGTTTCTTTCTGGCTTTATTTCTTGTTCTCTGGTACTTTTTCATCCCCATCATCACTTCCCTAGAAGTGTTAATCTAGGTCACCATCATTTCCTACCTAGATAACAGCAATAGTCTAATTGGCCTCCTTTCCCCTAATGCTCCCTCAGCCCTTTTCCAACACATGGCCAGATCGAGCCTTCCAAATCACAAATGTTTTTTCTCCTGGGGAGTCATCATCCTGCTTTTAAAAACCAAACCTTCAGTGGCTTTCTTATTTGTTTATGTAAAAGTTCATAATCTAGGTCTTCAAAACCCTTCTGAATTTAGAGATCTCTTTGCTAAGTGGCCCCTGGATTTACCCTATCTTAATTCTCATCTTGTTGGAATTGTTTTATTAGTGTCTTCTCTGCTAGACTGTGGGCTACCCTAGAGAAGCGACTGTTTCTGTTGTGTGGCCTCTACATTTCCTGGCCTCTATATTTGTTGAGTGAATGCTATTTCTTTAGTCTCTACCAATACAATTGGAAAGCACAGAATAGAAATTGGCTTGTCTTTGAACTGCAAAGCACTCTATTTTGACAAGTCCTGAGCATGCATTATATAGGTCTCTGAATTCTTATTTTAGGATTAGTACCCACTGTACCAGAAAGTTAGCCAGATAGGTACTTGGTACAGACATAGATTTTGCCAAGAAACATTTGTCTTTTGAAGCAACTTATGATTTCCTGACTCATGAATATGAAATACTTTACCTAGTGGGAAAAAATCACCAACTAGATGGTAACACTTAAATTTAATCTAGTTTAATTATTCCTCCAGTGATTATTTGTGAAATTCCCAGAGAGACTCACAGGTACTACTCTCTCTAACTGGAAAGATTTTATTCTCAATTGAAGAGCAACATGTGAAATAACAGGAACTTTACTTCTCAACACTAGGCATCCACTGATGGGTTTAATAACACCTCTGCAGTCTTTGGCAAAGATGTCCTAGTTGAAAAGCATTTAGTAATTTATGTTTCCTCTAAGCCTTCTCCATAAGTTTTTAAACAGAAGTTGCTATCTCTTATTAAAAGCCAATTTCACCTTTTCTTTCTAATTTCACAAATTAGTCTCACCAGCAAAGTCCTTCTCCACATTAAAGGTGAGAAGGAGCACATGATGCTAGAACAGCATAACTAATGTTTGCTGAGCATCATTCCTGCCCTTTACATTCATTATTTTACTTAATCCTTACGCCAACCCTAGGAGGTGGGTCCTGTTATCATCCTCTTTTATAAAGACTCTGAAGCGAAGGGAGGTTATGTAACTTTTCCAAAGTCAGCCACTTTATTAAGTGTCGGACTTGGGATTCAACTCAGGCAGCCTGCCTGCAGGGCACAAGCCTTTAACCAGGTGCTGTGCCAGGGCTTAAGGATAAAAAGATAGGGTGTGGTTTTTCTCCTGGGGAGTTGGCATCCTTTAGGAGGTCACATATCTGATCATCTTGAGACTTAGAGCAATGAGGCCTATTTGGAAAACTAGGCACCACCTAATTAATGTAAATGTTTTTAAAATAGAAGGAATAACTTTGCCTGTAGGGAATATTCTTCAAAGAGAAGACTTACCAAAGCCAGGCATCTAAAAAGAAAAACAAAAGACCACCCACTCCCTGAGGTCGGGGGTCTGTTTTGCCCTTTGTCCAGAGCCTGGCACAATCTCTGGTACGGTGGTGCTCCGTATGTGGTTGCTGGGTGAGTGAACACGGCAGTGAGAATGCAGCTCTTCAGGTTTCTTAGCTTGCTCTGGGGTCTCTTCTTCTCTCTGGCCACCCACTCTGGTTCCCACCGTCTTAATTCTAATGGACCAGGGGCCGTAAGGGATGGGCAGGGTGACATGAGATAGGGTAGAAAGCATGAGGAGTGTATGTGTGTATGGGGAGGGAAGGACAGTAGCACAATGGTGATGTCACAAACAGATTGAGCACTTTTGGGGGAAGAATGACACTCTGGGTATTATCAACCACCTTGTGATGAAACACCCACCCACTGGGCAGGAGATGCTGTGACAAAGCTGGGGATGTGGCAGTATCTGGACACCATGCTTATGGGTGTATGTATACTTTTTTTTAATATACGCATTTCTTCTTTATGCTTATACACAAACACACACACAAAGACAATAGAAAAAAATAGAGGAAGGAAGACCATACCTTTAACTACCCTATCCAGATAGTGCGCTTGGGAAATAAAAGACAGGACATTTAAGGTAGGATCAAGTAAATGCAACACTGCCTGCCACATAACCATGCCAGGTGCTGAGGAGACAAAGGGGAGGCACCCCACGTTTGGGGAAGATCTGCCTTGGTGGGGAAAATAAAATCAAAGACAGGATAACATATGAGAGGAGGAGGGAGAGCAAGCACATTCCTCAGGAAGGGTCAAAAGGTACTTCACCCAAATGTGATCATACAAACAAGATGACAAATGGGTAAGGAAAAGGGGAGGAAAAGGAGGGTGGGAAGCTCCTGTTCTGCCAGGTGTGTTCAGTTCTGTGGAAAACGAGAACTTGCCCTTTGTCTACCCAGAGCAGCATCCAACTTCCCTTCTGGGGCAGTAGTGGTTTCAGAACAGCTGCGCCTTGTTTGGGCAGAGGGGTCCCCAGGCAACTGGCATTTAGAACTATGTGATATTGAAGTCATCTTTGATATGCTCTAGGGAAATGGGTTGAGTGTTTGGACAAATATAACACTAGGTTATCTGTTTGCATTCCTGAATGTTCTGTGGACACATGTGCCCACCTAGACTCGGGTGCAGCATGCCTGGTGTTCTAAGTAAGAGGCATCTCTCCTCGGCGCATCTTACAAAGACTGTGAGGTGCCGGTCAATGGATATCATTGTGAAAAAGAAAAAAAGAAAAGAAAACCTGACCCCTTCTCATGCTTATTAACTCAAAAGACAGATGGATGTGTGCTTTGTTTTCCCATGGAGGGGTTCCATCCAAGCACTGAATCATTTGGCAATCTTACTTTATGGGTGGGGGTCAAACGTTGCTCTGAAAGAAACCCCACTGGGCATACATGGGTGTTTGAAACAGGGCAGGCCTGTTCATTCTCAGAATAAACCAGGAACCCCATTTCACCTTCCCCACCTAGGCTGCAGCCCTAATCATTTGAGCAGCTTCCCTTTCACCCCTTCTCTAGGACTCCTCCATGTGTGCTCCCACAAAAGCCAGACAGATGGCCGTCTCCTGAAGTGCCTGATGCTTTCTGCCAGGCTGGCCCCCATCCTCAGCTCGATTTCATACATGAATCAAAAGTCTGTAAGTAGGACTGGACTGCAATGGTGGGGCCATATCTGGAAGCCCTGGGGTTCTCTAAACTGAAGGGATATTCTTACTCTCTTCATAAAAAACCATAAATTTTATTTTTTCAATCCTCTGGATAGATACTATTGTTATTTATCAGAATATCTTTGCCTCAAAAGACTGGTGGAAAAGAGGCTCTGTTCTTAGCCTGAGTATCCATGTGGTGGTCTCTGTTTCGTGATGAAATATGCGCCTGAAGACTGCACAGCCAAGTGGAAATTTGGGAAGGGGAGACTGTAACTGGGCCTGCATCTCCCCCTTCATTCTGGTAGATGCTATGGCATCCACAACATAATAAGCTCTACCAGGGAAAATGAAGGCGAGTGGCTTATTAAGCAGGAGCCAATAAACAAAGCTGTAGAATGCCAAACAATGAAGACCAGGGCCAGCCTACAGGCAACACTGCACAGGAAGCACCTCTGGCTAAGGCGAAGGCTTTCTTGATTCTTGCTTCATCTGTCACTTTTGACTTAGTTAAGTTCATTCATCTAATTTTGCAAAAGGATCTAAAATTTCTCAGACATAACCTCCCAGGATGTGCTGTCAGCACTCACACACAGGATCTCCTGGCTCAGTAGTTGCTCTTAGCTTTCAGATCTGCAGGATTTGTTGAGGATCATAATCACACGTTCTTGTAAAAACTCTGACCTCCAGCTACAGAAGCGATGGAGTGAGTCTACATGTCTTTCACAGAGCTGGGAAGGATGATTAAGCTGAATGAGATGCCAACATTGTGATTCAAATGGACACACCACCATGCAGCATCCATTCAGAGAGAGTTCTCCGGCAAGAAACACTTTGATACCATGGCTCCAAACTTAATGATATCATGGCTCCTGCGATGAGTACAGAGTATATCCACTCTATAAGACAATCTCCCCACACCCAGGTGCTGACTTCAGAGCTCTCTCTCTTCTAGTGCCATTCTACTTTTGAGAATGTTTTAGTAATATAGATCTGTACTGTATGTAAATATGCTTTTAATACTTTAAAAAAATGCTAATTTCTCTAGCCTGCAGGCAGCTATAGCAGCCAGAGGTGACAGAGGTAGACTCATGTTGCAATCAGTGTTGTGGGTTTCAGGGGACAGAAGTGGACTTTCAAAGCTTCAAATTCTCACTCCACAAATCAAGAGGCCACTTTGCACAGTGACTTCAAGACACACTGTGAATACAAAAGCTGATAACAGCCAGTCCATACTAAGTCCAACAGTTTCCAGGGAATTAGATAGAGCTTCTTTGTCTCTGCCTCTTGAAAATGAAAGTGATAACCGTGTCTTTTGAAGTTCAATATCATTTATTTATAAAAGGCACATGCAGAAGTCCACACTATTATTGCTTTCATTGCTTGATAATCTTGGCACACATATCCATGAGTAAGGTCACTTAAAAATTCATCATGATTTTAAGGTCCTAAGTAAAGATGGCAAAACTTCCATAAGTTTGCATTATGAATGGTGGATTCAGACTTCACAAAATTTGTTCATCTTTCTCCCCAGAACTTCAGGATGAAGATGATGGCAGTAGAGTCATTTTCCCTCTTGGGCCATGCTTATTTTTTTTCTACACTGCACAAATGTTTCTTGTGCTCTTACATTCCTATCATTATGCAAGAAGCTGAGGACAGTGGAGGCACACAGCTGTTTATGACAGACTCTGAGCTTTCGCGTGAGGTTGATCTGGACTTTTTCTAAGCATCTCTATGACCTTCCAACATGAAAACTTCTTGACTTGCCTGTACCAACAGAAGTTTCTCTGAGGATAATCCCAAGAAGCTTCAGGGTCCCCCAATCCGAGGTTATGGAGAACGTGGCCAGAGGCTTTTTACTCTTCTTCCTCAGGAGCCTCAATGGCTTGAATAGTTGTATCATAGGAACACATTAGGCCAGATTAAACAAGGCTCATTACAGCAGGGCATGCCTGGGGTGGCTATAATCACCTAAATTTCTTTCAGATGAATGGCAAACCATCAAAGTCATGTTCCTGTTAAGGTGTTGGACACATTAATACTCTTCCTTGTTTGGGTGGTCAATGAGTAAGTGGCCAAAGGCATCATCCTGACAGGAACTCACAAGGCCCACTAACTTTCCTCGCTTCCCAACCCTACCACGTGTGTGCTAACATCTCCCAGAACCATCAACTGCTCCCATAACGTGGTATAGATCCCTGTCCATTTTCTCTTCCTCTTTGTCAGCGAATCTGTCCTGTCAGGTCACAGGCCATGTCGTGAGAGAATGCTTTGAGGAGAGATATGCATAGGGCCATCACACAGGCCCCCATGCCTCGTGAGCAACTTGAGACTTCTTAGTGAGGACTGTCTATTTACACAATGAAGAAAAAAAACAAAACCCCACTCTGAGAGCTACCATTTGAAAGTGGACAAAGAACTCCAGACGTTTTTATGGCCTTACTTTATAATTTCTCTTCATCTGGCTTTGCTCACTGTAGCAATTGCATCATCAGAGTATTATTTTGATCTTTACTCCCAGAGGAGAATTTGTTTAAGAATCAAGACGTATGTGATTGGACAGCTCTCCTGAAGCCCAGTAAATAATTCTGTATATCTGGCATCTTGAATAATCACAGCTTTGGGGTCAAGGTTGGAATTTCACCAATGTAATCAGAAGCTGGCATTTCCCACATGTGTTTTGAGACTTTATAGACAGGGGCACTGAAGTGAATAAAATAGTTATCAGAGAAGTGATCCAAAATGTGAACAGTGCTTTCAAAGAAAGAAAGAAAAAAACAAAAACAAAAAACTGAACACCTTCTTAAATTTTAACTGTGATTTGCAGCTTTCGCTAAAAAATTGGAGGTCAAGCCCTAGACTTAAGAGAACCATAAAATTTCTGGAAAATATCTCCAAAAACATGCTTCTGGTGACTCTGTGTTGACCACATACTTGAAAAAATAGATAGAAATCAATCCATCTTACCTTAACTTCTGAGCTAGGAAAACTGGGTTCCATTTACGCCAGCGATTTTCAACCAGTGGCCACAAGAATTTTTAAAACAAGCAATTTTTGACTATTTTAGTTAGGAGCACTGACTTCCCTTAGATTGTCAAATTAAAAAAACGACAACAGCCAACACAACAATAGCTGCCCAATGTGAATAGAACAGAATTATACCTTTTTTTTTTTTTTTTTTTTTTTTGTCAGATCAGCAAAAAAATGTTTTTTGGTGTGC
The DNA here is from genome assembly GCF_964339955.1 of Pipistrellus hanaki. Lineage (NCBI taxonomy): Eukaryota > Metazoa > Chordata > Mammalia > Chiroptera > Vespertilionidae > Pipistrellus > Pipistrellus hanaki. The sequence continues at coordinate 39,055,395 of NC_140511.1, read as the reverse complement.
TGCAGAATTTTAGTGATTTGTTTATGTGTGCCATGAGATGAAAAAGGTTGAAAACCCCTGATATATATACAAGTGGGAGCATTAGTAATGAGTAAGAGCAAAAATAGGAAATTCCTTTTTATTTGTTGGATATTTTCAGGAGCAGGTAGTTCAGATCCAGGCTGACTGATGGGTGTGCTGTGCTGAGGGCACCAGGAGGCCTTTGATTCACAGAGGGAGACACAGAAGCCCCCACTGACCATGTGGTCTGTCTGACCTTTCTTGAAGATGCAGAGACAGATAATTCTTAAGGAATTAGAATCCAATGTGACATATTCTTGCTTTTTAACCAAAAAAACCCCCACAACTGCCTGTTAAAGAGTATGTCACTGTCAAATTCCCTTTTATTCTAAAAACCAACCTCTATGCTAAAAGATGGAGCAAAACCACCAAAGGAACTATTCAATTCCAAGGTTAGTAATCTGCTCTGGGAAATATCACTGGGGTAAAAGGTCCTGATGCTGGGGACTTGGCCATGAGAAGCTCAGACCGGCTTATTTGTCTGCACTGCCAGCTGTTGAAAGCAATCAAGTCCCGCTTCCTTTCCTGTTTAGAGAGGGCGGCGGTGCAGATAAACAGGCCCTCCTCGCCTCTGCCTTCCCTGCGTGGAAATCTCCCAGTCAGTGTTGTGAATCCTGGCTCTCTCCCTGGCGTGGGACATAAATATACTCCGGCATCAGAGCTAGAGAGAGTAGAATGACCTTCTGTTTAAGAATCTGGTAACAAGAGAAAATGTAACACTTGAATTTCTGACTTTTCACATCAGTATTTTTTTTTAATTTTCTTTTCCTAAATGATCCTCACAGGGAGCTGAAGTTCCCTGGAAATACAAGAAAGGGCTTCTTGTTACTGTCCAAGTTTAAAAAGGGCTTTCTCCTTCTTGTTTCCACTTAAAAAAAGGGGGGTGGGGTGGGTGGGGGACTCCGCTATTGTTTCCCTCCTTCCCATGGCCTGGCCCTGCCCTTCTGTCCCTAAGGCTACGAAGCCTTCCTTCAGCACTGAGGTGCTCCTCTGCTCAGCAGGGATGCAGCTGGCCACAGGCAGAGACCCAAGGGAGCGAGTTGCCATGCGGGAGACGAGACAGGGATGGACAATGCTCACCACACAATGAGAGGTAATGGAATTCCCAGCCAGCGTCCTTTCATCTGAGCCACTATGACTAGCCCATTACTTCTTCAATGTCCTGTGACATTTTTCTGGTATTTATGACTGTCAACCTCCCTCTTGAATCATGCACATTCACCTTGACAGATGTCTTATCTGGAGGGGAAGTCGCATTCGAGATCCCGAGGAGGGATCTGCTCTTAAAGACTGACCACAGGGTGGGCCGGGGAGGTAGAAGGGGGTGGTTTGACTTCTTGGCAGCAAAACAAAGGGGACATTCTTCAGGTCCGGTTGATGAACAGCCATGAGACGAGACGCTAGACGTAGCCCAGCCTGCCCACAAGCGGGTCATGCGTCATCCGTGACTGCACCTGGGGAGAACGTCCCCGAGTCCCTTGTCGTCTGACTCAAATGTGAGGCTTTTATCTTATAAAAGTCGGACATCCATAACTGTTTTGGAACTTGGGAAGGCGAGTGGAGGGCTCCATGAGCAAGCTGGGAAAACAGAAATGTCCTCCCTCTGGGCTCTGATTTTGGTTTTAATGGGGCTGGGCCCCTGGTGGGCTGGGGAGGCTGGAAGGTCAGCTGTCCTTAGTTACGCAGGAAAGGGGAAGCAGACCTGAAGGAAGAGGGCCCGCCAGGAACTTGAGCCCCTTCTCTTTACGGGGGTTCAGGTCCATCACAAGGTAAGATGACACGGACACAAGAAGCCACCCAGAAGCCTCAGCAAGATACGGTGGCATTGTCTGCCATGGAAAAGCAGGGAGGGCAGCCATGGGCTCTGAGTGGCTGATGAGAGTGCAGGCTGGTGGATTAGGTGTGGAACTCTGAGCTAACCCTCATAGGGAGACATGGCCTCTGGGGCGGATATGGGCCTGATGCCTCTGCAGAGAACCGGGCTTTGTCCTGACTGCCGAGCAAGCAGCTGGTGAGCAGCCCCTGCACCGGGGCCCAGAAAACCGAGCCTCCAATTCCTGTTTCACTTCTTAAAAGTGAAGTGACCTTCGGCCTCAGGCCCCGGGAAAATGTGTGCCTTGACGGGGTGAGTGCTAGGAATATGAAATGATGCAGTGAAAGCCTTTAGCACAGCACTTGGCACATTGGAAATATTCAGAATTAGAAGCCATTATTATCAGTAGTATGAATTAGAAGGTATCCTACAGCCGCTTATAAAGAGTGATACTGTGAGGGCAGGGATAGTGAATTTGCATGAATTTCAGGCTATAAAACAAAAGGAATGGAGCCTAAAAGAAACCCCCAAAAACACCATGAGATAAGAGGCAGCTCCATTTGCTCAGAATTCCTTTGTGTCCCCCTCCCCCCCCCCCCCAAAAAAAAAAAAAAAAAGCTTTGGAGCTTGTCTCCCAGTTGCTATAAGACTCAAGAGGTGACTCTCAGAGCAGGAGGGGCACCCAGAGTCCTGCCTCTGGAAGCATGTGCGCACCATCTGACCCAACCCTGCCTTTAAAAAAAACGCAAGAAGTTAAAACACACATCCACAGACCAGTTGATTCAATAAAGAGCTTTTGGTGAGTGTTCATTCCAGATAATAAACCAAGCAAAATGTCTGGCTGTGTTTAAAATCAACAAAACCAGCGGGAAAGGCAGAAAGAAGGGAAGGGAGTGATGGGCTTGTTTTGAAAGCTGCCAGCAGAGCTGCTTTAGCAGGGGCCCTGGTGCCGAGGAGCCCCCCGGGGAGGAGAATGGAGACAAACGCAGACAGGACGGAAGCCCAGGACAGGGGAGGAGGGGTCCCGGGCTAATGGGATGCAGATGTGGCCTGTGGGAAGCTTTCCCCAGGAATCCGGGAATCTTTGGGAGCTCAGGGCTCGGAGGCCAGTGGGTATGAGGGACTCAGAGCTAAGCCCTGTGCCTCTCAACCAGAAGAGTGAATTTGATAATAATGGCAGTATTTATTGCGTGTTTTACAGTGTGCCAGGCTGTTCTAAGCTCTTTCCATTCATTATGACTCCCATTTTTTATAGGTGAGGAAACTGAGGCTCTCAGAGAGTCACTGGGACTTGCCCACAGCTGCTCAGGAGACTCCTCTACCTCCTTCTTGAACCCAGGCTCCTTAACTCAGAGCTACCCTGCATCTGGCCTGGGAAGGGCTCACTAGCAAGGCATGCTGACCAGCTGGGACCTGGGAATGCAGATTGGGGAGGGAGGGAGGTTAGTGTCCAATCGATGTCTAGGAAATGCCAACCATAATGTCACCAGATGAAAGGACGTTTTGCCCAGTTCCCACATGCAGTGGGGTCAGCCCTGGCCCCGAAGTACCCGACAGAGGCACCGTGCAGGCCCGAAAAGAGAAGACACCCCGGCGCCCGGCCCGCCATACCGATGGTGCAGTGCTCGCCGTTCCAGCCAGGGCTGCATTCACACTTGCCGTCCCGGCAGGTCCCGTGCTCGGCGCAGCGAGGGTGGCAGGCCCGCTGGTCGCAGGCCGCCCCCATCCAGCCTTCCTCGCAGCGGCAGGTGCCTCCCACACACACGCCGTGGCCCCCGCAGTCGGCAGCACAGATCTCTGTGGGGAGGAAGAAGAGGGGGCCAGGAGAGGCAGGAGAGGGAGGAGAGAGAGAGAGAGAAAAAAAAAAAGTACTGAGCAAGGTGTTGGCTGGGAACAAGAGTCACACTTGGCTTCTGGGAGCAGTTGGGATTCTGGGGTCTGGGGAAGCTGATCTCTGTGGACAATGACCCTTGGACAAAAACGTTCTCCGGGCTGAAGCCTGCCCGAAACACAGTCTTTGAAAATAGGATGGATGAAAGGGCTCTGCTCTGTTTGCTCCCCCTACTGCCAGCCTGTCCCCACGTCTGTGCTTGCCACTTCAAAGGAGACTGCCCCGCTGAACAGATGGGAGGAAAAGTCAAATTTAATTAAAAACCAGTTGTGTGTGAAAACAGTGAGGATGAGTCTGTGATCGCCAGAGAAGGGTTTGTGGGCGTGTTCTGAGGCCTGTGTTTTGGTCCAGCCTTGACTCTGATAGATGAGGGTAAAAGGAAGGCTGGGACCTGGGCCTCACGTATCGTACTCTAGGCTGGTTTGTGCTTTTGCTGGGTGTATGTTCAGTGCTTTGCCACTGCAATTCCAACCACTGTCTAAATGGCCTTCCAGATACAAAGCAATCAGATAGGGGGCAGTGGGCACTCCACAGTGGGAGTTGTCTGGCCCTTCACCAACACACACATGACCTGATTCACAAGCCCCTGCGGTGTGAGGTCAGCGCAGATTCATGGTCAGCCAGGCAGAGGCTATGGAGGCTCCCAGACACAACTGCTTTTTAAGGACCGGGTTGAGCAACCGGAACCACAATGCCCTCTGCCAGGGCTCTGGTGGAGGGAGACCCTGACTTGATCCTGTGCCTCGTGGCCCAACCATCTTCCAATAAAAAGCCTAGCACCTTTAGGTTCAAATTAAGTTGAGTGACACCTATGTCAAATTGCATTTGCCCATTACCATTCCCTTCTAAGCTACTAATTGTCTAGCTATTTTTAGAAAAGAAAGAAAAGAAAATTATATCATAGAGGCTCAGTTCTTTCTTATAAGTCTACAAGGCAATGGCTAATACGTTCAAGAATTAAAAACAACACGATGAGTTACCATTTATAGTGAGTTCCTGTGCCAGATACCTTGCCAAGCACACTGCCTGAGAAGGGAGATGCTACAGGCAGTGACATACTGGCTTCTCAGATGCCCAGAGGAGAGAAGCCGCTCTGTAAAATGGGTGCAAGAGCCCTGACCTAGAGCCAGACTCAGGAGCTTCTGAGCTGCGTGACCTTCGCCAGGTTCCTTGACTTCTCAAATGTGCTGAGTGTGGGCAGTATTGATGCTGCCTCCTGGGCCTGTGCTGACCCTCAGGGCAGTGATGAGCATGCAGTGACATGGATGACAGAAAGGGCCTGGCAAATGACAAAGGCCACTAACTCAAGAAATGTTTCCCGGGACAGTGAGTTTTTAGACTAGGAGTCCAAGGATCAGGTTTGCAAGTTCTGTGCCTGATCAGCCACTAATCTGCTATGTGACCTTGGGAAGGTTACTTCCCCTCCCTGGGTGTCAGTTTCCTCATCTACTGCTGGGGGACCTGATGGCATTATTCCTTCCGGCTCTAAGGGAACTTTATGTCTACGTTGTAAGTACTCTCCCTGTTATACAGCATCATCTACCCGAGGCTCAGCTCAAGTGTCCCTCCTGCTGTGAGGAGTCCCTGCGATTCATCCTGTCATTGTTCTATTGCTCCTGGCCTTCCCACACTACATGGTAGAGGGGTTTGCTGTTTCTGTGTCTGTCTCAGGGACACCCGAGTCTGGACTGAATTCTTCTAATCAGGTCTAGGCCTGATACCCAACACAAATCTTGGCACAGAACTGACCCTTAATTAAGGTTGTTGGCTAATGGATTAATCTGTGTTTGCCTGGGGCTATAGGTGCCTGAGACTGTAAAACAGATCACAAACACCCTACTCAGCCTGGTGGAAATCAGTCCAGGACTATTTATCTGCTTATCTCTAGTGAGTTGCCCTGAGGGAAACTTTCCAAGTGAAGCAGGGGAGAGGGGGAGCAGTGTCACTCCGTAAAGCAGTCCTCCTGGAACGGGCCTTTCTCAGGATGCCCTTCAAGCTTCTTTCCCTTCTTCGCACACAGACCACAACAACACTCTGCAGGCCCCAGGCCTCCCCAAGTCCTCTTTCGTAGTTCCCATCCCTTCTGTACCTCCCTCCAAGGGCCCTGGCCCCTGGTGACTCTAGAGGCGGAGCCTGCACTCAGGGCTAGAACTTCCTGGGAAGCCAAGAGGGAAGATTGGCTTGGCATCTGTTTGGGTGTACTCAGCACTATTTCACGTGGCAGTTTATGGTGGCAGTAAGGTGGGCCCATAGCCTGGGTGCTTCAGGCAGCAGGGCTTGCGGAATTGATGGGGGTGGAGAGCCGAGGAGGCAGGCTCTCTCCACAACTTGACTTCAGGTCTTAGCCAATAGGTAGTCCAATCCCTTATTAAGCAGGCTGGAAGCAGTGGGGATGAAAGGGTAGTGACTTGTATGCAGATATGGCTCCAAATATTAATTCTGCTAGTGATTCGACTACAAGCAGCCTATCCGATTGCCCGAAGTTTCACTGTCTTCCTCTATAAAATGGGGATGATGATAGCATCCAATTCAGAGGGTACAGAGAACCTATTATATTGATAAATTCATACTGATTTGTTATTCCTCCAATAATATTCCATGCATGCCCACTATGTTCCAGAGACTTGTCTGATGCCAGGAATCCACAAGTCAATAAGTTATGATCCCCTCCCTCCAGAAATCATAGTCCAGGCAAAGCACAGACTGATACTGGCATTCCAAGACTAACCACATAATTTGCAGCCATTACTCACTTTCACACCTTTTTGCTATGTGCAGTGAAGGAAAAGTAGGAATCTTAGGATCAGACAGATTTGGGGTCTACCCATAGCTTTGCCACTTATTGGCTGGGTAACCTGCAAGTTGAAAGTTATGAAATTTGCCTTGCTTTCCATTTCTGTAAAACGGGAATAATAATTCCCACTTCACTCATCTCACAGGGCTGGTGTTAGATCAAACGAGGCAATGTGTGGGAAAGCTGTTTTTTTTTTAATTTTTTTTTTATTTTATTTTATTAATAATGAACACTTATTCAGGTTTTATAGTTTGCAAAGCTGTCCTTCATGGACATGTCTTATTGAATTGTTAAGCAACATTGTGAGAACACCTGGCTGCTATGATGCTACTGAGACCCAGATAGTGCAAGGGAATTCTACAGTCATCTGGTGCTTCTTCCTCATTGGACAATCCTCAGAGCAATGCTGCAAGACAGGCATTTTCCACATAAGGGAACAGAGAGGCAAAGGGACAGCCTTTCCTTTGAGGGAAACTTGGTTCTCAGTACATTTCCCCCATTTTCTGGCCCTGTTGCTTATCCTTTGTGACATCCACATCAGACCCTGGATAGATATGAAATGAAACGAAGTCCTCCACACAGAGTTTCCCAGATGCTAGATCTCACAGTTCTCATCCATAGACCACATGCTCCATTTCCTCGCCAGTTCCTCTAGATGAGCTCTCCTGGCCTGGAACGCCAGTTGCCTGGTGGCCAGGCACCACTCCATCAGCCCTTTACAAGCTGGGTTGTGAGCTCTTTTACATGTTTAAATGGAAGGGGCCTGACCAGGGTGACCCTGATGTTTATGGGATGCTGACAGGCACACAACCTGTCAGTGTCCAGGTTCTCCTCTGCCTAGCGGATGGACCCACTGACATCTCAGAAGCCTGAGATGCTACTTTATCATTTGTCCTCAAGCCATAGGCACTGTTGTTACTATATATAGTCCTTGAAATAAGAAGAATTTACTTTTCCTTCTAGATTCTGCTTTGACATTAAAGCAAACAGAACTTCCCAGAGGGGTGGTGAAAACCTAATAGTATGATGCTAAAGAATGGGCTTTGACAGCTCATAAGCCCTTTACATGACGTATGCGGTACTTTGTGAAATTTGGGTCACCGCTGGTCTCTAGGTCTCCAGTCTCTTCAAATGTAAAGAGGGGATGACACCCATTCTGCAGAGAGCTAGTATAGGAATTACGCTCATTTGTTTAATTTCTTAAATTCTCACTCTAGTGGGCGCTGGAGAGCCAGTGGTGACTATGACAGACAGGGTTCTTTCCTGACCTCAAGGAGCTGGCATCTAGCATGGCAGGCAGACATACGCTCAACCAATTAAACGTGAACATGAATGGAAGGGAAGCTGCTAGCCTAGTGCCATGTGTGATCAATTGTGCCCACACGGTCTTGTAAGAAAGGAAATGAGGTGGAGTGGCAAGTATACCGGACTGAAGTCAGAAGATCAGATGTGAATTCTTGTTTATGCAACACACAGAGTATAGCTGAGCATTTGATAAATGCTGGCTGACTTTCAGCTGATTAACATCAGGGCTTTCTTATTAAATGCTGGAGGGTCAGGGCCAGAGGACTTTTCTGAAGTTCTATGCAGTACACAATCCATAGGGTAGACTTTGGTTCAGATTCTGACCCCCCAATTTCCTTGGGTCCCTGTGGAGCCCTTGAGAGAATGACTTAATCTCTCTGAGCCAATACTTCTTCTACAGGTGGAGGAGGGATAATTGAAGGAAGTACATATTTGTGAAAAGCTCTATGTAAACTATGTTATGTACATGACTGACTGATGGGGACCTAAGACATCCTGTATCAGCACAACTCCTAGTCACCTGGCAGAACAGCATCTTCATGAAGAGCAAAATATTTGCTTTCCTAATAATAGCCTCAAAATTTGGATATTAAGCCATTTCTCTGGTTTCCTAGCATGGATGGAACATCAGCCAAGACCTTCAAAACCCAGTTAGAAGCTATTTGTATTGGTAGCCTAGGCCATCCTCTGGAAAACAGGTGAAAATGCCGCACTGTTCTAAATTCCACATCTATCAAGTTTTTGATTGCACTGTATCAGTCCTTGGAGGTGAACCAGGTTAGGCTCAAAGACTCCTTAGGTTTTTTCCTAGACACTCCCCTTCTCACCCCACTTCTGCCCTGCCTCACCTGTGCACGTCTGTCTCTCTAGACTGGAAGCCCACCTGATGGCAGGCTCTAGCTTTTATTCATTGTGATTCCCTGGCAGCAGGCAGCAGGCCTGGCACAGTATGAGCTTTCAACAAATATTTGTTGAAAGAACAGATGAATTTTAGAAGCTCCATGGAAGAGGTGTTATGTCAGTTGGCTCAATTCTAGCTCATTGACATACTGTGTAAAATTTATTTGGTTAAACATATTCACACAGGCTCAGTCTCCTTTGTGCCTAACCTTCTTAGAAACTCATCTTCTCTGTCCTAGCTGGATTGCTCAGTGGGTAGAGCATTGGCCGGAGGACTGAAGGATCCCAATTCAATTCTGGTCAAGGTATGTACCTGGGTTTCAGGCTCCATCCCTGGCCCTGGTCAGAGGGTGTGCAGGAGGCATACAATCAATCTGTCTTTCTCATATCAATGTTTCTCTCTCTCACCTATCACTCTCTCTAAAAAATCAATGGGAAAAATATCCTCAGGTGAGGATTAAAAAAGAAAGAAAGAAAAGAAACTCATCTTATCCAGTCTTCAACTGAAATCACTGTAAGTTTCAAGTGTCTCAGTCCTTACACCCACATACACATCACCCTTCATGCCAATGTCTGTGTCACTCCTATTCTTTTTCTGTAACGCAGGTGGATACAAGAGGAAGAGGTGAAAAGGGTAGGGGAAGATAGAAGGTTAGCTATTGGTTAATGGTGCCCCAGGCTCCTCTCATTAAATGTTGATTTCATAAGAGCCTGGATGAAGGCCCTATCTTGGGGCAATGGTTTAATTTGTCCTGACTTACTTTACAATCCTGTTCATTAAAATAGCTGGTAAGGGAAGCTGTGCCTTTCCCCTAAAGGGAGAGACTTATATTTTTCTTCTCTGAAAAGATGCTCAAAATTGACATGAGTGGGGGATGGGGGACCTCACCCAAGGATCTGTGCACTTTCCCGCTGAGCAAGGAACAGATCCAGGTGCAGCTATTTTTAAAATTCCAGGGATGTATAAATAGAGGCTTGGTCCAGGGAGACCTCCTGGGAAGCCCTTTAATAAGCCTGTACTTCACACGAATATGGATGGCAGCGAAAAATGTTCTATTTTTCTTAGGATCTGAGGTGCTTAGAGTGACCTTAAGACATTTTAAAAGAGGGTTAAATAATATAAAATGATTTCCACTAAGATGTTTGTTTCATCACTCACTCATCTGAGTTAGTGCACAGCTTGGGGAATTTCTCTGAAATCCTGGTACATTTTAAGTCCAAGCCACACTGCTCAGCATTGGAGGCAAAAAAGGGAGGAAACGTAGAACCATTGTTGGTGGCACACAAGTGTTATCTCATTCAATCTTCGCAACAGTCCTGCAATGGTATTTTCACTGCGTATTGTAGTTGAAGAAAAACAGCTTGAAGAGATTAAGGGTACTTGCTCAAAGATACTTAGAATGAAAGGTCACTAAGATTAACACAGCTATTTGGTCTGTAAATTATGGGACCAGGTTTAAGCAAAATCTCAGATGTAAAATAACGTATCTCCTTGACTGTTAATTATGTATTAGGTCATCATCCTAGCTAACTATAGGATCTCTGAAATGAAAGTCTGAGTCTCCTTCCTCACCCTAACCCAATGTTCTCCATATTAAGTACTTTTCCTTTTGTTTATATGTCTGTTCATCCTCCATCCATCCATTAACCCGGCCATCCATCATGTCATTCAATCACCTCACTAACTGCATGATTTGGGCAAGTGACTTCATCTTTCTGTGCCTCCACTTTCTCTTCTGCAAAGATACAGACACCAACATCTCAGGTTCATGTGAGGTTTAATCTAACACCATGTAATATGCCTGGTATCATGCACTCTTCTACAGAACAAACGCTCACTGTGTGGCAACCATATCACATTTATGTGCTGAAAGGTCCAGGGGAGGGAGGGATTGAAGATACTGGATAGAACAAGGGGATGATGTGAACAACTGAGGTTCCTCTGAATAGCTGGAGGACTGTATCTGGAGCACAAAGAGGGGCAGGCGTGGTGGGTACCTCATCCTCTGGGGAGAGGTATTTAGGCAGAGACCCATGTAAGGGACGGGCTGGGATAAAGGAAAAGCACATAACGAATGCTTCGATGTTCTCAGGGAGGTAGAACTCACTGCTAAGCAGGTTGCAGATAAACAGATGTGGATGTTTGAAAGAACCCCTTGGGAATGAGAGAAATAACTCACAAAACGCAAGAGAACTGCAGCTGGAAGGGCCCAGGAGACCCTAAAGATCATGAGCAGGATGTGACTAGGATCCGGTGCTCAGAAGCCCAGCTCTAATATCAAAGATGGTGAGTGGTTGAGGTGATCCTCGGTTTGCAAGGTGGATGTGGGAGAAAGGCACAGAGATGAAGGAGCTGAAAGAAATGAGCTGGAGGTGAAGGACCCTGGGAACAGGGGAGAAGGAAGGAGAAAGAGGGGAAGCCAGGAGCCAGCTGATGTTGGGCAGGAAGTGGCCTGGTCCTGGCAAGGGGATCTCCTTTAGGCAGGTTTAGGGGTAAGAGACAAAAAGAGGAGAAAAATTTAGAACCATTTTTGTGGTCAGAGCAAAAGAAGGCACCTCAGAGATGCTCTGCATTCTACAGACAGGAACACGAGGGCCCAAGAGAGGAATGCCTTGTCCTTTGCTGCACAGTGACACGCATATCAGTACCTGAGCAAGAAACTGATGGCTATTTTAGGAGATGGGCGTGTATTAGTAAGGGCCCCGCTAGACAAATGGCTAAAAGGGGGTGGGGTGCTCATCACACTCTTTGGTCCCTCCTCTGTGCCTCCAAGGTCTGGGTTATCCTCTACCCCAGTGTTTCCCAAAGTGTGGTACGCATACCCCCAGGGGTACGGGAAGAGTTTGGTGGGGGTATGCATTGCACTGGAGTTTGGTGGGGATATGCACTGCACCGTGCTTAGCTGCTCCTAATACATCCTTTTTTTTTTTTTTTTTTTTTGACGAGGGGTACTCAGCGTTACGAAAATTATAGAAGGGGTACACATATGTCAAAAATTTGGGAAACACTGCTCTACCCCATGCTCAACTCTAAATGTGCTTTGAGTTCTGACTCCAATGCCACCTCCTCCTTGAGGCCTCTTTTTGGTGCCCCTGCTGAGGGGTTTCGCTCCCTGCGCTCCCAGGCTCTCTATGTGGACTTTCCTTTATCAGGGCTGTTAGTGTTACCGCCAAGCCCTGCCATCGTCAGGTTAAGCTCCGCATTCCGCAGTGTCTTGCCGGGAAAATGGATCTGCCGCATTCCCGTAGTGCCAGGTTCCAGTGGTATGAGGCAGGTGCCCGATGGAACTGGTCCAGGCTCTATGATTTTGCCCAGGACAGAGGCCTGGCTTTAAGCTGGCTGGATATTAGAGCCTGCTCTGCTACCTCCCAGCTATGGGAAACAATACTGCACATCTCAGACTCTCATTTGTGTCATTTATGAAATGGTGATAATGACACCTATCTACCAGAACCTTAAAGATGATTTTAAAAATTAACAGGGTGGGCAAAAATAGGTTTATAGTTGTGAGTATGCAAAACACAGAGTTCATAACATTCTTGCAATAATCATAACCTGCGTGTCCTTTTCCACACGAACAATTATAAACCCACTTTTTGCCCACCCTCGTATCGCACACCCATGTGTTAGATGCCCCTAGACTGGGGATTCAGAAACTATATCAAATTATTCCTATCCTCAAGCAACTCAAGTCTTCCAATGCACACATGAGAGCAAATGCCCGGCATACCGTCAATTAATTACAAGTTAACTTTCTCTGCCACAGGCCAGCTATCCCTATGTTTTGAACAAATTGGTTTGCAGAGAGCACCTGCTCTCCTTCCCTCCCTCCCTCCCTCCCAAAAGGGGCAGATGGCTTTTTAGTCTCGGGGCAGGTTTTAGGAAGAAGCCAGAAGGGGAGGAAGGTACAGGCAAGGAGCCTCCGACTTCCTCCCAGTAATTAGTCTCCTTTTGACACTGAGGCCAAACCCAAGCCACTCTCCTAAGCTTTTCAACTTCCCTCCCTGCCTCTGCTCCACGGCTCTGACCCACGGATCGGATCAGATCGAGATGGCAGCCAGCTAATGAGCCTTGGAAACTGTGTGGCCTTTCACCTCACTTAAGGAGCTAGGGAGGCTTTCAACCTAAGCAGAAGAGTGGATTCGGTGTGTCAGTGCCTAGTGGTCTCCTCACCTTCCCCCAGGACCAGCGTTTTGAAGCACCCCACTCAGAAGCAGTAACAGCCACTGCTGTTCATCTTAATTGGAGGGCATTGGGCTTCCTGCCTAGAGGTGTTCAGGCGTGGCTTGGAGGAGGCCTTCAAATAGGGTCTGACTTTACTGAAGGATAACAAGCTAGCCAAGGGCCGGTGAGCAGAGAAACCGAAGAATGTAACTGAGATGTGTACGTTCAGCCAGGGCTGGACCACTATCCAAACCCCAGGAAAGGACCCAAATGGGTGAAGTGAAAGATAGGCTGACATTCAATGTTCTTCCCAAAGACCTCCAACCATGATATCCTTTGTGAAAGGCCATCATGTGCTCATCTATAACTCTCTCCTGGACACCTCCACCTGGATGTCCCCCAGGTGCCTCCAACTGCATGCCAGTATCACAGTAATCATCCTAAAACCGAACTTGACTGTGCTGCATCTCCGCTTAAAGCTTTCCAGGGGCTCCCACTGACAGATAAAACCTAAACTCTTTCAAGACCATTCATGATCGGATGCCTGCCAACTTCCTCACCTCTTCCCCTCTCATTGCTGCCACAAAGTTCCTAGAAAATGCCAGGATCTGGCTCATCTTTGTTGCAGACCTTTGACTTCCCCGAGGGCTGCTGCAAGGGGCCTGCCTCCTCCTTCCACCTCTGCCAACTCAAATCCAACATCCACGACCCACCTTCAATCCCCCTTTCTCCAAGAAGCCACCTGATCACCCCAGAAAGCAACTGCTCTTTCCCTTGTACCTTGGTAGTAGTGTCTGGTACACTGTTGGTCGTGATCTGATTCACCCGGTTCCTGGAAGTGGTACCAAATTTACAAAGTGGTCCTTTGTAAATCTGACAGTGGATTCACGGACAGTATCAGCACAAACCTTGGCAAGAGCTAAGGGCAGAGTTAAACAGGGGATGAGCTTGGGCTCTGAAGCCCAAGAAGGCTGGGTTGGAATCTTGTTTCCCCAGAGTGGTTTTGGGGCAAGTCCCCCAAGCTCTCTGAACCCTGGTTTTCTGAGAGTAACACCATCTGCAATGTCAGAGACTTATGGATTTGTTGCTTGAATCGATCACGAAGCACATTCATAAAGGAGCTTTATAAAATTTCCATTCCAAGAACAGTTATTATTTTTAAATTACAAGTTATCATACCAGCAGTTTGACTCAGGAAGACAACCGGAGATTTCATGTAAGATATCAGCTTGGGCATCCAAATAGAAACCTGATTCAGAAACCCAATTTCAGGAGGGCTTAAATTTGCATACTGAAGAGCTCCGGTTCTGATAGAAAAGGTTCCAGGGCTGTCTGGAGGGAATTCTACTAAATTACAAAGCTGCCAGCTTCTGGCTTGTCAACCTTTAACTCTGGCAGTATTTAGTAGTACTCCTGTCTGGACCCAATTTCCCAGCCTTTGATTAAATGTTAGGAACTGACCATCCCATTGTGTTTAAACCTCGGCATGACTTCCCAGACAACGGATGGGCTCGTCTCCGCCTGCTCCCAGCACCTCCTCTTCTTCCTCTGCCTCGGTGGCAATCTCTCAGATATTTATTATTCTGAACTTTGATTTTAGGCTAGCACTTGCTGCTGGGAAGGGGTACAGGAAATGTCAAGTCTCAGTGGATGTTATTCCTCGGGTGAAATTCTAACCCCGAGCTTCCCCTCCCATAACATACCTATACAGCAATAGTCCAGTCTGATCATTTCCTTTTGATGTTTAATTGGATGTCGGTACTGTGCTTTCAGGGCTGAGAAGCTAAAGCTGCCTCAGAGAAGGGAACAATTCTGGCTACACAAATGAGACTTGTAACAGGGGAGAATGCTCAACGCTGGATCTAATTTTCTCTCCCATCTTTGAACGTAAGACAATTTCTCTGGCGATAAAGCATCTCACTCAGTCTTTCTGTCATTAATAAGAATTAAATTGTGTTCCCTCAAATTTAAATGTAATTATATTTTGCCTCGTAAATAAAATTGAATTACCATTTCCAAAATCTAGCACTAATGCAACTGCTATATTTAGAGCTTTAATTTTTTTTTAACCCTGTTGCTACTTACAGGTTATTATTATTATTATTATTATTATTTTAAATCATCGAGCTTCTTCTGCGGTCAATTGTGACTTAATTTGGTAAGAGTTTTTCTGTTCCCTATCCATCTAGTCATTATTGTTATTAAATGTGTGTTGCAAGTTGCTTTTTCCTTTTGGTAAGGGATGAGAGTAATAGAGAAGAAACAGGAAGCTCAGAAGATATGGGCTTGGATTCTAGAAGACCCTGCTAAGTAAAGGTAGAACCTACACCAAGTTGAGCTGAGAGAGCTAAAGAAAGGGCCCTATTGGGGAGTCTGAAAGGAAAATCTACAACATGCATTTAAACATCTTTATGATTTGTTAATCCACATCCAGGGATATTTCTTCCATCGATTTTAGAGAGAATGGAAGGGAGAGAGAGAAACATTGATGTGAGAGGGACACATCAATTGATTACCACTCACATGTGCTCTGACCAGGCTGGGATTGAACCTGCAACCCAGGTACATGCCCTTGACCAGGAATTGAACCCATGACCCCTCGGTTTGAGGGTCAACATTCTAACCACTGAGCAATACTGGCCAGGGTCATTGAAACATTTTTTTAACCCAAGATTTCCAGTGAGGCATTCAGTGAACTCTGTGATTTGGACCCTGCTTACCTTTCTGACCTAACTTCCTGCCCACACTCCTGTGACTCCTGTTCTCCAGTCAGTCTGAGGTGGGCTTTCCAAACAGATGATGCTCCTGCATAGCTCATGCTTCTGTGCGTGCTCTTCCTTCTGCCTGGACTCCTCCCTTGTTTATCACCAGGGAGTCCCCTCTCAAGGTCTGGCTTACAAGTCTCCTCCCTGGGGAAGACTTTCCCAGGTTCCTCTCCCCACCCCCTCTTGGCTGAGCTCACTGTTCCTGGCTTTGTGCTTGCAAACCATATTGTACACACATCAGTCAGAGCTCTAGTTATGTCTTATAACTAGGTGATGCTTCCTTCATGGACTGTGGATGTATGATTATCAGTGCCTAGACCCTTGCCCATACACACGGAAGCCAGAAAAGTTCATGAGTAAATGAAATAGACAATGTGCATGTTAGGGGTGGGTGCAGGTGTGCAGGTGTGCAGTTGTACAGGTATGGAGCTGTGCTGGGTGCTCTCTCTGTGGAGGCTGTGTTCTGCTCTTGAATGGAGCTCACAGGAAGCTTGCTTAGACTGATGCTAATGCTCTGTGGCCCTCACACTATTGCCTGGAGATAAGGGTGCCAGCACATTAATGACATTTCATCTAGACTTGGTGACCAGTATTGTGGTGGAGAATCTCAAGAACCACAAAGAAACTGAGCTTCTGAGAGAGAAACCAAGGTGTTCAAGGTCACATAGACTCAAATCCAGGTCAGAGTATGGATTTGAGGACAGAGGCTACTTCACTACATCAACTGCCCTCAAACATAAAATGTTTTAGAGTTAAGGACTGTTGGCTAACTTAGATTTAATCATATATTCTAAAAATATATACTAATAATTTTATTGAGTGCTTATTGAATGCCAGCCACCGTGCTGGGCACTTCACTGACACATATTAAAGCTAATTTGGAAAACAACAATGCAAGGCAGGTGTCATTAGCCCTATTCTCTGGATAAGGTGAGTCTGAAAAAGAAAGAGTCTGGCTTGGTCTCTCTCCAAATACCACGTATGTACTGCCTCCAACCTTGTACCACTGAATCTCTCAAACATCTCCACCTGCTATTCCATGAAACTCAGTTGCAATGAAATGATAAGAATCATAACCCATCAGTGTGAGCATTTTAGAGGCAGATTCTTTGCCATGTACTGCTTCTATGAGCCAGACCAAAAGGAATAAAATGTAGTGAGAGGGCCTCTCAAATAAAAGTCATTTATGGAAGTCAAGATTGCAGAGGGCTAGCCAAGTAGTGGAAATGAGGAATGAATTCATGAGGCTGAGGACAGGGGCTACTGAGGAGAGAGAGCCAATGGAGGGCAGATGACAAGTCTAAGGGATCACGTTTGAAATGCTATCCTGGAAAATGCCACCGAGCATGAAGTCTTCTTTGGAAGTCATTAGGGTGTGACAAAAAGGTAGGCTTTTCCAATTTTAAAGACCATCTCGAAGAGGTTTAAATTCCTTTCCTTTTCTAAGTAACTGCAAGCCAAGAGGATGAAAAGCCAACGAAAGCACTCAGGGAAGGGAGGGGGTGTCAGTGCTGTTGCGCATGCCCACCCTATGCAAAAGCTACGAAGCATCCAGGTACAGTTACAATAATTGTTCCATTTCCCACAGAGCTGACGAGGGTCTTTGGAACCAGATCGGCCAATTACTAATGGGTGCAGGGGGATGCTGGCCAATGAATTTAACTCTAAGCTTCAAGTTCCTCAGCTAGAAAATGGAACACTTCCCTCACAGAGTTCTGATGAACCTTAATAAGATGATGGTTGCCAAGCACTTAGTTCAGTACCTGGGAAATGGCAAGCACTAAGAAACCGGTGGCCCTTTAGTCAATGCTCCATCCTATGGCTTGTCAGGGAGAAAGACAAGATGGCTGACAAGGAAACCTCTTTGGATGGGAAGGGGGCATAAGGCAAGATCTGAGAACTTGGAAACAATGGGTCTGGATTTAATGAAAACTCTGACACTGATTAGCTTTTAAGTCATTTCCCTCCCCAACTGTTTCCCATTGGTAAAACAACAGCAGTGGTATGGCCTCCATCATCATCATCATAACTATGATCACTTCCACAATCATCACCACCATCACCATCATCACTACCATCACCATCATCATCATCACCACTACCATCATCACCCTCAGAGGATTAAGGAAGCGAAGTCCCTTGGGCCCAGAGGTGAGGACAGAGGTGTGTTGAGGGTAGGGAATGGGCCGTGTAACCTATGCCCTTTCGGGACAGGGATCTGCTCAAACAGTTATCTTGTGTGTTTGTCAGGAAGGAAGACACACAATGAAGCTAGATTTAAGAAAGGATTTCTGACATGAGACTGGAAGCCACCTTGCTGGCAATCCAGGGGTCTGAGTAAACACTTGTATAAAACCTGACTTCACTGTTTCCACAGACCTAACCAAAGTGCCAGGGACTTTAGCTCACATTTCATTACAGGCTGGTCGCTGAGTCCAGGGCATGTTGACTTAAGCTGCTTCCATGAAATCCTGTTCTCCATGCCAAACAGCAAGACATTCCTCTCAGGGAAGAGCTAGCCTCCCTTCCTCGGAGGGCCAAATGGGGGGGGGGGCATTCCTGCCAAACTCATAACCCATAGTCAGTGCCGAGGGTGCAAGAAGCACTTTGGCTGTGTCTGCTGGGCTGCAGCCCCTGGTGGGAAGGCCCTGTACCAGCCCTGCTGTGCCAGGAACAGATAACACAAATAACACGACTAAAGTGGCCGCTTGCAGGACACTGTGCTAACCACTTTGCCTGTACTTTCTCAACGAATTCTCACAGAAGCCCATGGTGGTTTACCTAGGAGGAAACTGAGGCTCCGGAGGTGGAGCAACTTGCTGAGCCATTCACAGAGTGGGGAGCAGGTCTTTTGAAGCAAAGCCTGGTGTCCAACTCCCTGAATGTGAGGAGTCTCTTGGCTGTGGTCCCTGAAACTCAATGATGTGCTTCACTTCCATGGAGTAAGAGTGTCCTTGGGAGGGAGGTGGGGGAAGATAGGAAGTGCTCACTTTGGGTAGGCAGTGTTCCACGTGTGGACATCCCTGATATAATTCAATGGTCATATAGCCCTCTGGTGTAGGCAATATTATTAACTCTATTTTTCAGGGAAGGAAACTGAAGCCAAGAGAAGTCTAGTGCCTTGCCAAGGTCACACAGGTAGCACGTGGCAGAACCAGGCAGGAGCCCAGGCAGGTACTGACTACACAGCAGGGGACCCGGAGAGACAGCCACCATCCAAGTGCTTTCACTGGCCTTTGGACTGGATTCAGGAGGGGCAGTGACAGCTGAGGAGAAACAGTCCTGTGGGGAGGCAGCAGAGAGTGCTGGGCAGCAGGCCAGCTGAGGCCGCAAGCTGGACTTGGGCTCCCAGCACTGCATGGCATGCTGCGTACCAGGACCAGCGTTGCTTAGGCACATTGCTGCAACCCCAGAGCCTCAGTGTGATGCTGCCTCACGGGGCTGGTGCTGCTGGGGGGAAGAGGGAAGTGGTGGGATAGCTATGTGTGTGTGTGTATGTGTGTGTGTGTGTGTGTAAACGTGTGAAATATCTGTTAAAAATTTTTTAATAAATTATGTTTTTAATGATTTCTGAGAGGTAGGAGAGGGAAAAAGGGAAAGAAATATCAACGATGAGAAAGAATCACTCGTCAGCTGCCCTCCTGTATACCCCCTACTGAGGATCGAGCCCGCAACCCCCAGGCATGTGCTCTGACCAGGAATCGAACCATAGGTCAACACTCAAGCACTGAGCCACACTGTCTGGGCTGGAAAATCTTTATATGCTGTGAGGCACTTCACAACACAAATTGGTATTACTATTTCAAGGGGAGACTAATTCTGAAGCCACCTTTCAAATTCGTGGCCTTGTGACAGTCGTGACCGTTTCAGTCAGTTATAGGTTAGAGGCTTAAAAACTACAATCAATATTCCTGAGAGGCATATCTCATCTTGCTTCTATCAAATGTCATCATTAATATCCAGGGCTCTCAGCAATGGGTATTTCAATCATAATAATAACAATAGCTAACATTTAATGAGCCCATATCATGGGCTAAGTAGCACACTAAGTGCTTTTTTAACATTATCTTAAATAATTCTTTAAATAATAATTCTCCAAAAAATAATTCTAGAAGTTAAGCACTATTATTATCTCCATTTTTACAGCTTAGAGAGGTGAAGTGATGTGCCCAAAGTTATAACTAGTAAGTTGCAGGGTCAGTGTTTGAGCCCAAGTCTGATAGACTCAGGGGTTCCTTTGCAACACATGGCGCTCCTTTGCCTTCACACATGAAGCCACACGTTTGCTTGGTACCAGTTGTGGGGAGTGGGGTGCACAGAATTTAGAAAGATGAGCTCTCACAGTTCTATTCAAAGCCCCTTCCAACGGTTCTGCTGTCTCCTTTTACAGAAGCAACTAAAGGATGCTTAGGATCTCACCCAAAATTATACCTGCCTCCGTGGGAGGGTGTGGAGGCCCATCAGGGATTAACAATGCATGGATAGTTAAATATGCATCATAAACTAGCTTAGAGAACAATACAACCCCGTGTAGCTTTAAGAGAACCATTTGTAATATTGCTATAAACAGAATTATTCCTAAGGCCCTGCACATCTGTCTTTGCAATCATGTCTTTACATAAGCCTTGCAAACGAGGATAAAAATCTTATTTAGACTGTGTATGGAGCATCAATCCTCCTGTCAGCAGGAAAGGTTAGTCAAAGTATCCCAAAGGCACAAGTGCTGCATGGATCTCAATGCTGCCAAAGGTCTTACCTTCCTGACCACAATCAGGACTGTTAATATACAACATAATGAGCTGGCTTGAGCTTCACTTAGTTTAAATAGTGTGGTGCGGTATGGAAAGTGATTCAAGATAAACACACTTAAGCTAGAGATGCTATCACTTTTTAGCTGTGTGTCACTGCGTAAGATTACTTAAAAATTTTCTGGGCCTTATCAGTTGATTTCTCTTCATTTGTTTGTTTGTTTTCTCTGCTCCCCTCTTGTTAGCATGTAAGCTCACAAAGATAGAAATGTTCTTACCTTTTTATTCCTTCTGATAAGAGTGCCTAGCACACAATAGGTGCTCAATGAGTATGAAAAGAGTACAGTATTATGTAAATTGGTAAAAGAGGGATGATGATTCCATTCTCACAGGTTGTTTGTGTGTGTGTATTTAAGTAGCAAACACTACTTAAGGTTCACTAGAGGTGAACAAACCTATTATCTATTTATATAAAAGCCTAAGTGACCAGCCTACTGGCCATAGCTATGACACATACTGACCACCAGGGGGCAGATGCTCAATGCAGGAGCAGAAACCACAGACATGGAAACATGAAAAAAACTGATGAATCTTAGTGGGAAGCCGGGAGGGAGGAGGGTGGGGATTGGACCAACTGGCTCTCCAAAATCCCCCAAGGGGTCTTGGATTGCGAGAGGGCACAGGCCAGGCCAAGGGACCCCACCAGTGCACAAATCCTGTACTAAGTTAGAGGATCCACATCTATTCTCATTTAATCCTTACCTTGAGAGGGTCTATAAAACCAACAAATGCTTACAAGCAGAGGGTGCCAATATAATAATTCTTTGAACTCTATGTATAAATCCTATGGTGAAC
Source organism: Pipistrellus hanaki (assembly GCF_964339955.1). Lineage (NCBI taxonomy): Eukaryota > Metazoa > Chordata > Mammalia > Chiroptera > Vespertilionidae > Pipistrellus > Pipistrellus hanaki. The sequence goes on along the minus strand of NC_140511.1, from coordinate 39,034,099 downwards.
CAAATACCACAATCAAGAACACATTCCATCATGTGTTCATTTGTTTGTTCATTCATTCATGCATTCATTCATTCATCAATCAGTGTTTACTGAGCAGCTGCTGTGGGCCAGGCCTATGCTAAGTCCTAAGGAAGGAGAGGTGAATAAGACATGTTTTTTATCCTCATGGAACTTGTAGTCTTGCAGAGGATCTGGCCAGAAAGGCAGGTGGGAGTCAGGTCACAGAGAACCCTAAAGATTACACTGAGCTTGGACTTCCCTCTGAGGAATGAGTGAAACCAAAGCTCCATCCTGGCAGATCTCACCTAGACACACTGTTCTCTTGGCCTGGCCTCCAGGGACGTCCACCATAAAGTGAGAGCTGAGATTTCTCTGAAACATCTGTTATTATAATTAACTGGTTAGGTACGACATTTTGATTGTCAAGGCCACCACTATGAAAGGAATAATGTGAAAGATGCGGTTTTCAGTCCTCTGCCCATCTAAGAGTAGAGAGTGAAGACTGAAGGTCAGGAAAAGAAGAAAAGTATCAGAGACTTGGGCACGCACTGCTACGTGTCTGAGAGCAGCGTCAGGGGCAGATCAGGACGAAACGGTGACCACAGCACAGTGGACACATCTTCCCTCTGTCCACGCCCTGCCCTTCTCCTCCCACTCCTCACATTTACCGATAGAACAGTCGTGTCCAGTCCAGCTTGGGTCACAGCTGCAAAGCCCGGTGTCTGGGAGGAAGGTTCCGTGGCCCGAACACTGGTCCAAGCACGTGGCCCGGGGCATCTCGCAGTTGGTGCCTCCCCATCCCACAGAGCAGTGGCACTCGCCTCTCACGCAGACACCCCGGCCAGAACATGTGGGGTCCATGCAGTCCACTGTGACACGAAGGAAAGAGAACACAGGTAAGTGTCTGACCAGCAAAGGTGAGAAGCTCCTCCAAGCAAAGTACCATACCTCGTAGTGAAGTAAAGGGGCTTCCGATACTCTAGTACACATGTGTCAAACACACGGCCCGCGGGCCAAATCCAGCCCGCCAGGCCTTGCAATGTGGCCCGCACCACGCTGTCATCACTGCACTCTGCTGTCAGTTTATGACATTGTCAGTTTATGACTGTTCAGTAAACCATTCGGCCCGCGATTTAGGCTGGATTTTAGATTTTGGCCCCTTCTCTGATTGAGTTCGACACCCCTACTCTAGTAGAAGGACACAGGTTTCCTGTGCAGAGGCCACGTGGTATGGAGGAGAGCAATAATTAGCAAATGGTAAACCTGGCTTCCCAACTCTACCTGCTGATTGACTGTTTACCTCTCTGAGTGTGGGTTCGCATACCTGTAAAATGTGGATACAAATTCTGACCTCGTGGCCTCCTTATGGGAGCTCATGAGGAAGCCCTATGCTGCAGAGGAAAGATTTTAACATTTGACCTCTGAGGTCCTAAGTTCAAGGGTCACAGGACAAGATGTACTGGTTCTATGACCACAGTCAAGACAAATACCTGCTCTGAGCTTCCATCTATAAAGCAGGTCTGATAGAATTACCTTTCTCTCAGGTTGTTATGAGGACCAAACGACCCCAAGGATTTGAAAGGACTGTATAAACTGTAAAAATTGTAAATCGTTGGAAATCGGTAGCTGTTTTTCAGTTCTATCAGGACATGCAGTAGCAAACTGCGGTCAGAACTCATTTATAATTCAGACATGCTTTTACTTTAGTTATCAATTAAATTTTATAACCCAGTATATTTGACTTTTGCACAAAAGACTGGGAAGCCCCACGTGGGTATATTAGCGTCTCAGACACTAACGAGCAGACTTTACAGATGGCAACACTCTGGGAACAGGCTGTTTATTCTGAGGGCCAGCTTGTTAAAAAAAAGCTCTTTTACTATTTAGGTTTTTAAAGGAGTTCAGCTTCATGACTTAAATGATGACTAAGAAGACCAGAGGTCAGGATCAGCAACTGCTAAAAATATAATAATGATAACACAACAGCAATAATAACAATTAATTTTAACTTAGTTCCTCTCCTGTGCTATATTTTTCATATATATATATATATATATATATATATATATATATATATATAAAACCTCATTTAACCCTAGCAACAACTCTTTGAAGTAAATACCATTATTAGCCTCATTTTACAGATGAGGAAACTGAAGCACAGAGAGGTTAAATAAGTTGCCTAAGATCACACAGTGGTTACTCAAATTTGAATCACTCCTGGCTGGTATAGATGCCTTGCTGTTTCCTTTATCCTCTGACTGGTTCAAAAATACATTCATCACGTACACAGACATAAACACATAAAATGGTTAAAACATAGGAAAAGGAGACAAGGAAAGAAATAGGGCAAAGTGGAGAAATAATAAAGCCAAATGAAGGCAAAGCATCTCCTCTCCGGCAGTCTCAGGACACCATTTAATAACGGTTCGGGCATGACCTGCTGGAGTGCCTGGTAATTAAAAGGAATAAAAGTAATAATAGCGATACATTTTCATGACTGGCCCCAGGATCTCGGGATCTCAGAAGGATTATTCCAGCCCATTAGGCTACTCTGATAATTCCCTAGATCCAGAGAGTGTTCCAATCTGACAGGAAATGAGTCAGCGATTTCTGGCCCAGGACCTATAAAGGTATTTCCGGCTCCCTGAACACCTGACCCCAGCTTTGGGCTCGAGCTGTCTCTGAGGGGCCCTCGAGGCTGGATCTATAAATCTGCACTGTTAGCCAGCGAGCGGAGAGGGCGCCAAGTGTAGCGAGAGGCCCTTGGGGGCACAGTTCTGCTCTGCCGCAGACCCAGTACGTCTGTGAGGGACCCAGGGACCAGCGGAGCGAATTGCACACTCTCCAAAGATGGTTCAGGCCGGGACAGATCAGGAAGGACTGGTGAGAGGCTACCTCCAGGCCATTCACCGTCAATTAATCCTGGCTTCTGAAGGTCAACTTGGCAGAGTGAGTGTGGAACTCCAGGGAAGGTCTAAAGAGGGAAGGTGGCTCCAGGAAACCTGAGCTGAACTGGCTGAGATCCCTGCCTGGAGAACGCTGTCCTTGTTCATCTGAAACTCAGGGCTGTCATGACCCTCTGCCACGGAGATCTTACCTAGACTGTGGGCCTGGCCTCCCTTTCTGGGGCCGTTGGGGTGACAGAGACCTTAGGACAGGATTCAAGCCATCTCTTCCCATCACACTGGGGTGGTTTATTTTGCAGGAAACTGCGTAACATGGGAAGATGGGCTGCTGGAGGGCCCGGGAGAACTTGGCAGGGAGGCGGCTGAACTTCGTGTAGACAGTCTCACTTAGTTTCTCCTTAGAAGAGGTGCCAAACAGTTATATTTTTCCTCTGCAGAGCTTGCCGTTTAAGCCAGCATTTCTGGGAGAAGCTCAGCCCGTTGATGAAATGATGCGGCCTGCGTGGCCAGGCTGGAAGCACAACTGTTGCCCCAAATGTGCCATGCCTCAGTGACCACACAAGCTATTAGTCGCTCTTCAGGACCCGAAATACAGTCTCACTTTTCACTGCAAAAGGCCCAAATTATTCTCTTCTGCCCCTCCCCACACCCCTCCCAGTGCCCTGCTGGCGTGGTTCAGGCTTTAAAAAAATATAGGCCAATAAACTTCAGAAGAAGGAAGCCGGAGAGAGGGGGGAAAAGTAAGCTTGTTAGCTGATGTTTTATAAACACAGTGAAACCCCTTAAAACAGAGTTAAGGGAGGAGGGGAGGCATGAGGGGGAGGGCAGAGGCCCCCAGAAACTCCATTATAAACACAGGACTATTCAATGATGTTTTACCAGAGAAATAGAAATAATAAAAGGAATCAGTCCCAGATGGCCCTCCTCGGGAAAGAAAGCGGGAGTAAAAACATTTCTTTTCAGATAGATAATGTAAATCAAAGAGCTACACAGCTTCCTTTCTTCTCTTTGTAAGTACCCTTCGCTGGGGCACTGTCCAGGGGGCGGTGGAGCTTGACCGCCCCACCCTCTCCTCAGCCCACACAACGTGGTGGGGTGGGGGTGGACAGCCCCAGAGTTCCAAAAGAAATCTCCTTTTTGTTTCTCTTTCCTTCTCAGGGTCTTCACCTCAAGTGACTAAACCGAAAAGGGACAGCAGCTGAAGGTCACCATTGTCAGGAAGGGAAAGCCAAGTTCCTTTGTGTGAGGGGCTGGCGGGCCTCCTCTCTCAGACAGCCCACAGCGATCTGGTCAACGCTAACAGACCTGAATCAGGACCTGCAGGCACACTTGGGGTCCACAGACAGCCTGTCTCAGAGAGGCGATGCTTTCCAGACACTAGTTCCTTCCTGTTCCCCACTCTTTAAAAATGGGCCTATTATAGTCTCCTTCTCCCTCTCCCTCTCCCCCTTTTTTTTAAGAGACAAAATGATGCCTTAAGAGAGGACTACCTATAAATCCCAAATTTAGCTCTCCTTAGAGCTCCTTCCACCCCATGGAGAAGGTGCTGGGGCCCTAGATGGTGGACAGTGGGAGGTGATGACTATTAGCGTCATCCATCAGTTTCCAAGGCAAAGTCCATCCATTTCAAAACACTTTGGATGGAAGGAGTGGAGGAGAACAGGAAATGTGCTTCGGTTGTCCCCAGAATAAACTAATAACATAAGAGCTAACCTTTATAGAGCATTTACTATGTGTCGGACACTGAGCTTTACATGGATCATTTAATTCACTCCTCCCAACAGCCCTCTGCGGAAGGCATTCCCATTTTATAGACGAGGGAACCGAGGCTAGTTAATGGCAGAGCTGGGACTCAAGCCTACATCTGATTCTCAAGTATGGGCCCGTAAAGCTACTCTAGACAGCTTGTGAAGAGTACTCCTCCTTTCGTCTGGAATTTCCATGCAGCCGAGAGGAAAGAGCACTGATGGGAAGTGCAGAGGCCTGGGTTGAATCCTGACCCAGCCATCAGTTAGTTAGCTATACCACCATGATGATGCCAATGCCCTTCCCTGGGCCTCAGTCTCTTCATTTGTGAAATACATATATTTACTTATCTCACCCTGTCAGATTTCCTGGGAAAGAACTGATGCCATGGTTACATCAGCAGTTCACTTTCTAGCTTTGATTTATACAGGCATATAAGGGTATCCCATACAAATGTATACAAATTTTGAATGATTATAAAGTCAGTGTTTGTCAACATACCATTCATCTTCAAAATTAAGTGAGTTATCAGCTGTTAAAGTGTGTTCACATTTTTTGAGGACACCCTATATTTACTTTATGAAGGAGAGGGACATGCCTTTGAGCACTTGAGAGCTACATGCATGAACACACACACCCACACACACAAACACACGAGTGTTATAGTGGAAGGCAGAGTTTAAGGTCTAAATATACTTATCATACTTCAGAAATGGGGAGTGAACGAGCTTAATGGGGAGTGGAAAGAACTTGGGCTATGGAGACAGAGTGATTGGCCTCAAACCCAGTCCTGCCACTGGCTAGCTGTGTGACCTTGGGCAAGCCATTTGACTCTCAGAGTCTCCATGTTCTCAACTATAAAATAAGATGATGTCCCCTCCCTACTGGGGTTTGCGGTTAAATAATGTGGTTAAATACTATATCCAGCACAGAGCCTTGGATACAGTAAGTACTCAGTACAAGACTTCTGTGCCCTTCACTGAGTAGGACTGCATTTGTCTGTCCTCTTCTTTAGGTTCATTACGGTTGCTGATGGGCTACTAGCTCAGGGTGGGGGTCCCCAGGAAGCTCAGGTAGCTTCCTCTGCTGCCCGGATGCCCTCTGCTGACCTCTGACTGCCTGCACGCATCTTACCTTCCTCGCAGTTCTCGCCTTTATAGCCGGGGTTGCAGATGCAGGTGCCCATGATGCAGGTGCCATGGTTGCTGCAGGCCACATCGATACACTGGTTGGTGGGCACGTCGCACTCGGCGCCCTTCCAGCCGCTGTGGCACAGACACCGGCCCTTCATGTACTGGCCATTCCCACTACAGAGCACGGGGCAGGAGGCTGGGGAGACAGCACGGGAAGCCTGGTGTGAACCAAAGCCCAGCATCCACCACCAGCCTTTGTCCCTTTCTCCCCTCAGCCTGCTGGCTTGACCAAGAACCTCCAGTGCTTTGCCACAATTCTCTCATGTGCCCACCTGCCTGCTTCTCTTGTTTTATTTAATTCCTGATTAAACACATCTGTAGCTGCAGGTGAAGGTGTGCGGTGCATGGCTCAGTGGAGCTGGTGCCCAGTGAACTCTGCTCCCTCTCCCCCACCCCAATATCATCGGGGCAGCGTGGTGGTTGCCAGGACCCCCGTGAGTTCCTGGGGCTCCCTGAGAAAGACAGCTGAGCCTCCTGCCTGCCCGCATCCCTCCTGCAATGCTCTCCTGATAGCGCTCCATTTTGCTTCCCCACCCTCATCTGCAGCACACTCATTGTTGTCTTTAACCCAGCTGTCACTCCATTTTCCTTGCCTTTCAGGCCTCCACTCAAACCCATAAACCACAGCCCTATAAGAGAGTAGCTGAGCCCAACTTAGCTCTTGAAAGTATTATCTTTCCATTCTGCCTCTTAGCGTAGGGTTTTGTGAACATCTGTATGAAGAACACTATATAAAAATAAATTATGTTTCCGTGTGCTGTAAGTACCCACCAGCCTTAGTGAGATTCACTAAGAGGCTGTTTTCTACAGGGCTCTTCACTCTAAGTGCAGACGGGATGAGACGGTAATTCTCAATAGAAGGGATGACTCATCTCTTCTCTCTTGCACCACCTTCCCAGTCCCCACCTGGCAGCTTTTCTTTAGAAAGCGCCTGGCAGGGAACCAGGCACTGTGGGGGCTGCAGACTTTGCTGCCTCAAACGGAGTCTATTCCACCTTAGCAGGAATAAGTAGAATCCCCAAAGCAGTGCCACCTCACCATGTTTTCGGCCTGGGGAGCATCTCTGGCTTCCACCAATGAGCAGCGACTCAGGCATTAGGTCTCAGTTCCAGGAGCACCTCACCTGGGAGCTCTGCCTGGTCCTCACCCATCCAAGCTGAGGCAGCTGCTCCCTCTCCCTCTGACAGGCACTCCCTGCACGTGACCTCCCTATGGTGTTTCTCACCTATTAGCCACTTTGCCATAGTCGATTTTGTCTGTCTCCCAGGTGGAGAACTCCTGGGCTTGCTCAGTGTCTAGCACAGGACCAAGCCCGGAAGGACACAAAGCAAATGACTGATGAGGGAGAAAAACCAAAGGGGGTTTCCCGAAAGGCAGTGCCAAAACCTCAGGACTACAGATGTCCTTTGGTGTTTTCCTTGTTGATTCTTGCAGGACAATAATGAAGGCCAAAGGCAAAGGGGCGATCATGGCAGCCTTGAAACTATCGCCGGGTAGTTATTATTAGCTCCCTATGTGCCAAAATCTGAAGCAATTCTGGGGTCCTGTGTGGAGGAGAGCAGTCTCGCCCACCTCCCAAGACCTTGGTGGCCTCAGCCATGATTCTGCCTGTGCTGTTAGACGGCAATAACTGAGCAAGAAACCAGGCCTCACTTCTCTGGTCCAGGAGGAAATCACACTAGCTGAAGGTGAACTTTGAAGACGCTTGGCAAAGGCTGATCACTAAGGGGAAATCAGCTTTTCAAAGGACCCCATGCCACTCCTTCTGCCCCCACAAAGGGACATGAGGTTAACTGTGGCTGCCCTTTCCTTCCTGATCTCCCAGTTATGCACTTAAGCGTGGGTCAAGGGGGCCCGAAGACCTCCCTCGCAGGGTTTCTGAAGGATGGCCCTTGGGAGCCCTTTTCCAGAGAGTCAAGAATGGCCTCGAGCCACTCTATCAGTGGACAGAGTGTTGGCCTGAGGACTGAAAGGGTCCCCGGTTTGATTCCAATCTAGCGCACATGCTTGGGTTGCAGGCTCTACCCATAGTGGGGGGTGTGAGGAGGCAGCCAATCAATGATTCTCTCTCTCCCTTTTCTTTCCCCTCTGAAATATATATAGTGGCCTGGAGTCCTGCACCAGCCCCGAGGAGTGGAACCGGAGCTACCCACAGGGCATGGGGAATGGAAATCATAGGTCCACTCCAGGGCTCTCACCTCTGCCGCAGTCGGGGCCCAGGAAGCCCAGGAAGCAGTGGCAGGTCCCAGAGATGCAGTCCCCATTGCCGTAGCAGTTGCTGGGGCAGTTATCCACCGATTCTGGGGGAGAAAAGAGAAGAGCTGAAAACAGAAGCTTCTTTCCCCAAACAGAAGGCCCAGGAATCAAGCCTCAGGTTAACGCATTCGAGCTCTTCTTGCCCAGTCACTGAAAGCAAGCAATCAAGTTAAAAATTATATGTTACTAGAGGCCCGATGCATGAAATTCATGGAAAAGTAGGCCTTCCTTCCCCCCGCTGCCGGCACCAGCTTCCCTCTGGCCACCGGCTTTGTCTGAAAGGTCTTCTGGAAGGACATCCGGTCTAATTAACATATTACGCTTTTATTATTATAGATATAGTCTTGGCCAGTATACTCAGTGGTCAGTGGTTAGAGCACTGGCCAAAGCACCAACAGGTCTCAGGCTTAATTCTTGGTCAAGTGCACATACCTGGGTTGCAGGTTAAATCCTGGATCCTGATCAGGGTGTGTGCGGAAAGCAACCAATTGATATGTCTTTCTCTCTCACACTGATGTTTCTGTCCCACCCCTCCATTCCACTCTCTTAAAAATCAATGGAGAAGTATCTTTGGGTGAGGATTAACAAACAAACAACCTTAATTTATTTTTACTCTTACTGAGATATAACTCAACTGACATTAAGGAATGTGTGCTGGAAAATGTCTGCCTGAACTAATTTTTTTTAATAAATCAAGTTTGTATCTACAAATACATTAGAAATTTTTTCCCTCCTAAAAACATTAGTGAAAAAAATAGTTCAACCTACTATCAGGGCTATCTTTGGATGCTAGGTTATTGGGTGATTCTTGTGGTCTTTACACTTTCCTGTGTTTTTACTTATTTATTTTTCACAATAAGCTGATATTCCAGGAACATATTTTTTTAAAGCTACTAAGCATTTGTAAACCTGTCTTTTCACACTTCTGATTTTTCAAGCCTCAGTCCGGTCCCCTCCCCACCTGCTAACAAAACAGCTGCACGGCCAGCCTCTCAGCTTCCTCTTTTGCTCCCTTTCCTCCCCTCCTCCTCCCCATCCCCCCTCTTCTCTTCATCCTCCCCATTCCCCAATTCTTTCACCACCCAGCAGCTTGAGTAATGATGTATCTGAAATGTTCTCCTACTTAAAACCTTTCAATAGGGGAGAAATGAAAATATCCAAGCTCCTTTAAAAGACATAGATCTGAAAATGGCCTAAGTGCCCATCAGTAGATGTGTGCATAAAAAAGCTGTGGTACATTCCCACCATGGAATAGTACACAGCTATAAAAAAGAAGGCTCTCTCACCCTTTGAGACAACACAGAGGACCTGGAGAGTATTATGCTAAGCAAAATAAGCCAGTCAGAGAAAGACAAGTATCACATGAGCTCACTCATATATGGAATTTAATGAACATAATAAACTGACTAACAAAAAATAAGGCCCAGAAACATGGAAACATGGAAAAGACTGACAAATCCCAGAGGGAAGGGGGGAGGGTGGGATAGGAAGAGATTAACCAAAGAACTTATATGCATATGTGCTTTGCCCATGGACCAGTGTGGTGGAGGCTGGGGGTAGGGGTGGGGTGGAGAGGAAGAAGTTGGGAGAAAATAGGGGACACCCATAATAATGTCAACAATACAAAATACACTTAAAAAAGGCATAAGAGTTTACTTTTATATTCCTTTGGCCCTACTTGCATTCCTTATGCCATTGGTCCATTATTTTGTTCATTAGATTCCACATATAAGTGAGATCCTGTGATAATTGTCTCTTTCTGATTGGCCTATTTCTCTTAACATCTGCTATGATGCCCCTCTTGAAAGACATTCCTTTCTCTAATTTTCCCTCATACTTTGGGACTGTTGGCATGACATGTCAGGAAATACCAAATTCACTTCAGAAATGTTTTAGTAAAAAAGTAATCAATGTTTTACAGCTCCAATTAGGAAAGCCATTCGCTAGAAAAGCTATGCATATGGAACAAAGGAGCGAAGTCACTATATGTGAAAATTCTCTTTGTGCCATCTATTTCCACAAAATTTGTCTCATTTCACTGTTACCAAATTCAAAAGGATGTATCATTATTCCTTTATTTACTTATTTACTTATTTATTTATTTAGGGTGGCTGGGAGATGAAGTGACTTGCTGAAGGCCACACAGATACAATTGCATAGAGGCAAGATTCAAACCAAAGCCTTAGGACTTCGAGCCTGGTTTTCTTCAATGACATTATACTCTCTGGGCCTTAAAGAAATTCACTCCATAGCAAGCCAGGAGAATGAGCAAGGTGGCGGATCTGTGGGACCGAGAGGCCAATCCTGAAGACAGCAAAGGACTCAGTTAAAAGGTACAGAATTCTAGAACTTTTAGAACTTAAAGGGATCCAAGATACCACCTAGCCCTAAGTATTCATTTAATAGAAAAGGAAACTGGGCAGAGGAAGGGCAATGACTCACCAAGGCCTCAGAGTGAGTCTGTACTCAAAAGTTGAAAGTAGAGGAAAGGGTTAGTAAGGTAAACAAAATTAAGGATTTAATCATGTCTCAGCTCACAAATAAGTCTTGAAGCCAATGTGAAGGCCTCTGGTAAATAAGATGTTACCATAGAAGACGAGTCTTGCCCACAGGACATTTGCAGCCTCAGTGGGAGCATGAGATGACACTGCCACCCGGGCAGCAGCACAGGACGTGAAGCAGCTCCGAGTGGAGTGAGGAAACCTGGCCTGGAGTGGATTCTTCTGGCACCATGCTGGGTGGCCTAAAGCAAATTCTGGCCCATTTCTAGGTCTCACCTTCCTCATATGTGAAATCAAGGTAATGGCAGAGATAACCTAGGACTGCTTCCTGTTCTAAAATTCTGTGAGTCTGAAATTGAGAGCAACTGTGCAGACAAGGCATCCATACAAGGGCATACAGCCTTAACTGCAGCAAAGCACTAAGGCCCATGGACATAGACGATTATAGGGCCAACTTACGGGGACAGCTGATATGGGGCAAAACAAGCAGAGGGGAAGGCTACTCGGAGGAGATGGGTGTGAAGAATGGCGTGAATATGGATTGGGAAGGAACAGATAGGGAGATGGGGAGGAACTCATAGCATGGTGCACTTCCCAGAAAGTTCTTTCCCAATTGTCTGCTATTATCAACTTGGAAGCTACTTCAAAAGTTCAGAAATAGGATTCAAAAGTGTGGTTCCTCTCATGAGTGGGTGGGAAATTCCACTTACTACATGTTGTTCCTCTGCTAACATGAGCAATTTTACACTAACAGGTGAGAACAAAAGGGTCTAACCCAGCATATGTTCTCATTTCAGAGCAAAGTGGTTGGGTCCTCTCAGAGCAAGGCTCACAAGCCATGGCCCCAAGGAATTCTGCTCTCACTGGCTTTGCCTGGAAGAATCCATCTTCCTAACTAATACCTTTACTTTACAAGTGGATTTCTAAACAATGAGAAGGGGGGGGTGGGCAGGGTGAAGAGAAAGAGAGAGAATGGCTTAGAAAGTATCATTTTGAATATTCTTTTAAAAATAAGAATTCTGAGTAAAGTTTAAGGCAAGATTAGTTTCACTTTTAGCTAATGGCTAAGGTAGGACTGGAGGGTGGGCTCTACCTGTGGTATCACAGGAGTACAGGACAGAGGTAGGAGGCATGGCCTCAGGTCTTGTTCTGCTTCTAAATGGCTGTGTCTTTAACCATGTCACTTCATCTTTCTGCACCTGTTTCCTCATCCCTGCCTGCTTGGCAACTCCTATTCCTCCTTTCAAATGCAGCTCCAATGTCACCTCCTCTGACAAGCCATCCTGATTTCTTTTTTTATTTTAAATATATTTTTATTGATTTCAGAAAGGAAGGGAGAGGGAGAGAGAGATAGAAACATCAATGATGAGAGAGAATCATTGATTGGCTGCCTCCAACACGCCCCCTACTGTGGACTGAGCCTGCAACCTGGGCATGTGCCCTTGACCGAATTGAATCCAAGACCCTTTAGTCCAAGGGCCAATGCTCTACCCACTGAGCCAAACCAGCTAAGGCCTTCCTAAGTTACTCCAGGATTCTTTCTTTCCCTCCTACTTAAACCCCAAACAGACTGTGAACTCCCTGAGGGCAGACACTGAGTTTATTCATTTCTCACGAGAAATGAATAAACTCAGTGTCTGCCTTGATATCCATCTCACAGAGCAGGTCTCAATGTTTGTTGCTGCCACTGAGAGAATTCAACTGGATAATCTCAGAGAGAGGTCTCTCCCAGATTCAAAGTCCTTCGGTACAGTCCTTCTCAAAACCATGGTATAAAAGTCTCCTGATAAAATTACTAGAATTATCAGTTGCATTTATAACAGGATCAATTGCAGATCAGTGTCACACACACACTTTCTAGATTTTGAATCATCTGCCACAAAGCTTTTGTGGTGAAAAAGTGAGGAAAGTATGTTTTCTGTGAGGGAGTCTGGTGTCGGTTGCTAAATCTGACAGCACAGAATGCTGTTTGCTACAAAACTTGCCCCAGGCTGTTGGTTTCAGAGAAGGCAGAAGTTTTAGGAAACATGGAATAATTTTATGATAGTAACAAGGAAGTGGGAGGGAGACGTTTTTCTTCCGTTTGGAAAGATTTCAACTACTTGGGGTCCACCTGGGATCCCACAAATGATGAGTCCCCTCTGATGAGATAGCTCTATGCTAAATGCTAGTGCAGGAGTGACATTCACTAGCTTGGGAGGAGTGTGAACTTTATGGACTAAACCTGCTGTTATGTTTCCAATTAGTGTTTGGTGAATGTCTTCCGTCTGTAGTTCCTTCCTGCTTTGCTCATGTCCAAGCTGCAGCTGTCTTCATTCTGCAGAAGGTGTTCCTTCAGATCTGCTCAAATCTAAATGGAAAATGCAGCTGCCTACGAATAACTGATTTTCCTAATTGGGTATGTGGCATATGGGAAGATAGCCCCCCCCCCCCCACCCCCCAACTCCCTTTGCTTTTGTTTTTCCATCACCACAGTGGGTCCTGCTAGAAAAATTGATTCTCAGGAACGTGTTTTTCCTTCCATCAGTGTTGGAATGCAGAGTTTAAATGTTTCCTGAGCTCCTTCTTTCTCTGGGCATGTGTTGTGAGTGGGCGTGTTCTCAGGATGCTGAACAAACTATTGCTCGAAATACAAAGGGGCATCAGCAGAAGGAAGAAAGACAACAGTGTTCTTCTCTGGAGGAGACATGGAGACAGGAAACCACAGGGCCCCGGTGAAGCCACTGCAGCACTTCATCTTGTCTGTAGACTACACTTTTCCAGAACAAACCACTTGCACCACCGTGTCCAGGTGAAAGAATAACAGTTGATAAATAAAGCCTTCCGAGTCCAGGGTTGATTGACAGAAAAGCCTGCCTTCATTTGCCACCTTCTGCTTTTCTGTTTTGGAATCTCAAAGCCTTGTTTTGAAGGAGAGACCACAGAGAAAAATCCTGCCTGGAGAAGGACTAGCAGGCAGCCTAACTGTGGACTCCCATTTCACAGGAGCAGTCAGCCTAGAGAGGAAAGGAGGCTCCCTCCTCCATCAGCTCCCCAGGCCTGGACACACCTGCTTCATTCCCTGGTCTGAGCAGGCACACCTCTGTGGTCACAGGAGCCGGATCTTGGATTCCAGCACCAAAGATAGAAGGAGCAGCTGTGAGGTGGAGCTTACCAATCATCCTTGGCTTCTCTCTCTGCTTACCTCACTCCTACCCTCCCTTCCAGCCTCTTCGACCCCCGGATTGTTCTCCTGTGATGTGTCCCAGAGGACAGAAGCTTGTGTTTTCTACCTACAATTCCTTCCTCTGTTTCCCTTATGTCTCCTTCAATTGTAAAAGTAGGGAGAGCTGAGTTGGGGAACCAAAGTCTACCCAGTGCCTGACAGAGACCCACTCTCTGATGCCTCCTTTGGCTTCTCTGTAGGATGGATGCTAATGCTTTAGGTAAGAAAGGAAGGATCTGGACTTTGGGACAGCCAACTGGATGTGTTACCTTGACTGCAGCTAGTAACATTATACATCCGGAAAGGGGATTGGGTTGATTTTTGGCAACCAAAAGAAGAGAGGGAAACAAACTAGACAACATAGCTGGGATTTAACTCTACAGCAGCTCCAGGTTGAGGGAAGACTCTAACACAGATCTTCTCATTCCCTCAAATGAAGTGTGAAAGATATGCCACTATTCATTCCTAATAATGAGAAATAGGTACATTTTCCCATTTTATAGTTTCAGATAAAGATTGAGAGCTGTTGTCATTTTCTCATGGTCACAGCTGTCATGGCAAATCTGGCAGGTGAACCAAGTTCTATCTGAAGTAGAAATGTGTGGTGTATGGCCTGGACCAGAGCGGGGACTCTGGAGCCAGCCTGCCTCTTACTAGCAATGTGCGCTTTGGGCAAGTCATCTCTAAACACCAGTTTCCTCATCTGTGAAATGGGGTTAATAATAGCACCCACCTCAGAGGGTTATTTTGAAGAGCAAATAGTATAACGCTATGCATATAAGGAGGTTTGCCCAGGGCTTGGCAGAGTCGGTATTTTGGTTTGAAGTAAGGGTCAGACATGCATTTCATTTGGAACTAAAATAACTAAAACTAACTTGATCTAATGAATCCAAAGCAGGCAATGTGGGATATTGGGGATAAACATGAGCACATATGCATATAAAACACAGAGCAACTCCCCATGGTTAAACCTGGAAAACAAACAAGCACTGCGCTGAATGTGAAGAAGGCAGGGTGTTTGGGTAAATTCCCTCCCGGGGAAAAGCACTGTCAAAGCAAATTAAACCTGTTGTCTCCCAGAAGCCCAAACACAGGCAGACTCATGCCAACAACGGAGAGAACTTTCCTCCCTCTGCACACTAGATTGGCACTGGGCAGGTGCCAGGTGCTGGAAAGCTGTTCCATGGCCCGCGAGGTGTCAGTCCCTATAGGTGCCCCAGCTTCCTCTACAGATGATGGAATTCAAAGGCTTTTCATCTGCAACAGTCTAGGTCAAGGCAATGACAAAAACTTGACAAAGCCCCTGACAGCCTGGGCTTGAAGCCAGGTCTGCACTGGCATATGAACGGGGAGATCTGTTTTCAATCATACCCAGAAGTCTACCAACCACTACTAAGCACAGCTCTAAGGAGAAGGTCTCAGAAAAAGACCGTTCCCTGGGTGATACTCGGTCTTGGTTCTTTGTTAATTATTTGGGGGCAAAACAAATTTCATCAATAAGACTATGAGCTCCTTGAAGATCAGCAGCAAGTCTGGTTCTTCAAAGAGTCTGGTGAGTGCTATACACACGCAAATCCTCAGTGACATTTGCTCTTGAGGAACTCAGCAAGAATACAAGGGAGAAATGAAACGCAGGGCAGCATGCCTGGTACAAGTCAGACTCAAGAGAACAGTTGGTGGTCAGCAGGCTATTGTTTCCTTGTACACTGCCTAGAACTAAGGGCGAGACAGGAAGTTCAATTTTGTATTGTACTCTCAGACCATATTTGGAGTTCAGTAGTTCACATCTGGGGGCCACATTTAAGCGCCCGATAAGACTAACTGGAGCGTGTTCATCAAAGAACAACCAGAAGGATAGAAAACTTGAAACCACATTTCAAAGAAAAAATTTTTGGAGGAATTGGGAATTTAGCCTATAAGGGTAGGAGCTCTGTTTGAAAACATCTGAAGCGCTGATATGAAAAATAAGGATCAGACTTTTGTTCTGTGGCCCTGTAGGTTGGCGTAGGTCCAATGAGTAAGAACTCCAGTCTTTGGGAAGTGGAATTGGTTCAAAAGAAGAAATAATTTTGTAAGCGTGAGAGTGGAATATCACTTCCTATGTTGGGTTATAGTCTGTGGATGAATACTGTAAATTTGAGGGCAGGAAATATGTTCTTCATCTCTGAATAATTAATAAGTATCTCCCTGGACTCAAAGCAGGTGGTAAAGGACTGTTTATTGGGTGGATAACAACATGAATGGATGAGGTAACCTATCAGGTCATACATGGGCGGTCACTCTATATACTGAAAAAGAGGGCAAATGGATGACTGGTGGCAGATTAAAGGTAAGCTGTATGACATCTTCCAAACCTGAAATCTTATGATTCTCTGAGTCATGGTGGAAGGGAACATGCCTGGACTTTATCAACAAACTTGGGTTCTAGTCCTACACCTGCCACCAGCTTGTTAGGTGACCATGGCCCTCTTTTCTCTTAGGGACTATTTTTTCACATCCAGAATTCATTAAATTTATTTACTGAGTATTTACTGAGCATCTATTCTGGCTCAAGAAGTGTTCCAAGGGAAGCGGATGTCTTGGGTGATCTTCCAGATCTAATATCCTGTGATCTAGTGAATTAAACCAAATTGTCAGTATTTAGAAAATGACACAAACAGATGAAGAAAAAGAAATCTTAGATCACCATCATATTTAGGGCCTGAGGGAGAAAAAGTAAGTTTGTTGCTTAAGGGTAGACTCCATCTTTTCTAACCTCTCCTCCGATAACTAGCATCATATCACCATCTACCCTATGAGAAGGGTCTCAGCGAGTCACCCAGGCTGAGAAAACAGGGACGGGACTGGGGAGCAGGTGGCTGGCTGGCTGCCTCTAGCTAAGAGCTCCCACATCTTTTCCCGGGGCTGTCGGCAGCAGCTTTGGCAGCTGTCAGAGTCCCTGTAGTTGGCTCAGGTTCTGCTGCCTTTTCCAGGGAACGCTGTGTGCGCCTGCATCACCTCCTCCCAAGCCTGTGAGCATATGCCAGCGGGGCCACCGAGACACACACATCACATGGTGATGAGGCGGACAGGTGCTATGCTGCTCAAGAGCATAAGGGCCTTCAAAGGAGAGGTGCTGCTCACATGTTTGTAAACACTTTTCCTTCCCTTATATATTTGTCAATCCTTCACCCACAACTCCTTCTGAGGGGCCCTGCTCTGCCCACAGTGCCTGGCTGGGTAGCTGGCACAGGTAGACCAGATGATGCCACCTCCCCTCTGGCCTTAGGTGATTGGACCGGGATGAGCTCCTGACTAAAGGATATTAGATTCACATGCTGACTAACCAACACTCTATGACAGGGCCAGAGTCCCAGCCTCTAGTATTTGAACTGAACTGTGCCCAGGGAATGTGGCAGTAGGCCACACAGCCCGTGAGAGGAAGAGAATGAATGGGATTCCAGAGGCTTTTCGGTGTCTATTTTAGTCCCAAACCATGTCAGTCTTTCAGAAACTAAGTCACCGCCACAGCTGCTTTTCTTTGAGGCTGCTTGAGTGTGGTTTTGTTTCTTACAACTGAAAGAATCTTGACATGTCCATTCACCTGGACCTTATCAGGCTCTGCCTGGTAGTTTGCAGGTTTTGATGATAACTGGTAAGTGCAGGACTTAATGTTTCATTTTTATTGATTTGAGAGAGAGGAAGGGAGGATGAGAGAGATAGAAACATCAGCGATGAGAGAGAATCACTGATTGGGTGCTTTCTGTTTGTCGCCTACTGGGAATCAAGCCCACAACCTGGGCGTGTGCCCTGACTGAAAATCAAACTGTCACCTCCTGGTTCATAGGTCAATGCTCAACCACTGAGCCACACCAGCCAGGCAGGACTTAATGTTTTTAAACCATTTCTACATGCAGTTTTATTTGATCCTTACAACAGCTCTGTATGGAGGAAGGGGAGGTGCTATGTACGATTCTCTGTTCTGTAGATGAGGACACGAAGGCACAGAGAAGTGGCTGAGGTTCATGCAGCTAATCAGTGACAGGACTACCCTTTCCTACCTAACCTCGGGGTTCCTCCATTGCACTCACTGCCGGTCCGATAAGAACACATGCTGGTCCCACTCCTTCACCCTTCAGTCTGTTTTGGTATGGAGTGAGGACTACATAAAGGATGCTGCCAAGACCAGGAACTTCCAAATAGCATTGATTTGGGTTTTGTTCACTGAAATTCTTGTTTTGAAAACATGCCTGTTAGCAATCAAAATGCTGTTCTGGCCACTCACAACCGTATCACGCTGGGCAATAATATTGATCCATTTACTCATTACCATTCCTCCCTTCAAACAAGTATCTATGGGCACTGCTGTGCTGATGCCATCAGGGGGACCCAAAGTGTGGCCCCCATTTGAAAGGAGCAGTGGGAGGCTTTGGGCTGTGGAATAGGAACAGAGCTGAGTCTACATGTCATCTCTTCTGAGGGTGAGACCTAGAGTAAGTCACTGTATCAGAGATCTCAGTTGCGTTAACTGCAAAATGAGAAAACCACTGTCCTATACCCTGGTTGTGAAGATTACATAAAACCACTATATACATGCATAGGTATGTGTATATGTTTAGACATATACCTGGTACATAGTAGGTGCTCTGAAACTGTTGCTTCACTCCTATCTCTAGCATACTTTTCAGTGGTCATCAAATTTTAGCCTATGTCCATCCCCTGAAGGCTTGCCAAAGCATGGATGGCTAGGCCTGACCCCTGGAGTTTCTGATTTAACAGGTCTGGGTAGGGTCCCAGGTGTTGCTGATGCCCTTGGTCTGGAAGAAGCTTCGGGAAGCACTGCTCTGGCCAGGGTTATATCTTCAGGTCACCGCCTGACCCCGAGGCACCTGATGATATGACCCTGGCCAGAACAGTGCGTCCCAGCGCTTATTCCAGTACCGTGCTTTAAGAAGCACTGGTCTGGAAGGAAGGCTGAGACTTTAACACAGGTCCATCCAAACAAGCCAGAGAGGCCTGGCTGGCGTGGCTCAGTGGTTGAGCATCGACCCATGAAGCAGGAGGTCACGTTTCGATTTTCGATCGAGGCACATGCCTGGGTTGTTAGTTCAATCCCCAGTGTGGGGTGTGCAGGAGGCAGTCGATCAATCATTCTCTCTAATCATTGATGTTGCTATCCCTTCTCTCTCTCCCTCTCCCTTTCTCTCTGAAATCAACAAAAATATTAAATTAAAAAAACACACACAAATAAGATGGAAAGATCCTAACTCTGCAAGAATGCAAACTGTTGAGGACCATGTCCAAACGGGAGGGCTCGGTCCTCCTTGAGGTGGTATTTGAGTGGCTCTTACAGAGTAGGTAGCCTTTTGAAATGCAAAGCAGTTCTGGGCAAGCCAGGGGTCCAGTAAACCAGATCCAGAACAATCATCTCTGCTGCTCCCACGCAGTGACCTGCTGATCAGCATGCCAACTTCATGTCAAGTCTGTCTTCAGAACAAATTATTTAAGAAATCAGTTTTTTAAAAGCTCAACTCAGCTGCTGGCTAGAGAGTTCCATCTAATGAGCATCACTTTGTGCTGAATTATTCTGTGCTGACAGACAACGGGGGAACAGACACAGGCTCTGAGGAGGTGGGGGTGGGGGAACTGCTAATTATTCTCCAATCATTTATCAGGGCTTGTTATCAAGCTCGAGACGGCTTGCAAACCAGGAGGAAACCAAGTCTCCCTTCCCCCTGTACATCAGCACAGCCAGGACCGAAAACACCCAGAACTGTGTAAAGATGACCTGAGGACTAGAACTCATGTGTTGGCCTGCACTCCACTCCGACAATGGACGTGTCTGGCTGGTGCTACCCCAGCCTGGCCCACTGTGCCAGCGTCCTAAGTGGACTTCGGCCTCCAGCCTTGTCCCTTTCAGCCCAGCCCTGTCAACCACAGCTGTCATTCTGGAATTGTGTCTCTCCAGGTCACCGCTCCATAGCATCTAGCATAGATATTGCAAACCCGAGGCCTGTGGACACTTTTGTTTGCAAAGTGTTTTAAAATTTTTGAATTCTTTGCCAGATTTTTAAAAATTATTATTATTTATTTTTTAGGAGAGTCCATAAAAAAATTGCACTGGATTTTCTTGAAAAATTGGGAAATCCAGCATGGCAGCAACCTTCTCTCATTGAGAAGCCCGGACCCTGGGGTTGACACACTCCCGTTCCAGCAGCTTCTTACGCTGTGGTCACCGTGTGACCCCGAGGCACCTGAAGATAGGACCCTGGCCAGAGCAGTGCTTCCTGACGCTTATTCCAGTACCATCCTCAGGCTGTTGCCATAGTCACACACCATCTGTCCTATTATTCACTTGCTTTTTATTTTACTCATTTATTTTCTTAAAACAGAAATTCAATATCATTATGAAATAATGGTTTGACATACCTAGTTATACTTTTTTTTTTCCAGCTTACTAAAATAAATTCATAATTGTTGAAATAGAATCTGTCCATATGATCTAAAATCATCTCAAAAACTATACTTTGGGGAACACAGGAAAGGAGGAAGCCCACATTTCTGAACCAGAAGTTTAAAGCTCTGATTTCCCTTCCTGGACTAGTTCCTTTGCCACAGGGGTTCTCATGTCCACTTTTTGCTGCTGCCAAATTGCTCCCAACCACCTCCTGAACTCACATAACCTTTCCAGCATCCCCGATGTGCCAATGCTGGGAGGGCCTGCAAGGCCCATTCCCCACCCCCTTACATCTGAGTGACTCCTAACCATCCTGCCTGGCCCAATTTAAATATCACCTCTCCCATGAAGCCTCCTCAGATTCCTTTTAGCAAGAGAGGTTTCTCTCTCTCTCGCTCTCTCTCTCTCTCTTTCTCTCTCTCTCTCATCTGAATCCTAATGGCAATTTAATTCGATCCTTGTATCACCCACTGTTTTTTACCTGGAAGTATAGTTATTGATGAATATGACCCATTTCCCCTAGCAGACCACAAATTCCTTGAAAGGAAGGGATTCATTTCCAATCCGCCTTCTTGTCTGTATCTCCCTGGTGACTGGTGTACGCCTTGTCTAGAGCAGCTACTCACTAAACACTTGTCAAATATCAAATGACGAAGAGTGACTTGTTGATTTCTGTCCCCAGTCCTGATGCTGAACTCCTTCTGTGGAGTCTAGGTGGCTTACTTCCTTGCTTTTTAAATTCTTTTCTTTCTTTTTTCATATTTTACTTCTATACATTTTTTTCCCAGGCCTGTGGGTTCACTGTCATTTCTCTTCCTCTAGCCCTATTCCATCAGTTAGACACAGTATTGGGGTCTCTTCTCACAAAGTAGCGCTAACTGTGTGCTTGGGAAACCTGTTCTCTAGCAAGAACTGTCATGATGGCTTCTGTGAATTATATAGTTGAATTACTTCTTCTAGGACATAACACAATAATGTGTTTAATAGAATGGACAAATTGTCAGACTCTGGTGGATCTTTCTTTACAATAATGATAATGTGGGTTGGCCTGTCTGACAATGATTTGAACAGTATTTCTTCCTTATTTATCTAGTAGGTAACACTCAACATAATAACTTGGGTCTATATCTTGGGGCCAGAGGCCAAGTTAGACTTCTGTTGGACACCAAATCCTATTATGGATCATGGTAATGTAATTATATGTTCACGTTAAATATTTTATAGCTGCTCTAGCCACGGAGGCAGATCACTCCCTCAGCCTCTAGGCAGAAACTGTCCAACGACAAAAGCAAAGTCTATGTATCTTGCAAGGGACTGAGAAATGGTTGCTGTGTTGAAAATTTTATGAAACCTTCTGCCCCCTCTGACTCTAAGGCATTGCATGAGCTTATAATACCAATGTGAGCCCCTGCCTGGCCCTGGCTGGAAAGAATGTGTCCTCAGACCTCTGACCAAGGAAAGGCTGGCCTGCCCATGTGCCAGGGCTGTCTGCTGTCTACCAAATAGGAGGTTTGGAAGCAGTCTACAGTCCTACTCTTGGCTTTCTGCATGCCTGAATGTCAAGGGCCGGGGGTTCCCTGTGGCTGGCCAGCCTTCCTCCTCGCTCCCTGGTTCCTTGTACTTATCCACTGGGCTGGAGTGTGAGCATAAACCCAGGTGTGCTCAGTTCCTCGGGGCTGGATCCTGCCTTTGGCATCCTGTGACTTCAGTTGGCTGGAACTCTGTGACCCATGACTGATCATGGACTATGCAATCAGACGGATCTGGATTTGACTTCCAGCTCTGACTCACACTAGCTGGACAGCCCTGGACAAATCATTTAGCATCTCTGAACCTTAAATGAACCCTGGTTCCCTTACCTATCTCACAGCGGGGCTGGGGAGTAACTGAGATAATGCATGTAACGTACATGGCAGTTCTTGCAATCAGTGTCTCATCAGAGGCAGGTAAAATGAAACCAAGTTAAAGCAAAGCGATTTTGAACAGGCCAGGTCAGAGGCTGTCGGCATAACAGGAAGAGCACAGGCTTGAGGGAGACCCTGGGTATTCTCATCCCACTCTGCTACTTCCTGTGTGACCTTGAACAAGTCATTTCACCTATGTGTGTCCTACTTTCCTTGTCTGTAAAGGGGGAGTGACTATAACGGTGTGTACCACCCAGTAGGCATTATAGTATTAGCAGCTGAGAGACTAAGGGAGCTGTGGACCCTTCCAAGTGGGTTAGTAGTTCCTGGCTGTCCTCTGGCTGACCTCAGCTCCCTTCTCCTCCACCAGGGGCCCTGGCATGCTGTGCATCAGCGAATGTGTGCAGGACAAGAGGGAGCCAGCCCTCAGCCTGGGGCAGCAGCAGCTAATGCTCTAACTCCATCTCCACACAGTCCTGGCTTATATTACTAAGACACAACTAAGCCTATGTCAGAGTATGTTGCTTCACCCACATGGCACACTTCAACATCCTGGGATGTGCCTGCACGGAAGTATGAGGACACTGAATTCTCTCTTCCGTTCAGTTCACACCTTCAAGGATCAGGTGGACATTGTATAGACATCAGCCCCTCTTTCTGGGACAGACGAGTTGTAAGGGTCCAGCCTCTCCTGAGACCTCAGGGTCATTTCTCACGCTGCCCTTCACACCTCAAACCCCTGGCTTCTTCCCTCTGTGATGGCTTACCCTGAGCACTCTGGCTGCACCTGCAACACGGAAGGCTGGTTCTGCTGACTGGGCCTGACCCATCGCTGCAGCTAGGGGGTGGGCCCAGAAGAGCACGTGTGTGCATGCACACACATGCGTATGCACACACACATGCATGTGCACACACACACTGGCCTGTGTGAGAAGAGAAGCTGCACCTGCTCACTGTTAAGCTGAGGGTGATGGGGGCTAATGTAGGCTTTCTGGGACCAGAGGCTTTCTAAGAAGGTGGTAGAAAGCAGGAAAAACAGATCATCACCTTCCCAGGGAACAGACCCTCCAGCTGAGCCTGCTGCCTCCTCCTGGAATGGGGTAAAAGGGCCCTGACCCGAGCTCTGCACCTGTGGAGACAGTATCTCTGTCTTAGCCTGAGCGACTGCAGAGCCTGTCACCCGCTTCCATTCTGGCAGCTGGCCAGCGTTCAGAGGACACAGGTGCACGACCTTCCTAAGCAGTGGGTTTGAGGGGCTCCTGTGCTTAATGGTCACCTGATGGTGTGGAGGGCTTGGGAGAGCAGCTTTGTTCATTGGCGGCTGAGGGTAGCTCATTTACAGTCCTGGCAGTTGAGCAGGAAGGTTGGGGTACAGCTGATTTTATTGCTCCCGCCCCTGCCTACCCGTCTCGATCTCCACACCTGCTTCTTCCAGTGTGATTAGGGCTTTGGAGGGCCACAGTGGGGTCTAGGCCCCTCTGTAACCCCAGCTCCCAGCTCATGGCCAGGCGAAGAGCAAATGCTGGGGAAGACATAATGAAGGCACAGCCTGTGCCCTCTCCTCACAGTCTGAGGGGGTGACCAGAAGATGGTTCACAAGGTGGCAAGTGCCTGCAGGGAGTACATGGGTAAAGCTGAGGAGGAAAACACCCCAGGGACACCCCAGGGAAGCAGTGCAGCTCAGCACTTGGGCTGGGAGCGTCTCCAGGCAGAGATGGGCCCTGGAGTATTTAGAAAGCAGAGCACATGCAAACACAGGTGTTCTCGGAATCAGGTAGAGCGGCAGGGCTGGCATGCAGCGGGAGCAGAATTCAGGCTGTGAAAGGCACTCAGCTAATGGATGCAGCAACGAGGGACCAGGGACCTCCCTCGGCTTGAGCTGGATTTGCCCAAGGAGCTTCACTGTGGGCAAATCCAAGTGTAAAACTCTCTTTCCTGTACAGCCTTATGAGATGAACAGGTTGGCTGGGACTACAGGGCTGAACCTACGGCTCTGAAAACATCTTCGTTCAGATCCTCCTCAGCCAGTCAACACATCTGCTTTGGGATTCCGATTCCAAGTATAAATGAAAGAAAACAAGATAAGAGCCCACGGAGTGTCAGGCACATTCTGCTGTGTTATCTCATTAAAGCCTTCCGAGCTCAGGGAGGATAACCACCTTTCTCAGGATCTCACAGCTGGGTGGCTCAGAGCTGGAATGGGAACCTGCTCGTCTCCCTCCCGGAGACACAGCCTCACGCTGCACTCCAAGCAGCCCTCACCCTGGATTCTGTTCTGTGGCTCCTCCCGTCCTTTCTTCCTACCCAAACCTTCCTATGCCTTCTTGGTCACCGTAGGCTGTAGGGATCCTCCTGGAAGGTCTTCTCAAAATTCCCTTGACCATTCACTCTGCACTATGCGGTCCCCCACCTGCTGTCTCAGTGCTATCAGTGTCACGCTTTCTCTGGCTGTGAGACCCTCTGACAGGACAAGGACCTGAGATCTACATGCATCTGTCTCCCCCAAGGGGGCAGCTTAGTGCTTTGCTAAAAATAAATAAATAATTGTATAATCAAGCCATATGTTTTTAAATTGACTTGCTTTCTATCGGAATTAGTTGGGCATACAAAGGTCTCACTGCATTTGGACAATTGTGTGACTTTTGTGAGAACGCTAAGTATGAACGCGTGGAAGTGGAGGTGGGAATAACGATAATGCTAGCATCCTTGGTCCACCTGCTCGGCCCCACTGTGGTCTGCTCTGTTTCCCAGGCCTGCTCCACCCCCACTGCTCTGGGACTTCTCTTCACCCCTCTCGCTTATAGAACCCCTTGTTTCCTGGACCCCCTTCTGGGCTCACTGTAAAATTTTGGTGGAGTGCATTTCCCAGAAGCTTCCTGAGAAAAGTGAATAGGAGGCATGACTTGAGGACTGTGCATGGATGCAAATACCTTTATCCTACCCTAGACATGACTGATAATTTGATTGTCTGTGTGAGATGAAGAGGGAACCCTCAGGGTCCAGGTGCTGCTGCTCACATATCACTTACACCTGAACTCATCCACGTGTCACTCCAGGCCCGCCCTGGCCCTAGGCATCCACCAGAGCCTCCTGCATTCATACTTGCAAGGATAAGTGAATAAGTGGGTCAACCCATCAAACAGACTTGGATTTCAACCCAGGCTTGTCCATAGATTTGCTGTGTGACCTTGGACCCATAAAAAAGCCTTTCTTTCTGAAGCTCAGCTGCTGCTTTTCCTAAAAAGCAACAATAATCGGAGTACCACCCTATCTCACTGGGTTGTAAAGAACAAAATTATCATGAAAATCTGTGTGCCATTGTGCTGAGTAAGCTGAAGGTCCTGTACAACATAGCCGGTTATTACTGCCGAGGCCAACTCTGCTACACAGAAAATTCATGTCTGTTCTGGCCAAGGAGGATGTGGGGCACAGAACTGCAGGCTCAGGTTTCAAACCCCAGGATCCTTTCAAATACGCTCTCTTTCTTAAGGTGAATTCCACTGAGCCTTCTCCGGTGTCCTCTAACACCAGGCATTCGAGATGGAGGGACCACCTGGGCTCCTGTCTTTTACCTCAAGCCAAGCGATTTAGAAAGCATGGCGTTAAGTCTTTGTGGTTAATGGGTTTAATTTAATGCATTCTTTAAAAAAGTAAAAAAACAACAAACAATGAAATATTTATATGCACAGAGAGATGAAGGAACACATGTGTGTCCGTTCACCGGCAGCAGACTTTGGTTCAACTTGCATCCTTGGCCGGTCCTCTAGATTGGCCATTCTTTCACTTGCACCAACCGTGGAGCACGGGAAACGTTTAGAGAAGCCCAGCTCTTAGGCTGACAAAAGCCTCCTCTTTCAAAACCCCCATCAGCTAGTGCAGTGAAGAGCTGCATGAGGTTCAGCTTGGAAGAGCTTCAGACTCCCATGGCCACCCGACCAACACCCTTGAAATGTCACTTTGGTTTCAACAGCAGGAAGCGAGCAGGTGGGAACAGCAGCGGTCTCAGAGTAGAAAGGCTTGAAATGAAGTTCAAATCCTGCTTTTAAACTACTGAATTAGTCACATTACATTGTTATTAATAGTGTGTTCATATTGTAAACATAACTTTTGTCCTATTTCTGGAGCATAAAATGATAAGTATTTTCCCATGTTTCATATTATTTCAAATATATTTTTAAAAAATCTATGCTCCAGCAGTGAAGATATTTGATTGCTTCCATTGAGTCTAGAAAGAATGGAAGAGGGGAGGGGAGAGGATGAGGGAGGGAGGGAGAGAAAGAGAGAGAGACATTGATGTGACAGAGACACATTGATTACCTCATACATAGGCCATGACTGGGAGCTGGGATCAGACCTGCAACTCAGGTCTGGGTTTGACTGGGAATAAAACTTGAGACCCTCTAATCAATGCTCTAAACACCTAACTATGCTGGTAAGGTGTAAAATTATATATATATATATATATATTTTAGAGGCCTGGTGCATGAAAATTGGCTCTTGGGGGGTTGTCCCTTAGTCCCGTCTGTGCCCTCTCACAGTCCGGGAGCCCTTGGGGGATGTCTGACTGATGGCTTCCAGGGGTCTTCAAACTACGGCCCGCGGGCCACATGCGGCCCGCAGAGGAGTCTGATCCTGCCCGCCAGGTTTTTTGGGCAGTGAGCGCAGCCGAGGTGTTACAGTAGGAATTAGTAGTTCATATAGTCCGGCCCTCCAGCTCTCTGAGGGACCGTGATCTGGCCCCCACTTTAAAAAGTTTGAGGACCCCTGGCTTAGGCTCACTCCCCATCAGTTGGACATCCTTAGCACTGCTATGGAGGTGGGAAAGGCTTCCGCTACCACTGCTGCTCTGGCCAGCTGTGAACCTGGCTTCTGGCTAAGCAGTGCTCCTCCTGTGAGAATGCACTGACCACCAGGGGGCAGCTCCTGAATTGAGCATCTGCCCCTTGATGGTCAGTGTGCATCATAGGTACTGGTTGTTCCACCGTTAGATTGATTTGCATATTAGCCTTTTATTATATAGGATATATATATATTTGGTTAATCCTCACCCAAAGATATTTTCCCATTGATTTTTAAAGTGAATGGAAGGGAGAGGGAGTGACAGAGAGAAACATCAATGTGAGAGAGACAAATTGATTGGTTGCCTCCTGTATGCACCCTGACCAGGTCTGGGGAACCTGCAACTGAGGTACGTGCCCTTGACTAGAATCAAACCTGGGACCCTTCAGTCCAAGGGCCAATGCTCTATTCACTGAGCCAAACTGCTAGGGCTAAAAATTGTAATTTTTAATGGCTGAATAATATGCATTAAGTGAATATTCCATACTTGCTTATATGCTTTTTTCTTATTAGAAATTGTATTGTTTCCAATTTTTCACAACCATATGCAATGCTGAGATAAGCAAGCAGCTTTCCCAACATATTCATTTATTTAAGAAAGAGTCAGAAGTTGAAAATATGAACATTTTTATGATTTAATACAAAATGCCAATTTGCTTTCCCAAAGGGTGTATTGATTTACAATGCAACCAGTAATATATATGGGTACAGTTGCACTGTACCCCTTCAGGATTGGATATTAACCTGGAGGGTATTTATAATTTATTAAGTAAAAATAAAGATACACAATTATTTTAATTTGCACTTCTTAGACGACTAGTGAAGTTAAACATATTTCAGGTATGTTTATAGCATACTAAATATTTTTGAAAGCTTTTTACACTTTAGCCACTTATCTATGAGCTTTATCTATTTATCTGTAAAATCAATAAATTTTCCCACAGGATATACACTTTAATATAGATAGTAACTTTTCCTTGATCTCTCATAATTATTGCCAGTATTTTCCTGGCTTACCACTTTTTTTATTTTTATAAGTCTTCTAAGACATATGGAAGTTTTACATTTTTAGTCTTTTGCTTTGTGAGTTTTTCAATGACTTTCAAAGTTAAAAGTCCTCTCTAAATCAGAGATATGTGCATATTGGGTTTTACCCTTTTTTGGTTTGACTTTTAAGCATTTACCTCTTTAATCCATCTGGAATTTATTTGTGCATATGGTGTGAGGTGAAGTCAGAATCAGAGGGTAAAAACTCAAATTCCTCCCGGGGCCAGGCAGGTAAGTTAAAGGAGTGGGGCAGGTCAAGTATAAGAAAAGCGAGGAGGTGGAGACCGTGTTAAATTACAGAATATTTAATGGGGCAGAGGCTTGTTCCTGCAGGGATTTTGGTCTTCTAATTTGTAAAGGTAAAACATAATCCTATAGTTTTATGGGAAATTGTCCAATTTTTAAATATCGGGCCTACACTGCAGACTACAAAAACTTCTCCATGTCTCTCAACCACATCTGTCCCTCAGAATGCCACTCTGTGGACTCTGGGTTAACCCGAGGTGTCCCAAGTTATTCCAGCAACGTTTACTGATTAAACCTTTTCTCCTCCAATCATTTGCAATTCTTCCCTTTTCAAATATTAAATTTTTACACAGAACTGGCAATGCTTCCAGGCCATTTTCTTTCATTAGCCTGCTTGACTCCTATTCTCTTGTATTATAGATTTATACCATGTTAATATGTTTAAAGATGAGTACCATTTCATTATTCTTTTTGCATTTTTTTCTATACTTTCATCTGTTTATTATTCCAGTTGAGGTCTTAAACTATTCAACCAGATCGCCTAAATTCCCTTTAGGATTCTGTCTGGCATTCCATTAACCTATAAACTGACATATTTAGAGTATTTCACCTTCTCATCGAGGAGCATGTTATATTTCCTAATTATTCATGTCTTGTTTTATAGTTCGCAATAAAATTTCACAGTTTTTGTCACTCAGGTCACATATAGTTCTCATTAAGATGATATTTTAATTTTTATTGATTTATTTGACTGAGACACTTTTCATTATATTTCATAGCTGGTTATTGTACATATATGGGAAATCTATTGATTTTGTGAAGCTACCTTGTACCTCAGTTACAAGCTCTGAATTCTTATGAAATAAAATAGTTTTCCAATTAACGTGTGTGTGTTCTCTAGGAATACAAACACATCCTTCACAAATACGTAGGGATGGCATTGTCTGACACTCTTGTCTCTGTAGAATGTCTCATATTGGTCAAAACTTCTAAAACAATGCCATCAAAAATATATCCTTATTTCTTAGTGATTTACTTTTAAAATACATATCTTTATTGATTTTAGAGAGAGGAAAAGAGAGAGAGATAGAGAGACAGAAACATCAATGATGAGAATTATTGATCAGCTGCCTCCTGCATGCTCTACACTGAGGAATTGAGCCTGCAACCCAGGCATGTTTCCTAACCAGAAATTGGGAATCGAATCATGACTTTCTGTTTTATAGGTCGATACTCAACCATTGAGGCACACTGTCTGGGCTTCAAAGTGATTTTAAAGGGAACCCATCTACCATTTAATCAGGAAGCATTGGATTTTGACTAGAAATCTGTATTATGCAAATAATTTTTTTTTTTTCGTTTTCAGTATTGTTATGACCTGGTATTGTCTTCAAAGGTTTATTTACTTATTTGTTTATTTATTTATTCCATGTATGGAACACCTAACACCTATCTCAGCCAGTACAATAAAAAAATGTTGGGAACTTGCACAATAAGTGTAAGCCAGACACAACTGGACTTGAAGCCTGGCTCTGATTCTGTGTGACGTGGAAGGCAGTCGCCGCCTCATCTGGAAAATGGGAGTGATAACTTTGACGGGCAAAGGCTGGCTGTGAGAATGAAAACGCGTTAATGTAAATAGATCGTGCTTAGGGTAGTGTTAGCACCTGGGAGAAGCTCCTCAGACTTCACCTTCCTCCACTAGCATTTAAAAGAAAGAGACAAGGGTGGTACAACTTCCCCAGTAAAAGCTTCCCCAAGAATAGCTTGCATTTATAGGCTTAAGAAACTCAGGCAGTATTTGTGAAAAATACCACCCCAGCCTTCCTGCCTTGGATACAGGACTTTTTCCTCACTTTCCTAAAATATACAGTCCATCCCTTGCACTCTTGCATGGATTCCTTGGCCTTTGACACAAATGAAAATAAAAAAAATCAGGCTGATATGTAATATGAACCAGGAATGAAACAAACTGTGCTTCTATTAGCCCCGAACATGAGCGCTGCTCAGATAAAGGCAT
The DNA here is from genome assembly GCF_964339955.1 of Pipistrellus hanaki. Lineage (NCBI taxonomy): Eukaryota > Metazoa > Chordata > Mammalia > Chiroptera > Vespertilionidae > Pipistrellus > Pipistrellus hanaki. The sequence continues at coordinate 39,003,797 of NC_140511.1, read as the reverse complement.
GAACAAGCAGCTACTCAAACTGAAACCAGATGTTCCGAGGTTTCTGGCTTATGGCTTTTTATAACCCTTCATATAACACTCACAGTCCTGTCATTTCAACAGAGGGTCCACTGCTCCCTTCAACCAGCAAGAAACCTGCCCCAAACCTCTGCTAGGGTTGCAACCACTAAACCTTTGCTTGATTGTAAAGATAAAGGCCCTCTTTCCACATGTGGAGAGATCCTTTGGTCCAAACTCTTTGGCCCAGAGAAGTGCTGAGGAATGACAAAGGGTCCTCGGAGCAGAGCTGAGGTGTAGCATGGATTCCGGAGTCAGCCCATCTCAGATGCAAATCCTGGCCCTGTGCTATTCCTTGTGGGACCGTGGGCAAGTTTGTTCATTTCTCTGCACTTCATTTCTTCATCTACATAAAGGACGTAACTGCTCCTGCCTCCCTGAGACTGTTACAATATTTAAGTTAGGCAAAGCATGTACAACACGTAATACACTCCTCACACCCTGTAAACACTTGTATCTTTATTTTTACTTAATAAATTAGAAATACCAACTAATATTGCTAATATTAGTTGTATAGCACCTATCATGTGCCCGGCATTGTTCTCAGCATTTAACACATATTAAATTCATTCTGCCCTCCTAATGACACCCATGAAGTGGGTACTAATTTTTCAGATAAGGGAATTGAGGCAATGATGGGTTATCTATCATAGTCAATAAGTGGTAAAGACTGGATGTAAACCAGGCCACCTGGCTTCCAATCCACTCTTTAACCACTAAGCCACGTTACTGCTCTCTCCACTGCTGTATTACACCAGAGAATTGATTTGATTCAGTGCTGCCTAGTGGCTCCCTTTTCGTGGAAAGGAACACACAATACAGGTCATAAAGGACTTAGTCGGTAAGGCAGTCCATTTCTAGAAAGCACTGCATCCTGAGATCAATGTGGACCCTATCCTGTATTCCACTCTCCTCCACCTTCACACTTCATCCTTTCTCATCTTCACCGCTCACTCCTGTCCCACAGGAGGTGTCTCTCCTCCTTCCCTAGGTCTGGCCCTTCTGCATCTGCCCTTTGTTCTGTCTCCCACCTCCTTTCATTAATCATCTCCCCTCTCTCCTGGGCCTCCCATCTTCTCCCCTGGCTCCTCTCCCACAGCTGACAACACGTTCAAGACTCCCCCCACCTTAAATAAACCTTCCCTTGAACCTGCCTCCTCCTCAGATCTGTCTCCTTCCCTGCTCTGTCTAGAAGGAATTGTTTCCACTCCACACCTCTCACTCACTCTTGAACTTGTGGTGACCCCACTTCCACCTGCGACAGGAGGCGGACACTGCTCCCACTGAGGCTGCCGATGGCCTCCTACTGACCAATTCCAGCAGCTTCTTTGTAACCAGCTACCTAGCTTTTCTCTAAAGCTAATCTCTATATATCTCTCTCTCCCTGTGCCCACCCTCTGAATGATGGGGTTCTATCCTTGAGTCCCTGCTTTTCACTCCTCTACCCTCTCACCTGCCCCCTCTGGCATCCACACTGATGACACCCACTGGGTTTCCGTCTCCAGGTCACAGCTGTTCCTCAAGTCAACACCTGCTTATCCATCTGCCTATTGGTAACTGCCAACAACTAACATCCAACTTGGAAATCTCTTAGCAGCTTACATTTAATGTGAACTTGCTGTCTCCCTACTTCCTTTCCCCAACAAAGCCACGTCTTCTCCTATTTCTTAATTTAATTAATGATATCACAAAGCATCTATTCTCCAAGGTCAAAACCAGTCTGTAACATCCTGGAATGCATTCCCTCCTTTATACAAGAGCAGTAGCATTTGCCCCAATTCAGGCCCTCGTCTCTCATCTAACCCTGCTGGTTACTGAGGAGTCTTCCAATTGGTTTCCCTGTGTTAGTCTGAGAAACCAACCCAGTAGTATATGCCACTGCCAAAGACATCTGTCTAAGACCTGAGTCACACTCCACGTTTGCTTAAAAACGACCCTGTGCTCCCCTCTGCCTTGAAAACCAGACTTCTGAGCTGGACCACAAAGACCTTCACCTTCACCTCATTTTCGAGGCTCTTCTCTGGGCACCACACCCTCATGCTCTCTACTCACTCCCAGTGGACACAGCAGGCACTCTCACCAAGGCATAGGCGAGGAAGAAGATGAGTCAGACAGACCTGGGTTCAAATTCCAGCTCCTTTACCAGCTGGTGTGAAACCTCTGCTTAGTCATTCACACACTCTGAGCTACTCCCTGGTGGTCAGTGTGCTCCCATAGCGGGACACTGCTCAGCCAGAAGCTGGGCTCAAGGCTGGTGAGTGCAGCAGCAATGGCAGAAGCCTCTCCTGCCTCCATGGTAGTGCTAAGGATGTATGCAGGGAGTGGAGCAGGCCTAAGCCATCAGTTGGACATCCCCGAAGGCTTCCAAACTGTGAGAGGGCACAGGAGGAGCTGAGGACTCCCCTTCTCATCCTCCAAGTACACGAATCTCATGCACCGTGCCTCTAGTATGTATATATATATATGATGATTGTATTTAAACTTAAGAATCCTTCTCCAGCTTTCTCAAGAGTGTCTAAAAACTTCTCCAGGAAGCCTAGCTCTTTTATATACCAGAGATATCAATGCCTGCTTAGGACATGGCATATGAAAGCAGTTAGTAATCACCAGTTGAATGAGAAAGTGAACAAACACAGTGTCTAGGTCTGCCTCCAACCTCTCTGGACCTGCTCCTTCTGTCCACCCCCCTTAACACATCCTTCAGGGCTCTGAGGCCTAATAAGAAAAGCCTTGCTCCCCAGGTACTATAAAGAGACTGAGCCAAGCCTTTGCCCTCTTCCTCAGTTACATGGATCAGCTTTGCCGTTTTCTCAGCCTCACTGACTAGTCCGTGAGAACCTCCCCCGCCAGAACTGTGTCTGCCTCATGACTGCACGTAAGTGCCCTGGCCAGGACCTGGCTCTCAGTGAGGAGCCCTCAGTGGGCACCTCTGGAACCAGACAGACTCAGTGACGCCGGGACAGACGCTGATGACCCACGTTCACTTCCCTCTTCCTGAGAGAATGAGAATTTTGTTTGAGTGCCAACGTGGCAAGCTAAAAATACCCATGTTCTCAGATTTCCGTGCAGCTCTGAGGGTCCAAGTGGCACAGCTCTACTAGAGAAATGTGTGGGCTGTGTGCTTTAGGGAAAAGCTGTCTCCTTCCCCTTTCTTCTTCTTCCTGTCTGATAGGCAGACACAAGTTCTGAAGGTAGATCAGTGTCTCAGAGCCATGAGCATGAAAACAGCAGCTGGCGCACAAGGGAGAACAAAAGAGCTTGCCTGATACCACCGCTGGGCTGCGGTGTGGCCCTGGGGACACACCCTACACTGAGGATGTGCACGCACATGAAAACCCCACCGGCAGGAATCTTATTTGCACACGAAACACATTTCTAACTCTTCTCAGAGACCAGCTAACTCTTCTGAGACCTACTACACCCTTGAGGTACCTTTTCTCCTCTCCTGCCCTTGTCCCAGGTCCCAAGGAATTCAGGAGGTTCAGCAGTGGAGACAGATCCCAGGGTGCCGAGGGGTGGGTTGTAGGCAGTAGGGATGCTCAGTGGCAGGCCAGCTGCTGGCAGGGCGGGCCTCCTATCTGCAGACGCAGCTGGGATGTTCTGAGCTCTCCTCCACTGAACAGGCTTTTGGCCACGGTTTATATCTGATGTGCTGACTTGAGCTCTCCCTCAGCCTATAGTTTCATCCCGCTTTTACCAGACTGCTCCAAATAAGTCCTGCTTTCTGGGACAGGTGAATCCACTGGGCACTTTTCCAAAAGCAGTGTTTCCTGGAGAAAATTCACAAAGTGCTGCCAATGTCATTTACAAGAAGGTTAACTGATTACCGAGAGACCTTCATTGCTCGTCGCTGCATGATATCTTATCATTTGGAGGAAGGGGGTATGAAGAGAGGTGAAGGCAGAGCGTATTCAAAACTGGAAATCATTCCTAATCACTTTTCTTAGTTTCTTCTTGGAAGTAGTGCGGGTTTTCACACAAATTACAGTTTAGAATGTCCTGGATTCTTCTCTCCATATCCTTGCCAAAGCACTCAGAGGCTAATGAACAGTAAGTGATTTTACCCCGTCAAAGCCAGGGGCATATAGAAGTAGCACAGTCCAGTGGGCTTTGGGAAATCATAAAGGGCCCAATTTTGATGACCTTGGAAGATAGAAGGTTATGTGAAAGTATCTATTCCCAGCAAGGAAAAGGAGGACTGGATTGCAGGAACAGCAGATAAAGACACCACTAATGCCACTGAATCAGTCCCTCTGTCCTTCCTTTCTGGCTTCCCCTTTCCCGCCTCCACCCCCCCCTCCCCCGCCCCCCATGAAATCACAAAGCTCAATCCCAGTAACCTCTTTTGGTTACATACATTAATGAGCTCTTGTAAACCCTCTGGCTCTAATCAATTTAGTCCTTGCTCCAAAGCCCGCAGAACGAACCTTTTCCTTAGGGTGGCATTCAAGGCTCTCCCTGATGGCTCACCTCGCCCCTTCAGGGCCTGCTGTGCTCTAGTCAAACAGAACTGCTGGCTCCTTACAGCCAGCAATTAATTTCTGCCTACCTGCCTTTTGCTCCCACTGTTCCTGTTACCTAGAATGAACTCTTCCACAACTTCCCCTCCCGTTTTCCTTCCTTAAATGTGAAGATTCTACCCACCCTGTAATGTCCCATAAAATTCCACTTCCTGGCGAGCCCTCCCTGACCTATCCACCCAGACACGCCCCTGCCTTCCTCCCATCCTCATGGCGCTCTCACCAGAGGCTCCAGGAGTGACCTTTCTTTGTCCTGTCCTTGGATTAGAGGCACTTACTGTGTAAATGTTTCTTCTCCTTACTCTAGTATAGACTATGAGCTACTTTTCCAGAAACCATGCCATACCTTATCTGTATCTCCAACTAGAGAAGAAGCAGGAATGCCATATTTTTCTAGTCCCGGACATACTATAGATCCATTTACAGCGACTGTCTGGGCATGAGCAAAAGAATCTTTCTCTTTAATTAGCACGCATGTCTTCAGACCAGAGCACATTCCTCATAAAAATTACCAGGGTCTATGTTTTCTAACAATGATTCTCATTTCTTTTCTCTGGGTTTCCAAATCCACTTTAGGGCACCTCTGTTATTTGACGACCTTGGAAGATAGAAGGTTATGTGAAAGTTATCAACGTCAGGTTGATCTATTCTTTTATGTTTCAGCATCAACCAAAATTAAAAGATAAGATGCTATCTGGAGACCCAAACTGCTGCAATGCTGACTTGTCAGGTCTTAGGGTTGCAAGCAATGCATATGAGGATATTTTTATTTGAAAAGTTTTGGATGCTGTGATATTTTTTTCATGGTCTTTTTAATAGCTTCTCAAGAAAATTTCTTGGGTTGATGCAAGATGCTTGCAAGTTAATAAGGGGAAAATTATATTCCGCTTAATATAAATGGCAATAAAATATTTAATAGTATCATTGCAAACAGTAAGACACGGTAGCATAGTGTAGAGAGCAAGGGATTTGGAGACCAGGTTTCCACCCTAGCTCTGCCTTGACTAATTGAGACTTTGGGAAAGTCAATTAAATTCTCTGAGCCTCAATTTCTTCATCTGTAAAGTTGACATAAAAATGCATACCAGCTAAGGTCTTGTGAGGATTAAATTATATACAGAAAAGAGTCTAGTATGGTCCCCAACACACAATAGAAGCGCCCTAAATGTTTGCTACATGACAGGAACCCTCATGCACTGTTGATGGGAATGCAAATTCGTGCAGCCACTATGGAAAACAGTATGAGCGTTCCTCAAAAAATTAAAAGGAACTGCCGTATTACTTAGTGATCCCACTTTTGGATAAGTATCCCAAACTCTAGTTTGAAAGAATATACTATGTGTATATATTTGGCTTTATTTACAATAGCCAAGATATGAAAGCAACCCAACTGCCCATCAATAGATGACGGGATAAAAAAGTGGTGGTACATATATACAATGGGATATCACTCAGCATTAAGAAATGAAATCTTACCATTTGCAACAGCATGGAGGGACCTAGAGGGTATTATGCTAAGTGAAATAGGTCAGACAGAAAAAGACAAATACCACATGATTTCACTTATATGTGGAATCTAAAGAGCAAACAAAACAGAAAAAAACTTATAGATACCAAAACAGAATGATGGCTGCCAGTGGGAAGGGAGTTGGGGGACTGGATGAAAAAGGCGAAGGGATTAAGAAGTACAATAGTCACAGGGATATAAAGTACAACACAGGGAATAGAGCCAATGCTATTATAATCATATATGGTGTTAGACAGGTACTAGAAATATAGGTTGGGGGGAACACTTTGTAAACTATATGACTGTCTAACAACTATGCTGTACACCTGAAACTAAAACCAAATAATATGGAATGTAAACTGTAATTTAAAAATAAAATAAAAAAATAATAAAAATGAATACTTGCTGCATGAGAGAATAGGTGGAAAGCAGAAATAAATGTAATACAGAAAAAAGGGGGGATTGATCCTGGGAAGGAGGCAGATTGCTAAAGAAGGAAGATCACAAACTTTGGAGTCAGACAGATGCAAATTCAAGCCCTGGCTTTTTTCTTAGCATCTCTGGGCTTCATCCCTCATCTGTAATAAGAGGGTGGTAATAAAAATAAGAATAATCACCTCATGGAGTCACTTCAAGGCTTAAAGAATGTATGTAAGGCCCTTTGTGAACTGTGGTGGTAAATATATTTTGGCTACTGGTCTATACCCTCTTACTTCTTTCAATACTGAGGATCAGCAAGGCTACCCACTCTGATGGTGCCATGACCAGAAACAATGTTACCTTAAAATTCTGGATCTCCACATAGAGGGAGAAGACTGTTCTTTCTGAATAAAGTTGCCATGTTTCATTCTAAAACTTGGTTTCAGTGGAGTGTGTGTGTGTGTGTGTGTGTGTGTACATCTAGTTCACAGGGAGCTCTGGCAACATCAGGTCTCTGTGTGTATATAGTTGTGTATACAGTTTGTAAAGTGCTTTTAGAATTTCTTCCCCAAGGCAAAAGATAAACTCATTTACTTTAAAATCATCAGCTGGATTGCATTAAATGGAGGGAAAAGCAAAAATGTACACCATCTAGCCATTTGTTAAATTAAACACACTTATTTCTCCTCTTACCTAATTACAAACAGACATAAATACCCTGGATTCTGACATCTCAGATCTTCTTAAATTCTGGTCTGCATTTCGACATGTAACGAAGGGAGGGTCATATTCCAGTATGTGTGTTAAGCAAACCTGAGAGTTACAATTGTAGAGCAGGACCATAATGACTTCACTAAAACAAGACCTAAACTTTTAATTAACCTGCCAAGACAAATTACAAGTCATAACTCACCGGCAACCACCACAGACAGCTGAGACTCAATGCCAGGGCCTCTGGGGGAGAGAGGGATTAATAGCAACATCACCACTGGTCTGTTTTTGCGTTAAAAGAAAAAAGGTATTCATTAAACAACCCCCGTCGTGTGAAGGAAGACAGACAAGTCAGAAAGGCAGCAAGAGAAAGGAGGATGGAGGAGGGGATGGGAGAGAGTATTAACAACTTCCACGTAATTGAGTGCTCACCGCACCCAAAGCCTGCGCTAGGCTCTTGATGACTGCTCTCTATAATCTTTCCAGTGGAGAATGCGAAGTAATTTCCAAAAAAGAAAAATGGAGCACCTTAGCGAGGGAGGCGACTGCCCATGCTCATAGGACAGACATAGGACAGGAAGGACGGGAAGACCACTCATAAGGCATCTGCTTTCAGGGCTCAGTTGACAGTACCATCAGCATCACCTGGGCTCTACCTCTGCCCTACTGGGCCATCATCATTCACGCAGAAAAGGCTCAGGAACCTGAAATTTGACCTAGCTTCCCAGGTTATTCCTAAGTACAGCAATGTCTGAGACAGCACATGAGATACTAGAACCCCTTGCCACTCAAAATGTGGTCCACCGACGAGCGGCTCGGTGTCACCAGGCCCTGGTTAGAAATGCAGAGTCTGGGGACCCACCCAGATCTGCTGAAGCAGAATCGGCATTTGAACAAGATGCCAGGTGGTCCCTAACACTCTGAGGAGCACAGGAGGGCCCATGTGCACTAAAAGACAGCAGAGAGTTAAGGGAGGTGAAGACAGATTTCATCATTTAGGTGAGAAGAGGAGTGCCAGAGGGAAAGGCAACTCCGTGTCCTTAGGTATGCCAAAGCCGGTTAGCAAGCTCCGACATGCCAGGAGCTGGCAAGGGCACTTGGCTGGACCTTCCTTATATTTCTTTAAGAGGCACATCCTAATTGAAAGTCACTTTCTTTGGGGCTTTGTATTAATATTCTTTCATATTTATGCTGTTATTACCAATGCAGAATTCTGATTGTATGAGGCCTTAGCTCTGAGCGAGCACGGAACTCGATGCTGGCTGGTGAACTATGCCGACGAGGAATCAGACCATGGAAGCCATGAAGCTGGACCTCAGGCTCCACTCATGACTTGAGAATCTCACCCCTCAGTTGAGGCTGCTGTGTCCAGAGAGAAACAGGAACAAGGTCTGGAGCATGGCAAACCCTAGGGTGAGGACCAGCCCGGGCTCTCCAGAAACAGAGCACATGCTCGTGTTAGCATCTGGTCACAGTAACCACTGAGCACAGAATCGCATCCCAGGGTCTTGGGAAACCAAGGGCTGGAAACATAAGTAACATGTGCAGGATCGGATCACAGGTGAATGGTAGAGATTCAGAACTTGCCCTCTCCCTCAAAAGGCTACACGCAGGGAGAAAACCACAGCACTGCACCCACCAGGCCTGGCCTGCGGCTGCGGTCTGTCCTGCCAACATCTGGCAGAACAGAGGAGAGGCCGAGCTCACGCTCACCCTGAGGAACTGAGTGAGTAACGCTTGGTGTCTGGGTCTGGCTGGGTGTTTGGGGGGGGCGGGGGGGGGGGCGGTGGTAAAGAGAAGATGATGTCAGAGTCCCTGTCCTGAAGACACTCGGAGACCAGCAGTTGGGACAGACCCTTCCAACAAAGACAGCCAAGTGGTATTTTTCACATCAGAGCTGAGGCGACCAATGGCCCCACGCCAGGCACTTAGCCAGGACTGGTCTGTTGGGACCGCAGCTACTGCAAAGGCTGATAAATCAAGCCTGCGATTAACAGACAGGCATTCTAGGCCTCAACTCTAAGGGTAAGACTGCGAATGAGAGAGAGGTGACTGGGAAATGACCACTGCTGTTCAGAAGAAAGAACCAGGGTCTTGCAAGAGTGTTAGGAACTAAGGACCAGATTCAAAGGTTTTTATTCAACTCCATTTTCCCCGTCAGGGACTCCCCACCGAGGACTGAGACAGTTCTGAGGTGGACCCCATGTCACACAGACTCTGCATTAAGCATAGGCCTCCCTCCCAAGGGTTCTGGTTTAGTGAGGTTTTGCCTTTCCTGAAGTTTTATTTTCTCGTAGGAAATGTTTATCTCCAGCCAATGGCACAGCCCTTCCTATATAGACTCAGAAAAAAATGATTTCTGCCTGAACCACTGACCACTGGGTCCTGCAGCACTTTGTGGCAAAGGAAGGAGGAGACACATTCTCTGGAATGTGAGGGTAAAGAGGAGACATTCCTTACAAAGATGCCAGGCTTCCAGATGGCCACAGGCCTGGGAGGGGCTCGGCTCACTGGGATCTGGGAGCTGTGCTCCCTCCCACTGTGAGGGATGGACTGCAGCGAAGGTGTTAGAACTTATTTAAAACCTCAGGGCTCACTCTCATGGACAACAGAACATCTCTGTTCCCAACAAAACCCCAACCTGACTGATGATATTGGTCACCCAGCCCTTTGCACTGACCTTCTCTCTCTGTCTGTCTCTCTGCTTTTGCCTTGTTTTCTATTCTGCTGGGGATTGATGGGTCCCAAAGCAAAACAGACCAAACAAAAAACAAAACAAAACAAAAAAACGCACCATAAAAACCCAAATAACAAATCAGTGAGTTGAACAAAGGGAGAAAAAAAAAAAAAAAAAAAAAAAAAGAGGGTGTTGGAGAAATTTCAAGAAGAGAAATGTTGCCTCCATGTGGAAGGTCATCCAGGGTTCCTGTGTCACTGTCAGTCCCCTCCCACCCAGGAGTTTAAAAGTAGCTGCTGGTCCACACATCATGCCACCGGCCACACAAGGAAGACAGTGGGCAACAGCCTGGGCTCAGGGCCCAGTCCAGAATGGCCTTCCACCTCTCCTGTTATCCCCTTTCTCATCTCCCTACCGCTTACTGTCCAATGATCAGATGGCCTGGTGTCAGAGGGCAGGTAGCATAATGCAGCTCTGGGCAGGACACATTCCCCCATCAGCCTTAGTTCCCAGCATCCCCGAGCATCTTCTCATGCAGAGACAACATCCCACAGACCCCAGAGGGTGGCGGTTCCTTACCAATGGCAGTGGTGAGAAATGAAACCACTTCCGACTCCTTCCCGTCGTTGTAAAAAGCCAGGTGCCAGATGCCTGAATCCAAGTACTGGATGAAGCCAGTCTCATGGCTGGCTGGAGGGATGGCTCCCCGGGACTGGCGCTGAGCCCCCTCCAGGCTCCGTGCCTCCTGGGTCAGGAGCCTCCTTCCATCCAGCAGCTCCACAAAGTCAAACTGAAGCACAAAGAGAGCATGGTTAGAAGCGGGTCTGCTTTGCCACAGTGCTGGCTTCTTTCTTCAGGCTTCTCCTGTGGAGAACCCAGGGAACAGGCCTGAGATGGGCAAGAGAGGCTAATGCCACTGGAAGCTTGATGGACACCTCCAAGTCCTCTCCAGAACCCATGTTCTCAGGGCAATCATCTGCTTATTCTCCGTGGGTGCAGAGCAATTAGTGGATTCTTTTCTGGCCTCATCCTGCTTTAACTTTGGTGTATGTGTGGTAAGTCTTCATCTGGCTGAGTCTGGCCCAGGACAACCAAGCTTTTCCAATGGTGGGCAGGTGATCAGACCCAGCCACGTAACCAGTGAGCTCCAACTCTGTGGAACCCCAGGGGCCCAGGGGCCCAGAGTTAGGACTGGAGCCTTGGATGTGCCTTAAATGTCAGTCAAGTGCAAATGAAAAGATCATTTATATCTATCTTCTTTTTGTCAATGATTCTGTCTAAGCGCTCCAGTTTCAGGGAGCAGTTTTAACTGAATTAGCTCAAAACTCTATTAATAATTACATGCTCTGTCAAACACAATTGCCAATTGATCTGAGCTTGCTAGTATGAGACTCGGGAGAAGTCAGATGCATGGTGTTAACAACAGGAAGATGGTTAAGTCTTACTGGCTTACTAGCAAGCAAATTGAGCTTTCTTTCCTTCTTTCTTTCTCTATATAACTACTTTTCTTTTTTTAAAAAAAATTCTTTATTGTTTAAAATACTATATATGTCTCCTTTTCCCCTCATTGACCTCTCCTGGGCTGTTCCCATCCCCCAGTACATGCCTTCTATGTCTGTAGTCATGGGTTATACTTATATGCATGCATACAAGTCCTTTGGTTGATCTCTTACTCTCCCCTCTCCCCTGCCTTCCATCTGATGTTGGTCAGTCTGTTCGATGCTTTTATATCTCTGGATCTATTTTGTTCATCCGTTTATGTTGTTCATTATATTCCACAAATGAGAGAGATCATGTGATATTTATCTTTCTCTGACTGGCTTATTTCACTTAGTATAATGCTCTCCAGGTACATATTAAAAAACAAAAACAAAACAAAAAACCAAACCCAAGATATTTATTATATCTCATAAAAAATGTCTGAAGGCATGAATTTAGGGCTAGCATCCCAGCTCTACAAAGAAATCAGGGGCCATGCTTTCTCTATTTTTCTGTGACTCCATCCTTAGCAAATGAATCTATCTGGCTGTTACCTAAAAACCTTAATGACTGGTGCTAGGAGACTGCATTTGGCCTGGGGATGTCTGCTGGATGCCTACAGATTTATGTTACTCCAATCCCAAAGCTGGGAGGGCCTTACAAGTCTGTTCTTTACCCATCATGACTGGTAATATGTCAATCATCTGGACTGAGTTTATGAAGTGTTTCAGGCACGCATATGTCTGAGTAAATGTGAAACTACGAAGGAGAGAAAGAATGCCCAAAACTAGGAAAATAGCATGTACTCTGAGCCAGACCCTGCACTAGCTGCCTTATAAATGCTATTCTTTATTCTTCATAACAGCCCTGCAGTGTAGGTCTTGTTCTCACTGTTTGACAGATTAGGAAATTGCTCTGAGAGGATAACAGGCTGCAGGTTTCACAGCTGATAATGAGAGGTCTGTTGGATTCAAACTCAGGTCTGCCTGACTCCAAAGAGCACACATTTTTTCCTCTAGATTATATTTCCCAGAATTTAACTTAGGAGACTGGGTGGTAGTAGAACGGCAATGAGACATTTCCTAGAATTCCCTTCCCTTAAAAAACCCCAGGGATGTAACCCTGCATACCTGAAAGGCAGGGTCTGAGAGAAGGTAAATGGATAAATGAATTATCCTATATAATAAAAGCCTAATATGCTAAGTGTCCAACCATTCTACTGTTCAACCAGTCCCTATGATGTGTACTGACCACCAGGGGGCAGACATTCCAATAGGTAGGTTAGCTTGCTGCTGGGATCCAACCAATCAGGACTGGGTGAGACAGGCCCAACATGCCTTGGAGCCCTCCCATGGTCCTTCCCCAGCTGGATCATGCACCGGTGGTGTATCTTGGCCTGGCCTGTGCCCTCTCCCAATCCGGGATCCCTCAGGGAATGTCAGAGAGCCAGTTTTGGCTTGATCTCCACAGGCCAGACTGAGGGACCCCACCACTAGTAAATATATAATATTCCCTTCAAGCTGAAGGATGCAGGCTTAAGCATTAGGCTTCATGTCTATGGGTTAAGAGTTGAGGTAGGCACCCTGGAGATCAGCAGGGCGGGTGGGATTGCGGTTACCTGTGTGTGTGAAGGAGGCAGGCCTTTTCTGCCATAAATGCCGACCAGCGCCGCCTTTCCCAGAGACACATTGAATTTCAGATGCACAGGATGGTCTATGAACACCTGAGATCTCCAGAATGTGCCAGGAGGAATCTTCTGGGAAGCCCGTCTCCCCACGTCGATTTCTCCTGAGTCTATAAAACTGTCCTCTGGAAAGAAACTACTGGGCTTTCCTACCAAGACACAGGAAAGGGAAGACAAAACACCACGATTAGACACAGTGAGTCAAGCCATTAGTGCATTCAAATGAGCAGGGCGCCCCTCTGCCTCGCACTCCTCTCTACAACAGTCTGCTGCCAGCCACACCCTCACCCCCCAACTCCCCTACTGAGAGTTAGCAGTGCCCAGACATTTTCCCAGTGATACTCAAATGGTTTTGGTAAAAATATTCATTCCTCCACAAAAGTGTGGGTCCTCCCCAAGGGCCATCTGTTTACTGCATCATTCCACAGCTTGTTAAGATATATTTTGATCCTAAAAATAATCCTTTGCTGTCACACACAAGAATAAGTGTGTGTGTGTGTGTGTGTGTGTGTGTGTGTGTGTGTGTGAAATCGTACATGCTAAAATAGAAAGAATAGAAAGGCTGGAGGAAACAAGATGCTATTATTCAATTTCCAACTAAGAATGGTCCTGCTGGTTGTAGGAAGCAGGATCCAAGCGGAGTAAGGCATTTTACAAGTTCACCAGTTTATATATAACTGGAATTCAAATTCTGAGGCTGAGATATGTGGATAGGGTTTCTGTTGGGAACAGGGGTAGGGCTGGAGAAGACGAGGAAGAGAGAGGGAAAATGCTTTTTTGTCTAGGATGGGAGGTCTTTGAATATCATTTCTGTGCTAGAGAGGGTAAAGTTGAAGGAATTTCGCAAGTTCAGGCACAAAGACTATGACATGCTTAGAAACTTGACGCAGGGCCCCAACCATAGAAACTGCATGGAAGTCAGGGTTGGTGTGGTTAGGAGTATGGTCTCTTGATTATTTCTGTCACCAATCAGGGGAGTCACAGCTTTCTGGGGGCACCCCAAGTGCCAGGAAGGAAGATTACTTATCAAACTTCCTCTATGTAGTAATTAAACACATTCACATGTGAAAAATATAAACCCTCATTTCCTGCCAGACCTTGGCCTTCTGAGGCGTTGGGAGGGAGCAGGAGACTCTAGGGATGTAAGAAGACCACCCTTAGGATGATGACAAGCCAAAACCAAGTCAACATATTATTTGTCATTAGAAAGCACCCCCTGGCCATCCTAGTTCCAAGCCCATTGTGTTGTTAGAGCTGTTGGAAGAGACACTTTAGAGAACAAGAATCCATTTGTAAAGAAAACACGTTTCTGGGGACTTTTTATGAAAAACATTTGGGGAATAAGAAATTAAAACGTCTTTTCCCCCTAGCTTTGTAAGAGTCCTTACAAAGCACATTTTATGCTGAAATGGAGCTTGGCAGGGCACTGTTGTAGTCATAAAATATTGTACTGTTTTAAATAATACAATTCAATTTAAATGTTAAACTTCTCCATATGTTATCATTCCCTTATAAACTCCCAGGCAGAAACATCAGGTTTTTAGCTTCGAACCATTAAATGTTATTTTAATTAAATATATGCCAACAAAAAAAAGTTAAAATGCATGCTCTCAATAAAAGTACCACTAGTATTCTGTCATTAGTATGGGAAAGAGCTTGCATTTAATTCCTTTGTGGAAGCAATGTGCCCCAGACTTTTACCTTGAAAGTGGAGACAGGCACCAACCGCCACGCAGTGGTTCAAAGTTCAAAGTCAGAAGCCAAATTCGAAAAGCATTAAGATGGAAGAGAATTACTTTCCCATTCTTCCTTATCTGATTTCTGGTTTCCCAATACCACAATCCTTTTATAGTCCAGGTAGAAAATAGTATACCCTTGAGCTTCTAATTCTGCCAGGGAAGCAGAAGTCTGAGGGAGTACGAAACAAAAATGGGATGAGTTCTGGGCTTTTTACTCCTAGAAACTGCAGAGGGAGAAAACACGAGATTGCTAATTCTAAGGACTCGTTTCCTTTGTGAGTGGGTGGGAGTCAGAGCTGGTGAGAGTGGAGAAGGGCCTGCCTCCCACTAATCTGTATGTCTGAGAATAAATAACAAGAACGTCTCCCGCATTTCAGCACGCTGTTGGGAAACCAGGCACAGTTCATTTTCCTTTCAGTGAACATGTCTGCAGGAGACAGCCATTGTAGTAGCTTCTTCTTTAGCCTCACAGGTCAGGGGCCAAGCCCAGAGATTCTCAGGAGGTCTGCGGCCCAGGGGCATGAATAAGTTGGCTCTTACTCCAGAAGAGGGAGATGCAGAGGGAGGGGGATATTTTTTTTCTAACACTCTAGTATTTCACCAAAGACGCCAAAATAGGGGGAAAATTGTCTTTGGTGTATATACAATGAAATAAAAATACCGTAGTAAATTCTGGTCTAGGCATGTCCCACCCTCTGGCCCAGGACTTTGCCTTTTTTTGGCTAGAATATAAGGGCCACTCTGGAGCTTTGGTTCAAAGTGACCTTGGACCAGAAGGCACCCTGTCTAGACTCTTTGGAAAGGGGCCACAACCCGGCCTAAAGGCCATGTTTGAGAGGGGGAATTTAACCTCTATTATTCTTCTTCCTCTCTGGTCCTCAGAGGTCCCCTAGGCTAACCACCTGGATGAGATGGGGGCTTTTCAGGGGAGAGAGCTGCAGCTTGCTGGGTCCTGGGCCTGATGGGAAAGAGGTGTGAGACTGACTGGACTGAGGGCTGTTCCGAGTAAAACCACCCCATCCTTTCCTGCCTTTAAAAAATCCATCTAGCTGTCTTCTTTTCAGATGCCATAACCCAGGATTCTTTGCTCTTAATTCTGAGCACCAAGCTGTGAGCACTAGGACAGAAAACATCCTACTACACAGAAAAACCCAGCAGTGATGGAGAAATGAGATGGGTAAGAGGCAACTGGAGGAGAAAAGGCCTGTGTATAAAATTTATTTCACCCCTACAGACATTCTGGAAAATAATAATAATAATAATAATAATAATAATAATAATAATAATAATAAAATAGTGGTGATAGTAATGAAGGTAGAGGTAGTAGTTTTAACTAATATGCATTGAACTCTAACTACTTGAGGGGCAATCTCATGTATCTTAGGTCAGTTAATTCTCACACGATTAAATGTATTAATATATCCCGAGGCTCAGAATGCTTAAGAAACACTGGGAGATGAATCCATTCGGAGTTCACTTTTACTATTAGAATATGGCTTCTTAGAGCATGACATTGCTGAATGGTTAATCACAACCCTTCAAAGACATTCTCGATGGGGGCAGAGTACCCTGGCCCTCTTTAAGGGCAAAAGTCCAATTTAATGCCCAGTCCCTACGGGCTAACTAGCAAGGCTGGAGCAGGCAGATCCAAGACCCTCTGACAAACTTCCGGGCATCCTGGGGTCCCAGAAGTCGATAATTATTATGAAGTCGGAACCTGCAAACAGGCCTAAAAGGTGACCGTCAGCATCTCGGACATTATTCATAAGAAGAATCCAATCAGTGGGTGCCCCCAGAGGCTTAACAAACTGCTCAAAGTACTTAACTCAGGATTAGGGACCACCAACAGCACGATTAGGTTTCACAAGGCAGATTCGACTGATAATGGCCCTTTTCTTTGTAAATATATACAAATTCAGGCTTCCTGTAGCAATGCTGTGCAAATACACAATCATGTTTATAAAATAAATTTCTCAACAAATTTCTGAAATGATCAGGTAGCTCATTCAGTAAAATGTGCAAGACTTGGAAGAACTAAAATTTCATGCCACTGCCCAGTTACTTTCCCAAACTCAGTCCTAAATTGCTAATCAACTAATGTCTTCCCCCTCTCCTACCCTTTTTTTGTTCTTTTCAATGCAATAACTTGCACAAAGGATTCTTTAGTTTCCTTAGCAACTGTTTGAAATTTATTTGGTTATCAAAATAAGCTGTTTCATTTTGGAGAGCCCAGCTGAGCCTGCATGCAGCAATTTGCATGGTTCAAACTGATGGGCAATTCTGATTTCATTGCAGAAAGAAGAAAATGCTATCCCTAGTCCGCCAATTCAACCATCAGAAATGCTTGTTTATTCATGGCTTTTTTCCCCTTCTCCATTAATGCATAACATAAGTTCTTGCTGCTTTACTTGCAAAAGCTGCTGTATTTGGTTTCTTCCCTATGACAACCCTGAAAGGGTTATAGCCACGTTGAAAATATAATATATACTGCAGTTTGATGTTATTCTCAAAGACATGGTGAACGTTTAAAATACCGTTTCATCATATGTTTTATTTGCATTACTAAATAGTATTCAAAAAATGCCCTGATCCTCTGCAGGATCTTTGAGGATAAAATGTTAATCAGTCTGGATTTCTGAGATTCTAATAACTGATATGGAATGACTTTGAATTTGAATAGACAAGAAGAAAGAAACAAGGATTTGTTGAGTGCCTCTTCATCCTTAGCATTTGAAAAAATAGGTATCATCCTTGTTCTACAAATGAGGAAACTAAGACCAAAGGAGATGAAATAACTGGCAAGAATATTAGAGCTGATAAATGGCAGGGCCAGGAGTCAAACCCTGGACTGCCTACTGCAAGGCCCATTTATCCCTTTTTTCATCATACCCCACCGTTTCCCCCACCATTGTGGGACAGAGTCTCTGAACCTAATTCTGGTATCAGCTCTCCTCTTTAATACCCTCACCAGGGGCAGGAAATATGCACTCACATCAGGGATAGAAACTTTCCCTCTTGAGATGTGTCTAAGGAATTCGAGTTTTGAATGTCATGATTAAAAGCATTAACTGAGTAGACATTGGTTTGACCAAGGCAAAAGAAGTTAAGAACCACGTGGTCTCATGTAAACTATAGGAAGCTTTGTCCACTGTTTTTTTGTTTTGTTTTGTTTTTGGTGTGTTTTCTTGTCACAGTAATTGCTTTTGATGCTGACCACTTTCCAGCACTGCACTGCATTTCAGGGGTTGGTAAATAGGATTTCTATTTGCATTAGTAATGACAGATAATACCTTTAAGCAAAACTACTCCAATTAAAGTAAACCAATAAGCTGGTGCAATTATATTTTGTCTCTTATCTGCGCCTCCTGCTCCTTGCCTAAACAACCCACAAACTAATTTCATTAGAGTGAGAGACTTCAGATACATCCAACTCCTGTTTAAAGAATGCTTGATAGAGATCATGGGGGTGGAGGGGAGAGGAAATACATTTTGCTAAATGAGACCCTTTGCCAATAGATTTAGGGTTAAACATATCTTCAGTCTGCATTTGTGCATGCTGATCTAAAGACCGTCTTCATTTCCTGTGTATTCATCTGCAGCATCTGACACTGTAACCGGCTTGGGCATCACGAGCCAACAAGCAGGACCATGGACAGGACCAACTTGAAAATATTCTGAAGAGCCATCTGGCTAGTCCTCTGATGATTCTGTGACTAATTTCATATGTAGAACTTGCTAATTAGAATGGGCCTTAGAGATCATCTAAGAGATCATCCACAACCTCCCTGTAAAGAGAAGGAAAATGAAGCCCAAAAGGTCTTTTCAAGGGATTTGCTTAAGGTGACATCATAGGCAGCTGGACTTGAATTCAGGGCTCCTGATTCCTAAGCCAGAGCTCTTCCCGTGGTTCTATGCACCTGCCCCCCCTATCCTAATACAGGGCAAAGGAAGTGTGAATTATTCAAGGTTTGAAGTCTCCTTTGGAAAGGAGAAGATAGGCTTTGTTCTGTGAAAATACCCCCAGTTCACATCCCTTAAAGATGACTACAGGTAAAAAGTTGTTATTGGCCTTGGAGATCATCATTTCAGAAGTCATGAGTAGATACCCCAATAAGCATATGCTATCCTATTAACCAAACTGTTGCTTGGAAGGCAAATCCTGAAAGGCCAGAAAAGCTCAGAAACCATGACCTAAAAGTTAAATGAAAGGAAAGGTAAGATGTAAGCAGTAAGAATAGGAGGCAGCTATGGCCACTTTGCTGACTGAGTTAACACCAGAGAAAGAGAGAGAGAGACAGCAGGTCACAGCAGAGGCAGGAGAACAGATGGCCACCCTGCCCAGAATGACCTTCTGACTGGCTCATAAGCTCAGACATCTTTCCTGGTACCATTTTCTGTGAGTTTGCATCACTCGTGGTTGACAGTGAAAGAATTTGTATTGATGGCATGCTAGAAAGACTCCTAATAAATTCAGAACATGGGTCTAATGGTGTTCCATTTAAGAAAGCCAAACTCCAAATGTCACCACCATTTTCATCAACGATAGAAAAATAAATTCATGCCTTAGTGTACAATGGATTTCTCATCCATGTCTCCTTCAGGGGCTTGTAACCATAGGGTTAGTCGGGAAGGACAAGTTGTGGGAGAATAAGAGCCACAGAGACCTGGGCTCAGATTCCAAATCCATTATTTACTGGTGGGTGACTCTGGCTAAGTCACTTCATTCATGTGACCTCTAGTTCTTGGATCTAAAATGGTTATAAACAAATCTACTTACCTCACAGAATCCCCGTGAGGATTAAATGAAATGCTCTTTACAAAAATCTTTAAAATGAGCACACTGTACAAACACTAATGATTATTGGTATTGCATACGAGGAAACCAGAGCTCAGAAAAAATGAGGCGAATTCCTCAAGGTCACATGGCTGGAAGGTGCTAGAACACCACCTGAACTGGTGTTTCCATCAAACCACAAGGGTCCAAGGATATTTCAATGACAACACAGCATCTACCCACATCACCAGGCCCTGCTCCCGGAAATGCCCCTTCACCCCATGAGGTTGCCCCCCAAGAGCTTGTCTGGATCCCACATAATCAGAGGCAGCCATCCCAGCAGTGAGCAAGCCCAGAATGCTTCCCTGGAGGCATGAGATGGGATACCGCCGAGCACCAGGAGCCCCACCCAAGCCCTGCCATGAGCTCACAGTGACAGTGGCTGTGATGAGGACACATGTGGACTGGCAGCCGGTGTGGCGTGCAGAGGGATGGAGGAAGCGCAGAGCATGGAGCTGTGAGTCAGGCACATGGCGCGCATAATGGAGGTCTCCTCAGTTCAAAGGCAGACACAGAGGACTCACGACACGGACAACATAGCAACCCTACCTTCTGTGGCTCCTTTGCCTTTCCTGTCAGGGATCTCTAACCCAGTGCCCCCTGAGGGATACAGGGAGACGTCGGTTGGCACAGGCCAACTGCTGGCTGTGTCCTCCGTGATCTCATACATCTGCCCCTCCATCGGCTGCAGGTGCCAGTTTAGGCCAAACAGGTGCATGGCTGTGGTGAGCAATGAAAAAAGTCATCTTTTTCTGCTGGAGGTGGAAATGAAACTTCCAAGCCATGGGGGGTGGGGGGACAGGTGGGATGGGGATCACAGGGATTCAGGTCAGTTCAGTTCAGCAAGTAGCCCCCGAGGAGAGCTCGTGCAGTGCTAAGCCCTTCAGAGGGGATGGGAGCCGCAGAGATGACCGAGGTATGGACCCTGCCCCAGAGGACTCACAATCTAGTGGACCTGGGAGGGGGAAAGGGAAGGGAGTTTCAGGTCTGGGATTTGTGTTTTACTTCAGGGGGAAAGTTGCCATTTTTTATCACAAAGGGTTAACTTTCTTAATACAAAAATAACTTTTGCAAATAATAGGCAAAGTCCAACAACTCGGTCAGAAAACAGGCATAGGAACAGACACTTTACAGAATTAGAAATACAATCGGCTCTCAATTATATCAAAAGAGACTCTTAACATCACTCATAGGAGGAGAAATGCCAGTTAAACGTTGAAACCCTATTTTTCACATATGGTTTGGCAAAGATGAAAGGAGGTTGAAAATACACAGTGCTGGCAGAGAGCAGGAAACAGGCACTCTCATACTTGGCTTGTGCGAGCAAAAGCTGGTATACATCCCACGGAGGGCAATTTGACAAAAGCTGTCAAGTTTAAAATACACATACCCTTTACCCTGGAATCAGTTTCACATTCTAGAAACTTCTCCTCCAGACCCACTCTCCAGATACTCACACACACACTAAGTGATGGAAGTACACTCATTGATAAGGCTATTCACTGCAGCACTGTCTGTAATAGCAAAATATTGGAAACCAGTCCCTCAATAAAGGGCTAGATACATATACTGTGCAACCATACAAAAGGGAGTGAGGAAGTTTTTTGCATGTATTTTTCTGGAGGAAAAATTATAACATGCACAACAGTATATTTGATATACTACCACCTTCGGGCAAAAAAAAGAAAAATTCCTATACTAGTATATGTACAGAATATTTCTGGTAGGCTATGAAAGACATTGGTGGCTGTGGGTGTGTCCTGTGAAGGAAGGAGATGCTAAGTGAAAGGGACAGAGGAGAGATTTACTTTTCACTGTATATCTGTTGTACATTTCTGAGACAAGTCGCAGAACCCAAAACTGTTCAAATCCCGAAATCATACACCTTCCATCTTTCTGGCTTGAAGGCCCAGGCTCTCCCCAGTTCCCCAGGCTGCCTCTCACTAGCTCTATCTAGCAAGGTGTGTGAGCCTGTTAAGGATATTCCCCTGTAACATGTCAAGCAGACTCTGAGGTTTTTTGTGCCTTTCTAGGTAGCAACATAGGATTCTGTGAGGCTGACAGAAGGTGGTATTAGTTGGCCCCAGCCTATGGCCAGGTCCACTGATGGTGGTGTTGAGGCGCCATGTGACTGCCTTCAAGACACACACACACACACACACACACACAAAAACCACAAAAAAACAACAACAGAAAAAACACACACACACAAAAAAAAACCATGGAGGCTGAACACAGCACATCCTCTTGACACAAGCCAACCCGAGAATACACACGTTTAATTTTAACCAGCAGGCGTACCCTGATAGCAGGAACTGAATCTGACCCTGTGTTTTCTCTTCGGTGACTGTGGTGCAGGGGAAGTGTGAAGGACCAAAGGTAAGAAAACTGGGTTTGAAAACTAACTGCTACTTTTTGGCTGCAGTGTTCTCACCTGAGACACACGGATAAAAATGTTTCAAAGGGTTGTTGCATCCATCAGAGGAGATGAAATGTGGCTAGGGGCTTTGTAAATTGTCGGTATATGGGATTAACTATGTTTTATAACCATTATAATTGTACCATTGATGATCATGATAAAATAGTAGCTAACATTTATTGAGCACTTTTTAAGTCTCAGGCACTAAAATGCTGTACACTGCTTTTGACTATCTCTGTGTAGTTGTCAATAGTAATAAAAGTTAACTTGCCTGGAAGAAATGAACATTCGGCTATTTCCAAGGCTGGATTAGCTTACATTTCTGCTTACCTTCTTACTGTTTTAATCTATATATTGGCAACTCCAAGGTGATGGAGAAATTGTTTGAATTATGGACAACTCAGATCTATGGAGTTCAATGTGTAGGGCCTCCTTCCCCATCAGAAGCAATGATTGCATCTCAGTGTGCAAAAGTGCTATCTTGTTCAAATGTCAGAGCATTAACTCATCCCAGGATGAAGAGAACTCTCAGAGTGTTGTGAAGAGAAACATTTTTATTGTCGAAGCTTTCTCTTATTTTTCACAAGATGCAAAAGCAAGTCCTTGCTTCAGTCATTACGCTAAGGGGGAAGAAAAGCCAGTGGAAGAAGTGTTACAGGTGAAAATGATCACAAGATCTGGTGTCCCAGGGAAGGGAAGGAGGGCAGGCCGGTCCCAGCAATGAGGCAGGCTGTGGACCTAAAGCTAGGTGAGCGTTGGCACTCCTTCCTCTTAGCTGTGGTTTCTCCTCCCCCCATCCCCAATCATAAACAGAGGCTCCACACAGCTGCGACCCAGAGAAGATGAGCTCCTGAAAACCATCTGGGAAAGCAGAGGTCTGGGTTCAACTCAAACTTGGACCCTCCTCGAAGATGCGGTCATTCAGAAAACACTTAGGAGGCTGGTGGGCAGGGAAGTGAGCCCACAGTCACCCAAACTTGGCTGAGCAGAGTGAGCTTGCAGAGTAGGATGATGTTGGGTCAGAGATGTGAAGCTTGAATAGTGTTGCTTTTAAGCCGAAAATAAAAAGAAGGAAAAAAAAAGGGACCCTTTGTATGTGACCCAGAGTCTTAAACATAAGTCACTCCGTTGTTTCACTGAATTGGCAGGTGGGTGGTTAATTTCACAGTTCTGGGTTCTGGGGGAGGAGAAGAGAGAAGGAAGAGAAATAGTTTGCCCTGTTTTCTTCCCAAAGGACACACAACCCACGGTCAGCCGGACTGTCCAAGAATACAGATCTCAAGCAACCACTCCTCTATCATGGGTGATCATCAAAATAATAATAGCAACACAAAACCAAATACCCAATGCTTTATCTACATTATCCAATTGAATCCTCACATAAAAAATCATTCTCGATCATTGGAGAATGTATACAATGCAGCTGGAATACAAATGGAGCTATAGGAATACACCATGATTTACTCAGAGAAGTAAAGTAAGTCAGCTAACACCGCACAGCTGGTGGAAGATCGAGGCAGGTTTCAGAGTCAGGGGCCAGTGTTCCAAAGGACCTGGAAGTTAACAGCCATGGATCCAAGAAAGCAAAGAAATGGAAATGCCCCTCTCCAGCCTGCTCTGACGATGGACCGGACCATGGAAAAGTATACATGTATCATCATAGTCCTGGTTTCCTGAGGAATCAATCCTAACCACCACCACCAGCACCACCAGCACCACCACCACCACTGCCACCACCACCATGAATGCCCACTACAGAATTATCTAAATCACACCCTGTGGTGGTCTGTATTTACAACTGTGCAAAACTCTCCAGTACACAAAAAGGGACATACATAAGAAACTTGATGCTGGTTTTGCCTTTCAACTACTTTGCAATTCAATGAAAAGGTGAAAAGATACTAGAGTTCAGACAAAGGCTGTGGAAAGGCAGCAGGTTCAAAGATCACCACTTTGAAATGTTAATGATTTC
Organism: Pipistrellus hanaki; assembly: GCF_964339955.1. Lineage (NCBI taxonomy): Eukaryota > Metazoa > Chordata > Mammalia > Chiroptera > Vespertilionidae > Pipistrellus > Pipistrellus hanaki. The sequence continues at coordinate 38,979,778 of NC_140511.1, read as the reverse complement.
TGAGAGCCAGGAGCTAGGCTGAGGGAAGTTTCTTATTCCCTCCGCTCTGGTCAATCTGATGGGAGGCCTGACATTTCCCAGTTGCCTTTTCCTGCCCAACAAGACAAGAGAGATGGCTGAGAAAGTGCAAGCTCCATCTTGACATTTTTAAGAAAAATGCTCAATAGATGTGCAGACGTTGAAGGCTCCAGGCAGCACCTGGCCAGAAGGAGGCAATTAACAAAGTCATTATGCAGGAGTCACCAATACAAGTACAGGAGACTTCTCCCTGCACAATGCAAGCCTCCTTCCAAAAACCCAATGCACCTGTCACTCAGCAGCTCCAGGTAGTGAGTGCAGATGGTTATAACCACAACTGCTGATTCCAGTGGCATTTTTGGTTTCAGAGACAGTGGGAACCAACTTAGCTACACAGGTACCCACTTTTCTTATATTAGTGCTCAGGTTGTTTTTTTTTGTTGTTGTTGTTGTTTTTAAATAGCATCATTTGTGTAAAATGATGTGTAAATTTTGTGTAAAAAAAATTTGTGTAAAAAAATGTGTAAGTCCCTGAATTCTTTGACTTATGGTTCTCTGATGGGGAAAACAAAAACCAAACCACGACACTTTCATTCCCCAGGTTCTTTTCCTGATTTTGCTACAAAGCCACGGCATTCAAAAGTCTCAAACCAATAAGTTACATACACAGAGATGTACACTGCAGTGTAATAGCAAAAACATTGGAAGCCACGGAGATGTCTAAAAATAGGGAATGACTTAGCTAAAATATAAGACAGGTACTGGACGGAATACAAGGTAATCATTGTAATAAATAACCATGACAACTAGCAAGGAGGGCAAATGCTTACAACATAATGTTAAGAGGGAAAAAGCGGGACACAAAATTGCAGGTTTCTGCTGACTGCATAGCTATAAAACCAGATATGCTTATGAAAAAAATAATCTGGAAAGACATACCTAAAACTGACATCAGGCTTTGAGTTATACTGATAGGGTTATGGATACATTTTCTTTGCTAGTTTCCAAGCTCATGTCAGTGCTGTTTTACATTAAAAAGGAAGTTCTACCACTGGGCCTCCAAAGCAACAAGTAGAAAGGAAGGACCAGAGAGCAGAGGGGTGAGACCCTGACTTGGAGTGAGTAGGTCAGTCACTTAGGCAAGGGGAATTATGTACTTTTTTTTCATTCAGTCCTAATGTACACCTTAAGGAAATTATGATTCTCAATTTACAGGTGAAAAAAATATGAGCCTCAGAGAAGCTGCATGACTTTCTCAAAGACACTGTCCAGATGGGAAATGAGAAAGTCACCTGGGAACCCAGATCTGACTGGTTCTCAAGTCTAGGACCTCCTCCTGGTATATCATACTGCTGGTGGGTTACATGCCTGAAATTAAGTTAAAATTAAAAAATAATTAAGGCAAAGCCTCTGCTGACAGCATAGCCAAATTTGCTCTTTTGAGATGGTTTGTCAAGGGGCTTTCTCCTCAAGGACAAAGCATGGGGCTCTATCCTTCCTCTTAGGCATGGCTGATCCCCACAATCAAACCACATAAATCCCCCAATGTTGTGTGGCTCAGTGGTTAAGTGTTGACCTTTAAATCAGGAGGTCAGGGTTCAATCCCCTGTCAGGGCGCATGCCAGGTTGCAGGCTCAATCCCCAGTGAGGGGCATGCAGCAGACAGCCAATCAATGATTCTCTCTCATCACTGATGTTTTTCTCTCTTTCCCTTTCTTTCTGAAATCAATAAGAAAATATTTTTTTAAAACATAAATGAAAATAAGTGACTTGTCCATTGGCAGAGTTAGTCCTCGAGTTCAGCTCTCCCCAGAGCACTCAGAGTTAGGCCAGTTATTAGTTTTATGACTTTGGGCAAATTACTTAGGCTCTCTGAGTCTCAGTTTCCGCGTGTGCAAAATGAAGATAGCAATAGCTACCTCAAAGGATTAAATGAAATTATGTACGTAATTTGCTCAAATCTGTGCCTAGCACGTATGCAGTAGAAGCTCAATAAATGGCAGCTGCCATCCTGTTATCTTGCTATGTTAGTTTTCCTAATTCCTGAAGCCACTGCAAGACTTGTTAAAGTGGCTCTGTTACGTCACCTTTCCCTTCTTTTTATATATTCTCCCAAACTCCCCTTTTTGCCAACTGTGAATTTCTTCCAGCTCAGGGCCCTCTGCTCTCCTGCTTCCCCTAGCTGACAGCCTCAGGAACTCGAGCCATTTACCCAATGGCTACACGAGTTTTTAAAAGTGGGATCGCTATAGAGTAGCCTGACAGGATCCCACTGGTGACTACGTGTGGCTAATTTTAAATCAAGTAAATATATTGCTGTTCTTCCTGTCTCCAGATACACCTGACTGCCACAATCATGGTTACTGTCTCTCAGCCCCAAATTAAGTGTTTTCTGTAGAATGGACTCTGGCACAGTTAATCATTTTTCTGTGCTGTGCCATGCTGGGGTGGGGTGGGAGGGGGGTGAGGAGGGAAGCCTTTTAGCAAGGATTCCTTGGTGGCTACTCGATATTTCCGTAAATCAAGGTGGGGTTGGGCATGAGTGAGAGGCTCAGGCGCAGTGAACCTCTGAAGTGGGAAACAGGCACGTCCACCTCGATGCGAAGGCAAAATATCAATTTCGCCAGTGGGCTCTGAAAACTGGTGACAAGGCAAGTTGCAGGAGAAGCACGGCCGGAATCTAATTTGTACCGAATAGAGCAAACGGCTATTATTGCAGTAATAGAATAAGAAAGCTGTCATTTCTGGGCACCTTTCACCTGACAGGCTCTGCGAAGACCTCTTCGGTACGTAACTAATGCAGAGGTTGCCCACCTCCGCCAACCCCTGGAGTGACCTCCGCCCAGGCCCCGCACCAATCCCAATATCCTGCTGGTCCCAGAGCCAGGAAATGAAAGGCACTGAGGCTCATGGCTTAGGGGCAGCACAGCCTTTGCTGCCGGGCAGCCCTGACCCCTTCTCTGGTCCTCACGTTCATGGTGATGCGACTTGGCTCATGTGATTTAACTCTTTTGAGCCTCAGTTTCCTCTTCTATAAAATGGTGACAAGAATACCTAAATCTAAGAGTTGTGAAAAGAAAAGAGTGTATTTTATAAGCGTGATATGGTTGGTGCTTGGCATCTACTCAGATATACAGCCAGCGGGGCTCTCTGTGCTGGTACCATATCATCATTTTTTTTTTTTTTTTACCATAATTAGGGTTTTCACTGAGAATGTGAAGGAAGGAGGTTTCTGGAGTTGATGACCCTGAGTTTTGCTCTGGTGTTGGAGGCTGTTGCTAGGACTGACAGTACAGCCACAGGGTGGAGACTCAGACCTGACCGGTGCCTCCTGGCAGAGCCGCTGCTCTGAGCTCCCTCTCTAACCTCCTAGTTCGGAGCTCTCTCTGGAAAATGACCCTGTCATTAAGTCACAGCAGGAAATCCTGTAAGAGCTGTATAGCCATCTTCCTGCTTGTTCCTCCATCAGCACGGCCCTCCCAGATTAAAGGAGAGAGAGAGTAAAGGGAATGAGCTCACAGACCTGCTGGGTCAGGCCACCCTGAAGCCCTCTCTTCAGGGCAGGGAGTATTTCTTTCACTTCCATCTCCCAGCACCTGGTCCACAGGAGTGAAGAAGAAAGGGGGGAGAGGAAGGAGACAGGCATAATTAGGATTATTATTGACATAACAGCTGCCATGTATTCTAAGTGTACCGTGTGTGTGATGTAATGCTGGAGGATTCGCATTCGCCATTTCATCTCAGAATCCTTTAGAGCAGTTACTATTAGGAACCCCACTTTATAGATGAGGCATCTCAAAACAGCAACAAGGTAGATATCGTTAACCTAATGCATCTCCAGGAAACCGAGGCTCGGGAACTGCCTGTCATTGCACCATTCACCATGGTGGCACCAAGTCCAACACCAGGTCCGGGACACTTGAGACACCGAGCTTTCCTCCACCTGAGGACAGGTTTCCACTCAGTCCCCATCAGAACAAACATACAACTTCTGATCCAACTGCTGCCAACAGAGCACACGGTCCAGAAAGGGGACTCCACACAGAGGAAGTGCTCAAACCTGGTACAAGGCCCACGGCCCTTTCTTCATATTCAAGGCTTAACTAATGGCCCAGGCATCAAAGACACTGGGATGGCCAGCCCGTTCCAGCTGCTCTGTAGGGGGCAGCAGCCAGCACAGCCCTGGCAAAACCATCCTGGGCCTGGTAAAGTGCCCGTCACTACCCGGAGAGGAGGGGCAATGCTGGCACGAAGCTCTGCAGTTTCTGACTTCCTTCTCCTACAATTTGCCTTGTCACCAGTTTTCGGCATTTGTGGCACCTGCATCCACGTGCCAACAATATTCACAATGCCATCTAGGTGCCTGGACTTAGCAAAGGACCAGCCTCTCACACGTGGCACATAGTCCTCTCCTCCAGTTGTAGCAACCTTCAAGGGGGCAGGGAAAAGCCATGGGTTTGGTGAACACTGGGGAGCTACAGGAGAATGCCTGTTGCTAGGTAGCGTTTCCATAACTACTACTAGAAACACGCGGTGATAGGGCTCCAGAGAGCAGCACGCCCACTTCCTGATTTCCTTTGGCACGCCAACCCTGTAACTAATTTTTTTCAATGATCAAAGTCAATTAGGAGGTGGTCCCCACTGTACCTCTAAATGGAGTTTTAATTTGTGTATATATTATTAGGATAGGCCTTCTCCCTCTAGAACATTCACTTTGGTGAGAGGAAGGAGGGCGGACAGCTTAACGTGGAGCCTGCCACCCGGGTTTGTGACTTGGGATAATATTTCTTCGTAATGAGAAGCATTTTGAAAAAGCAGTTTAAAATCTCCTAGAACAGAGTGTTTCCTGCCCCCCTGGACATTTTCTGGCTCTTTGGGATCATACCACATTTTCTTAAGATTTTAAAATTGGTTTTTAGAGAGAGAGGATGACGTGAGAGAGAAACATCAATTGGGTGCCTCCAGCATGCCTCTGACTAAGGATGGAGCTACAACCCAGGCATACGCCCTGACCATGAATTAAACCAGTAACCTTATGGTGCACAGGATGGTGTCCAACCAACTGAGCCACACTGGCCAGGGCCACACACATTTTCATGTTTCCCTTCCTTGACAAGCACAGAGCAAGGCTCTCAATAAATGTGGGTCCCCTTCTCTGATACACACAGACACCTGGCTTGGTTTAGTCCTTCCGTTAGAAATTTAAGGCGGCGCAGATTTCCAGGCACCGTGATGATGCTGATGATCAGGTTAATAATAGCCACTGTCTTTGATTGAAAGCTATATGGTGCCAAGCAAGCACTGTGCTTTGTACTTTATAAACACCTATCCTTTAATCCTCACAGAGCCCTATGAGGTAGGTACTATTATTACCCCCTTTTGCAAATAAGGGAAATGGAGGCTTGTCAAAGAGGTTCAACAACTTGCCCAAGATCACACATTTAATAAGAGGTCTGAGTTGAATCCAGGTTGCACTGAACCTGTCCCTAACCACTATAGAAGCCGACTTTCTGCTTAGATGTAAAAGTGTAGAAATGACAAGAATGGGGGGAAATGCAAATCGTTCTTATATGGACCTGCCTTCCTGCTCAAATTCTGTAGGCAATGTATTTTCCTGAGGATAATCTCTTCATAACAGAAACAATTTTCAGAGTATTTAAGTGCTTGTTGAGCACAGTATCTGACATTCCTCATTACTTCCCCCTGCTCAGGAGTCTCAGACTGTGTGCATTTCCATCCCTTGGACACACCTGTCTGTGCAGCCTCCAGGCTTTTGCTAATGCAGAGATTCTTTGTGAAATAGCCACTGCCTTTCTGATTTTTTTTTTTTTTTTTTAAATCACAACAATGACAAAAAACCATTCTGCAATCCTTCAAGGCCAACTTCAAGTATCACCTCTTCCATGAGGATTTCCATTATTATACCAGCCAAAAATGCCCTCTGCTCTCCCCTCCCACCGGGGCCCTTCCCATTACTGCAGCACCTCTCCATGCACCACCCTGTCCTGACACCTGTCTCCTGTTCCTTGCTGGCTCTGTGTCCATCTCTGTACCCAGTGGAACAGATCTTAGAGAGACCCAGCCACTGGCCCTTACCAGCTGTGCATCAACAGATAAGTCACTTCACCACTCTGGTCCTCAGTGTTTTCATCTGTAGAAATGTAACCACAATACAAAGGCATCTCCCAGGCTCTTGTAAAGATTACACTTAATGCAAGTTCTTTATAAAAGAAAAACACCCCAAGTTTAAAACACAGACCAATGCGAAGATTTATATATGAAACATCCAACACAGCCCCAGGCCTACACAGTTGGGTGTATGAGCTTAATACACTACGAAACTTATTTAACTGACTTAATACACTACGAAAAAGTTAGGATCCGACAACCAGTTGTGAAAAAAGAGTTTTTAGGTAAAGAAAAAAGAAAGATGCCACTTCTTCTAAGATTCTCACTTCATCTTTGCTCCCCTCCACTCCATCTCCTCTCAGATCCACTTTTGTATGCGTAGTGGCAGCTCACACAGACACACACAGGAGCCCAATGAGCATGTCTTGCTATAGAATTCCACAGAGGCTCTGAGTGGTGAAGTTCAGGACAACGTGATGAAATGGATGCCACAGTACAATCAATGACACTGGCATTTTTTCTCTTTCCCCACCGGAGGCTTAACAAAATCTAACTCCAGGCTCCAAGGCAGGATGAATCTAGCTGCCTGCCATAGGCCTGCAGGAAGGACTTTCTCCAGAATGAAATGTTAGGCCAGTGACAGTAGTCGAGCCCCATGAGGCCGGGAGCTGGGAAGAATCAGATAACAGGAGCTGGTGCTCAGTGAGCCATGTGCATCAAGGCTGTCACTTCCTCCTCAGTCCTGAATCACTATGGGTGTAGACCCCAGCCCCACTCAATGCCATAGCTAGCTAGCAATCCAAGCACAGAGAATGGCAAGGGCAGCTGGACGTTAATTTTTTATTTCATAAAAAACACACTCGTTTCTCTCTTTAGTGGGAAGCTCCCTGCACCCTCTTGGCAGTTCAGCTCAGGTAACCAACCCCGCCCCACCCCAGCTATGGGAACCACAGAGTCCAGTGGGGAAAGGGCCAGGCTGGGAGCACATCCTGGTTCTTTCACTCATTTGCAATGTGGCTTTGGACAAATGACTTAACGTCCTCGGGCCTCAGTTTCTCATCCATGAGGTAGAAATAAAAATAGGCTAGTACTTAGCACACAGTTGGCACCTGACAAATATTTACTGGATAGTGAGACTGTTGAGAAAATGAAATGAGAAACTGTTGAGAAAATTACCCATGTAATACTCAGAACATGCCTGGCACATGGGAAGCTCTCCACCCATGTGAGCTGTCATTTCTGTCACATGAGGTTAGGTCCTGGGAGAAGAGCTGGGAGAAGATGGAGTAAAGACCCAGACAAGATGGCAAAGCCCCCTTGGTGGCTCTGAGCCTCACGTATGGAGCACAGCTGAAGGCATGGGATGACAGCTCCGAGAGGCAGCATGGTCTACAAAGGGAAGCCCAAGACTTGAAATCAGAGCTGGTTTGCAGGTCCAGCTGGACAAGTCACCTAACTGCAGTGGGCCTCAGCTTCCATAGCTGGGGGTTCAGGACAAGGACATGCTGGGGAGGACCAATGGTTTGAAGGCAAGGTATTTACTAGCATTATGCAGAGGCCTGGGAGAACCTGTCTCCTCAGCGGGGAGGCAGCAGTGGCCCCTGCAGTCACTGTGGTTTCTGTAGTTCTACATTTAAGAGCCTTCAGTAAAACAGAGATTGGGGTCTGCTGACAGGCCAAAGGCACAGATGGACATTTTAAAGCACAGTCTCCCAAACCAGGTGCCAAAATCAGCCCACTTCTATCTACTGCCCTCTGCCTCTGATTAGGCTGCTCTATCTTCCAGAAAGTCATCCTCTATCTTACTTGAGGTATAAGGCTTAGTGCCTTGGGGAAATTCTGTCTCATCTTCCTGGTTAGAATGAATTGGTTTCTCCTTCCGGCCCCACCCACCCCAAATAACCCCTCAAAAAAACAAACAAAACAGGAACAAGATTCACACTCCAGTAACATGCTTTCATCAACTGCCATCAGCAACTCACATGGACCTATGGATAACTCCAAGCAGCGATGCTAGCTTATCGGCTTTGCTGGGGAGACAAGGGGGCACACAGCTTAGTGAATGCTCCCAGCCATTTCAAGCCAGAGAGTGGGGGAGCTCCCTCTACTTAATCCCAGCTTACCTGAAATCCCGGTGCCTGGGGATGGCCTTTGGCCACTGCATCTGAAAGGGTTTAAGCTCTCTAGGTGATCCTGCTGCCCGCAGGGTGAGAGCCGCATTTACTGAGCACCCACAGTGGACCACCCACGGACTGGGCCCCGGGCAGACATTCTCCCACAGAATGCTCAAAACACCTCTAGGCCATGAATGGACATCCCCGCAATGAGGAAACGAGACTCAGAGGGATGCCGACAACTTTGTGAGCCGGGCTCCTGTTACCAGACTGCATTGCTGTCTTTAAAGGGTGTTTAGTTCTGGTTTTGTTGTTTTATTGTCAGGCATAGAAAAAAATACCATTTTTACAGCCCTCTCTCCTCCTCTCACACCTCCTTCTCCTACCTCTCCCTCTTTTTACTTTTTTTTAAATTTTTATTTTATTGATTTCAGAGAGGAAAGGAGAGAGATGGAAACATCGATGATGGGAGGGAATTGTTGATCAGCTGCCTCCTTATGCCGCCCCCCCCCCCCCCCACTCCACTGGGGATCAAGTTTACAACCTTGACATGTGCCCCAACCTGGAATCAGGAATAGAGTTGTGTCCTGTTTCATAAGTCGATGCTCAACCACTGAAGCACACTGTCCAGGTCCTCCTCTCCCTCTTTTCTGTGTGCTAGGGGGCAGCTGGCCTTGTTCCCTCACCTCTGTCCCAGGCCTGCAGCCTCAGCAGCCCTGACTATACCGCCCTCCTCCCCACTAGCCAGGCATTCACAACAGCCACTGGGGAGTACAGGCTCGCTCCGTTTCTGCAATTAAATAATTTAATTCCATGCAATTAAATTATTTTATTTCCCAGTAATTAGTCTAGACTGAAAACAAGGACTTGGGGACAAATATTTTCCAAGGATGATGAAAACCTGTAAAATCGATTCCTCTGCCACACTCCCGGGTGCAGTGAGGAAGGAGCACCTGGGGCCCAGAGCTGGGCTGCTTCCTGACCCACCGCAGCTCTGCTGCCTCTCCGGGGCTGGGAGCCTGCCCACCAGCCAGGGGCCTCTGAGACCTGGGAGAGTGTATTGTTGCTGCAGCCGTTGCTGCTGTTATAAAAATTGAATATACTAGTAAACTAGGGTGCTTTCTTTTTGGAGCCCTTTCCAAACTCAGGGACTGCTTGGCCCTCAAATTCAACACACCTTGTTTGCCGGGGGGAGGGGAAGACAGCCTTCCTTTATCAGCGGTTCTTAGTCATGAGAGCCAGGAGCCTGACTGTGACTGCACTCCCACCGCAGCCTGTCATCTCCCTCACAGAGGAGGCAGCGGAGGCCCAGGGAGTGAAGTCTCTTGCTGACAGCCATACAGCCATAAAGAACGACAGGCCCGAGTCCCATCTGCGTGACACTCTGACTGCATGTCAGCAGCCACCTCTGGTTTCCCCTCGTCTTAGTTTCCGGTCATCATATTCCCTCTCTCACTATCCCACGGGCTCTAGACTTTGGATCTCTGCTCCCTGGAAGAGCTTGAGCCTCCATGTCATCCTCCCCTCCTCTCCCTCCTTCAACAAACGTTGGCTGAACACGTGCTCCATCCATGACAGACCCTGGCACAAGAGGCTGTTGCTGCAACACTGAGCAAGATGGAAATGGTTTCCACCCTTATGGAGCCTTCGATCTAACAGTGGAGACAGATGGGAACCAATCCAGGATGTAGTTTGGTTAACTGGTGAGTACGATGGGTACTCTCAGAGCTGTAACTGGGCTCCCAGCTGAGAGTGAGGCGGACAGAGGAGTTTCACTGAAGAAGTGACATGTGAAGTAAGCTCTTGGGAAAGGAACTGTCTAGGAAAAGGCAGGCGGGGGATGGGGGGAGGCTTGAAGGAGAGAGGGGGCAGTTCCCTAGTTCCTTCCAGGAAGGAAGATCTTTAGCTTCTCTGGGTCTCAAGGCCATTTGTAAAGTCCTCTGTCCCCTACCCTTCACCCCCTCCATCAAACCAACCAAGCCAAGGTGAGTGAATCCACAAAGCTGGGAAAGTGGGCACATGGCTGGGGTCCCTGGAATTCAGCCCCATCCCTCAGAGGAGCTCCGAGCGGTGAGCAGCACAGGCTGTTGCCTGTCCACACTTTCTGGCCCAGGAGCACTGCTCCGGGGAACACCCTCCCCAAAGTCACTGAAAGAAGAAAACAGGGCAGGAGGCACAAAGCTGCTCACAGAGTGCTATTTGTAATAGCAAACAGCTGGAAACAGCAGGAACACAATGGAAATAATGGCACAAATATGGGAGAGCTATTCATCTTGTCAAGAATGAGAATTGTGTCAATTATTGAAACTGTTTGCATGAAGAAACAGTCCATGAGAAAGACAGAGGAATGTGAACATGTGAGTTCATGCCGACCACATGGAGGCTTTTGGCTGTTATCCTTCAGGAGGTCAAGCACAGCACACACAAAAGCCCAGAATGCCTCCACTGTTTGTCCTGATAGCTTGAATTCTGAATTATATCATAAAATTTCCTCAACACCACTTTGCTATCTTAAGAGTTTGAAGGTTATGGTAGGTAACACCTGAGATTGAATCCAGCAAATAAATCACATCTTTACTACACCTCTCAAAAACAGCGCCTAAAACTACCGAGACAGGGATCAGGTAAGTGGGTACCAGAGGCTGAGAATGAGAAGAGAGGACAGACCACAAAGCGGTGATGGATATGTGCTATGTTTTGATTGTGGTGATAGTCATGCAACTCTGTTAGGGCTCATAGAATGGTACACCAACAAAGTATTGATTTTCTGCATGTATAGTAAATTCTAGCTCAATAACTCTGATTTTTAAATACAAGTGGTCAGGGCTGAGTGTGGCTTGGGTCTCAGAGCTCCAGCATTGCCATGGGAAGGAATTTTGAAGAGTAGGGATCCTCTTGTCCTCCAGATCCACTCTCTCCTTCTCGGCGCTGCTCCGTGACCTGGGAAGCCGGCCCATGGGGCCTACATCCACCCATGGGTTCCCTTGGGCTCTGGCTTCTGGTTAGATTCTACCAATGGGAGGAGAAGGAAGGGTGGGGAGAGAGTGAGGTCTGCAAGCTGGAATTTTTCTTTTCCTGCTGAGCTGAAACGTGTTGAATGGCTTACTAATTTCGGCTAGTCTTTTGTTTATTCCTATTTTACAGGAAACGCATCGTAAGGAGATTAAGTCCTTGCCCAGGTGGCAACTGTTAGTAATGGCAGAAGGACACCAGACCCACAGGTCTATAGAGTCTGGGCACATAGTCCTCACTTCTCTTCTTCCAGACACAAGAAGCTCACTCCATGCAGGCGGCTCCCTTATTAGAGTGGTCTTTGCCCCTGGACACAAATTCTGCCTTCCTATCATTTCGCCCTGCAAGCCTGACTCTGCCCGCCTCCCCCCGTAGTATTTCAAAGAGTTTCAGAAAGCCCTGCTGGTCTCCTCAGGTCTTCCTTTTGGGGGTTGGAGGATATCTGTCCGGGGTCTGTTAAGAAGAGAACAATCTATATATATCTTGCTATTAGCAATTCCCACCGAGCAGCATGAGGGAATCAATCTTAGAGAGAAGGCTTTAAAACAGGATCCTGTATCTTTATCACTTTTTCCTCCTCCTAAAAGATCAAGTTCAATCATCTCCATTTCCCATTCTTTGGGCTATAAAGCTAAATCTATGGCTTCTCTCATGATGTGAAGTCCAACAGAAAGGAGAGAAAATGAGCTTATTGCTCACTAATAACAGCCAGGCCCGAAGCGCAACAGGCGTGTGCTTATGAGGCAGACGGCATCTGGGATCCTGATATTGCAAGAACTGAACCAGATGGGGATAATGGGGAGAGCGTGGGGGGGACGGGGGACGGTACAACCACCCTTGCCTCTATTTCCAACCCTTTCTCTAGTCTTCTCGTATCCATTTCACAGGCACCTGAGCCCCAGGACATAAAATGCACATTTCTGCCACCACGCTTTTGCTCATACTGTTCTTCTGTCTGAAAAAGCCTTGGCAGGTTTAACCATCTTGTAAAGTCTCTATTCCACCAAGTCTTACTGAGCACAGCCAGCTTGTGCCAGGCTTTGTGCAAGGAACTGAATATGCAGACGAATAAGACACGAGGAGCTGGGAGAGTACGCAACGCTGCCCCTAAAGAGAAGGGAAGCCTCATACCCCTTCTCACTGGATTGTGGCTGTGCTGAAGTCCAGTCTGCATGGTGAAATGTCAGGGGTCCCGAGAGCCCGCACAGGTCTACGCAAGCCAGCCTGATGGCCAAGTCCACTGCAATCCAATTCCACACCCGCAAGGCAGCAATATTCAAACAAGCAATGCTCTCGAATAACTGTCTTTTGAAAAGCAGCCATTAAGCTGAGCAACATTCTCAGTTATAAATTAAATGATCACCACTTCAAGCAAGGGTTCTGATTTTTACTTTCTCAATCCACTGTCAGCTGCTGGTGGAGGTGAAAAATACGACCGGACAAGAAAAGAGAATCTCTCATTGCTGAGCATGTAGGAACGTGCCACTGTAGTTAGTTACCCAGAGGCTGCTGCGCCCACATTCACCAATGTCCAGGTTCAACGTCCTAGAGTCAGAGCAGCGTAGACCAGGAAGGACCAAGCAGGGTTGTCCACTCTCACCACACCCTGGGTTGAGATAACTAAGCTCCAAGAAAGAGTGACAGTCTCCCCAGGACACCAGCAAGGGACACCTTTTTGTCAAGTGACCTGTGCTTTTTCAATATCATCTCATTTCATCTTTTCATAAGGCACAATCGCCTCCTGAAAGTACTACTGTTCTTCCTACTTTGCAGATGTGGAAACCAAGGCTCAGAAGGGTGACCCAGCTGGAGAGTGCGGGGCTGGGGTTTCCCCCACTTGGGTCAGGCCCTGCATCCTGTCTTTCTTCTGATCAGGACGCTGTGCTGCCTCAGACACATCACGGTGAGTGACACCCTTGCCCTGCAGGGTAGACCTGGACCTATGACAGAAGAAATAGCCTCCTAGGGTAATCTCATGTCTCTATTTAAATGTAAAGCCATTCCTGGGTTTTGTATTATTAACAGGTCTTTTCCACCTCCTATTTCGAAGGCCTACCTGGCAGGACAGGCACTTGAAGATATTAATCCATACACACTTGGCATCTGCTTTTCACACAGACGTTCAGAACACGAGGGGAGCTGTCATTGTTATCGGAGTAGAGGCAACTGTCAGTGAAGTAAAGATCAACCTTCGTCCTTGAAAAGAAATGACATGAGGTGCTTCTTCGGTAATGATGCTTCTTGTGGCTGCTTCCCGGGAACAGCAAGGCATCCCTACAAATGTCTTCTGACGGGTGCCCCTGGTTGTTCTGTCAGCTGCCCTTGTGACTACCACAGGCTGGGAAGCCCACAGGTGCTGCAGGGAGACGAGGCTGATCCGAGTCCTTGCTCAAGACTTACTAATACTCTATGGCCAGTGGTCGGCATGTGGCTTGCGAGCTGCAGTTTGCCGCTCTGTTGACTAATGAGTTTGCTGACCACTGCTCTACGGGATGCTAGCAGCACTAACACTGCTTTGAATAAAAATGATATCTAACGTTCAATGAATGCTAACACCTCGCCAGGAAGTACACTAGGTACTTGATGCAAATCATCTTACTGGAATGTCTCAACAACCCTGGGAAGTAGCCACTCATTATCCTCATTTTACAGAAGTGTTAACTGAGGCCGAGAGAGGTTAGATAAACTTGCCTAAAGCCACAAAGCTTGTAACAGAAGCACCTAATTTCAGAACCCAGGCTCTCAACCCTGAGGCTACTCTGTTTCCTCTCCTGTAAAACGGGCCTAAAACGTTCCAGCCACACTCGTTATAAGAACCACAAGAAAAGTAGAAACTGAGGTTCAGAGAAGATAAGTAACTTGCTCAAATTTACACAGTCACCAAGTGACAGGGCCAGGGCCCAAAGTGGGGTCTACTGACTGTACACCGCCTCTTCAAGCCCAGAATCTATAGCGCAGTGGCTGAAAGTGCAGCCTTTGAAATCCTCTATTGTTTATTGGGATCTTGACCTGGCAAGCTGTTCACTTCTCTGAGCTTTAGTTACCTCCTCTCGAAAATACAGAAAAGAATGCCTAGCTCACGGAGCTCCTGCGAGTGTTCAGAGAGAAGATACTTGGAATGGGTTTGAAAGATACATGGAATTCAAAACACGAAATTAAGATGGAAAAGTTATCGCATTTTCAAGACTGTGAGCTCAAAAGAGAAAGTATTTTAAAAGTGTCCACTCAAAGCCTTGGTGCCGAGGGGTGGCTGGGTCACAGTCCTGCCATTTACCAGGTGACAGTGGGGCAGTTACTCAAGCTCACAGGGCCTCCATGACCTCATCCATTCGTGGGGGGTAATAACTCATTGTGTTGTTGGGAAATTTCAATGAGGAAACACAAGCCAAGTGCTTAGAGCAGAGAAGGGCATGTGAGTAGCACACAATCAACGCTAACTGATCTTATGAATAATAAAAAGTGACCCCTGTTATTTTTACTACTCTAGACCACACTGCCTTTTGTTTTTTAAAAAATTAAATTATGACGAAAAAAAAAAAGCATTATTGTGGTGACTGTGTAAGCTTCATGATTGACTTGTAACTAATCCTCCCTGGATAGCATCCTCTCTCCATCTTGTTCTGAACACAGATTTCCTGTTTTCTTCAGAAAAGAAAAGGTAGTGTATTGAAATGGAGACTGAAAAGTACATGAACATTCCTTGAGAGAGTGGGTGAATAAAACAAGGCACTCAAAAACAAAGAAGCAAAAACAAACAAACAAAAAAACAAGGCACTCCTCCTCAATGGCTGCATCTCTGAAAGGGCATCCTTTGGAGGCAGAAAGACACATCTTCTCTCTGAAGAGGTCCCCCGGCTGGAGGAGTCCTCCCTAGATTCTCATCCCAGGCCAGACAGCCCAAGGGGGAAGGGAAGGATGGCGCGCGTCGGCCCAGAGGCCAGGCCCAGGTTCTGCAGTCATTGCAGTCATTGTGGCCCTAACTGTGGACTCCAATCCCTCCATCTTCCTATGAAAATAACTGCAAATGCCTCTGTAAATAAAAGGTCACTGTTTTCTTGTTTCCCAAGAAACTTTCCAACTAAGAAGCTGAATGTCAAATGGATCTGTGGGGTTTCCATCCTGATATGACAGTGGGGAGCAGACACCAGAGAAAGAACAATTCTTTCCCACCCTCTGTTCCCTCCTCCCCGAGTGCTGGTGAGGTGACGCAATTCTTATCTAGAACTTGATAGGATGTAGAAAATAATTACAAATGAAAAGGTTATTCATAATTTTTAAATGAGTTAATTAGTAAACCTAGTCAGACTAACTCATTATGGTAATTAATAATTGATTATACTTGAAATTAAACACAATTTTTCATCAAAAATCTAATTAAATATCTGTGCTTTAGCCTGTTGATTAGATTGGTCGGCCTGCTGGAAAAAGAGTCTTTGTTAAGGATATTTATGCTCGGCTGAGACAATTAATTTGATTTTTAATAATTGATCGTTCCTTACAAGTTAGTCATCACAGCCTCTGATTATGGCCCAGCAACAAGCCTCTCATGGCTCCCTCCCGCAGCTGGAGGAGATCAAGCACTGAGATGGCCGCCCCCAGCCCTGGAGGAAAGCGAGGGATGGCCTCGCACCTGCAGTGCATCCATCTGCATTAACTTACCCAGCCTCAGACGGCTTCTGAGGGAAGGGGTCCTGCCTATTTCCTAGATGATGAAGTCTGGGCTCAGAAAGAGAAGCCGCCCAGGACAAGCTGGCCAGGTAGCCGAGCTGGGAGCGGAATCAGACTGCTGGGCTGCCTGTGAGCTGAGGCTCCACGTGACAAGGGGAATGCCCCAGACTTGCCTCTCTGACCTGGTTCTTGGATATGGAATCTAGGGTCCAGCCTGAACATTTCAACACAGAGAGATTATCTCTCAGAAAGATGTGTTCATCATGTCAGGGAGACATGACCAATGGCCTGACCATTCCCAAGTTGAGACACAGATTCTAGTCCATCAGCCACAGAAGTCCCCTCCTTCCGTCCATGTTGCCACGGTCTTGAAGCTCTCAGCTTCTCCTTACTCATTTATTGCAATAGGATCTCTTCCTTCCTTGACCATTATCTGACTGTCCTGTCTCTGCTTAAATCCCACCAATGGCCCCAGGCTGCCTGCCCATTAGGTCCTTCACCTGGCCTCCAACGTGAGCTTCATAATCTACCAAACTCTCTTGTAGTAACTCCAACACCCCTCAAGTGCTCCAAACACAGGAAACGCCTTTGCCACCACCTTGTTCTCTTTTGAGTCTGAAACTCCCCTCAGGTTAGAATACCCTCCCTGCCTGTCTGTCTATGGTTAACTCTGACTTAAAGATTCAGCTAAAACATTACCTTTCCCAGGGAACGTCCCTGAGTCCTCCTGATGGGGGCTGGGTGTTCTCACAGCCCTGAGCTGCCTCAATCACTGCCAACACAGCTGTCTCCTTTGCTGAACTACAAACACCTCAACGTCAGCCCTAACACTTAGACTATGCCTGGCTCCAAGCAGGTATCCCTTAGGGTTTATTGAACAAAAATAAAAATCTTAGAATCACAGATTCAAACACTATCAAAGTTGGAAGGAAAAGTAACGATAACCCAGGAAAAACCCCCAATCAGGGCTTGAATCTTATTCTTACTATGTGGTCATCAAGGTCTAGTTGTACCCTTCCCATGACAGGGTAGTTCCTATCTTTTTAGGTAGCTGATAACTGACAATATAAATGGGGTGACTGGCTGTATTAAATGGGAAAGGAAGAAGCCCATGGGGTGGAAGCAGAAGAGAGCTTATTTAATCATATGAAGATTTATTCTTTCTCCCTGAACGAGGCTGTTCAGTATAAACCTCAAGACTTCAGTGTTAAACAGGTCTATACATAGCAAACCACTTGACTCTTGACGAACAGTGACACTGCTTGTTCAAAAGCTACCCGTTGAGCAAATGGAAAATGTCAGTCAAAAAAGCAAGAACTGTGGTTTGCTGGGACACGGCATTGGTGGTGCTAGGAAGACACTGTCATGCTGGGGGATGGTGCTTGGAACCCCACAACCCTCACCTGTCACCCATGGAAGTCTATCTATGATGCATGCCTTTCCCAGAGTCTGGTGGTTGCTTTCACCCTCAGCAGAGAGGGCAAACACCTGGTATGTCATCAATATTCCCCCCTCCTGTGACCATGACAGATACATTATTAATCAATCACAGAGGTTCTTTCCCATGGAGTCTGAATATAGCCTCGGGATCCTTCTCAACGCAGCTTTCTAGGCAGCAATAATTAATCCACCTTATAACAGAGATGAAACATGGATGCCAGCCTAGCCTTGGAGCCATGAAATTCCCCAAGTCAATCTCCACAAGGGGAAAGGAGCCCTGGCATACAAAGGAGGCTTTTTATAGCTTGAGATTAAGGAGACTGCCCTGTTTATAGGACTATCATCTTCCTGATTATCTGTTATGGAATTCAAGAATCTTGAGAGGGAAGTGACTTTACAGCTCAGATCACCCAAACCCCTGTCCATGCTCGAGTCCCTTCACCATGCTTGGAACAAGTTGGGGCCCGTGCTCTGTGGATCATTCCTAGTGACAGCTCTGTGTTCATCCAAAACACTTTCACAGGGTCCTTCCACAATGGGCAGCACTCTGTCTTCCTCTGGCCACTTAGTTCATTTCCACTTATCCCCTTTGCTGACGAAATCATCTCAGAATTCCTTAGCGTGGCCTCAAGGCCTTCTCAAGCTGGCCTGCCTTACCTTAAATCTTGGAATTATAGATGTGAAGGTTGGAAAGGATGGAGGGTGAAGCCAACCCTGCCGGATGCCCTTACCAACAGGCTGATTTATGTAGAGGCAGCAGTCTCTACACAGTACCCGGGGGTCTCTTCCGATTAACATCCTATCTGGGAGCAGACCAAAGAGAAGGGTCTGGAGCAGGAAACCAGACTGTGTGGGGAATAGCAAAGGAGCAGGCAGTGGGAGGCATGCTGTGGGAGCAAGGCGGTGGCCAAGAGTGTTTTACATCACAGAGATGCCACAGGTCCAGCAGGAAGGCCAGTCAGTGCTGCCCGGGGTCTCTGTGCATCCTGAAGCTACTCTAACTGTTCCCTGTTAATCCTGTGTCTGGGAGGTCTCTTCTCTGGGTTCCCACCCATGGTGCAATTCTGAATCTTGGTGCCCACAGTACCTCGGACCACATTGCCAGACCCACACACTGAGACACACTTTCATGGCTTGAAGTCAGCACAGTCCAAACTGTGGCAGTTTCCCTGCAATGCAGGGCACCCCACCTTCTTCCTGCTTCTTGTTGTCTTGTTATAGCTGCATGGCACCCACAGGAGAAGCCTGCCTGCATTTGACCTCTCCAACTTGTTGCACTTGTAGTGACTCCAATTTATGACGTTCACATCACAGATCACCACCTCAAACACCAGTTGCAGGGAGTGCCTGTGCCTAATGCTGGGCATCCAAGACATGAAAGAGAAAATGCCAATCTCACTTCCTGGCATATGTTTAGAGAGGAGGAGAAGAGGGCCCTGGGGTGCGGACCTTAATAGTTTTGGGGTACAGGCCAGTCCAGAGCACCAGGGCTGCCTGGCTCTCCCTGTGGCGGGTGCTTTCAGTGCCCACAGGTGTCCTGGCCACTGCCCTCTGGGCCAATGGGAGTGAAGGGAAGCTGGGGCGAGGGCTGTGCTTACCCACAAAGTACGCCAGCAGGATGACTAGTGCGGCTGAGATGACGATGGCGCTCAGGGCTGCGCACTTCCAGTTACAGTACTTGGAGGGTTTCTTGAGGTTGAAGGCTGGCCGGGCGAAGGTGCTGCGGGGCAGCGGCCGGGGTGGAGGTGAGTACACTGTGCTGGAAGTCAGAGGATACCCTGGTGATGTGGTGCAGAAGAGTGGAGAGGTGCCTCCCGGCTTGAAGAGGAAGTGCCTGTGGATGGAGAGAAGCCAGAGGGCATCAGGGTCGGCCGGCTCGCCAGGGACCCAGGTCAACCTGGAGGACAGAGACAGGAGTAGAAGAAGCATGCACAGGAGCCTAGAGAGAGAGAGAGTCACCACAGAGAAGATAGAACAGGAAAAAGGAGAATCACGTACCAGATCACAAAACAGGGCTCACGAGGACACGTTTCCATGGATCATGATAGGACAGCCCTGCCCAAGGGGAAAGCCACCCTCACCAAGGCAGAAGGTGCTACCTACTCGACAGAAGGTTGGGTGCTGAGATCCTTTTCCTGGGAAGGGATGGGGCTGGAGGAATGTACTTGGGGAATGAATGTTTCTTGGGGAATGAACTATCTGTACTCCAAAATTACTGCAGTAACTTGGAAAGTATATAAAATCCTGTTCTGTCCCCTGGAGATAATGAAACCCCAAATTTTCCTTCACCTTCCAATACCTACTTTGCCAGTGCATCTTGGTGAAGGAATGGAATACCATTCTTTTGAAAGGGGGCGATGGAAGTTTGAGAACCAAGAAACCACCAATAAGTTCTGCCGTGATCAAGAGTGCTCTAGTGGCTGTTACATAGCCAGTGGCAGCAAATGCCTTTGATACGCTCTGCTCAGAAGCCACACCACTGCCTTCCAAGCCCCTGGTACAAGCTCAGTGGAAGGATAGACGGGCAACTGCAACCTGTGGCCTAGCTACAGTCTCAAGGGCAGCATGGCGTGGCCCAAGCACATGGTTGTGGCCAGACGAGGAAACAGGAAATCCTCCAGAACTTGGCTTTAACCATGGCCATGGGAGGACTGGTACACAGCCTAGAAAATAGGGTGCTTGGTTGCACTGCATGCTCCCAAATATTTGGGGCAAGGGTAAATCTTAGGGGTAATCTCACACTCTGCTATGGTGCAAAATGCCTCAGGGCCAGAATACATAATACAGCACAGGGCCTGTGCTGCATACAATTTGCTGCATGAGATGGCTTTCAAAATAGCAGAGGCAGCCAATGAGATGCCAGGAGCTGCATATTAACAAGACTGCTGTTAATATGCTGGGGGACAGGGTATTCAAGGATAAACTCTTGCAATTTGAATGTGGACTTGGGAATGGTCATGCAACATGGCATCATCACCTCCCCCGGGAGATCCCAGGGAAAGGTCTCAGGGTCTGCATGCAAGGGCGGGAGCTGCAGGGAGAGGACACACGGAGAGGAAGAGCATGGGGATGTCACCTACCCGTCACCGTAAGCCCCATCATGGCGGGAGGCGCTGAGAATGTCCATCTCAATGAGGTTGTCCTGCAATGTCCCTAGGAATGGCTGCTTGCCTAGGTTTCTACGTACACATGGAGACATGAATGAAGCAATGAGTCATGCATCGATGAAGGGGGAGAGTAGAGAAACACACAAAGTGGCTGGCTGGTGCAGCTGCACCGGAGACCAGCGGGGCAGTTTCCAGGCGATGGGTCTGTGTGCAAGCCACATGTGCAGGGGTCTGCCTGGTGCAGAGCATCCAGAGGCGGCATTCTCCATACAAACCAGAAGGGCTGGCCGTTGTGTGCATCAAGTCACAGCTCTCCTTGATGAAGCCTGATTACGTCTCAGGCACCGAGCTAGGCATGTTACAGCCATTTATCTCAATTCTTCAAAACAGGCTATGCAAGGAAGGCAGTGTTATTCCCATTCTACAGATGAGGAGACTGGGAGGTGGGGAGGTAACAGGACTGGCCAAGCTGACCAGCCTTACCAGCTAGCAAGGTTCAAGGCAAGAATTTGGGCTCAGGTTTTTCTGGTTCCCAAGCCCTGCTTTCCCCTCTACCTGAGACTGCCTACATCTGTGTAAACAATAGCTACAGACACTCATGTTGCCAATCCAGAGAAAAAAAGAAAGACAAGCATTGGGGACTGCTTTCTTCTAAAGCAGTGGCTTTCAAACTTGGGTGAACACCAGAAGCCCCTGGAGAGCTGTGCTATACTGAGGGCCACCCCACAGGGTTGGCGTCAGCAGGTGGGTGCAGGGCCTGAGCTCCCGCATTGCTTGCAAGCCTCAGAGCTGATGCTGACCTATTTGGAGTGTCATGTCCTTTCGCAGTGCAGACACCTGGGTGATGACTGAATAGTGAAGATGGCACCCTAGTGAAGACAGAGGAAGGCCCTTGGGTACCCCTAAGTGCACGGAGGGCCGCACAGCATTTGTTACTTTACCTATTTCAAACCCGGGAGGAAGGCAGACACACTAGCCGCTTTGGTCTCAGTCACGCCTGCTAAGTGGCATCATTCACACCTGCCCTGGAACCTGTTTCTAACATTTTCAGGACGGCTGCCACCTCACCTGAAAACCCCAGTGACTCGTTCCGAACAAGCCGGTGCTGGCATCAGCCTGTTGTGTGCACGCCAGGGAGGGACTGATTACAGAAAGCTGACTTTGGGTCCAGCCCTGCCAGGTGCCTTGTTTCTGACTTTGACTAGGTGTTGAGAACCAGAAATCCCCAAATCAAGTCCCTTTTCTGCCACTTTCTTGCTGTGTGACTTTCTGTAATAACTATATACATATTTTTAATTCTCACCTGAGGATATTTTTTATTGATTTTAGAGAGAGAGGAAAGAAGAGTGAGAAGGTGAGAGAAACATTAATGTTCGAGAGAAACATTGACCAGTTGTGTCTCATACCTATCCCAAGTAGGGATTGAGACAACAACCTAGGTATGTGCCCTGACTGGGAATTGAACCCAGTGTGTGTGTGTGTGTGTGTGTGTGTGTGTGTGTGTGTGTGTGTGTATGTGTGATGATGCTCAACCAAGTGAGTCACCTGGCCGGGCACTATAAAAACTTAAATTTAATTATTATTACTCTTCAAATTATGTACCTCCTTCATCTGTAAGATGGGGATAATAATAATGTTAAACTTACAAAGTTGCTATAGGACCAACTGTGTAACTCTGACAGAATATTTAAGGGCTAAACAAATACTGTAGTAATGCTAACGCTAAATATAAGCTGCTCTCTGCCCTACCTTCACCAGGTGCTAGTCACTGTTCTGGAGCTCTGCAACTATTATCTAACATGAATCAGATTCCTCACAACCCCACAGTCAGTGCCACCATCTTTGTTTTGTAGGCTAGCAAAGCTAGGTCCCATCACAGAGTAAGCGAGCAGCAGGGCCAGAGCGGAACCTCGCTGTGCCAGGCCCCAGAGCTCGGGCCTCTCCACTCTTAACCCTCTGTCACTGCCCAGCCTGTGACTCTGCCCCAGCAGGCCTCACAGACCTCAGTGAGGAGGGCTATAGGTACTCTCAAAGCACCACTGCACCAGCATTCCCTGGGATAGCAAGAGCACAAGGCAATACAGCTTTGCAGCTGAGCACACTGGTACTGCCATGATGGTAGTGGGGACCTCCACTTCCAGGAAGCCCTCAGTCTGTCTGACAAGCTGTTCTGTGGTGTTCAGGAACCCAGGGCTGACTGGGAGAAACTGAGGGGCGTGAAAGTCCCTCAGAGCAGCCTCTTTTCTGCCCTGGCCTCAGGGCACATTGAGAGACACACAGACCCTGGGGTCAGACAGGTGTCAGCTCCATCATTCACTGGCCCTCCAGTGGGAGAGCTTGTGTCAAATCTCAAGGAACATGACTAAACTGGGATGATAGAAGCTGAAGCGTAATTTGGATCATGCCACTTCTCTGCCCTCAACCCTCCAATGGCTCCAAGAGAATAAAACTATGATCCTTACCCACAACATCTTGTGCAATCTGACCTCCTGCTACCTCTCCAACTTCATTTTCTGTGCTACACATACCCCAGCCTCCTCACTGTCACGGCAGCAAGCTGAGCCTTTGGTGTCATTTGCCTGATCACCTTCTACCAGATATTGGCCTGGATCATTCCCTCCCTTCCAGCCCTAAGAATAATCTAGGGGACTTCCAGCTTAAGGCTCTCTGCTAAATTTCCCATCCACCCCACCCTCCTCTTCCCCAGTACCCCTTGGCCACTTGCACTGCTTTAGTTTTCCTCACAGGACCAGATTCACACCACACATGCTTATTGTGGTTTTTCACCTAATGCAATTTAAGTTCCATGAGGATAGAAATCTTATCTGCCTCATTCTCTGCCAGTATGCCCAGAGCCTGGAAGGATGCCTGGAACATGGCAGTAGGCAATCAATATTCGCTGAAAACTGCGAATGGTGGGGTGGGAAAAGGGCAGCGCTCCTGGCATATTGCAGGCACGCAGCTGGTATTTAATCCAGCGTGGCACAGGTGATGTATTATTACTTCATCCAATCCCGCATTTCAGGAGGGAATTTCTAGTCTTTCTATAGTCCATATGTGAAGTGTCAGCAGGCCCTCACTCCCCTGCCCAGGCAGTGAGGGCCCAGGGCCGGGCTCCGGCTGCCTCCCTGCAGCTGAGGCAGGCTGCGTGACATGTCCCAGCAAACATCTTGAGTCCAACTTGTATCCTTCTCCTAGGACTATGTTCTCAGTGAGTATAAGCTATCCCGTAAAACTCATCAGAAACAAACAAATACATTCAGAGAAAGGAAGATCAAAATGTTAACAGTAAAAATTTTGTAGTGTCTGGATTAAGTGATTTTTTATTTTACTTTTATATTTCAAAAATAAACCATTATTTTAAAAAGAGAGAGAACAACTATTTTTAAAAGTACAGGTCTGTCAGGACAAGCGAAGAGGCAGTGCAACAGAACGAGGGGTTCTAGATTGCGGGAGTGTCAGGTTTCCTGAAAGAGCTCCCGCACTCACTTACTAAACCGCTGCCAATTCAGAATGCTGCTCCTGCCTTAAAAGAACCTTACCCTGTACTTTCCAAACTTAGTTCTGGGTCAAGTTTCATCATTTGGTTGATGATGAAAACGAGGCCCAGAGAGACACTGCCATGTGTCCTGCTGCCATACACAAAGCCAATCAGTGGCAGAGCTGAAACTAAAACCCCAGTGTCCTGACTCCCAGATTAAGGCTCCCCATTAATTTTCTATCTCCATCTCTCAGGTGGGGATGACTGCCTACCTGTGCAGAAAAGAGTCAAGCTGGTGGTCCTGACTGCTCTCTTTTCAAAGGCTTGCTTCTAAGGTTGGCCCTTGGCTGGTGTCTAGAAACTTAGGCTCCAGGAATGTTCAACACCATTAACTGATAAGAGTGGCTGACTCACTGTGCCTGAACAATTTGTGAAAAAAATATGGTTTATGCTGTGCTGAACACATGCTCTCCTTCTGGGAGTCTGGAATTTGGGTACTTGCCAGGCAGAAGTGCCGATGGGACCAGCCCCAGTGGAAATCCTGGGCACTGAGTCTCTAATGAGCTTCCTTGTTTGGAAGCTCATTAGAGCACCCAGAAGGGCCCTATGAGTGAATGTTGTGATTGTTATATGATGGCCATGCAGAGGGAGCCACACCCTCCTGTTAGTCCCCAGCACTCCCCGAGTCAGAGCATTATTCTGAGTGCCATCTTCATTCACTCACTATGGGTCTTCCTCCCTCACTGACCTATGAGCTTCTTATATGGCCTCTGTGTCTTATGCATGTTCGTGACTGAATCACCACATGACAGGGATGACTATCCATCCCAACTCCTTGTGATGATCGGGGGTTGGCCTGGTCCACCAGAAGTTCCTTTGTGCCATTCTGGGAACCATACCAGGGCTGTGTTGGAGACCACGAGGATGGCCTTCTATCCCTGAAGGTGGGCAGGGCTGCTCCTCAAACTGAGTATGACCCCGGAATTGGCCCCAGGCTCCCAAATCAGGCCCAAGATCAGATGAGCTAGAGCCGAAGTCTGGCAGCTCTCTGCTCTGGCTTCCCCTTCATCCAACAAGAGCCTGAAGGTTATTAATAAGATAGTCCCTGGGAAATCAATTAAGTGTCTGCTGCTGCAGAGTGTGAAGGAAGTGGGTCAGGGTTTCCGGGACCCTGAACACATGGCTTCCACCAGGATGGACTACAGATGCTCCTGCAGGCCTTAAAGAAACATCTGACCCAGCTATACAGAACACTGCTTAGCCTGGTTTCCTCCCTCGGGGACTCAGTTACCCTTGGGAAGTGCCATAGTCACAGAAGGAGAGGAGAAAGGAATGGGTCAACCAAGTCCTTGTGCTCTCCTTTGTCCCTCTGCTAGCCTTTCTTTTCCTTTTTTCAGCATAAAATCTAAATCCCTTCCGGTCATCCTACCAGCTGTGGCGGTATTTTCTTAGCTATTTATTTTAGTCTCTCAACACAGAGACTCCATTTGACAATTGGGGAAAGGCCTGTGACTGTTTCTCTGGCATTGGGAGGCTCCCTGTTCTGGTGGGGCTTGGCAAAGCTCCTTAGGACAGCTCTCTCAGACAGGCCCTGCTCAATGGGCGCCTCGGCCTCTGTTCAGGCTGTGCCTCCCCACCTCCCCAGCTGCACCTGGGGGCACCTGCTTGCTCTTCAACTCTCGGTCACACAACATCAGGGCGACTGGGAAGTCTTCCCTTTGTTCCACTCAGGTCTCAGGTGAATACATTTATTCATTCTGTTCCATCATTCTCTTATTTCACCTGTGAGTTTATATTTATCAAGCACCCATCCAGATGCAATCCCTGTGTTCTTGCTGGGGATCCCAAGGCAATTACTAATAAAACACATGTCCTCTGTGCTTACCCCTGTCATAGCATGTATCCTACCACGAGTGTCTATTCTATGACACGTCTTACCTGTTATGCACACAGTGAGCATTTGGTGAATATTTACTGAATAAGAAAGTACTGCATAATAAATAGTTGAGCACATATTGTGTGCTAAGACATTTTCAGACATTACCTTGTATATCTGCTACTACAGCCTTGTGAGGCATGATGGTAAATTGGATTAAAAGTATCTAAAAATTCCTGGGCATGTCTCTCTTTTGAGAAGGGAGACCTGTTGACCCTCCCCTTGAAGCTGGCTGGCCTATGACTGTTTTGACCATCAGAATATGGCCAAGCCTTAGAAGGATCAATGGTTTCTGTCTTAGCACCATGGAGCCCTGAGCCACTGAGTATGAAGTACAATTCCCTGCTGGGAAGACTGTGTGGAGAGGCCCTGAGACCACAATAGAAGGAGAGGGGTCCCACTGATGCAGCGTTCTAGCTGTCTCACCTAAGGTGTTGTGTCAGGCATGTGAGTGAAGCCTTTTTGGAGCCTTCAGACTAGCCCAGCTGATTGACCTCAGTTGATGCCACATGCAGCAGAAAAATAACCCAGCTGCACCCTTCCTGAAATCCTGACTCTCACTGTGAAGTATAATAAACTGGCGGTTTTTTAAGCCACAGTTTTAGCGTCATTTTTTATGCAGCAACAATCAGAACAGGAAGCTACTCATAATTCCTTCTTTTTTAAGGGAACAATTTAAGGTCTAAGTTCCTATCTAGTGAGCACTGGGGTAGGAGTTTCAGCATAGGTTGTGTCTGACCCTAACGTAAAACGCGAGCTTTGGACAACTTCTACATCAGGACCAAACTTACTTCTCTGAAGTTGAGAAGAGGTACAACCTATTTCCTCTCAACTCCTCAGGTAAGTAGAAGCTCAATAAATATTATAAATATTTTTCCAGTGACTTTTTCTTCAGTGTTGAAATGGGATGCAGATGCATATGGAGGAAAAGGGGGAAATGACTTTTAGAGTATGTCTTTAATGCTAGACACTGTGTTATGTGCTTCTCGCATTTATTTCCTCCCAACCTGAGAGGCATGCATTTTATTCCAATTTGCAGATAGAGAAATCAGGTTTGGGGGGTGATAAGGAACTGACCCAGCTAGTAAGTGGTAAAGCCAAGATAAGAGTCCAGGTCCATCTGACTCTAAAGCCCACATTCTTCCTACCTCACCATGATGGTCAAAATTACTTGTGATTCTATCTGCGAGACTCGACACTGAGCCTTTTTAAACTGTCTCTGTTGGTTTTGTGCGATCAACCAGTGAAGGTTAGTATTGAGATCCAGAATTCTGATTGTGTTATCCATTATATTAGGTGCCTCTCCCCATTTTAGGCCATCTTTAGAGGCACGGAGGGGCATGGAGGAAGTCTATCTCAAACATTTCATCTGGGTTTCAAGAATAAGTAGGACTTGGCCGGTCCAAGCAGTGAAGAGGAGGGCAACTCTGGCAGAGGGTTGTGCAAGAGCATATGCAAAGGCACTGAGGCATGAAGAGGATGAGATATTGGGGGAAGGTGATAAATACAGATGTATGTACACCTATTAGTATATACACATCATGCCATATAGTGAATATTATATGCTTAAGTATGGATATATGTAAAGTGGTGTACATTAGTATATGACACCATGTTAACAAACGTTATCATTTGGTGATAGATTTGACTGATTTTCTTTTCTTGCTTATTTTCATTTCCTAACTATTCTCCAGTACATTTATTACTTGAATAATAAAATATAAGGGAAAAAGAAATCAAGGTTCCCTGTAGTTTGAGCAATGGATGTGGGAGGATGGAAGGTCAGAAGGGCAGGTGAGGACTGGCTGGTGAGGCAAGAGAAGTAAACTAGGGCCACCTTCGCATCTCAAACCAACTTTGTGCATCAGGAAAACATCCCTGCTGCTTGTCTTCTACCTTCCGTTCCCTTGAAAAACCCAGAGAACCACCTGCTTTGATCCTAAGTGATAAAAATGAGCATCCAAGCCAAGGGAGTGGCTGCCATGTTTCGTGCAGAGAATCAGAACCATTGATTATTTGCTGGCCTCTTTCAGCCACGCACAGTCATTCAATAAGCACAATGTAAATAATAGAGATCTGATTAAGCTACTTTGGATGGGATGACATATAATTATCTTCCATCCCTCCCCCACCCCCAGTCACTGATGATAGCAAAGGAGGCATAGAGAGATACATCACACATGATTTTAAAGGTTGTCAGCAAAAGCAATGGTAATTAAGAGATTGGAGATGGGGCAGGTGGGGCTGTCTCTCTGAAAAATTTGCTTTTGGGGAAATGATTCCATAGGAGTAAAGTGGAGTAAAAGGACATTGATTTTCTCTCACTGAACCCCACAGGCTCAACATGCAAATATCACAATCATGTTCCAGGCAGTCAGATGGGTATACTTTCCAGTATAGATTAATTTCCCTTCATTAAATGCAGAATGATTTTGTCCTCTCCACTGACATGGGGCAGGAGTATAAGATAATAGGATGTATGTTCCCCACTACTTTGAGAAATAGGGTAGAGGGTTAAGAGGTGCCAGACTGGAACACTTTATCTCCAGTCCACACTGCTTGTCTTGTAGGGGTAGGAGGATGGGTAAATCTCATTTTGCTTCTGATATCTCTCTCTTTTCTCCAGGGAGTTTTGTTGTTTTCATAATCATAAGAAAATTTTAATTTTGGAAACAGAGTGGCTAATCAGAGGGAAGGAGGCCAGCTACTGAGTTCCTGAGCTGAAGAAAGCATTGCATAGGGCTGGAGAGGTGGCAGGCCCAGACCAGGAGACACCTGAAGATGGTGGCCAGGGTCTAAGCAGATAGCACTGCACACAGAGTCAGGCAACTGAGTTCAAATCTTAACTGTGCATCAACTGCTTCTGTGGCCTGAACTAGTCACTGACCCCCCTGAGTATATAGGGGGTGGGCCAGCAGGAAAGCAAGTCGGGGGAGGGGAGCAGAAGAGCGGGCAGAGCATTTACTGAGCACCACAGGCCAGGCAGGCTCCATACGAGGCATAGGGACACCACATCATAGTAGGGAAGGGAGGAGGTATGGACCCAATCATGGACTGAAAGCCTGATCCTATCACATACCTGTGCTGGACACCTTCACACATCTCTTACAATGGCCTGCTCCAGCCAGTAAGTCCCCATTGTGTAGCCAAGGAAAATAAGGCCCAGAGGGTGTAGCAACTTGACCAAGATCATACCTTTAGCAAGTGGCAGCTAGCCCTGGACCCAGGGACTCTTTGATTCTCAAGTCCACGCTCATTATGCCTTACTTCCATCTCTGGCAGTCCGAGAGCCACATCCCTAGGCTGCACACCTGACCCCAGCTTTCTGAGTCCCTGGGGTCTCAGCCAGGCTGCTCTCTGGCCACCTGCCATCCCTGCACCCCAGCCCCAGCCCGCCCACCACCATACCTGGTCTCCAGGGGGATGTTGCTGTTGAGCAGCCAGTTGTCCTGGGCATGGGCTGGCTCCTGTGCACCGCTGGCAGGGGGCTCTCCGGAGAGCGAGTGGTCCGTAGGGGCCGGGCTGGGGTTGCTCCTTGGAGTGAAGTTGCCCCGGTTCAGGGAGTTGATGGAGGCCGCGTGGTGCTGGTTGGGAGTGTGGGCGTGCGAGAGTGGAGGTGGTGGCGTCCGGAGCCGCGAGTGGTTCTGCAGACCGCCTGGGTGATCTAGGGCACAAGCATGCGTGGTCAGCGGACAGCTGCTTGTGTCCCCCCCTTGTATTCATAGGTTGAAATCCCAAGTCCAAATGTGATGCCATTTGGCAGTGGGGTCTTTGGAAGGTAATGAGGTTTAGAAGAGGCTAGAGAGTTGGCTCCCTCTACCCCCACCATGTGAGGATATAATAAGAAGGCGACTGTCTACAAACTAGGAAGAGGGCTCCATCAGACACGGAATCTACCAGCATCCTGATCTTCGACTTCCCAGCCTTCAGAACTGTGAGAGAGAAGTATCTGTTGCTTAAACCACCCAGTCTAAGGCACTGTGTCATAGCTGCCCATGCTAAAACAGAAATTGGTACTGAGAGGAGGAGTGATACTCTGACAAGTACCCGGAAGTGTGAAAGCCGTTTGGGACTGGGTAATGGGTAATGTGTGGGAGAGTTTTGAGGTGCCTGCTAGGAAAACTTAACCTATATAATAAAAAAGTAATATGCAAATTGACCGTCACTCCAACAGACAAGATGGCTGCCCTCATGTGGACACAAGCTGGCTTAAACAAGATGGCCAGCAGGGAGGGCAGTTGAGAGGGACCAGGTCTGCAAGGGAGGGGAGAGGGGGTGATCAAGTCTGCAGGGGAGGGCAGTTAGGGGTGACCAGGCCAGTAGAGGAGGGAAGTTGGGAGCAACTGGGCCTGCAGGAAAGGGCAGTTATGGGGCAAGCTGGCAGGGAAGTGGTTAGGAGGTGATCAGGCTGGCAAGCAGAAGTGGTTAGGGGCAATCAGGAAGGCAGGCAGGCAAAGCAGTTGGAAGCCAGCAGTCCTGGATTATGAGAGGGATGTCTGACTGCCCATTTAGGGTCCCTAGTATTGCCAAAAAGGGACTGTTAAGGAGATTCTGGTGAGAGCTCAGATAAAGAAGAGAGCAGTAGAAAAAACTCCCATCTTTTTGGAGAACAGATAAAAATTTATGTACAGAATGTTGGTAGAAATATAGACATGAAGGGCAATTCTAATGAAGTCTCAGGCAGAAATGAGGGTCATGTTATCAGACAATGGAGATAAGGTGATCCTTTTTATGAAGTGGCAAAGAACCTGGATGAACTGTGTTTATGTTCTAGTGTTTTGTGGAAGTAGAAGTCCTGAGCAATGAAATGGGATATTTAGCTGAGGAGACTTTTAAGCCAAGTGTTGGCATGGCTTGGTCCCTTCTGACTGCTTAAAGTAAAATACAAGGAGAGAGAAATGAGTAAAAGAATTGATAAGCAAAGCAAAACAAAATAAAACATAATTAAAGACTTGAAAACTTTTCAGCCTGTCTATATTAGGAAAAAAAAAAATGAGAAAGCATAAAGGGAAGAGAAATCCAAGGAGGTGGCTGATTGAACATTTGATTAGGAGATGAATGTAGGTTAAAATCATGGGCCTTAACAGCTGTCCCAGAAGGAGCACAGTCATTGTGAACTGAGGGGAAGGAGAGGGATGAAAGGTAGCTGCTGGACTTCTTAGATTCTACAGGACAAGACTATAGAGCTCTTAGGTTGCAAACTGGCACTATTCTTAAAAAAAGAAAAAAGGAAAAAGAAAAAAAGAAAAAAAAGAAAGGGAAGACTAGCCTGAAGCTGATTCAGAGATCATCAGGGCCACCGTTCAGTTTCAACAGCCTAAGACTAAGATAATTTGTGTCACTTAACCTCCTTGAGCTTCAGTTTTTTCACCTGTCAAAGGGGGATGAGCTTACTAAGGAAATCAGAGCTACAGTGATAGCAAATGAGGCAACCGATAGGAAGGAAATATTTCTGAAGTTCACAGTGTATAAAGCTTTCCTCGTCATTAGTTCCCCCACGAGAATCCTGCGTTTCATAGAGGAGACAGGATCAGGAAGCACAGAACCCAGACCAGGCTCTGTGGTATCCCAAAGGCTGGCCCAGGAGACTACTTTCTGGAAACTGTCAAGCTCAGTTAAATGTGAGGTTATCACTGTTATGGCTATTTTTAGTGGAAGATGTATCACTCTCGGCTTTTTAGGTAATTCAATCTTTTATGCTAATGCTAACTCAATCTTTTAAGCATTATGTTAATGCAAACCCAATCTTTTAAGCAAGACTGGTGAGAGTAGAGGAGAGGGCAGGTACAGAAAAAAGGAAATAGAGACCCATCTGAGCGATCACTTCTTTCATACAAACTGTTACCTTCAGGATAAGGCCCACTTGAGGACTACTAAGTCCTTCAGAGTTTGATCTACACCTGTCATTCCAGTCTCATCTCTCATCAGCTCTCTCCCTGTGCCCTCCACTCCAGCCACACTTTTCCAGAGAGGACAAGGGATTTGCTGAGTGGCCGAAACCTCAACACCAATGAGGAAGTTACCCAGGTATCCTTCGAGGATATGCCAGGCTGTGGTCCTGGACCAGGAGGGTGCCCACAGGCGGCCCCTTGATGGGAGGGGAGAGAACCTGGGAGCCAGAAGAACAGGCAGAGGGGCCCAGGCAGAGAGCAGACAGCTTTAGACCAGGCAGAAGGCAGGAATGTGCAGGGTCATTTGTTTCTGTCTAGCTGTCCTCAGGCAACACTTTAATGGAGGCGTTTGGAGCCTGGGACAGAAGCCAGCAGCAAGAAGTGGCCTCCTGGGATGACTGAGTGTCCCCCTACCCATATCCCTTCAGGCTGTTGGCTGCAGTCCAGCTTGCCAAGCAGTTAGAGGGTCTGTACCACTACTGTCCAGTGGTCATCAGAGACCGGCAGACAAGAGTGATCTAGTCCTTCCTAGTAGCCTCAATTTAGGAGCCAACCTCCTCATGACATTTCACCTAATTGATATTCATAGTCACTGCCATGTGAGCACCTACTATGTGCACTTTCATAGCTTTAACTTTTCTAATGGTCACAACAACCCCTAGGGGGCAATGTTATTGTCATTCCCATTTTATAGATGAGGAAGCTGAGGTTTATAAAACTAGTGAGTGGTCCTTACTAATTCAAAGCTTGAATCCTGCTACCAAACCATGGTGACTTTGCAGGAAACAGACATTTTTTTGACCATCTTGGCCAAATGTAGGAAAAGACCCTCAGTATAGACAGTAAGTGTGGAAGGACTGGTTCAGGTCAGGGCTGCCTGCAAGCCTACAGACTTCTGTTTTGTGACTAAGTGGAAAAGCTCTGGCTTGATAACTATTTGTAAGCACTGCCAACAGGCCTTCAATGATGAGATTCTAACTGTAAGACCAGTGGTCACAGATATGAAAATCAAAATTCTAAAAGTAAATTCTCCTATGGGAATAGGAAACATCTTGCTCCAAATTCTCCTCCATTGTTTTAAAGCTCATCTCAATTGCCACTGCCTTTGGAAAGCCTTCCTTGGTTTATCCTCCCTAAAATTCTTTTTTCTTCCATTGAATGCTGATAGCAGATGGCCTGCTTCGCTCACCTTTTCCTTCTCCTCCTGAGCTTGTGGTTGTAAAATGTCCTGTCCATTCTGTGCTCACAGATCCTAGATCTGGGCAGATGCTCCAGACGGGTTTACTGAGTGAATGGCTCATGTAAATGGCCTGGGCCATCCATCCAGGAGGATAAGGCTAGTGTAGAGGATAATTGTTTGTAAAAGATGATAGAACACCATGGGCTCTCTAGGGGGTAGATCCATGCAGGCCTTTACTTACTTGCCTAGAGCCAGAGTTCCAGATGCTTCGGCTGAGCTCTGTTTCCCTTCCCTCACCCCTTTCCACTGTGAGAATGCTTGGAGAGGGAACCTTGATGCTTTCCAGCTTCCCAAGGGAAAGGCTGTGTTTTGGGCCTCAGCTCAGCAATGGAAGCTCACTCAACTTCATCCTCTCCCCACAAAAGACATGACTTTCTCAAGGAGCAAATCTTTCCTCTGGTCTCACTGGAGTGTCCTTTCTGCTCCTATGACCAGGAGGGCAGGCTCGTGAGGGGCCTTCTTTTCTCCCTCCCAAGTTTACACTTCCATCTCCGGAGGGACACTCAGAACCAGTCCCCTCATTCAGCACGTGCCATGTGCCTGTCCTGTGCCAGGTCCTGTAAACCAGGTGTTGGGAATACAACAGTGAAAGAATGAGACAGAGATGGCCTGAAATAGGAGCTCTCTTCTGCTTTCTATTCACTAGCTGGGTGGCCCCCACTAACTCACTCAGCTCCCTGGTCTCGGTCTGTGTGCCTGTGACAGGGTGCACACATTCCCATGTCACCACTTTCTAGATGATGGAAAGCGATATCCTTTGCTCCAGTGCCAAGTACACAGTGGACTGCCATGCCCTGAGGGGGAGGACCCATGTGCCACTCATCTCTATATTCTCAGCAAATATTTTCAGACTATGGGGGACAGAACTGCCAGTGAGGTAGGTGGACTTCTTGCATGGACAAGCAATGGCTTCTTTCCTGCTCCCTGGGAGTAAGCGTCTTACATGGCAAAGCTGTGCTTTAAATTCCAATTTATATCCTCTTCTCGCAGATCTAGCCACCAAATGTATCTCTGAATCAAGCCCCAATACGAGTCGTTTCACTGTTACACTGCACATCTGTCAGTAAAGGCCACTTGCTTATCTGAGTTTTACATGCCTGGTTTTCCAGGAGAGTGTTTTTTTATTCCTCTACAAGTTGTTGAATATATTTATTTCCTTGTTCCCTCCAACACTGCAGACATTTTTCATTTTGGATTCACAAAAATCCCAAAGACCGAATCCTCCAGCCTGTGTTTCCCTGAGGCAAGATCATAGTGAGGTTTCTTCAGAGCACCGGGCAGAGCAGCAGGTAATAGAAAGGGATGGCGTGGAGGCCTGGGCACCTGGTGGCAGACAAGCTCTGTTCAGGTTCTGATTCTGACACGTATGAGCTCTGTTACGTTGATCAAGTTACTTAACTTTTCTGGAGCTTCGGTTTTCCTATCACTACATGGAGATAACAGCCACCTTGTAGGATTATTATGAGAATGCATGTAAAGTACTTAGCACAGTGCCTGCTTGCCAGTACAACAATTTTTTTTTTTTTAAATGGTAACTATGAATTCCACGGTTAGGATAAAGTCATGATGATTGATTGAATAAGTTGCAAAGTGCTTAAGTCATCACCCTGCTGGCCACTCTACGGCCTTTACGAAAGGGGTTCCAAAGCAAGAAACCTTGAAAGGGAAACAGCAGGGAACAGAAACATGGTCCTCTCTTGTGACAGCTGAATCCACTCTGGGCAGCCGCTGGCTTCCAGGAGCCCTGGTCCAGGAAGGTGCCTGTAGTGCAACACGCAGGCCAGAAGCCAAGAGAACGCCTGCAGCCTGACACTCAGGACTGAACACAGAGGGCTTCATGTCCTCAAAGATGGGGACCCCTTTCTGCATTAGATAAGCACATCAGAGCACGTGGGGGGGGTGGCTCTGTCCTGGGTTCAAGGCATACCCCAGAGAGAGGGCCCAGGAGGCAGTTCAGTCAACCAGAAAATTTAAACAGCTCTCCACTGTGTGCAGGGACTGGATGAGTCTTAAGGCGACGATGAGTCCTGACCTTGACAAATCGCCAGTGTTTGCAGAGCACACGTTCAGCCTTGCTCTGTGTCTGACAAGCTGCATGGTTTGGGGAAAGTCGCTGAAGTTTTCAGAGTCTCTAGTTCCTTACCTGTACACTAGAACACATCCTAGTAACCTAATAAAAGGAAGGGGAGGAAGAGGGCTGCCACAGACTCAGTACACAGAGACTCAGAGATGAAACAGAGAAGTTTCCTGACTGTGAGCTGCTCCCAGTCTAGTAAAGATACCAATGCAAAACAGTAATTATAATGGCATTACAATAGTTCACACTTATTGAGTACTCACTATGTGACTGGCTCTACCTGCTTTGCTTATGTAACCCTTTAATACCTCTATAAAGAAGGTGCTATTGTATTCCCCACGTTGTAGGTGAGGAAACTAAGCCACAGAAAGGCTAAGCATTTTGCCCTAGGTTCCAAAACTGTTAAGTGATGTCAGTCTGGTTCCAGAGTCCACTCTTCTTGACCCATGAAGTGCTTGTGTCAATGCCTGTCACAAGCATCAGATACTATAGCCCTGTCAGCCTACAGGACCAGCCCACTGGAGCCTCACGGAACAGAGGTGCTTCCCGACTGGTTGGTGGGGTCAGGAAAGGTTGCATGAGAAGTGACATGTGACCTGCATTAAAGGGCCTTCTAGGCTGGGAAAGATGCACCTGTGAGGGTCCAGAGTCTGAGAGGGAGAGGAGAGGGAGGGAGGGAAGGAGGAAGAGACACCTCTGAGGCATTCCTGTAAAAAGTGTGATGGCTGTAAGGGGCAGTGACAGGAGGGGAGGTGAACACACTGGCGACAGGCCTGGGTGTTGGTACCAAGAGAAAGGACTTAGCCTTTATCAGGAGGGTGAGAGGGCCTCCTTGATGGGCTTGGAGCAAGGGAGTGCTTGAGGAATATTCCTGGTGGCCACATGAGCATGACCCAGCCAGGGGCAGACTACAAGCAGGGCCCAGACCCACTGTAGACGCCTGGCTGCTAGAATGCTAGCGGAGTACGTTGTTATTCTTTTATGAGCATGTTCATGAGAGAAAGACATAAACTTCCAGAACTTTGGCTCAGGCAAAGAATTCGAATGTGTCGATAGCCCTGGGATCTAAGGCCAGCACTGGCTCCAAGAAAGGGTGCCAGGTCCTGTGCCCCTCATCCAAGCCTGTAAAACAGCTCACAGGCGCCCGAAGTTCTCCTTGCTTCGGAGTTAACGGTGACCCCAGCGTGCACTGTAGTCATTAATCGGGCCCTAAAGATTGTCAGATATGAAAGATGCTGGTATTTAATTATCATCGAACACAAAACTCCAGCTGCCTGAGAATGCCAAGAGAAAAGAGTTATTTGGCTTCCATTAAAATGCCATCGACTACCACTGACGCGGGATGGTGATGGAGCAGTGCTGAGAGCTTAGCTAATGAACCTTGGCCTGCACGACCAATTTGGAGAGGCCAGAAAGCTCTTTGTCACCGCAGTCGGCAGCCAGAATCTGATGGCCTGCCTTCCAGTCTCAGTTCTGCCTCCTCCAAGCTGTACAGTTGCAGACAACTGATTTAACCTGAGTTTCAGCTTCATCACTTGTCGAATGTATTTGGAAGCACCTTGCACACTGCACAGTCCTGTCAAAGGGTGACAGATAATGACCACCGTTGTTGTTATTGCTTCCACCCAGAATGAATAAAAACAGTGAGGTCCAAACTGGAACCACCAGTCTGAGCATGAGGTGAGGGGCTGAATTTTTTGTGGTGTTTTCTCTGCCCACTGATTCCCTTCCCTGAACAAATGCTTTCTGTTCTCTTTTATGGCTGCTCTGTTCATTCGATGTCATGGCCAGTGTGCAGGGACTCCACATGGCATTTAGCCTGAAGCCCTGATGGACTCACAGAGGGGGAGGGGCAGCAGACTGTGGGGCTTCCTGAGGCTGCCCTTTTAGTTCTTTCTTTCTTTCTTTCTTTCTTTCTTTCTTTCTTTCTTTTTCAAATTTTCTAAAATTGCTTTTTAGAGAGAGGGGAGAGGGAGAGGGAGGGAGACACATCGATGTGAGAGTGTAACATCCATCGGCTGTCTACTGCACGCCCCTCCTGGGGATTGAGCCCACAACCTGGGCCTGTGCCCTGACTGGGAATTGAACCCACAACTCCAGGTTCATGGAACAACAGACCAACCAACTGACTCACACCAGCCAGGCTGCCCTTTTAGTCTTGATAGGTAGTGAAATAGAGAACCCTGAAGTCACAATATGGCAGGCCTTTGGGAGAACACTCAAACTGCTGAAGTGCTTTGTATTGAGGAATAATAACGAGGGAACATTGTACAGCACAGTGGTTTTCAAAGAGGGAGCCTGGAATCAGGGAAGGGGTGTTTTCTGGTTGTTACAGTGACGGGGAAGCACAACTGGCATTTGGCAGGAGGGACCCAGAAAGCCAGCCACATGCCTGCACGGGACCCAGCGACCCTCAGGGGCATGCAGTCCAGTCAGCAGATCTTAGTCAGTTTGTCTCTCCCATCCAATCCCCAGTTTCAAATTGCTCTCTGCCCTTCTCTGTCACAGGAGGCTGATCTCTAAGGGGTCACCCAGGCTTCCTTGCTGCTAACCTTCCAGACAGGTTGGCTAGTTGTTAACACCGCAGGACACTGAGAAGTGGGAGGAGAGAGAGGCAGAGGTGCCCCCTGCGCCATCCTCTGCAGCCTGCTTCAGGCAGTAGCCGCAACCCTGAAGGCTACTCCAGTTTATGGATGGGCAGCTGGACAGGTGGCCGGCTGGAGTGGTGTGAGGAAGCTGCCAAGAAGAGCAAGAACTTTGAACTGGGCACTGAAGTACAGACAGGATGGAAGTGGATAGGGGAGGGGAGGGCATTCTAGGCATTGGGAAAAGCAAAGGCCCCCAGGCTGGGAGACAAAGGCCCCTTAAGGAGCAGAGGTTGACCAGGGTGGAGCCTCTCATAGAGCCAGAGGGGGCAGGCACCTTCGGGGCTATTCAGAGGGCTTTTAAAGCCAAGTGCTAGAGTACTCACCCACAAGAGTGAACCAGAATCCCCGGGCTTCATGGAAATGCACATGGGATTCCTCATCCAGCCACAAAGGCTCTCCTAGGGTGGGAATGGGGGTGATGCACCCTGATATCTTGGACTGGACAGTGGAGGGAAGTGGATTGTGGGTCATCACACTATTGTAGAGGCTGATCTCCTCTTTAGGTCTCTGGAGCAAGTTAAAGTTGACCCTGGGTTTCTTAGAAACTGTTCCTATGGGGGTAGGCAGAAGAGCAAGGCTGTTAGCTTGGAATGAAGAGTTAGAGAAGGGCTTTAAAAAATGTGTGTGTCTAGGAATCCAGGTGCAGTACCACAAATGTTTTGTTAGTTCTCCAAGTCTTGTCTCTTGCGCCACACAAGCTATAGCTGGGAAATTAAACATCCAATGACATGCTATAGTAGTAGCCTAACACTGCAGAACTGTTCCCAGCTTTACTGTTAACTCACTCTGTGTCTTTGGGAAGGTCCCCGTCCCCTCTTTTTGCCTCAATTTGTCTATCTGAAAAATAAGGTTCTTTGATTTTATAGATGCTCTGCCGAGGTTCCTTGTGGCAGCCTGAATCCCCAAGCCTTCCCTCATTCCTCTTGGGGAATTTCCTAAAAGGAAGACAATAGGCAGAACACCACTGTGCCTTCAAACAGCTAGAAGGGGAGAGAAGAGGCTCTAGGAGAAAGAATCAGGACCAAGGCCAGGAAGTTACCTGGAGCAAAAACCAGTTCAATTTAAGGAATCCTTCCTGCCAAGCTCTACGAGGGATTGCCTCCCCAAATAGTGGGCTCCCTGTCAATCAAGTAGAGGCTGAAATGGCTAGCTTCAAACTCTTCCCTGAACTTCCAGCCTCTGACAGTCTAACGTAATACATAATACCAAAGCCTCCCTGCTCCCCAGCCCTCAGTTCTGCTCCCTCTCCTATGCTACTGCAACAACATCATCAGCTGCTGCCAGAACCGCGCACCCAATCAATCAAACCAGACCTCTGGGAGTCGCCATTGTCTCCTCCCTCTTTTGCAGGTTCAACAACTTGATGATTACCAAGAACTCTAGCTTTCACCTTCTAAATCTCTGTGGGATCCTCACCACTCCCGCTGTCACTACCTTAGCTCAGGCCCTCATCTGTGGACACCTAAGCCAGGGTCATAGACGACATAAGTGGCTCAGCCCGCAGGCTCACCCGCCTCCCAGTTCATTCGCTATCCATCAGCTGGAGTGAGCTTCCTTAAAGAAAATGATCATGGCCACTCCCCAGCTATAAAGTTTTCAGTAGCTCCCCACTGCCTCAGCACAAGACTCCTCAACATCTGGCCTGGGCCCACCACTTTAGGGCAGCACCCACAGCTCTCCACTCCTCTCTTTAAAAAGGCACCAAGGTTAACAGGCTAATTATAAGCCACTTGTGACACTCCTCACTGCTTGTCTCAAATCTATGGCTGAGCACAAGCTGGTTTTCTTCTGTATAGATGGCTTTCTTCACTCTTTTACCTGGTTAACTCAGATTAGAGTTACCTTCTCCAGGAAGCCTCTCTAACCACCACCCCCAGTTTTGGTTAGAGGCCCCTCTTCTGAGCTTTCCTGGCCCTCTTGGCTCACTCTGAGTTATCATTTGCTTGCATATCTGTGTCTTCTGTAAGCTCCAAGGAAGACAACTTATCTTAATATTAGAGGCCTGTTACCACCAAATTCGTGCCCTGGTGGGGTTTCTAGGCCTGGTAAGCAATCAGGGACATCAGGTTTCCCGACTCCCTCCCCCCCTCCTTCTTTCCTTGCTGTCCCACAGCTGCCACCACCCTGTTCTCTGTCCCAGCCTGGGGGGAGGGACTGGGAGGTTGGCCTGCAGGCCCCATCGGTGATCTGGGCCTGCATGCTGGGGGCAACTTCCGAATTGAGTGTCTGCCCCCTCAGATGGTCAGTGTGCATCATAGCAACCAGTTATTCCGGTCATTTCAGTTGTTCTGTTGTAATAGTCACTTAGGCTTTTATATAGATAGATAGATATAGATATAGATATAGATATAGATATAGATATAGATATAGATATAGATATAGATATAGATATAGATATAGATATAGATATAGATATAGATATAGATATATAGATATAGATATAGTTATAGATATAGATATATATCACAGGTAGTGAAGCTAGAGGCAGACAACTTCTCTCTTTGGGGTACATGACAATCTCTTTTACCCAGGGGCTGTCACGGAGTCTTGAGGGGCATGGTATAATTTGAACACTCTGGGCACTCCAATCTTTCTCTTTAAACTTGAGCTGACATTTTCCAAACTGTACAGGGTAGACAGCTGATCACTGAGGTGGGCATAATGGTATTTTTATCAACAGCTGAGGATGCCATGAAAAGGAAATCAAGACAATGAATCTCAAGGCTCCCACAGGGAGCAGTCTACTTTGTTGAAACAGATGCCAGCACTGAAGGTCAGGGCAGTTTATCAGATTGTTTTTCCTTACTCTACCCATCCCCCACCATGGCATAGACCCTGCAGGAGGCTAACTATCAGCACACAGAAAGGTGACTTCTTATCCATCATGTTCATGTGCCTCCCCTGCATTTTATATTCATCAGTAATTTTCAAGAAACTGCTTCCTCTTGGAAAAGACACTGACATCTCTGGATGAAAGCAGCAGGTGGCCAGAACCCACAGACACTCCTGCATGGTGGTTAAGTACCAGGGCTCAGGCTCAGGCTGCTTTGAGTTCAAATCCCATCTCTTCTACTTACATACCGGCCATGCTACAAATCTTTTCTGGACTCCATTTTCATGCCATGAATCTCATTCCAAAAGCACAGTGCTGAGTGAGTGCTGAGTCAGATGGAAGTGTGTTTGGAACCAGGGTCCATCATTGAGTAGCTTAGTGGCTTTGGATGAGTCTACACACTGAAACCCTTGACTTTTTCATCTGTAAAATGGGGTAATAGTGCCATCTACTTCTTGGGGTTGTTTCAGGAAAGGAGTGAGACAGTGCAGGTAGAGTCCTTAGTACAGTGACTGGCCAATAGATAAGATTCAGATGATGTTAAGTATTAATTCACTCTCATAGCTCCTTAGGACTACCTCTAATTACATTCCCCTGGAACTGTAGGGTCTCCAAGAGCAGATATCCTATCTGTCTTTTCACTAGTGCTTGGTCTTCCCTGTACCTTCAGCTATCTTTCCTCAGGCTATTAAGTTCTCTGTAAATGCTGTTGAATGAAACTAAATGGAGCTCTTATCCATGCAGAATTTGTCGGGGGACAGAGAATTAATATTTACTGACACATGACTATAAGCAGAGGTCTTATAAAAGTCTCCTTCCATATTCAGAGCAACACTGTGAAATAAGTCTTAATTCCCCTATTTTACAGAAAGGAAAACTGAGTCTCATAAACCTGTTCATGTCTTTGTTTATGACTTTTTTTTTTTCTTTCAACAATGGGATATCTCAGGTCCTAGCATTGGGTGCAACTTTATTAAATGTAAACATTTATTAATTTTTAAAAAATTTATTTGAAAACAGAAATATATAATCAGAAACCTGCTCATATCTACACCACTAGGAAATGGCAAAGGCAAGACCCCTATCTCTCTGTTCTTTCTACTCCTAATGCCTAGAAGCAAAAGAAGAAGAAAAAAATCTGAAGTACTTAGGCTGAGTGGGTATATTCAGCAAATTAATGCAAAAATGTCTGTATTTTTATGGCAAAACAGCAATCCTATCAATAGTTTGGAACACTACAAAAAGTTTTAGTGTTTGATAATATACCATAACAACCACCCTTGGAAGTAGGTGTAAGTATCCTCCTTTTACATATGAGAAAACTGAGGCTCTGCAAGTCTGAGTAGCTTGCCCAAGCAGCAGAGCCCTTAAGCAGAGACTCCAAGCTCAGTGCCCTCCCCAGCCTCTATAGGAGGATTTCCATGCAAATGCCTTCTTTCTGACCAACAAGCACCCACCCAACAAGGCAGCCTAAAGGCTTCTGCTCCAGTGTTCTCTCCTGTCTTCCTCAGGCCATAAAACGCCCACTTAGGGGAAGAGGCAGAAAACATCTAACTCATTATTCAGATCAGAGAGATGCTTTTCATCATTCATGACATGACCACATGTGGCTTTTCCTTTTGATATAAGCTCAGGAGATCTTAGGCAGGTCTTCCATCCATCAATGTCGATAAATCAAGTCATATGAGAAACAGACAAAAGGCGTTTGTCCTCCTGAAGTCCTCTGCAGAGTGTCCAGCTCAATCCCCAGGCCATAGAACTCTAATAATAGTACTAATAACGGCCTCAAAGTATTGAAGGCTTACTGGGCTGCTAGGTACTCTGTTAAGCATCTTAATGCACATTTTTTGCCATTTCATCTACTCATGAGTCCCCAGAGGCAATGTAAGAGGAGCACAATACAGCATATTAGGAGTGGACTCTAGAGCCAGACAGCATGGGTTTGAATACTGGCTCTACCACTGCCTAGCTGGGTGGCCTGGCACAAGTTACTTAATCCTTCTTGTACTGCACTTCCCTGACTTTAAATATGGAAATAATAGTCATGGGTTGGGTAGGAGGGTTCATGTGAAGTGTTAAAACATGCATGGCACATAGCAACTACTCACCAAATGCTATTATTATCTCTATTTTACAGAAGAGGAAACTGAGGTTCAAAGCCCAATGAGCATCCATCCAACCCCAACAAGGCAGCCTAGATGCCTCTGTTTAAGTATTCTTTATAGAGATGCCAGAGGCCCAGCTCACAAAATCGTGTGCAGGTAGAATCCCAAGGCCTAGCCTGTGATCAGGGCCATCTTCTGCCCACTCACCAGTCCCCAGTCCTTTCCTGCTGCCACTCACCCTGGTTCCCAGTTCACCATCCAGTGATCAGAGCCTGTGGGCTAGGGGGAGGGACTGAGAAGTGGTCAATGCACCTCATAGTGATTGGTTGATCAGTCGTTCCAGTCATTATGCCATTATGGTCGCTGGCCTTTTATTATATAGAATAATTTTCTCATGCTCCATTGCTACTCAGTGTCTGACTTCAACTCCCATGCTCTTAATGCTGATGGCACATTTTTCACCTTCCACTTAGCACATAGTAGGTGCTCCATAAATGATATTATTATTATTGCTTGACAATGCCTCCTGAATCAATGCTCTCCTAAGATAACTGCTTCCCAGCTCCTGCCTCTTTTCTTGCCTACAGAGCAAGTCCTCACAACAAGGGCACAGGCAGCACCGCCTTTAATTCAATGCAAAATGTACAGTGTGTGGGCGCCACCTGGGCTCATTCCCCAAGTGAATTCTTTCCTCTCAGCTGTGGAATATTTTATTT
Source organism: Pipistrellus hanaki (assembly GCF_964339955.1). Lineage (NCBI taxonomy): Eukaryota > Metazoa > Chordata > Mammalia > Chiroptera > Vespertilionidae > Pipistrellus > Pipistrellus hanaki. The sequence continues at coordinate 38,936,363 of NC_140511.1, read as the reverse complement.
TTTACCAATTTCTGAATCTACTTATGTTAAAAAAAGAGAGAGAGAGAAATCCAATCAGCCCAGCTCAGGTTTGTGAGACAAATAATGCGGCTGGCATAGAACCTTAATCAAACAGTTATATTCATAACCACAGTGATCACTGCTCTGCTTAATTTATACAGCCCAGGGCCGCAGAAAGAAAGTGTCTCTTGATGATGCAGGATGCAGTGCGCAGGCTCAGTGACATCCTGAAGGGGCATCTTGATGTATCTGAAGCAAATCTGCATTTCGAGGCACATCTCCTAAGAATTCTACCCACACACAAATGTCATCCTACATTTTCTTTTCTTTTTTTTTAAATAAGGAAATAAAATAAGTAAACTTTTGCCTGGTTGCTTCCTCTGTTTCCTGGAAGAAATACAGTAGAAAGGCCAAGCTTCCTCAGTGTCCTGGAGAGGACAAGTACTTCAGAGTCTGGTGGACATGGGTTACTCAACTTCTCTGAGAACATCTATAAAATGGATTTCTGATAGGACCAAGAGAGTTCAGGGAAGGAATCCCTAGCACTTGGCCCACTGCTGGCATGAAGTAGGCCCTGTGCTTACAGAATGTATAAGTAAATGAACTAACAAATGCTTTATATTAAGCAGAAGAACACTAAATGGTGGGAAGATATGGAATCAGAAAGACTTAGATCTAAATGCCAACTCTACCATTTACAAGCTATTTGATCTTAGATAGGTCACATAACTCTCTAAGGCTCAACGTTCCCATCTATGAAAGGAAAAACAATTAGTCACATCTTGCAGGGCTTCTATAAAGTTGAATAATAGTGAGATTAATGATATAAAAAAAAATAAGAGTAGCTAGCACACATATAGTACATACTCTGTGCCAGGCACCATCTAAATGCTTCACACATACTAACCCATCTTCATAATACCTTTATGGGGTAGTTATTATTGTTACTCCTGCTTTATAGGTGGGGAAACTGAGATATGAAAAAGATGTTATGTAACTTGGCCCAGGACCAAACTGCACAATGGAGACAGAATCTAAACCAGGCAGTCTGGCTCCAGAGTTTGTTTTTCTAACCTTCCCGCTCTATTGCCTGGGCAGTTCATGCAAAGTGCCCAGCGAGGCAAGCAGAAGCCCCAACGCTGGCAGTGCAGCCTTACTGCAGGACGATGGCACAGTTTTCGGCTGTGCTTTTCACAATAATGGCAACTACTCACAGCAACCCTCTACTTAGGATCTCTAATGGCCCTGAAGCCACAGTTCGGACTAAGTCTGAGGTGTTGTCAGAGTCTGGCTCTGCTGGTGACTTTATCTAGAGACCTGAATGATGGAGGTAAAATGAGGCAGATGCTCTCCACTTAGTCTATGTTTCTGGAAGACACTCAGGGTTCCTCTTGCTCAGGGCTGTTTCCTTCCCCATTGCCCTTGCTTCCTCTTTAGTGTACCTATGTGCCTTGTGTTTGCTTCACATTTCTTCTGATAATAAAAAATATCTCTTGTTTTGGGGATCCCTACTCTCAGCCAATGTATATGGAAGGAACTGGCTGCAGGGTGGCCAATGCGAGCATCCAGTTCTCTGGCCAGTGTGTTATATTTAGACTGGGACATGTGACCCTGGTTAAGTCCATCCGGGTCAAACCCAGGATTTCGCTGGTGCTATGGGAAAGAGGCCTTCTTTTCCCTGGTGGCATAGAATATCGGTGTGAGAATGAGTCCAAAGCAAAGAGAAACAACATCTCGAGACAAAAAAGAGATTTATGAAGACTATTTCAATGCCAGAATCTACTACAGTTATGGGAAATGTCCTCCTGGATTTTTCAGTTATATCACCCAATACATTTTTTTTTCCTTAAAAAAAACACCACCACCACCACCAAAAACCCGTGAGAGGTGGTTTCCATCCTTTAGAGTTGGGAGCTCAGTCTAACCCACTCCCACATTGACTTAGGTTTAAGTCCCTGTCACAGTCCCCTCCTCAACCCACGAGATTGAAACTCAATTCAGAGACTGCTACACCACAACAAAGCCCTTCCATACAAATAGGCCTGGCCATGCAACCTTTTGATCCATGAACGTGAACTCACAAATACACTAATGTGTGCATCCCTGAGGAGACTTCATCCCTCCATGTTCCTTGCACACAGCCCCATGCTTACACACGGTAGGTGCCTGTGCCCTGACATTACCAATGTTTAAGCCAATGCCCACTAACATCCTCACTAATGAAAAAGAATGTCCACTACTCTAAAGAATGAACACTTCTACCTCATAAGAAAATGTCCTGTGATGCGCTGTGGATATTAAGTCATAAGAAAACGTCCCATTCCAGGGGGCAAACCATGAACAACCTGGAAACAGGAGCAGCAGCAGCAGCAGCAGCAGCACTGAATCTGAGGTGGGGGCATGTCCATGGGTTGCAGCACCAAAGGTAGGCGCCACCCATTCAAATTCCCATCCTCTAGCCGCACTATACAGGGACGCTGTTACTAATTACACATTGATTTCTTTCTTCTCCCTGAGGACCAACTATCTCATCCCTCCCTAATCTAATGAAATGAGGCGAAAACAGCCATCTGATACATGCTAGGCATCCTCCCAGAAAGGAAGTCATCAAACAAGATGTTACAAAAAACCTTTCAATGTCTCCATTCCCTTAACTGCCCATGCAAATCAGGCAGAATCATTCCAAAGGGGAAAAATGATGCCCAGGCTGTGGCTGTTCCTCATGACCCTTCCTGTGTTGAGTCGACCAGAGAGGTGTCTTTGTGATGGTCTCTTCCCCAACCAGCGCACACTAGGCCTCTTGTGTGCCAGGCACTGTGCTCGGTACGGTAGATGTATGCTGTCTGGTGCGTGGTGCAGACAGCACTGTGACGTTCTGCCACTATCATCCTCACAAATGAGGAAACCGAGGCTCGGAGAAGGGAAGGGATTGGCCTGGGGTTACCCAGTAAGTGGTGGATTCAAACCCAGCACTAGCTTGACTCTTCAGGCCCAGGCTCTTGCTATCCCTCTCCTTGATCTTCACCCTTCTTGCCCCCTCCCCCCCTCCCGGCATTGGCTTTTATGTTAAATGGACTGAGCAAAGCGAGGAACAGCCAGCCTGTAAATACCGGCGTGTGTACAATGTATTGGGTCCCTTTATAGCTTGGCATTACGTAAGCCTGGAGAAAGTGGGTGAGATGCCTGGGTTTGTCCTGCCCAGATACCCCAGACACTGTGACCCTACAGAGAGCTCAGCTCCCTAAAGTAGAGGTCCGCCTGGGGATTGCCCTGTCACAGTGACCACGTCCAGTGACCAGAGGGCTTTTCCCAAAGGAACTTTAAATACACATCTCTGTCTCCTCCTCACTAGAACTCAAATGTAGCATTTAGGAATGCTTCTAAATGCCTAATGCCTTCATGAAGATAGAGTCCGACCACCCTTCTCAGACACACTGGAGCTCTGAGCTATAATTATGGACACTCTCTCTCTCTCTCTGACCCTCATGTTTGCCTTATCTGAGCCCATATGTGCAGTATAGCAGGCAGTCACTGTAGGCAGGCTCCTGGGGAATCCTATTCTCCCAAGGGACAATGGGAGGCCTGGAAATGAAAGGCATGGGGCCACGGCAAAGAGGACTGTCAGTCCTGGCAAGCCTCGTGTCTGGTTGACAGCTCAAGGCGAGTTTCATTCTGGGCCCATCACTAGGCTGAGATCTCACACTGCCTACTCTACGCGTGAATTCAACATCCTCTGAGGACCAGGAGAACACCCTCAGGGCCTCAAACCCACAGACCTTTCCTTCCCTGACCTCAGAATATGGATTCAAATCAACCAAATTTCACTGGCACCTCCTGTGTAGAAGGCCTTGTGATGGGCACAGAGAGAGGGAGTGAGGTACATGAATATCAGCCCTGCCTTCAAGGCACCAAGTCTCCTGGAGGAGGTAGGCTTGGAGACAATGAATTTAACCAGATGCAGTAGGAACTGTTGGCATGTAGGGTGTATATGGAGTGTAATGGAGCTGGCAGGGATTTCCTCTTGCAAATTTGAGAGAGAGCCTAGGAGAAGACAATCAATGCTACCAGATGAGAACATGTAGCACGCACCCTGCCAAACATGTCTACCTGGTCTCAGGGGCTACTCTGGAGGCCTTGCAGATGGATTCCATGATAGGGAAAATGAACAAAATACACAGGGAATATGCGCTGTACCATTCAAAAGACAATTCATTAAGTCCTTCCCTCATGATATCTCTATGATGACAGTTCTTGTTACTTAACTCTTCCTGGGTTTTTGCCCAGTATCTCCCAGTAGGTCCACGTGTCTATAGGCTTCCTCAAGTCTCTGTTTCTCCACAGAGTCCACACGGTGCTCTGCATGGAACAAAAGCTGACTCAACTATTCCTGACAAAATGAGGACTGTGTTTCTTCATGATACAAGAACACTGATTAGACCGACTCAAGAGAAAATACCATTTCTGAATAGTCTATCTAAAGGCAGGTTTTCATGTCAAAGAAAATGCTTTGCATGGTAGCATGAAGACCAGAAGTAAATTATTGTAGCAGTGCAGGAATCTTGGTTTGATGTGTCGAATGTGTGATTATAGTCCAGCAGGTATCATAACTACAGGGGTCTAGGGCTTTATATCAGAAAGTTAAACAAAAATGTTCCTCAAGTACAAAATACAAAGAGCAGCACTAGGGAGGTTCAGTAAGGAGGTAGGAAAATCTCAGGATGGATGTGAGGATGAAGCGAGAAACGGGAGTCCACAGCGAACTCCTGGCATACAGCCGATGGTCAGCCATCCTCAGCACCATCACCTTCTTGCTGTCTCCTCAGACCAGAGGCATCAGCTCAGCTAAGAGTTTATTTCAATGCCTGGCATATAATTGATGCTTGAGGAAGAAAAAAGTTAAAGAAAGAAATTCTCTGGGGGAAAAAATGCTTAAGAAAGGAATGGTTGGTTTCTGCTCTCAACTGGAAGACAGAGCAGCAAACAATAAAAACCTAAGGGCAGCAGGCAGGCTGGTGTGGTGAGGGCTGGCTTCATGGGTGCATGGCCACTGTGTCACACAGGCTCCACATGCAGAGGGCCCTGCACTCCGTTTGCTGTGCTGTCGCCATCTTGAAATTCTTAAAAATGTTTGCACTGGATCCTACCAATTATGTAGCCTGTCCTGGATACGGGAAAGAACTTTGCCATCCAACTCCATTCTGCCCTTTCCCCACTGAGTGATCTAAGGGACAGACCATCCCTTGGGTGAACAAACAGTTTAGGAATGAGCGTATGACCAAGTTATGGCTAGGGAAGTTTGCTGGAAGTTTCTTGAAAAATTCTCCTTTGTTTTAATACTTAGCAATGGGAAGCCAGTCTCTCTTGCCAATGAAATGAAAGAAAGTAGCATGTTACGCTATCTTGCTACTAGCAGCCATCCTACAACTACAAGGGGGAACGAGCTTGAGGACGATAGAGCAGAACTGTGGAAAGAACCTGGGTCCAGGATGATACTGCTGGTCACTGGGGCAGCCAAGCCTAAAGCGTACCCTACCTTTGAGCTCCCTTCTGTGTGACACAATATATGTCCTAATACCTGGTATTTTCTGTTCATTGCAGCCTAAAGCATCTTAATTGACACTGAATTGACCAACTTCGTTTTAAATCCTGATACTGCCACTTACCAACAACATGCCTTTGAGCAAGTCCCACTTTCTCTCCTCCACTGGAAAATGAGGGCTAATAATCACATTTTATAAGACTGTAGTGAAGATCAAAGGAGGTAATGCTTGTGAACATGCTCAGAGGGTGCCTGGCACGTAGCAGGGGCTCAGTCAATGGCAGGTATATGATGATGATAATGTCTGGACCTAACAGATCGCCATCTACCACTGCATTTCCTGGTGCTGAGTCGATGATAAGCAGAATTTTCCAAGCGTAAAAAGCAGCAGAAATCTTTAAAAATATTTTGACATAAATTGCAACGTACAACTGTATCAATAAACATAAATAACTTGATGAGCAAATTCAATCGCTTTGCACATCATCAAGGCAGTTGGTGAGTTCCTTTCTGAAATCTAGACATTCCCCCCCCGCCCCCCCCCACCACCTATCACAGTGGGGTTTCTTCTTTACAAATGCTAATCACAGGATTCACCTACGCAGGTTATGATGGCAAAGCTGTGATGTTGCAAAATAATCTCATACCCATTGCCACGGATATAAAGCATAATTCCTATTTTGATGTGAGTAGACTTCCAAATCCTAATCCTCACTCTGTATTCTTTGTCCTTTTGAAAATTTCCAGCCTCTCTTTCTTCCCTAACAAAACAAAACAAAAAGTACCAATTGAGATGTGTGTGATGTCAGTTTCAGGGCTACATTTTGGGCGTAGAATAAATTCTAATTCTTTGGTGATGGATGATGCACAAATTCTATCCATCAGCATTTTAGCTGTTTTAAAAGAGCAGGTGTCCTGGACCACTTTGCAACTGGATAGTTCCAAGTGGACCTTGGGATATTCCAACTGGGAGCAGCCAGAGAGATGCTTTTTATCCTTCCTTGAAATGTATTGATATTTGTGGGGAAGGAAAATGCAGGAGATCTGGGGTCTGTTAGCAACTTGACAAACACCTATCCAAGTAGGGGAGTTGCCTAAAGATGGCACCAGTTATGCTGGAGACATGGTGAGAATATGGATCTGTTCACACACTTCTGTGCCAGTTTGAAAACTGTTTCCATGAGGTTCTCTCACACAACTTGAAGTGGAAAATTCAGAGGTCATTTCCCCACTTGTAGGCCTATGCTGGCTCCTTGATACCATCAAGATAAATTCCAAGTTTCTTAGCCTGACAGGCAAGTTTCTTTAAGATCCAATCTCTTTTCAGACTCACCCGTCACCATCTATATATATATAAAACCCTAATATGCAAATACACTGAATGGCAGAACAACTGAACCAAACAACCGGTCGCTATGATGTGTGCTGACCACCAGGAGGCACGCACGAAACATGGCAGGCATTGGCAGCAGGTGGCAGAACCTGAAACATGACAGGTGTTGGCTGGTGAAACAGGTGAGCAGGGGCACCTGACCAAGGTGGGGTGCCGGTTGCTGTCATCGGGGTGAGCCTCTGGTGGTTACTGTAAACTCTTTGCTCCCGTGTGCCACAGTCCTGCCAGGCACTCACATCTGCTGCCAGAGCTGGCCCTGCTCACACCTGCTGCCAGTTGCTGGAGCTACTGCTCACACCCCTTGCCGGCACCCGGCCGGTCCTGATCACTCAGCACCGTCAGCGGGTGCAAATGGCAGCTGCGGCCCTGATGGCCCCTGAGGGCTTCTCCACCTCCCCTTGCTCCTGAGTGGCAAATACCACTCACACCTGCTGATGGCACCAGTCCCACTTGCACCCCCTGCTGGTGCCAGCCCCAGTTGCTCTACATCATCAGTGGGTATGAGCGGGGTCAGTGCCTTCATTGCATGGGAGCAGTGGTGGTGGGAATGGAGCTGCCAGAAGAAAGGGGACTGGGGGCCATGGCAGGAGGGCATGGGCAGGGGCATGGAGGATGGGCAGAGACCCGCCCCTGTGCCCATCACAGCCTCACAAGTTCCTTTCAAGGTGCACAAATTCGTGCACTAAGCCCCTGGTATCCCTTCTATTAAGGAACCTGTCCTAGCCACACTGAACCATTTGTAATTTTTCAAACAAGAAAGTAAAAGAAGGGTGATCGACAACTCTAAGAAGAAAGAAGGAGTGTTTAAGAAAGGAGGCATGCTGCGACTGACGGGTCCCAGGTTCGATTCCAGTCAAGGGCATGTACCTTGGTTGCGAGCACATCCCCAGTGGGGTGCGTGTAGGAGGCAGCTCATCGATGTTTCTCTCTCATCGATGTTTCTAACTCTCTTACCTCTCTGTAAAAAAAAAAAAAAAAAATCAATAAAATATATTTTTTAAAAAGGAAAGGAGGCATGGTGATAGTGTGCTACTTAGCTCAGGAGCCCAAAAACAAAACCAACCTCCAAAGTTCATATTTTACATAATCATCTATATATATATAAAAGGCTAATATGCAAGGTGTCCCTTTGGGAGTTTGACTGGGAGACCGGGAGTTCAATGGCTCACTATGACGTGAGCTGACCACCAGGGGATGGTGCCGAACAAAGGAAGGCCTCAGCTGGCAGCCAGCAACTGGGAAAGGAACACCCTGGCCAGCAGCCAGAGGCCCCAATAGGCATTGATACCGGCCAGGCCTAAGGATCCTACCCATGCACAAATGTTATACACTAGGCTTCTAGTCTATATATATAAAAGGCTAAGAGATCAGCTGTCTGGCCGACTGGCCAGTAGGAATGATGTGCATTGACCACCAGGGGGCAGATGCTTAACAAGGAGCTGCCAAGCGACAGCAACTTTGCAGAGTGCCCTCTAGCACTCAGGAACCCCTTGGGGCATGTCAGACTGCCAGTTTTGACCCGATCCCTGCAGGCCAGACCGAGGGGTCCCACCTGCTGGAGGGATCCCACTCACTCTGCAGATGCCCTTTGAACCCTGGTGGTGCCTCAGGTGCAGCTGGCTGGGGAAGGACCACAGGAGGTTGGCACCAGGGCATGCCCATCTCGCCCAGTCCCGCCCCACCGGCCACCTTTTAATTAATTTCCTTTCAATGTGCATGAATTCATGTGTCAGGCCTCTGGTAATTATATAATGACTATGCATTTAACCTAAAATGATTATAACAATTATAGTAGGATTGTGGAAAGAGAACACAGCAGAGTAGCAGAGTGGGTTTTTTTTTTTTTTTTCCATTGAAGGAAGTCAAAAGATAATACTTAAAATTGATAAGTGAAGACATACTAATATATGCACATTATTTAGGAATGGGATGGGGGGGGAATATCAGGGGAAACAGGCAAAAGAGTCAGAGGTGTCTGCTGGAGTGGGACCTGGGAGTGGGGAGGGCTGGGCAAGGGACAGCCATCTTTTTCTTACAGACATTGTTCTAAAATGTAACTTAAACAATTTTATGTACGTACTTTCATTTAAGAAAAATGACATATGCATTTTTTTAATTTGCCACAGAGCCATACGTTTGACACTAGGCTTGATGCCAATGTTACACGTTGAGAAAGGACAGAGCACAAAGCCACAGGGGGTATTGTACAGATCAAGATGGCTCGCTCTGTAATGTGGCGACACCCGTGATTAGGAGGGTCATCTGGAACCCATCAATGACAGGGGCTGCTGAAGGGGTTGGAGGTGCTGATCTACCTGGCTTTGCAGAAGATGACTTTCAAGGTTTGGGGGAGAAAGGTGAAACTCATTATGATAATGTCCATGTTTACTAGGACTGCTTGTTACAAAGCATTGTTATTCACCCAAATACGTTTTTTTTTCTCCTTTTTTTGTTTGTTTGTTTACAGTGCACGAACGCTCAGGGAAGCGTGGGCTTTTAGTCCGCGTGTGAGCATGATGCTGGGATTCTCTCACATGGATTACTTTGCTGCATGCTCGGAGCTTGCTTGTTTCTGATGAATTATAGGCTTGTGTGCATTGTGGCTACTAGCATAGGAATTGATTTAAAATCCAAGTAGTTTGCTAGCTGCCGTGTGCCTTTTTATTGATACATTCACTTGGTCTACAGGGATTGCCTAGGAATTTAGTCCAGTTTATTCTCAAGGAAAAGAAGCAATGATGGAAAAAAGCAGACACAATTTGTAAGGGAAGTAGCTGGCTCTACACCACGTCCTCTCCTCACTCTTCTATGAACGATAATTAAGCAGGTGTCAAGAAACATTAGAACATCGTCAGGTAAAGGATGTAAATGGAGGAAATGTCCCTACAAATAAACAATGAGAGAGATGACTTGGGGGAAGGAATGAAATTCGAACGGGAGCTAATATGGCTCCCAGAGGCTTTTCCTATGGAAGCGTTTACCTCACTGTGAAAGATATCACTGTCTCCCCACGTGCTCACTAGACGAGACCCATGTGACCAATGCTCACACACTCCTGTGTTGAGGCAAAGGGCTCTACATTTTTAAGGCTCAGAAGATGTGTGTAAAGTTTTTGCCATGTCTGTTGTCAATGTCTTTCAGGCCAGGGACCATGTCTGAGCACAGACCCTGCCGGGCAGTTGGCACTCTGTCAGGCCCCGCTCTCTCCCTTCCATTCCAGGAGGAAAGAAAAGTCCTTTTCTCTCTCTTTTCATCACCCTTAACTCAGAGCAACCCTCAGTGACTGCCCGAACTTTCATGTCCAACTTCCCGACACCCTGAGGATGTGTCCTGTCCTCCTCAGTCCGTCTGCCTGGGACCCCTGAGGCCTCTCTCGGGGGAGACTGAACCTCCATCTCCTGCCTACTGGCTGCTGCCATCCACAACAGGGCCTGTGGTGGGGGCACTGCCTTCTCTGAAGCTGTCACCACCTTCCCCACTACCCAGCTGGCCCTACCAGCAGGGGGCTGGGCTCCTGGACCACCACCCTCCTCAGCAGCCCTCCAGACAGCAAAGCCCCCTCGCATGCTGGCTTTGTCCAGACCCAGCTTCCCTGCTGCTGAGCTGCGTGCTGGCATCTCCTGGCAGGAGACAGGCGGCCCAGGAAGAACTGTCCTCTGCAGCAGAGGTGTCCCTCCCGTCTAGCTGGGAAGTATTTATTTATTTGATACATTTTTATTGATTTCAGAGAGAGAGGAAGGGAGACAGAGAGAGAGGGAGCTAGAAACATCCATGATGAGAGAGAATCATCCATCAGCTGCCTGTCGCACGCCCCCCACAGGGATGGAGCTCACAACCTAGGCATGTGCCTGACGGGGAATTGAATAGTGATCCCTTGGTTCATAGGTCCACACTCAACCACTGAGGAAGACTGGCCGGGCATACTGAGAAGCTTTGAGAACGCAACATTATGCTTTAAGAAGCAAAAAGGATTTTTTCCCTACCCTGGGAGGATATGTAAATGTATGAGAAATCTAAAACAAACTGGTATGCAAAGTTTGATATTCAAAATAGTTAAAAAATCTGCAAGGGTTTGATAGAATAGATTCCATCATATTGAAAGAGATCTCAGAACACACGGGCACTCACTCTAAAATGAGAACGGGAGTGAAGCGTGGTGGTAACGTGTGGGCTTTGGCATCATAGCCACTCAGGCTCAAGTCCCAGCTCTCCCGTTTGCCACCGTGTGACTGAGGACAAGCTGCATAATGGAATCCCACTTTCCCCATCCCTCCTGGAAATAATTAACCCTAGCTATACTCATGGGCTAGATTATTGGTGTAAGGATTAACCAAGAAAACATGAGAGGTACTGAGTACCATGACAGGCACCCAGTGTGAGCACTGGCTGCATGGAATGGGGCTTTGGTGTGAGACCATCTGGATTTGAATCCAGGTTCCACCACTTGCAAGTGTGACAGTCTCAGTCTCAGCTCAACTGCAAAATGGAGAGAACGGCTACCTTTATGGACGCAAAGGTCCCAACACAGTGGCATGAGACAGCTCCTACACTTATGTATTGGCAACGTAAAGGATGGAAAGTTCACCTGGCTTTTGACTGCTAGCAGAGTGAACTGTGAAGCTGATGGCAGAAGCCTGGAGCACGGAGCCCACCCTGGTGGGTGCACCTGCAGGAGCCTGCCTACACCTGCCGTCTGGAAGGTCACCAGCAGCGCAGACCCTCACCCTTCCAGTGCTCATTACCCACATCATTTGCCCATAAATTTGGCCCACTGAAGGGCTGCCCGTAAATGCGGATCACTCCTCCTGCTTTCCAGGAGACACTAGACATTCTCCGGGTGTAACCTGGGCCATCACTGGAGGTTGAAAGGGGCAGGACAAAGAAACAGCAATCAAACCACTTCCTCGTGCAGTGCAGCAGGTAATTACAGAATCTGCTAAATTACAGTGATTAGGCCTTGCTGAGGAGAAGTCAAAAGAAGTCTCTGGCAACTTTATAGGTGGGAGGGGGAAAGTGTAATTAAACAGCTCCTTGCAACTGACTTAATCTCTCCCTTGGGGGGAAAAAAAAGCAGGCTCAGGAGGGAGGAGAGGGAGAGAGGAACAGGGAAGGGGATGGGGCAGAGGGAAATCCTCCCACAATGGGGGCTGCCTGGGCCTTTAGCTGGTTCTTTGGAAGTAAGAGTTGAAATGGAAGGCGGTGGCCTTTATTATGGAAATGGCAGACCTCAGATGAGGATCAGGGCCTTTGGGGGAGGAGGTAGAGAGGGTACTGCGTTAGAATAGTTGATAATATCCTGCTGGAGCTGATTTGCATAAATACAGCCAAGCCAAACTTTAGGTGGCTCTAGATTTTCTCTTGAAGGAATTATTCTCCTTGTGTCAAAAGTTCACCACCCTCAGACTCTGTCATTTTGGTATGAAATGTACCATTTTTAGCCACCAAACATTGAAAACAAAGGCTGCTTTGCTAGGAGCCCGTTTAACCAGCCAAGGTTTATTTGGAAACTAATTAAATTTAGATTTGGTACTGGACAGAATCCACTGCAGTTGTGGGATGGGGTGGAGTCAAAGGAGAAAGGCTGAAGGACTTAGACTGAGGCAGCTGGGCCTCGGCTCAGGGCTGATTTTCATTTTTACCAGGAGAGCTCTGCAGACAAGAGAAGAGCTTGCAGAAGTGGAGTTTCCCAGGGGAAAACAGCTCTAGACGGACTGATATTATTAAATGTGATGGATGTAAAAAAGAAGAAAAGCTAACAGATCGATATCTCCCCAAAGCTCCCATCCTGCCGTGGTCTCACTCAGACACGTTTGTGGTTCCCCATTGCCCGCTGAATACAGCCCCATTTCCTTCTCATTAGAGAGCTAGCTGTAGTGTTGTAAGAATATGGGACTTGGAGTTAAGTCTTTGCATACACAGAGACAGACCCTCTGACCAAAACACCTTTTCCCACTCCTCCATAGGGCTGTGTTACTCATCCATTAGCTGTGTGTGATGTTGATAATGACTGAACCTCTCTGAGCCTCAGTTTGCTCATCTGAGCAAAAAAGAGGCAGTCTTCAGGAATATTAAATTCACCCACCTATGTGAAATGGCTTGAGATACAGCGGGTTCTCAATGAATACTGTTGAATGTGACAAAGTTCCTACTCCTAAGATGACCAGGAAAAGGGCAGGAACCTTACCAAAAAAAGTCTTGATTTTCAGACTCAAAAAACATCTTGGAAATTCAAAAGCGTGAACAGTGGGGATAGGAGCCCTTTCTTCTGACTGTGGCAATGATTAAAACCAGGCCTTCAGCAAAGGAAAATTGGACACATTCTAACCCTTCAGAGGCAGGAAGCTATCGTTAAAAGGTCACCTTCTTCGCCCAGACTTCATAGGGTCCAGGGGAAGGGTATCAAATGCTTATGCTTTCATTTTGCAGTGTTGCCAAGAGGATTTGAGGATCCACAGGGCCTCATCTGTTGTTCCTTAAGTAAACATCTAATGTAATTTGAAATTTCACCTCATCATTTTGATGGCGGCCAGCAACTCTTCTCCCAACCTGCTAATGCTCCCTTTTAGGGCACTTTTGGAGCAACCCAAAAGATGCCCGCTGTACCTGGGTCTTCTCTGCCCACCTGTCATGAAGAAAATGACAGAACAAGTTGCATGGAAGTGCCATGCCCATGATTCCTGATGTGCTTGCAAGGTTTCTTCTTTCCTCTCTTCCTTCTCTCAGAAGCCAGTATGTGTTCAAGGTAAGCTACCGCTGAGTCCTAACAGAAGCGGCAGTACATATTAAAAGGAGTATCCACAGTCCTGGAAGGAGGTATGGGAAGGAGGGAGTCAGCTATAGTGGGGAGTTGTCTGACTCCAAAACACACAGCCTAAAACACTGGTTTTCCTAGTTGTTAAATATAAAAGATGAGCAGTAGGAAACGGGTAGTGGGTATTACATTTGCAGCAAGACATCTGAAAAAATAAAGAAGGAAATATTTACTGGCCATTGGTCCCACATAGAAGGAAGGAACAAAAAGGCATTTGTCAACATCCACTGGCTTTTGGCAAATGGTCATCTTAGTTAATCTTGACATACCCAGTGAAGCAGGTGTTCTTGTTCCCATGCAGAGCATCTGACAGAGTGATTGGCCAGGGTCACTATGCGACGAAGAGGTTAAGACACGATGTGACATGGTAAAAGACAGGGGTTCTGAAATCAGATCCCAGTCAAGTCTAGCTAGGCTGGATGTGATTTCCACTCCTTCCTAGTGTATGACCTCAGGCAGCTTAACAGATCCTCTGGCCTTAGTATCTTTATTTACAAATGACAATGATAATAGCAATACCTATCTCCCTATAGCTACAGGTTTTTATTTATTTTATTTTATTTTATTTTATTTTATTATTTATTTATTTATTTATTTATTTATTTATTTATTTATTTATTTTACAGAGAGGAATGGAGAGGGATAGCTAGAAACATTGATGAGAAACCTTGATCAACTGCCTCCTACATGCCCTCTACTGGGGATGTGCCCGCAACCAAGTTACATGACCTTGACCAGAATTGAACCTGGGACCCTTGAGTCCATAGGTCAATGCTCTATCCATTGAGCCAAACCAGGAAGGACTACAGGGGGGAAGGGGAGGGGAATTAATAGAATCATTTTTATAAAGCACTTAGTAGGTTGCCTGGCACACAGAAAGAATTTAATGAAAGCCAGTCATTGTCACAGGAAGCAGCACCTGCAAAGTCAAAGCTAGTGTTGACCTTGGACTAGGCCTCCTGCCTGCATCTGGGGCAAAGGGCTGCCCAGTGACGCTCCTCTGGACAAGGGTGATTCGGCGTCTTCATTTGTAAGAAGGGGCCAGACTCCCCTTAAGGGGAGAGGAGAAAAATAAAGGAGTACATAGAAAGAACTCCACACAGCTGGGGCTTAGTAAATGGCAGTGATTATTATTATTATTATTATTATAACGTATGTGAACGACTTTAGGAAATTAAAATGCTGCATAGAGTCAACATATGATTATTCATCTTACTATGTCTCTTTCGTAGGTCCTCAATGAAGGCCTAATTAAAGATTAGCTAAGGTTACAAGGTTGGCTTTCCACATTTTCTTTTTGGTTTGGTCTTCAGTGCTGCTTGTAACTTTTATTCGGGCCCCAGGCAAGACATAAAAATACTCTCAAACACCCAACCGCATTAAATGCCAATGAGATTTTGCAACATCTACACCTAGAGAGCACTGCTGCTGATTTGTTAAGTTGAAATCTCAGAAGCATTAAGAGGCCAAGGAAGTTTGCTCTGGGACAGTGGTACAGGTAGCTTGGCGGGCAGGCAGACCCGAGGTGGAATCCACAGTGTAAGTGCAGGGTCTCACAGCCCACCCACCCCCCAGGAGAATGAGGTAAGAACACCTGCATCTGAAGAGAGAGAGCTATCTGCTCCTGGCAGGTGCTCAATAAATGGGAGCTCCTCTCTCTCATTTGCTTTGCAAAAAGCTTAGGGTCTTTAATTGGGCTATTTTTATATATTTACCAACTGCAGACACAGATTCAAAATACCTTCTTGGGGAAAAGGGACAAGACTGGCTCACTGGTTTCCTACTGTAAGGATGCACTGGGACTTAAAAACCTTCCATCCATGTGAATTACGCTCGGTGATTTAAAAAATACCCATCACTTAGGCAGGAACTCAGGGCAGCATGTTAGCCAGGGAGGGCAGTCCCAGCACAAAGTCCTTGGGACAAGTCCACCTGATGCAAATAAAGACCAAGGGGTAGATTGATGGGGAGATGCTGCAAAAAGACAAATCAGGGCTATACTCCCTGTCTCCACATGGGGGCTTTAATCCTGGCTACATTCTTTCACATACTCATTTTTTAAAAAGTATTTTTATTGATCCAGAGAAAGGGAGAGGGAGATAGAGTTATAAATATCAATGATGACAGAGAATCACTGATCAGCTGCCTCCTGCATGCCCCTATTGGGAATCGAGCCCACAACCAGGGCATGTGTCCTGATCTGGAATCAAACCATGACCTCCTGGTTCATAGGTCGATGCTCAACCACTAAGCCACACCAGCCAGGCCACATATTCATTTTTTCATCTCCCACAAACCCATGGAATCTTTGAGTCTGGAGTGAACTATTTTCCCTCCTTGTTTCTGTATGTGATGAGCGGAGGGTTCCCCTGGGATCTGTCCCAGACTGTGTTTGGGGACTTTTCGGCCCTTCTCCAGGCCTCAGCTCACCTGATCTGCTTTTATATGAGTTCATAAAGTAGGCGGTGGGAGATGTGTTAATAGTTTTCATGAGGTGCTATGGCCCAAGATCTGGAGATGATATGAATTATGCTTTGTGCTAAAGCCTTCTTTATTGTCCTGGGAGGAAGAAAGTAGACATATTATATGTGTTTTTTTGGAGTAGAGGAACTTTTGATTTACTACCCAGGAGGGGGTTGTTTTTCATGGCCAACACTTATTTTCGTTCTATTTCATGATTGCTGTGCACTCTATGAGTGAGGAAGTGTGCAACTTTTAAGAGTTTCTTGAGCACTTGGAAGAAAGGAAAGGGAAGATGGGAGCTAAGCACCTATTAAGTTCCAGGCACCTTTTATTCCTTGGATGGCAAGCCTATGATATCAGTTACTGTGCCATTCCCATTTTATAGGAAAGGAAATAGGCCCAGAGAAATAAAATACTTGGACTAAAATTAATCAGCTAAATAAAATTCTGTTTACCTATAAAGTCCCCATGGTTTGTTCAACTCATGTATGTGTGCATAAAAAGAAAACCAGAAAAATGCTACTAAGGGTTGGGAAGACCTAATGAGTTTGAGTAAAGGGAATGCTTCGGGGCCACAGCATAAGGAGCCAACTATGCCATACATTCGTGTCTCTGAAGGTTCGAAGAAATAGCTGTATTCTAGAACAGCTGATTAGAAAGATGACCCCAAACATGCAGAAAAGTATAAGATGGGGACCATCTATTTGATACAGATTCCAAAGAAATACATGTTCCCTTTTAAGAAAATGGTTAACATTTTTAATGCCCTAGGCCGGAGTCAAGAGGTTTTACAATAGTTCTACAGAGCCATCTTGATCGAGGAGGTCACCCAGTATCTTCGAGCATTTGTTCCCCTTAAAATAACAGGGTACAATGAGATCTCTAAGGCTAACTCGCAGTTAAAGCTCTGTGATTCCATCTGTAAAATTCACTTAGTACAACAGCTCATTCCCCAGTGAGGGATAAATGAGGTGTTACCCGCTGCCTTGTAAGTTTCATGCACATGTTTCATCTCCTTCAGCTAGAAGGTGAGTTCTGAGAGGGCTGGAGTGTGTCTCTTGTCTGGCACCCAGCACATGTCAATAACTGTTGAGTTGACTGCAAGAATGAAAGAGAGAATGCATCTTATCTTTCCTGGTGCAATAAAAAAAAAAGAAAAAAAAAAAAAAAAGACATGGGCTGAAGAATCAGAAAGACTTGAACTTTTAATACAGCTTCACTCTGAGCCTCATTTTTCAAATATATAAAATGGGATCCCATAGCGTTGTTTTAGCTTATTATCATCACCAAGTTAAGTGTTTTTATTGAAAGGTAGGAAAAAGAGAGAACAATGACCTTAAAGGGTAAAGGTAGCTCTTTAATTCATATCTTGAGTAGGCTAGTGGGAGCTGTGTGTATGTACCTGTGTTCACTCAACAAACATTTTAAAGGAATTGATAATCACTGGAAAGACACCATCAGAGAAAATATTCACTAAGTACCCAAATATACTACATGCACAGCACTGTTCTACACGAGCTTTAGGATATAAGAATTGTTCTTCTCATATTGACAATAAGAAAGTGATGTTCTAAGAAGTTAAATAACTTGCTGAAGGTCAAACATCTGGTAGACTAGCAGATGTGAGAAGATAGGAGAGTTGAACAAACTATAGCAAAAATGCCCAATGTCTTGAGTATTTCAGTGATCACTCCATGCTGTTGCCAACCACAAGATAGAATGAGAAAGTGAGGGGGACAGAGTAGAGGCCACCTTAACTAACAACAAAAGACAGGATAAAAGCAAGGTGGAGTTCATTTATAAGGGGGAAGACAGATGTAAAACTACTATATTTGCATATTCAAATGCAAAAAAAGGGGGTCAATTAAAGGACTTACTCAATTAGAAAATGACATTTAAAGACTCGTTAAAAAATGATTCTCTTCTTACAAAAACATCGAATTATTTCTCATTGTTGCAATGAAAAGGATTCGGTTGGAAATGCGCCTAGGCATCTGTGATGCTATTGTTGTCCTGCTGTTAGTGAGCCCACACAAGAGCCTCTGTGCAATGAGAAAGGCGGTGACTCCAGGCATATGGGGGAGCTAGGGTGAGTTGGGGCACCTGCTGCTCTAGTGCAAAGGGATCCCAGAATGTTTAGGCCATGGTTATGTTTGTTTGTTTCTTTGTTAATCCTCACCCAAAAATATTTTTTTCATTTATTTATTTTTATTTTTTTTAGAGAGAGTGGAAGGGACAGAGGGATAGCAGGAAAGGAAGGAGGGAGGGAATGAGGGAGGGAGAAACTTGACCTGACTGAAAAGAAGTAAGAAAAGGTGGAACTTGAAAATGATTTCAGGTTTTCTCACTGCGTAGAATAGGGGTGTCGAACTCAATCAGAGAAGGGGCCAAAATCTAAAATCCAGCCTAAATCGCGGGCCGAATGGTTTACTGAACAGTCATAAACTGACAATGTCATAAACTGACAGCGGAGTGCAGTGATGACAGTGCGGTGCGGGCCACATTGCAAGGCCTGGCGGGCTGGATTTGGCCCGCGGGCCTTGTGTTTGACACATGTGGCGTAGAATATAGTCAAACACTGCTACAATGAAATATTTCACCCTTTGTTCTCCCTGTGTGATCTACATTATTAATATGCTTCATGTTGATATTTACTGCTGTGTTGCTGACAATTACCTGAAAGAGAAGTTGAGGTGCTTCACTGGGCTGGAAAAAGTTTAGCTAAATCAGAAAGCAGGTCTAATTAAGCAAGTTTATCTATATATAAAACTCTTGCTGGTGCCAATTGCACATGTGTGTTTCCATCTGTCATTGTTGATTGTGAATTTGGTTGACACTTCTATTACAGAGAAAGGGTGAACAGGGATATTAAAATATTTCTCCTCATTAATTTCATTTCAATGTGCATGAATTTGTGCACTGGGCCTCTAGTGTTAGAATAAGAGAAGATCCTGATGAAGAACCCCCTAGATCAGTGTTCGGCAAACTCATTAGTCAACAGAGTCAAATAGCAACAGTACAACAATTGAAATTTCCTTTGAGAGCCACATTTTTTAAACTTAAACTTCTTCTAATACCACTTATTCAAAATAGACTCACCCAGGCCGGGATATTTTGTGGAAGAGCCACACTCAAGGGGCCAAAGAGCGCATGTGGCTCACAAACCGTGGTTTGCCGATCACTGCCCTAAATCATCTGATTATCTCTTTTGTTGCTAGCAGAACCCCCATGGACAAGCACAGCAGACCATCATCTGGTAACCACTGTGTTAGCTTAAGACATGGCAGAGGAAACCAAGGGGGGACTCCACTCTCCAGCACTCTGTCAGAGGGACTTGGGGAGGTCTGTAATAAAGGCGGCTCCAACCAAGCTTGGAATATAATCACCTATAGCATTGCCACACAAGGCTTTCCCTTGTTTTTATGGCAAAAACAGACTTGCTAATTAAGCACAGAAATTGCATTCAAACTCAAAAGCCCATTTGGAATTCCCAAGTTTCTCTTCCGGCAGTAACACCTTTTCCCAGTCTAGGTGGTAAACACATTTCCCTGCACCAACGGCTCTCATTCTGGGGCCGGATTCCATGGGGCTGCAGTGACGTCCTAGGAGCAGATGAGGGTACGGGAAACCTCATACTGCCACGACCTGCACCCCCCCACTCCCCACCGGTTCCTTCCTCCGGCACTGCTACTTCAACTGGAACAGAGATGGATTTTCCTGCAACCCTCAGTCCCCAGAGAATCACATCTCCCTCCACACACAGCTGAGCTTTTCACGGGGATTGAGAAGCCAGAAGGATGAGGAATCTCTCTCCAATGTGGAGCGGACCAGGCCAGGGCTCCTCAGGGGCTCTCCACTGCCTAATGGAATTAGGCTTAAACTTTTCAGCCTGCTCTTCTATGTCCTTCACAAAGTGGCCCCGAAGGCCTTCCTAGGTTCTCACTGGGGAGGAAGGAGTGTGGGGTTGGTCATTTCATAGCCACGTCTCGCTCTTTTGACCCTGGTGTTCTTTGGTCTGTGTGAGAACTCCCATTCATGCAGAAAGAATCAGCCAGAGCTCCAACTCCTTACTGCAGCCTCCCTGATCCCCAAGACAGAATCTATCTCTCTTTTCCTACAGCAGCCCGTATTAAGTATTAGTAAAATGGTTTCATAACTCCCTACCTCATGGAGTTGTAGGATTTAAATGTAAATATACATGAAGCATTTAGAGCATTCCCTAGCACTTGGAACAAACACATCAGTATAATTGTTGCTGCTGCTATTGTTAAAAACAACATTTTAAGAAATCTGCTTGTATATTTTTATGGCCTCCTAGGCTGTGAGCTCACAGAGGGCAGACGCCAGCTTCTTCTAAATCTCTTACCCTCAGCACCTAGCACAATGCCTGGCATGTGCAGGAGTGAAATAAATGAATTTTTAAGGAATAATTGCTTTTTTACACTCAAGTAATGTTTTAATTAGAAAATGTAAAACGGAGAAAAGTACAAAGAAAAAACACCTACCAAAAACCTATCGCAGCCACAACACCCAGTCATAACTACCGTTAACATTCCCTGTCCATTTCCTTCCGGTATTATACATAGGTACAGGTACACTTATCAAATTAGTTCATACTTTATAGACAGTTTTCTATCCAACTTCCCCCCAACTTAACATGATCCTGTAAAAGTTTTTTTTTTTTTTTTTTTTTTTTTTTTAATATCTTTAAATGTTATTTGAAAACATGATTTTACTGGCTATCTAAACTTCATCCTAGGGACAGAGGTGTTATTTTTACCAACTTTCTATTATTGGGCATTCAAGTCATTTTCAGTTTTTCTGCTTTGGAAAATATTTCTTGAGGTGAATTGCAAGCTCTGCCAGGGGACAGACTAAGTCCCAGATTAAACAGAGGGAGTGGTGGTGCGTCCAAGAAGAGCGGAGGGCAAATCTCTGTTTCCTGGAGCTGGTTTAAGTGTCTGTTGGAAGGACTAGGGACACGCACGGATGAGTTCACTCAAGGGGGGACCTGAGAGTGGGCTCAGGCTGAAGTCAGCCTCTTCCCTGCCCATCCCCCTCCACTCTTGGTCCCATTAACATTCCTCCTGGGAGATGGCAGATCCTGAGGACAAACAGGCATTGTTGGGACTCAAGGGCCCTGAGAATGGGCCCTGTAACCTAAGCCCCACCAGCTTGGACGTGGTTGGGCAGGTCACCCTGGGGACACCCTGGTGACAGATGAAAGTGCATCTCAGAGGCCTGGATTGTGTTTCCAGGGCACAGGTGTGGGGGGATTATCTTTCTGACAAGCCAAGCACTTACCCCAATCTCTACAGCTGCTTTCTCTGCACTCTGGTCCGAGGCCTACCAGAAATAGCACCCTCAAGCCATTCTCTGTGAAAGCCAAGAGCTGTCTTCACCTGAGCCCCTTGCCTAAGAATAATCAAAGGCCCTAACAAATTGCCTCACTTTGTCCAGTGAAAGAGGCAGCAAACCTTCTGCACGTTGGGTGCCTGGGCAGGCGTGTCCCTCAAGCCAGTGGAGCCATGGCGCTCTCCTTCCTGGGGCCCTGGGAGAGACCCACCTGCCTGCTACCTGACCTTAGGCAAATTGCTCCATCTCTCTGAGTCTCAGTAGCCTCTCCTGTGAAAAGGGAATAAATGCTGGCGTCCCAGAATTGCTGTGCTAATTAAATGAGACGAGAGACACAGGAGCACTTAGGACTACGGGTGCCTAGCAGAGGTGCTCCTGCTGAGGAGTGCGGGACTGTGAAGGGGGCCGGGCATGTCCGAGTACACAGACAGAGGCACATAAATGGCTGGTAGGTGGGCCCCCAGGCGAAGGCCTAGGGATCTGCATGAAGCACTTGGCCAGGTCGCCAGAGGCGGACGGGGGTAGGAGTGTCCAACAGGGAAAGGCTGTTCTGTTCAGGCCTTTGGCATGACCTACCCATTTGGATGTGACTTGGAAGCGGCCCGGCCTCAGCGCTGGGAGGCGGGCAGGCAAGCCCTGGCAGGGTGCCAGCTGGGATCCCCCTAGAAGCAGGTGCTGGGGCAGGGCAGACACGGAGCATGGGCCACTTGGCTCTTGGCGCCCACCCTGATGTGTCGTGCAATCCAGAGCAGGCTCTCCCCGCAGCCCCAGGCTGCCCTGACTCATTCTCACCTCGCAAAGCTATCCCTGGAGCCGGCAGGGAGCTGGCTGTGACAGAACACAGGCTGCATTCTTGGCCATCTATACCCAGATTTCTTTTTTTTCATAAGCGTCAACATTTTCTGAGCATCTACTATGTGCCAGGCACTGAGCTTGACACGTTTGTGCACATGAGCTCACTGGATCCCCAAGACAATCCTGTGAAGGGGTTCCTCACATTCCTGAGCATGTACACGTGGAGAGTGTGGTGTTGCCAGGACAGCCCGGGAGTGCCTTGTGGGCTGAGTGGCCAGTGCTCATCCACCTTCCACTTCTCAGACCCCTTATTTGCTCTGTGGGCAGTCAGGGGCTGCATCCTCCCAGAGTCTATGGGCGAAAGGATGGGTTCTTCTTGTGTATAACACACAGCAGGCTCCCTGCTCATCTTTTCACAGATAACTAACTACCAGAGTCCTATAAACTCCTCCCCGCCCCCTGAGGCACAAATGATTATCCCTACTTAGCAAAAGACAAAAATAAGACTCAGAGAGGGAGATGGATGGTCTAATGATACAAAGCTAGAAACTGGACAAGCAGTGCTCTGAGGTGGTCTGGCTGACTCCACAGCCGGGCCTCTCCTCAAACATGAGTGTTTCCAAGAGAAGGACTGTGAGGCTGAGTGCTCTGGGCTTCCAAATGCAGTGACGGTTCTGACCACATTTTCTGATTCCATGAAACTCTTCTCGAAAGCTGGCACATGTTCCTCTAAAGGCCTTTAGGGCAGACTCTTTCTTCCCACCCCAGAAATGTGCATCTGCTGCTGGTCCCCATGAAGGGAACCTCAGCTACAGATCCTTAGTGAGTGTGGACCTTTCAGACAAGCAGCTGTTCCCAGTCTGCAGGGAGCAGCTTTCCAGCTGGGGCAGGGCCCCTCCAAGGAAAGGGGCAATATCACACACCCCTCCACACACACTTTTGGACAATTTTCAGTCCTGGAGGGGGCATTGTATTGAAGGATCAGTTTACATACACTAAAAGGCTAGATTATTATGATCTCTGAAATGCATAATAATCTGGCCACTTTGTGTGTGTGTGTGTGTGTGTGTGTGTGTGTGTGTGTATGTGTGTGTATTAGAGGCCCAGTGCATGAATTCATGCATGTGTGGGGGAAGGCCAACATGGTGGTTGGTCGGCCTGCCTACTGATCGAACTCCAGGTCGAGGGAACAATTTGCATATTAGCCTTTTATTATATAGGATATACACTGAGTGGCCAGATCATTATGCATTCAGAGATCATAATAATCTGGCCACTCAGTATATATTCATTTTTTTATATTTTATTGATTTTTTATAGAGAGAAAGGAAGAGGGAGAGAGAGTTAGAAACATCGATGAGAGAGAAACATCAATCAGCTGCCTCCTGTACACCCCCACACTGGGATGTGCCTGCAACCAGGGCACATGCCCTTGACCAGAATTGAACCTAGGACCTCTGAGTCCACAGGCAGATGCTCTATCCACTGAGCCAAACTGGTTAGGGCTCAGTGTATATTCTTATATAACTTTCAGGGGCATGCCCCAGTGATCAGATATGACATAACTTACTAAATGATCATCCCGATAAATCTTGCACCCATTTTACACCATATACAGTTATTAGAATATTATTGACTATAGTCCTTATGCTGTACTTTACATCCCTATGACTATTTTGTAACAACCAATCTGTACTTAATTCCTTCACTTTTCTCACCTTTCCTTTTCCCCAAACCTCTTCTCATCAGCAACTGGCAAAATGTTTTCTGTGCCTATGAGTTTGTTTCTGTTCTGTTTGTTCATTTACTTTGTGTGTGTGTGTGTGTGTGTGTTTTTTAGATTCAGTTGTTGATAGATATGACTTAAAAAATATTCCAGCCATTTTCTTGTTCATATTTTTGTTCTTTCTTCCTCCTCCTTCTTCTCCTTCTCTTTCTTTTTCTCCTTCTTCTCTGGAAGGCTCTTGATTCTTGAAACCAGTGGGACAGAAAAAGAAAGGAACCCTGGTGTGGGGGGTGAGGGGCTGGGAGTGGGTATGCCCAGAAGTCTTATCTGCACAAACGCATGCTCAGCCCAACCTGCAGATGAGCAGGAAGCAAGTCCAGCTCCTTTCTATCTGCATCTGCCCCTTTTTATATATTACTTACGCTGCTTCAAGCAGGAGAGATACATGCTCAGCAAATACACATCATTTCGCTGCCTGTCATAACTTCTCACCTGTTTAGCAGGATAGTGATTTTTAAGTCACATTTGAAAATCTTATTTTTTTTCTACTGAAGAACTATACCTAGATCTCTAGTGATGGCATATTCAACCTGCTTGAAAGCCTTGACAATCTAGGTGTGCTCCTTTAATGTTGAAAAACACGCAGTTGAGGATCTCGATACTAAGGTTAACAGAGGGTAAGGAACTATTAAGGTTAACAGAGGGTAAGGAACTATTAGCATTCTCTGCTACCCTGTACTTACAATGTTCCCATTTACTAAATATTCTATTCACTGAGTATTTCAGTAATAACATCCTCTGTTTGCATATAGCTTTTCGGGGAAGTACCTAGAGCCCTTGGGCATGCTCCTGGGACTGCCGTCCTCGGCCACCCTCTGAGTAGCTCTTATACCTTCACAAACCATCTCTCACAGCAGCCCCGGGGCAGGCTGGGAGGCCAGCAGAACAGGTGGTCTTATTCGTCCTTCTGAGACAAGGAAAGTGAGGGCCAAGGAGGGAGAGTGACTTCCCAGTGTCACACGGTTATTGGGGGGCAGAGCTGGGATTGGAAGTGACCTATGGTGACTCAAATTAAAATGCTGAACTTTCAGTGATGAGCAACTTGGGGTTGCTTAATCCTGACTCAAGTAGAAAAAAAAGGAAGGACCCCCATTCTGGTCCACAGCTTCCCACCCATCTCTAGCTGTTTTTGCCAAAAGAACCAGGGCAGAGGAAGTTGTCTCCTTTGCCTGACACACAGATGTCTGGACTCTGGGCTCTGAGCAAACCAGCTTGCCTTATCTGAAGGAGCAACCTGTAGCCTTGCTTACAACTGAGCAAATTCCAGTTGCTTCTCATCGTCAGTGTCCTCCCAGCCCATCAAACCCCTCGTAGCTTAAAGGGCTAGGCTGAGAGACAGCCTCACAGGGCGGGAATCACAGGGCATTTTTTATCATCCATCTGTAGGTCTGCAGGGCAGGGCTGATGATGTCAGCTGGCTGCCCTTGGTCTGTCATTCCTTGTGCCCAAGAACAACATTTGAGAGACAGGCCTGGCTCTCAGGAGTATTCCTTGTCTTAGATTCAGTACGAGTTACAGCTCTGTTCATCGAATGCTTTATTTGCTAGGTGCTGGGCTCAGAGCTTTTCATAAAGGATGCTGATTCCTCACTCACCTGCTGCATTGGGTCACTGCACCCTATTATACAGACCGAGCTACTGAAGCTCAGAATGGACAACTAACCTGCCTGGGTCATTGCCAGGAACTGGCATAGCTAGGATTTGAACATAGGTCTATGTGACTTCAAATTCTATCCACACGCCCCCCCCCCCTTTCATTGAGAACTGCACTTTAGAGATTATATATATATATATATATAGCAACCATCCAACCAGTACTATGACATGCAATGACATGCACTGACCACCAGGGGGCAGATGCTCAAAGCAGGAGCTGCTGAGCTGGGGTTTTTGGGTGACAAACCTGGAACCAGAAAGGAAGGAGACTGATTCCGGGGTGTGCCACCTGGGAACCGCCCTCTCACAATCCGGGACCACTCGGGGGATGTCAGAGAGCTGGTTTTGGCCCGTTCCCCGAAGGCCAGGCCAAGGGACCCCACCTGTGCATGAATTTGTGCACCAGGTCTCTAGTCTTTTAGATAAAAGCAAGTAATCTTTGAAAAACTTTTCTAATGATCAAATAAGACAACTATTCTTTATAGATCTCTCTCACTTTGTGTACAGGCCCCATGCACTCAATGCCCACACATCCACACAGGACAACCCTGATATAAATATGGCATATCCATAACCAAGGGACTGAAGCTCAGAGAGGGGAACCAACGTGCCCAAGGCCACACAACTGCAGGGTTCAGACTCCCCAGCAGCAATAGAACCCTCCCAACCACAAAATGCCAGGGCTTCTGTGTTTGATTGGATTGTGGTCTGGTTGGAGGTGGGGCGTAGGATTGGGGTTGGGGTGGAGCTCGGGGCGCCTGGCAACAGGCTGGAAAAGCAAGGAGACTGAAAAGGTTTTATTCCCAAACACCGCCTCCCTAGAAAACTTGAAACAGAGAAGGCCTGCCTTTACAGTCGGGAGGAGTTTTTCATGTTTCAGCTCATGCTGAATTGTTTTATGCGTTAGCTATAAACCTCAGCAGAGGGGGTGCAGGGGGCCAGGCTGGCCCAGCTTTAACTATGGCCGCCGCTGTAAAGCTCGGGTTACGAGGATCACTTCTGGTGCCAAGGCAGTTTAACAAGTATGAGTGCACATAATTCGTTCCAGTTGTCCTGTCTCAGCACCGAAGGGCTGTTTCTGGGGTGGGGCTCCGCACACTCCCGCCAATGTGGTTCCCATTACCGGGGCCTCGCTGGAGCCCGCTCCACGCCCAGGAAGGGCCTGTTTTATCACAACTGCTGACCTGTCAGTTCTCTGCGGAGGTTCAGAGGGTTCCTACAGTCCCAGCTCTCCAAGAGGGGGAGGGGGAGGATCTTGCTTAAAAAAATAATAATAATAAATAAAAAAATAGGACCACATCTCCTCCATGCCAGGAAACCTTTCCAAAACTAAGTTGCTCTTGTCCAATCGCTCTCCAACTTAAGAAAAAATTCCCCCTACGTTATATTCTGAAAGCTTTCAACCCCACGAAAGAGGAGTACAGAAACACACCCACGCACTCCTCACCTAAATCTGTCCATTGTTAATATGCTGGCGCATTGCTTTCTCTATATATATAATTTTTTTTTTCTGACCATCTGAAACTCCAAGCCACTTTGTTTACATCAGTGGACATTTCCTAAGAGTAAGAACAGGCTGCCATTAAAACCCCAATATCATGACCACAACTAAGAAAAGGAACAATTCTTCCATAATACCGCCTAACATGCACCATGTTTAAAAACTCAATTTTCCCCAAAATGTATCTTTTTCATAGTCTTTTAAAAAACACACACACACACACCTTAGAATCTAATAAAAATTCAAGTGTTACATTTGGCCATTATTTATTTATTTGTCTCTTTTAATCTAGAAAAGCCTCCCAGCCACACCAAGACTTCCAATTTCTCCCCCCCCCTCTCTTTCTCTCTCTCTCTCTCTCTCTCTCTCTCTCTCTCTCTCTCTCTCTCTCTCTCTCTTTCATACCTGAAGTCCAGTTGCCCATAGATTGTCTTATATTCTGGATGTGTCTGATTGTTCTTTCATGATTAGATTCAGGTAAAATATTCTTGACAAGCACATCTTGTGTGTGACGGAATGTACTTCTCATGTGACTACTGTTTGATTACTTGCTAAGGTGATGATTGAGTCCTGACCTCCTCACCGTAAAGGGACCTTTGTCCCACTGCAACTAGCAAACAATCCGTGGCACAAAAGCCAACCACTTAGACTCAGTTATCTAACCTGTGTCTCTCCTCTCTCATCTTCCCTCCATCCTCCTCTGGTTTCTGCCTCCAGACCCTGAAAATGTCCTTGCCAAGGTCACCAATGGCCACCTAGATACCAGCGTCAGTGGCCCCTTTCCACATATGCATTCCCGAGTCCCCAGACCCCCCTCCTGGAGGGCAGGATCTTTGTCGTACTCCTGTCAGTAATCCATGTCTCAGTGTTTGGCACACAGTAGGTGCCCAAGAAATCTTGGTAGAATGAATGAATGCATACACACACCAAGAGAACATCGGAATTGGGAATCCAGCCCTGCCACTCCTCATACAATGCAAAGCTTGATGTAAATTGGCAGTTTTCAAACTTTGAAAAAAAAAAAGTTTAATATTCAGAGTGTTCTTTAAACAGGTTATTACTCAGAAGCAAATGCAGAAAACCAAGCGAAGGAAGCTGCTTCAGCTGAAGCAGGTGGTGAAGGCCACACTGTGTGCCTCACGTAGAGAGGGGGCCTGGGGAGATCAGAGAGGTTGGAGGAGGAGGGACCAGGGTAAATGCTGATGGGTCCTGCCCGCCCCGATAGTGAAAGGTGAGGGTGGGAAATCAGCCTGGTCACTGGGGCCCAGTGCATTTGGGGAGGGCAGAAAGCAAGCTAGGAAAGCAGCACATTGCAAGGTGGGGTGCAGGGTCACCCGGGAAGTCAGGATTCAGCCCTTGTCCCTCTCCATCTCGGTTTCCGCCTCTGAAGTCCTTTGTCATTCTAATCCTCTTTGAGTCCCTCTCCCCCATTAATCCAAGTGTTTCTTCTTGCTGGGCGGGAGCCACGCATGACTAGACGAAGAGCAGGGTTACTGCTGAGTGGAAGGGGCAGGGGCCTCCGGGGCTCTGAGGGGCTCCGGCCATTTGCTGAGTGATTCGGTGACCTGAGAAGCCTGCCCATTGTCCGGGCTTTAAAGGGCCACTGCCCCTTACTATTAACCCGCCTCAGGACAAAGGCCATCACCAGCTCAGACAAATAAGCTGCTTAGCCAGGCCTCATGCATCATCTTGTCACCCACACAGGGACCCAACAAGGAGCATCTTAAAAGAGCTAGGAGCCAGAGTGCAACTCAGCAGTTTCCATTCAGGGGGATTCTGGCCGAGGGCCGGGGACTGCGGCAGGAGGGTGGGGGGGCCGGTGAAAGAAATCTCTGATCTGCTGGGGAGGCTCCCTGAGACCTTCGGCTTCCTGGGGGCTGTCAAGAAAGGGGGAATGATGGCTGTGAGAGGAGAGAAGTGGGGCTGGTGGGGTGAGAGGAGGAGAGGCCAAGCACATCTCGGATGCAAAATGCCACTTATATTTCATGATGTTCGTTATATACCTTTCTGAGACTCAGTTTGGTAAAACAATAAACAAACGAACAAAAAAAACCCAATGATAACAATAACAGCCGTTGCCACTTAAAACTTTATACCAACCAGATCCTTGCTAAGCACATCATTTCACATTGAACTCAAACAACATCTCTGAGGTCGGTATTATTATTACCTCTATTTTTTACACATGAGGAGAAATGGAAACTCGGAGGTTAAATCATTTGCTAAGGAACTCAGCCAGTTGCGAGGGAGCCAAAATTCATGTCTGCCCGCTTAGAACCCACCAGCATACAGTTCAGTGGGAAAGGTGTGGCACCTGGCCCAGCACCTGGCACCCTGTAGGTGCCCAGTGATGGAATCTGCTCGTCTGGTGCGCAATCCAAGGTGTGCCAGGCTCTCATAAGTTCCTGGGGCTCTCCCCGCCACCGCGACCTTTCTCGATAAGCTCTGAAATGAGAGGGACACTGAGCAGCAAGCCTGTCCATGGGAACCAATGCTCCCTCCGTCTCCCATCTTGAACCACAGGAAAAGTGAGAATTTTGAACAGGCTGCCCCCTGAGAGCAGGAGGAGGCAGAGTGGAGCAGCGCCTGTTTCATATTAGCTGTTTCTGTCCTTCTTTTTAAATATATTTTTATTTATAACAGAGAGGAAGGGAGAGGGAGAAAGAGAGAGAACCATCAATGATGAGAGAGAATCATTGATTGGATTGCCCTGGGGACTGAACCTGCAACCTGGGCCTATACCCTGGCCCGGAATTGAACCGTGACCTCCTGAATTATAGGTCGACTCAACCACTGAGCCATGCCAGCCAGGCACTAGCTGTTTCTTCATAGAGAGGAAGACAGTCTTGCCTTCCACCATGCCCCTGGGGTTCCAACAGCTCCTGGGGTTCCCTTCGCTTGCCCCCTGTGCACATGGCCACACATGGAGGGCACCGCTGATTGCGGATCAGAACACTACAGCAAAGAACCCTACACAAAGCACACACTATAAAAACAACTGCTGAACGAATGTTTTGGAAATAAACGTTGCAAAGCCCCCCCGTTAGGCTGAGAAAACCTGGTTGCACACAAATACATGACATGAAGAGTATGAACATCTAGGCTTCTCCTTATACCAGAGATGCTGCCTTCACCTGCTCAGGCTGCCGTCAAGAAGTACCATAGACTGGGTGGTTCAAGCAACAGGCATTCATTCCCCATCGCTCTGGAGTCTGGGAGGACAAGTTCAAGGTCCCAGCAGGGTTTGGTTGCTGGTGAGAGCTCTCTTCCTGGCTGGGCTTGTGGATGACCACCTTCCTGCTGTGTCCCATGGCAGACAGCAAGTGAGCTCTGGAGTCCCTTCCTCCCTTATAAGGACACCGGTTTCTTCAGACCAGGGTTCCCCCGTGATCTCCACGATCTTAATCACCTCTTGAAAGGATCTATCTCCAATACAGTCACATGGGGGTTAGTGCTTTGACATGGGACTTTGGGAGGCCACGGTTCGGTCCCTAGCAGCCCTACCGACCCATACAACTACAGTCCTCTCCGGACAGAGCCTGACAGTGCAACCATCCTGTGCTCCTCGGGGAGTTACCTCTTTCTCCGGAAGGGTCCCCACAACCCCCCATTTTGCAGTAGCCTCGGCAGCCCCCACACCCTGGTGGGCACTCGCCTGCCTTGTTTCCCTCCTGGATTACCTCGTTCGGTTAGAGCTGTTTAAGTGTCTGTCTCCACAACAGTGAAGACAGGTGAGAGAAGGGCCTTCTATTCTCCATGGGCCCTGGCACACAGTAGGTCTTTAATAAAAATGTGCTTAATTCTAAAGGATAAACAAGCGTCATCTCTTTCCATATCACTTGGATCAGAAAGACCTTTCCCTGTCCTCACTCTAAATCGTTACGATTCCGTTGTGTCCACAAGCCTTTGCTCCTAGTTAGCTCCAGATATTCCCGGCTGGCCCTGCCTTGGGCACGGGGAATGACCTCTGTCCCCTCATAAATGGTGTCAGTTTGCTGTGGCCACAGCTCCTAGCGGGGGCACAACAGTAAGCAGCAGCAAGAGAGGGTGGGAGGGCCTCCGTGCAGAAGGGCTTTGGCAGACCTGCTGAGGACATAGGGCCTGAGCCAGCCAGCAGTGGGAATCCTGCAGGGTGGGCATCTGGGCTTCGGAAGGATCACCCTGGGACCGGGTAAGGACGGGGTCAAGGGAGAGGTGGGAGGCAGGGAGGCCAGCAAGAAGAGAAGCCTCGTAGGAAACGCTTTGGTCAAGGGGAGCAGGATTGTATAAAACCAGCTAATAGGTAAGTATCAGTTCAATGTCCATTTTACCAATAGGTGAGGATCAGCTCATTCTCAGGATGACAGCAGCAAGAGATCATAGCCTTTGTTGGGATCAGGTAACCTCCTCGACAACTAAAAACACACCCTATTCTCTGCCAAAGATTAGAGGTGAGACCAGTAAACACTGAGCCCCCCATTCTAGTTTCAGTGTCTTAGAAGTTAGGCCATCACACCTTTGAAACAACCCAACTGCTGTTCTTATCCCCCATATTACAGAGGGCAACGCTGGCGAGAGGTGAGCTCAGGTGAGGTCATCCAGCTAGTGAAGGGGAACCTGGTTCACATGGGGTGCATGTTCTCCCACCCCCAGCCCCCATGGCAGCGAAAGAGGGGTTTCTGGAAGTGCAAATATACCTATTATTGTTCTTAGCCTGGCAGCAGCTTCCTGGAGTTATTTATAGAAATACGATCCCTCCAGGAGAGCGGGAGTGAAGCCTAAATGAATTACCAGCCATTTTCCTCTCCTTTCAACTCTGGGGGGGAGGCCAGCTGACCAGAAGGAAAAGGCATCAGGGGTCTCCTCTCTTGGAACTGTGAGGAATGGCAGCCAGGCAGAGCCCCAGGCAGAAGGCCCAGGCCCAGTTTCCAGGCCCCCTGCCGTGTTTGTTTAGCTGCTGCCTTGGCTGGAGCCCTGATCCTAAATCTCTGGGAATCACTAGGGAGGGGGAGGGGGTTAAAGCTCGGGACTCCAATGCAAAGCTGTTAACTGTTGTACTTTCTCCAAGCCTGGACGGTTGGAGGCGTCTGCCTTCCTCCCAGAAATACCTGTCCCAAACCTTTTGGTTTCCAGAAGAGGAATAAGGAAACTAACACTCCTAGTGCACCTATTTTGCCACAATCGCTGTTACAGGTCTTACCCACTTTTTCTCATTTACGCAACTATTTTGTGAAACACTATTAAAACCAAAACCCATTTTGCAGAGGGGGAAACTGAGACCCTGAGAGGTAAGTACCTTGCTCCTGGCCACACAGCACAGCAAAGACCTACAGATCTCCGTAATCTAGTTTCCCCCATGGGTCCACACTACACTGGCTCTGTGTTCCTCCTGATTTCAGTCCTTTTAGGCCTTTTAAAGCAGAGGGCGTGGTTTGTGGGTTTTTTTTTTGTTTGTTTGTTTTTTTTTTAGTTTAATCTCAAACACCTACATAAATAATGCAGTTCAGAGGGAGAAGGAGGGGAGACAGGAGAGGAAGGGGAGGGAAGAAGAGAAAGCCACATGGTTTCCTGGTCTACACTGGGAGCCATTAAGCAGTAATGGGGGATCCAGCTGAGCTCAAAGCACCCAGCTCAGCCCTGATGACAGGGGCAGAGGGCAGGGGGCTGCAAAGGGGAGGGTGGGAACAGATACTCAGAAAAGACTACACTAAGAAAAGGAGAGAAGGGTAGGTTCTGGGAGCGGCAAGAGATATTTATTCTCAAGGTGAGCAGCCTGGGGATGGGGGACGGGGGGTCATTAAAAGGCTAGAAAGAACATTAGCAAAAGCCACGGAGCTGTGCATTCTATGCATGTGGTTTGGGGTGGCATACGTGTGAACAGACATGAAATCGCACTGAGTCACGTGCAGGACAGCTACCATTTCTCCCGCTCTTTTGTTGATGTGGAGGAGGAGCAAGTCTCAGTTGGGTGCCAGTGTGTTTTTAACACCTACCACTCCCGACAGCCCCTGTTTTACAAAGAGAAGCAAGCCTCTGCTCAGTGTCCTTGAGCGGCCATTATCTCACCAGAATGTGACAACCAGCGTTGGCTTTCGGTTGTATTTATTTTTACAGCTACTATTTACGGCAAGTGAATTGCAGCAGCAATACACAATTTCCTTGAAAAATAAATTCATTTAGGTGAAGAAAAGAAAAAAAAAGAAGTCTGAGAAAGGAGGCCGTTTCAAGGGAAGTCAAGTAAATAGCCCCGTGGATGGACAGGCTGACGGTGACACCCCAAGGAATAAGCCTGGGGAAATGCTGATCTGATTCTGTTCTCTCAGTGTCCAGAGGGGAAAGCTAGGGGACCAGAGGGCAAGGCTCTGGCAAGGTCACAGGGCCTGTGAGAGGCAGCCCTGGCCTGGCCCGGGAGCCAGGTCTGCTGCTCCAAGGCTGGCAGGTTTCCAGGCCAGCTCAGGCCTGGGTTAGGGTGAGGTCTTCCCAGGCCAGGTGTGTAACCCCAGCACTGCGCTGATGTGGATGGTGGCCACCTTTCTGGTTGGGACTGACCTGCTTCTAGGCTGTGTGGCCAAAGGGGCAGCTCTGTGCCAAGCTGCTCGCCTCTCTCACTCTGCCCGTTCTCTCCACACAGCAGTCTCACAATACTCCACACTCGGCCAACCCCATGGCGCTGCATTGGGGATCCACAGAGAGGCGGAACGTGCCCTGGGAATGCAAGGGCTGCGCGGATGTTAGCTACACTGACCTCCCAAACTCCCTTTGGCCCCCTTCCAGGCGCCTCTTCAACAGTCTGGGCCCTGACGTGTCAGGTGATGCTTTAAGATGTCGTCTGGTGTCACAGGGCACCGTGGAGCAGGCCACTGACATTTCAGAGGGATACAAACCAGGCTCGGTTTCCAGATGGAAAAAACCCGGACACAGAGCTAATGTGCCTTCCTCTGGGGGTGGTCTAGGAATTCCTAGATCCAATCAAGCCATACACCAAAAAGGTTATTTTTGTGTCTTTTAATGCCATGGTATTTGGGGGAAATTAGTGGAAAAGGAGTTGCAAAGAGTCTACCATTGTGTCACATGAGTGACTAATTAGAAGGCCCAGTTTCTCCCAGGCCATTTGATTACATTAATTCAAAATGCGACCTGTTTACTTTGCAAGGTCAGGAAGAAGCCTTCCCTCCTAGAAAGCCAACGTGGCAATTAAACCGGAGTCACCAGAGTTTGCCTGAGGTAATGTATGAAAAAGCCCGTGTAAACTACCAAAATAGAAGTGATCCCTGTGTGGTTGCCCCCAATTATGGGGACATCATCTCCTGTCCTGGTGGGAGGCCACAGGTAAGAGAGGTACCCGGTAAGAGAGACAGGGCACTGGAGTCTGGGGCCCTGCTTTGCATCTTGGCTCTGCACTTGGGTAAAGGGCACCATCTCTGGGAGTCCCCACAGTTCTCTCATGTGTGTGGCTCACTGCACTCTTCGTGGGGGTGTGGTTATGTGGGAGGGGCTGATGGAAAGGAAGAAGAGAAGAAATCAACTTTGTTTTTAGGAGAAACAAAGCTTTTGATTTTAGCACCCACAGGTGCTCAGCACTGAAGATACAGCTGTGGACAAAGCTGACCTCAAGGAATTTGGCAGTTGAACGAGGAAACCAGACTTGGGAATAATCAGGTCTCCAGACTCGTAGGAGAGAGACTGTTCAGAAGACAGCAGGGTGTCAAAGGAAGAGGGTCTATACACCCTCAGGGGCTGTGGGAAAGGTTCCTTAGGAGCTCAGAGCTGCTGAGTTCTAAACGTTGGAGAGTTAAGGACTTGGCCTTTACTCTACTGAATTCCCAGGCCTGTGACCAGCCAGCCTGCTGCCACCAGCCCCCGACCTCCCAGGTCTACAGCTGAGGGCACTCGGCCTTTCTAAACAGTCTTAATGGATAAACAGCAAGTGTTTCTATACAGATTCCTAGTTAGTGACGTGCACCTGTATCATGCTCTCTAGTTGTCAAGTTACCTAGTTATCTCTATAAGGTGGGGGTGGGGAGGGGGCAAGTTAGGTACTACACTGTTCTGTGTTGTGACATTCCCCATTTTTAAAAAGCACAATTCATGATCACCATCCATGAGCCAGCATTCCAAACCTCTAAGACTGGAAGTTTTATCAAAACTCTTTTGGTCTTTTGGTGGCAAAACCTGACTTTTACTGACATGAGGCTCAGAGCCCTATGCTTCAATGCAGAAATATTAAAGTTTGACTCTTATGGTTCATCCCAGCACCTTAGGGACATCAGGAAGAGTATAGTATATGGACTCTATTTTCTTTCTTATATCAGAACACTTCTGATTTCTGACAAGTTTCACTGAAGAGATTCCTATCCCATAAATTATTATAGGTATTCATTTTATAGAGTCTCTTTGCTTAGAATACCCTTCATCCCTCATCTGTCTAGAAAACACCCACAAATACTTCAAATGCCACCATGAATGAATGAATAAAAGGAAAGAAATCAGGTGTTTTTATTGGTTTGTTTGCCATTGCTACTAGGAGTGAGGTGTTTCCCTACCTAGCTGGTATAAGAATTTATTGATTACCGGGAATCTTTTGATATAAGAGAGTTGAGAGAAGTGAATGCAATTGCCCAAAAACTTCACACACCCTCCTTAGGTCCTTTACTCTTGGAACTCAGAAGACACTCAGACCCAAGTCCCTGCAGCTGGCATGCAACACGGAAACAGGGTCCATGAAACAGTGAAAGAAGACAAAAACCTCGCGGCACCTCAACAGTAAGAAAAAGGCACAGCTTTGCCTTCTGACTTCACAAACTGACTTAAAAGAACCCTAGCCGACAGCCCCAGGGGAATCTCAATTGGTTCTAAATTAAGTTGAATTTTCTGTTTTAAGAGCTCACTTTTTGGAGGCAGCTTGCGTGCGTAGCAGTGTTTCCCATCTAGAAAGAAAAATAAACACTCCTCCATTGGATTGGAAGTCAAAACAGTAAGCCCAGCAGCTCAAGACCTGAGAAAGTCAATGGAACTGCCAACAACAGTGGTGAACAGTATGACCAGCCTGAGAAATCCAATCCCTAACGCAAGGCAGGAAGAGCCAGTGCTGGGAGGAAAAAGGTGTGGACAGCTCAGCATGCAGGCCAGGGCTCTCACGGAGTAGCATCAAAAATCTGGTCTGATTGGAAACTCCTACCGTACACACACACACACACACACACACACACACACGATTCCACTCTATGGTATCAGGCTGATCTGGGGTTCAAATCTGGCTCTGGCACTCAGAAGCTGTGTGGTGTAGGGGAAGTCCCTTACCCTCTCTGGTCCTCTATTGCTTTAATGAGACCAAAAGTGGCCACGTTACAAGGTAAATGGAAAGTTTAATTAGGTTCAGTGAGCTAAAACACCTCTGACATAGTTTGTCATAATGGTTTGTGAGGGGAGTAATAGGAATCCAACAACCTGGAATCTTTTTTAAATCAACTTTTTGCATTTTGGTGGGATTCCTTTTATAATATCTTCTCCAGCCTCCTACTAAGGAGAAGGCATAGAAATAATAGGATCTGGCACTAGAAACAAAACAAAACAAATTTTAAAAAAGGAAAATTTTTTTTCAAAAAACAGGAGTTCTGTACTCAAACAGGCTTGAGTTTGAATCTTTGCCATATCCCTTAAGTTAAGACAACGAAGATAGGAACAAGAGAAGTGAAGATAAATGGAAACTCAAATAAGATAATGTATACAAAGAAAAGTCACACACAGAGGTGCTGATTACACATAAATTCTCTACCCACCCTCCTTCAGCTGGGCTTTGGGACAGCTTTCTCTGAAGGACTTATTCCCCGACCCTCTTCAATATGAACCCCCAAGCTTTTAAAGCTCCTTTCTTTTAGAGTTTGGATTAGAACAATTCACGGAACATTTAATATTCTGAAAAGTTTCTAGGAGGTAGGGACAAATACCTCCTTAATCCGAATCACTTCCTTAGCTTTTCAACTGTGACGGGTTGATATTTTAGGGAAATCTTTCTTTGTATATATCAGTGATTTGGAGATTGTTACCGTTGGGGGTGGATTAGGATTTTGATGACAGAGAGAGCTGCTTCCTCTGTTTTCTTTTCCTCAGGGACAATGAGGGGCTCTGTGATGCCCCACGTGTTCTCCTTGCACTTTACACGGGGATTTTCGCGGGCGGCTCTGAGGCCTCCTGGACCAGGGGTTTCAGCCTTGGGCTGGAGTTGACACAGCTGTAGGCAGAGGGCCTCTGGGGAGCCACTGGAGAGCACAGCCTTAGCTTCTGGAAGCCTGGCTCCCAGAGGTCAGCCTTGCGTGCAGGGCGCTGAGTCAGCTCCCACCACAGGAAGCCCATCATTTTCACCTTTCAGGGCCGCCTTTGTCATGGAAAGTACATTCTGAATTAAGTCTCCTGGGGAGCAGGCCCCTCAAGGAACTAGAGCAATTGATCCCTTCAGTGTGGTCTCTAAAGCCTGGAATTAGTGGGAAAGGGTGGGGATGGGAATATAGGGAAGGGAGATAAGGACCCTTATCACCTTCATTTTAAAACTCCACAGCAACCTTGAAAGGTTTTCCCATTTCACTTATGGAGCAACCGGTGACCTGAGAAGTTAGGTTTTTTTGCCCAGGGTCACCTGTCTGGAACCTGGTTTCAGAAAGTTTGAATCTATGGCTTTTGCTCTCTTGACTACAATGTGGTCCTCCATAGTCCGTACTACTTGCTCACTCATTCATTCGTTTAGTTAACACTACATAAAAAGCATCTGTAAAGCCATGCTCCAAACTGTTAAAACTGGTTATTTCTGAGAGGAAGAATTACAAGGGAATTTAACTTTTTACCTTTCTCTATTATTTGAATGTTAAAAAGCATTGTTACTTTTATAATTGATAAAAATAAAGACAATCCCTTTAAAAATAATTCTACATTTTTTTTCATAAACAAATTAAACGCTGCCCTATAAACCTTTATTGGATCCACTATGTAACAGGGCCCACTCGTCTTCCCTTGCTAGCACTGGGTACATGCCTGTCCCAGCAGATACTTTAGCTTATAGAAGGTTTGGGTTCAGAGCCGGGAAGGTGGCAGGTAGGGTCCCGATGCGGGGTGAGACTCACTGGCACTCTTATGATCCACCATTAAAGATCCAGACTCCCTTCAGGCATGGGACACATTCATTCCCAGGCTTTCGAGTGGCACATTCACAGCAAGGCCCCAGGGAAGAAATGCAACCTGTCTCAGGGTCCTCTGGGGAGCGGGCGCACGGAGGAGCATAATTGAGCAGAAATCTGTGAGCCAAAGTCCTCCCATCTTCCCTGAACTTCAATAATGCTATCATGTCATCAATTTGCTGCAGGACTTGCAACAAAGTGATTGGTCTTGTTCAGTTAATTAGCAGAGAGATTAAGGACTTTAATCTCCTGCCTTTTACCTGCAAGGTCTATGTACTCAAAGATGAATAAAGAATATTCGTTTTATATATATATGTATATATTCCTCCCCCTGCCCCAAGATTAAAAGGACAACTGGCAGGTGCACCTCAGTCAGCACCACACAACACTCATAAAATCAGAATACCTTAGAGATTCCTCCATCATTGGCAACTGAGGAAACTGAGACCAGAGAGAGGGACAGTGATTTGCCAAGGAAATGGCCAGTGAGCCACAGAGCTGGGACTGGGACACAGGGTTCCTCTCTCCCAGGCCACGGTTCCTGTTTCTGTGCATAATTTAAAACATAAGCAGATAAAAGGTGCAGAGGAGCAGTGACACCCAACCACCAGAAGGACAACACCTTCAGGGAGCACAGGGAAAAGGCTGTGAAGGATAGTCTGCCTTTTGGTCAAAGAGAATGCTGGGCCTAATAATTTGTCAGAAGAGAACCATCAAGGCCAAGGACCGCTCTGGTTTTCAAAGAGAGCAGAGGCTGCCCACCACCCCCCTCTTGGAGGCTTGAGTCCCTTACAGAACATGCTTGTAAAGAAGTTGACTGGTCTCTGCTGGACACAGAGAGGGCAAGCACCTGGGCCAGGTCACACAGCACCTGATCAGCATCTGCTGGCTCCTGGTCAGCCTGGAGCTCTTTCACTGCCACCCCACTCCCCACCCCTGCCCGCACCTCCCTCACTGATTCTCCCTGAGAGAGCCACAGCAGTGCTTACAAGAAGAGTGCTTATAATGGGCACAGGGATGCTTACGCCCTGTGGCTCTCTCTGCAGCCAGCAGCCAGCCCCGCAGCTGCTTGGACCGCCAGGGCCCTCTCTCTCTGGGCAGTGGGAAACTCGAAAACTTTCAAAGCCAGCGCTAGACTCCAGGTACGGCCCCCTCTCTCACTTTCCCATGGTTAACCAGAACACTCCAGCACTGGTGTCTTAGGCAGGGTTGCGAGGAGGAGGGTTCCATGCAGCAACAAGTGGCTGGGCTGGCACAGTCCCTGGCACACAGCAGGTAGCCAGCGGGTGCTGTTTTAGTTTTAACCTTTCCTTCTTTTTCCGTGTCCATCTTTTTTTCCCCCTCCTCTCGACCTGATGTGTCTGTCTCCTTG
Source organism: Pipistrellus hanaki (assembly GCF_964339955.1). Lineage (NCBI taxonomy): Eukaryota > Metazoa > Chordata > Mammalia > Chiroptera > Vespertilionidae > Pipistrellus > Pipistrellus hanaki. The sequence goes on along the minus strand of NC_140511.1, from coordinate 38,896,546 downwards.
TGTATATCTCCATGCATATCTGTCCATGCAGCTCTGTCTCCCCGACAGAGCTGTCATGAGGGTGGGCACAGCAGCCTCCCAACCCGTGCGCACCAGGCAGAACGCAGAGGGGCAGGAGCAGGGCTGCCTGAGCCTCAGAGCCGCCCCCGGCCCCCCAGCAACCCCGAGCGCCCCATGCACCAGGCCCCTCCGCCCCTGCAGTTCATTACTCATCCAAAGCAGGCACATTAATCAGCATCACCAACGAAAGGGGGAAAAAACAAAACAACCCACAGAAGTTAGGAAGAAAGAGGGACTTACCGTTCGCGGCGACCCCCAGGCTGGCAGAGCCACTTTTAACTAAGAATGAATTAGGGACAAACTCTTCCTCAGAGTCTGAGTCCGGGGTTGGCTGGGCCACACCGTTGCCTAGCAACCGCCTCTGGCTCTCATTGGCCGGAGGGGAGGGGGGCGGGGAGGGGGACTGCTCAATAGGGGTTGATGAAGCTGATGAACAATGCAGGGGAGCACCTGCGAACCACAAAAGACAAACACAGACAGAAAAAAAAATAATGAAAGTTGGTTTTGAGGCACACGGGAAGGGGGAGCAAAAATAAAACACGCATCAAGGGGGAGAGGGGGCTCCCAACAGTGGACGATCTACTGCACACGTGGCCCCCGGGGCGGGGCCGATATCCCTGGGAAACAAAGTTGGTGCAAACAAACTCCTTCTGAAGAGCAGGGGACTCCATGCAGAGAAGTCTGGAAAGAGGGCGCCTTCCAGAAAACAGGGGAGGCCCTTCCTGCTTTGCCTGTTCTCTAAGACAGGCCTGAAAACCTGGGGTCTAGTCCTGCTGGCCTTGTTATCTCTCTAACAGCTGCCCCCCTTCCCTGCTCTTCCTCCCCCTCCTACCCCCCCCCCCCCCCCCCCCTCTGCTTCAGTGGCCTCACTGCAAGCTGTCCATTTTGTCACATCACGGAACTGAAATGATGTTCTTATTAGTGGGATTTCCATCCGACATGCCTAAAACAGGTTCTGAGCTTCCTGAAAGGTAGACAGAGCTGGAGAGGATGATCCAGCAACCCTCCCTCCCCGCTGGCATTCTAGGACTTCAACACCCCATTGTTTTACTTTCCTAAGAATCTAACATCTTCAGATTCTTAAACCCTGGCGCTTTCTGCAAACGCCTTGAGCGCCATAACCTGAGCAGTCCTTTTCACTTCTGTACACCCCCCCCCCCCCCCCCCCCCGAGTCTAGCCTAGTGCCTGGCACACACTGGGCTCTGGAGGTTTGCGGGATAGATGAATTCCGGGTGTCTAATGTACTAGGATCCTTATTTTCTAACAGTCTCAGCTAACACAAGCCTATAGTTTCAGGACAGTAATATTCAGTAAGTCCCAGGATGCTCCCAGTCCCTGTGTTTGACTCCAAGTTTCTAACATGCCAGGAGTCTATGCTTCTAAAACCCCAGCTTTCTATGGTTCTGGAAGCTTATGCCCAGCTCTTCAGAAGGAGAAGGTGAAGGCCCCAGGCCAGACCTTTGAGATCAGACAATTCACAGTCCTATCAGGGGCTGGCCTTTACACGTGTGCAGGATATCGTCCACGCGGGAGGGACTAGAATAAGCACAGACACAGAAAAGTTTACAGTACAAGACATTGCATCCACGTGACACAGCAAGGGCTGCTCCTTGTCTCCCATCTTGACTGAGATGTTTTAAAACATAATCAGATCCATCCAGTTTTTTTTTTTTTTTTTTTTTTTTTAAGAGACCAAGTCTTAGAAAACTTATTGCAGCCCAGATATGTGATCATAAGAGTTGGCAGGGCTCTTCTGGGGAGGAAGCACAGAGCTGATTGTTGAAATAAAACAACAACAACAATAACAACAACACCAACACCAACAACAAAACGCTTTTTATGGTCTGTTTACCAAGAGAAGCTCACCCAGTCACAGTTACCAAATCCTGCAGGACTTTGCAGGCTCTGTGACTCTTATGTTAACCCCTGAGCCTAATCACATGTGCCATTTTATGGAATTGCTGTGTATGCAGTTGGCTTGTTCATGTCAGAAATCCAGTAAGAGCAATTGAGGCAGCAGTGATCAGTGACCACGGTACAACCTCTGCGTGACTCTCCTCTCTGTCTTGGCTTCTTCACCTAAAAATCTGAGCAGTGATTCACCTCAAAATCACCCCAACCAGCGTTTCCAATTCATGGTGAGAACGCCTTTCTGGTGTGTTACTGTGAGGTCATCATTCCTTCGTCAGCGTGTCTTTAGTTCTGACATCATGTTTGCCCCATTATATTTGTACTTACCTGTAGCTGTCTTGCACATAATGGCATATGGCACATTTTTGGGATGCAGTACATTATTGGAGTGGACTTTGGAGTTCAACAGAATTAGGGCTTGCATCATGACCTAGCCTCCTTTTGACTCTATATTCTTGGGAAAGTGACTTCCAGTTCTTCATCTGTAAATTGGGCGCCCACCCCCCTTTATACAGGTGGCGTGAGGACTACAGATACTCAATCTGAGCACACGGTATGCACGAGAAAACAAGAACCCAGGGCGAGTCTTCACCAAATGTTTAATAAGTTGAATGAAACCATCCTATGGAGAAACCCATTCATGATTGGTCCCAGTTTTGGGAAGAATTTTTTTCGACCAGGCTGTATATATTAAGTAAATATACTTTCATTTCTTCGTCTTGTATTAACCAGAGACATCTTACAGTCTCAATCAGAGCTTCTGATGAGCCTGAGATAATCAGCACCACGCCACGTGGAGTTGTCGGAATTCAGACACAAGTTAAGAAATGTGATATGTTGTTCTAGGGTATTTGTTACAGCCTCTTCCTGAGGAAATCTGTCAAACTTTATGAGATAAATAGTTCCAGAACTGAGTAAATTGTTCCATTACAAACTTCAGAGACCCTGGGCCACGGGCAGCACGGTGCCCTCCCAGCCCCATGCCTGTTTCTTCTCCCTTCCACCCAATCACCTCAAAGTTGTCTAAGCCAGTGCTCCCCAATCCCCTCAGGCCTCTGGGGTTGCTCTGATTATTCCTAACCTAACACCCAAAGCACCTAACCAGTGCCAGGCCCCTCGCAGGCACACGATAACTCATGCGGTTTCTGTGAAGTACAGTGTTATTAGAAACACGTTGATTCCCTCCCTCTTATTCATAAGCAGCTTGTAATTTAAGTGGCCCCAAGGGAGGGTGCACAGACCCTTGCTCCTGGGGTGCGAGAATATACTAGAAACATTTATTGTTTTATCTCATCCTTTTCTAATATTTAATTCTATGCTTTATAATATATACTAGAGGCCCCATGCACAAAATTTGTACATTGGGGGAGGGGGGGAGAGAAGGGATCCCCTCAGCTCAGCCTGCACCCTCTAGCAGTCCGGGAGTCCTGAGAGGATGTCCAACTGTCATTCTGACATCCTTGGTGCTGTCACGAAGGTGGGAGAGTCTCCCGCCACCACCACTGTGCTTGCCAGCCATGAGCCTGGCTTCTGGCTGAGCTGCGCTCCCCCTGTGGGAGTGCACTAACCACCAGGGGGCAGCTCCTGCATTGAGCATCTGTCCCTTGGTGGTCAGTGTGCATCATAGGTACTGGTTGTTCCACCGTTAGATTGATTTGCATATTTGCCTTTTATTATATAGGATTATATACTAGTGCTCAAAATACATGTAGTAAAACACATTGTTGTACCATTTCGGCATCTACAGAAGCAGGGCAGGGTTGTATTAAGAATATGGTCATGCCCAGCCAGTGTGGCTCAGTGGTTGAGCGTCGTTGACCTATGAATTAGGAGATCATGGTTCAATTCCCGGGTCAGGCACATGCCCAGGTTGCAGGCTCAATCTCCAGTAGAGGTTGTGCAGGAGGCAGCCAATCAATGATTCCCATCATCATTGATGTTTCTATCTCTCTCTCCCTTCCTTTCTGACATCAATGAAAAGATATATTTAAAGAAAGAATATGGTCGTATTAAGAGAGACTACATTTTAGTTTTGTTTAACTCACCAAGTTTTATTTTTATATGTGCTAGATCTTAGGAACTGTGGACATTTGAGTTTTAATTGTATCACTTGCTAGCTCAGTACATGTGAGCTTGGGCAAGTTACTTCACCCCTGTGCCTCAATTTCCTCATCTAAATATGGAGACAAGAGAAAAAAAAAAAAAAGAACACCTACTTCATAGGGTTGCACTGAAGATGAATGGAGTTAAAACAGGTAACATGTCGTGGACAGTGTGGCAGCCAGTAAATGCCTAATAAAGGTTAGATGTCATGATGCATAAATATGTGCACATAAAGCAAGGGGCGCTGGCTCTCTTCCTCTTTCCTTTTATGTAAGAGCAGAGCATGATTGCAGAAGTATCTGCTTCATTCCCCACATATTTCCTAAACACCCACTGATTTGGCTAGACAATGAGAGTGATGCAAACTGTGAGAGACTCAGCCCCAAAGGAGCTGGTGGGTGAGGAGGGGTGTCAATCAGACCTCGGAACTTGGAGCAAGGCAGTGGTGTGACCTTTCAGAAGAGAAGATGACCAGTGCAATGGGAGGGTGGGAGGCAAGAGGCTCATTTCAACAGAAGGAACTAGATGGGACTTCTGGAGCCATAGAAGATTCCAATGGGAAGAGATGAAAAGGTGGGGGCATAAGCATCCATGGCGGAGGGAAGAATACCCAGCATAAGATTCTCAGCCTTCACCTGGCATCCCCATCCTTACCTCTCAACTATCATGTGTTAATTACAAGTCACTTGTCACCAAGTCTACTGAGATGCTAGTATTCCAGCCTGCTCTCACTTCCAGGAACTCACTGCTTCCTCTCTGTCCATGTTTGCCCAGTTGCCCGACTTCAGGGCACCATGTACATTGAATGGCACCCTCTGGAGCACAACTACAAAGTTTTGCCCGAGTTTTTACACATGCTGTTCTTTCTCCCCCAGCATTTCCTATCTGTGTCCCTTTTCTTCATTATTACCACCACGTGTGTCTCATTAGCTCTCACTCATCCTGTGAGCTTAACCTCATAGTCACCTTCCCCAGGAAGGCTTCCCTGATGCCTTTCTGGGTGCTCCTACACCTTCCTGGACTTTCCCTGTTGCAACACCTCCCACACTGCCATGTTGACTTGTCTGTGTCTGCCCACTAGCCTGCCTCACTCATGCACTACCATATTCCCCAGTGCCTAGCACAGTGACTGTTCATAGAAAGGACTAGCACACAGGTGCATAGAAAGCACTAGTAAAGTGAAGAAAGGGAGGTAGGAAAGAAGAAGAGTACTTGGTTTATGGAACAATGAGAACAGTGAGAAATGAATCTCTGAATAGTAGGTTTAGGCCTTGACCACAAGGAGAAGGAAATCAGACCTTAACTGGGGAGTCATGGAAATTTTTAGGCAGGAAGATGACAAGACCCAGGGCTGTGCTTCAGAGGGATCTGTTCAGCCATCCGGGTATCCTTTCTTATAGGCTCAGCTCAGCCAAGAAGTTAAAAGTCCACATGATCTGGGCTTGCTTTCTGGGTGGGGCCCAGATGCATGTTCCTATAGGCAAGTAAGAATGCCAGATGCCATGAGACTGTGGACCTGGGATCAGGGTCACCTTCCCGTGCATCCTGGTATTATAGAATTTTCCACTGTGTCATGGTAAAAAGAGAAGATGATAGAAACGAACCTCCTTATACTTCACCTCAACAAGTGAAGGGGCAGTGAAGGGTGCCGGGGGCCATCCAAATCTCTTGAGAGGTGGTTTCTGTGAGCCTGGCTCTAGCTTATAGTAGATAAGATGGGAAAGAAAGCAACAAAGTGACAAGTGCAGACTCTCATATGGTAAGGGTGGGGCTGAAGTAGGTTTGTGGACAAACCTTTGCAGAGCTCCTGTTGGAGGCCAGGAGCTGGCCAGGTGATTTACAAGATCTTTTCCTCACAACACACCTCTGGTGAGTAAAATTCATCCCCATTTTCAAGGTTAAAAAAGAAGAAGAAGGAAAAAAAAGGAGGCTTAGCACAGTCAAGTAAGCTGTCCCAGGACCTGGGTAAGAACCCATGATGGCAATGCTGTTTCTACCGTGTGATGTGAATTAAATTGATCAACCCTGGTTTGGAGTGGAATAAAGGAGATTCCTGTCCATCCACTGAAACACATCTAAAGGGGAAAGAACACATACCCAGGGACCAAAGCCCAGTGTCACTCTGGGAATGTGACCTTGGCTAAGTCACTTTGCGTCTCAGCTATCTCCTTTGGAAAACGGAGTGCTGATACCCACTGCAGAGAGCTGCTGATGAATAGAGGATGTTATGCGTATGAGAACCCCAGCAGTCTCCTGGGGAGAGCTCAGCCAACAGTGGTTTCGCCCGCCGTCCCTCCGTGGTGGGTCTTCCACATGAAGAACAGGGTGGTTTGGGGACTAAGCGAGTACAGATCTATAAGCCTGCCAGGGACACTGGGTTGAGGTCAAAAAAAGAGGAGAAGTGTTAGGGTGGCAGCCGTGACATAGGAAAAGGACATATTAGGGGATCCTGAGATCTACCTTTGTCTGAACGGGTAGTTGCTTTCCTTAGCGCCTGAAATGTAACCTCTAACCAAGCTAGTTCTCTGGGAAGAGCCTCCGGCATGCTGGATCTGGGTATGTCTTTGGAATATGCCATTAGATTCAGGTGTGAAGGGCTAACGGATGAACAAGTTCATTACTCTGCCAAAGAAAGAAAGCCCTTATCAAAACACACTTTTTAAAAAACACTTTTTCTCAGCAGTCCTGAGAAATCCATCTAAACACTCAAAAGGAATGTTCTTGCCCGATAGTCAACTCCACCTAGGCTACAGGACTTAAGATGCTGGCCTGCGTACCCAGTGGGAGAGGCCGAGTCCCTGAGGGTACAACCAGAGCATAGCTGCGTGCTGCAGGGAGGGCACTTTCTTCCCCCGCAGCTCCCTGGGTCGTCAGGAGGGCCTTCTCATACCTTTATACCCGCAGCCCTGCATTTTAGAAGCCAGGATGTAAAATGCTGCCCACAATGCTCAGTGCACGGCAACTACTCAATAAATGACGCCTAGAAAAACAAAAAAGCAACAGAACCCTCAGACCCACATCTCCACGGAACCCGGAGCGGAAGGGCTCATCCTGCCTGTGAAAGCTGGCTGCGTTTCATCTCCTCAGTCTCTGTCCTAGAGACACTCCAGGCCCCTCACTGAGAGCCAAGTGCATTCCTCTTCTTCTCAGGCGCCAACTTCATGTCTATTTCCTCTTAACAGGGCAGACCCTTGCATCATTGAATGAGTAAAAACTTAGTTCTGAGCAGAGGATGGGGCTTTGAGAACAATGGGGTCTCCTCCTGATAGGGAGACTGGGGGCTGCCAGGAAGCCAGGGCCTCCGCTGCTGGGGTGCCTTCCTTCCTTCCTTCCTTCCTTCCTTCCTTCCTTCCTTCCTTCCTTCCTTCCTTCCTTCCTTCCTTCCTTCCTTCTTTCCTTCTATCTTTCTTTCTTTCTTTTTAATATTTTTTATTGATTTCAGAGCAGAAGGGAGAGGGAGAGAGAGATAGAAATATCAGTGATGATGGAGAATCAATGATTGCCTGCCTCCTGCACGCCCCACACTGGGGATTGAGCCTGCAAACCAGGCATGTGTCCTTGACCGGAATCGAACCCTGGACTCTTCAGTCCACAGACTCCACAGAGCCAAAACTGGCTAGGGCTGCTGGGGTGCTTTTGACGCCTGTGAGTGATGATGGTCACTACTGCTTCAACAGCCTCGCCTGCCCAACGGGACCACAGGCTGCTCACTCTGTGCCCTCGCTTGGCTCCGAGTCTCAGCTCAGCAAAGGTCTGCAGAACTGATTCCTATTGGTGTCTGGAATGAATGGAAATCTACTGCTGCAAAACATTTCCAAGTGCTAGAAATCTGGCTTGTCACTGGCAAGCCTCAGTTTACAAGTTAAGGATAACATGTAATTTATCCTGCATTACTGAGTCATAGTGCCCCACCTTTACTCTAAAAAGGTCCTGATTTAGATAACTAATTACATGGTCACATGGACAGTATAGATTCAGCTCCACATCAGAGGCTGTGTGGTCTGCTGCAAAGGCCAGGCCCGGGTGCAAGTCTGCAACATGCCATGGGATCACGGGCAAGTCCTCTGACCTTTCTGTGCCTTGACTGCCCATCAGGGAGTTAAGACTAGAACATTCTAAGGCTCTTTTGTGTGGCCCAACCTTCTACAAGACAGGAGTAACAGTAGTCCACATCTCAAGGGGCTGTTCTGAGGGAGACTATCGATTTCAGTTACAATAGAAAGTCAGGCTCCTTCAGCATAGTAAATGCTCATAAAACATTTATTGAATGAATGGATTTGTATAAATGTATTGGAGAAAAGATCAGCTGAATAAAATCTTAACAATGGTTATCACTGATATGGGCAACTTTCATTTTTTTAAAATATGCTCATCTGGCTTCTAATTTTTCTGCAATAACACATACAATTCTTTTTATACTCAAATTGTTTTTTAAAACTTCAGGGAAAATGAAATAATAAATGTGAAATTATTTAGTAGTACTAAAATAGATGTTGGTTTTAAATACAATCTATTTTCTTCCTTTTTTTTAGATAGAGAGAGAGGAATGCAAAGAAAAATCGATTTGACTTGTTATTCCACTTATTTATGTATCCATTGGTTCTTAGGTTCTTATATGTGTCCTAACAAAGGACTGAACCCATAACCTTGGCCTATCTTGATGTTGCTCTAACCAACTAAGCTGGCTGGGACCCAAATAAGATTTTATGTACTGATATTGGTAATATAATTTGGTTTAAACTGATTTTTAAAATGTGAAAACCTTTTAACTAAACAATTCCACCTTTAAGAATTTACCCAAGAACATAATCATGACTTCTCAAAGATTTACTTATAAGGATATTCATTACACTATTATTTGTATTAGTTAAAAGCAAAAAATAAAATTAAATGTTAAAAAGAAAAAAGACCCTTATGTTAAAAAGTGCCTAGTTATGTAAATTAATGCACATCAGTACATGCCTTAAACTGTTAATATGCAGACATTCTAAGCCATGCTTGTAAAGAATTTTTAGGGACATGGAAAAATAGGATATAAAAAAAGCATGAGGCAAACTGTATAAAAGTAATTCTGACGCTGTTTAAATATGTGTGTGTGTGCGCAAACTGTATAAAAATGTTAATAAATGTTACCTCAGAGCAAAAGAATTATGAATGCATTTTATTTTTTCTTAATGCTTCTCTATATGTACTATTTTTTTTTCAAGGAACAAGTATAATAATGAGATTAAAAGAAAACAATCTAAGTTATTAGAAGGAGAAGAAAACATACACACACACACACACAGGAAGGCAGCAAAGACGACAGTGTCTGCTTTGGGTTGCTAATGGGGTGAGTCGGCAGAGCTGAAGCCTCCCGGGTCCTAATTTTCCAGCCTATTAAGTCCTGTGGCTCTGACTCCGCAGGCTGGGCAGCTCCCACCACGCCGGCCTCCTCTCTCCAGCAGTAGTTATTTCAGGAGCAGGTCTGGGGCCATCTGTCTCTGTGACTTACGCTGGGAAAATGGCCTCTGGAATACTGGCCGCCATAAATTTCTCAGGCTCAGCTCGTTTGATCTCCAGCCCTCCGCCTCGCAGGGATCCCAGGGCCCTGTTTGTTCTTGTTAAGCATCGACCAGGAGAGAAGCTCTGCTCTCACCTGCCGGCCCAGGAGGATGCGGCTCCTGGTGCACCCTCCCCCACCTCCCGCCCCCAAGATGGAGAAGAGAGCACCTTGGTCCCTCTGATCTTCAAACAGGGGTGGCCTACCCGCCAGTCTACCGCTTGGCACAGGGATATGAAATGAGGACATTCATGGATTTTTTGGTTTTTGTAGGAACAGCTTTATTAAGACATAATTCACATGCCATATATGTCACCTATTTAGAGCATACTATTGGATGGTTTTTAGTATACCCATTTAGAGCATACTATTGGATGGTTTTTAGTATTCACATACCATATATGTCACCCATTTAGAGCATACTATCGGATGGTTTTAGAGCAAAAAGTAGGTTTACGGTTGCTCGTATGAAAAATAAGGAATTCATAAATAATACAAGAATAAACTGTTTCTGGTATCACAACTGTAAACCTACTATTGCCCATCCTTGTATTCTCAGCAGAGCGCAGCCATCATCACCACAATCAATTTTAAAATATTCTCATCACCCCTACCCAGAACCCCAAACTCATTAGCAGTCCCTCTCCATTTCCTTCTAACTCCCTTGTAGCCCAGGACAATCACTCATCTGCTTCCTGTCTCTATGGATGTGCCTGTTCTGAACATTTCCTATGAATGGAATCATATGTGATTTTGTGACCGGCTTCTTTCACTTTACATGATGTTTTCAAGGTTCATCCAAGTTGTAACATGGGTTGGGACTTCATTTAATTACCCAACAACATTGCATCTGAATAAGCTGCGACAAGCATGTGTGTGCAAGGTTTGCTAGGTGAACTGTTTTCATTTATCTTTGAAATATACTTAGGAGTGCAATTGCAAGATCAGATGGTGACTCTGTTCAGCCTTTGGAGGAACTGCCAGGCTATATTCCAGTGGCGGCACCAGTTTTCCCTCCCGCCAGTAGTGTGTGAGAGTTTTAATTTCTCCAGATCTTTGCAACACTTTTTGCTGTCTGACTTTCGATTACAGTCATTGTAATGGATATAAAATGGTTTCACATTTTGGTTTTAAATGGCACTGCCTGATGGCTGAGAGTACTGAGCATCTTCTCATGTGCTTATTGGCCATTTGTATATCTTCTTCAAGAAATGTCTAGTTGAGACTCTTATTTTAAAATGAGTTGTCTTTTTGATTACTGAGTGTCAGGCACTGATTCATTCATCAATTGTGTGACTACCCTGTCCCAGGCACTGTTCTAAGCATCACTGATAGATGAGCTAGACTTCAGTGCTTGGGTTATTGGATATTTAGAACTAAACCTGAAGGGGGGCACAGTGTTAGGGGTGAAGGAGACGGAAATGCTTTATATGCTGTGAGAGAGGCAGCAATGTTGGAAGTGAAATGTGTGGTGAGGCAGGTGTTGGGGGGTGAGGGAAAGGGAAATGACAGATCCACAGAGATCAATTGTCAGCTGCAATTTAAGGTTTCTCAAAGGTTCTTATAAACTTTTCCAGGAGATGCCACGAAAGGGATTTAAGATGGTCCATTGGGGCCACCAGAGGCTCTAAGTGGGCCATGGGATGTGGGGGAGAAGGAAGACACAAGGCAAGCTGGATTACCTCTGCCAGCAGTGTGACCAAGGAGGGACAGACATTTATGGCAGGCCTAGCACAGCCTGCCGTCACAGAGCATTCTGTCCAGCAGGAAGTTCACATAAGAAATTGCTTCCAAAGAGCTGATTTCAGAGTCATTTATTACTTCCTGGCTTTAAATATGTATATATATTTCCCTCCTCCGGCTCAATTTATGGAGCTGTAAAATTCCAGGCCCCAGGACAAAGAAAGACCACAACCTGATGGTCAAGTCCTATTTCTACTCAAGTCCTGGGACATAATGGAGTACTAGACACAGAGGCAAGAGATTGGGAGTTGTGGAGGACACAGGGCCAAGTTGCTGGAGGAGGCAAGGGAACTGAGATGAACTGGGTCCCTATTATGCATCCACCTTGTGGAGGGACTTTATATACATCACTTCAATCAAGCCTCATCCCCTGCAAAAGCATTGGGATCTCTCCAACTGGCAGATGCAGCATGCGAGGCTCACAGAGAGCCTGGTCAAGGGCACCGGGCTGGTGCTAGGCTGGGCCTTGTCCTGTTGGACCCTAAGCACCCCTCGTCTCAAGTAAATAATCTGAATGAATAATAGTAATAAACGCAAGGATGTGCCTTTGTAAATTCCAGGGTTTGCTTCCCTAGAATTGAACCACGGGAGGGGGACAATACTGTTCAAACAGTGAGTCAACTTGCTCAAAGCCGAAGAGCTAGTGATGGTGACCTGGGATGCCAACCTAGGCCACCGGAGCTCAGGGCTAGAGCACTTTGTAGAAACTCAATCGGTATTTCATAGAGTCTTAAAGGGGAATGAAGGATTAGTGTAATCAATAAACAGGGGTAAAAACAAACCAGAAAAAAAACACACACATAAAAATAAAACCCGAGCTGTAGAAATCTCGTTTGTGCAGTTTTCTGGAAATCTGTTTTATTTCAACAAGAAGGTTTTTGAAATAACAGAGAGCCTTGTGGTGTGAATGTAAGCACACACTGAGAGGTATTTCTTTACATTGTTTCTCCCCATAAACGCCCTGATTCTAGACAGCTTTCCCTCAACTCCCTCCCTGTGCCAAAGCCTCTGTTTCCATTAGATTTCTACAAAGCTTTCAGAAACTTTTTTTTTGGAAAAGCACAAAAGTAGTAAGGGCTATGCTTTCTAGAAATTCCTGTGCTCTCACTCCAAGAAATTTTGAAAAACCAAGGAAAGCAATCTTAAAAAACCAATGAGGCACAGGGGACAGTGGGCAAGTGGAGAAAAGGTTGCTCAAATCTGCTGCCACGTGACAGCGTCCCCACAGCCTGGATTTCCCCGGAGGAGGTGCCCAAAGTCTGGGGCCAGTTAGGAGAGTTTAGGGGAAAATTAGAAGCAGGCTTGTTTGTACCCCAACTACTCTTGGTACAGAAAGGAGCCTTTTGAGATCATCAGAGAAGGGAAAGGAATACACATTTGCCAAATATCTGCTGTGTGTCCAGCACTGTGCTCATGAGCTTTCCAACATGACCTTCTCAGCAAGGTCATTCCCTCACTCAACAAAGAACTGAGGGGGCCACCTCAGAATGTTGTCAGCCTCTCTGCTGGGTGCTAGGGCACAGTGGGAAGTGGGATCATGTCAAGTTTCTGTCTGTGTTAGTTGAGTTCCCTTGGGTTGCAGTAACCAAGAACCCTACACGGAGTATCTTAAACAATAGAAAGGTTTATTGTCTCATAGTTCTAGAAGCTAGAAGTTCAAAATCATGGTGTTGGCAGGGCCCTTCTCCCTCTGAAACCTGTAGAGAAATAATTCCTTGCCCCTCCTAACTTCCAGTGGTTCGCTGGCAATCTTTGGTGTCCTTTGGATTGCAGCTGCTTACCTCCAATCTCTGCCTTCATTGTCATATGGCTATCTCCTTTCACGGGATCTGTCTTTACCTGGCTATCTTCTTACAAGGACACTGCTCTACTCCAGCAGGAACTTACATTTCCAATGACCTAATTTCCAAATAAGATCTCATTCTGAGGGACTTGGGGCTATAACTTGAAAATCTCGTGTGTGTGTGTGTGTGTGTGTGGAGGGTCCACAATTCAACCCATAATACTTGCCTTATAGAGATTATAATAGAGAAGCCCCTCCCCCTTAAAAATATTTTTTAAATTGATTTCAGAGGGGAATAGAGAGGGAGGGAGAGATAGAAACATCAATTATGAGAGAAAATAATTGATTGGCTATCTGCACACCCCCTACTGGGGATTAAGCCCACAACCTGGGCATGTGCCTGACTGGGAACTAAATCATGACCTCCTGGTTCTTAAGTCAACACTCAGACATTGAGTCATGCCGGCTGGGCTATAAAAGCTCCCTTTTACAGATGAATAAGTTGAGGCATGGGGAGGCCAAGTGACTTACTCTGGATCTACAAGTAGGAAATTGAACATCCAGGACTGACTCCAACCACATATTCTGTCTACCATATCAGACTGTCCTGCAGGTGTGGGGTTTCCTCAGCTGGTGGTCACATATATAAAAGGAGCTTTGGCATATGTCATCACAGTTAGGACTTGTGACACCTCTGTCACATTTAGTCTTGTGATACAATTGTTCCCAACTATATCTATATACACTGAGTGGCCAGATTACTATGATCTCTGAACTCATAATAATCTGGCCACTCAGTGTATATCCTATATAATAAAAGGCTAATATGCAAATTGTCCCCTTGACCAGGATTTCGACCAGCAGGGGGCTGGCCAACCACCCATGTCCCCTCCCCCTCACCAGGCTGGTTGGACCCCACCCATGCACGAATTCATGCCCCGGCCTCATATATATATATATATATATATATATATATATATATATATATATATATAATAATAATAATAATCTGGCCACTTAGTGTATATATAAGGCTAATATGCAAAGTGTCCCCTCAGGAATTCAACTGGGAGACAGGGAGTTTGCTCGCTCGCTTTGATGTGCACTGACCACCAGGGGGTGGCAAGGAACATGGCAGCAACAAACAACAGTGGCAGGGCACTGAGGGAGTGAGGGAAGGAGGAGGCAGGGAGGTGGGGTGGTGGGGAAGCTGATGGGTCCTGATTGTTGGCCAGGCCTAAGGACCCTACCCATGCACAAATTTCATGCACTGGGCCTCTATTTTACTCATCCTTTGCTCTAGAACCACTGAGGTGATTCAGTCCTCCAGAGGAGGATTAGGTTTGGACCCAAGTGAGCAGATGCTATACCCATACTTGTTCAGCAGCCACGCTCAGATCCAGGGGATCAGGCACCAGAAATGAAGCCAGACACAATACAAGTAGCTGATGTAAAGGTCTAGGCTGCCCAGGAAGGCTGGTCATCCTGACTGAGGGCACTGGATTGGAAAAGAAATAAAGGTGTTGGCTGGCTTTGTTTCTTTTAACCAAAAAGTTTCATTTGGAGAGGAAAGAGTTTGCATTTTAAAGGCTAGAGCCATTCAACATCCCAAGCCCAAGAACTCATACCTAGCCTTGGCTAGCAGACTGTGATCCCCACTATCAGATGAAATTTCTTGCTTTCTAGAGGGGAGGGTACTGGGGAAAGCTCCCTAGGCATTTCTTGTGCAGAGCCTGAGAAGCAGCACCCATGATTTCAGTGCTGGCATACATGAACTGCCTTGGCCTCAGATTTCACGTGGTTGGGGAAGTGAGGCAAGAGAGAGGTGCCTTCAGGGTAGGAAACACTTTGGGGATGTTCCCACATGCTGAGTTCTGAAGGCCAAGCACCCTTCTGGAGCATCTGGTCCATCAGATTGTGCCTGCTCAGTTCTCAGCGATCCCACAGGGGTCTCCCCCCAGCATCCCAATGGAGTTATGGAGGGAAATGAGACTGGGTCCTGCCTCCCTTTGAAAAGTCCCAGTTTAGTGGCCCAACAAAAGGGACAGTGCTATGAGAGTGGGGAGCTCGGAGGACAGGCCCTGAGTTAAGAAAGCCCTAGGGCACAGGAAGAGCAACTCTCTGCAGGAAGTGATGGTTAAGCAGAAGCCTGAAGGCGAACCAGGAGTTGGCCGGATGAAGGAGGCATTGTGGGTGTGTGTATGTGTGGTACGTGCATGTGTGTGTATGTACAGAGGTGGGCTGGTTTCCTGTTCCTGGTGGTGTGAACTGCATGTGCAGAGGTCAAAGGTGGGGAGCAATGAGAATGAACAGCTGGGTATATCTGGAATAGAGTGGGAGAGAGGTTCAGATGCTGGGAAGGCCGCTGGTAGAATCTGTGGCTTTCCCTCCTTCCAGGACTCTAAGCCCCAGCATCAGGTAGCAAGTAGGCTGTGCCACCTAAACCAAGTCCCTGAGCCTCTCTGGGTCTCTTTAACTGAAAAATAGTATAGTTACACAGGCTGCCTTCTAGACTCTCTTAGAGTTTCAATAATGAAAACAAGCAAGACTGATTTATGCTATTCCTCTTCATCTTTATACCAACACTCTGAATTTCTCTTTATTATCCCCATTCGGCAGATGAGAGGAGGAAA
Organism: Pipistrellus hanaki; assembly: GCF_964339955.1. Classification (NCBI taxonomy): domain Eukaryota; kingdom Metazoa; phylum Chordata; class Mammalia; order Chiroptera; family Vespertilionidae; genus Pipistrellus; species Pipistrellus hanaki. The sequence continues at coordinate 38,880,770 of NC_140511.1, read as the reverse complement.
GTTCAAAGAAGGTTAAATGAGTACATCCTGCAAGTCTATGATTTTCTGAAAGAAACTTCCCTCAGGCTTTCTGCCTGAATAGTGGAGTATTTTGCTCTGAGAGGACTTTCATGCAAGAGAGAGAACAATGATTATGATAGCTACCACTGATGGGGAACTTTCTCTTTGCAAGATATTGTAATAAATGGTACATAGACATACGTCCATTTTTATTCTCACAATGATGTTATGTGGCACTAACTCTTATTAACCACACTAGAGACGAGGACACCAAAATTGACAGTGGCCAATCAACTTGGTCAAAGTCACATAGTTGGCTGGGATGGGAGTGGCCCCAGGGAGCTGACTCTGGTCAGAGATTAAGCTCCCAGTCGCTCTTCCGTGAAGCTTAAAAAGAGCAAATCCCCTCTAACCCTATCTGTAGGTTTACACATGGGAAAACTGAGGCCTGGGAAGATGACAGAGTGAGCCTAAAGTTCTATAATAATGCAGCAATAAATGGTTTTGTACAATTAATGTCAATAACAGTAACAGTAATGAGGGCAGCCTAGCACAGTGGTCAAAACATGAATCCTTTTTAAAGGTTGGCATTTTTTTTAAGGTTGGCACATTTAAATAATATGGTTTTTTATTGATTTTTAGAGAGAGAAGAAGGAAGAGGAATAGGGAGAAAGAAACATTTGACGAGCCCCGCCATTGTTGCTCAGTGGTTGATCACTCACCAATGAACCAAGTCAGGGCACATACCCAGGTTGTGGGCTTGACACCCAGCAGGAGGCTTGCAGGAAGCAGTTGATCAATGTTTTTCTCTCATCGATATTTTACCTCTCTCTCCCTCTCCCTTCCTCTTTCTCTAAAGTATATATACATGGGATTGTTTTTCCTGGGATGGTAGGTTGGTTCAACATCTGCAAATCAATTATTTGATACATCACATAAACCAAATAGAGGATAAAAATGATATGATCATATTGATAAACGCAGAAATACCATTTGATAAAATTCATCTTCCACCATTGACAAAAACTCAGCAAAGTGAAGACAGAGGGAATATACCTCAAAAAATAAAGGGCACATATGACAAACCCATAGCTATCTTCATATTTAATGGTGAAAAGCTGAAATCATTTTCTTTAAGATGTTCATTTCACTACTTTTATTAAATATATCACTGCAAGTCTTAGCCACAGCAATCAGAGAAGAAAAAGAAATATAAGACATCTAAATTGAAAAGAAAGAATATGGCTATTATCAATAAATCAGAAAGCAAGTGTTGGCAAGAATGTAGAGAAAAGGGAACACTTGTGCACTATTGGTGGGATGTAAACTGGTGCAGCCACTGTGGTAAACAGTATGGAGGTTCCTCAAGAATTTCAAAGCAAAGCAGACCCAGCAATTCCACTTCAGGGTATTTATCTGAATAAATCTAAAACACCAATTTGAAAAGATATATGCATTCCACTGTTCACTGCAGCATTATTTTCAATAGCCAAGATATAGAAACAACCTAAGTTTTTATCAATAGACAGATGGATAAAGAAAATGTGGTATATATGAAATGTCACTCAGCCAGAAAAACGATGATATTTTGCTATCTGAGACAACATAAGGGATTATATTATACTAAGAGGGTATTATACTAAGTGAAGTAAGTCAGACAGAAAAAAGACAAATACAATCTGACTTCACTTATATGAGGAATCTAAAAAACAACAACAAAATAAGTGAACAAACAAAAAAGAAACAAATTCATAGATACAGAGAACAAATTGATGATCTCCAGATGGGAGGGTAAATAGGTAAAAGGGATTAAGAAGTACAAATTTCCAGTTATAAAAATTGTCATGGAGATGTAAAGTACATTACAGGGAATTCTATGTATTGCAAATTGTCCCCTTGTCTGGGAGTTCTACCAGGGGGCTGGGGGATGGGAGGGAGGTCTCCGCTGATGGTGGCAGGGAGAAGTGAGGGAGAACCCTACAGGTGGCTGGCAGCCATTAGGGACCCTATCAGTGCATGCATTTCATGCACTGGGCCTCCAGTATAGTCAATAACATCACAACTTTGTTTGATGTCAGATGGGTATTAGGCTTATTGGGCTGATTATTTCATAAGTTATATAATTGTTTAATCGCTATGCTGGACACTTAAAACCAATAATGTATGTCAACTTTAATTAAAGAATAAAAACTTAAAAAAATCCTTGCTTATCTGCTAGATGTAAAATATCTTAAAGTCATTTCAACATTTATTATTTTATTGGTGTTTTTCTATGTATCAGATATTCTATTTCTACATCTGTGAATTACTATACATCTTTGCACATTTTTTTCTTATTGGGTTATTTTTTCCGATTTTTGGTTATAAGGCTTTGTGCATGTTAAACAAATTAATAATTTTACATGATGCAAATATCTTTCCAGTTTCCTTGGACATTATTTATGTTGCTGCTGTTGTTTTGTTCTCATCATGCAAAATTGTTTAACTGGTATTTCTCCGTCTTCTCATGGCTTCTGAGTTCAGGGACGAGCAGCTAACTTCCTGAATTGTTTTCCTGTTATCAGGCCTTTCCAGATTCCCTCTGGGTCTGAGGGCCAGCATGGAGGCGCATATAGACAAATTAGGGGCACCAACTCTGGGCTCCTCCCGCCTGCACTCAGAAGACACTCTGCATGTGACAGAGCCTTTCCTTTCTTCCCTGGTCCCTGGTCTCCCTCCAGGGATTATGAGGAGGGTAACAACCATTCAGAAAAATAGATTTTCAGTTTGGATACACTAGGAGCAGTTCCCTCTTTTCTTCTGGGCTCTTGTCCTCCTGGAATGTAGGCAGAGAAATATTGGGGAAGACAAATGTGATGAAAATTTGGAGTTTCTCAGGAAATTCTGATTTGGCTGTTTGTTGAAGGAATGAAGTAAGATTTTTGAAAGTTCTTTAAAACTCAAAGAAACATCTCTAACAGTTAAGATTTTTAATTTTTCAGAAGAAAGAAAACTGATATTAATCAAACCCTGTATGCCTTTTATTCTCATAAAAGTTTTATCCCTTTATGGTTGTAAGTAGGGCCATCCTGGCTTTCAGACGAGAGGGCTGTAGCTTAGGGAGATGACGTGGGAAAAGGCCAAGCTGTAAGTGGATGAGGGGACTTGAGTGCAGGTCCCCTGACTCCTGGCTTATGGTTACGTGCTCTGGAGTCAATGGGCAGAGTTCATCTTGGCTCTTTGGGTCACTGTCAGTTTGATCTAAGCAAATAACTTAACCTCTCTGAGTTCAGTTTCATCAATTGTCAAATGAAGATAATTATGTTTGCTCATATGAGTTCTGGTAGGGTTAAATATGAAAAAGAACACACAGTATAATGTTTGCCCCATAGAAAAGGCTTTAATAAAATTTAGGAATAATAATAATAACAACAATAACAACAATAATAAATGGTTTCTTGGCCATCATGTCATATCTTTCTAGGTACTTTCATATTCTTAGTCTAGTCTCTTGTGATGATAATAATTGCTGTTTATAGTAGCTTCACTCATAAGACTCTGGAAACAATCCAAATACTCATCAATAGATAAAATGATAAATTGTAGTATATTAGTACATGAAAAGTTCCACAGCAGCTAAAACAAGCAATAGGTAAATGCAACAATATGGATGACTCTCACTGACTTTTTATTCATTTGTGTTAAGGAAAGGAAGCTAAATATAAAACTATATCAAATTAACAAAGGTTTTGCAGAGTGAAGAAAACCATCAACAAAGCAAAAAGACAGGTTACTGAATGGAAGAAGATATTTGGCAATGGTACATCGTATAAAGGGTTAACGTACAAAATATATAAGAAACTCATACAACATAACATAAAAAACCCAAACAATCCAATTTAAAAATGGGCAGAGGACCTGACTAGACATTTCTCTTAAGAAGCTATACACATGGCCTAGACATATGAAAAAATATTCAACATTAGTAACCATCAGGGAAATGCAAATTAAAACTACAATGAGATAAGACCTCACATCTGTCAGAATGGCTATCATCAGTACATCAAAAAACAGCAAGTATTAGCAAGGATAGGGAGAAAGGGGAACCCTTATGCATTGTTGGTAGAAATACAGATTGGAGCAGCCACTATGGAAAACAAAATGGAGCTTCCTCAAAATATTAAAAATAGAACTACCATATGTCCCAGGAATTTCACTTCTGGGTATTTATCTGAAGAAATCCAAAATACCAATTTGAAAAGATCTATATGCATCCCTATGTTCATTGCAGCATTATTTACAACTAGTAGCCCTGTGCACAAATCCATGCACCAGTAGCTCTCTGTGGGGCCTGGCTGCCCTATGCCCACTGCCCAGAAGCTCTCTGCGGACCAGAGGCCCATCTGCAGCCAGGTGTGGAACGCTTGCCACCTCGCTGGAGTGCTGCTTAGTGCCTGATGCCCAGAGGCCTTCGGCAGTTGGGATGGAATGCTTGTCTGGTTGCCATGGTGATGAAGCAAACATTCTGCCAGGATGCTCACATTGCCCACTCTCAGCGGCCACCCTCCTCTCCCCCCGCAAGGACTGGGGACTCTGGCAGGGCTGAGAGTACTGGGTGCTGCCATCTTGTGGCTATGGGCAGCACTATCTTTGTGATGGAGTGACAGTTATTTTGCATATTACCCTTTTATAGGATAGCCAAGATATGGAAGCACAACCCAAGTGCCCATCAAAGAGAAATGATAAAAGAAAATGTGGTACATATATAGAAAAAATATTACTCATCCATAAAAGGAATGAAATCTTACCATGTGTGACACCATGGATGGACCCAAAAAGTATGCTAACTGAAATAATTGAGATAGAGGATAACAAATACCATGATTGCACTTATATGTGGAATCTAAAAAAACAAGTAAATAAACAATCAAAACAGAAACAGACTCATGAATACATAGTACAAAATGATGGTGGCCAGATGTGCGGGGGCTTGGAGCAATGGGTAAAAAAGGTAAAAAGATTAAGAAGTACATATTGTCTATTATAAAAATAGTCATGGACCTACAAAATATACCATAGGGAATATAGTCAGTAATATTGTATTAAGTATGGATGGTGTCAGGTGTGTACTAGACTTATCAGGGTGATCACTTCATCTACACTAATAAAAGAGAAACATGCAAAATAACCATCACTCTGCTACACCCACAGGCCACGCCCACAATCCAATCAGGAGTGAGTATTCAAATTAACCCAACCAAGATGGTGGCTGGCCATGGAGCGAGCAGGAGGCTTGGGTTTCCCCGGCAATGGAGGAAGCCAAACTTCCTGGCCTGCCCTGGCCTCCTCTCAAGGCTACAAAGTTTCAATTATAGAAGATAAATACCAGATACCAGGGCCTCCACTTGGGTCGCCAGGGGGTGTGGCTGGCCTGCAAACCACCACAGGCCCCTCACCCAGGCCACCCCATGCCCCAAGGGAACCCCCACCCTGATCCAGGACACCCTTCAGGGCAAACCAGCTGGCTCCCATTCATACACCAGACCTCTATTCTATCTAATAAAAGAGTAATATGCACATTGACCATCACTCCAGCACACAAGATTGCTGTCCACATGTGGTCAAAGATCCTGCCCCCATGTGAACACAAGATGGTCACCACAAGATGGCCAGCATGGGAGGGCAGTTGGGGGAAATCAAGCCTGAAAAGGAGGGCAGTTGGGGGGAAGGGACCAGTCCAACAGGGGAGGGCAGTTAGGGGCAATCAGGCTGGCAGGGGAGCAGCTAGGCATCGATCAGGCTGGCAGGCAGAAATGGTTAGGGGCAATCAGGAAGGCAGTTAGGCAAGCAGTTAGGAGCCCGAATCCTACAGGGATCGGGCATAAATGGGCAGTCAGACATCCCTGAAGCTGTCCCAGATTGGAGAAGATGCAGGCTGGGCTGAGGGACACACACTTTCATGCACAAATTTTGTGCACCAGGCCTCTAGTAGGTTATATAAAATTCCAATCACTATGTCATACACCTGAAACTACAATATAAAACTGTATGTCAGCTTCAATTGAAAAATAAATTAATAAAAGATATTATGTACTATATATTGCTATAGCATTCAAAAATGGACAAAACTAAACAATATGCACAGAAGTTGCAATAGTGGTTGTCTCAGGGTGAGAAGGTACATGAAAGTTTGCTGAAAACATTTTATATCTTGATCTGGATTATTGCTACAGGGATAGCTACATTATAATCTGTCACTTAAGTATACTTGAACACTTTAGTATATGCATGTGATTCCTAAAAAAAATTCTCAAGGAGCTCAAATAAAAATGCATAGCTGACAATATGGTAAATGCAAAAGTACTTGAAATAATAAAAATAGTCGTTATGATCACAGGCTAATTCCTTTAATGTGGGCACTGTGTGAGCACTTCATTTACTTTATCTCATTGACCTAATACCCTTAGATGTAGGTACTATCAGCTATTTGATAGATGAGAGAACTGATGGTAAGACAGCTTGCAATCTTGGAAACAGACCCTCCCACCCCAGTTAGGTCTTCAGATGACTGTCACCCTGGCCGAGATACCCAGTCAAACCATTCAGGGAAGCTGCTTGTGAATCCCTGACTCACAGAAACTGTATGAAATAATGTTAAGTGGTTACATTTTGGGGTAATTTGTTACATAGCAATTGAAAACTAGTAGTAAGAGAAGGGTCATTTGGGTTAAATGACTGGCCTCACAAGCTTAAAGCTTAAAGGAATCGCAAAGCCAATAATTTTGCCTGAAGACTACAATTGTGGTGGCTGTTTCTCAACACAAACCTGGTGTTTATTTGTTCACTGGCCTGTACGATTGCCTTTAACATTTTATTTTGTGCTTGTGTTGCACACAGTAAAGGCCCAGACCTCAGTCATTGCATACTTTAGTTGTATTCTACTGACCTTAATTCTCTTAACCTGAATAATGTCAAATTTTGCAAAAAAGAAATAAAAACATGTAACTTATTAATAAATTAGCCCTATGGGACCCCAGAGCAAATCAATAATTCAATTGTGTTTAATACCAACTCTCTTTATTAGCATGCTAATCATTACTGTCAAAATTTGCCCAATTCTGTTCACATTAACCAGGGGTTACATTTTGATCAGAACTTAGCATTTAAAGAATCACAGGGTGTGGGGAAAGATCTAGAGATATATTTGGCCCAGTCATCCCGTCTCCAGACAGGGGTTTGAGCTGTGTTCCAATGTAACCAGAGGTAGAGATGCACACATTCTTCTTTGCTAGCACTGCGCTTTCTACTTTTTGTTTCATCCTAATCATCAAATGAATATTTTCCCACCCCATGCAAACTTCTGCTGCTTCCAATTCAGCTCCTTCTCTTTTGTTTTATCTTCTGAGAACATGAAGAACAGGTGTTAAGATCCCTCTTTAGAGAAGCCCTGCCATGCATTCGGAGTAATTAACTTGCAGCTCCATCTTCTCATCTGCAGCTTACACAAGCCCAGCTCTTCGCTCACCTCAGAGGGCTTTCCCAGTCCTCCTGTCTGTCCCGTGAAGACCCTCTCTGAATGCTCTCTCTCTTCTAAGTGGCAGTGCCTGATGAATGCAGTAGTGGCCCAGCATAAGGATGAAAATGATGGTATTTCCACCCCATTTATTGGGCCCACGTATCATTTTAGAACTCAAGTTCACCGTGTTAGACTCACAGGTATGTTGGAGGTGTAAAAGTCATTTTGTCCCACCTCCCAACTTTATAGCTGAGGAAACTATGGCCCAAAGAGACCCACTCAAGGGCCCCGAGTGACAGAGCTGCCGAGCTGAGTCTGGAACCCGGGTATTCTCCCTTCCCGCCAGGCGCCTCTCCAGTCTCTCCTGCTCAGCCAGGGGTCACCTGGGTACGATCTCCCAAATCTGTTGAATCTCCATCCTCTTGTTGCCGTGGACCACAGAGGACCTTGCACCTGGCACAGTAGTCCCCTCTTCTCAGTGGTTTTGCTTTCTGCTATTTCAGTGACACTGGTTCAAGGGACTGAAAACGTTAAGTGGAAAGTTCCAGGAATAAACAATTCATCAGCTTCAAATAGTGTGCTGGTCTGAGTCGCGTGATGAAATCTGTGCCATCCAGTTCCATCCCACCTGGAATGTGAATCAAACCTTTGTCCGGAACCTTCCATGTTGTAGAGGCTTCCTGGACATTTGTCACTTAGCGGCTGTATAGGTTATAAGATTGACTGTCTGTTGAGGTATCATTGTGCTTGTATTCAAGTAACCCTTACCATGGCATAACGCTACCTCACAATGCCTACGCCACAATGCTCACTTCACCTCATCAAGTGGGCACTGTATCATCTCACATCATCACAAGAAGATGAGGGGTAAGTACAGTACAACAAGTTATTTTGAGACAGACCACATTCACCTAAGTTTTATTAGGTATTGTTGTTAATTTCTTCCTGAGACTAATTTACAAATTAAACTTTATCCTAGGTATGTTTGCATAGGAAGAAAGTATGTGTAGGAATCAGCACTCTATGGTTTCAAGCATGCACTGGGGATGGAGGGGATCCCCTGGGGATGGAGGAGACCACCTACTACACTGACAGCAGTCTACACTGCAGCCCTGTTTGCAACAGTAAAGACACAGACAACAGGGGCCTACATGCCACAAATCTCATGAAGTTGTTAAAAAGAATGAGAAGAGCCCTGGTGGGGTAGCTCAGTTGGTTAGAGTGTCTTCCCAATACATAAAGGTTGTGGGTTAGATCCCTGGTCAGGGCACATGCAAGAATCAACCAACAAATGTGTAAATAAATGGAACAACTTGATGTCTCTCTCTCTCTCTCTCTCTCTCTCTCTCTCTCTCTCTCTCTCTCTCTCTCTCTCTCTTGTTCCTTTCCTTCCCTCTCTCTAAAGTAAACATTTTTTTTTAAAAGAAGAAGATCTAAAACTGCTGCTGAGGAGTGATCTTCAACATGCAACATTCAGTAAAAATCAACCAACAACAACTAGAAGGGCAACAAATAGAGTATATAATTCTATGAGGTTTCAAAAGGTATTTGCACATTTGATTCTGTGTAGAAATGTCTTGAAAGATACATATAAAATTGTTAATGACAGGATGGGATTGATGCCAAAGACTTACTTTTCACTGTATACCCTTTAGCACTGCTTGAATTTTTAACCATGTGGTTTTATTACTTTTATAATAAAACATAGTATAAATGTTTAAAATGTTAATTCTGAGGATGTTCATTTATTTACTTGTCACACTTCTCTATTGATTTACTTTTCCAAGTACCATGTATTATGTGTATAATTAAAAAAGATATTAAAAATAATTACACATTTAAAATAATGCTTCCCGTATGAACAATGGCTCCATAGGAATGCTTTTAAGACACAGGACACAGAGAGGACACACTGTGACCAGTGAGGTCAGTTTGTCACACAGGACAGTGGTTTCTCGAGTGAAGTGTGATGTGTGTTTATGAGTGCGTGTGAGCATGCATGTGTGTGTGCGTGTGTGTGTGTACACATTGGTTGTAGCTGGAGTTATATGGAGGTGGTTTTTGGTTTTTACAATGACTAAGAAGGCTATCGCTCATACCCAAAACCCTGGAAGCAGGATGCTAACAATGTCTATCCAAAATGTCAATGAAGCTAGAATATTTCACTGCAGAGATTTAAAATGTCTTCATCTATTCTCTCATTTAAACTTCACATCTCCTGAGATTAAAAAAAGTATTCATCACATTCTTACCTACTATTGACAGAGAGGAAACACGTGGAAGGCAGGTTACCTGAACATCTCAGGGAGAGTTCCAGGAGGAAGAGAGGTGGTGTCAGGATTGTCCCCAGCAACCAAGAAACAGGGGCATTTGCTGAATGCCTGTTCCCCTAGCATTAAGCTGTCTATTATATCTCTTACCAGGGTTAAAAGGGTGGCATATTCCTATTTTACAGATGAGCAAACTAAAGCCTTGAGATGAGACCCTCAGCCCCAGGGCACTTGGCTAGGAAGCGGCTCGGCTCGAACCCTGGTCTGTGAACCTCTGAAGCCCTTGCTCTTTGCGCTTCCTGACGTGGCCTCCCTCACAGCCCTGCAAGGAGACCAGGTGGCACCTGGAAGCAATTTCTCCTCTGGTTTCCCCCAGGACTCCCGCTACTTTGGTAGGGAATTCACAGTGGGAAATTAACCTCTGTCTGCAAGAACCAATTATACAGTCTAGAATAAAAAGAGCAATGTGGGCCTGGACTCGGGCAAAGCACTGGCTCCCCCTCCCTCTGCCCCTGCCTGTGGAGGCAGCTGGGAAGGGAAAAGGGGAGGGGGAGGGGGAGGACAGAGGAAATCCTGTTCTATTTTGAGAAAATAGTTGTGTTTGATTATCCAATAATACCAAGCTATAAAGCTGGGACAACTATGGATTTTCCCTAAATTTGAAAAATTGTGAGCCATTAACTTCTCACTCTTAAAGTAGATCCATTTAAAAGGAATTTAATTCCCTGTGTTATGTGTTGAGCAGGAGTCAGAGTTACTGCAGACTTTTCTTAGAGAAAGAATAGGAATAAAACCTGCTGGTAAGAGAAAATGGGGAAAATGAACAGCTTTTAAGAGATTCTGGCTTCTTTGCCATTGTGTCCTTACATGTAGGCACAGTGGATTTTTTCTTGTCACAGTATTTTATACTTTGGCCAGTCCTCATATCCTTGAAACTCATCTCAGTTATCACCTCTTCCAGGAAGCCTTCCCTGATCACTCCAGGCTGGTTTAGGGCCGCCAAAGTCCCCAGAATTCCTTCTCTCCAGTACTGATCTTACTTGTCATAGGATTCTCTCTCTGATTGGACTGTGCATTTATTTAGGACAGAAAATATGCCTCATTCATCTTACGATTCCTTTGGCCAAAAACACTGTGGACATTCGGTAAGGGCTCTTCCTTCTGGGGTGTGAAATAATTTTTTTTCTGCCAAAATCAGTGTCCCATGTGACCTTGAGCAAGAAACTGAACTTTACCATGTGAATAAGAGGCATTACAGACAGAATGAATAACATGAGCAAAAGTGTAAAAATATAAAAACCTATTATTAAGAAATGTGTGTGTTGCCCAAACCGGTTTGGCTCAGTGGATAGAGCTTCGGCCTGCAGACTGAAAGGTCCCATGTTTGATTCCGGTCAAGGGCATGTAACTTGGTTGCAGGCATATCCCTAGTAGGGGGTGTGCAGGAGGCAGCTGATTGATGTTTCTCTCTCATCGATGTTTCTAGCTCTCTGTCCCTCTCCCTTTTTCTCTGTAAAAAATCAATAAAAAGAAATGTGTTGTGAGTATGGGGTAAAACAAAGTAGTGAAAACTCAGCATTTGAAATCAACATTGAGAGAAAATCCCAGCAACATCAGTCACTATCTATGTGACTTGAGGTGATTTATATAACTGTTAACCCCTTGGTTTTCTAACGATAAGACTTTAATTAGGTGTGTGTAAAGGAATTTAGAACAGTGCCACCCACTCAGTGAATACTTAATAAATTATAATTTTAAATACTATTATTATAAAAGTCATTCTCTATGGAATGACTTAGACCCAACTCCTTCTTAGAAATTGTTTGGTTAGAGGTACAAGATTTGATAACCAACATGTGTAACTTTTTATCCACTCATGTACTGCATACATTCATTCTACAAACATTTATTGAGCAACAACTATTGGCAAGACAGCCTCAGAGCAAGATGGATTCCTACCCATCAAAAAGCTCAAAATCCTGTGGGGAAGATGAGGCATAGCCACAAAGTTATGGTCAAAGCAGAGTAAAAGGAGAGCTGAAGAAAAGGTGTTAGGGAAGCCGGAGGAAGAGAAAGCATTAGAAATGGAGAAAAGAAATCATGGAAAAGGGGGGGACTTGTGTCTTTCTCTATTTGTTTTTAAGATTTTCTCTTTATAATTGACTTCAAGAACTTTTATTATGGTTTTCTTTGTGTACATTCTCCTTTGGTTTGTTGAACTTCTCAAATCTGTGGGTTTTGAGTTTATATCACATTTGGAAAGAATTCAGTCATTATTACATCAATTATAATATTTTTACTGTCCTCATCTCCCTCTTATCTCACCTTCATTGATCCTAAAAACTTCTAATTGCAGGTGAAATGGACTCTGAACTCCATGCTAAATCCCTTGATATTGTCCCACAGGTCACTGAGGTTCTTTTATTGTTTTGAAACCCCCCCCCCTTTTTTTTTCTTGTCTCCCTCTGCTTCAGCTTGAATAATTTTTATTACTGCACATTCAGGTTCATGATCTTTTCTTCTGCAGTGTCTAATCTGCTATTAAATCCATCAATGATATTTTTATTGCAGATGTTATTTCTTTTTCATTTTAAGAATATCCATCTGGTTCCATTTTTTAATTGAAATTCTTTATTTGCTCACTCCTTATGTTCATATTTTTCTTTAACTCTTAAACACATGCATAGTAGCTTTTTTAAAGTTCTTGTCTGCTAATTCCATCATCTCTGTTATGTGTTTCTGTTGACTTATTTTCCCCTTATTAATGGGCCCAATAAATACCTTCTTTGCATATATGGTGATTTTTTATTGTACATTGCATATTACAAATGATAGAATGTTTATAGTCTGGATTTTTATTTCTTTCTTTTAAAAATGTTGAGCTTTTGTTGAGGTAGGCAGTTAATTTACTTGCAGGTTAGCTGATCCTTTCAAGGCTTATTTTGGCTTTATTAAAATAGGCTTTAAATACCTCGTACTCTATTGTTAGAGTAACCCTATTCCATTTTGGGGGTCTCTATTAGAAGCTGATGCTTTCATTCTGGATGGTTGAAACTTAACCATCCATCTCTCACCCTTGTGTGAGCAGTGGCAGGCAGTTGTCTTATTTCCTGGCAGAGGTAGCTGTTCTCTCCTCAGTAGATGTTCTTTGTCCAGCTTCATGACATGTATGTGAAGCTTAGTATTTGTCCAGAGACTCAGAGAATCTCCATGTAGATTTCTGGGCCCTTTCTCAGTACTACCCTGTCCCACCAATTTTAGATTTGTCAGTTGCCCTAAACTCAGTAAGTAGGGTGTGCTTTGTCAGACCTCTCCTTCCATGCAGTTTTAAAAAAATTCCTCTAGACTAAGAGCTGGGGCAACCATCAACCTTCTAGACAACTGAGGCCATCTAGACAACTCTCTTGCACCAAGAATTTGAAGGCCTTGTCACAAGGGCCATTTGGATTTTCATATTGTGTATTTTCTTTCTCTCAGAGACCATAGTTTTGTGTTGCCTTTTGTCCAATATTGAACACAGTAAATTTAAATATTTTGTTCATTTTTACAACTGTTTATGATAGGATGGTTGGTTCACTTCCATTTACTCCATCATGGCCAATGTGGAACTGTGGGAAATAGAGAACTGAAATTGTTTCTTGAAGAATGGGTATGATTTGGACATAATGCAATGAATGAGGAGGCTCATTTCAGGCAGAAGGAACAGCACGAATAGCAAATATTTATTGAGCTCCTGCTGTGTGTTATGCACTGGGGATTTTGTGATGAATAAGACAAATGGAGGCTTGCCCTAATGGAGTTTACATCTTGTTCTGATCTGTGTTCATTTCAACCACTCTCTGGATGCCTGCTCTGTGTAAGACGCTGAGCTGGTACAGGAAGTTGGTGTTATAAAGAGGAATAAAACACAATTTCTGTCTTCAGGGAATTCATAGTATTAGGGGGAGAGAGATAAATAACGAGTTACTTTCAACATAAAGTATGAAGCAAGATGACAATGTTATGCCTGGAGCGCTCTGGGAGGAGAGAGGCAGTCTTTTAGGCCCAGCTTTCCTTATGATATATAGACACTGTGACTTCAAGAATGAGTAAGAGTTAACTGGGAGTAGAAGGGGTGGAGGGAGGCCTTCTAGACAATGGCAAAAAGGCCCAGACACGTTATCTACAGGAAACTGTAAGTATCTCAGGGCAGCAATACGAGACTAGAGAAGCAGATCAGACCTAGAGGGGCCTTGTGTGCCAGGTTAAGAGTTTAGATTTTATCCTGTTGGCAATGGAGGAGTCATGAAAAGCTTTTAAGCAAGGGAGTGATAATCTGAAAACTCCTATCCTCGATATCTCCAGGCTCTCAGGAGTATTCAAGGGAGAGGGAGGGAGGTAATAAGACTAGGAGGGCTGTTAAAAGTTAACTCTCTTCCACCAGGAATTTGAAGGACCTTGTCATGAGGGCCATTTGGATTTTCAAAAAAAAATAGTATCAGATACTTATAAACAAATCTTGTGGTATCAAGTCTTGTCAACAGAGCTACAGAAAAGCAGCAGGTAGAGACACATGCCTTCAAGAAGGTGGTAGGAAGAGGAGGATTAGAAACTTTCAGAGTTGTCATGGTTCTTACAAATCGTTCTGTTCCTCACTTCACTTTTTAATTACATTGGAGGTGACTGAGACCCAGAGAGATGAGAAGCAGAGTGGGGGTAGCAAAAAGAGCTTCTGGCTTTTGGAATTGGGAGGCCCTGAGTTTGAATCCTGATTTGGCCATCACTCCAAATCACTTAAGCTCTCTGACTTTTAGTTCCTTCATTTACAAATTGGAGCATAACACAACCTAACATGTTGGATTGAAGGAAGACACAAAAGCGATCAGTGGAGTGGTTCCCACTGACCTAACCTGAGCTTGTGTATGCAGGGTCACTAATGCTGCAGACGTTCATGTGCTCAGCTGATTAACTGGGAGAGACAAGAGCTCACAAAGACAAATGTTCCCTTGGGAACAGCCTCAAGGACTGGGGGATGATACTGCCTTGAGGATGGCTGTAAATTTTTACACTAACCCTATCAGAAGGTGGGGTTTGTTTTTTTCTCCCCTTGACTCTTGGCTGGCCCTGTGACTACTTTAGCCAATTGAATTAATCATCCTGCCATCACGAAAAGAAGTCCAAGCTAACCAGGCAGAAAGACCACTCAGAGAGACAGAGGTGCCAGACTTCCAAGTGACACCTTTACGGCATCAGCCATAAGTGTACCGCTGTCTTGTATGTTCTAGCTCCAGCCACCCTAGGACTGTAGCCTCATGAGAGACCCTGATCAGGACACCCAGTGTGCCCTGTCAAACCACAGAACTGTGAGAAATTACACATGGCTGTTACTGTAAGTGACTGAATTTGGGATAGTGTGTTGTACAGCAAAGAACACCCAGGGGAGCGCTGAGCCTTATGGAGAAGCTGAAGGAGCTATTATATTCTGGACCCAGGCAGTGCTGCTTTGGAACTTAGGGTCCAAGGTTTAGTCTAGAGTCCCCCCTCTTTCTCCAGAGAACAATGTCTACGGTGCACTGTAGACAGTGTGACAGGTTGAGGTTTGCAGCTTTGGAAGTTTTCAGGGCCAGTCCCTTGAACAGAAGGATGGTGGTCTGTGGACTGCAGCTCTAAGGGCAGAGGCATGGTGCTACCTTTCCAGTGGCCTATAGCCACAGAGAATATTAACAAGGAGCATGATGTACAGAACCCAGAGCTGACTTCTTAAGGTCAGGGGAGGTCCTTAGAGTCTACCAGAAAGCACTGTTGCACAAGTCACCGAGGAAGACATCCAGGGAAATCTGGAGCATTACCATCAGTGAGACCATAGCTAATGAAATAGCTGGTTTTGTATGTAAGGCTCCTTACATAATGTTTGGTGTATTGTAAGTGCTCAATATGGAACAGCCTGTATCATTAGGGACTTGGCCCTAATACCCAGGGTCATACAGCACATTAAGAGAGCAGTTCAGCACTTTCTCCTCACGAGACCCTGCCCCCTGCTGACTGCTCTGCTATTATTTCCAAGGCAGCATCTGTCACTCCAAGAATGGGAAGCTCAGACTGCTCTCCCCGGAGACTTAGGCAAACCCTGCGGGCTCCAAAGTTTGCATACTGGTATATTAGTTCTTCCTTTGGCACAAAAGATAATACTCTGGTATGGGGGTAGTTATAAATCCCTGGATCTTACAGCAAATGTAATCCTTCTCTGCTGGACAAGTTAACAGAAGTAGCTGGGGAAAAAACAAAATGACTGTTATAATTTTAATACAGATCAAAATACGTGCAAAGTTATAATTTAGGGCTACCCACAGATGGAGTGCAGCGCACCTCAGGAGGGCGGCTGTAAGGAAGGAAGTTTACTCTCAACTCAGATTTTAATGGCGAGAAGAAGAAAGGCCCAGGGCCTAGCAGCCACAGCTGGAGCGTATTCTTTGTTTCTTTCCCTTTGAAGTTTGGCTCTTGTTTTAAAAAAGTATGTTTTTATTGAATTTTTTAGAGAAATGGAAAGGGAATAGAGAGATAGGAACATTGATGAGAGAGAGACATTGATCAGCTGCCTCCTGCACACCCCCTACTGGGGATCGAGCCTGCAACCGGGGCATGTGCCCTGACTGGGAATTGAACAGTGACCTCTTGGTGCATGGGATGATACTTAACCACTGAGCCACACCAGCTGGGCTGAATGAATAGTGGAGATCAGAGAGGGCCCAACATATTAACACACTGCTGGTCAATTCTGAAGTTGTGAGCAGGCATATAGGAGATGCAAAGGACCCAGGAGAAAGCAAAAGCCAGAACAGACAAACAATGACCTGAAATTTGAATGTGCTCACCTTCCCACACACAACTCAATTGACAAAACACTTGGCTTGATGTGTTTGCACTTAATCTTTGTCCAATTATTGGTTGGATACTGCAGATAGAAACTTAAAAATAATAAAAAAATAACTAAGACACATGAGTGTCATGTTGTGAGAGAGAAAGATTTCACAGATTTACCCCATAGATGTACTAAACAACGAGAAAAAGAGCAGTGACAACAATCTTCATGGAGAAAAAGCAGAACCCGGAGTTGCTACAATATAGTAATGAAAATGTCCAGTTTTCCAATAATAGCAACAACAAAATTACAATGCATAATAAGAAAAGAAAGTATGACCCATAATCAGGAACAAAAATAGTAAATAGAAACTGAGATTGTTAATTGTTTTAATTAGAAGATAAATATTGCAAAGCAACTACTAAAAATGTTCAATGAACCAAAGGAAATCACATCTAAGAAATTAAAAGAAAAAACAGCAAAAATTAATCTACTAATATAAAATCTTAATAAAGGAGATGGATACTCTAAAAAAAAAAAGAAAATTCTAGAGTTAAAATATAATAACTAAAACAAAAATTCAAGAATGAACTTATACCCTATATACACCTCAGCTCAGGACCTTTGCCTGGTCTGTATGGTGAATGGGGAGACATTAACAGGTAAAAATAACAACAAAAAAGAATGAACTTAAAAGCAGACTCAAGATGTTTAAAAACAATAACTTAGTAAACTTGAAGATAGATAAAAATAAAATATCCAATCTGAGGGAGGGGATATAAAGTTGAAGGAAAATGAACAGAGACTCAGAGACATGTTGGTGACAAACATACCAACAAACATATAATTAGGGACCCAGAAAGAGTGGGGAGAGAAAGGAAAGTCAGAAAAAATTATTTGGAGAAATAATAGCTAACACTTTCCCAATTTAGATGAAAACTCAATGAATATCTAATAAGATAAATGCAAAGAAACATCATAGTCAACCCATTAAAGCCAAAGAGCAAGTCTTGTAAATAATAAGAGAAAAATTACTCATTGTTTACAGGAGAGCATCAATACAATTAATGGCTGATTTCTCATCTTAAATAACAGAGACCAGAAAAGCTAAAAGGAAAATATCAACCAAGAATTTTACATCCAGCAAAACTATACTTAAAAGTGAAGGCATCATAAAGACTTTTCACACAAGCAAAGATGAAGACAATACTAGGTGTACCAGTTAATTATGCGGGTTTTGTAATAAAAGAAAACACAATAATTTTAAGAGAAATGTCAAAAGTGCTTTATTTCAAGTAATCCATCTCTAGCTTCACATTTCCCCCATCTTTCAGGTAATTTGTGGATACCATCCCAATAGAACTTTTCTTATTTTGAGGCAAACCATTCAGAGCCAATTTTCCACTTCTTCGTATGTTTTGAAGTGCTGCTCAGAAAGTGCGCGTGTCATCGATTGGAACAAGCAGTAATTTGATGAGCAAGGTCTGGTGAATACAGCGGGTGGGTTAATACTTCCCAGGCAAGATCTTTTAACCTGTCTTTAACTGATTTTGAAGTGTGTGATGGTGCGTTATCATGAAGCAAAATTACTTTGCCGTGCCTTCTGGTCCATTCTGGTCATTTTATGATCAAAGTGTGGTTCAAGTGATTATTTGCTGTCAGTAGCGATCAGCCTTAAAGGCTTCACCTGGTTTTAGAAGCTCATAATACACCACACCTTCCTGATCCTACCAAACGCAGATCATTGTCTTCTTTCCAAAACGATTTGGCCTTGCAATTGATGTTGATGGTTGACCTGGATCAACCCATGATTTTGTGCACTTGGGATTCTCAAAGTAAACCCACTTTGCATTGCCAGTCACAATTCCATATAAAAAAAAAAAAGACTTTCTTTCTTGCTGTTGAAGCAACATTTTACTGATGACTTTTCGGTTTTCCATTTGTCTTTTGTTCAATTGATGTGGCACACATTTTCCTTCCTTTAAATCTTTCCCATTGCTTGTAAATGATTGGAAATTGTTCACTGAGCAATGTTTGATTTTTCTGCAAGTTGTTTTTGAGTTTGATACTCATCTTCATCCAATAATGCTTGTAATTGTTGGCCTTCAAACTTTACTGGTTGACCTGAATGTTCTTAGTATTTCACATCGAAGTTATCACTTTTAAAGCATTTAAACAGTGTTCACAAGTATCTTCAGATGGAGTATGTTCACCATAAGCTTCCTGAAGTATACAAAACCTTTTTCTTAAATAAAGTAATGAATTAAAATTTCTTGAAAATGCCCCCCCCCTTTTTGGCACAAAATTTGACATTTTTAAGCAGAAAATTATCTATAATGCTAGTACCTTCAGCAAATTTGACATATGAAGTTTTAAAGCTTGATAATATGACAAAATAGCATACATATCAAATCGCATATATTTGTGGTAATTTGTGGATACCTTTCCAATAGATAGAGTTACAACATACGTGTAACTCTATCTATTGAAAAAAAATCTGTATTATTAACTGATACACCTAGTATGTTCTTAAGAGACCTGCCTTATGAAGTCTTTCAAGCTGAGAGGAAATGATACCAGAATGTACTAAATCCACAGGAAGAAATGAAGAACATCAAAATGGAAAATATGCAGATTACTATAAAAATTGATAAATCTACTTCTACTTTTTTCATTTCATCTCTTAACATCTTTTGAAAACATAAGCTTATATACAGCAATAATTATAACAATTTACATACAAAAAACAGCATAAGGGAGGGAAAAAATGGAGTCAAAGCGAAGTTCTTAGATTTTTCTGGAATCAAGTTATTAATCTCGAGTGGATTATGATCATTTAAAAAATGCATATCATAATATCTAGACCAACCACTAAAACATCCTTAGGTTAAAAATCAACAAGGGAATTAAAATGCTACACTACAAATATTTATTTAACATGAAAAATGGTAGTTGAATAGGAATAATGGAATAAAAAAGACAAGGAACATATAGAAAACAAGCAGCAAAGTGGAAAAAAATGAATATAATATAAAAATTATATTAACTATAAATGGTCTAAATGATCAAGTGAAAAGGCTGATATTGTTAGACTAGATAAACAAGATACAAATATATGCTGTCTCCAGGAAGCATACTTTACATTGCAAGACACAAACAAAATGAAAGCAAAAAAATGAGAAAGACATACTATAACAACAGAAAACATAAAAGAGCTGAAATGGCTACTGTAACATCAGATAAAATGGATCTAGGACAAGAAATATTTCTAGAAACAAAAAAGATATTTTATAATAACAGAGTCAATATGTCAAAAAAAAATAAGAGGATTATAAATCAATTTATGCCTAGCAACAAAGCCTCAAAATTCAGGAATCAAAAACTGTCAGAACCAAAAGAAAAATAGATAATTCAACAACAATTAGAGCTTTCATCATTCCACTCTCAATAATTAATAGAAAACTAGACAGAAAATCAGCAAGAACGTAGAACAACACAGTAAGTGCATTAGATCTAACAGACAGCTACAGATCACTCTGCCCAAGGAATGTTCATTCTTTTCAAGTGAACATGGAACATTTTCCAGGACAGACCATGTGCTAGGCATAAGACAAATATCTGAAAACAAAAAAAATTAAAATAATACAAGTTGTATCTATTTTCTGCATTTTAGAAATCAACAACAAAAATACACATGAGGTCTCTTAATCCCTTTCCTGGTTTATCTAAGCATGGCTTGCAGTAACCATGGGGTAGCTGGCCCTCTCCTGGGAAAGGAATAATTTTTAAAATATATATATATATATATTATTGATTTCAGAGAGGAAGGGAGAGGGAGAGAAATTTCGATGATGAGAGAGAATCATTGATTGGTGTCCTTGAACATCCCCTACTGGGGATCGAGTCTGCAACCTGGGCATGTGCCTTTGATTGGAATTGAATGCAGGGCCCTTCAGTCTACAGGCTGATGCTCTAGCCACTGAGCAAAACCAGGTAGGGCAGGAATACTTTTTGAGGAAGTCAGAAGGCTATTCTCAGTGATTCTATTCCCTACTCCCTAATCAATTACCCCCCCCCCCCCTCTCTCCTTTCAATTAGAGTTGCAACCCCAAGTCAATGGGTTGTACCATTCCTCCTGGGAGACCTTTAAGTGGGCGGGCATTCAGTGTCAGAAACCATAAGTAGGGAGTATTCACTTACATCACCCTAAATATATAAATTAGACTTCTACAAAAGACAGCTACAATAGACACAGATCTAAAAGCACTGTTCTGAGCAATACTCAGAAGTCTAATTTATAGTCAAGGATGTACAGGGCAGGGATATTTTCTGAATTCCTAACCTGGGTCAAGTATTATATAAGTGTTTTAATATATTATCCCCTTGTATCTTTTCAAAAACTCTATGAGGCAGGCATGAGTCTCATTTTATGGTTGAGAGGCTCAGAGAGGTCAAGCAAGTTACCAAAGCCACACAGGATATGTAAGGATTGGGATATGAATTCACCAAATTTAGCTGTATAACATAGGCCTGAGAGAGAAATGTTGCTGTTACAAAGAACAAAGTTGCAGAGAACTCAATACAAAGAAGCATATGAAACACTGACTTTTTTTTTTTTTTTTTTAGAAATTTAATGTTGATCTGTTAAGTGATAGTTCAAGATTTTACTTGATTGGAACATTGAATATTTTTATAGTGCCTTTTTAATACAATGGGTACAAAGGATGTGTGTGAGAAGTGAGAGGAAAGATAGACATTTATTATCCTCTTTCTACCAATGAGAAAATCAGAGCTGAGAGATGGACCATGTAAGTGACTTGCCCAGAGTGGCAAAGCACATTGGGAGCAAGGTAAGGTCTTGAACCCAGGCCTCTTGGACCCCAGTGCATGTCATAAGCAGCAGCTATTCTAGACATCAGGGCCCAATAACTGAAGAAATGCAACAGGCTCCTGACCCTAACTGAGGTCATCTGGCTGCTGCTGGAGAGGTGCTAAATGCTACCCACATGGAGGAGAGTAAGGCCTGTCCTCCCAAAGGCAAAAGGGTGTGATTTATATATATCTTTAAAATATGTTTTTATTGATTTGAGAGAGGGGAATGGAGAGGGAGATAGGAATAGAAACATCAATGATGAGAGAGTATCTTTGATTGTCTGCCTCCTGCACACCCCGTACTGGGGATCGAGCCAGTAACCCAGGCATGTGCCCTGACCAGGAATCAAACTGTGACCTCCACGTGGCCCAGGCTAGAAGGGTCTTGAGAAGCCTGTGCATCTCCCCTCCCATCTATGGGTGGATAGGAAGGGGGCAGGATGCCTCTACCACTCACTCTTCCACCTGTACACCTTACACTTTCTTTCTCTCTTAAAGGATGGCCATCACCCCTAAATCATCTTCTTGCTTTGCCAAATCCACTTACCTACCTAAAGAAGCAGCGAGGAGGTGGCTTTGGTGGTGACTGTGCACTGAACACTCCGCACAGGCCCGTTTTGTCCTGTTTTCACTAGTTCTGCCCCAGATCCAGTCCTGACTTGCTGTGTGGAGTTCTACCAGGCATCACTTAGCAATGCGCCGTGCCACTGGGTTTAAAACAGCGGGGGACTGGGGAGTTTTAGACCTGCAGCTCTTGCTCGGTGAATGGGGTTTTTATGAGGCCGACACAATCAGTCTTGCATACAGGGTGCTAACAATTTTTATGGCTGGCTGGGATTTGTTGGAAGCGCCAAGCTGGAACGTGATGGAGTTCCCCATTAGAGAATGTCCCCAGGAAAGAGGGCTTGCATGGTTCCTTGGTACTCAGAGGTGTCAGAGAGCTGGTTTTATGGAAAGCAATTTCCTCAGTAAGGAAAAAATATGCTCCTGAGACTGAGCGATTTGAGCACAGGGGCTCTGCCACCCTGGGTTTAACGGGCTTCCTTAGCAGGCGGTCCGGTGATTGCAAAGACAAATGGGCCCTGCTGGTTCTTGGCTGCCATCGAACTCTCCTTCCCTTCCGTTCTTTGCAAATATGCATTTTAAAAGTAAAATAAAAAGTTTGAAATAAAGAAAATGAGCTGTGAGGGCATCTTCCACTCAATACTTTTGTCAACATTTTGTTATATGTACACATTATTTTTGACATAGTTTGGACGTAGCTATGATAGATTTTGTAATGTTTGTTTAAACGTTTTATGAGACACATTTTGAAATCATGAACATTGCTCTGTAGACCCCATTTTAAGGAACTTCATAAAATTCCATTAGGTAGAGGTACCATAAAGTGGTAGCATTATTTTTCATATTGTTGAATATGGAAGGGGATTCAGATTTTGTAAAAAAAAAAAAAAAAAAAAAAAAAAAAAATTATAATAATGACACCATAAACTTCTGGGAAATTGGAGCTTTGTTCATACTTCCAATGAATTCCTTGGAATAGGTCTCCAGAAGAAGAATTACTAGGTCGAGAGGTATCTACTTTCAAGTGTCCTGATCAACCTGCTTTCCACAAAGGCATTATCCATCTACACTTGCATAGGCCCTACATGGGAATGTCTGTGTTACCACACTCCTGACAACATCTGGGCTGAAAGTGGCTGCTCAGTCAAGGACTACATTTCCCAGCTCCACCTGCATCGAGGTGGGACCATGGCCCTGGATGTCACTTATAGAATTGAACATCTTCTCAGCCCAGATAGTTAGGAAGCAAATTTGCCTTCTGCACCTTTTTCCTCCTTTTGCAGATGACTCTAAAGCTCCAGAGAATGGGAGAGCCACAAGATAGAAGGAATTGGAATCATTACCGGCACAAAAGAATGTTGCCTGCCAACTAGGAACACTGCCTCAGACTCTCATGGACAAGATGTATTTACTTCAACTTCTGCAATTGTGGCGTTTCCTACCATAACTGGCATTATCCTACCTAATATACTTGATGTGGTGTATTTTTTGTGCCTTTCAAAGTGGGCATCTGGGGCATGGCAGACATTCAGGGGACATAGCTCTGATGAAGTACTTCTGGGATTCATTCTTTTTAAAAAAATATATATTTTATTGATTCTTTACAGAGAGAAAGAGAGAGGGATAGAGAGTTAGAAACATCGATGAGAAAGAGACATCGATCACCTGCCTCCTGCACACCCCCTACTGGGGATGTGCCCGCAACCAAAGTACATGCCCTTGACCGGAATCGAACCCGGGACCTTTCAGTCCGCAGGCCAACGCTCTATCCACTGAGCCAAACCAGTTTCAGCTGGGATTCATTCTTTAATGCCTTCTCCAAGAGCAGCCACAGCAGGCTGTCCCCTCCCCTTTCCGGTCTCCTGTCTCTTCATAATGTCTCCTCAGGCCCCCTGTGCTCTTCCACCCTGACAACATCTTACCCTTCGTTCATGTCACCCTCAAATGTCACCCCTCGGGGAAGCTCTCCCCAGGCAGAATTTATTACTCCATGTCACTGCAGTTTTTATTAGACTTGTCCTGTTTTTATTTTTTTCTTGATGACTCCCTCCTGTCCCTCCTTTCCTGAGCTCCCTGGGACAAGTGCCAGGCCCAATGCAGTGCAGGCCTGGTGCAGACACACTGGGGAAGTGATTGGAATCTAGTGCTTCCTCTGCAGCACCAGCTTGGAGGAACTACTAGAGCTCTGGATGGCTTGATGAGCAAGACCTCATGGCCAAAGCAGGCCCCTGTAAAAGGGCTGTGATCAGTTACTGTTATCAGCCTAGGTGTGGGAGGAGGGAGCTGCTAGATGCATGCCCTGTGTCTGCCATTTCTGATTAAATGCACCCCGGTCAATTACAGAGGAGGACATACTCTAAGTTGGGATTCAGGAATCTGTGTTTTAACAACTCCACCACGTGATTCTCATCATGAGAGAAGGTTGGGAAACACTGCTCTAAAGGCTCCTCACCTCAATCAATCCCAGTCAAAGCCCAAGCCTTGACTGTGACCCTAAGCACCACGTGATGCAACTGCTGCATGACTACTACCCCTCTAGCCTCCTCACCTTTGCTCTCCTTGATCTCACTAAGACCACCCATCAGGCCTCCTTACTCCCACACAGACTCACCAGGCACTCTCTTGGGGTCTCTGGATTGGCAAGTCCTCTGCTGGGAAAATTCTTCTCCCACTTGACTCACCCCTTGCCACTTGTAATTCTTTTCTCAAATATCACCTCTCCTGTTACTTTTCTAACTACTCTATTTAAAATTGCAGTCTCCCACCCTGTGTTCAGTGGTTAGAGCATCATCAGCCCAAGCATCGGGTCATGGGTTTGATTCCTGGTAAAGGGCACATACCTGGGTTGCAGGTTCCCAACCAATCCATGTGTCTCTCTTACATTGATGCTTCACTTTCTCTCCCCCTCTCTCTCCCCCTCCTTCCCTTCCTTCCATCCTCTCTAAAAAACAAACAAACAAGCAAACAAAAATGGGGAAAAAATATCCAAGTGAATATTAACATAAATAAATAAATAAATAAATAATAAACAAATAAATAAAATTGCAACCTTCCTCCCCACTAACCTCCCTCCAGTTTTCTCCCCTTCCTACTTTACTTTTCTCTACAGTCTTATTTACTACCTGACATACTCTATGGCAATCCTACTTATCTGTCCATGAGGACAGTTTTGCTATTTGATCCCCAATGCCTAGCACAGTCCCCGGCATGCAGCAGACCATCCCTAAATATTTGTTGAAAGAATGGATAGCAAAGAAGTTAGTGAGTTTGGGCTCACGCTGTAGGCCATTTCCACTGTAATGAAGAGCTGCCCTTTGCCTCAGCATCTAACATAAATGTTATGTCCAGGATGCCCCAGCCTAGAGGACCTTAGGAGTCATCGCCCGGCCACTGTCACTCTGTCCTCTGTTCCCCATAGCTCACGGTAAAGTAAGAGTGAGCCTCTCTCTCTCTCTCTCTCACTGTGCTGGCCTTAGCTGGGAAGGGGGCGGGGCGGCCACTGGAACTTTGGAATCCATTTATCTATTAATTTATTATCTAATTAAGGCCCACAATGACAGTGCTATTTATTCCCAAATGCCCTCAAACTAAGCCAATACAGCATAATGCACATTCTAATCAATTACCATGGTTCTCCTTAATGCCTGCCGTCAGCAGCCAGTAACTGCTGCATTCGAGTCCAGGGCAGGGAATTGCCTTTTCACTTCATTAGGCCCCAAACGGTCTAATTGAACAGTGGCCACCAGGGCTCTTAGAGTGAGAAGCAGCCTGGTCCAGGCGCCAGTGAAGAGTGAACAAGGCTCTTTTTGAGGGAAGAATTGCTTTTCGCTTGTCTTTTATAAACTGAGTTATAACCACAGAGAAAGTGGCCTGTGGGAGCCAACGTGGACAAAAATGGGCAAGAGAGCCTTAATGCAGCCTTGGCCAAGTGTTGCAAGTTCTCCATCCGGGAAGGTGAGGGCAGGGCAGTGGATGTGCAGACAGCTCCACAGGGTCAGTGACCCTTCACGGGGCTTGAATCACACTTCGGTAGATGGACATACTTACATACTCACAGATACTGACATATGGACATACTGACCTATTCACATATACAGATCTCCTGACACATACTCTGACATATAGACATACTGACATATTCGCCATGCTCTGACACATGGACATACTGATATACTTGCACATGCTCTGACACATGAGCATATTGACATATTCACACTGACATAATGATATACTCACACACACTCTGACATATGGACATACTGACATACATATTCGCACATACCCTGATTTATTCAGTCACACTCTGACATTGTACTTGTTTCACTACTTCTCTCTACAATAGCGTGGCAGGCACACCCAAAATTTGGGAGCCCCTTTAGGATTGAGTTGTTCTTGTATTTCCAGGTCTTGGCAGAAGAACACAAGGAGATGTTTGTTGAACGGAACTAAAATAGAATACCTCATTAGGCTGTTGGGAGCAAATATATGTAGGATGCTCAGCACACGGTAATGATGCTAATGATCACTAACACTTAAACACTGCTGCCTGCGGGCGCCGTCTAAGCACTTTACATGCATTGGCATGTGGCATCCTCACAGCCACCACAGGAGGGAGATACTGTTTTTATCTATGACCTTACTGTAAAGATGGAGAATTGAAGCGGATCTGGGATTTGAACCCAGGAAGCCTGGCCCCGAGTTTGTGGTCTAAGCCACCACAACTGCAACTATTTTTGCTGCACTTTTGGTGCCAGGAACCATTGTGATCAAATGATGCTCCACTGCCCCGGTAGGTGCCAGGAATGCTAGTGGCTACCTCCTTCCGTTTCACATTCAGAAAATCACAGATGAACAAAAGTGGTGCAGACCTCCCATCCTGTGAGGAAAGGCTGAAGGAACAGTCTGATAAAAGAAGTGAGGCTGGAAGAGGTGAAGTGGGTGGAGAATGGGTCTCTGTTTTCATGTGTCTAAAGGGCTTGACCAAAGACAAAGAATTGGTCTTGTTTTGTGTGGTTCTAAAAGGGGGGCACCTTCTGTGAGACAAACCACTACTAGATCCCAGGAAAAATATTTGATACAAGATGCAGTGATCTGTTTAACAGAAAAACTTTGGATATGAAGAAAGGGAGAAAGATACAATTATTTATACTAATAAAATATTAATATGCAAATTGGTCAGGACTCCCTCACAGTAACCACCAAACAGTAGGCTGCAGGGGGAGCAGTTGGGAGTCACCAGGCTGGCAGGGGGGGGGGCATGAGGGGTGACCAGGCTGGTAGGGGGCAATTGGGGGTGACCAGCCAGCAAGGGGGATCCTTCTCCAGTGCCAGGAGTTTGGAGGTAACGCACCAGGAAACAAATCAAACCCTACTGTTGCTGTCTTCAAATTCTTAATCTTTGTACATGGAGACCCACATTTTCTTTTTGCACTGGCTTCTAAAAATTACATTGCAAGTCCTGTTATAGGGGGTAGGGGGTGATGGTGGGCCTTACCCTCAGGGACTGTAAGCTGGGAGCAGGAAATTGTTCTCGTGCTGAATTCTAGGGGCAGCATCAAGCACGAGGGGAGAATGCACTGGGTAAACTTGACATAAAATCTTGCCTGGAACTATCTAGAACCAGGTGTTTTTTACACCAACGCTCTATAGCAAAGATGCCCACATGCTTCAGTCGGCCTGGGCTGGTTCTGGTTTGTGCCTGCTGTGCCAGTGTAATTGTTATCAGTGATCCCATTCACTCTGAGGAATCACCCAGTGTGGACAACACATTGTCTGGCCACCCTGACCTAAGGCCAGGAGACACCTCATTCACTTGGGTTGCTTAAGGGTGGAGGCAGCTGCCTGGACCTCATCAGCAACCCCCACATACACCCAGCACTGGTGTCTGCACACACATGCCTGGCCTCGCTCACTGGGCAGCTGCTTATTTATAACGTGGCAGAAGAGAGTTTTAAGATAAGGAAATGGAACACAGGCCGATGGAAACAATGTGCTTATCTCTGTCTCCAGAGGAAAAAGTGGCCAGAGGGAGATTACTGGGAACATGTTTCCCTGCTTCCAGGAGACCTTCCCCCTCCCCTCATTTTCAGAATGGGTTTAATATGTGAAATATGACTTGAGCAGGGCAGGGAGTGAGGAGTGGAGGCCATCCAACTGAACCAAGCTAAACCACATGTTTTTTGTTGACTTTGTTTAGCCAGACTTTCTTAGAATTTAGAGATGAGATAGTAGGACAACCTCCTCATTTCACAAAGGGGAAAGCTGAGGCCCATAGAGGGCAGGGGCTTGCTTGGAACCCTAACTCCCAATCCCTGCCCCTTTTACTTGGATATCTTCTGGGGACTCCCTGTCCAGCAGCAGAAGTTTGGAGGTAACTCATGGGAAAACAAAGTGGTTACTCTACAAAAATGACCCAGAGGCATTTTCGGGATCACCTACTTTCCCTGCAGATGTCCATGTCTCCACAAGCTACTGCCGCCACCTTCAATGCCATTGCCTGTTTGTACTGAAGCAAGAAAATGCCTCCAAGGAAGGACAATATCCTTCGCTAAGACCCAGGGCCTGGACCCAGTTGCTGGGAGAGGAAGGCAGCTGGCAGGAAGCAGGGATGGAAATTAGTGCAGGGTTATGGCCACCAAGTCCGAGCTTCATCCTGCACTTCATCTCCCACCTCTGTTCTCTCACTTCTTTGGGGGTGGGGGAAAGAAAAAGGCTATCAGTGGACGTCAGAGTAGAATAACACCCCCCCACCCCCCAAACCCAATGTTTGTATATCCCAAACTACCCAGAATGCCATATCCCCATCAACTTGCCATAATACTGACTCTGGGAAAACCGAGTGTCACCTTCCCTATTTATCAAGTTTCTGTTAGAATGTCACCTACTCAAGAAAACCCTTTTTGCTTTGATCTCTCTTTACTTTGTTCAGAAAGCACTTTATCCAGTCTCATTTCTTTAGATTCCAGTGAATATTTATTGATCAACCACTATGTACTGTGTTCTGTACTATGTACAGGTTCTGTGCTAGGACCAATTTGATACTGTCACAATGCGCATGTTCCCCATCTTGGGAAAGGGGGGTTGAGGGAGGTGAAAACACAGGCAATGCATCATTTAAAAAGATGGGTCAAACCAGCTGCAATGCCCAAATGAAAATTCGGAGAAGTTGAATCCTGAGCTGTATCTTCAAAAGTGAGCCCGAAGGGTGGGGAGGGGAATGAAGGTGCAAGGTAAAGACATGTGGAGGCCACCTGAGCACCTGGCACTCTATTGCTGTATATCCTATCACCCTGCCAGCATTTTAGTTTTGTGGGAACTGCATGACTCACTCATCTGTTCGCAGCCCTGTAACCCCTACCCTCTGCTCTGCACTCATCATGTCCTGGTTAAACAGAATAGATCAACAATGGCCCGCACTTAGGATAAAACAAAGCATCTTGTCTTCCAGGCACAGACCATATCAGGTTATCTTACGGACTGAAGATTCAAAGAGAACCCTTGCTTGGGAGCGGGACATCTGGAACAGGCCCCTCACTGAGCCTCCATCATCAATGAATGCCACAGTCAGACTGACACTGAACACTAATTCTGCAGGCATAAAAAGCACTACTAGAAATTTCTTTCCAAATGTTGAACTCATGTTGTCAATTCTGTTTTAATATTGACTATCACATTTGGCAATTATATTTCAATAATGAAGAGGTTATTTCTACTGTGCAATAAATAATGAGGAAAACTCACTGGCTTCAGCTTAATCGGTGGAATTTATGTGTCATTGGAGCTGTATTCTCAATTACAACCCAACCAACTGATTAAGTATCAGCCAAGCATGAACAATAGCTTTCAGTTCTGATTCCTCCTTCCCACACCACCTCTGAATGCTTTTAAACCTTAGAATATAAATGTGAAAATTTCCTGGTATAAAATGACAAAACAAAACAAAACAAAAAACCACACACAAAAAACAAACAAACAAACAAACAAACAAACAAAAAACTCCCCATAAAACAAACTCTAATATTTTTGATCCATTTGTCTACTATGACTGACAATGTTCAAATCTCTTGGGCCTCAAGCTCAATGATCTAAGGAGAAAGGTGTTTCTCAGTTGGGCAAAAGAATCAGATAGTCAGAGGCCTCTTCCTCTCATAATGAAATGATCAGTTCAATTCAGCCAATATGCACTGAGCACCTACTCAACGCCAAGCCCTGAGCTAGATCTAAGTTCCAAATGGTAATTCCAAAGGGAAAGAAAAACAACTATTGCTGATCACACATCTTGCTCTTCTGAGATCCCACGGTATCCCCTGCAGCTGAACACTGCCACCAGTTACAGATTGCACAATGCTGAAATGACCTTTTCTGTTTCTATCCCCTAAGGGACAGAGGATGTATCTTACTCATCTTTGCATCTCTGCTGGGCCAGCCCATGGCCTAGCACCCAACAGGCACTTCAAGGCTTGCTGAATATTAATGACTCACTTTGGAATTTTACACACATTACTGACACCTCACAGTAACCTAGAACAAAGTCCTTTCTACTACGTGGTCCTCATCACACTGAACTTGAGTGTTCCCAAGTTTCTTCCCTAGAATGTAAACATCTGAAGGTAGGGGCCACTGTGATTCATGCATGGGTCTTCCCAGAAACCTTTGTTGAGTGAATGACCATGTCTCCTCCAATGCTTCTTCTTATATTAAGATTAGTGTCCAAGTCTTTAAGTTTCCCCAAGAGCAACCCCTGAAAAGTAGGGGCTGTGAAATAGGGAAGGGAAGGCCATCAATAACAGGTGCATTCTCTGAATTATTATGCCCATCAATCATTGGTTTGCTTCATAGGTTAGGAAACCCTCTGGGAAAATTTTTCTTTAAAAAGTACAATTGGGAGTTAGAGTGACTGCACTGCAATTAACAGACGGTAGGAAGCGGGGACCCACTGAAGCAGCTGCAGATGAGGAATTATGATTATAGGATGATAGGGTACCCCCCCGCTCCCCAAACATCCAGAGGGCAAGTGTGGGGTTTTGGGACATTCATCATGCATCTGGAGGTTAGGATTAGAGGGCATCTGTTCATTCTAGAATGTCATGATTCCATGTGTCCATTTGGCTTGTAAACTATCTTTAGAAGAAAATCTTTTTGTCTTTGGTTTGAGCAAGTAAAATAGGCACTTCTGTGACAGGAGGATGTACGGGATACCTAGTTGGTTTGGTTAAGTTATTCTTACATGAAAGTGCATCTATGGAGAAACCAGGGGCACTGATGGTGGGATAATGTGATAACCCACGATGCTGGAGAGGTGCTGGGCTGGAGTCCTGACATGAAACGTTAGGGAGCTCCAGTCACCTTTTGGGCCTCCACCAAATCATCTGACATTGTACCAACCACCTATTTTACGTTGGGCATTGTGTTATACTCTGCACACACTTTGATTTCTATCATTTAATCTTCACAGCAACCCTGAAAGATGTTATAAAAATACCATTTTGCAGATGAAGAAACTGAGGCTCAGAGAGGCCCAATAGTAAATGCAAACCCCAGGTGGAAATGTGAGTCTGCTTCTCATTCCATGACCACAGGGTAGCATTCTCCACAGCTGTTCATCCACAGACCTTCAGAGGAGGTGCCACCGGGCTCACTATGCAGTAAATAGCCCCAGAAAAGGATCTCCATGCTGATTTGTGATTAAAGGCAAACAAGATCATCAGTCCCAGGACCAGGGGAAAAGCTGTCCTCACTCTCACACATTTCCCCATTCACATGACCCTGGGAACCTTTCAATGTAGTAGTGGCTACAGCCATTATTCTGCAGACTGTGGAATAAAGGATCCTGTCTAGAAATGCAATTATTTCAAAATAAAAGGTTTAAGAAAACCTTTGCATTCTATTTTTCTGAAACTGATATTCCCAATAAGGGCAAAGTTTAACTTTGATCAAGGTCCATAAGTTTTGTGAAAAATGATGAAGATGATGAAGATGACAGTGATGATGATGACAGATGAAAATAATGGTAATAATGATGATGAATATATTGCATGGTGATTATAATGAAGATAATGGTGAGGAAGATGATATAGTGATAGCAGTAACTACCATTTCCTGAGCACCTACACGGGTCAATGACTGTGCTGGGAATCTTATGTACATTGTTGTTGATTATCACAATAAGCCTGTAAGATGAGCATTAACCTCCTCATGTAACACATGAGCAACTGAAGCTCAAAAGTCCACTGCTGGGGTGAGAATGCCAGGCATGGAAAGGGATAGCTAGGGGTGGCAGTGCAATCTATAGATCAGAATTGAGAGAGAAAGAGATAGAAAGGAAGGGAGGGAAAGGTAAAGGAACAGAAGAGAAGGGCTGAGGGTGAAAGTGAGATCTGTAAATCATAATTATGAGTGTCCTGGTTGGATATTTCATCGGGAGGCCTCCTTTCTACTACTTTTTAAACTGTAAGAAAAATGAAGACGAGGAATAAAGCTCTGTTCTTAAAGGTGCTCAAAGATAAACACTCCTGGTGTAGTTCAAAAGGGTAAGTGTTGAGTGAGAAGGCAGAGAATGGGTGAATGTGGGCTAAACATAGGTGTGAACTTAGAATTATCTTATATAATAAAAGCCTAATATGTTAAGTGTCCAGTTGTCTGGTCAGCTGTTCAACCAATCAAAGTGTAATATGCTAATGATATGCTAAGGCCGCTCAACCACTTGCTATGATGTGCACTGACCATCAGAGGACAGACACTCCAACCGGTAGGTTAGCTGGCTGCTGAGGTCTGGCTAATAGGGACTAAGCAAGAGGGGCCAGTTGTGCCATGGAGCCCTTCTATGGTCCCTCCCCATCTGGCCAACCTCCCACTCCCTCCCTGGCCACGATTGTGCACAGGTGTGTTGTCCCTCGGCCTGGCCTGCTTCCTCTTGCAATCAGGACTGAGGGGACCCCTCCCTAACCCTCCACTCCAAATGCACAAATTTCGTGCACTGAGCCTCTAGTTCAAACATAAAAGTTCTAAAAGGAAATCTTGGGCAGTTTAAGGAAAGAGGTTAGGGTAGAAAATGCTTTTAATAGTAGGATTGTGGTTTCCTTCTGCAAACTACTGAGGACTAACAATTCTCCCCAAACTAAGGTAAGGACCAGAGATTCATGCAGTCACCAAATTTCTGAACTGGTAGCAGCTTGGAGATCATGGATCTCCACCTTTATTTCCAAATGAGGCCGACATCAGGTAATATTGATTTTTCCTGGATTACACAGGTATTTTGTAACAGAACCAGGATCAGATGCTCTTGGAAAATCCAAAATAGCATAGAGTAGTGGAAATTACACTAGCCTCCTTCAGGTCCAAACTGGAATTACAGCTACATTATAGAACTGTCAATCTGAATAACCAAGTGAAGACTAGCTGAATAAAGAAGTCATATAACCAAAGATTTATAGGAGAAACCTCATTGAGACTGGTAGGAAGAGTGGAGATGTGAGAAAGGCTGGTCCCAACTATGTGTAGAGGCTAAGGATCCAAAGAGATATCTCAACTGCAAAGGTCCCTCTGAGGAGCATGGGGGTCTCAACTCCACTCTGGGGTCCTCAGCTCAGAGCACCAGAAGTAGAAAGAGGGGCCCACATAACATCTGGCAGTGAAACTCAGTGCAGATTTTGTCTGTTGGGGAGGATTTTGCTAGAAACCCAATATCCTCTTAAAGGGCCAGCACACTTAATCTCATTCACACCCTAACAAAATAAAGGATGAAAAACATATGATCATGTCCATAGATGCAGAAAAAGCATTTTGACAAAACCCAGCACCCAATTATGATAAAACTTCTCAGTAAAGTGGGAATGGAGGGAACATACCTCAACATAATAAAAGCCATATATGACAAGCCTACAGTCAACATCATTGCCAATGATCTAAAGCATGACATAAAGAACAGTGTCAATAATATTGTAATAACTATATTACAATATGGTGTCAGGTGGGTACTAGAAATATTGGGAGGAATACTTTATAACCACTATGCACACTCCTGAAACTATTTGAAAATAATACTGAATATAAACTGCAATTGAAAAATCAAATTTAAAGTTCTGAAAAAACTAATAAATTAACTGAGAAAAAGAAAAATTCTTCCAGTTGAAAGCCTCGTAGTTTTTGGCTGAGGGTTTCATCATTTGTTGGCCACAGGGCCTGGGTCCTACCAGAACATCTGGAGTCTTCCATGTCACTGTTCCTACAAAGACCTACAAACAAGAATTCTCAGTCATATCTTCAGCTTCCTGAGCTGACATTCCCACCTTCTCAACAGGTACAGATGTGTGCATTGCTGCAACTTATTCCTCCCTTTCCCCAGTCTTATTCCACATACTCATCTCCTCTTAATCCCATGTCTCCCAGTTCCTTGACTATTTCTTTTCTGACAACTTTTGAACCTTCATCACCTCAGAGCTTCTCAGAGGAGAGCCCACATCCTTCATGTATCCACTGAAAAGTACTTTCCCAGCGCCTGTCCAGGCTACACTAGACCTACCTGTGCACCTGGTACCTGCGGGACCCCAGGCACATGTTTAGGTACTTCACACAGAGTGAGCCTCGTTCAGCCCCATTATGGCCCTGCAATGTGGGTTCTACAGATCCTATTTCACAGAGCAGGAAACTGGAGCTCAGCCGGTTCCCTTACATGAAGAATAGAATAAAGTTAACTGCTGGTAAACAGCTAGCACATGGAAAAGTGTGGAGGTGAAGAGCCTCATGGTATGGATTTGAACCCCAGCTCTGCCTCTGAGTAGTTATGTGACCCTGACAAGATGCTTAACTTTTCTCTGCTTCACTTGTGAAATAAAAATAATAATAGGGTTGTTGTAAAGATTTAGGGGGAAAAGTAAATGTTAAGCACTCAGAACAGAGGAACATACTATTTTTGCTGTTGATATTATTATTATTATTATTATTATTATTATTATTATTATTTTAGATGATCAGATTCTCCAGACTATGCACTTTGCACTATCTAATGTTTCTCAGCTTGCCTGTCTTGGTCAGGTTCCCTGGAAACTCTCTGAGATGGAGACGTGCTGGCACAGGTTTCTGGCTCTCAAGAGCACCTCCTCTCAGGGAGTGCAGGAAGCAGGGTTGGGCAGCAGGAGAACTGGACTGCAATGCAGTTGCTATGGCGGCGGCGGCCTCAGCCAATCTCACCGAGAGCTCCAGAACCGAGCTGGCCTTGCCGAGTTGTCTCAGACTGGACCAAGGAGTCTGGGCCTTTCTGTAATCCTCACTCTCAACCCCCTCCTAGGGAGGAGTCACTGGATACAGGCAGCCTCCAGGGTTAACATGGGCTGGGTAAGGCAGCTTCCTCAGAGGAAAAGAACTCCCTGAGAAAGAAACAGCAGCGAGCAGCGAGCAGCCAACATGCCCTGATACCTGGGAAAATGAGCACCTTGTCCTGGGGGCATCTGGGTGAGCACCCACTGCCACCCGGAGGAGCCGAAGGGTAAGTGACCCCCTCCCCGACACTGGCCTGCATGGTCCACTGCTTGTTTACTATGTCATTCGATTCTCATCTTTCATCTTAAGAATTCACTCTGATTTTGCATCTATTTTCATGATACATTCATATTTGTTTTAATACAGAATATCTATCCATCATATCCTCAGACGTACAGGTCATTATTATATTTTTTGGTAATCTCCGCCCAAGGACATCTGCACCCCAGTTAGAGAAGACTGGCTGCCTCGCTTTACATCTTCACTACCCACTGGGGATATAAATATAGAGGCCCAGCCTCTTCCCTCAAGGAGCTCAGAGTCTAGGAGGGAGGTAACACACAGGCATCTTCGAGAGCCGCAATCTTTCCCCTGGCCTCCTCTCTGCCTGCTGCCAAACGTGTTTTCTTTGGGGACCCATCACCAATGCTCTTCTGAAGATGGCAAACTTGTTTTGCCTGGGATGGCGGTCTCCCCCCAACCTCAATCAATCCCCTCTGACTGTGGGTAGCGAGTGAATAACTGGTCTCCTTTCTCCCCTGTCCATGTTCTCTACCTTCTGGATCATTGCACTGCTCTTATCCTAATGCAGCAATCTATTTCATCTCAGAGGCCTGGCTGTCTTGGAAATGCAAGCGCTCCCCTGGGAACGGAAGGTCCGGAGAACTGAGTGATTTAGAACTCCGTGAACCAGGCCTCAGCATTTCTCAGTCCCACTCCCCGAGGGGCCTTCGCGGTTGGAATCTTAATTCAGAAAGTGCTTCCCAAGTCCAAGGGCAGAGGAAAGAGGGGGACGCATAAAGTGGGACGAGAGTGATTTGGTATTTGTGGCGAGTAGCTTTCTTTAGCCAGGTGGGCTCTTTTCCAGGAAGCCCTATTAATAACATGATTCTCCTTGGGAACAGCTTTCATTTTGAGAACTCCCCACACATCCTTTATGGGGAGAAATTATATCACCGACAATGAACTTGATCTCCTGGACAGAGTAAAGTTAACAGCTGGTAAACAGCTGCATTCCTCTAGCGAGAGAAAGGGAGGTGAAAGGCTTTGAAAAATGTGGGGAGGGGAAACAGGCAGAGCCCCACTTCCTTTAGGGGAGGTGATCAGAACGAATCCTGGGTTCAGAGCAAGATTCCTGGCCCTTCCCTTGCACTCACCAGTAAAGCCTGTAACGAGAGGAAGAAACTGGGAAGCCCAGAGAGCAACAAGGGGCCAGAGGTGGCTTTACTGAGTGAGCACTCAGGCACCAGCTACTGTGCTAAGCCATTCACAAGCTCTAAGTAATAGACTTCCTCCTTCTACCGGCTCACGTGGCATCTAACATTACTGCCATTTACATACACCTCAAAGGGGTGAAGGGCCCTGTGTAGGCTTAACCAACAAATATGTGGGGCCCAGGTTGGGTTCTCAAGTCCCTCAAAATCATTCATCTTAAATCATAAAGTCTCTAAAACCAGGGCCTATGAATAGCAGGGTTGTGACTCTTTCAAAAACCTAAAGAACCATTTCAGCTGGACCTGCCACGAAGCAGGCCTGGGCGGTACTTCCCTTCAGGCAGGCATGGGGAGAGGGTCCCACACTGGGGACCACCAGCCTGTCCCCAGGCTCCTGGTCCTCTATCCCTTTCCATGTCTAGGACCTTCCTTTGGGGGCTCTCTGAGCAGAGCAGAGCCATATGCTGCTGGGGCCCAGCTCTCAGAGGATGACTGATGGGCTTCATATCCCCCTACTATCCCCAGGAAGGAGTGATTCTTCTTACTTAGAGGATGAGCTAGCTGACTCCTGTCACACAGCCTCAGCAGATTCCTTTAAATGACAGGAATCCATCCACTAGGAGAGAGCTGGCAGGCAGGCACCCCCAAGGCCCTTACTGAGGGCCCTGGTGGATATGGATGAAGGACAGAGACAGCTGAGACAGAGGTTACAAGAAGAGTTGTAGAGAGAAACTGAGAGGTCATGGAAAGGAGATACCGAGATGAATAAGAGACAGGTACGAGGGCGATTACTTAGGTGATGAAAAGCTGCTCCTCCCACCACACTGTAGAAACTGAATCTGCTTTTGCTCACTCTTGTATCCTCAGCACCCAGCAGTGCCCGACACACAGGACATGCTCCTAAGTTCTTAGTGAAGAAAATGAAAAATAAAGAGATGTAAGAGTACAGAGAACACAAGTCCTGGCACATCAGAGTTGCTCAAGATAGAGTGACTGACCACTATACACATACGTACAGATAGACAGCATTTTGGAGGGGGAGGCAGGGGACCCAGTTTCTAGGACAAGTGCCCAGTAGATCAACCAAGGGAAAGAAGTGTTGAGGGTTGAGGGCTAAGGACCAAGGGCTGTGCCCAACCAGATGGGCCCAGGCGAAGGCCTGGGACTTGCTAGCCAGGGTGGAGAAACATCAAGGAAAGAAGGCTTCTGCTAGGCAGCAGGAAGCCAGAGCAGGCATGATCTCTGGAACAGAGTGGGAATGCGGAGTCAGTGGTTGCGCTCATCGCTGCTTTCTCTGAGTCTAGCAGGGATCCGGGCTCTTAGTAGAATGCAATAGGCACTTAGTAGAATGAACAAGGACATAATTTTGAGATAAGAAGTCAAGGTGAGAGGTTTAGGATTTCGCCTGTGAAAACAGTGTGATTTGGGAGGTGGAGAAGTAGGCTTTGGAAAGGGCTGTTCTGGGCTGGACAGGCCTTGTCTTAAGCAATGGCACTTCTGGGCAAAAATGTAAGTGAATGTTGCTTCTAATTTCACCCTAGAGCAATGGTTTTCACCAGGGGCCATTTTGACCCCCAGGGAGCATTTGGCAATGTCTGGAGAGAGTTTGGGGTGCTATGATTGAGGAGGCCTGCTACTGGTATCTGGTGGGGAGAACCGAGGATCTGGTAGATATCTGCAATGCCTAGGACAGAGCCACAGTGAAGAATGTGGCCCACAACTGATGGTGACAAACTGCACTGCAGCTCTATGGGACACAACTGCTCTCCCTGGATCCTGATCAAAGGTCTCATTTTGGGGCAGCTGAATCACCATCATTAACATCACAAACATCAGTAAAGATTTCCTGAGCCCTGAGATATGAAAACAGGTACCTGTCACCTTGGTTCCCCTCACCCCCCCTTAAAACAGGCAACAGTAGTGTGGGACTCAGAGAAATCCAGTGTGAACATAATTCATTGTATAGACCAGCTAGAGGCCCAGAGGTCATACAGGTCTCCACTATAGCACCCACAGTGGAGCTCTATGCTGGTAGCTTCCCTTGATCCTTCTGGAATTTATAAACTTGCAGTTTAGGACAAGAAGGGGATCACAGGAACAACTGGCCTCCCTACCCTTTTTTTTTTTTTTTTTTAAATAAATGAAAATGCTGAAGTTCCAAGAGGGAAATGACAAATGACTTGTCCAGGGTCACATGGCAAGTGAGTGGCAGAACCAGGCCTGGATCCCAGATGTTTTGGTTCCCAGCCTAGGGCTCTTTCCATGAGAAAGGACCTCTGTGACTTAAGCCTCTAAAAACTGTCTCCTGCAGTACTGACAGGTATGTGACACATGTAAGTGACATTCTGAAAGCCTTTCAAATGTTCAGGTAATCAGGTACAGCTCACCTGAGGCTAAAGGGGCAGGAGCCTAAGAGAAGGTTGTAATAGGAGCCCGTGGCTTTGATGAGTAATTTGCCTTCCACAGAAAGGTAATTGCTTGAAGGTGTCCTTAAGCATTCATGTGGGGCCCCAAACACCCAAAGAGCAAGATGACCTTATAAATAATTAGGATATTTCTACCCT
The DNA here is from genome assembly GCF_964339955.1 of Pipistrellus hanaki. NCBI lineage: Eukaryota > Metazoa > Chordata > Mammalia > Chiroptera > Vespertilionidae > Pipistrellus > Pipistrellus hanaki. The sequence continues at coordinate 38,841,477 of NC_140511.1, read as the reverse complement.
ATTGTCTAAAAAATGGTGGTATTAGGAAATAAAAAAGATTAGCACCAAAAATAGGCATTGATATTTCTTCCCACATACAAGGCATTTGAGACTTATTTTGATGACAAAAAGCTGCTGTTCATTTGTCCAGGGAGAACATGCCCGTGACTAGCTCATTTGGAGTGAAAATGAAGGTTCATGCAGAGAGATGGGGTAATTTAACAAGTCACGGAGCAGTAAAGTTCCCTCTGCCCCATCTTCCATATATCTCCTCATCTCTGGAGACTCTGTCCCTGTATCACTCACCCTCTAGGGCATTTCTAACCCTCTCTTCAAGGAAAAACTAAATCTGCACCACTTGACCCTTACATCCCACAACCTTGATATGTTAATGAATTCATCTATCTCTTCCACTAGACCAGTGGTTCCCAACCTTTTTTTGGCCATGCCCCACCTAAGCATCTCTTAAAATCCTGATGTCCTCCCTGTGACATATAATTCTTATTATTCAAAAACTGAACTTCTATTCACCTGGAGGAAGCCTAAAAGGCCATTGATATGTTCTAAACAAACTTCCAAAGAACATGGCATCCATGAAAGAAAAAAATAAAAGAACAGTAGGACAGCTGAAGTACTGAGAAAGAAATCACTAAAAAAAGTGTTAAAATAATAATCTTATATGAGAAAGATGTAATATGCAAATGGTCTTTACTCTGTAAAGAGTAACGACTGACAGCAGGAGGATGGGGCAGCGAGCTACAAACGGGTGGATGGTGGAGAGCTACAGGAGAGGGCAGGACAACAAACTATGAGGGATGGGGGGTGTGTGGAAGGAGCTATAGGAGAGCAGGGAAGTGGGAGGAGAGGTGCAGGAGGGCGACAGTGAGCTACTGGTGAGCTACTGGTGCAGAGATTCGTGCACAGGGCTACTAGTAATAATATAAAGTGATATGAAAAAATAACAAATACAGTTTCAAAACATATAATAGAGAAATGTATAAATATGTCATAATATATATTTAGATACTATATATGAGGCCCCTGGAACCATAAGAAATGCAAAAAAAAAAATAACTGTTAATAACTCATTCTTGAATTGTGCCCTTAAAAATCAAATTGCCCCCATGTGGGGTTGGTGCCCCACATTGGAAACTAGTACACTAGACTGAGATCTGTCCCAAATACCTGGCCTAAGGGTAGGCATATAATAAGTTCTCAATAAATACTTGTTGATATGTTAAAGTAAAACAGAAGTAGTACTCCAGGGCAGAAGGTGCATACCAGAGGAGGAATGAGGTGTGTGTGTATGTATTGGGGGATGGAGGACTAAATATTGTTTTGATGTCCAGATTCTATCAGAGAAGGAAGGATGCTACAATTTCCTGATCTACTATGCACAGGCATTTATGGCCACAGGTTTAGTACCCGTGACAAGCTTGTAAACAAGAGATTATTGTCCCCAGCTCACTGTTAAGGAAATGAATACTCAGAGAGCCAGGACGATACAGCAGCAAAGCACACATTTTCCCGTCTGTCCATCAGATTGTCTCTTGCTACATAAATAATCTACTTCCTGTGTTTCAATAAAACCCTGATGATGGCTACTTGGATTGGCAGCAATTTGTCAGATCGTAGCATCGGCTCCTGATGTGCTCGTATCTAACACAGACATTTAATAAAAAGCAACTCTTTTTTGCTCTCAGTGCACTAGAGGCTTTTTCCTAAGTCTAAATAAATAAACAAGTAAATAAAATAAATAAGCCAATTTGATTTGTGGGCTTAAGATTTATGAGGTTATTTATTGGAAAAGTCGTACGGAGGTACAAATAAACTACTTTCTGTTTAAGCACTTAATGAATCAACTTTGCTTTTTAAATTCCCTGATGTCAGGTCTACCCCTAGGAAATCTAGTGTTTTGCTGTAACCATAAACAGTGGGAGGGAAATTGGTAGAATGGAAATGACATAGAGTGAGAAGAGCAGGTAAAGTCACGTGCTGCCCTTTCCTAGGGAATTTTCAGTTTTCCTGTCTGTAAAATGGGGATAATGATACCCAGTTCTATCAGGCCTGTTTTAATGACACAGACTTAAAACCAGTCTTATACACTGCAAATCAGAGGCATTAGCTATTGTAGTTGTTGGGGAAATTTTGGCACTTTATGCTCATGTGAGAACACTGGATTTCAAAGGAGCTTTAATTATGCACATGGAAAAAACTAAAAACATAAGCCGCCCCCAAGGAGAGGACCATGGTAGAGATGTCAGTTTCTGAGTTCAGCATCTTGCCTTACCCACTTCCTGGTAGGGCTGAGCTGACCTCGGGATTTGCAGCAGAATCAGTGTTACCCCAGATGCTATTTTGTGCCTCCTGGAGGCTTAATTCTTGTTAACCTCCTGCCCTCCGAGGCATACGCTGCAGATCTTGCTCTCATTGTGGGTATAATTGGAGACATTTTTAGCTCTCTAGATAAAGTTCTTCAAAGAACAAAATGTTCTCAAAATATCCTAAATTGCCATGTAGAAAATACTGTGGAAGTTTAGTTTTTACAAATAAAAAAAAAAAAATTCTTTATGGGACCTAAAAAAAGCATTTCAGAAACAGTATTTGGAACACTATTTCTGTGGGATGTTAATGGACATTCCATAAAACATCTGTGGTCATGCACGGAGGCACGGAGGGCAAGGTTACCACATGGCCGTAGGATGTGTCTGGGTGTGGGCTGCACTGGCATGGTCCCCACAACTTTAAGAGCAGATCCCACAGGCAGAGATTCCCCAAAGTATCTTGAAACCTTACTCCTCAGGGCATCTGGAGGTCCAGTTATTCACAGAACAAACTTCCAGAACCTCTGCTCCAAGCTTGGTTTTCCCATTGTGCTCAGCAGAATCCAAAGGCCCTCCAGAGGAGGTCCCAGGAGCTACCTACTGAGGGCTGGAGCTAAGCCCCTTCTATGGGCTCAATGTCGGTGTCCCCTCAAATTGTTATGTTGAAACCCTATGGCCCAATGAGATGACATGAGGAGGTGGGGCCTTTGGGACATGCTTAGGTCCTGAGGGTGGAGCTCTCATGAATGGAATTGGTGTTTTTGTGAAAGAGACCCCACAGAGCTCCCTGGCCCCTTCCACCATGTGACGACACAAAGCGAACCTGGCTATGAACCATAAAGAGAGTTCTCACCAGAAAGCAACCACGTTGGTGCCTTGGTCTTAGATTTCCAGCCTCCGGAATTGCAAACAGTTCATTTCTGTTGTTTATAAGTCTCCCAGTCTGTGGTACTTTGCTACCACAACCCCATGGACTATGACAGTCCTCTTGTTCCTTGCAGAGCAGCCCTGTTAACGCTTGGAAAATCATGAAGACGTGAGGCCTTTTGGACCACCTCCTCCTCATGTTCATCTTCAGCCTCAACATTGCCTTCACTGTTCTGAACCAAGGGTCCTGAGCACAGTGATTGGATGAGGTCTGAATGCCAGTTTGCTCCTGTCCTGACTTAGACAAGGTACTTGACCCCTCCCAGCCTCCTCCTGGGCTGTTCATGGCCATGGTGCTCACCCTGCAGACCACATGCTGGCACACAGCTGGCACACAGCAGAGGCTCAAGAAACAACATCTGGGACATCTAAAACGTTCTTGTATTGCTTTTGCTTTTTTACACTAAAAATATTTCTCAGCTCATCGCCAGTTATAACACTTATATTCCACATCTGTGTCACCCTACTGTAGTCCTGTTAGCTTTGTGTCTCTTTACCTTGCTTTTATAAATCTTCCTTAAAACGCCTTTGGTCAACCTTCCTTATTCTATTGTGATACACATTCAAATGCTAAAGATTTAAAAATTCAGGAAAACACACACACACAAACAAAAGCAAAACAAACTAACAAAAAATCACCCACAATCCCACCACTTGGAGCAACGCTGTTAATGTGTTCTTTTTTCATTCGAGCTCATCTGAGAAATGCCTGAGCAGATTCCTGGGGTTATTCTCTGCTGTGTTATCAAACTTAAATTTACCAACATCTCACATCCTTCTTCCTTTAGTTGTATTAGTTAATTTGCATATGTTTTTATCTCCAAAAGAATACCAACACGTATTCACATATCTGAATTCAAGCAATAGGGGAGCAAGCAGAACACAAATGCAAGTATTCCTTCTCTCCTTCCCTCCCCTTCCCACTAGTCTCTTGAGAAAACCACTGTTCAACGTTGCATTTACAGATGTTTCCCTATTTATTTCCATATTATGTTGATGTTTAAAAACATAAAAGGTGATCTTATCCCTACATTTCCCTTCTAAACTCTTTTGAATCGTTTTTATCAAAGTGTTTGGCCTTAAAACTAACCCTAGTGTTTTCTCTGAAGTTTCTGAAATGGACTTTTGTGAAAGTCTAGGGCAGAGCTCCTCAGCGTCAGCACATGTGTTAGAAAGCAGATTCTGACTCAGGAGGTTCACAGTGAGGCTAAGATTCTGAATTTCTAACCAGCTTATGCTGTAGGTCCACTTGGAAGAGCAAGGCTCCAGGGCACACATCTGCCAAGCCCCTCATTCTTCTCCTTGGCTTGTAGAAACTCTAACCTGCCCCCTCTCCCTGCCTCCCCCCCCCCCCCCCCCCTGCAAGGAACCCCACACCCTGCATCACCAGCTTTCAGTGATGGTCCAGAATGAAGTCCAATGCATGAGTCTCCCTCAAGATTTGGAGGAACTGAGGATCTAGGTCCTATAATAACAGACAACTAAGTATTCAGGGGATACTTAGAAAAACAGAAGGACATTATCATAATGCCAAACTCCCAATAGGAGTGTCATGAATGCTTGATCAAGAGACATCCAAGGCAAGAATGAGAGGAGGTCTTAGCCCTAGTGGGGGAGAGAACCCCAAAGAGGTACAGGAAGACTTAGAAACCCCATTTTAGCTGAAGTGGTCACGTGCTTTCCAGTGGCCAAGGAGAAGAGATGGATGGAGACTAAAATGGAGAGTAAGAGAAAGCATGCCGTCCCTGCTCTTCTCTCACCTGTTATTCCAGCCTCAGGTCTTCCCTTTAGGAGACTCTCCTGCAAGCAGCTGCTGCTCATATAAGGGAGCCCTCAACAACACCCCTAATTCCACCCAGCCTGGTTCTTAAATGACAGCCCCCTGGCACTCACCCAGCACTGGGCTGTGGGGGAAGGGCAGTGCCTCAAGAGGCCATCAGTCTGGATTATCTACTGAGAATTATCCTCCAACCACTGTACTCTTAAAATCAGAGAGCTGGGGCTTCTGCTCAGTTAGGGACAGTATAGCAAGAACCTGGAAGACACATTCCTTACAGTGTCTACAGTTAAGCACACCATCTTTCATTTTGCTTCATTCTTTAGCTATAGGTCTTAGAGAACAGCTTAATCCAAACCTTTTAGGAGAAACCCTTCCTTGGCTGACAAACATGTCTCAAATGTTCTTTGCTGATGCAACTTTACCCCATGATTTGTATATAAAATGTACAGGTATACTGGCAAAAGTAGGCTTACAGTTGTGAGTACATGAAAGTTTATTCTTATGTTATTATTTATTAATTATTATATCACAACTGCAAACCTACTTTTGCCAACTTATGTCTATTTCTACTTCACCTTCCATGAATTTGACCTGCATGAGAATCATTAGAAGGATTTTGTTCTTTCCCTAATAAAATCAGAATCATCATACTAGAAAATGACTCTTATGGTGGAACAAAGCAGAAGAACCAGTGTTTGGGATCAAACTCAACTCAAAGATGCCTTCCTCAGAGGGGCATCTCCAAAGAAAATATAACAGGGACATAGGCCAGACCATGCCAACCGGAGGTCCCACAAGGCCCAAAGCTAGGAAAAGAAAGTCAGGGACCACATCCCTGGGACCCGTGTCTGGCTCATCATTGTACTTCCAGCATCCACCACAGGGCCTGCCAAGAGCATGGGTTGCATGCATTTCCCTGGATGAGTGAGTGCACGAATATGGGAGTGAGAGAATGAATGATCACTTCTGAATCATTATCTCTAGGACCCCTCATCAACTCCAGGTGTTTAGTCGTTATTGCTACTTCACTGTCTCACAGGTGCTTCAAATTCATCATATCTCAGATTCCTATTCCTCACGCACCACCTCATCCCTGCAAACTGCCCCCTCGGGACTCTGGAATTCTCTGACGCATCCCTGACTGTCTGAACTATTCTTTCTCACCTTCTTCATCTCCAGAACTCCAAGTGCTAATGTTACTCCTCTCGGATGCTTCCCCAGACACGCACTGCTCACCTGCCTTTCCTCACTAGCTTTTCTTATTTAAACATCGATTAGATTCTGAGGTCAAAGGCTTTTTGTAAACTGAGAGGAAGATACTGAGCCAAACCTACAGGCAGCTGCGTTCTCTCTCTCTCTCAGCTGTGGGGAAGGGGGGTGGGGGGGGACCCAAAACCGCTTTTTGCTCTTTTATCTTATTTCCCTCTGTTGCTTTTCTTTTCTAGCTGCAATAAAATGGAACCATGTTCAGGGAAGCAGAGATGGCCAAGAGCTCTGGCCGCTAACTACAGATACCAGAAGTTCAAATCCTGGCTTGTGAAGGAGTTTCACTGAGCAGTCAGGCATAGGAAGCCCAGTCTCCCGCTGAGAGAAAGAGCCAGGAAAGGAAGGAGCTCTTTGTGATGATTCTGCTTTCAAGCATCACCATGGGAAAGTAAGGGTTGGCACTCTGATGAAGTGCACCAGGATGACCTCTGTAGTCATAACACAGGGGTATTTACCTTGCTGAAAAGCGGGGGGGGGGGGGGGGGGGGGGAGTAGGGGAGTTCGCATCCTGAGGTCACCTCAGGGGGGCCACTGATAGGGGCTGGGCTCATGTTGGATGATTTTCTAAAAGAGGTGGGAGAAGCGGATGATTGAATACTATTAAGAAGTAAGAACAATGAGTTGTGCACCTGAAACTATACTGCACCTCAACTCTAATAAAAAACAAAACAAAACAAAAACTCTTACCATTCACAACAGCATGGATAGACCTGGAGAGCATTCTGCTAAGTGAAATAAGCCAGTCGGAGAAGGATAAGTATCACATGATCTCACTCATGTATGGAATATAATGAACAACATAAACTGGTGAAGAAAAATAGATCCAGAGACATAGAAGCATCAAATAGACTGTCAAACCTCAGAGGGAAGGCAGGGGAGAATGGAAATGGGGTGGGGTCAGAGATCAACTAAAGAATTTGTATGCTTGCCTATACTAGTAAGCATAACCAATGGACAAGGACAGTAGGGGAGTGAGACCATGTGCTGAGGGGTGGGAGCAGCTGGGGAGAGGTCAATGGGAGGAAAAGATACATATTTAATACTTTCAACAATAAAGAATTTAAATTAAAAAAAAAGTAGGGAGAAGGAAAAGAATGAACACTTTTATTTAGATTTGGGAGGACAGAAGCAGGGCTAGCACTGCCCATGGGTAAATGAGCAGCACTCACTCTGAGAAAGGCAATGGCAGGCAGAGGAGCTGGGTGTGTGGGTACTTTTGTGGTCACATCCTAGCCTGTTTACATCCTAAGCCTAAACAGGAGAGGCTGTGCCTAACTCCTGTGCAGAGTGTTGTTCCTGTCTGTTGGGAGTATCACAGCTTGGCTATTAGCAGGGCTATTTTCCCCTTTCTCTGTCTTTTCTATAAAGCTACTACTTTTTTAATGCTAGGCACTGCACCAATCACTCTGTATACATCACCTCATTTATTCTTCATAACGTAACTTCAGGAGAGGGGCATTGTAACCACTTCACAGATGAGATGAGAAAGGCTTAAGGAGATCAGTAACATTCCCATAGTCCAGGGGTGGGGAACCTTTTTTTCTGCCAAGGGCCATTTGGATATTTATAACATCACTCACTTAATACAATTAACTTAATATAAATTTATGTTGCTCTGAAAAAGCTCTTCAATTTATTGAATTTCGAGTCCTGCCTGCAGTTCCCTTGGCAGGGCCTGACCAAATGATGTCACAGGCTTTATGTGGCCCACAGGCTGGATGTTCCCTGCTCCTGCCATCGTCACAGAGATAAGTAAATGTCACAGCCAGAATTTAATTCAGGTCTGAACAGCTCTAAATCCTATGCTCTATCTTCTACATTATACTGTCTGCACTTCATCACCACCAGTGTCTACTCCATTCATTCTCTTGAATACTACTGAGCCTGATGGTAGCCACTGTGCCACGTCAGTATTGGGGATATGGGAACAAGACATGTTCCTTGTCCTCATGGGGCTGAAAAAAGACTGTTGATTCTAGAGCTGTGCTGTCTAATATGGTAGCCACTAACCACTCATGGTTATTTAAATTTAGATTTAAAGTTAAATCAATGAAATACAATTAAAAATTCATTTATTCGACTGTACTAGCTCCATTTCACATGCTGGGTAAGCACATGCAGCGAATGGGTACTGCCCAGGCCCCTGCAGATACTGAGCATTTGCATCTGCAGGAAGCTCTCTCTCCCAGAGTGCAGCTCCACAGGAAATGGTGCCCTATCCTTTCCTGAGTCTAGCTTACAAAGTTGCACCAGCTTTTTCAGTCCTGTCCTCTTTGCTCTATTTTCTAGCTAGGCAAAGAAACAACCATCAAACCTAGCAAGAGCCAAAGTGTTCTTCTGATTCCCAGTATCTGTTCCTGGTGTTTTGCTGAGTCATTCCCACTTGCCTCACAGCCCCCACAGGGTTTTGAAGCTGTGAAGAAGGCAGAGTGAATGCCACCGAACAGAGGGCGAACCCTAGCCCTCCGTTTCCATACACTGACTGAGCTGTTGCCTGGCTCAGATTTCAGAATCATTACTCAGGAAGCTGTGAGAAGCAAAAAGAAGCCAGCTTGATTTTTAGGCTCCAGAGGCAAGACTTTTAGGCTTACAAAAGAAACACATTCGGAGGTGGACGTCACAGGGATGAGTATGTTAGGTCCCTGGCAGAGCTCCTTCACAGAAAAGAACTCTATTTACCAGCAGAGGGCAGGACCCCCTCATCGGTGGCACGCATATTTCCAGTGGAGCCATTTCTGTAAAGAGCCCACAGCCAGGTAGAGCCAGTAGAACCTCAATTCATCTTTACTCCCCCTGTTCTCTCTGTTAACCTGTAAGCCTTTCCTGAGGACTGAACACAGGGCTAGCACTGCCCAGTGTTAGAGGACAGAAGGACGAAGAAGACAAAATCTTTCTTCTTCTGGAATGAAAAATTTAGGCAAGGCCACTAGGGGTAAAGAGATGATCTTGCGCCTGCTCGCCCATGGCCTCTTCAGAGGCAGGCAGCATGCCCACCACTTCTGCAGATGGGTGGCTTCTGCAGCTAAGCTGTACATCACATGACTCTGTCCTGCCTGACTCCACCCACTTATCTTTGGCCTATGGTTTGATATATGAAGATGGGCTCAGCCAATCAGATTCTTTCTCCTAGGAACTGAAACCAGAGGCAGGAAATGCCCCAACAGGAATCAAGAAGCCAAAACACACAGAGCCCCTTAGAAGGCAAGGAAGTCAGGTAAAGACTTATGAGGTCCATCCGAAACCGGTTTGGCTCAGTGGATAGAGTGTCGGTCTGCGGACTGAAGGGTCCCAGGTTCGATCCTGGCCAAGGGCATGTACGTTGGTTGCAAGCACATCCCCGGTAGGGGGTGTGCAGGAGGCAGCTGGTCGATGTTTCTCTCTCATCGACATTTCTAGCTTTCTATCCCTCTCCCTTCCGCTCTGTGGAAAATCAATAAAATATATTTTAAAAAAAAAGACTTATGAGGTCCAGTCTTGACCTCAAGACCCCCAACTAGCTCTGGCCCATCCAAAGTCCAGTCCAAACCAGGCTGGTTTGGCACCTGCTCTTTATTTCCCTGCCAGCTGCTCTATCATTCCATGTCTAACCCTCCCATAAACTCTATTCCCTGAGCTAGCAGGAATGCCTCCCTGTTCCTGGTGTAACCAGTGATGTTTCCCCTTTGAAAGAAGCATCATCCATTCCATGACAGAAAATGGTTTATGGGAGTCATATGGGAGTCAAGGTAACAGGGGAATAATTTCAAGTGCCTACTTATGTGGCAGATAGTGTCTGGAGTGATCCCACATAAGATATTAGAATCAGGCCCTGGCTGGTATTGTCAAATGGCTAGAGCATCAGCCTGTGTACCAAAGGGCCATGGGTTTGATATCAGGTCAAGGGGAGGTACCTGGCTTGCAGGGCATGTGTGGGAGGCAACCAATCCATGTGTCTCTCTCACATCAATGTTTCTCTGTCTCTCTCTCTCCTTCCTACCCTCCTTTCCACTATCTCTAAAAATCAATGGAAAAAATATCCTTGGGTGAGGATTAACAAAAACAACAAAAGAGATCAACTTCAGTACTCACAGTAGCCCTGACACCTAGGTAACAGTAACCACCCCATTTCTGAGATGAAGAGTCAGATTCCTCCAGATCATTTCTCATTGGTCCTCCAATTGTCCTTAGGTTGTCTGCTTGCAAGAAGTCCTTCCTACTCTAGAGAGCATAGCAAATGAGGAGGAAGTAAGGCTTCAGGGAGAAGCTGCAAGTTGGGAAGTGACTTTGTCTTCCTGAGTCTTCAGAATCTTTTCCTGTAAAATGGGAACAATAGTACTAACCAAAAAGAGTTGTATGGAATTGGTGATATAAAGGATGTAAAGCACTGAGCATTATGCTAAACATATATAGAAGGTGCTCAATCTCAACCAGTAGTCTTCTCTCCTTCATTGATTATCTTTGTCCGGTGTCCAGGAGCTGCCAGCCTCTGGCCTCTTGCCTCCTCCCTGCACCAGCCCAGCAACCTCAGCCACACTCTGGATGCAGGCCCAGTCAGCTTGGCTGAGGCCGGGTATTCACTGCACTTATTATTCCAGGCGCCCTCTGATTTACTTTTCTAGTGAGTTAATTGCAAAATCCATATGGAGTGGAGAGAAAACATCGCCCAAGCTTGCCATGAAAAGCAGGGGAATAGAGGAAGCTTTCCGTCTCTGCCAGCACAGTCTGGACAGGCAGGGAGGGGGGAAGATGCTGCCGTATTTAGTGTACAGAAGGTCGAATCTGCCCAGTTCCGGGGAAGGCACACAATGTTCAAGGCCTAGTTATTCCTCCTTTATTTTTATTCTCAGCCCTTTAGACAGAACTCTCTCTGTTTCAGGAACCAACTAAGGATATAAAGTGTAGGTTATCAAATCTCAGTGTGCATAAGAAGCACCTGGGAAGTTTATTTATAATGCAGATGCTTCCTGGCCAGTGTTGCTCAGTGGATTGAGTGTTGCCCCATGCACCAAGAGGTCATTGGTTTGATTCCCAGTCAGAACACATGCCCTGGCTGCAGGCTTGATCCCCTGTAGGGGGCGTGCAGGAGGCAAATGATCGATGTTTCACTCTCATGGATGTTTCTATTTCTCTCTTCCTTCCTCTCTCTCTCTCTCTCTCTCTCTCTCTCTCTCTCTCTCTCTCTCTCATATATATATATATATATATATATATATATATATATATATATATATATACACATATTTAAAAAAATAAAATGGCCAAACATCTCTCTGAAGTTTCATCTGGTATGTCTGGGATGGAGCCCCAGAATTTAGATCCGTGTGTGCCGAATAGAGCTAATATGCAAGCAGAAGTTGAGAAACAATGATGATGAAGGAAAGGTCAGTGGTTCTGGCGTTTGAAGAACCTAAAAGATGGTTCTTGGTTTGCCCTCTTACCGGCTCTGTGTCTTTGGGCAATCAATTTATCTATTGGGTCAGTTTTCTTATCTCTAAAGTCAAAATGAGAGTACCTACCTCACAGGAACATTGAGAAAAAAAAAGGTAACAGAAGTGAAAGCCCTTAACACAACACTTGGCACATTGGCGGCACTCAAAAAAAGAAAGAAAAATCAAAGAAGCAGTTTGCTTTTCCTAGAGAAGCTTCTCTTCAAACCTGGCCTGAGGCGTCTTCGCTTCTGAATGTTAATACAGTTCTATATCTATTTACAGTGCACAGCTTCCAAAGAGGGGCCTTGGGGGGAAGCCAGTGCTTGTTTTGAAGCACTTTGAAGATGAAAAGGTGTCAAATCCTCCAGAGATTTGCTTAGTGGAAGTTAAAACAAACGTTTATTTTAATTTGGTGAGTTATAATTTATTAAAAGCATTTGGAAAATGGAAGTACTGTTCTGTTCTGACAAGAGACCCAACCATTTTGAATAGTTTGCAGTTAATTCATTCACTTGGTTAAGAAACATTTGCTAAGCACTCGGGTGCCTGGACAGATGAAAGAGTACCAGCCCTCTGGGGGTACTTGTCTCACACTCTGCTCTATTATCTTTTCCCTCAGATATGCTGCAACATTTCCTCACTGCATCTGCACAGTTACCCCGATAACACATGAAGCATGTTAAGTGCATAGCATGAGAAACTCTGATGAGCCACTGAGATATTAGGGTTGTTTGTTAGTGCAAAGTAAGTTATCCTATACTGACTACTATAATTCTTATTTCTGTCTATAATCACTAAAATATCAGATTCTCTGTACACATTTTATGAATGAATGAGTGACTGTAGGAAAGCAGGAATGAATGAATGAACAGAGAAACTTAGAAAAAAAGAACATAAGATCTGGAGCCCAAAGAAAGAGCCTATAATAAGCACCCTACACCTCTCTTTCCCCTACACTAGTGGGGTGCTCTTCCTGTCGCCATTGGCCCCAGAGGCAGGATTGAACCTTTTGATTCCTCTCTCTGAAGTATCTTTGTGCTGATACCAACCAAAACAGCATGCAGGTCCTGGCTTATGCCTCAGTGTTTGGAGGAAGGACACTGGTGATATATTTTTGCCAGTTTTATACCAATCCATAATCTGTCTTTGAACTTGATGCTTGCAGGGTTACATCTGGACTTGACCCCAAAGATGGGGATTGATAAATTCCCTGAACCAGAGGCTTCTCATTCTAACACTCCAGGCCACCAGGTTAAAGAATGGCCTCGTTAGATTAAATACCTTTTTTTACACAAGGGGAAAATACTCAGTAATCATCCTTAAATATTTCAACACATTTCAGTTATGCACAAAAAGCAGAGGCTGAGAGATTTGGATTGATTTTATAGACTTTCAAAAATAAACACCAGCATAAAGAATGTCATTCCAAAGTCACAGGTTCCTGAAATTACTGCTTAGCAAGAAGGTCAGGGCGCTTCTACAAGCATCCAGCAGAGAGCAGCTAGCTAATCAGATTAGGGGGCTCAGCGTGCTGGCAGTGCTGAGGATGGAGTAGGATGGGGGCTGGAAGGCTGGCGCCCAGGGGAGGAGAGAAGGGAGGGCCCTCCACCAAAGGAGGCAGGGGAGGCATTGTCCTTGGTGATGTCTCCTTGGCCATCCACAGGGTTCTACAGACTCTAGCTAGGCTATCCTTAAGGTAGCTGGTGAGCAGCACCAGGCCTGAAGCTCAGAGGAAGCATGCAGAAGCAGGATGGTCTTGCAGGAGATGGACTCGGATCCACATCCTCGTCCACCACTTAGTCTTGTGACTCCTGGCAAATCCCCTGCCTCTGATTCTTAGTTTGCTCCAATATAGAGTAGGAGCAAAAAATAGCAACCTGCCAGTGTTTTGAGGATTACACAGATTACTGTGTTCAAACAGGAAGCATCTTTCTGCATCATGTCTGTCTGCAACCCCTAATCCCAGACACATCTGTATCCCGGGGGCCTGATTCTACAGATCCATTCCATAACTGTGTTGAAGGAATGGAGGGAGGGATAAGGGGCTCTAGGTTGGATTTTATTTCTTTAAGTACTTTTTTATTATGGAAAAATATACATAGCATAAATTTGCCATGTTAACCCTTTTAAAGTGTACTACTCAGTAGTATTTTGTACATTCCCAATGTTGTAAAAACATTATCTATTCTAGAACATGTTTATAAACCGCCCCCCCCCCCAAAAAAAAAAAACAAAAAACCAAAAAACACACAAGACACTCCACCAAGCATTCATTAGGCAGTTACTCCCTTTCTAACCTCCTTTGGGAAAGTCTATGGTGGCTTTAGCTAAATTCAATACTTTAAAACATTGCTGGTGGGTATTGCTTTGCTGAGAAAGTTGGCTGCTCAAGCAAGAATTTATTTCCTGCTGCTGCTCACCTCTACATGAAACACAAGTAGATGCACGGTAACGCTCTCTCAGGCATGCACTGGGCTGTGATAGAGGCTATGATTAGGAAATACTTTATTTAAAACCTGAAATCAATGAAGAATGGTGAGAGGTGAGGTCAGCGAGGTCTGAGGGGTGGGGTGGGAGGTGGTCTTGATGCACAGAAACTTGAATCGGTGAGTAGGGGCTCAGTATCCGTCCTGCCTAGTGCATCCTGGGGATGCCCTTAGGAGGAGGGGTCTAGAGAGAAGCAGCCCCGCAGATGGATGCATGTACAGTGGGTCGGCCCTGGCCTGGCTGCCAATGGAGCTCCAGCTGCAGAGAAGCCAGACAAGGAGGCAGGCAGCCATGGACAGTTAGTGAGTGATTTATTGGTGCTGCCGCAGAAGCCGCTTCCCTGGGACCTGTTCCTAATTAACAACCACTAACTGGATGATGCCTCTTTCTTTCCTTTCTTTTTTTTTAAAGTTAAAAAAAGGCCCCCAAAGCCTTCCTTCCTCATCTTAATGGAAGGAAAGATTTCACCTTTGCCTGCTGCCTGAGTCTAAAACACAACAGGCAGCCAAGCTGGTGTGGTTCAGTGGATAGTGTTGGCCTGTGAACTGAAGGGTCCTGGGTTCGATTCTGGTCAACAGCACCTGCCTGGGTTGCAGGCTCCATCCCCAGTAGGGGTTGTGCAGAGGCAGCAGATCAGTGATTCTCTCTCATCTGATGTTTTTATCTCTCTCTCTGTCTCCCTTCCTCTCTGAAATCAATAAAAATACATTTAAAACACAACAGGTATTTGGCAGAAATCCCTGTCCACTCCTCACTCATGCACAGATGCACACAAACACACTCATGTGCAGTCAAACACATGCACTTATTTGTGTGCTCCCTGCACCCCATCACATGTATACTCCTCCTCTAGCATAATGACACTGGGTAGTCTTATAGTCAAGCGCATATACTGCCAATTATATTTTACACTTCTATTGTATATGCATAGGCTTCTGAAACTCCAACACACTCCATTCAGCACCTAACCCTGCACCTGCACACCCACACCCTCACACCCTCACACCCCTGCTGTTATAGGCAAGGCCACAGGTTCGCCCACACGATCTCAGGCAGGGATCTTCTCTGTGAATCCACATTTCCCAGGAAGGGGCTCACTCACTTAGGGGAGGCCTCATGTTGGGTGTCCTGAGCCAGCCTGTTGGGCTGTGAGGTAGGAGAGGAAGGGGAGGCCGCAGTCAGGACTCAGGGCCCTGTAGTCCAGCATGGAGAGGCGCAACTGCCCTGTTATTCAGACTAAAAAGGGTACTCCTGTTTGTAGTTCCTAGGGTGCTAAGTAGCTGCAAACTCACTTACACAGATGCGGGGCAAGTGCCTGGGACGGTGGCTGGAGATGAAGAGGCATCTGTTGCAGATTGAATTGACTCAAACCAAAAAACCGGTTGTTGGAGTCTGCTACCAACTGAATGTGTGGCCCCCAAATTCATATGTCGAAACCCTCACTCCCATGACAATGGTATTAGGAGGTGATTAGGTCATGAGTGTGGCGCCTTCATGAATGAGGTTACTGCCCTCAGAAAAGAGACCCGGAGAGCTCTGCCACCCACTGCCACTGAGGACAAAGTGAGAAAAAAGCAGGGGGCGGCCCTTACCCGGCACCAACTCTACCAGCACCTTGATCTTGGACATCCAGCCTCCAGAACTGTGAGAGAAAAAATGTTGTTTACAGCACTGGCCTGTAAGGTTTTTATTATAAAAGCCCAAACAGACAAAGACAAGTCCTCACCCCTAGCATCTCAGAATGTGACCTTAATTGGAAATAGGGTCATTATAGATATTATTAGTCAAGATGAGGTCAAACTGGAATAGGATGGTCCCCAAAATCAGTATGACTGGTATCCTTACAAGAAAACAGCCACGTGCAGAGAGGGACGTAGAGGGACAACACCATGTGACAATGAGGGCAGAGATTGGAATGATGCAGCGATAAGCCAAGGAGTGCCAATGACTGCCAGCAACTCACCAGACACTAGGAAGAGGCAAGGAAGGGTTCCCCCACAGGTTTCAGAGGGAACGTGGCCCCAGCGATATTTTGATTTTGGATGGGTAGCCTCTAGAACTGGGAAACAAATTGCTGTTGTTTTTAAGGCAGCCACTTTATGAAAAGCACTTTGTTACAGCAGCCTTAGGAGCCGCGCATAGCATCCAGTAAGTAGTAAAGAGTATTAGTTCCATTCTCCTGCTCACTCCCCCTGAGCCTCATGAATGAGCACGAACGGGCATGTTCATTCATCAGGACGCAGTGAACACCCACCTACTCTCAGCGAAACATATTTGCAGAATTTCATGTGCCGGGTCCTGATTATACTGAGACAGATAAATAAACAAACCACAGCCTTGCCTAGAGCTACATAGATCTCTGAAAACCTTTCTAGATAAGTACAAATTGGACCATGGAAAGAAAAATAATGGCTCTAGCCAAGGGACCAATTTAAACAGGTCTTCAAATCCATGCTCCTCCCTCCCCCCTTCCCCGCCACCCAACCCATTAAACTTACTGAATCTTGGAAGGGAATGGCAAGATTAACCATCACTGCTGCCTAAGAGACTCACCCTAGTTGGAGTTAAAGATATTGAGTTTCACTAAGAGGTCCTCCTGGTGGAAGGCCGAGTTAATCGATAGTGGGCAGCTCTTTTTCGCATTAATTAGCCAATCGTGCAGGAACATAAACAGACCCAGCTCACCCTCCCTCCGGGGGATGCCAGGGTGGGCTCCCGGTGCTGGAGCTAGGTCAGCAGCTCCCAGGAACCACACACCCTGCCAGGGCCTGGGCTTTGGGGGCCCAGGATATTTTGGAGGACCCCCAAAACATGCTTTGAATTCGTCTCAGCTGCCATACTCTTTGGATTAATATTAGTCTCAACCACAGCTCGACCAGCCCTCTCTTTAGTGACCATATGTACCTACATGTCCAAGAGGCCAGAGAGGTGGTGGGAAGAGCACAGGTTGCGGAGTCAGGCAGGTCGTGTGTGAATTTAGCCCTCTACCCCTTAATAGGTAACTGGCTGTAGGGAGGTCACTAAACCTGTCTGAGTTTTTATTTCCTTATCTGGGAAAAAAAAATTCAAAATACTAATCTTGAAGAGATATTAAGAGGATGAGATGATATTATGCACCGAAAGAGGCTCATAGGGTATCTGGCCTATAATAAATAGTCAATAACTTTTATTATTTATTAAGCATATGTTATTTAAAAAGTTAACTACTTAATAGTACTTAATTATCAGCTACTAATCATTATTAACTAAATCATTTTCACTGTTGTTTTCTCAAGACAGCTTGCGGAGGCCCTGGAGCCAGCTGTCACTAGGTCCACGGGTCTGTTCCTTTGTCCTTGGCTTGGGGACGGGCCAGGCGCTCACAGCCAGGCAGGGGTTTCTCCTGTGGAATACAAGCCATTTCCCATACCGGCACCTTTGCGGCCATAACCCATGAAGACAAAGGTAAGGCCACGTGGCAATCATGTCCAAACTTAGAAAATATCGAGAATGCTGTCCAAACCACAAAGTGACCAGCCATCCCCCTATCCTGGCTAATAGGAGTGGTTGCTGCTGCTTGTTCATTTACGACTTTCACCTCACTTCATTCTCCCTTCCTTCTTCATAAGATGTATTAAGACACCCAGACACAGAATAACCCCCGGTTCTCGACGGTGTCCAATCCAGGACAAGGCTCCACTTCCCTGAACCTGTCTCCAAATCATTGAAAGAGGCTCATAGGGTATCTGAACTATAATAAAATAGTCAATAACTTTTATTATTTTTGTTAACACAGGCTGCATCCTGAGTATCTTTCCTAACCTCCTTTGCTGAGACACGGTGTGTATTCCCCAGCCTCAGTGGAAACAGCCAATGGACCCACCATTGTTCAGCTCCAGGTGAGCTCCTGGTGGTCTTTGGCTGGAGGGCATTAAGATCCTGCTGTTACCCTGCCTAGCAGAGAGGCTGAATAGGGTGCTGGGGGTCCGGGACTTTTACTCTTTTTCCCATGTTACTTTCTGTATCAATGGGCATACTGGTCCCACTATCTCCTCTTTTGCCATTGGGACCCCTGAACATTGTGTTCCAGGATCGGTAGAAGTGAGAGGCCTTGGTGACAGACACTCTTCTTTCTGTGGTCCATCCAGCACTCCCTGGATGGGAATCATGGCCACCCAGGGTCATTCTCAGCACTCACCTACCACTGTAGGCTGTGTCTGCCTACTTTTCACTGTGAGTCTGGGGGCCAGAGCCCATGCCTGCCTCAGCTGCCATTCTTGCAGCCTAGTGTTGCTGAATGTCCGCAGCACCTGCTCAGTCACTTAGCTGCCTGCCCCTGTTCCCAATTCACCAACACCACCGCAGACCAGAAGCATGGCACCACTGTGAGGTCACTGAACATGCCTTTCCTTTTCCATCCTGAGAGTCATGGGTTCATCTTCTCTCCTTTATTAGCAGCACTAATTGGTGAGCTTTCTTTATCAAGCCATTTCTTAAAGGTGAAGTTTATCATCATTTTACTAGAGGCCCGGTGCATGAAAATCCCTGCACTTGGGGGTGGGGGAGGCCTTCAGCCCAACCTGTGCCCTCTTATAGTCCAGGAGCCCTCAGGGGATGTCTGACTGACAACTTAGGTCCACTTCCCATGAGAAGCAAGCCTAAGCCGCAGTCTGGCCTCTCTCTGCAGGAGATGACAGGGTGGGCTGATCAGGGGACAGCATCAGCCAGCAAGTGCCCCTCTGCCACTGGTCACTGCCACCCCCCCCACACATCGCAGTCTCCTCCCTCTGCCCGCTGGCATGTGCCTTGGCTGGGCTGGCACCACCTGCTCCCTGGCCTGGCCTGGCCCCACTCCCCCATCGATCCTTCTCCTGTTCAGCCAATTTGCATACTAAGCTTTTATTATATAGGATAAAGGTTTCCACATGAAACACAAAGAGAGAAGAAAGAACTATGTCGCTGAGAGGTGAGAATCACTGGGCACGGGGGTCTCCCGTGAGCTTCTCTGGTGGACAGTACTTTGCATTATGACTCAGTTGGAGGAATCGGGGCAACCCATGTGACTGCAGGAGAGGACTCTGGGAGCTGGTGCCTGGTTTCCTCCAAACTCCACCTTCTGCATCCTCCCCTCTGTTGGTTAGCTCTGCATCCTTTTGCACTAATGATAAATCTTACCCCTGAGTCCCACTATATGCTGAGCCCTGAGCTTCAAACACCCCAACACAGTCTCCAGTGCGAAGATCCATTCAAAGTCAGGGTGTGGGCTCAGATGCCCTGGCTCAGGGGAGGTGATGTGATAATGTATGAAAAGTTGTGAGCTATTACATAGTCAGTTATTCACTCTAACACTGTTATAATATATCCCTAAGTGTGAATAATAGTGGCCCCATCCAAGAGTAGACTCTTGAAGGGCTTTATAAATTTAGCTGGGGTGGGGGGGAATGGCATATTTCCCCCAATAAAATGCATCTCCGAGCACTACTAACTCCAGGGTTGAGCTAGATTATTGAAAGTTGTGAATGCAGTTGGCAAGAAGGGTAAATCCTTTGGGATTTCAGCAGTTTCTCCCTTTTGGCCTGGGAGTGGGGCAGCGGGCAGGAGAGAGGCCCAGGTGTCTCACTTTGAATGTGCTAACTCCGGCTGAGCCCGTTTGCTTCCCTTCTCTGCATGTTCACAGCCCACATCACACCCACACCCAGGATGGCTCCTCTCTCTGCCCATCCTTCGAAGAAGCTGGAACAACAAGAATTTCCCTTGATTTACACTGCACTTTGAACCCTCTTTGTTCCATCTAATTGTTCCCTTCTCAGAGACACATTCAGGGAAGCCATTTGTTTTGTGGTTAAGGTCCTACAGAGCAGAGTGCAGCAAACTCTGTTAGGAGCCAGGCTGCTGAGCAGTCCTGGGAAGAAGAGTCCTCTCCAGTGTTCGGACCACAAAAAGTTTGACTCTTTATTTGAAGGGAAGTTTCCTCCTGAACACACAGCCGAGGCTGAGATCCTTCTCCCAGACAGACTAAGGCAGAGCAGGCCCGATGGTATTCTCACCCTCAGCCCTGCTAGCTGGGGAGTCCTCTCTGGCAGAAAGAGCCAGGCTCCCGGCTGCCAGAGGGAAGAGGGACAGCTGTGCATGGGGCGGGGTCAGAGGAACCTGGGCTTGCATCCTGCCTCTCTGGCTGCCAGCTGTGTGATCTCAGAGCACCTCTAAACAAGGACGACTGGTGTCTACCCCAAAGTTTGTTGCAAATGTTAAACGAGATGTGAAAGCGCCTTGTACTAGTAAATCACAAGGCACTGTACCCTGGATAACAGCAGCAGCAGCAGCAGCATATGCTTGAATAATAGGCTCCTATGTGCCAGGCACCATTCTAAGTGCTTTAACTTCTGACCTCACTTAATTCTTATAACTACCCTATGAGATAGACTGATTAGCCCCCATCTTACAGGTTAGGGAACAGAGGCCTGGGCATTAAAAAACATGCTGTGTGAAACACAAGGCAACACAGCTAATAAGTGGAAAAGGTGGGGTTTGAGCCCAGGTAGTCTGGCACCAGAATCTGTGCTTATAAATGCGAGTTACTATTTTTTCCCCCCCAGAGGGGAAAGTCTGGCATATTGGCACCTTTGTAAACCATGAAAACATAGTTGGTCATTCACTCTAACACTGTTACATTCCTGTCTCCGTGAGACAATATGGCTTCAGGAAAGAGCTTTGGACTGCAATGGCCCTGTTAGGTATGTGTTGACTTCCTGGCTGGAAGGTTCCCTATCTTAGTCAGCGTGGGCTGCCATAACAAAATGCACAGGCTGGGTGATGTAGGCAAAAGAAAATCATCTTTGCACAGCTCTTGAGGGTGCCAGCATGGCGGTCCCGAGGGCTCTCCTCCTATCGGCCAGAGAGAGATTGCTTTCTCCCTTCCTCTTCCTATAAAGGCACCAATCCCATCCTGAGGCCCACCCTAACCACCTCCCGAAGGCCCAATTCCCAATCACCTCCATGACATGAAGGGCTGGGGCTTCAACATAGGAATTTAAGGAGGGACACATAGTGGGTGGGGGCCATTTCATCCTCCATACAAAGGGAAAAGTAAACTCTTAGAGACGGATGTCCTCAGCTGAATCAGGGAGGGAATTGTCCCCCTCTCACTTACCCTGCTTAAACCTTTTCTGTGGATCCTTATGACCCTCAGGGAAAGGCCGAACTCTTGAATCAGCAGGTCAGAACTGCCCTCAGCCAAGGCAGAGCCCAGCTTTCCTCTCTGGCCTCTTCTCCTCTTCATCCCCACAGGCTCAGACATAACAAACCTCTGGTGTCTCCTACTCAGTCCACACTGCTGGGAGTCAGGTCCGAGGCTTTCTGACCACTAGTTTAATGCTCTTCTCCACCATCTCTGCTTCCCACCATCAGAGGGAGCTGGATCTGTCACTTTGGGGAGAGTTTGGGAAGGTTCTGGTCTTTTCTGAGACCTCTTTTGGAGAGAGGTCCTTTGTGGGGTTTGCACTGATTCCAGAGAGCCTGTGAATGACCGCTGGCACCCTTCCCACACTATGCTTCCTGTGTCACACCCATATGAGCTTCCGGCATCCCTTCATCACACTGAGCTGTGCGTGATTTTCCTGGAGGAGCCCAAAATCAGAGGAAAGAGAGTCATTTCCATATCGTGGTCAATCTGTTTGGGTTGATGAGTGTGAAGTTAAATTTGTGATAAGGACCCACAGGTTGGGGAACATCCTAGTTGCAGGTGGGGCTCAGGTACATTTGCCCTGGATTCCTCTCTGATTACCTTGCGCTAAGTGGAGAGATTCAGGTTATGTGAGCTGAGATGATAAGTCTTCCAGCCTCTGTATCCTCTCAGGTCAGCTCCTCCTGTTTGGGGGTGATTTTCCTTACTGTCCGCACAGATCATAACTAACCTAAGGCTTATCAGTCACAATGGCCATTTATATAGGAGGAACTAGGTGGTAAGAGAGAGAGAGATGGCCAGAAATTCCAGTCTGTCATTATATAAGCCCTGTTACCTTGGCCAAGTTCATCAGATCCAGAGCCCAGCTTCTCTCAACTGAATCATAAGGCCCTGCTCAGAAACACACTCATTCTCAGGAAAGGGGTCCTAAAAATACTATGTCAATAGTTTTGGACAAGACGGTGACATTATGAATCAAAGAATGCTTAAGCTAATGGGCTCTTGAAGGAAAGGCATTAACATCCACAAGGTCCTGCTATATGCCAGGTACCATCTTTTAAACATTTTTTTAAAAAATTGAACTACATAATAAGAAATACATTGAACCTGACTGGTGTGGTTCAGCAGTTGAGTGTCAGCCTATGAACCAGGAGGTCAGAGTTTGGTCCCTGGATAGGGCACATGTCCAGATTGCAGGCTCAGTTCCCAGTAAGGGGTGTGCAGGAGGCTACCAATTGATGATTCTCTCTCATCATTGATGTTTCTATATCCCCTTTCCTCTTCCTTCCTCTCTTAATTCAATAAAAAAATATAATCCTATATTATAAAAGGCTAATATGCAAATCAACCAAACAGTGGAACTACGGGTCAATGCAGGAGCTGCCCCCTGGTGGTCAGTGCACTCCCACAGAGGCAGCGCTGCTCAGCCAGAAGCTGGGCTCATGGTTGGAAAGCACTGTGGCAGCGCTAGGGATGTCCGACTGATAGCTTAGGCCCCCTCCCTGGAATGGTCCTAATCCGTCAGTTGGACATCCCCTAAGGCAGGGGTCCTCAAACTTTTTAAAGTGGGGGCCAGATCACGGTCCCTCAGAGAGCTGGAGGGCCGGACTATATGAACTACTAATTCCTACTGTAACACCTCGGCTGCGCTCACTGCCCAAAAAACCTGGCGGGCAGGATCAGACTCCTCTGCGGGCCGCATGTGGCCCGCAGGCCGTAGTTTGAAGACCCCTGCCCTAAGGGCTCCTGGACTGTGAGAGGGTGCAGGTTGGGCTGAAGGATCCCCTACTCCTGAGTGAATGAGTTTCATGCGCTGGGCCTCTAGTTATTATTTAAAAGAAATACATTGTATATGATGACCTAGTATAGGTGTTGTGTGTACTAAAATAAAAATTCTCAAAATACTACAATGGATATATACTCAATTCTGTTCCTTTTTATTCCATTTACTATTTCAAATGATGGCACTGAGCCACAGCACTGATGTCAGGATCAGTTATGACCCACCATTTGAATAACGTAGTCTTGATCTTTCCTGTGGGCAATTGCCTTTCATGCCCGTTACCAGTTCAGGAGGCAGGCATGCATCCAAACCCATGCTGCAGAGGGAGAAAGCAAGGCTCAAAACCACCCAATTCCTAGATGACTGGGTTGGAATTCTAAATTAGACCCCAAAGTCCCTCCTCCTTCAGAATTATCTTGCTGCCTGAGAATCCTAATGATCCAATTAGGCTGATGGGGAAACACATGCCCAGAGAGAAAGTGACTTGCTCCAGGTCACACTGGAACTAGTAACAGAGCCCCAAATTGAATCAGATTCATCCCTAGACTCCACCCACCCAGCACTGGAATTAGGCTCTTGAGGGCAGACAGCAATTTTTCCATCATCAGTTATTCTGTTCTTCCCCGAAGTCATCCTGGGTTAGATGAAGTTGAAAGAGGCCCAGGAGTCACTCACTCTCCCTGGATAAAGCTGAGCTCACTGATGGGAAAAAAAGTGCTTTGCAAATGTCTTCTGGTAGGAAGTTTGACATTGTGCACATCATTGCTTCCACTGGAATTGAAAGTCATGTTGGCTCAAATTAAAAGCAAAACGGGTTTGCTGCACCTCTGTGCACACACAGCAGGTCCTAACCTAGTTTCAAGAATGCAATCTATCCTTATTTGGTGTAGCTTTGAATTGCCCTGTCTCTCTTTTCCTCCTCCCAGTACAGAAGCAGGATGCTCTTGTACTAGTATGTACTTATCCACCAGGGGGAGCAACAGAGCTCACCAGTGGCTAGTGGATTTGGAATACATTTAAACCAGGACAGGCCTTCTTCAAGTCCTCTTACAAGGAATGACAAGGACAACAATGCTAGTGGCTGTCACATACTGGCTCCCCAGTCACACAACTCCAGCAGAGGTGGTGCTTTGAAGTCCCAGGTCAAACTTCACCAAGGCAGTTTGAAGGAGGACTGGAATTATGGCCAAGAGAGAAGGGAGGACTGGAATTATGGCCAAGAGAAACCAAGATTATAGAAAACAAAGATGACGGTGCCAAGTATCTCATGTGGGATGTACTACAAGGCTGGGCAGCAAGGTAAGAAACCAAGGTGATCAGCAGCAGGATGGAGCATGGTATGAGGAACGGGCGAGGGGTGCGGGTCATGACCAAAGCCATGAACTACGAGAGAGTGTGGACTGTGGCGTGAGACAGACTAGTGCTAAAGAACTCTGCAAGTGGGCCCAAGAAGAATGTGGATGTGACCCCTCCCCTGGGAGCCCATTTTGATCACAGAACCTAAGAGCATTGAGGTCTTTTCACTGCTAACAGGGATGAGGCAGCCCATTCCCTTTAGCAGGTACTGATCCCCTCCTCACTGCTTCCCTGGCCTGCGCCCCGTCCTGTCTCATGGATTTACTGCAGTGACTCCCTTACTTCAACATAGCCCATGAGAGCTCAGTACTGCTTCCAGGCTGATCCTGTCCACATGTTAATCAGACCCTATCACCCCTCAGCTCACAACCCTCCCCTGGCTCCCTGGTCAATGAATGGCCTGCACATAGTCCACATTGCCTCTTTGACCCTGACCCCTACTCCAGCCACACTGGCCTCCTTGCTGCTTTCAAACAAGCCAGACATGCTCCTGCCTCAAGTGTCCTGAACCTGCCCTTCCTTCTGCCACCTCCGTACTCTCCCCTCACTTGCCTCAAATGCCATCTCATCGGTGAAGCCTTCGCCGGCCACCATATTTAGAATTGCAACCCCTCTCCCATCTGGCATCCCCTCACCCCTTCCCATAATACTTATCATCTTGAAACATTCTATATAATTAAGTTGTCAAATTTGTTTATCATCAGACTCCGCACTGATGAGTGGGCAGGTTTGTCTGTGTTGATCATGCTGGAACCCCAATACTGAAAACAGTACCTGGCACATGGTAGGTGCTCAACAAATTGTTGTGAAAGACAGACAATCCACCAAACTCTCCAACTTTCCCTCCCAGCACACCCTTCCCCCATAGCCCCACTCACACTCTGATGTTCCAACCTAACGGGATACAACTTGAAGTTTGTTAATCTCCCTGGCCTCCTCCTTCCTGTGAATTCTTCCTAGCCCTTAAAGCCCAGGGCCAGCACCTCTTCCATGAAACCTTCTCAGATACCCTCTGGCTGGAATTTTACTCTTAAATCTCTATGATCACTTCTCTAAACATGTTTTCTCCAGCACATCACAATTTGAGAGTGGCCTGGTATGATCTTTAGTTCCTGATCAGCTCTCACACATTATGGATTCAGTTTGTTTTCTGGAACTTTCTAACACTGAAAACAGTGTATGTTCTGGAAACAGCTGGAATCACCTCTTAGATCATATAAATTGTATGAGTTCCACTGGTCGGCAAACTCATTCATTGGTCAACAGAGCCAAATATCAATAGTACAACAATTGAAATTTCTTTTGAGAGCCAAATTTTTTAAACTTAAACTTCTTCTAACGCCACTTCTTCAAATAGACTCGCCCAGGCCATGGTATTTTGTGGAAGAGCCACACTCAAGGGGCCAAAGAGTCGCATGCGACTCTCGAGCCGCAGTTTGCTGACCACTGTGTTAAGCTAATAAACATCAGAAATCAGTTTCTACAGAAAACTGTAGCAAGCAGTGGGCACTGGAGTGAGGCAGATCTGGCTTCAACCCTGGCTCGGCCATTTACTAGCTGTGCAATCATCAGCACATCACCTAATTTCTCTAGATTTGTTTCCTTGGCTAGAAAATGGGAAAAGGCTAAGAGTCAGTGTCTAGAAACAGTGTCTAGAGCCAGGCTCCCAAATTCTCAAGTGCTCTGACTCTAGTAGACCTTCCCAGGCCTGGTTGGAACTTGGGGCCTTACTGCCCTTATTACATAAATAACACTGTCCAGTGGGAGGCTCTGACTGTCTGAAATGCTGGCACCTATGTGTTCCCAGAAGGGAGTATGGGCCATCTCACAAAGCTGCCAGGTAGTCAAGCATGGGGGTCCAATCCCCGCCCCAGTGGAGGGAGCCCGGCTTCTGATCTCAGATGAAGGACAGTGGCTGGGTAGCTACAGCACTCCAGCCACTTAGGGAATTCAATGATAGATCTTCTCACAGACTTTTAAGACCAAGTCTCTTGAGCATGGAGCCAGGGAGGGCAGAGAAATGAGTTAACTTGGTAATGAGCTTCTCTCTCTCTGTGCTTTAGAGATGCTCACCTAATCTCCTGACTCTGAATAAGCAATGTGGCTGCCTAATTAGGTTAACCAATAATTTCCCTTTTGACACCCAGGCTGCTTGATAATTTGGGGGTAACTGTGATTCTGTTTCATTGTTTCTTTTCTAAGTGAATTTCTCAATTTGCCTCCGGGATTGGAATACAGAGTGAATTCTCACTATTCCCCGGACCCACATGCCTCTTCATGCCTCCAGGCGTTGGCTTGTGCAATCTCCTCTTCTGGGAATGCCTCTCTTATGCTCAGGGAAGTCCTACTTTGCCTTCGAGCCCAGGTGCATACCAACCATGAAGGAATGAGCCTATGCACCCTCAGGGCAAAATTAAAATTAATATTAATAGCTAGCATGAATTAAGAACCAGACCAGACATCTCACAAATGGAGTACAAGCTCATGGTAACACTTCAAGTAAGAAAGATGACATGCTGATCTATTTGTTGTTGTTATTGGTGGTAAAACATACATAAATTTTTAACCATTTTTGTTGTTGTTGTTATTAATCCTCACTCGAGGATCTTTTTCCCATTGATTTTTAAAAAGGGGGGGGGGGAGAGAGAGAGAGAGAGAGAGAGAGAGAGAGAGAGAGAGAATGAGAGAATGAGAGTTATCAATTGGTTGCCTGCCGCATGTGCCCCAACAGGACTGGGGATCAAACCTGTAACTCAGATACATGCCCTTGACTGGGAATCAAACATATGACCCTTAGGTGCACAGGGCCAACACTAACCACTGAGTACACCTGCCAGGGCCTTTTAACCATTTTTAAGTGAACAATTCAGTGGCATTAAGCACATTCACATGTTGTGTAACCATCACCACTAGCTCATCTCCAGAACGTTTTCATTATCCCAAACAGAAACTCTGCACCCATTGAACACTCCCATTCCTCCCTCTCCCGGCCCTTGGAACCTCTGGCATGTTGTTTTAGGAAACTGTGACTCAGGGAGGTTTCAGAGCTGGGACACGGAATGGCCAGGATTTAAGGCCAGGTGTCCTCACTAATTCTGGTATCACTGTTCTGTCCACCCTGTGATACTGCCTGCTACCCCTCTCTTATAGACTGGGACAAATGGCTGTCATATCACCACCTCCCCCGATATTCATCTAGGTGCTGTATTCTAGAACAATATCTGGCTCACTCAAGAAGCTTGGTATATAGACAAAATTACGGAATGACTCTACAACAGAGACACTGTGTCTACCTGACCCTGTGGGTGGAAATAGAGCTCACATTGCAACCTTT
Organism: Pipistrellus hanaki; assembly: GCF_964339955.1. Classification (NCBI taxonomy): domain Eukaryota; kingdom Metazoa; phylum Chordata; class Mammalia; order Chiroptera; family Vespertilionidae; genus Pipistrellus; species Pipistrellus hanaki. The sequence goes on along the minus strand of NC_140511.1, from coordinate 38,813,671 downwards.
GCTTTCTAGAAACATTTACTGAATGCCAACTGTGTGCCTGGCCTGGTGCCAGCTCCTCCTCATTGCCCCCCAGCCTGCTGGCTCCAATCAGCCGGAGAAGCCGGGTGAGGGGGCGGGGGGCGGCTCTGCGTGGTGGCCCTGAAGAGGAAGATTTGTGTTTACATTACCCAGTCAATTCTGTATTTATTTTGGATATTAAGCAGTGACATAAAAGCTGCTGACATTAACCTTCAAGGGCAGAAATTGGCTTTAATGGACCCCATAAAAAGTTATTATTGATGGCAGCTGCACGCAGCATCACTGTGACCTCAGCAAAAGCCTCCACCGCTATCAATACTGTTGACAATTACTATTGACTAATGCAAGGCTGTAGCGGGTGGAGGCGGAGGCGGGTTCCTGTGGCTGGAAGTTGCTGGGGATGTGGATGCTTTGCATTTGCATCTGGTAAGGAGCTCAGAGAACTTGGTCACACATGTTTGATGACCTCAGTTGAGAGTCCCACCCTCTCCCTGATTCCAATGGAGCTGGGCAGAGGGCTCAGACTACAGGATCAGAGAAATCTGAGTTCGAGCTTTGCCAACTTGATGATTCACTGGCTATGCAATCTCAGGCGGGTCAGAATGACTTTTTTGGAGCCTGGGTTCTCCCATCTGGGAGATGGAAATACCATAGTGTTGTCATGAGGATTTGAGGCAATCAGTCACACATGTGCAGCAGTTTGACACACAGTAGGCCCTTGATATGACTTCCCTCCACTCCTGAAAAGTGGCCACACTGTGATGTGTTGCTTTACATGTCCGATGGCATTGAGTCCTGTTTGATCGTAAGATCTGAGTTTTCATCATGGGAAAGGGGAACTGCAGCCAGTCGGAAGAATATAAGAGAACGAGAGGAGGAGGAAGGGGAGGAAGTCTGAAGGTGGGGGGATAGAGAGAAAAGAGGAAGAGAAAGAACCAGAACAGGAGGAGAGCCTGGTAATAGCTTATAAACCCTTCACCTCTCTGAGCCCATCTTTAGCTGTCAATTGAGGAGACACCCGTGTGAGCACAACTACTGTCAACCTCATCAGTGGATAAAAAAGAGCCATTCCCATGGCTCATTTACTGTAAGTATGAGTCACTGTCAACTCTTATACCCGAGTATAACAAAGCTGATAATCTATCTTCCCAACTGGGAGAAAGTGGACAAGCACATGGGTATCTGTGGGGTGTCTGGGTTTGGGGAGTCCAGGTGTGGAAGGGATGCAGAGGCCAGGGCTCTCTATTAGAGTCTCATGCCCACCCCCTTTGCCTGTCCATCCTCCCTGAGTACAGTGGAGCTTGGAGCGTGGGGCCAGGGCAGAAATGGATAATCAGGAGAGGGTGCAGGCCAGGCGAAGCAGGCAGCCATTTCCCTGACCCCATTATCAAAGGCCCGGGCTCTTCAGGCTCATTGACTATGTTATTATCACCCAACAGAGGCTTAATTCAGCAGTAATTCAGCTCTCAGGGAATGTACAATAGTGTGGGTGGTGTGCACCTCACTCTGTCATGACTTTACGGAAAAGGGATCATTTGTCACCATGGCAAGAAGCCTTCAAAAACAACCAACAACCCAAGTATCTTGCTTCCCAGAAACTGGTGGGTCCCAAAGCACCAGAGAAAGGAGGCCCCTGCTCCCGCTCCCCACAAATGGCAGGGCAGGCCAAATTCAAGCCCCCTCAGGTCTGATGGTAAGGAGGAGCATTTTGAACCCAGACTCCCTTTCCTGCACCAGAGGAAGGAGGCCTTGGAAGAAAGGGCTGAAGAAATGAGAGTAGATTACGGAGTCACGCCGAGTCACACTTCCCCAATCTTGCAGGTATGGGAAAGCTAGAGCAAAACCTCAAGTTTTGAGTTACCCCAATGTGAGAATTTTTGTTTGGAAGCCATCTCTGATCAACACAAAATGCCGGGGTGGGGCAGCACCCATGGCGATGGCCCAGGACTGCTGAGAACCTGGAGGCTGGAGTCTGCAGGGGCAGGGCTCAGGCAGGATCCTGCAACCAGGCCATAGCAGACAACCTGTGGTGGATGGGTTAGCCACGTCCCTGACCTCTCTGATTCCCCATCTCTGAGGCACCTGGCCATTCAGGAAAGAAAGAGTGGAGATCCACTCCCTGTCATGGCACCACTTGGTGGGTATGTCACGTGTCTGTGCAGGAGGCTTTGACTTTTGACCACTAAGTGCAAAGCAATTGTCACCAACATCACTAGAGCCTTAAGCAATGGTGTAATTCAAACCTTGGTCCTGCAGCCCAGGTACTTGGCTCAGGCCAGGCGGCCACTCACCGGTCTCGGTGTTCTCGTGCTCCGTGTCGGTGAGCGTGAGGTTGGAGTTGGCCCGGCTGGACAGGCAGGAGCTGCGGCCCGACCGTGTGCTCCGGCCCCACAGTCGCACGGGGTGCTCGGGGGACAGCACAGTGTCGGCCTCCATGTCGGCATCAGAGCTGGCGCCCATGGAGTAGCCGCAGTGGGGGAGGCCGATGTCTGTGCGGTACAGGGTCCCATGAGGCGGTGTCACTTCGCCCAGACCCAGTTCACGAAGGGAGAAGTTGGCTCCTGGGAGGAAACAGGTGAGCTTGGTTAGGAGGGATCTTCCCTTAGGAGCCTGGCCCCTAACCCAGGACTCCCTCTGTCCTTTCAGCTCGCTGTGCCTTTTCTCTGACTGAATGGCTCCTTCTGCCCCTTTCCCATCTGCCCCAACCTTCTACACCCTTTAAGGAAGGGCCTACTCAGATGATACCTCCTCCCTTAACCCTACATCCCGTGACTTCTGCACTTCCTCTGAGCTCCTCAGAGTCCGTGTCCTTGGTCACAGAGATAAGGGTTTGACCCCTCCACCGATGATGACCTTATGGCACAGGGCCATGCCTTGCTCATTCCTAAAACCCTGTGTCTAGAACAAAATCTGGTGCTTAGAGGGGCCAATGAAGGTCTGCCACACTGAATGGGGGGCCTTGGGTCTCCTCTTCCAGTCAGGGTGGGGGTGTAGTGCTTGTCAGCAAGGAGGTTAAAGTCATGAAACAGTCCCATACTGCCTGGTAAATAGCTGATGCCCAAGCCTCCTCATACCCAGTGGCCCAACTTCTGCTCTGCCCACTCCAGTCCCTTCCCTACACGGCCCCCACCCCCGAGGAGATCATCTCCCATTCTCTCCATGATGCAGCTGCTGAAAGGTTAATGTCAGTGGGCTTGGCACAGCAGGGGCTTGGGCTGTTCAGTGCCAGTAAGACATTCTTAGTGGCCAGAATCTGGGCCAGACCAGATGTTAAATGTTTTGAATATACCATAGGCCAGTCTGCCTCCCACCTCCACTGCACGCCACACTTCCTGTGTGCCTGGATTGCTCCCTCTGATCTGTCTACACCCCTGCCTATGCATCTCCCAGCTTCACAATCCCCTCCTCCCCCACCTCCAATATTCCTGCTCTGCTAGGCCAGCTCTCCCAAGGGACACCAGTCACACATTATGAAGAATGACTGCTACATTAAGTGAAATATCAAATTTATTTGCAGTAAACAGCCCTGGATGCATTGATTTCCATATGGCTTGTCCTGCATACCCTTTTAAGCAGCAAGACTCAGTGTCAATATGAGTGAGCTGAGACATCCCAGGGCTGGAGAAACGCAAGGAGAGGGCTGCCTCTAAGGGGTCGGCCATCCCATTGAGCCAGCCTGGCCCCTTTGATGTGTGAGCTTAGATGACTTATTTCACCAAACACGAGATGTGCTTCTATTCGCTTTAAGTGTCTTTGGCCTCTTTCCCAAGGAACCCATCCCACCTTGCTCAACATCTAGCTGTGCAAGCTCAGGCTGGTGACATTACCTGGGCCTATGTTTTTGTTTGTAAAATGGGGTGATAACCTATGACCTGCTACCCTTAGGATTTTTAAGGATCCAGAGAGGTAAGGGGAGAAAGAGTACTTCATAAACTGCTGTGCTCACAACTGCCTTTGAGATGAGAATGCTTCTTGTTTGTTATTTACAAAGGCACCTTCTGCAGCCTCGTGCACCCAGGGTGGCATCCAGGCCACGCTGGACTGGCAGGGCTCCCTGAGCTCTATCAACCAGGGGTAGGGCAGAGCTGGAGAGGAGCTTGGGTATCACCTTGTCTCTGCCTCTCACTGAGACTCAGCAATGACAACTAGAAGTAGGCAGCATTTAGGAAGCAGCTACTCCGTGCCAGGTACTGTGTCAAGGGCTTTATTTCCAGTCCTTGTAAATCCTGAGCAGCCTCCTATTAGGAAGGGTTACAGTTAACCCACTGTTCAGGGGAAGGAGTTGAGGGTAGTAAGAGCAGCAGAGCCAGAATTCAAATGCAGGTTTTCTGATGCTTGAGTTTGAGCTCTTGACCACAAGATGGGAGAGAGAGCAGACCCCTCATCTTTCAAAGCTGAGAGGCAGTTTTTCCAACAACTCAGCCTTAGTGTGGATCCAGCCCTGCGGAGGAGGCCACTATAGCTGTCATGCTGTGTGTATACGTGTTTGTGTGTGTGTGTGTGTGTGTGTGTGTGTGCGTGCGCGCGCGCGCACGCGCGTGCTCACGTGTGCGTGCACCCATGTCCAGCTCTTCTTACCTCTGTGATCTTGGGCAAATGAGCCAACTTGGTATTGTTGTAAGGATTAAATAACAAAGGCAAAATGTATATAAGTTACACAGCACCGTGCCTGGCTAACCCTGGCTGTAGAAGGTGCATGAGCAGGGTAGAACCAGGGAGGGCTGCAGCAACATTCAGGGATTGATAGGGCCCACGAGTCATCAAAGCAGGCTAAAGGCTCTGTAGGAAGAAAAGCAGGACTCACAGAGGCTCCAGGCTGGCGAGCACATATCATGGCAGCTCTGGAAGCAGTGAGCAGACCAGTGGGTCTGGAGCATGGGTGGTGAGTTGGAGAGGCAGGGGATAAAATAGTCCAAAAGACAAATGAATGTGGGGAAAGCCCTACTAAGCCAGCTTAAGGAGCTCAGGCTAAGGGCAACAGGGAGTCATTTCCAAGGTCACCTCAGCTATAGTGCAGAGAATAGTCCACGGGGGGCAGCACTGGCTGGGCGAAGGGGGCTGTGGCTGATCCTCTCACAGAGAAGACAGTGGCCTGAACTGGACAGTGAAGGAGGGGATGGAGAAGAGCAAGGGATTAGAAAGTACTCTGGAGCAGGATGGACAGGCTTTAGTGACCACTGTGTGTAGAAGATGAAAGAGTCATAATCAGGTGCCAGGATAGTCCCTAAATTAGGAAGTTTTTAGGTCCATATCAGAAACAGCTTTCTCTCAAGGAGAGGGCAGTACTTGACACCAAAAGGTGCTAAGCTATATTTATTGAAATATATGAACAAATAACAAAGCTAATAGCCAAGACTTACTCAGCATTTCCATGGTGTTATCACACTTACCATTTAAACACGTCATCTCAATGGTCCTCATAGCAATTCGGCCCAGTAGAGAGGCCACTCCTACCCATCTAACAGGTGAGCAGTGAGGCTTGGAGGAGAGCCTGTAGCTCTGAACTCAGCCCCAAGAAGGGACCCTGACTCATAACCACCTCTTTATGTCAGGAAGTGGTGAGCATGAGAATCAATGAACTAAGAATGAATGGCAGAGCAGGCTTTGACAAGATACCATGCCAAAATAGCAGATTTGGTGTTGACACATTGTGCTTGCTTGCCCTGCTGATCTACTGCACCCATGCCCGGAGCCACACCTGTGAGCACACCTGCCCCAGGCTTGCCCCAGGCTCTGCCCTAGGCTGCCCTCACCTGTGCGGCAGAACTCCTCGGCCTCCTGCGGCACCATGTCCTTGATGCGGCTGCCATAAGCGAGGCGGGCATCCTGGTCATAGGCCTTCAGGGTCTCGCTGGAGCTGTAGGACTTCTGTGGGGCCTTGCCTTCCTCGCTGTCCGCAGACGAGCTGGTGTAGCGGCGCTCAGTGTCCCGGCGCCGGGTCAGCGAGCGGTATGGCTTCCTCTCCTTCACGTCCATGACCTCTGGCCCGGACTCCTCCACATCCACGAACAGGGTCCTGGCCTCACTCAGGGCTGAGCGGTCTGGAGCCAAGAAAGCAAAGAAAAGGGCGTGAGCTTGGGCCCCAGGAGGCAAAGACAACAGCCAGCTCCATCTGGACCTCGGACCTTGATTCATCCTGCAGTGCTGCCGGGACTGGCCGCTGGCCAGAGGGGGCCTTGCACCCAGAGCCTCTAAGGATGAATCCTGTCTCTGCTCCTCCACCTTGCCGCTTTGAAGATGCCTCAGTCTGCCCCTCCAGTGATCCCTGCCAGGAAAGCTAAGGAAGGCCAGAGGGTTCTGGTTTTTCTAATCCCCCGGGACAAGAACAAGGGCTTGTTCCCATCACGGGCCCAGCTGCCACAGGGTCTGACACAGAAGAAGAATCTGTAGAATGAATGACTGTACTCAGACACTGCAGTAAGCATTTTGCACAGATGATCACATTTAACCTAATGAGCCAAGGTATCAACAACCAATCCACACTGTCACCACCAAATAACTAATTACTTGCTTATGGTTTGTTTTCTTCCACTAATACGCAAGCTCCGTGCAAGCCTAGGCTTTACCTGTTTTGCTCACTCCTGAGCTCTAGCACCTCCAGCAAATGCTGGCACACCTGATACACATTGGTTTCACTAACTAGCCAACCAATCCCCATCTGACAGCTGAGAACACGGAGGTGCAGAACCTCCTTCAAGGTCACGAGGTGGTAACAAAGGCAGAACCTGAACCAGGGTCTGCTCGGCTCTAAAACCTGAGCTTCTTTCTCCTATTCCTTCCTTCCTTCCACTCTCGCTACACAGAAGTGTCCTTCCAGCGGGGCTAGCTCTGACGGCCACGCAGAGGACTCCGTCACTTGCAGACTTGCCATCTCATAAGTGGCACGATCCGCACCTCGGGAGCTACGGTGCCTGCCCCATACATCTGGGTGTTGCCAGGGTGTCTGATGGGGAGGGGGGGAGGGAGGGAGAGAGGAGAGGTGCTGCTTTGTCCTCTGCCTTTTTCCTCTTTACCCCATCTTGACCTTTTTACCCTACACAGACACCCCAGGATTTTTTTAAAGCTGTCATAACACCCCTTTCTTTTTCCAAACGTGTTCCTTTGGCCTGGGGGCGGCAAACATAGCCCCTACAAGAGCCAGGGACCAGCACAGAAGGAAAGCAGAAGGTCCTGCATAAAGTGTGATGAGAGCTCCTCTGTTCTTGACACACAGCCTCTCAGTTCTTTCATTCATTGTTCCGCTATCAAGAGAAACATGGGTGCACAGACATCCTGCTGGGTAGCTGTCATATGGAGGAGCCACAGAGTGAGAGTGTGGTATAGGGGGCCACCTGCAGTCTCCGTGTGGGGCCTAGACCCCTGACAGACAGGAAGGGGGCCTGCCCATGAGGACAGTGCCACCCAGTGCCTGCCAATGCTGCCAATGCTTCACATGCAGGGTGTCATGTGAATTTTTAAGACAAGTTGGAAAATTGAACTTACTATTATTATTTAATTTCAAAATACAGGCCAAAAAAACACAAGGACAGGTAATTTTGGTCAGGGAACTAGTGATTTCCAAGTTCTGCCTTTAATCATGGACACCTGAGACTTCCATTTGGCCTGAAGATGCTCTCTTCCCCCTAGGACGCCAAAGGCCTGCTCCTTAATGTGGCAACATCTGAATCCTCACCTCAATCCTGTGACACAGGCACTATGATTGTCTGCAATTTTGAGATGAGAGGCTGTGAGGTGAAGGACTTGCCCTCGGTTGCACAGCTCCTGAGTGGTGGAGCCACAGTTCTGACCGAGGTGGTTGAATTTGCCACCTAACAGCTAGAAAGCATGGCCTTTACACGCTGTGCCTGATGCATTTTCTAAGCCCCAGATCATGCCAGAGCCCTTCTTATGCCCCTCCATCAGCCCTGCAGAGCCTTCAGGGTGAATGCCAGTTCTCAGTCCAAATGCTGTTGTGTCTGGCCCGTCTCACTTCCACTCACTGAGCCGCTTTCTGGATATGAATTCTGTGATCTCTGCACCTCTGTACATGTGGTTCCATCATAGACTATCCACCTAACTAGATGCCTGCCTCTCCCCCAGACAGCAGTTCCTGGAGGGCAGGCCTGGCCTCCACAGAGTTCATGAAATGCCAGCTGAGTAAATAAATGAATAAACGTCATTTTTTCTTACCCATCTTAATATAAAATATGGGTAATTCAACTTAGGTAAATATATATTAGATACATCTAAGATGGAATTTAAATGCATTGCTCAGATGCATTCTTTTTAAAGGAAGCCTGGGTTTGAAGTTTATGCCCCCCACCCAGCAGCTGTGTGATGTAGGGCAAGTTATTGAACCACTCTGTGCTTCAGATCCCTCATTTGTAAAATAGCACCAACCTCCTGGGGTTGTTCTGAGGGTTAAATGAATTAATACACGTCCCTGCAACATATGGCCCCTGATACATAATGGGTGCTGAATAGATGTTAGCCGAATTATCATCAGGAAAACTCCACATTTTATTTTTAAAAGGCACACTTTAGAAGTATCCAGCTCCGTGTCAGTTATAACAGGATTAGAACCCCCTTCTCCCCCCTCCCTCCCCCCCCGAAATGTGTAGGCTGAGACACATTCTGGCTGTTAAATTGGTGGGTGCCTGTTGACCGAAGACACCGGCTTCAAGGCAAAGACTCAGTAACTACAAACAATGGAGAACTAAGCCCCAAAACTCATGGCTTCCCTGCTGCAAAGCAGAGGCATGGAGGCCAATTGCCTTGCTCATGTTTCCTTTGAAACCCTTCCCCAACACCATTTTAGCCTTAATATAGTAATTCAGTAAATATTTATGTTTTGAACAGGTGGGAGGTTGGTCATGGTCCATACTCAGCTTGGCCTTTATTAGTGAGAGAAGGAAGGGGCCATGCCTTGGCTGGTTTGGCTCAGTGGTTAGAGTTATTGTCCTTGGACTGAAGGATGTTGGGGTCAATTCTGGTCAAGGGCAGGAATCTCAGTTGCAGGCTTGATCTCTGGCCCTAGCCGGGGTTTGTTCGGGAGGCAACCAATTGATGTGTCTCTCTCACATGGGTGTTTCTTTCTTTCTGTTCCTCCCCCTCCCTTCCACTCTCTCTAAAAATCAATGGAAAAAACCTTAGGTGAGGATTAGAAATAAAAGAAGGGAATGGGTCCAGATGTAAGACATGACTAGAGAAGAGCTCCTGGAGCAAGGGCCTGCAGTGCAGTGATGCTGAGACCCTGGCAGGAGGAGTGGGGTGGGGTGGGGGGACTGGAAAGGGTGCCCAGCACAGACCCTGGAACCCCATACATGGGCTGGGGGCAGAAGCACCAGCACATGTGTTTAAACTTGTTAGACACTCCTTACCTGCTGACCAAGTGGTTCCCACTGTGCCTAAACCCATTACCTAACCCTTCCTAACTCTCCCTCTGTTTCCTCTCACAGCCCACAGAACAACCTGCCACCCCAACTGACCTCTCTCCCAAATGCACTCTCCATTTCTGTCCCACGAGCTGCCTGCCATGTCTCAGACATCCTCAATCTGAGCCCCGCCCGTGCTGTGCACTGGGTTCACCCAAGGGAGGCTCCTGAAGGTGGTGGGGCAGTAGCGGTGGGGGTGGAGGGGGTGTGAAGCCGCGGGGAGGAGAAAGCACACCTTTGTCCACTCCCTCTCCCACCAGCCGGGCCCCTCTTCCAGGCCTTCAGCTCTCCCTGGCTCTGCAAACATCCTTCCCTGCCCTCACCTGTCTGGGCCCAGGGGTGCCCCAGTTTCCTGCTGCACAGAGACCCTGGGTGTCTCAGCAACCTGGTTGGCTGTCTTCACCTGACCCACCTGTGTCTCTTTGTGAACGTCTGTTCATTTAAACCAGTGTTTCCCAAACTTCTCTCATGATGAGAATCACCTGGTGGAGTTGTTAAAACACAGATTCCTGAATCCCAACTAAGAAGTGCTAAACTAGGATTTTTGGGAACATATAGGTAAAATTGTATACTTAACTAGTGCTCTAAGACAGATTTTATATACAGAGCACTAAGTTAGGTATGCAATTTTACCTATATGTTCTCAAAAATTCTAGTTTAGCACTTCTTAGTTGGGATTCAGGAATCTGTGTTTTAACAACTCCACCAGGTGATTCTCATCATGAGAGAAGTTTGGGAAACACTGATTTAAACCATCTGGGATGAATTCTGTTTCCTGGGGGGATCCTGACCTGTGATGCAGCTTCACCTCTTACTCTCTGCTTCAGTCAGTAATTATGATTATCATCACCTTCATCACTGTCCTCAAACTAATGACACCAACAGCGGTCACTTACTCAGAGTTTACCACAGGCTAGGCCCTGGGCACAGTGTTCTGGGTAGATGATCTCATTTAGCTGTCACCACTCCTAGTCTGTGTATTGGTCCCATTTTAATGATGAAGAACCTGAAGCTTAGAGAAGTTAAATAACTGGTTTAAAACCATGCAGGCAGAACTAAATCAAGAGCTGGATCCACCCATCGCCAAATCTCCCCTCCCACAACCTTCTGCCATGCACAATGCATCCCAGATGAGGAGCTGGTCTGCCCCAGCCACGTCCTAGCTACGTGGCCCTGGGCCAGCCCCTCACCCCAGGATGCTGGGTTCGTCAGATGCTTTGTAAACTATAACATACACTCTACCTCTAGGCACACGGGATTGGAGAATTATTACTACCAATGCCACCATCATCATCTTTATTGCTTTGTTATTTCTAACCATCAAATTTTATAACTGCTTTAATCATAGAGTAAATCAAGCAGCTGAGTATGTTCTGGGAAGCTAAGTTGCCAACACACCCTTGAAGGACATGCCTAGCAGCTCAGTCACTGCAGGCCTTGGGCTAAGCAGGAGGGTCCGACTGCAGCTCCCGCTGAGGTTGACAACCAAGACAAAGGGCATGTGGCCTCCACAAGGGATGGGGGACAGGGGGGTGGAGGGGGGGATGATGGCACAGACCACTCATGTGAGATGGGTAAGACTCTGGCCTGCTCTCAAGGGGTGGCTTCAGAGAGGAGTTCATTTCCAACATCTGTTACAGTCCAGTTTGTGCTGGGCCCTGGGCACTGGGCCCAGAGATGAGCAGACACAGTGCTATAGGAGCAGCTCACTGTATGTTCAGGTGTCAGCCACATGGAACAAGGCTGGGAGTTTGATAAAGCATGAACTGCAGTGTCACAGGTTTCTCCACCTGCTGACACGGGGTCATGCTTGGTCTGTCTATGGGGAGAGGACCTGGGATAAGAGAAGGGAAGAAAGGTGTGCACTGAGCACTGTGCCCTGTGCTTTCACACAGCCCCGCGAGAACACTTACTGGTTACTGGCACTTCTCGATTTAGAGCGCAGGCTGAATGACCCAGCTGACTGACCAAGATCACACAGCCAGTGAGTGACAGCACTGGGACCTGACCCCGTCATTCTAAAATCCACATTTTGGCCCTAGCTGGTTTGGCTCAGTGGATAGAACATTGGTCTGCGGACTGAAGGGTCCCCGGTTCAATTCTGTACCTCAGTTGTAGGCATAAGGGAGGCAACAAATTGATGTGTCTCTCTCATATTGATGTTTCACTCTGTCTCTCCCCCTCCCTTCCATTCTCTCTAAAAATCAATGGGAAAAATATTCTCGGGTGGTATTTGTTTTTCTTCTTCTTCTTCTTTTTCTTCTTTCTTTCTTTACATGGAGCTGGACTCCAGTGGCTCTGGAAGGGTTGAATAGGAGTGTGAATGTGGGGAGGCCTGGGAGATGAGGGCTGATGGTGGTCAAGGTGTCATTTCCGATGGGGAAAGAGGCAATAACAATAAAACAATTACTGCTAATGGAATGCCTACTCATGTGCCGGGAACTCTGTACAGATTACTTCTAATCCCTATCACAACTAGGCAGTCAGATATCACCCTCTTATTTTATATTTTACTTTACAAATAAGATAGATAACGAGTTCAAAGAAATGGGGACTTGCTCTAGATCACATGACAGGTTCTGGATCTGAACCAGAAGAAAACATTTAAATATTTAAACCTAGAGAAAGGCATTCCCCACCTAGTACCTTAGCTTAACTCCGTGGTTGGCAAACAGCGGCTTGCGAGCCACATGCAGCTCTTTGGCCCCTTGAGTGTGGCTCTTCTACAAAATACCACGGACTGGGAAGTCTATTTTGAAGAAGTGGCATTAGAAGAAGTTTAAGTTTAGAAAATTTGGCTCTCAAAAGAAATTTTAATTGTTGTACTGTTGATACTTGGCTCTGTTGACTAATGAGTTTGCCCACCAGTGGCTTAACTCATTGGGTAAATAATGGCCAAGGGCCTGTTCTGTCCTAAGTGCTGCGGAAGGTGTGCAGAGGTAACACACTGAGGCCCCCTCGCCCTCCCCTCCCTGCCCGCTCTCCCCAACACACCTCAGCCTGCCCTGCTGTTCCAGGTCTTGTGTGAGGCCTCTGTGGGTGAGACCAATAGCTGGCTACTCCTTGGAGCTTCAGAAAGACAGTGGGCAAGTCCCACAAGGGAGAGAAGCAGGAGAAGGTCCCACAGGCCCTAAGCCAGGCCCGGTGGGTGGGCCAGAGGCCAGGGGCCAAACAGGGTTCACTGCCCAGAGAAAGTGACACCCACACCATGACCGGAGGATGCCAGGTAACAGAGGGCCAGGCAGGCAGTTCTGGGGAAGGAGGGAAAAGAAACCAAGACCGGTGGCCTTCCGATTTCTCTGACCTACAGCGAGAAGACATTGCTTTCACAATCCAGTATGTCTACACATTTCCAACTAAAACAAACATTTCAGAAACGAGCTAACTTTTCCTCAAGAGTGAAATCCGAGATTTTCTACTGGATTCTATTCTACTAAAACAGAATGATGGATGGGTTGCCAACCTATCCTGTGAGAACACTTCTCCAGGTAACGGCATGGAGGGAAGCCGAGGTGTGAGAGAATGTGGGGACAGACGGGCCCTGCTATTTCTCAAGCCCAGGCTCCAGGGAGGGGAGAGGTTCAAGACAGAGCCTGAGAGGTGAGGAGTGAGCCGCCCGGGAGAAAGAAGAGGACTCTCCAAGAAGGATTAGAACCTGAGTGGACAATAACATGCAGATGCGCACGTGGCAGACAGCCTTGATCTTGAGGCTCCTGGGGAGCCTGTGGTCCAGCCGTTGCTCAGGGCTGTGATGGGGGCGGCAGGATCTAGCCTGGAAGAATGTGTGGGGCTGAGGAGAGGAGGGCAGATGGGGACCAAAGCCTGTGGTGTGCGGGGAGAAACTCAAGAAGCACATTTGGGCCCTTCCTTGGGCTCCAGCAATATTTATGAGAAGCCAAGGCCTGGGACTTGCTTGGGGAGACTTCATCAGATGTACAGCACTGCTGAGGCACCCCTGCCCCTGCCAAAGCCCCTGGGGGAAATGGAGGCTGTTACCACCATGGGGTTTCCTGGAAATCTCAGAAACGGCTGGGGACGAACCAGGAAATGAACTGAATTTCTATTGCACTAAGGTTTGTAAGTTTTCCTTAGCATAAGCACACGGTGATATTTTTAGTTCTTTGTGTGTCAAAAAGGGCCCATAAATATTTCAGAGATAAAAATGTGTTCTGTAAAATATAAGTATCTTTCTCTTTTCTCTCTCTCTTCCCCCCCCCCCCGCCCCCCAAATCATTATACATTTTTGTTGTCTTAGTCCCTCAAAGTTTGAGCTTGCAAATCCTTTGTTTTAAATTCCACTGCGATATGAAGGTGAATGCCAGGGGTGGCAGGAGCACCTGTTCTGTCCCAGGTACTGTGTTGGGCTGTGTACAAACCAGAGATGTAGGTGTTGTTATCCCACTTTACAGACTTGGAACCTGAGGTTTAGCATACCACTAAGTGATGCTCAAGTTCGCAAAATATGTCAAGACTGTACTCCATGCTGTACATTTTTGTGGCCCTGTTACATTAGGGAAACCCTCGCCTTTTTAAACAGTGAGACAGTAGTTATAGTAATGGTGGATAACGGCAAGGTCTTTACATGCATTACCTCATTTAATCCTCACCACACCCTTAAACTATCCTCGTTTTCTAGATGAAAAAGCCCAGGATTTAGCGAGGCTAATACCTTGTCCAGAAGACTGTAGCAAGGAAGTGCAGAGCCTGGTCCATATGACCCAAGGCTCAAGCTGTTAACCAGACCCAGGTTATCCCTTATTCTGATTTGCTTCAATGTTCTATGTGTCCTTTCCTTTCACTCCTCATCAGTATTAACTCCTCTGGTGCACCGAGTCAGACCCAGCTTAGGGAGGAATGCTTTACAATGGCTTCTCAGAGTGTTCCCTGCACAGGAAGAGGCACTGCAAGACAGGGAAAGGCCTTCTTGGGCTCGTGGTGGAGTGTGGCCTTGTGCCCAGCCGGGCTTTGGGACTTCCTTCACCAGCGGCTGGCAGACAGGTGACAGATGGTGCCTACAGGAGCCATCACGCCCTTCTGTGGAGGACTTGGCACAGGCCAGGCTTGGAAGGGCAGGCGGTTGCTGTACGGGTGCTGCCCACTGATCCTGAGCTGGGAGAGCGCTCCCCGGAGCTGCCCTGGCTCCTCAAAGGGCAGAGCACACACAGGACTGGGGACAACCGGCCCTCAGCCAACAGGAAGCAGTATACAAGGGCTATGTTTTCCAGATTCTCCCATCTATCTCCATTCTTCCCCTTCCAAAGCCATGTACCAGCCAATGACCCCCTTTACCAATGGTGGCATCTTGGTGCGGGGAAATGTGCTATTTACTGTGTGACTGAAAGCACCACCAAAGGCCAGCTGGTTCATGCACCATCGATGTTTGAACCCCCTTGGTCCCATCCTTACCAACTCGTCAACCATATCTAAAGCTGGGGACTTCCCTACCAGGGACAGTTCTGACTATGCTTCCTGACGTGGGAAGCAGCCTCTCTTTTGTTTCCTTCTGCAGGCTGCAGCTCTGCTCCAGGGGCTCTCAGTCCAATGCCTGGTCCCTGCCAATGGCCCTTCAAGACTAATGGCAGACCAGTCTATGTGTCCTTCAGTCTTCTTGTCAGACTGAACCTCACTCCTATAATTTTCAAGTGGCCTTTCCATGAATTCGCCCACCCTTGCTCCCTCCTTCCCATCTAAGAAGGCTTTGAAAGAGCCAGTGCGAGATCTGAGGACAAGAAGTTGGGCCAACAGCAGTCAGAGAGACAGACACATCTACAGGTGGTTCCAGCACAGGGAACACAAATGGGCAACTGATACAGATGGTCTAGTGCTAAACTAGAATTTTTGGGAACATATAGGTAAAATTGTATACTTAACTCAGTGCTCTTTACCTATATGTTCCCAAAAATTCTAGTTTAGCACTTCTTAGTTGGGATTCAGGAATCTGTATTTTAACAACTCGACCAGGTGATTCTCATTATGAGAGAAGTTTGGGAAACACTGGTCTAGGCCAATGGTTGGTGAACTGTGGCTCACGAGCCACATGAGGCTCTTTGGCCCCTTGAGTGTGGCTCTTCCACAAAATACCACGGCCTGGGCAAGTCTATTTTGAAGAAGTGGCATTAGAAGAAGTTTAAGTTTAAAAAATTTGGCTCTCAAAAGAAATTTCAATCATTGTCTTGTTGATATTTGGCTCTGGTGACTAATGAGTTTGCTGACCACTGGTCTAGGTGTAGAGAGGGAGCATCAGCAAAGGCCACCTGAAGGAGGTGACAGCTGAGCTGAGGCTGGGCAGGAGTTAGCCAGGCTACAGGGAAGGGAAGGTTAACTAGAATCACTGGGAACCTCTGGGTGCATTAAGAAACATCCTCCATGCACCTCTCCTCTCTGCACCCAACACACGGGGGGCCTCCGGCTGAACAGGCTGTCTGCTGGAACTGAGTGTCTTCATGAACTGCACCTTGAGCCATGGTCTTCCTCAGTTCAGCCCCCACCGACAGGGTTCCCTTTCCTTCTCCCTAGAAAACCCATTTCAGGGTCAAGCCTGAAGCCCGGGCTATTAGAGCACCAATTCTACATGGGCCCCGCTCAACTTACAATTTTCTATGGGCTTATTCTGGGATCATGTTATGAGATCATCAGAAGGAGGGACAAGATAGTTGAGCTGTTTAATTGCATATCTCCTACTATGGCCAGGGCTTAATCTGCCATTACCAGGGGCTCCCGCATTACATGTCCACTCTATGAGGGGTGAAGGGTGAAGGGTGATGAGGAAGAGCCAGAGGGGACCCCCGGCACCACAGGAAGCAGACATTCCTTTAAGCCTTCTGTGAATGGTGAGTCTTAGTTGTGTAACACTAACTCCCTCAATTCATTCAAGCCGCCGCCCAGATTTGTGAAGGTAGCAACTGCTTGTGCTCTTGCAGAATGGCTCAGGGTTCTGTGTTTGTAGAGAGGAGAGGCTTGGAGGTTATGACTTGCTGACAACCACATTCAGCAAGTGCAGATCAAGATCACCATTTTCTTGCTGTTTCCATTCACAAACTCAGTTTTCTCTCCTGCAACATGGGGTAACATGAGGGCGGGGCTCATATGTAACCCATGCCTTTATATCCTCAAACATACATACACACACGTACACATGCACACATGTATACACACACCCACACACACCCACAAGTACTCTGTCAAGAACCAGGAGTTCTGAGAGGTGCAATGATTACAGGCATCTTGGGGAGGTGCCAAGAGGGGTCCTGGTAGCAGTCAGAGCCTGTTAGCCAAGGTGTCCCAGAAAGGGAAGTCCAGGGAGAGAGCCAGGGAGGGCACTGGCAAACTCTCATTTCCACCTCTGTGTACTCCAGCCTCAAAGAAGTCGAGAAAAGGCTCATAATGATGGGAAAACCCTAATTGCCTGAAACTACCGCCATTTCCAATAATTAAAGGCAGACTTAATAGATATTAGGGTCCTCCTTCCAGCAGTTGGGTGGTCAGGCGATTTTTATTTCAATAATTAGCTGCTGCAAGTCACGCAGAACTGGAGACAGATAAAGGCAGGGCCAGCCTCTCACAGAGCTAATTGTGCCCAGGGTTCTACATGCCTAATCAAGCCCTGCACTGCTCCCATCTCTTTCATCCGAGGCCTCAAAGGACTTTGCCATCAGTAATTAAGTCTCCTAAGTGCTGTAAAGGAAGTGCTTCTCCTTGGCTATCTGAGAAAAGAAGAGGCTGCTGGGGTGGAGGTGGGACAGGCAGCCATGTGGCTGGCCCCCGAGATGGGGAGAGGGAGCGAAGAGCTGGCCCAGCCCCTGAGACTGGGCCTTCTCAAGCCTTTTGCCTCTGCGCTTTGTATCTCTAGGACAACCACAGACCTGGGGCTCTGCTGGCCACCTCCTGTGGAGTCTAGTTCAACCTGCCCCATACTGGAAGCAGTTTGATAGCTACTCAAAGACTGTCTACATTTCTCACCAAAACATTTCAGAGGGATCTGTATGTTAGACATGCCAATTCTCTTGGGCTATTCAAATACCACTGTCTAGATTCTTAGAGTTAGACGGGAACGTAAAGGACACAGTTGTGCAAGCCCCATCAGACAATTGGGCTCCCTTTATGAGTCTGCACAGACACCAGCCAGCCTCTGCTTTGCCTCCATTGGCAATGAGCTTACTCCTAACACATTTTGTCCTCTAAGCTTGGCCTTAGACCACCTAACTCCTCCTCCCCAGGACAAAATATTTCCTTCCCTGACTCTGCAAAATAGTGAAGCACAGTGGTGAACAAATAAACAAAAAACAAGCTTCACATCAAAGACATAACCCCAAACGGAGAAATCAATAAGCTGGACCTCACCCGAATTCAAACGTGTGCTCTGTGAAAGAGTCGGTGGAGAAGATGAAAAGACAAGCTATAGAGTGGGAGGAAATATTTGCAAACCCATAGACCCATGGTCGGCAAACTGCAGCTCTCGTGCCACATGCAGCTCTTTGGCCCCTTGAGTGTGGCTCTTCCACAAAATACCACAGCCTGGGTGAATCTATTTTGAAGAAATGGCATTAGAAGAAGTTTAAGTTTAAAAAACTTGGCTCTCAAAAGAAATTTCAATCATTGTACTGTTGATATTTGGCTCTGGTGACTAATGAGTTTGCAGACCACTGCTATAGACAACCAAGGTCTAGCATCTTCTAGACTATATAAAGAGCTCTCAAAACTCAACAGTAAAGAAGCCCAAACAATCCAATTAGAAAATGGCCAAAAGATATAAATGGGTATTTCACCGCTGGGGATGTACAGATGGCAAATAAGCACGTGAAACGCATCACAGATCATCAGGGAAATGAAGCTGAAAGCCACAATATCACCACACACCCACCACAAAAGCTGAAATAAAGAACAGGGGTGGCTCGAAATGCTTGCAAGGACCAGGGAAACCGGATCACCCATGCACTTCTGGTGGGAATATAAAATAGTTTGGCCTCACTGGAAAACAGTTTGGCAGTTTCCTATAAATTTAAACATGCAATTACTGTGCAACCCAGCCATTGCACTCCTGGCATTTATCCCTCAGAAATGAAAATTTATGTTCATACAAAAACCTGAACAATGTTCATAGCAAGTCTTACTTGTAATAGCTAAAAACTGGAATCCGTCCAGATGTCCTTCAACAGGTGAATGGTTGAATAAATGGTGGAATACCATGGAATACTACTCAGTGATAAAAAGAAATGAATTAACAATACAAATGAATCTCTGGGGAACTGCACGGAGTGGGAAAAAAAGCCAATTGCAAAAGGTTACAGACTATATGATTCCACAGAACATTTTCAAAATGACAAGGTTTTAGAAATGGAGAACAGACTAGTCATTGCTAATGGGGCCCAGGTGGGAAGGTGGTGGGGTAACAATACAAGGACAGTATGAGGGGTACTTGTGAGGAAAATGGTTACTATCTTGACTGGATACATTAAGCTACAGGCAATAAAATACTATAAAAGTAAACACACACATAGGTACAAGTAAAAAAGGGAAATCAGAATAAGATGATTGGTGTTTATCAATGTTCATATTCTGGTTGTAATCTGCTCTTTTACTATAATTTTTCAAAGTGTCAGTAATGGGAAAAGTGGATAACATACCAGGATATCTCTGTGATATTTTTTTTTTACAACTGCTTGTGAACTACAATGATCTCAATAAAAGTTTCAATAAAAAAAATAGTTTTTTGGAGTCTGGCATATTTTGGTTTGAATCTTGAACATATTATGACTTCCAGTGCAACCTTGAACAAATGAACTCTTTGAAAGTCAGATTCCTCATTTTTAAAATGGGGGTCATAACTACCCAATTTTTCAGCACTGTCTTAAGGTTTAAATGAGGCAGTCAATGGAAATGTTTAACTCTATGCTTGACACATAAATAAAAACTTAATATACAACAGAGGCAAATGTTATATTATTATTCAGGATATATTTATCCTGAAGACACTGAATAATTTCAGTGTCTTCCCCTGATTCCATCCCTACATGCTTAGCTTCCACCCAGTCCTCATTCTCTGAAAAAGTTTCCTTTGGTCAAGGTCACTCTTTAAAACACCAAGGTTGGAAACTGGAGTTTGATAACAGTCTCATAATCAGATACCGCTGTGGCAGCTTATAATTTCTAGCTATGATGCCATACCATGCTGTTTTTGGACAATTGCTTGTCACTATTTCCTATGCAATGTCTTTTTTTAAAAAAAGAATAAAAAATGTTTTTATTTATTTTAGAGAAAGAATTGGGGGGGAGAGGGAGGGAAGGAGGGAGGAAAGGGGAGGGAGGGGGGGTAGGGAGAGAGGGAGGGAGAGAGAGAGAGAGAGAGAGAGAGAGAGAGAGAGAGAGAGAGAGAGAAAGAGAGAGACTGCCTCCTGAATGTCTCCTGCTAGGGATCAAGCCCAAAACCCAGGCATGTGCCCGAACCAGGAAACAAACTAGCCACCTCCAGGTGCACAGGTCAATGCTCAACCACTGAGCATATCAGATGAAATAAAGACATTAAGGTAGCAAGCTGCTGAGATTTACATTCACCTACCAATTCTTAAGCTACGTCAGGCGCTAATAGTGAGACACATCACCAGGGGAACATCCTGTTTCTTTTACAGAATCCTCAGGACAACCCTGGAAGTTAGGGATGGTGGTGGGTTGCTGCAGCAATATCACCTTCCTGTACCCACACTGTTGTGCAGTCTCCCACACTGACTCCAGGGTTGGCCACGTGCCCTGCATTGGCCAAGGGGCAAAGGGAACGTCAGCAAACACGAATCAGAGACATGAACAACTCTGGGATATTTGGGCTTGCCTGCTCTTGCTATTTTTGGAAAATACCCATCATATATAGAGAACCAGGGTGGCCAGCTTGTTGCTGCAGGCACAGGGCTGAGCCAACCAGGCCCTCATAGAGTGTTGCTATATGAGTCCAGTGGACACTGTAAAAGCCAATAAGTGGCAGTTTTAAGCCATTATGTTCTACAGAGAAAGGCTAACTGATACAGGTATTATTATAATTTCTATGTCATAGATGAGGAAACTGAGGCTCAGATCATGATAGCACCTTAAAAAATAAGAGGGAATGTTATGAGGACAATAAGGGTAGTGCCTCAGAGTTTATACATTTCTCCCATATTATTGTGCAATTTAATCCACCAACTTGTGCCTCTCTTTTGGAGAACTTATCAACATCATGTTCATGTCATATTTATGTTTAAGTAGTTGCTCACTTTTATGCTCTAAGCCCTGGAAGACGTGGGTCATATTTATCTTGTTTCAGCATCAAGTCTCAAACTTCCAGCCTTGCAAATAGTAGGCAGTTAATGAATAATGACCAACAGACTGAATAAATGACCTAATATCTCTGAGGAGCTGTGTCGTGATCCTATATTAGATAGAGACTGATGTCCAGAGAGGGAGAGTGCCACATTTCAAAGCCACACAGCTAGCAAGAGGCCGGGCGTAGATGCAGTCCAGGTCTTTGGACTCTAAGTGCAAAGATCTGCCTTAAATTCTCTGTGCATCCCGAGGGGAGACAGATGAGGAAATGAGTAACTACCCCTCAGAAGGGACTGTTGCTGGATGAATTCCACGTGTGTAAGGAATGCCAATCCTCATGCTCAGAGGACTCCAATCAAACCAAGCTCCCCACTGGAGCAGAAATGGGCTGCATGGGAGCCTCGGTGCCTGGATGAGAGGTGCCTGTTACTGCAAACTGCACGAGGATGTGTACCACCCAGCTCCACATCCCCCTGGGAACACCCCTCATCTAGCACAAAACCACCAAGCAAACACAGGACCAGTGAACAGCCCTGCCCTAGGCCCAGGGCCAGGTCTCAGGTTCCTCAGCGCATGCCCCTTCCATGCACCCGGTCTTTCCCCGCTGCTCACTACACAGGGGTGACATTCTCAGAATGCCCCTAGAACTCCAGACTCTGGCTTTGCCTTCCCAGCAGCCACCAGTAGAGGACAGACGTCATGCTCCCCCAAGCTGCCGAAGCGCCCGGCTGGGCTCATGGGGGGCTTGGCGGCCGCAGCTGCCTCTCATATTTAGAGAGGCCCTGAGCCTGTCTTCTCGGTGGGGAAGCCCTGGCCCTTGGCCCTCTGCTGGCTAATGTTACACCTGGGTCACCGCGGTCTGACTTCCCAGCCAGACATCACTTTGTTCTCTTCATTGTAGTCTCCAATATGTTTTCATTAAAAACTCTGCCTGTCACTCCATTAATCCTGCCTTTTTGGGTTGTTAACTGTACCGGTCTTTGAAGCTACTCCAGCCAGGAGAGGAAACGGAGTGGGGCTGCCTGCTCCTCTTCAGGCCTGGACCCTGAGGGTTACGGTATGCAGGACCCACCTGCCTCTGCTAGCCAGCAACAACACAACCCAGATTTGTCAGGTGCAACGACTCTAATGTCACATTTCCAAAGTCACCGAGACACAGTGATGCTGTGAGGCAGGCAGATGGCAGGTCATCGCACCTCTAGCTGACAGGTGAGGACATCCTGGTGGGGAGAAAGCAGTGCACAGCAGCCAAGATTGTCACCTCTGCAGCTGGGTAGCTAGGGTTCCAATCCCAGCTCTGTCACTTCCAGATGTGTGTCCTGCCTGCCTGATCACCCTTAAACACTCAACTGCCTGCCTGAGTGCTCCTAACCACTTACCTGCCTGTCCAATCGCCCCTAACTGCTCACCTACCTGCCTAATTACCCCTAACCACCCTGCCTATGTGCCTGATCATCCCTAACTGCTCGCCTGCCTACCTGATAGCCCCTAACTGTCTCTGCCTCAGCCCCCACAGCTTCGTCCAGAATGACATCCAGAAGGTCATTTGGGTGTCCAGTCTAATTAGCATATTATGCTTTTGTTATTATAGATATTTTATTCTGGCCCAGATACAATTCTGGGTTTCCACACCTCACTCAGACCATTGCATTAAGACTTGAATGTCCCTGCTTAGCATTATTTATTAATTTACTTAGCCACTGAGTGAATATTTACTAGGAGCCTACTATATGCCCAGATCTGGGCTGGGATGCAAAGTAAGAATTTGGTTCTTGTCCCAGAAAAACAGAAAAGACACTAGCTCTGAACAGGTTTGTTCCACTTTGACTCTCAGCCCTGCATTTACTATGTGTGAGCCATGGGCAAGGCATTCCGGGCCTCACTTTCCTCGGCTGTAAGATGGGGTGTTATTTGTGTCCCTGCCATTCTGCCTCTCCGAGGACCCACGTGGTGGGCTGGGGGCCTTGAGGGGGAACCTCTGACTGAGACTGCCCAGACCAGCGTCCTGGCCAGTGGGGCAGGAGAGGCGAGCAGTCCTCGGAATGGGGGAGGGATGACCTATGCAATGGCCAGTCACTGTGCAGGCCCCTGCCTTCTGGGAAACCTAAACCCTCTTCAAAGAGCGGGTTTTAATTAACTTGGGCTCTGTGCCTGCTCCAAGGGAGCATCACAAAGCAGGGATTAGCCCCAGGAGGGCTGGGCCCCACAGATCGGCCAGAAGGCTGGAGCCCCCACATCTGCCTGACCTTCCAGAATGTGTGCCCCTCAGCCCGATGAGGGTGAGGGTCGGGGGGAGGAGCCTGCTGCCTTTTCCTCCATTCCTACCCCATGAGTGAAAGAGAAGGGTTTTTAAAATCTGAGCCTTCAGCTAAGAAGCAAATGGAAAGGGCCCGCAGAATAATTTGTGGCACCATCTAGAAAATGTCCAGGCTTAAAATTCCCAGTCTGAGTCAAGCAATTGAATTTACCTTCCTATGGGAAGAGGCCTGGGGCTGCACTGAGAAAATATAATGCTAGTGCCTTCCCTGGACCTGGCATCACAGTGTACACAGCACTGCCAATCCAGCTGCCCCTGCTCCCCCTCACCTGCCCTGAGAAGTAGGTCTTAGAGCCTCATTACTCCAGGGAGGTGAGCAGGCAGGCAGGAGTCGGGGTTCCAGCTCAGGAGAGCTGGTTTTGAGATCTGGCTTTGTGGACCCCGGCCCCCCCCCCCCCCCCCCCCCCCCGCAGGCAAACGTCAATGATATACAAATGACGAATACAAATGGCGGCTATTGTTTCACCAGGCACCTGGTATGTGCCCGATGATACTTGTCGGCCAGATTGTTGCCATTTTATATGAACTGAGGCTCAGAAGGGGCAAGGATATGCCCTATGTCACACAGCTTATTAAGGGCACAGGGACTCTGAGCCCATACACGGAGAGTCTCGATTTCTCGAGGATATCACAAAGGTGAGGAAGGTCAGTTATACTCAGAGACTGGATTGCCACAGAAGCAAGTGGATGTGGCTTTGAAACCATGATGCACTGTGCAAATATTTCTTATTCTCATTGGAGGACATGAAGGCTCCAACAAGTGAAGCGATGAGTCCAAGGTCACCCAGCTGGCAAAGGTCAGAGCTGGAACTGGATCCCAATGTTCAGATGCCTAACATCCCTTCAGTTGGCCCCAGCTGCCGCCTGGAACACCTGCTGGTGCAGGACTCGGGCTACAACCTGCAGGAGCACTCAGGCTGATGATATTTAAATATTGAAAAACACAACAACAAGCAGTTGAGAATAAATGCCAAACCTCTAACTGGTTAGGAACACTGCCTAGGGCCACGGAGATTTGTCAGCGTGACTGATGCTTCCTGCTTAAATACAGCGTGCAGACACTGGTGCAGAAGGAAGGCGGGTGTGAGCTGGCAACGGCGGCACTGAAGACGGATGCGCAGGTTAGAAAGCTACGCTTGCATCCAGTGACACCTGGGCTCTATATTGCATCCCTCCACAGGGAGGACTGGTAATTATTCCTAGTTTATTGCTGAGAAGCCATGGCCCAGAGAAGCTCAGGGCTTGCCTAAGTTTCACAGACAATCATTGCCTGAGTAGGGATCTGAACCCAGGATTGCCTGACTCCACAGTCTCAGCTCCATCCTCTGCATGTCTCTGCTGCCCACCTGCCTGCCTGTGTTGCTTGGGAGGGTCAGGATCATGTGTCATGGGTTCTGGGAACTCAAGCCTTTCCCTTGGGAATTGCTGGCTCACCCACCCACTTCTGCCCACTATCCTTCCCCAAGCCCCTCATTTGACCAGGGCCTTGGGCTGGGCGTGAGGATTCCGAGATGGTCTTGTTTCATGACCCTATCCTGAAGGACCACCCTGTCTCATGGGGGAAACTGAGCCAGAAACAAATAATGCCCATCTAAGATCCTGTGGAATTGCAGGCTGCCTAGCATCAGGGAGGAGTTGGGCTGGCTTCCCCAGGGCTCTCTTGGGGAAGCCTGGGAGAGGCAGTGGGGGTCTGCCAGGCATGGGGGGGGGGGAAGGGAAAGGGGCAGAGTATCAGGTGACAGGCACCCAACCCCTGGGTCACCCGGGCATGGAATTGTCCTTATCTGATTCACAAGTTGGATCTCCATTCAAGATTTCATTTAAGGAATCAGATCCTAGGCCAAAAACATGTCAGGAAATCAGTGTTAAGACATAGTCTCAATTTCTTGGCCTGAAGGAGTGTTTTATGTAATACTAGAGGCCTGGTTCCCAGATTCATGCATCGTTGGGGTCCCTCGACATGGCCTGCAGGGATCAAGCTGAAACCAGCTGTCCAATACCATCTGCTGCTCCTGCCTGCTGCTCCCACTCATCCCAGAACCACTGAGCCTATGGAGGGCTCGCACCCAGACAGTACTGATCGGGAGAGTCTCCCACTGCCGCAGAGACGCTCACCAGCCCTGAGCCCTGTGTCTGGTGCCCATTGGTCAGCTGAGTGGTGCTCCCACTGTGGGAGCACACTGACCACCAGTGGGTAGCTCCTGCATTGAACGTCTGCTCCCAGGTGGTCAGTGCGTGTTATAGTAACTGGTTGATGGGTCGTTTGGTCACTTAGGCTTTTATATAGATAGATAGATTGGCTTAGCTTGGATGACTTGACTCATTCATTTCTCTCTTTTTTTTAACTTATAAAAGTTATCATAAATGGCTAAATTATTCTATACATGTATCACTTGATTACATCTATCAATTGATTACCTGTTATGCGCCACATATCTATATCTCCACATCCTAGGTGCCAGAGATGCAGATACATAAATCTCTCTTCCTGCTTGCACTCCTCTACCCTGCTGAAGCGTCACAGTTTTCAGGTGATTTTTCCAAGAAGCAAATTAGACTGCAATCATGTCCCTGCTCAAAACATGTCAATTGGCTCCATATTGCCTAAAGCTTTGCTACTCAAAGTATGGCTCTGAACCACAGAGCTGCTGGCATCAGCATTCTCTGGAGCATATTAGACATCAGCCCTTCAGGCTCCTCCTCAGCCCTATTCAGCAGGAATCTGCAAGGAAACCCCCCGGGGGTCCCTATAATACTGGATCTGAGATGCACAGAATCCCAGGATATCAAATGGCCCTGCACCTCCTCACATGTGTTGTTACCTGTCCTGTCTCAGCTCCACCCTCTTTTCTCAATCCTATTATACTCAATGCCAGTCTGCCCTGCCCACCTGTCTCCAAGCCTTTGTACACATGGGCCCTCGGCCTAGAATATCCTTCCTGCTGGCTGCCAGCTACAATTCCTTTCCCTCTTGGAAGCCAGACTCAACCCTCCAGGAGCTTCCTCAGATCCCTTCTCCCTTCCTATCTGCCGCCTAGCTCCATTGTCCCATCATCCCATCACTTCTTCAGCCAGCCCAGGACTGCACATCTGTTAGAGCTCAGTGCTTGGGAATTTGTGTCTGTCTTTTAGGTCATGAAGGTGTCTGTCTCCTTAAAAAGATGGTGAGCCCAGGAGGCAAGGGACAGGCCTTTTCCTTCTTTATATACATTCCTCCGCCCCAACCCCTGTGCTGCCAGTCACTGGGGTTGCAGACAGAATTCAGGGTCTGCCTTGAGGAGCATCCAGGCTGGTGGGACAGACTGGCTTTCAAAGTAATGAGAGCAAGTACCTACTCTGGATAGAGGTTCGTGACAGCAAATGGGATGCTTATGGAGCTGAATTTTCTGAGGCCGATGGCATCAGGAGACTTTGCTCTTTGGGAAAATGGTCACTGACTCTCTCTCCTTCATCCCCTGTGCCCGCAGACCACAGTGCCTCCTGAGGGAGCCTTCTGGCTTATGGACTGAGTTCTCCGCAGGCTGAGTCATGGCTGTGAACCCAGCTTGACTCACATTTCCTGGGCCGGGGGGCTCCTTTCTGCTTGGCCTCTGTCTTCTCACATGGCAGTGTGACGGCTAGGACATGACATGCTTACAGTGGTCAAGCCTGGAGGAGTGATGCTTCCTCATTTTGAAGGAAAAGTAGTAGGTGGCCAACTCCAATTACTCCCATCCTGTGCCCCAGAAGTCAAGTTAATACATTAATTACAGTTCTCAGTGACAGGAATGAGGAGTAATTAATTAATTAAAGTAATGCATTAATTAATATGCCCTGTAACATTTCCTGATCACCTACTTTGTGCCAGGCTGTTAATTTAGATATTTGGGATATAAAGATAAATGACTTATGTATTTTCCCAACTCACAGGAGGTAGTTTGAGAGTTCTAGGAACTGGGGTCTAGTGCTTACTAACCAACTAAGTGTCTTCACCCCTTAGAGCCCAACTTTACACATCTGCAGTATGGGGATTACATTCCCTGCACTGTCTCACTAACATGAGAGGCTCAGACAAAATTATAAATCAAAAGTGCTTTGTACATTGTATAGCACTTTACTAACAGTGCAGTGGTTACTGAGACAAGACTATTTGTCTTGATTTCAGAGAGGAAGGGAGAAGGAGAGAGAGATAAACACATCCACGATGGGAGGGAATCATCATTGATCAGCAGCCCCTGCATGCCCCCTACTGGGGATCAAGCAAGCAACCTAAGCATGTACCCTTGACTGGGAATCGAACCCAGGACCCTTCTGTCTGCAGGCCGACGCTCTGTCTACTGAGTCAAACTGGCCAGGGCAAGACAAGCACTATTAATGGTAAACCCAGAGACATATTCTGTTCCTTTTCCAGGTTAGCAAAAGTCCAATTTTGTTTGGAAAATCAACATGGTCAGCCCCAGGCAATGAATCTTGATTTGGCTAAGGCACCAAGACAAGCTTGTCTTCTCTTTGCCAGACACTCCATTTCCCAGCTTTCCTTGCAGCTGGTGACCATGTGACCCAGTTTGGGTTAATAAGATGAAAAGAGGAAGTCCACTAACAGAGGGAACTATTGGGAAGACTGTAGGTAATCTCTCTCATTTTCTTTTGCTCTTCTTAAATGAGGTGGTAACTGAGTTCCAGTGGCTGTCTTGGGACCATTAAGTGACAGGCATAAATACTAAAATTACCACCCTGACTGGTTTTGCTCAGTAGATAGAGCAACAGCCTGTGGACTGAAGGGTCCCAGGTTCTTCCAGTCAAGGGCATGTACCTTGGTTGCAGGCACATCCCCAGTAGCGGGTATTGCAGGAGGCAGCTGACCAATGTTTTTCTCTCATTGACGTTTCTAACTCTATCCCTCTTCCTTCCACTCAGTAAAAATCAATTTTTTATAGATATAGATATAGATATAGATATAGATATAGATATAGATATAGATATAGATATATTTTTTTTAAAGACTAAAATTACCTTGTAAAAATGGTGGAGTAAGTTCACTTTTCCTTCCACGTCCCCCATTCCTGAGGCACCTGCCCCACTCAGGGCCACATCCTCTCTCCTGCTTGGTATCTACCAGCTTCTAACCAGATGATGTTTAGTAATAAACTTGGAGGGTTAAGTTGCTAAGATGGAAAAGTCAAACAGTGAGCTGTGGCTCTACGTAAAAGTCTTCAGAGCAAGGCCATAGTGGGGAGGCCCCAGCCATAGTGGGAATCACTTAGAGGGGAGGAAAAGCTAGGGGAGGGGTTGGAACTGAATCCCCCTCTCTGTGGTGCAAATCGCATCTGCAAACTGTACCCGAGACAGGGGTCATGCTTTTTCCTCTCAGTGTCTCCACTCATTAAACACTAAATAATCACATTAAATATGTGTGTGTCTACCGAATGAGGTGCATTTCTTACCTTATTTAGTTCTACTCATCACCCTCTTTGTACAGATGAAGAAACTGAAAGTGCAGAGTGGTGACGGGACTCGCCCAAGGTCACATAGGTGAGTCAATGCCAAGCCAAGTCAGGCCTACACTGTCCCACACAGTAGCCACATGTCTCTGGTTAAAATTAAATTTACAATTAAAATGAAATAAAATTCAGTTCCTCGGCCACACTAGCCACATTCAAAAAGTATTGAATATAAAAGCCACATGCGAATGGTGGCTACTGTACTAGACACACAGACAGAACATGTGCATCACCTCAGAACATTCTAATGGATGGTGGTGGGCCAGAGCAAGAGGAGACCTGAGAAGAAGTCACGGGTCCCTGTCTGGAGAGCACAGGTCCACACGATGGCCTGAGAATGGGGTCTGGAACCAGCTGACCCTGATTGAACTGAGAGAGGAGAAAAGAGGGGAGAGGACATTCACTCAGTGCCTACATGTGGCCACGGTGCCTTACATGGGCTAGCTCATTTATTCCTCACACCAACTCTATACCAGTGCCATTTCATTAAGAACATGGGCCACATGAAGAAACTGAAGCTCAGGAATGTGCAAAGGATTCTCCAAGGCCATACACCTAGAAAATGGTTGGGATATGGACTGAGGCCTGATTCCAATCCCAGACCCATCTATCATGTCTCTCTCCTCCATGGTGCCAGTTTTGGGGCATATCACCCCCTGATTCTTTTCTGAAGGGAAGAAATGAATCTTTTCAGTGAGGAGGTTCAAATTCTAGTAGGTTTGGGTGTGTGTGTGGGGGGGGGCGGGTTGGGGGGAGCGGGGAGAGGCTGGGCGGGGGGGAGCAAAAAAAAAAAGGGTGCTACCTGCACAGGCTCAAAGAGAATGGCCCTCTCTCTAGGGTGGCTCTGACTGTCTCCTCAGCCTGGGAGCCAGTTCATGTGGCATATTCGTCTTCTCTGAGCCTCCCCATGCAGGCTGGGCTGTTGCTGTTACAGACCTCCCTAAATCAAGCCTCCTGGAGTCTCCACAGCAGGGGGAGAGCTCCTGCTACAGGAAGATCAAGCAGCTCAGGTTCTCCCAGGGAGCTCACAGAAACCTCAAAGGCCAGGACCTGATTTACAAGGCTTCCAGGGGCTCCAGACTGTTCCAGGTCAGTGCCTGCACCAGCCCCAAGCTCTGCTTGATGACTCAAAGGATCTGAGGCCAGACCCAGCTTGGGGCAAGACTTGTTCCTTCTCCCCTGCAAGACAGTTTGGAGTCAGTCATGGCTGGCAGGAGACGTATCCACCTCTAAGCTCTTGGATCAGCCTGGGCCAGTGGTCAGCAAACTGAGGCTCGCGAGCCACGGTTTGCCTCTCTGTTGACTAATGAGTTTGCCGACCACTGGCCTAGGCATTTCTGTGATAGGAGATGGGATGAAGAATCAGGGCCAGGCCCCTCTGGAAAATGGGCCCTGTCTACAGTCAGAAAGCTCTGTCTGCTGAAACAGCCCCATAGTCAGTCCTCAGTCCTCCTGGCAGCCCTCCCAGGGAGCGAGAACCCTCCCCTTTTCACAGGAGGTGGTGGAAGCTCAGAGAGGGCAATGATGTGCCCAGGGCAGAGCAGCAGGACAGGATCAGCCGAGGTCTGGCCTGGAACTGCCTCCTGGGCTGCACTTCCTTGGGCAGAATCACTTGGCAAGTCTTCCTTGACCAACCAAGACAAAACTTCCAACTTCTATCTTCACTAGGAAGCCGACATTCCTTTACACCACATGTGTCAAACACAAGGCCCGCGGGCCAAATCCAGCCCGCCAGGCCTTGCAATGTGGCCCGCACTGCGCTGTCATCACTGCACTCCGCTGTCAGTTTATGTCATTGTCAGTTTATGACTGTTCAGTAAACCATTCGGCCCACGATTTAGGCTGGATTTTAGATTTTGGCCCCTTCTCTGATTGAGTTCGACACCCCTACTTTACACCCTCCCAAGCTCTCCCATAAGCTCAAATAAGTGAGACTTATTTCTCATTCCTTGGAGGTTTGTAAACCGGGCTTGCTGACTGCAAGGACAGCCATGGGCCTGGTGACTGTCTCTTCTAGCCAGAGGCCTCCACAGAGCCTCGCCTGGATTTCCTCATGGGAGGGAAGAGACACACTGGTGCCCACTGAAGCTCTCCCTCCCTCCTTACCAGCAATCATAACACTAGTTGCCCTTGAAAGAGACTTCCCTAGCAGGTACCAGAAGCGGGATGACGTCCTGTCAAAGTGCTGGGCAAGACTGCCAGTGCTGCTGTTACAGGTGGGAGAGTTGCAGACGGAGTGCATCAATGGGACAGTGAGTCCAAGAGCTCAGTCCCCTAGGGGGTCACCCCCACCCACTGCAGTTTCGGGTTCCCTTGCCTTCAAGGCCCACCCACATCAGGAAAGTGCCAAGTCTCCCCTCCCCCTGGCATGTCTCAGACCTCCCCTGTGCTGTTTCTTTGGGACAGCACGGCAGCTGTCTGGAAGGTACCCAGGGCAGCCCTTCCAAGGCCGGGATGCCAGAAGGACAAACCCTGCCAAACATATGGACACGCAGCTCAGTGAAGCCAACAGCTGGCCCACTGACGGACTCCCCCTCTGCTCCCTGGATAACTCTAGCGACCAGGAGACAGTCTCAGCAACTCATAGACATTTTCCCAGGATATCCCAGTCTCTACGGGACCGACTCGCCCCTTTCTCACACACTCAAATCCCTCTTCTTGGAAGACCAATTGTTGCGTGGGTGCATGCGAGCACGCAGGCAAACACACATTTAAAATTTGTCCCATGTATGATTAAATACAGTTTCAGCAACAAATCTAATAATAGCAAGAACTAATATTTCATTCGTATGTGCCAAGTAAGAAGTAGCCATTCTGCCCAACATCTCATCCACCCTCACAACAACCCTTGAGAGAGGGGCTCAGCTGTCCCATTTTACAGATAAGGTAACAGAGGTGGGCTGACTGGTGAAGGTCAGGCTGCCAGTCAGCAGGGCAGATCTAAAGACCCTGGTGTCCAGGAGCCCGAGTTCCTGTCTGCGGTGCCTCCTTGGGTAACTCCAGTGATAAGAAGACAGACCCTGACCCGGTCATTTCTCCTCCCGTGGGCACTTGCTCTGCCAGTGTCGAGGGAGTGAGCCAGCTGGAGGGTTTCCCTGAGTTGGCTATGCCCTCTTTTCTCGGGATGTGTACTGACCAGGAGAGGCTGTTTTCTGCTGCTGGCATCCATGAGCCTGGAGGCTCAGGAAGGAAGCTGAAGTTACTCTGGAACTTTCTAAATGACTCGCTGACTTCCCAGGGCGGCTCAGCCCCAGGCAGGCATCCCATCCTCTGGGCCCAGAGCCCAGGAACCGAGCCTCCAAGTTCAGCTTGCTTCCTCCAGCGCAGATATTCAGAACTTGAAATTTCCCACATTCCCACCACACAAAAGCGAGGTTTTGTTTTTGTCCTCTCCCAGAGATGCCAAAGGAATCTTTCCTCCCCCCGGCCAAATGTTCACCAAAAATAAACAGAAAAGTGAAAACCATTTTGCCCTATAAGCTGAGAATAGAAAAGCCAACACTCAGGGTGGCGTTTCCAAACGTTACAGCACAGTGAATGTGTGTGTCTGTCTGTCGCAACACCCTTTGGCAACCTCGGGGGAACAGTACAGTAGGTGATATTTCTCAGCCAGACTCCTAATTGAGCTTACATTCCCATGTTTCTTTTTCTGTAAAGCCAGAAGCTGGAATAGGTTGGAGGCCTTGATAAATGAACACATGGGTTAGAATTCTGAATGAACAAACCACCCAAGCAAACAAAGCATTCAAGTATACAGACAGTTTCGTGGAACAGAGTTGACAGGGGCCCAAGATCTACTAAAATGATCACATAACAGTTGACCTAAGGAGAGGAAGGGGAGGGTTTGCCCTGTAACTGGTGAAGTCTATGAAGAACTAAGCACAATTGTTGAGGTGCAGGGAATAGTCTCAACTCATAGCATTGTCTGTGCCCAGGATTATTCACTGCCCTGGTTTCAGCTGCCCAGACCTCTGTGTCTGTACCTTCTGAAGCCTCCATTTGCATGGCTAACAAGTCCTTCTCACAGCCACCGACAACATCATGAACACCTTCCTCATCCTGTCTGGACAGTCCCAGTGCGAAAAGAACACAGCAGTGTAGCTAGAAACACCTCATTCAAAGCCCGGCTCCAGAATGTGGGGAAGTAAGTGAACTCTGACCTTCATTTTCATCATCTGTAATATGGGGATAAAAACTCTCCTTGAGAGATTGGTTTGAATGAGATGACAGACATATAAAGGGCTTTATAAATTGCTAATTGGTCCAAATATTAGTACTTTGCTGAGCTAAAACCTACTGCTTGTAACTCACCATGTGGCCACCAGTACCCAAACATCACACAGAGATCTTCTAATCTTGCCTCAGGACTTCTTAGCCCTCTCTCCTCCTATATAAGTATCTCCATCACTCAGATATTCTGGGGGTTTGGCAGGGAGTCTCAGGTTTGCTTCTAGTATCACCTGGGTTCCCCTCTTGGGAGGGGCTGTGTTTGAGAGAGTAATGCTTGGATTTTCTTCAGTTGGGAATGAGCCCCAGTGCCTTTGTATGAGCCCTTTTCTTTTTTTGCAAGGCAGGCTTTTGTAAGCATCTCATCACACAGTCCTAGCCCGTGCCTCATCATGCTCCACAGCATGAACTCAAGGCCTGTGAACACTAAGGTTAGAGAGGTGGTGTCCTCTTTGTCTGTGTGACCCTCACCCAATCAATTCCCCTCTCATGGGCACTTGCTCCCCCAGGAGTGAAAGGTGAATGATGTCATCATCGGACCTATCCATTGGAACTATTACGTACAGATTTTCACCAATTGAATTTGACTGTGAACCCTTCCCAACTTCCTCTTTAATTTCTCAGCACAGATTTTTCAGGGATTATTTGAATAGGACCTGGACTAGAGCCCTGAGAGCTGACATCCTGTGCATCTACGTGCTCCTCAAGGCCCAGAGACCTTTTTGTAATCCTTGCGTCAGCCCAAGTTGGCAATAGTCCTTGTTGTATCCACGTGCTTGATAGAGCACTGCCAGTCCTCCGACTGCCATTTGGCTGAGCCTCTTTACCTGCTTAATGAACACCATGCTGCAACCTCAGGGCGCCCCAGGGTCTTAAAGACGGCAGGGCTCTCTGGCTTCCGTGCATTTGTGCAGCCCTTTGCAGCCCCCAAAGGGGAGGGGCTATTCATAGCAGTTTAGTAGCAGTAAAGGGCCTTCTGGTTGAACACTCTTTCCTCCCAGGGCTGTTTTAATCTCCTTAGCAACCTTTGTCCAGGGCGCTCAGTGCGGTCCCTCCCCTTGCTGAGCACCATTTCCTCACCTGTGAAATGGGGATGAGAGTTTTGTGTGCAATACTTTAAATCACGGGGTTTCTGTGAGTGTCCAAGAACGTAACACACAAATTTAGAATGACATCTAACATGCAGAAAGCAGTTATTTTGCACTTTTCAGAACTTTGTCAAAAAACTCACACCCTTAGCTCCTGGCCCCCCTCCTACACATCACTGGCACCTAATGGCAGGTTGGAGTCACTACAGGTGTGAGTACCCAAAGCTCCAAAACCATGTGCTTAGCTGACCTCGGTTCAGGGATTATACTGTGTTTTCCAAGCAAGGTCAGCCAGGATCTGCCTTAGCTTTTCCAAGCACTTCCATATTACTTTCTAATTTTCTCCCCACGCCAACCTTTGAAGGTGAATAGGTTAGCAATAATGAGGAAGGGCAGATCAGAGCCAGTGGTGAAGCAGGGATAAGACTTCCCCAGGACAGTACATCCCTTGAGGTCAGAAAATTTCTTGAAAATGACACCCCCTGTACCTATGACACAGCTTGGAACAGAGTAGGTGCTCAGTAAATATCTGCAGAATAAATGACAATTTTAGGAAGCCCCAGTCTTAGGCAGGTCCCTCTCCAGTTTAGAAGTCCACATGGTGAAGCTCCAGATGACACAGTGACAACACTGCTCCAGAAATAAGCTGAAAAGGAGGCTCTCCCCATTTCCTCCCAATCTGTGTACATGAGTGTCCTGGCCTTCCACTCCCCTTCCTGGAAAAGGGTTCCTCCTGGGTCCTCAATCCTTCTTCTCCAGCCCTTCCTACTCCCCAGAAATGGTCACACCAGAGGGCAAAGAGCAAGGACTGAACCACAGGAAGAGTGTGGGCTGAATATTTTGCTGTGAGAGAATTGAAAAGTGGCCCAGGACTAGGACATGGACTGAATGTTAATGTCCCTCAATACCACTACTTCCCATGTGGTGGTATTATGGAGGTGGGGGCTTTGTAAAGTGATTAGGCCATGAAGGTTGAGCCTTCATGAATGGGAATTACGCCCTTACTAGGTGTACTGGTTAATAATGCAGAATTTTTCCAACAGATATGTTGATATATATGTGATCTGATATGTATGCTACTTTGTTGTATTGACAACAAGCTTCAAAAATTCATGTCAAATTTTCTGAATGTGCTAACATCATAGATATTTTTATGCTTAAAAATGTCAAATTTCTTGCCAAAAATAAAAGAGCATTTGTGGGAAGTTTTAATTCATTACTTTTATTTTGAAGAAAAATGCTGCTTAAAGTTATTGTGTACTTTCGGAAGCTTATGAAGCACATGCTCCATCTCAAAACACTGGTTTAAACACTTCAAAAGTGATGATTTCGATGTGAAAGACATAGAATGTCAGGTCAACCAAAAAAGTTTGAAGACCAACAATTACAAGCATTATTGGATGAAGATTTGTGTCAAACCCAAAAACAACTTTCAGAAAGATTAAATGTTGCTTAGCAAACAATTGCCGATCTTTTACAAGCAATGGGAAAGGTTTTAAAGGGAGAAAAATGGGTGAAATGTGTAGCTATCGATGGACATTACTTTGAATAAAGCACTTTTGATGCTTCTCTTGAAATTATGTTTTCTTTCATTACAAAATCCGAATTTTTAATCGGTTAATGGTGAATCTGCATTACTAACTGGTTAACAAGTAATCCACACTAACCAGTTAATAATGCAGATTAATTGATAACCGGTTAAGTAGAGATCTCAAGTTATTGTGAGAGAACTTGTGTTTTATTGGGCTGTGTCTTGACCTTGACACACTCCATGCCTGGCAAACAGGGTCATGATTTTATAACCCCTAATGCGAATTAATTGGTAACCAGTTAATGACCAGTTAATATATGTGTAACTCCATCTATTGAATAAAATCCTCATTATTAACTGGTACCCCTAGTATAAGAGACCCTTAGAGAGCTCCTAGCCCCTTCCGCCATGCGAGGGTCTAGTAAGAAGAAGGCCATCTATGGACCAGGAAGCTGGCTCTCACCAGACACTGGGTCTGCCAGTGCCTTATCTTGGACTTCCAGCCTCCAGAACCATGATAAATCTATTTCTCTATTTTGTAAACCGCCTAGTCTATGGTACTCTGCTGTGGTAGCCTCAGCTGAAGGAGTCAGCGTATAAAGAAAAGCAAGAGAGCCAGGCTAGTGTAGCTCAGCTGTTGAGCCTCGACCCAGGAGCCAAGAGGTTGCTGGTTTAATTCTGGTTAGTACACATGCCCAGGTTGTGGGTTCAATCCCCAGTGGGGGCCATGTAGAGGCAGCCATCCATGATGTCCTCTCTCATTGATGTTTCTATCTCTCTATCTCTCTTCCTTCCTCTAAAAAGCAATAACAATATATTGAAAAAAGCAAGAGAATAATTACAGGAGAGCAGTTACCGGGGCTGAGGGGTGGGGATGGGGCTTCAAAGGCAGTATCCTGTTCTGTTTCTTAAGCTAGGCTGTAGGGACATCAATATTTAAACTGCACACATTTGTTATAAATACTCTTCACTATGAAAGAGTATTATTATGGAAACCTTTTCATGATAAATATTTTAAAAGAAATATATAGGAGAAGCCGATTCTGTATGTGCAGCGGAGGGAACACAGGCAAAGCAGGTTTTGGGAGGTTGTGCTGTGGATTTGGTGTCTCTTGTATCATCTGAGAAATGTTAAGTGGAAGCCCCAACTTATTGTGAGATGATTTGTGTGTATTGGGCTGTGTCTTGACCTTGACACACCTTTGGCACACAGGGTCACGGCTTTATAATCCCTACATTGCCTTGACTTTGCAACCCACAGACATGGCTGAGAGGCTTTTGATCAATGGAAGCAGAATTCAAGAAACTGCTGCATCCCAGAGGGGCTGGGTAACCCTGACCAGGTGCCTCCCTTTCTCTGGGCTCCTTGTCTGATGGGAATAAAATATGCTCTTTGCCTCACCTTCCTCTCAGGGCCCATGTAAGGATGAAATGAGAACATGTAAATGAAAGTGCTTCGTAAACCAGAAAACACAGTGTCACTGTAGGATGACTATTACCATAATGACTCCTGGCAGCAAAGTACTCTGAAAATGATATAAAGTGTCCTCAAAATGGGAGGCATTTGTGTTATGACTGGGCATAACTCTCAGCCAAGGTTTTCTGGAATGGAATCAAGTTCTCATACCACTCCAGCCAAAACGGGTGGAAAGTACACTTAACAGCTGTCTTGTAGTTCCACAAGATTTATGATGAGAAGCTATAGGGCACCACGGTTAGGAACTGGACTTAGGGCCAAACAGTGTGTGTTCAAATCCCAGCACCACTGCTTACAAGTTTGGACCAAATATGACCTTGGTGCAAGTTGGCTCATCTCTCCAAGAGACAGACAATCCTCTTATGGGAAAAAGAATGGCCATGCCATAGAGCACTTATGAGCATTACGCGTGTTAGTATGTAAAGTGCCTGCATAGTACCCAGGTTGGAGTAGGCCTTATATTAGTAGGACAGAGTCTCCATTTCCTGAGGCGAAAAGTTAAACATGAAGCACAACTGCAGTCATCAATTGGGAAGCTGGATCAGACACCTGGAAACACTTCCTTGCAAGGTTGCACAGTGTTCACCATGGAGCTTGGAGGATTCCTCCATTATTGCCTTACTGGACAATGGTGGGCAAAGCTGAAGCTCAAACACTTTCTAGGTCCCCCTTTCAAAAATACCTAGCAAAAGATCCCCAGTTCCAGGAGAAGCCAGAAGCTGAGCTAGATAAAGGCTTGGGAAATACTGACCAATGGCCCACGGTCTTGTCATTGTTCATGAATCTGTGGATGTCATAAAGGTTCAAGCAATGACATGTGTGAAGTCCTCTGGTGATAGCAGTTACCGGGGATGAGGGGTGGGGATGGGGCTTCAAAGGCAGTATCCAGTTCTGTTTCTGACAGACAATGAGCTCTGTAGTCATTGTTGTTCTTCTTTGTGTCCACCTGCCCACCCTCCAGTGATCACTGTCAGCAACACTGTCCAAAGTAACTTTCCATCATGACACACGTGTTCCAGACCTGCACTGTCCCTGTGTCCAACTGGCTGTGTGAGGCTGTTGAGCACTGGAAATGTGACTAGTATGATTCTGGTAATTTACTTTCCTTATTTAAAACTATTTTCCTTATTTAAAATTTTTTTCAATACAATTGACACTAAATATTATATTAATTTTGGGTGTACAGCATAGCAGATAGGTTAGACATCTGTATAACTGACAAAGTGATCTCCCCAAGTGATTACAACTATTCAATTGCTTTTAAAAAAGTGATTTGATGTTAATTAATTTAAATAGCTGCCTGTGACTCGTAGCTACCATATTGAACCACACAGCATAAGTAGGCACATCACTTCTTGGTTCACCATCATTCCAGGTTTCCAATCCTTCTGACGTGTGTCCAAGCCAAGCCCCGTCTCCAGGTAAGGGTGCTCTCTGTGCACACGCTGCCTGGCAGTCACCGTGCTGCACCACTGACCTGTGTACACTGGCTTGTGCCTCTGTCCCTCTGTTTCAAATGCCCCCTTTGCCTTGTCTGCCTGGCAATCTCTTCAGGAAGCTTTCTCAGGCTTCTTCCCATCCAAGCAGGGGGAAAGGAGACCACCTCTGTCTCCCTGGCCTCCAGAGCTTTTCCTCACCCTTGTATTTACCCAGCAAGTTGTCCTTGACTGATTGCTGGCCTGGCTCACTTTCTAGTTGCTCCCTGAGAGCTGATCGGGGCCATGTGGCAAGCATTTCTGTACCTTGTACAGGGCTTGGCCATGGCTGGTGTACAGTGCTCTGTCTGACACAGCCCCTCCTTGTGACCCCACACTGCTCTCTTTGAGGGGGAAGCACTGACACCCACTATGGCTCTTCCCCTTTCCAGGCTGGTCCCCCTAGCATTGCTGGCGTACACATCAGCCAGCAATTGCAGGATGCATCATTGATCCGGTAATAGCTTTTTTGAGAAAGGGAAACAAACAAGCACAACGTATAAATGACACATTGATTGTAAGACACTTTCTGCTTTCAGAAATGTCAAAATGTAAAGGGGAAAAAAATTGCTTAACATAGTGAGCTGGGCTCTGGGGAGTTATCCCTCTGGAGAATCATTCAGTGGTGGCTCATGAAGGGCACCTCCAGGCTCCTCTCTCTTACTCTCCTCTGTCTTATTCCAGGGCCTCTCTCACTGGGCCCCCAGCCCAGGAGGATTCAGCTGTGTCCTATGGCTTTTTTGAATAAATCAAATGGATAAAACATTTTGAATAAAACGTTTTTCTGGTTATAACAATAATACATAGTTATTGTACAAAATCTCATGTCATTGCAGGATCTTTGCATTGGCTGCTCCTTCCTTCTAGAGCAAGCTTATCCCAGAATTCATCTGGGAGCCATCCCGGCTAAAGTTGGTCCCACCCTCCCCCCATCAGTTTCTCTCCAATTAACTATCTCATTTTCTTCCCAGCACTTATCAGCATTTGGAATTAATTGTGTATTTGTTTATTCTCTGTCTCTCCCCAACCAGACTATAAGCTTCGCCAAAGCAAGGATTTTTCTCTAGTAGGTACTCAAGAAATGTTTGTAACTCAAAATACAGGGAAGCATAAAGAAAGCACGACAGACTCCCCATGGCCCCACCACTCAGAGAATCGCAGTTAACATTTTAGTGCACAGCAATCCTTCCAGTCATTTTCTGCATGTGTGTGCTCACGCATAATTTTTTTTAAAGATGCAACTTGTCTATTTATATTACTTTGTAATCTGTTTTTTTTTTCCCATCTACTTACTATATCATCAATATCTTTCACATCCACATACATCGCTGGCCAGCTGTGTGTTAAAGGGGACATGCTATTGATATTTCCTTGGATGGGGTAACACTAATTGACTTAACCAGCCCCAGAAGGTGGCACTTAGGTTGTTCCAGTCCTCAGTGATGACACACAATGCTGCAAAGGAGCATCTTTGTATAAATACTTTGCATGATTGTGTACCTAAGGCTATCAAAGAACTTAGTTCTGGAATTTGGATAAATAGTAAGAACTCCTACTATGCACTAGAACAGTGGTCAGCAAACTCATTAGTCAACGAAGTGGCAAACTGTGGCTCATGAGCCACATGTGGCTCTTGAGCTGCAGTTTGCTGACCACTGCACTAGAACTCTTTTGCAAGGCCCAGAGGGGGCTGAGGAAAAGATAGGAGGCAGGCCCATCCTTATCCCTTGGGCAACGGGTATCTGTTGGAGAGCTTTACAACACCTCCCAGGGGCCCAGCACTCAGGGCCAGCACCCCTTTGCGGTTCTCAGTCCTACCTGAATAGCCATCTGGAGCTAGTGGCTAGGTTATTAGAGGCTTAGTGATACAGCAGTATGGAAGACATCATTTTAAAAAAATGAATTATCTTGAAAGGTTGTATTTTGAAATATATAGATGCACGCATGCACAGCTAGCAGCATGCAATTTATCATAAAATTCTGTAATTTATGTGACTCAAAGCACAAGTAGGAGCCACCAAATCACTCCAATTTCAGTTCAAAAGGGTGAGATCACTATTCCCCCCCCCCCCCAACCATGTAATAGCTCATGTAAATCCAATGGATAAAATTCAGCTTCATTTGGAACTCTCTTTTCTGTCAATGCTTTCTGATGATGCATGTTGCCTGTGAGCCCAAACAAATCCAGTATGACATGGGAAAATTCTCCATTATGGAAACCTGGGAACAAACAATGTGTGAAAATATGGCCTTCACCATTCTCTAAGAGTCTAAGGGTTCACACCATCAAAATCTGATTCTCTCTGTCCCTCCCAGTTCTGGTATCAACTTCTTTCACCGGAGTCATATTCAGAGTGGTAATGATCCTTCATGTGTAAATGTCACAGGCTATCATGCACCTTCCCTCCTTTACCTGATCCTCACAATAGCCTTGAGAGGTTGACTGGGCAGGATCATTGGGCTTATTTTATAGATTAATCAATTGAGGCTCAGGATAAGAAAGCAACTTGTCCAAAGTCACCCAGCAAATAGGAGATAGAGTTGAGGCCAAGAATGTATCTCTGACTCCTACGTAGTTCAGAGCCTTTTCCATTGTATCAGGGTAGAGCTAGAGGGGCCTGCTAAGTAGGTTTGGCTGGTCATTGCTTACCTCCATTCATCTTCCCCTGGCCAATTCCAGCCCCATAGAGCTGACCTAACAGAGTATTATCTTACCCAGAAAAGTAAAGGGCTGACTGGCTAGCAGTCCATGAGAGTGAAGTAATTATATAGCTGGGTGGTTGAGAGAATCAGCTTAGTGCTGGCAGCTTCTGGTCACTATTATGAATGAATGGCAGCTAGGAGACAGTAATTGTGTACTTTAATAGGTTCACTTAGCAAAATACACAGTTGGCAACTAACTTTGATTTAGAAATTTTGCTTTTCCATGAAATCTCAAAATCTGAAAACCACTGACTTCGATAACCACAATAAGAAGTTTTATTATTGTTGTTTTAATCACCTAGATTCTAGTTCCTATGCTAAATCACCTGCGCCCTTTCTTCAAGCCTCAAGATGTGTGTATGAAGTAAGAATTATCTCTCTTTTATACATCAGGAAGCTGAGGCCCAGAGAGGTTAAGTAATTTGCCGCTAGTCACACAGCTAACAAGTGCCAAAGGATTCTCACCCAAGTCTGTCTAGCTCCAAAGCATAGCCACTTGGAGGAGGAGAAATTGCCTCAGCATAACTAAGCAAGAATGTGTTTGTTCACTCACTCACTCACTCACTCACTCACTCACTCACTCTTTCATTAAATCTTTGCTGGAAAGAATGTACTTGGGGATGGGCAGTCTGGAGTCTTGGCTGTGACCTTTTATCTTCTGAGTGACCAGCTGGCCTCCTAACCTCTCAGAACCTTGACATTTCCACTGTAATGTGAGAAGATAACATTTTTCTAAAGGGCCTGCTGTGAAGACTAGCTGAATTAGCATGTGTGGAGAGGGCCCAGCAGTGCCTGGCACATAGTAGGTGCTTGATGGACACCAGTCCCCTGCCCGTGCAGGTCACCACCCCTCAGATTTGGGGTTGGAAAAGCCTATTGATATCATCTCCCTCTTTACAGACAAGCAAATCAAGGCTCAGAGATGGGACCTGAAATCATATTTTGCTTTTTCTATGGCAGCAGGTTAGTGACTACTTCTTCAAAGTGCCAACCAAGTAAATTGTAATGCAAATAAAATGGAGATAAACAAGAACATTAATAATATGCAATAATTTTTTGACCAAAAAGATATTGTCTAAAATATACTTTCCTATTTATCAAGCCAGTGTCCATACGTACTCTGTGCCTGCCAGGTAATAAAGAAGGACTTAAGAAACATAAACTCATTTACTCATCACTACAATCCTACGATAGTCACTACTGCTATCATCCTCACTTTACAGAGGAAGAAGCTGAGGTAGGGAAAGGTTAATTAACTTGCTCAGGGCCCTATAACTAGAAAATTGGCAGGGCTTGGATTTGAATCCAAGCAGTCTGGCTCTAGAGTCTATATCATAATCACTGTGCCATGCCACATCTCATTCAGAATTGCTTTCTACAATGTAATAAGAGTGTTCCTACACATTACTTGAGAACATTTATGATCCTCATAGTCATAATGGAAATAAAAACAATACAAACAGACAGTTCCCTCTGTGATTCTTCTGTGAAACTTCATAGTACCTACCCAAGTTTCCAAAAAAGCCATTCTCCTTCTTCCTCTTCTCCGTTACCCATGTCACCCCCTTCACCTGGAATACTTTCCCTCTCTTTAAGCCTTGTCCTTCAGGACCCAGCCTGAGTGTCGCCAGCTCTGGGGACAGTTTTCAGATGACATCTCCTTGCAGTGCCCCGGGTCAGTTTTAGGGTTAGAGTTAAGTTAAGAGTTACTGCATCCTATAATGAGCAATATCAGGAAGATGATGATTTTGTTGAAGGAACTTTCTCAGTGGCCTCAGATCACCCTGTTAATCCATGATGCCCGGGAATAAGATCAGCCATTCCTCCACTGAGGTGTGGATATGTCTTTAACACCCTTAAAACCTCAGACATTTATGGAGTGTCTTCTTGTTACCTTCCACTGCATTAACTAAGCACCCCAAGCCTTGGGGGAAACACTGCCACCCTGTTTGAGCAAGGAGGACCCTGTGTGGGAAAGTTGGGTAACTGGTGTGAGACCACATGACCTGCTGAGGCAGAGCTGAGGCCTGAAACCAGGATCCCAAACCCCTTGTCTGAGGGAAAGCTCCCCATGCAACTGTCAGAGTAAAAACTGATTCCAGCAAGAATCAGTAATAGATGCTAACCCATCTGATTTGATGAGGAACAGGATGTTTACATAGTCTTGAAGGAACTCCCTATAAAAAACTTATTACAGAGGGGAAAAGAGGTCCCTGG
The DNA here is from genome assembly GCF_964339955.1 of Pipistrellus hanaki. Classification (NCBI taxonomy): domain Eukaryota; kingdom Metazoa; phylum Chordata; class Mammalia; order Chiroptera; family Vespertilionidae; genus Pipistrellus; species Pipistrellus hanaki. The sequence goes on along the minus strand of NC_140511.1, from coordinate 38,770,436 downwards.
AAGGAGCTGGAAATCATCTGTGATGGTTAGTTTTGTGTGTGAATCTGGTTGGGCCATAACACCCAGTTACTTATGCAGACTCCTAGAAGATGGTGCTGTGGAAGAGTTTTGTGGATATGGTTGACATCTCTGTATAATCAGTTGATTTTAAATAGAGCAGATTATCCTCAGTAATGTGGTGAGCCTTGTTCCAATCCATTGAAAGATCTTCAGAACACAAATAGGTTCCCCAGATAAAGGAATTCTACCTCAAGACTGAGGCACCAGTCCCGGCCCGAGGTCCAACCCCCTGCCCGTCAGGCTGCCCTACAGATTCAGACTTGCCAGCTCCACAATTGTTGGAGCCAATTCCTTAAAGAAAATCTGTATCTCCGTCTACATTTTCATATGCTATTTGCCCTGGTTGATGCACCATCTTAACCAACTGATCACAATGAACATCATCAGGAAGGGGGGCCCCTCAAAATTATCCCCTCAGAAGCACAAGAATCATTTAGATGGGATTACTTTTGCAAGTGGAACAAGGTACAAATATTAAGTGGGCAATAAAAGATCTGTCCTCTTTCCTTGGGAGCTCCCAGGCTGACAGTGGCACTGCCCACTGAGCTGGGTAACCATCATGCACCGGACCAGATAAGGACTCGCCTGGGGTGAATGCGTTCAGAGGAGGATCTGTTCTTCATCTGTCCCCTCCTTCTCTCTGCATCCCTCCCGCTCTTCTTCCTCTTCTCCCCAACAAGCACACACTGACTTGCAAACACCCATAGTTGGCAATTTCCTCCCCAGCACCATAGGCCCAGGATAGCTGCATGGTCTCAGTGTGATGATGCCAGCGCAGCCGTGAGTCACCGTGCACATCTGTGGATTCTGTCGGAGCTGCTTATCCAGCTAAGGACAGATGTGGACATTGAAGGCAGTGAGCAAGGATGGGTGACGGTCCAAGACACCAAGGTGCCAGCTACCTTGCTGAGCTGCAGGTGGTTTTAATGGAAGCAGAATACTGCCACTTATTATTTATTTCACTTTCCATTTTTAAAATTGGATTAACACAGCTCGCCAAGACATTCGGCCAACCATGCGTTATTTATGAAGCCGCCTTGGCAGGCTTGGTGCGATGGCCTAATTGCTGTGAGGGCAGAGCAGCCCTGTGAAGTGAGCTTCCTCCGCCTGAGTGTGGACCAGCTCACTGTATGGGCTATGCAGGCAGTGGTTCTCGCTGGAGATGCCCAGGGCATGAGCCCAGGAGGCCTTCTCCAGGAAGCAAGGGGTGCAGAGAACTGTGGAGTCAGGCAGGCAGGCCGAGGGTCAAAGCCCTGCCCACTCAGGCAAACTGGACAAGCTGGGCAACCCCACCCAGCCTCTATTTCCCCATTCGTAAAATGGGCACGAAGGGCTTCAAGGGTCAATGAGAGGGTTTCATAAAGTTCACATTTGGAAAATGCTGCCTGGTGCCTTCCAATAATAGGCACTCAGATACCTGCAATCTAATGTTTACAAGAGGTTGGCCTCCTGGTGGAACAAAGCTTGGTGTGTTTTAAAAAATATTTTTTATTGATTTCAGAGAGGAAGGGAAAGGGAGAGAGGGATAGAAACATCAGTGAGGAAAGAGGATTCTATTGGCTGCCTCCTGCATGACCCCTAGTGGAGATCGAGCCCGCAACCCAAGTATGTGCCTGTGACCTCCTGGTTCAAAGGTTGATGTTCAACCACTGAGCCATGCCGGCTGCACCAAAGTTTGGTTTTGAATGTTGTCTTTGCTATTTATTCCACAGGGAACTCTGGGCAATTATTGAGCCTCTCTGTGCCAAAGTTCCCTCCTCTGTAAAATGGGTATACTCACAGGATTGCAGTAAGGATTAAATGAGATAATCCATACCTGGAATTCCATCAGTGGTAAATATAGCTGCTATTATTGTTGTTGTAATTTCTTCCCTTATATTCTGGCCAATTCCTTCCATAGCCTGGACCCAAAAGCCATTCCCTGCTGGCAAAGTCCTAATATCACATCTTCTGCAGAGTTTCCTTAATCCCTTGAGTAGAAATAATAACACCCCCTCTCTGCAGCTGAGGTGCTCTGTACAACTCCATCATGGCAGAGTAAGTCAAAGATCAGATCTGCTTCCACCGAGCACCAGCTTGTCTTAGGAGGAAGAGGCCCGGAAATGGGAATCTCACACTATCGCTGGATTCAGCAGTTTTCAGGCCACTGTTCAAACCAAATGACCCTCTCAGATGGGAGTGTAAGCTCACTAAAGGTAAATGACACACACTAATGGCAGCACAAAAGCAAAGATGAAAATCCATTCTTTGTTTTATTGTCTCTGGAATGACACAGCAGCCAGGCCTAGGGGTCAGAGTTGGCTGGGGGTCAGGGACATAGCTGAACTTCACTCAGGAAAGGGAGGAGCAGGAGGAAGGGGAGGGCTGTCTTGGAGTTGATCCAAGACTCAAAGAGGAAAAACGTGAAGAAGAAAATTCATGTCTTTTATATCCTGGTTTTCTGAACTTCTTGTGGGGCTTTATTAGAGTTACTACCCCACTACTTGACTGGTGGTGGTGGTGGTGGTGGTGTGTAAGAGATGGAGAAGGGGCAGGAGGGGGAGCTTCAGATATCATGAAATCCATTTTAATCACTCCCTGCAATCCACAACACTCTGTAATTACAAGGCTCTTAGGCTCAAGTACAGAAAAACTCACCAAGAAAGCAACATTAAGCTTGCAAGCGGAAACATAAAAATTTATGAAACGCATAATTAAGGATGCAATGACAATGTTAACTCTCCCCATTGCCAGCCTAGGCACTGGAGAGCATCAACAAAATGGGCAAATCTAAACCCTGAGGCATCTGCTGTTGACACCAAGACCCCTGACGCCTCCACCCGGGCTGGCTCTCTCCCTGGATTCCCACTTGCTATTGCCAAAGGCTGTCTATCCAGGGCCAGCTTCCACAGGTTGAACCCTAGGGGGAGGAGGGGCAACTGGTGTACTTTAGGGAGCAGGAACCAAAGAGCTGTGCTTGAGAAATGATCCCTGTGCTTGGAGTCACCTTCAGAATCCCTGAATGACATGGCCAGACTTTGACATCCTTTCCAACTAGTGGAGGGAACAGCCCTCCCATCAGTGTCTTGGGCTCCTCAAATGTCCCTCCATCCTTCTTTAAAAAAAAAAAAATTACTGAATTTTTACAGAGAGGAAGGGAGAGTGATAGAGAGCTAGAAACATCGATGAGAGAGAAACATCAACCAGCTGCCTACTGGGGATGTGTCCGCAACCCAGGTACATGGCCTTGACTGGTATTGAATTTGGGACCTTTCAGTCCACAGACCGACATTCTATCCACTGAGCCAAACTGGTTTCGGCTATCCCTCCATTCTTAATCCTTAGCCCAGCACCTCAACAGTTCTCTCTTCCAAGACCTGCAGTCTGCCTCCATCTCAATCCTTGTTTCCAACCCTATTCCCCAAATCCACTCTAAACAAGCTTCCTAGGCCAATCTCCCTAAACATGCATTTAAAAATAAGTCCCCTGCCTCCTCTTTCAATGTCAGGAAAAATAAAGCATGACTCAAAGTTGTGGATAAAGTGTAATCTTAACTATGTTACATAGAAAAAAATAAAAAAATAAAAAACTCAGAAAGCGAGAAGGAAATTAACCATATGGCCACTGGTTACTTTTGGATTTGGTACCCGCAGGGCAGGAGGTAAGAGGTGGAGGAAGAGATTAACAGGGCTTCATACCTTTCTTACTGGTACAAATGTTCACAATGAATAAAACTTACAGTCTGGAAAAAAATGAAATAAACTTTAAATGTCAATTCTGTTCAAAATTTGTCTGTGGGTCCTTACTTTCTACATGACAAAATAGAAACCCGGATCCTGGTGTTTACAATGTTCTATCCGGTTCCTATTAAAGGCCCGCCTGCTTGGGTGTGTGGCCTTGCAGTGATACACGGCCTGCCACACAGAGGGCCATGCTTAGTTGAATGCTCTGCAATGGCCATCTTGAAATTCTTTGTCATTTTTTTACAAGGGGCCCCATCTTTTAATTTCGCACTGGCCCCCCACAATTATGTCACTGGGCCTGTTCATCAGACTTTCTTTATCAAGAGAAGTAACAGTTTAATGATTCAGAAGAGAACAATGCGGACAGCAACAATTTGGATTGCTGTGCCAGGTGAGGGTCTCCGAGGCAGGGGTTAGATGGTTAGGAAACCACACCATGAGAATTAGAAATGGTTAGCCTGGGGATGTGGAGAGCCAGGGGACACTTAGCCAATGTTCACTGAGTACCTTTAGCACTCTTCTAGGCTCCAGGAATAGAGCTGTGAACAAAGCAGGCCAAGTCCCTTCTCTTCTGAGCTTTAGTGCCATTCAGGGCAGACCCACAACAAACCAGCAATGACTGGTGTTAGGTAGGGCTCTGAAGAAAAGTAAAGCAAAGTAAGGGAGCCAGAAAAGGCTAGAGGAGGGGCCATACTACTTGATTTAGGACCCAATGGAAATGTGCAAGATGTAAACACATACACAGACAATTACACTACACAGTGAACTTTGCCATGGAGAGGCTCTGTGGGAGCTTAAATGAAGAGTAACCTGCCCAGCCTGGAGTAGACAGAGGAAGGGCTTGGGAGGGGCTGGCATCTAGTTAATTTTGAATCACTTCTTTATCTCTCCCCACAACCCCTGCACCAGCAGAAACCACATCCTATTGATTTTCCTTTCCACTCCCACTACAGTGGACTAGCTTGGGTCTTCATTTCCCCTGAATAATTTCAATAAACTTGATCTAGTCTTTTCTTTTCATGCTATACCCTCTACCTTGGGCTTTAGCCTAAATCTTTTTCACTAACTTTAACCCCTTCCTTGAACTTCCAATCTGAATATCCAACTGCCTTTGTTCCTGAGGACTTGTAGCATCTGACGGAGGGTAAGGTTTGCCAATTTTCCAGCTGGCCCCAGATGCTGTTCCTATCATTCCAAGGTGCCTGTGATCAAGGTGAGGACACTGAGGCACAGATGGATGGAGAGGACAAGACAATGACAATACACAATGAACTTTGGTATGAAGAGGCAAATAAGAGCTTAACATTCCTAATATACACTGAGTGGCCAGAGTATTATGATCTTTGAATGTAAAATAATCTGTCCACTCAGTGTATATCTATATAATAAAATGCTAATATGCAAATTGTCCACTAGACCAGGAGTTTGACCAGCAGGCAGGCTGGCCAACTGCCCATGTTCCCCTCCTGGCCAGACCCCACCCATACACAAATTCATGTACCAGGCCTCTAATATATATATATATATATATATATATATATATATATATATATATATATATATATATATATATATATATTATATAGTGTGTATATATAAATATATATATATATATATATATATATAGTATAATATATATAGTATAATATATATATTATACTGAGTGGCCAGATTATTCAGAGATTATAATAATCTGGCCATTCAGTGTATAAACCCCCAATTATTATGCCTCAGAAAGATGAGTAGCTTGTCCTCACTCACACAGCTATTAAGTGGTAGAGCTGGGATTCAGCACCAAAACCTTTTGGTGGTACCTAATGGATGATATTGCCATAGAGAAAAGAGTGATATCCTTATGTCTAAGTCAAGTTGGTGCTTAACACAACACCTGAGACAGTGCGCTGAACTAGTAGTATAGCCACACAGATGGGAAGAAGTATTTTTAAAAATGTCTCCCCCACATGAATCTTTATAAGAGTTTTATGTTAAACACGCCATGTGAGAGTTGCTTTTTAAAGGACTCTTCCTATAAAGCAAGTAAATGATTTTGTTTCTGAACATGAACAATGTACCCTTATTTATCTACATTTGCTGGAGTAAAAAATACATTGTCTGAGGCCTCACAGGGTAGAAAGTAAGGATCAGATACCAATGGGGCCCAAAGTCCCCTCATTCTACAGAACAGTGGTTCCCAAAATGTGGGCTCAGCCAGGAACTTCAGAAAATTGAGCCTACTTGTTAAGCATACAGATTCCTGGGCTCCCAAGTCTAGAGAAATAAAATTACTAGAGTCTGGAAGGGGAGTCAAAGGGAGGGGGTGTCTGTAATTTTAAACCAACAACAACAACAACAATAAAATAAAACAAAACAAAACAAAAAACAAAGAAACCCAGAGTGTGTCTGGTGGGCAGCCAGGTATGATAACTTGTTTATTTTTGTGAAAATTGTCATTATTGTCCTTGTCTGTAAGCAAAATCATCCTCAGTAGCATTCTTTACCCAGATCAGCTTACTGATTTGTAAACATTTGGGAACAGTGGGAATGTAAAGTATTACCAGGAAATCTCAACCCTGGGTTTGCTCTTCAGCAATTGCTGGCTTTTAAAGGGCGACACATTTAGCATCCTAATCAACAAGGCATCCATCAGGCACCTACCCAGACCTTTCCTAGGTTCCTAACACTCATTAAGCAGCTCAAGCCATGTGTTCTTAAGTAAGTGTGTTCAGAGGCAGGCCTTTGACATTTTAATCTCATTAGTACATGGAAGCCCTAAGAAGCAGCAGCCTCGGCAGCCCTTTGCTTCTATGGGGTGAAATCCTCCAGAGCCTGAGACTGGGCCCCCCATTCCTCTGCCATTGCCCACCCATCCTCTCCATCTCTGCAACCTCTCATGGGCCCCAGGGAGTGAGTCTGAGAGATCAGAGCTTGAGGACTTCCAGGGAGCTGGCTGCAGATAACCGGATAAACCAGCCCAGGTAATCAGGCTGCCTGCAGCCCAGAACTGATATTGAATTATCTACCCTCACTTGACTTGTTGAGCTGGCATTGGCCATAGGCACTGCTCCCCGAATGTAACTGTCTGGGTCCCCTCCCCCATCAGTACTCTTGATAGAAGCCAGACAGGCTGTGGGGCCTTGGGAAGGGAGCATCCACAGGCAACCTTCCCAGCACAAAGCCCTCATTGTGGGAGGAAGAAGGCATGGGGAGGCAGAGGGAATGCTTATCTTTTGTCAAGACCAGCCAGCTGAAGGGACTCCAGCAAAAATAACTTTAAACACTAAAATATGGGGGAATATGCAAACTATGTGACTATGACCACCTTCTTCCCTTGGGCAGAAAGAGTTGGGCTTTCTTTGCAAATGTCTATAGACACACACACACACACACACACACACACACACATTAACACATATGCACATTTATGATTCTGCTCAAATAATGAGGCAAATGTAAAACAGACTCCTCCATCCATCCAGTTGTTAGAAGTAAGGCAAGCCCCCAAAGTCAGGGGTTCTGTAAAACATACTCGGGAGCCAGGCAGCAAGGCAAACATCTTGACTTCTACATAGAAGGGTGCATATACATGGTCTGAAAATGTGCACACTGAGCAGGTGGGCTGCTCAGGTTTATAACCCCTGACACACATGATGTGTCCTTTGCTCTTGATTGGAGCTCAGGTACACAGTCTTTTGAGATTGGCTAATTCAAAGGGAGAGGTTGGCCTTTGCTGTTTCAAGATGGCGGCCCCCCAGGGGAGCTGCAAGCCATGCGGCCAACGTGGTGGCTGTATAAATTGTTCTTTCACAGAAAAGATGACTTGTTTATTCTCGCAATTCTCCCTTTTTCTTTATTTAAACTCTTTTCTTCAAACTCGGCTGACATCCATTGACTTTCCTGCGCTACAGTGTCTAGGAGGAGACTAATTTGCTATTTGGTCAATGTGGTTTCAATTAACCCTTGGATAAGACATGGGGTGATGTGAATCCCATCACGGTAGCTCCTAATCAAAGGGGTCAAGTGTACTCCATTGCTCTAGTGCATCAGAGAAAGGATCCTCCATCCCAGGCTCCAGCTCACTTGTCACTAAAGCTGTCAGTGCCTTAGGCCTCAGTGACAGTCCATCTGCTGTGTTGTCAGGGATGAATGTGTACCACTGGCTCCAACATTACACATGTTCCTTCTTTTTCCACCAGAATCATATCCAAGGCCAACCTACTCTCCCAGGTCATCCTGCTGTTGCCATCTAGCTGTTCACTATCCCTTTAACTGTGTCTTGAGTGTAGTTAACGGATCTTTGCTGGTTCTAGAAAATATAACTAATCCACCACATTCTTGTTCACAGTGGGCCACCAACACAGGACAGACTCAAACTCTGCAGCAATCTGATTTCTAGCCTTAAACTCCTTGGCACTCCTCCTGGAACCCTAATGGGATCTGTGTGTATATGGGGATCAAAGGAGCCCCCTAGACTCTCTCTCTTCTTCCTAGTCTGTCTGTCCATTGAAAAAGGTTTACGATATGCCAAAGTGAAAGGGATAGCCAATTATATCAGAACACAAGTTCCATTCCATTTGCTGGGAAAGGCCACAAGTTAGGGTCCTCCATGACACCATCAGACATTAGCACAGGGTACTGACAGTGCAGCATGATGGGCTTCTGAGGATACTCAGCCATTTACGCATCCAGATACATTTCTCATAAACGCAGACACTGTTCCCCAACCTCCTCCCCCTTTAGAGGCAGGAAGATGTTGGAGGATGGGCCAGATCGGTTTTTTTTTTTGTTTTGTTTTGTGTTTTTTTTTTTTTTGTTTTGTTTTGTTTTTTGTGCGTGTGTGTGTGTGTGTGTGTGTGTGTGTGTGTTTGGGGGGGGGTGTGTGTTGGAGGGGGACCTTGCTCTTTACCTCTGTTGGAAGGAAACAACAGGGCCAGAGTCTTACAGGAAGTGTTACTCCAGGAGGTTTCCTCCTATACAAGTCAAGCACACATTCCATCCCATTACTGTCTGAGATCCATCCAAATGGGAATAGGATCACTTGGGCCTCTAGCCTTCCTGCCACACAAGCGTAACAGTCACTTTTATTCAGGGCATGTACAGAATATTTAATCCATTCCAACCAGGCATTTGTTCCCTTATATCCTACTTCTATTTGCATGGTGGTGGCAGTGGCCTAGGGGATCTTGTCCTGTCATATCTACTCATAAATCTAGTCCTAGCCAACCTTTTGACCTACAGGCTGAAATATCCAAGTCATTCAAGTTATCTATAACCAATAATTTAACTGGGTAAGCATGATCCAGATTGTATACATTTCTCCAGCCCACATTGTAAGCCCCTGCAGTTTGCCAGATTCCTTAAGCAAACAGAGCCAAGTACTTGATGGTTATTAAGATATCTCAGTTTTCAGTATCAGTTTCAAGGGATATGTCCTCATATGGCTGTCCAAGTTGAGGTGCGTCTGCCCTTAACCCGTGTGTGATGAGTATATATAAACTGCTACATTCTTCCTTAGAGATACATCACCTAAAGTTAGTGTTACTGTTTCTGTTACTGGCCCTTCGGGCCAGCCCTTCCCTAAGCCACTTTCCTGAGATGTCAGGCCAGCTATTGGTGATAAAATGTAATTTATAATATTTCTTGGCCCAACAGGTCCTCAGGTTTGGCCCAGAGTACTTTCTCATTTGATCTCTTAGTCTTGGTAAATTCAAAAGACCCTTCTTTGCCTTATTGGATATTAAAGGCTTTATTTAGGTTCTGAGACCAGGGAACTGCTTCCCTAATTCCTTTAATGATTAACTTCCTAAGGTTTCTTATGTACCCTCTATGGTCCATGCTGTTATGGTCCCACTGGGGCTCCTGATTTGGAAATTTTACCTCTGCTGGAAGTGCCCCAGGGCCAGTCGGGTGCTCTTGTTCCCAAACCACCATAGCTGACCTTCGAATCATTGCTATCTCTTCTCCCAAGAATAGGATTCCTAAAATGGACATTAATTTGGTCCACATATTTACTTGTGGGCCTAGAAACTGATCTAATTGGCTAGCTATACTCTGTGGGTCCTCTCTCTCTCTCTCTCTCTCTCTCTCTCTCTCTCTCTCTCTCTCTCTCTTCCTCTCTCCCTCTTTTTACTGCTCCAACTTCTTTTATAGCCTAGAAAAGCTGGTTTCTGGTGGCGTGGTGGCCAAAGGACCTTTTGGAGCCCGAGGGGAGGCTGGGATTATAAATCACCATCTTTGCTGTTCCCTCACATCATCCCTGGGTCAAATAGGGAGGGGAAGGCAGAATAAGGGTCTCATTCCTGTCTGCCCTTGTTCTCTTTAAGATTTTTACTGAAAAGCTTTATATCTTAACAACTTTGATATTTTTTAAAGCCAATTATTACCTAAAGCATTTTATTGACTAAATTTGTAATAGGGATTTGAATTATGCTGTTAACTATGATTTCCCTTTCTGTTCAAAGAAAGGACATGCTAATCTGGCTTGGATTCCTATGCCTCCAGAAACACCTTTGGAATGTGGTCCATCCTCTTTCAAGAACTGCCCATTCTCTTGCTGCATGCCCCAAGGTCAGCCTTAGACTACCTCCTCTGGCCTGTGTGGGTTTGTGACATCACAAGCAGACTCGGGCCACCCACTTTCATCCAGGTCCCATTCTGGTCCCCATTCCACTCCCATTCTGGTCCCATTCCAGTCCCATTCTGGTCCCACCCAAATTAATACCAATGCTGACAACTGGATATTTAATGGACATGATGCTGGGCAGGATTTGGCAAATTTCTTTGCCTTGCCCAGTTTGATAAGTACTTGCCTCCCTTTCTACCACTTGGAAACCTCAGGCTTTTTTTCTTTCCCCTCCTGATTTTTGGGGAAGGAAATGTTTTGCTAACTATAAGCAGTCTTAGAACTGGCTGGCCTTTGTTTTAAACTCCCCTGGATTGCAACCTTTACAGATTTTATACTTTTAAATTAATCTTAGAATCTTAACATTTTAACCCAGCACAGCAAAATCATAAATCAGGGAAGAGCAAATTAAAGTTCCTAAAAGTTAGCCAAAATTGTATCACAGACATACAGAAATTTCACTAGCTAAGTTAACAAATTAAACCAAAAAAACAGACAAAACATCAACATACACTCTCATACATGCACGTGCAATACTAAAAGTTTATACCAAGAGCAATGTCTCTGTCCCTGGTTCAGGAACTTGCCTCCCCAGAACCTCAGCATTCTCCCAATGGACTATTTCAGGAGAATGTATTCCCTAAGCCTAAAATTTTTGCTTCCCATCCTCATAAGGTCTATTGTGACTATGTACTCAATCTACCATGTTGGAGGTTTTTCATACTCCCGAGATCTGCTTCATTCCTCTCTGGCTTCTTCCCTTGTAGGAGAACGGAACTACAGATCAGAATTCCACACTCACTTTATGTGCAAGATAATCCCAGTCACATATACCCAACCTTTGAGGACACCCAGTCACCAAAGTAGTACTTAGTCCATTTCCTACCTTGGCTCATGCATGAGGTTACCGGATTGCCACAGATCCTTGCTTGGGCCCTTCCTGCATTTCTGGCTGACTCTAGATTCTGAGCTTGTATTCAGCCTAGGGGTAATGGCTGTCCCTCCTCACTGAGGTTGCTGCAACGTGGCAGCGGGGTGCACCACCTCAGGAAAAGGGTCCATTTTTCCCTGTGGTGACAGATGGTATCCCGGATGAGCCCCCAAACTGTTAGAAATAAGGTGAGGCCCCCAAGTCAGGGGTCCTGGTAGAATATAAAACTCAGGAGCCAGACAGCAAGGCAAACATCTTGACTCCTACATGGAAGGTCGAGCACACATTGTCTGGAAACATGTGCACACTGAGCAGGCAGGCTTCTTCGGTTTATAACCCCCGATGCATGTGACCTGTCCTTTGCTCCTGATTGGAGCTCAGGTGCACAATCTTTCGCAATTGGCTAATTCAAAGGGAGAGATTGGCCTTTGCTATTTCAAGATGGTGGTACCCAGGTGAGCTGCAAGCCATGTGGCCAACATGGCATCTATTAAGTCATGCAGTCCAAAATGGTGGTTATCTAAATTGTTTTTTGATAGGAAAGATGACTTGTTTATACTCACACAGTAACTTCATTCAAATGTTAACTTAGTGTCTACCATGGGCCACACATATGCTGGAGGAAGCAGCAATCATCTAGATCAGAGGGCTTTAACTGGAGGGACATATTGCTGCTCAAAAAACCCAGAACCTGTATGTTGGCTTACCAAACACTGTCTATAACTGAATCAATGTCAGACACATCATATCTAGTGGCTGTTAGGATGAATACACATTGAATTCAAACATCACCGAACCCATAGCAAGTTCCTGTCATTATATATTTCCTCAACCAATGAAAGCTGAGAGTATACTAGTAAGTACTAATCACTGGGAGATTTGGACATGCTCTCAACAACAAGAAGTGCAGACTCATCATATGTGGTTTCATGAGTGGAGATGAAGGCAACCACAACCACAGTAAGTAGCTAAGTCACTTACTGGATGTCAGAGATTATTCTAAGTGCTTTATTTGTAACCCCCACAACAAATCATGAGCTGGACTTTGCCATTCTTCCATTTTGCAGATGATAAGACTGACCACAGTTTGATCAAGATCACATGCAGTAGGGGAAAAGCTGGGATTCACTCAGAAAATGCAGCTGCTGAGTCAGTGTTTTAATTACTCTTGTCATGGTAGGAAGGCTCATTCCCTCCAAACACTCTCATTTTAAAGACGAGGAGACTGAGACATAGAGAGGCCCTGGATTGTGCTCAGAGTCACATGGCAAGTGCTTAAGGGAGCTGGGTATTCTAGTCTGGGTGAGGTTTAAATAAACCAGACTTCACCCCAAAGTTAAAATCAAAATAATATGGGCTTGGGACAAAGGAAAGGCATAGACAGTCTAAAGCTCCAAGTAAAACAGATGCTGATTTCTTCTACAATCTAGAAAAGAGTTTCCTTTTCCTGGGTTATTACTTTGTCTAGGATTCCTTGGGAGAAATTCTTGACACCTGGGAAGGGAAGCACAGGTACTGGGACTCACAGCTCCTAGATACATTATTTTAGGCATAAAGCAGTCCAGCTCTTTCCTACCTTAAACAGACATAATTTCTCTCTGATTAGCATCTCAAAGCCAGGAAACCCTAGGATTAAGGACCCTGCCCCTCTGAGCAAGTGGCATCCAATTACCTCCCAATGACTTGTCCCTGGTTGCTGCGCCAGATTGAGAGTTTGGCTCAGGAAGTCACTGTTTGTTGGACGACAGGTTCTGTGGAGGCAGCAGGAGGCAGTGGAAAGATTTTGGAGTCTGCCAGTCTTGGATGGGCATTCTGGACACACTGGCTGTGTGACCATGGACAAGTTTCCTAGCTACTCTGGGCACCAGTTTCTGAATCTATAAATTGAGGGTTATGCCTTCCTTGTTTATGAGTCAAGATATGAAAACTACATGGCACAGTTTTGTTCTGAAAATTGATACTCTATGAATAGATAAGTGTTTCCAAAACCTTTTATTGTAGAAGAACCACTTCTTTTTTTCCTAAAGAACATTTAAAGTAAAACTCTAATGTCTCAGAGATAAGATAGCCTCTGGGTCAGTGGGGATTTAGGATCCTTCTATTTTGCCTCCTTTCCTCCCACAGTGACCTTGAGTTCTTCTAGGGAACACAATTTAACTAGGTAACTACCAGTCTCCTTTCAACTGCAATTAAGGAAAAAAAAAAAAAAAAGAAAAGAAAAGAAAGAAAGAAAGAAAGAAAGAAAGAAAGAAAGAAAGGAGAAAAGGAAGTGAGGGAGGGAGGAGGAGAGAAAAGGATACTCTTGTCTGTCTTAACCAGGAGAAGAACTGACTGGTCAAGTGCCTTTACCAAGACGAACTTGGTTTCTACCCTCATGGGCATACACATAGAGAACGCAGGCCAGAAACAGGTAACTTAAAGATTAAAATGCGATTAAAAAAAAAAAAAAAGGTAGGGTGGGTTCCCTGGCCACTTTGCCTCAGTAGTTAAAGCACTGTCCCCAAGACCAAAGGGTCAAGGGTTTGATTCCCAGTCAAGGGCATATACCTCGGGTGCAGGCTCCATCCCTAGCCCAGTCGGGTCATGTGTGGGAGTCAACCAATCAGTGTTTCTCTCACATTGATGTTTCTCTCTCTCTCTCTTCACCCTCTCCTTCCCTCTCTCTCTCTCTCAAAAAATAAATAAATAAATAAATAAATGGGAAAAATATTCTTAAGTGAGGATTAAAATAAAAGGGGTGGGGTCTGTGGGAACACAAAGCCGGGGATCAGGGGAGTTGGGGCCTGGAAGATGAGAGAAGATGGCTGCTGGGACCAGCTGAATAGGGATAGTACAGAGAGAAGATTTTGGATTTGGGAAGTTTGGACTTGGTGACCAATTGGACACAGGGCCATGATAGTGTGGACGAAAGGTGCCACATGCTGACCTGACAAGTTCAGGGAAGGCCTGCATGACAATCGTGCAAACTCTGTGACCTAAAGTAACCAGAAAGGATGGTCTGAAATTAAACTTTAACTAAAAACAGTTATGGTGGGCAGTTATATCCTAGACCAGTATCTTCACTCCCAAGGTCCACCTTTACCTTAACTGAGTCTATCTGTCTTTTTGCATCTATGATAACATATCTATGAGATATCTGATTAACTTGTAACTTCCCTTTTTCTGGAGCCCCTGGGGCACAACCAAATGTGGTGGGCACCAGGACAGATGCCACAAATTCCTTCATTATCATGTTCATTGTTCTTGCACCCACCTAAGTATGTGTCCATCATTTTACTTTTTATCCAATCCCAGCAGTTTCCTCTGCTTTGCTTTATCCCACCTCCTTGATCTATCACCAATGAATGTCATGTAACCTGCCTATGTCCCTCCTTTGATGGCAATGTATAAATACAAATGTAACCCACCATTTTCCAGAGCATTATCTCAATTCATTGAGGTTCTCCTTCCCGGCATATGTCGACAGTTTTGGCTCAAATAAACTCACAAAAATTCTTTACTGGTTTCAATGTTTTTTTTTTTTTTTTTTTACATTAACAATAGAGAAGGAGCTCTTAAGGATGGCACCCAGGTTGCTGGTCTAAAAGCCAGGTGTGAAGCTGAGAGAAGCAGATGCAAAGAACATGATTCAGCTCACTCCATTGTCAGCAATTGCACTGGATCCAATGCGCACCCCTGGCCCACAGCTCACCCAGCTGCCCGTCCTCCCCAGGGAGATAGAGGCAGGAGGATCTGACTGCTGCCACCCCCCACGACAAGCACTAAGGTCGGGAGAACTCTCTGTGGCCTACAAAGACCTCTGCAGGCAGAAGCAATGCTGTAAAGCACAGCGGCTGTTTGCAGTACATCAATAATAGATGTGCTGGGCTCCCTGGGAAATATTCACCCAGCCAGAGCGGTGGAGCTCCAATACCCGGGAACGGATCCTGAGCCTTACCTCAAACAGCCCTGACTGCTGAAAAGGAAGCAGCAGCAGCCCCGCCCTTCCTGATGCAGCTGGGAAAACAGGTGCAGGTAGCCTTGCTCAGGAGCATAAGGATCGCGGTCAGCTGGGAAACACTGGGAACAGGAACTCGGATAAAGGCCTCGGGAGGTAACTGCTTGAAGCTGCCAACAAATGCTGGTGCTTACCACCTGCAACCCCTCTGAGGCCCACTGCCTGTATTAACACTGAATCCCGGTGCTATGAAGCCGGGCACATGTTACAGATAATGGTGCTGAGACACAGACATACTAAGGCAACTTGTCCAAGGAACGAGCTAGATGTGATAGAGCTGGGATTCAAACCCAGGCACTCTGGCTCCATTGTGTGTGATCTCAAACAAGTTGCCTTTGCTGCCTCCCACTGCCTTTTCCAAAAACAGTCAAGGGAGGGGGCAAATAGCAGAAAAGAGCCTACACTTAACTGCCAGAGCCACACTTGCATAGCGCCAATGCTGTGTGTACTCTCTGTCTCCAGCCTCTGCTGAACATTCTGGATTCTTCTCATCAAGTACAGTAGCCATTCCTTCATTATTAACTATCTACTGAGCACACACTGGGGCCAGCCCCTGAGCATGCATTTGGGCCTCACAGAATGCACATAAAACCTCCCTCCCTCGGGAACAGGGCTTCAGAGCTACCAACCAGTCTCAGGCAATTCTCTAGGATGGAATTGTCACAAAAAAAAAAAAACACAAACCAAACAAAACAAACACACATACACACACACATACACACACACACACACACACACACACACAAAACAAAAAAACGTTCTGAGAAGCAAAGGGATTAATAGACAAGCAAATAAGTTTGGGAAAAACCTTAGGCTAGAGCCCTCACTGCAGGACTTCTCGGAGCCTTTAGACTTCTAGTGGCAATGGTATCCACCAATACTTCTCAGATCACTCAAAAGGAAACCCTGCTCCTTAAAACAAGTTTTCGTAGGCGGATTTGTCCCAGAACAAGGTTTGGGACATTTTATCCTAGGATAACAACTGCTAGGTCAAATAGAATTGGATTTCATTTTTTTTTTTTTTAATTTAAAAGTACACCTTAACTTGTCACTTCATCTTTAAAGTTTAGAAGTCATAGAAGCAGTAAAAATCCACTATGTCAAATTTGGGCCTGACTGTGACCCCTCTAGCCACTGGCAGGACAGGGAGGCTGGGAGCTCTGATCTTACTCATCACTCCAGCTCCACCCTCAGCCAGGCCTGGATCAGAGAGGATCTCTCTCTGAGAGTTGTTTTTAAGGACAGCACAGTGAGTGCGGTAAACAAAACCCTGGCACCGCGTGGGCATGCAGAGCTGTGTCTGCCTCTCTTATCTGTCTCCATGGTTACAGACACTCCCTGCCCAAAGGGATCTCTGGCAATGTCCCCCATCCCCTGTGCTGCACACTGCGTGTCTGGGTGCACAGCAGGCCATTCCCCACCTGTCTCAGTCCACCTCTCTGGATCCTCTCCTGCTCTCCCATCTACTTTCCCTCACCTTGAACCTGCAGAACCACAGACAGCTTTCAGAGGCAACAGGGCTTCTTTCAAAGGAGGGTCCTGCCTGCTGAGTCCTCAGCAATCTGACCTGCTGGGTTCCCTTTCTCTCTTCTTAAAATATTCATTTTTATTAATTTCAGAGAGGAAGGGAGAGGGAGAGAGAGAGATAGAAACATTAGTGATGAGAAAGAATCATTGATCAGCTGCTTCCTGCACACTCCCTACTGGGGTTCGAGCCCACCACCTGGGCATGTGCCCTAACCAGGAATCCAACCATGATTTCCTGGTTCATAGGTCAATGCTCAACCACTGAGCCATGCTGGCTGGGCTGGTCTCCCTTTCTTTAATTCTTAGCACAAACCTCTAGGCCCCTATAAAACTGTCTCCGAGGCTGCCCTAGCTCCCCACCCCCAAGGTTGGGCTAGAAGCCCCTCCTGGGGGCCTGGGCTATTACATCCTGAGCCATAGGGTCTCCCTGTGAGGTGGACATATGTCCTGAGTGAAGACGCCTCTTGTATTTTGTGCTGCGGGCTAACGTCGAAAGAGATGCCACTGCTGTTATGTAACCCGCCTATTTAAGATAGTGCCAGGCCCTGTGTGAGCCCTTAAACCCCACAGGACAGTCGCCTGCGCTGTGAAGCTCTGCCTGGCAGGAATGAGCGGCTGCCTGCTGTCCTTGTGCCTCAGAGGCTGGCAGCCCTGGCTCCCGTGGGAGAGTTCGGCTGAAGGGACTCACATTTTTGTAACAAGATAAAAGCACAAGGCCAGAACCAAAGCATGCCTTGTTGGATCTTCCACTCCCAGTGTGCTTTCTTCACAGTTTCCTAACTTCTACAACCATAAAATGGCTTTGGCACGAAAGTTGTTTCGCACAAACGAAAACACGATTGAGTGTGAGGTGCTTCCGGAGCTCTGGGGGGATATGGATCAAGCAGAAGAGGCAGGAAGGAGGAGGGAGGGGTCCGGGGAGCTGGAGCCAGGCCCCTGCAGAAGTGTCTGGGCCTCCCACTGAACCCGTCTGTGGGTGGAAAAACAATCGCTCTCCTTGGACCAAAAGCACAGGGCTGTCTCCCAGAGATTAAGGTGCCAGATGAAGCCTACTCAACCGAATGCACCATCCAGCTCGAGTTTGGCAACAGGAAGACACAGAATCGGCAGGCGACCTAGAGGCTTCTTCCCAGCTCTGCTCCTAACCCCCTTCTCTGGGCCTCAGATTCCTCATCTTCAAATGGGAGGCTTAGATTAAATCAGTGGCTCTTAAGTTTTTGAACTCTGAGTCATATATAGCACAGATGTAACTCAAGTTTCACTTCACAGTGCTTACCCTTGCTATTCTTTTTATTAATTTTTAAATATATTTTTATATATTGATTGATTTTAGAGAGAAAGGGAGGAGAGAGAGATAGAAGCATCAATGATGAGAGAGAATCATTGATCTACTGTCTTCTGCATGCTCCACACTGGGGATCGAGCCCACAACTGGGCATGTGCCCTGACTGGGAATGGAACTGTGACTGTATGGTTCATAGGTCAATGCTCAACCACTGAGCCATGCCAGTTGGGCTCTTTTCATTCACTTTATGAACTTTTATTGAAACACCACATTAGTAGAGTGTACATGTCATAAATGAAGAGTTTAATAAATCTTGATAAATTGAAAACCAGCTCTCAGATCCAAGGACAGAGCCCTACCAGTACCTTGACGACCCCTTCCATTCTCTCCCAGGTACCCACTCACCCCCAAAGGCAATCGTTACCCTGACTTCTAACAGCTTAGGTTAGTTTTGTCTGTTTTTGTACTTTACATAAATAGTTGTAAAGTTTCTTCATGCCTGGCCTTTCTTTCAGCAGTCTGTTTGTGAGGGTCACTGATATTGCAGTGTGCAGGATTTTAATGGGTGGGTGTACCACAACTTGTCTATTCTACTGCTGATGCCATGTTTTGGAAGACATGTGTGTGCCTGTATCATGGGTGTCTATCTGGGAATGGAATTGCTGGTAGGCATATGCTGAGCTTTAGTTGATGCTGCCAGAAATTTTCCTATGTCATGATACCAAATTACACTTCAACCTATAATGTATGAGAGTCCCAGCTGCATTACATCTTTGCCAACACTAGGTACTGTCCATCTTTTTCATTTTAGCCATTCTCATGGGTATGTAGTGGCATTTAAATGTGGGTTTAATTAGCAATTCTCTGATAACTAATGTTTTCATGTGTTTATTGGCTATTTGGATATCACATTTGTGAAGTAACTGTTTGAGCTTTTCACCCATTTTTCTATTAGATTAGCTTTTCCTTACTGATTTGTAGGAGCTTATTCAACAAATTATATATATTTTT
Organism: Pipistrellus hanaki; assembly: GCF_964339955.1. Classification (NCBI taxonomy): domain Eukaryota; kingdom Metazoa; phylum Chordata; class Mammalia; order Chiroptera; family Vespertilionidae; genus Pipistrellus; species Pipistrellus hanaki. The sequence goes on along the minus strand of NC_140511.1, from coordinate 38,751,284 downwards.
GATATATATTTCAAATATGACCTTTGTTGAATATATATAATGTAATATATATATATATATATATATATATATATATATAATATATGTGTGTGTGTGTGTGTGTGTATAGTTATTGATTTCAGAGAGGAAGGGAGAGGAATAAAGAAATAGAAACATCAATGATGAGAAAGATAGAATCATTGATTGGCTGCCTCCTACAACCCCCGCCCCGCCCAGGGATGGAGACCACAACCTGAGCATGTGCCCTGACTAGGAAAATAACCATGACCTCCTGTTTCATGGGTTGACAATCACTGAGCCTCACTGGATGGGCTGATGATGCCTCTTTGAAGGAGACATGGAGACATGTACAATATTAGAAAGAAGGTGCATAGGGCAGGGACTGCTCTTGAAACCAAACTATGAAAAGGTATTGGAGAAACAAAGAATAAGAAAAAAAATCTCAAAAAGAGACTTGGTCTCTGTCTTCAACCATGTTTTGGGCTATCTAATGAAGAAGAAAGAGGCTTGGCAAGATGTGAGAAGTGGATTTCAAATCCTGAATATAGGAGATCTTTAAAAAAGAATCTTTAATGTGGGGAGAGACCAAGATTCTCATCAACCCCTGGATATTTCCAAGCACAAACCAAGTATCTATAATCTACATCTATCTATCCATCCATCCATCCATCCATCCATCCATCTATGGAATGGTCCATGCCAATAAGACCCTGAAAGATCCTGAAAGACTCTAAAAGATTCTAAGATTCCACAAGCTTTAAAATGTACTAAAATCTTATAGGGTAGACAAGCAGTAATCTTGTACTCCCTGCTCATTATTCTTAGGGGGGAGATGCATTATAAAATAAGTAGAGATAAAGCCTACCTATTAATGCATGTTTTAGAAGGAGGCAGAGAAAAAAGCACCCAGACCATTAACTTAAATCAGGAATACTTTCTGAGGTGTAAAAAAAATCAACTCACTTTTCTTTAAATCTTCTTAAAAGGGTCTAAGAATAGTCCTTCAAATAATCCTTGAAGTATGCAATTTTAATTTGGACACATGGTAATTTCAGTCTACCTGTTGAAAGAGACAAGAGAGAAATCAGTCACTTTTGATGAGATGCTGTTCTGACAAGATTCAGAGAAGATTCAGGCAGCAGGAGGCTAGAGGAGGGGCTGGCAGTAGCAGCAGCAGTCGCTTTGTCCCCAGGCCAAAGACTGGACTGGGAACCCTCAGAGAAAAGGCAGTTAAGGGAGTGATCACAGTATCTGGCACCTAACAAATGCTCAATAAGCACTGAATGAGTGAATAAGAAAGGATGGATTAATAATTGAGGGAGACTTCTCATCAACCTTGGATACAGGGAGCTACCCTATAGCTCTTCTATTTGACTCTTACAGAGAAACAGAATTTCCAGGCCCTGGGCATATTATGAAAAGCAGCAAAGAGAAATGTTCTGGATGCGGAGGAGAGAAGGAGGGCTTTGGAGCCAGCTACATCTATGTTCAAACCCTAGATCTACCAGTGACACCTGCAGACCCTGTGCTAGCTTATTGACTTATGGTTGCTGTTCTTCTTCAGTTGAACACGCAGCCCACTCATTAATTAGTTGCCCTTTTTCTTTTCAAATACAAGCATTTAAGGTCATCAATTTCCCCTAAGTGCTATCTTGGCTACATTCCACCACTTTACTATTTGCTATTTTTATTATTAAATTTTAAGTGTTTTATAATTTCTATTATCACTTCTTTTTAATTTGATCCATGAGTTAGAAATGTTTTTGTAAGTCTCCCCTCTTCCCCCTCTCTTCCTCTCCCTCCCTTCCTCCCTCCCTCCCTCCCTCCCCCTCTTCCTCTCTCCCTCCCTCAACTTGTCTATTCTACAAGGCCTAGTGCATGACATTCATGCACTGGGGGTGAGGGGGTCCCTCAGCCTAGCCTGCGCCCTCTCACAATCTGGGATCCTTCTGGGGATGTCTGTCTGCCAGCAGAGAGCTAGCCTAATCCAGCAGGCAGACATCCCCCGAGGTCCTTAGCACTGCCCAGGAGGCAGGAGAGGCTCCAGCCACCTCTGCTGCACTCACCAGCCATGGCTTCTGACTGAGAGGCACTCCCATGATGGGAGCGCACTGACCACTAGGAAGCAGCTCCTATGTTGAGTGTCTGCCTCTGGTGGCCATTCCACAGTTTAGTTGATTTGCATATTAGCCTTTTATTATATAGAGATATATGTAATATATATATATATCTTTCTCATACTGATTTCTACCTTAACTGTACTGTGATGTGAGACTGTGGTCTATTGGATACTGATCCCTTGAAATTCATTGACATTATTTTATAGTCTAGGATGCAGTCCATTGTTGTGATTGCTTCACTATTCCTGGAAAGAATGTGCATTGTCCAGTTGTTGGGTGTAATCCTGGCCTAGTGTTTTTAACCCTACCCCCACCCCACACCTCCACTTCCCTATCTGTTAAAAGATATGTAATACATGCGAGTTCCCTCTGCCATTTAGAATGACATTTACTGATGCAGAGGCTGTGCACACAAAAACAGAGAGAGGTATACAAGAAAGAGAGCTGGGTGTGCTATTTCTTGTATATAACAATATTAATAATAATGCCCTAAATTTGTAGAGCATTCAAAAGTTTCCAAAGGATGACCACATGTGCCATTTGGTTTCTTGCACTCAATGAACCCCTGAGGATCACCCAGACAGGCAGAGGTGAGGACTCACCAGGAGAAGGGATATGTAACCGTTGGTGTGATTACTACCTCAGTTCTCTGAGCCAGAGCCCCAAGTTCCTCCTCAACTTTTCCCCCCTCACCTCTCACATCGCTCAGTTCAGTCTACTGACTGTCTTACAAATCCATCCTCTTTACCACCCTCACTCACCCTTCATCATTTCTTCCCTGCTTTATTCCAACAGATTATTAAATGCCTACTCTTTTAAAAATGCAACTAGAAGGGATAAATCCAGACAAGAATTTTTTGGCAGTCCTGATTGCCAAAATTGAGCTGAGGATATATAAATAGGTGCCAAAATATCAGAATCTTGAAGGAAGAGTGATGTTTATGTCTATCAAATGGAGGCATGGGCTTAGAAAGTTAGAGACACGCTTCGCTGAGTTCAGATAATCTTCATCTAACCATGCTCTTCCCATAACCTGTCCTCAAGGCTCCTTCATGAAGTCTTTTCCTTCTCAGAGAGAATTCCTGAGTCATCTAAACCTCCACCTCCTCCAATCCCAAGCCCCCCTGCCAATCACTGAGGTGTGGCTCCCAAATGTTCTTTTGAAGATCATGATGACATTGTTATTGGAAATCCCAGCGCTTCCCAGCCTGGGCCACAGGGTCACAGCCTCCTTTGGAAGCTCTCCTAGGCAGCTGTAAAGTTCCCCTTTATTCCCTCCAAGAACTTTCTCTGTCTCTTTTGCTGGTTCCTTTTTCTCAGCCTCATCCTTAAATATGAAAGCATAAAGGGCTCCCTTTTCTCTCCCTCCTTAAGTTCTATGATTTAAACTGGCATTTTCATAATTTAATTAGAACTGTTTCAGTGAAGTACCATGTTTCCCTGAAAATAAGACATACTCTGAAAATAAGACCTAGCGCATGGAAAGATAAGACATCCCCTGAAAATAAGACCTAGTGCAACTTGGGGAGAAAAAATTAATATAAGACACTGTCTTATTTTCGGGGAAACAGGGTAGGCATCATCAACCACCATTTATTAAGTGTACATTAATTGCTGTGCTAAACTTTATTTCACTACACCCACATGAGGTGGGTATTCTTAATAGTCCTATTTTGCAGATGAGAAAGGAGAAACTAAGAAAAGGAATGCCACTTGGCCAAGATCACTCAGCTACTCCATGGTAGAGCTTGGACTCCAGCCACAATCTGTCTGGTTCAAAGCCTGTGCTCTCAACCACTTCATCTACTTATCTCACCCCCTAAACCCTAACCTTTGAGACTCACCATTCTCCCACAAGGTCATGGATTTCATGCTCCCATCTTTTCTTTTGGTTAATCCTCACTGGAGAATATTTTCTCCACTGCTTTTTAGAGAGAGTGGAAGGGAGAGGGAGAGACATAAAGTAAGAAACATCAGTGTGAGAGAGACACATTGATTGCTTGCCTTTTGCACACATCCATACTGAGCCAGATTTTGAGTCTGCAACAAAGGTATGTGTCCTTGATTAAGAATCGAATCTGAGACCCTTCAGTCTTCTGGCCGACGTTCCAACCTTTGAGTGAAACCGGCTAGGGCCATTTTGTTTCCCTCTTAATGAAAGGTCTTTATCTGGACTGTGTGCTGAGGAAATTATATTCATTGTTCCAGGCCCAGCTCCAATGTCCATCTTCCATATAGCTACCTACAAGCCCAGCCAGGTGAACCGTTCCCATCTCCTTGCAGGTACAAAGATATCAGATCATTCATTCATCCATCTACCAGAGAATTACATATCAAAAAACTGTTGATCCAGAAATCTACACATTAGAAATATCCAAACAAAGAAATTGTTTCCAGGATCTTTTTATGCTCCCCCTTTGAAAAAATACATCATCCTTTTGTTCAGAATTGGAAAAAAAAAATTGCCAGAGGCTGTGATGTGTGGAAAGAATGTGGTCTGCTAGGCATTTGTGAAAGCTGACTGGTCAGGGACAGCCACCCTGGGATCTGGCCAGGGAGGTTTCCAAGGTTACCAGACCAGGTCTGTCTGATTTCCCTTCCCCAAACCCCACATTTGTACATCCTAGTTACACATCTAGTGGGCTCAAAGAACTCTCTAACCTGAAAGCTTTATTGATTTTCCACCCCAACAGGCATAAAGGAACCTTGACCCCCTACTCCCACCTCCCGGAGTGTATCTGTGATATATCTCTGATGGAGCTCAGCATTTTCATCTCCCATGTGTAATCCTACATTTCAAAAAGCACCTTACATATCCATTTCATGCTCTACCTCCCCTTCTGGCCTCCTGGGTGCTGGAAGTTGTATCTACTTCCACCTTTGTGGTGTTTTCAGAACCAAGCCTGGTGTCTGGCACACAGAAGTCTGTGACAATGGCCTTGAATGAGGAAAGTTGTCTCAAAAGCACTGAAATGCAAATGCCTAGCAGTGTGTGATGCACACTGCAGCTGCTCAATAAATATGACATCCTTCTACAATACTTCTTTGCACCCACCAAAAAAAAAATATGTATCAGAAAAGAGGAAGCATGAAGCCCTGTGGCAGAGGTTGCCACAGGCCTGTATTTCATGGTTCAGAAGCATGTTGAGATGGCTTACCCGACTGATTTCAGAGAGGAAGAGAGAGATAGAAATATCAATGATGAGAAAGACTCATTGATTGGCTGCCTCCTAAAGCCCCAGAATGGGGATTGAGCACACAACCAGGACATGTGCCCTGACTGGGAATCAAACCAGGACCTTCCAGTTCATAGGTTGACACTCAACCACTGAGCCATGTAGAGATGGCTTTTGACATTCTGCAGGATGAACTAGGCAGTGGGGAAAGACTGATTAGACTCATTCTGGTGTCCATAGTCAGGAAATGAGAGCTAGAGCTTTGAAGATAGCCAGGGCTTCAAATCTACCACACAACCACCTGCTTTACAGAGGAGGGCCAGAGGCTTAACCACTTTGTCTCAGTCACAGGACAAGGGCTGTGCAGATGCACTTTTCCTGTCTCCATGCCCTGCCCCTCCTAGACTTGCAAATGAAGCCTCTAGCCTCTAGGAAACACAGTGCTCTTTGAAAGGCTAAAAATAAACTCCCAGAAACTTCATGTAGATGTAGCCCAGCTGCAATTTACAGCATCTAGAACTTCAGCATGGTATAATTAGCCAATAGATTACAATAATTTATTTTTGGTTTAAACGCTCAAATGAACACGACCTTCCAGTGGAATTGGAAAATAAGAAGCTGGGAGCCAGCCACATTTCTCTGGTCCCTGTTGATGCCACCATTTTAAGGTTGGCTGGCATCCCTCTGCTGTCTCATGGACATGCCCAGAGAAGGGACTGCGACTCTGAGCTCTGGGCATTCTGAGAAGTATATTATCTCTGGGAATCATGACTCCGAAAGGGGGAATGTGAAAAACTCTGGGAACTGTGCCAAACATGGAAGACCATGTCACTCTTTAAACACACACACACACACACACACACACACACACACACACACACACTCTAGAGGCCCAATGCATGGAATTTGTACAAGAGAAGGCCTTCCTTCCCCTGCTGCCAGCACTGGCTTCCCACTGGCACCCGGGACCGCAGATTCACTTCGGCCGCTGGCAGGCACCTGAGACCTGGGCTTCGCTCTGGCCTGGCTTCATCTGGAATGATGTATGGTCTAATTAGCATATTACCCATTTATTATTATAGATATATAGATTTCATAGAGGAAAAGAGAAGGAAAGAGAGATAGAAACATCAATAATGAGAGAGAATCATTGATTGGCTGCCTCCTGCATGCCCCCCACCCTCCCAGGATAGAGCCAGCAATTCAGGCATGTGCCTTGACCAGGAATCAAACCATGACTTCCTGGTTCATAGGTCGACACTCAACCACTGAGCCACACCAACGTAGCCCATGCTACTCTTGCTCAAGCCCCTCAAGAGCTTCCTTCACTAAACATGAGATTTCTACTTTGCTCCCAGCCCACCTCACAAGCTGTATTTTCTGGCCTGTCTCCCTTGTTCCTGAGCTCCCTGCAAACCAGTTCTCTTTCAGGCCATTACACTCAGGGAGCAAGTGTTGTAGGTCTCAGAATAGATGTGGAGTCACTACCTAGGGAGGGCTTCCTCAGCCCCTCAGGCCAGGGCAGCTTCTTGCCATTACCTACTTCTTTGGAGGACTCTTTGATTCATCTCTGCCTCCCCAACTAGACTGAGGCAGAGCCCACATTTCTCTTGTTCACTGGGATGGCTTTGGGCAATGTCTTCAGGGACTTGACATACAGTGGTCACTCAATTAATCCTAATTTGCTTTGCTCACAGATGTATTCCCCCCCCTCCCCCCCTCTCCCCCCCCAGGAACGGAAGGCACAGAGTAAGTGCTCAATAAATGCCTGTGGGATGAAATCCCATGTAGAGATTTGCTAGGAGTGGTATATATCAGAGGATTACAGTCACAGACGCTGGAGCCAGAACACCCAGTCAGAGCCTGGTCGCTCCACTCAGTGCTGCATTATTCTGGGCAAGAGACTTCACTCCTCTGTGCCTTAGTTTCTTCATTGATACAAAAAGGGAAAATAATTGTGCCTATCTCCTCGAGGTGTTGTGAGGACTAAATAATATATTTCATTCTTAGAATGAGGCCAGGCAGGTGGTGGGTGCTGTGTAAATGTAGCTATTCTTCCTATAAGGATCACTCCTTATCCTGGACCCCAACCCAGTTCATATCTCTCCTCTTTTCTGAAGCCAGTCCGCGTGGTCCTCCTCCTCTGGTCTCCTGGCTCTCGCTGATTCTTCCTTGCATTGGAGGCAACACTTGCCACTGTGACCAAACTGTTAATCAAGGGAAGAACTCATCTCTCCCAAGGGACCACAACAGCCCAGAGGAAAGCCTGAGTCTTGCAAATGGGAGAGGAGTGATGGGTAAATGGAGGGGACATGCAGTGGGGGCTCCTCCTTGGGGACCCACTTGAAGCCCATTGGAGCTTCTGAAGCCTTCAAACCTGTTCCTAGGGGCAAAGCTTTGGCCTTGGGTACCTGCATCATGGGCTAGGAAATGCCCTTTGGGGCAGTGTGTGAATGAGTGGTGAGTCATTATGATGTAAATTGCAGCTGTCACAGTCCACAGAGCAACATTCAGGTTAATAAGGGTACTTAAGAATGCTATTTCCTCATATTAGCCCCAGAGCAAAGGCAACCTACCCAGATGGACTCCAGGGTGCTCCAGAAGCCACCAGTTTTTTCTTTCATGATATTTGATATTAAAATAATAGATGATGTTTGTTTCCAAGTAGAGTTCACTAACTTGCCTCCTTCTTTAATTACCTTCCTCCTTCCTCTTTCCTACGCTAAGAACATCTTGGCCTTAACTATCTTCTTGAAATCTTGGATATGAGCATGCAGGGGTGCAGGAGGCACACCCGTGTTTCTGAACGTGCCCCCTGACTGGGTGCCCGGACTCTCCTCGCTCCTTTCCATCTGCCACCTCCCCACACCTCTCAGCCAACCTACCACCGAGGAGTAATGTAACTTCACAAATGCTTACATTTTTAAAGTGGTTCTAAGTTCTTCCAAACAAGAGGAGAGGTTCAGTTGCATGAAGAGGGTAGGCAACTGTGACAGAAGAAACAAGGGCTGCCTCAAGGCACCCACCTGCCCAGCAACAGGGCCAGATGGTATGCGGTGCACCGAGGGAAGGGCCTGGACCTGAGCTCCAGCTCCACTCCGCTGGCGCTGGCAGAAGTGACTTTAGTCTGCCCTGCAGGCCTGGAATGTCAGAGCTGTGACCTAGCATGGCTGGCCCTCATCTTGAGCCTTCAGTCCAGTCTGGCCCTCCAATTCTAGTCTTGCTGCCAATCCTACCTATCCAGAAGAGTAATTAAGCTGCTGGCTTTCTCATTCATTCACTCCACCACTTATTCTATTACTTATTCATCTCTTTGATCATTTATGATCACTCACTCATTCACTCATTCACATTCATTTCCTCAAATTTCAACTTACTCATTTGCTCAAAATCATACTTATTCAATCATTCATTCATTCACCGATTAAGTTCTTCATTTAATTTATTCACTTATTCATTTACTCATTTGTTGTTTGTTTATTTCATTGATTCATCATTAACTCATTCCTTCATTTACTCTTTCACTCACTCTTTCCTTCATTTACTCACTTATCCATTCACTCACTTATCCATTCACTCACTCCCTGCATGCACTGGCTCACTCAGTCCCACAGCCCCACCTATTCATGCTCCTCCCTGTCCCCAGCACAGCACCCTACCAGGAAGATGAGCCTGCATCGTGGCGGGTCCATTAGTCCTCGCTCCCAGAACATTCTCTTCCATTTTAACTTCCAGCCTGCTGAACTGTGCAGCCTGCATCCTGGTGTGTGGAGGATATGCTCTCTGCTCAGGAGCAGATGTTCTTGTAATTACTGTTTTGTCTTTCACCCTCTAATGCCAGAAAATTCTTTCCTCCAGCATGCGGCGAGGCAAAGACTCAGCCTGAGCAGAGCACATAGTGCCTGGGACTTCGGATTCCAAGATGGGGCAGATTCCTGGCAGCCAGAGCTGGAGGGTTCTTGGACAGCCTCCCTCTTAAGGGGCTTTGTAACCCAGAGTCTGGGAATGAGCTGGAGAGAGAGAGGCAGATCTGGAGAGCCATAGAATTGGTGAGCCAGGTTAGAAAGTATGAAAGGAGTGGCCCATCTCAGGGTTATAGAGTCAGGATCCATCTAGACTTTTGGTGACTGTGATGACAGGTGACAGAGTCAAAGGAAAACACAGAGATCTACTGGAAGTTGTGAGCAATGTCATGGTAGAAGATCAAAATCACAATTTTCTGACCATCTACCATGTGCCAGGTACTTCCCATACTTTATGGTACTTGTTCTTTAATGATCCATCTCTTGTTCTTTCAGAAACAGAATCCCCTGCTTTTTAGCTGGTCACATGGCCTCTCAGCAAAAGATTGGTTTTCCCAGATTCCCTTGCAGCAAGATGTGACTGATAAGTTCTAACCAATGGGTATGAGCAGAGCTGGTACATGCAACTTCTTGGTTGTTCCTTTAGAAGGAAGCTGGATGAATACTGGAGCTATGAGCTAGCATGCTGACCCTGGCCTTAGGCCTCCAGCTAAATCAGGCTCCAGCAAACTCTACAATTCCAGTCCTGCTGCCAATCCTATATGCCCAGGAGAGTGATTCAGCTGCTGGCTTGCTCATCCATTAATTCATCCATTGTTCCATTACTTATTCATCTCTTTACTCATTTATAGTATTACTCCTTCATCCACATCCATTTCCTCAAATTTCCACTTATTAATTTACTCAGAATCACATACATTCATTCATTCATTCATTCACTCACTGCTTAACTTCTTCATTACTCACTTACTCACCACATCCTCTTCCACCACCCACAGGCCACAGCTAGGCCCCCTCTGGTGAGCCATCTATGTCTTACACAGCAGCGCAAGGGTACAGAAGAAGCCTCTGTTCCTGCTGAGACTTGGGAAGCAAAACCTCTCCATCCGCCCAGCTGAGATTTTATGTGCAAGAGAAACAAGCATCTGCTGTGCTTTGTTCACTGCTGTTTTGATCTCTGTGAAGTCAACCAAGCCCATATCTGCTAATACCGGAGGCATCTTCAGATTCATGCTTCCTTACAGACACACTTCCTTCAGGAGCACGCTTGGCATCTCTTGCTCCCTCCTTTAATCTTCTCTGTTGCGGTTGAATAGTGTCCCCTCAAATTCATGTCTGCCGGGACCCTCAGAATGTGACCTCATTTGGAACTGGAATCTTTGCAGAAGTAATTAAGGTAAAGGTCTAGATGGGATCACTTGGGAGAACAGACTCTAAATCCAAAGAGAATACCCTAATAAAGACAGAAAAGAACAAACTGAGGCACAGAGGAGAGCCTTGTGAAGACAGAGGTGGAGACTGGGCTGAAGCATGTACTAGTCAAGGAACATTGGGGAAGCCAGGGAAGAGGCACCACCAATTCTCCCCTCCGAGCTCCCAAAAGAAACCAGCCCTTCTGACAATTATATTTTGCACTTCTCATCCTTAGAACTGTGGAAGAATACATTCATGTTGTTTTAGGTTGATAACTTCCTGGTGACTTGTCGCACCAGATCTGGGAAACTAACGCATGCTCTGAAAGAGTGGCAGCTTTGGACATCTGGGTTTGGAAGATGGACCTGGACCTGCCTCACCCTGAGCCCTCCCCTAAATCCCCATACCTCTCAGGTGGCCTACAGAACACAAATATTTCTTCTCTTCCATGGAGTGGATCAGGCTAATTCTCGGTGGAGTGTTAATAAGTCTTTTTGGCAGTAGATTTAAAACTGCACTGTGTGCTTTCCAGAGTAATAGGTACCATGTAGTGGTCAAAGTCATGGCTTCTGAAGCCAGGAAACTGTTATTAAATCCTGGCCTGTGACATCCTAGTTGTATTATTTGAGGCAAATTAAACATTTAGGCCTTGGTGTCTTCCTCTGTACAATGGGGTTACGAATATCACCTGCCTTATAAAATTGTGCCAGTTTAACATTAGTTATATTGTGAAGTGCTCAGAACAGTTATATTGTGAAGTGCTCAGGAAGTGCTAAATAAGTGCTGGGTCCTCGAATAACATTGTTTTTTTTCAAGGCCATCTTGTAATGATGATGAGATGCTGTATGAACTTCACTCTTGCTTATATCAATTGCTCTTTGGTAAAACTGGTTTTATTATACATTGGTTCATTTAAAGTTGCAACCTACCCACCTTGTGAGAACTTAACTCTGTATTTGCTATTATTACCTGTCTGACTCCACTATGTCTGAATTCATTTTTAACTTAGGCCAGGAATATGGGTATTACTCTAGCTTCCCTGAAACCTCAACACTTCTTTCACTTAATCTGTTCATTAGCTGAGTTTTGCAGATGAGCAAAAGAAGCCTCAGAGAGATGAAATGGGGAGCCCGTGGTTGCCCCTGAGTCTTTCTCCTCCACCTGGCCTGCCTCCTCAGTCAGGCATGTGGTCTGGTTTGGGGGGCCCTTCTCTCTGGCTCATAGACTCTGGGAAGTCTACCTCCCATTTCAAGGCAATGGCTGGGAGTGGCAGCAACTGGGTGGTCTGGCTCTTGAGTCTTGCTCTTAACCTCCTGAATTTTAGAAAGAGCATTCTGACCAAAAGGTCAATGTGTGACTTGAAGGCAGGGAGTCCAGTTCAGAGGATGCTTGAACCCTGAAGGTGAAGGGGAAGAGGCTCAGGTAAGGGTGGAGGCCATGGGTGGGTGGGAGAAGTGGTCAGAGCCTTAGTGGGGTCCAGGCGGAGGGTGAGATGTGAGTGGAAGAGAACCAGGACACTCCCCCTCCCTAAACCAAGCTCCTTTGTCCACAAAGCCTATAGGACTGTGGCTGAGGTACTTAATGCTGGGCACCTGCAGGAATTCTGTGAAAAGAGTCTCACTACTGTGCAGCCAGAGCCTGGCACAGATCTGACGTCCACACTGACACATCATTATTGTTGCTACCTGTGCAGACTCTTGCCCTACACAAGGCCAAGGTCCAAAAAAGCATGAAATAGTTTGCAGCGCTGGGGCCATGGTTTGATCAGTCTTCTGCCTGGCAGATGGGAACCAGGTGATGCTGACATCTGCTGCTGACAGGGGCTAAGTGTAGGGGGCAGAAGGATGACTTTGGGACTCAGAAAGACCTGGGCTGCCATTCCAGCTGGACCTTTACTAAGCAGTGACCTTAAGCTACCTCTTCAGGAAACATCTCCTGAGCAACCACTATGTGCTGTACCCTCAGTAGGGTGTGAGGAAGCAGAGATGAATACCACTACCCCAACATCAGGAGCTCCCAATCTCCAAAATGTTGGTGCCAGTGAGCAGTGCTGTGCTAAAGGAGGCACAGAGGATTGTGGGAACGTGGAATGGTGGTCCTTGAGGGTGAAGTGATGCTAAGCCAGCCCAGGAGGTGAGGGCAAGCTTCCTGGAGGAAGTGACTACTGACCTGCATTCCAAAAGAGAAGAGTTGGCCAGGCAAAGAGGAAGGTAAGGTATTTCACCTGGGCAGAAGGGAGAGGGGAGACAAAGAGGACAGTCTTTGGGAGGACCCAAGCCTGCTCGGTTTCATGATCACATTCCAGCACCAGTTGTCCTGGGGGCTGGTAGCCATGGCATCTGACTACCACACAAAGCAGAGCTCTTAGAGCTTGCAGTAGACTGATGAGAAAATTGACATAATTCTTTCCCTCCTTGTATCCACATTCCTTTGCAAAGTGACTGAGATTCCAGCAATCAAGAGTTGACAATGATGTCTGTTAAGTCTGGGGTGACCTTGTGACTTAGTTTAACCAGCAGAATGAAGCGAAATGATGATGTATAAGTTCTGAGTTTAGGACCCTTTGCTCAAGCTTTCCTGCTCTATTGAAGTTTTGCTCAGTAGCTGGGGGATCAAGCCCAGGCTAGTCTACTGGATGACAAAAGGCATGTCATGCACCCCTCCCCTGCACCTTCATTGCCCAGCATGACAACCAGTACTCAGCCCATTCACCAGCTGACCTAGAGTGACCAACTCATCCCCCTTAGCATGGGACATTCTTTGTTTTAAAACTGAACACCCCAGGAAGCCTTTCAGCCTTAGGCAAATGGGGATAGCAGACCCCCAAGCAGACCTCAGGTGTATGAATGAGCTCAGCCGAGCTTCATGAAGGTCAGCAGAACTGCCTGGATGTCCCACAGATCAGGGAGCAGGAATAGTAAGTTGTTTTTAAGTGCCAAGTTTTGGGGGTAGTTTGTAATGCAGCAATAGGTAACAGATACACAGGTACCTTTGAGAATGAAACCTAGGCTCTTGGCCTCAGTAACAGTTGGGAATCAACTAGGTGCCTCTCCTTGAGCATGGCATTGAGTGGGTTAAGAGAGAGAAGGCACTGATGCTCAGAGAGGGTAAGTAACCTGCTCAGCATCACAGGACCAGTGCTTATTAGCAATACAATACAGACCCAGGCTTCTTCCCCCTCCCCCTCCCACCAAGCTGCAGCTTTAATCAGCACATTTGTGCTGCAGTAATTAAAACTCCCCCAGAGACTGTTAATTTAACAAATTGCTGGTCATGCTATGCTCTCTGAGATGGCTTTCTTTATAAGATCCCGTGTCAGACCATGTGATATGTCCCTCCCACCTGAGGATAATGAAACCAACCCTTAACCACAAGCCACAGCCAGCCCCACCATGGCCAGAGACCAGGGCAAAGGCAGTAATTGTCAGGCAAGACTTGTGTGTTCAGAACGTCCTGATACCAGGTTGAAAGCCACACAGACTTTGAGCAGGAAGAAGATGCTAATAGATCTCGGCCTTAGTTTTAATTTTGACATTTACCAGCTGCATGACCTTGGGCAACTCACTGACCTTTTCTGGAAGATTGGGGGTCAATTGACAAATTGAGGCCCTATGGAAATAGGGTATCCAACTTTGAATCCAATGACTACAGTGCATTGTAGCTGCTCAATCTGCATTATTATGGCAGGATGTCTCATGGGGAACTGAACTTGTTCCTATTTGTTGATAGAACAAGAAAGCCATCTCAAGTAGGGCAGGGAACCCTTATGCTAATTTGAAAGACATGTGAGTTTTTCCCCCATTCCAAAAAAGAATGGTGCAGGACCTTGTTTCTGATATCTGAACATCCTTGCCCCTAAAGAAAGTTGGCTGGCTTTATTTCATTGCCATGTGCCCTTCCTGCCTAACTGTTCTGAACACTTCTGAGATGGTAGTTAAGGGAGCAGAATGGTGCTAAGGAGCCTAGTGGAGTCCAGTGAAATATTTAGTGCCAAGAAGATCCCTCTCCTTCCAATGGTCATGCAGACTTGGGTAGGAAGCTAGGCAAGGGAGACATTGCTGCACTGAGAGACCAGCAGTAAATAGATGGCCAAGGATCAGTGGTTGTCCATGAGCAAAATAATGGTACCTACAGAGGTGGGTTGAAGAAAACAGTTTCTAATACTCGGGAGGTATTATAGGTTGAATTATATCCCCCCATATTCATATGTTGAAGTCGTACCCTCCCTGTCCCCCTATACCTCAGAATGTGACCTATGGAAATAGGGGCATTGAAACTGCAGCTAGTTGTTAAGGTGAGGTCCTACTGGAGGAGCTGGGTCCCTAATCCAAGATGACTGGTGTCCTTATTGAAAGGGAAAATTTGGACACACACACACACACATGGATGTGCGAGGACGAAGGCAGAGACTAGAGTGATACTTCTATATGCCAAGGCATGGCAAAGATTGCCAACCTACCATTAGCAGAAGCTCAGGGAAAGACACAGAACAGACTCTCCCCCTCAGCCTTCAGAAGGAATCAGCCCTGTTCACACCTGATTTTGGACTTTTTTCCTCCAGACAATAACTTCCTGTTATTTAAGTACCAGTTTGTGGTAATTTATTACAGCAGCCCTAGAACACTAATACAGGGGGTGGGGGTGGGGTGGGGTCTGAGAGACCTTTTTATGGGAATGGTGGATTGTGCAAATGTCCTGGGTTTTTGGATAGGCCATGGAAGGGGAATGGGACAAGGAAACTGTTGAGAACAACCAGAATTTGCAGCAGCCTGTGTGTGAAGATTCAAGTCAATTTCCAGTTGATCTGAGAAGTAAGGACTATGATATGATCCTCCCTGGCTCCACCAGCATCAGGATTCATGCACTTTTTTTCTTAGTACATAGTGAAAATAAGTGATGAGAGAGATGCTTTCACGTATTTTACAGATGAGGAGGGGAAACAGTTTTGTCTCATGTCTTACAAAGAGGTGGAGCTGGAACTCAAACCTGGGCATCCACCATCTTTCTCCAAATCTCTACATGTCTCACCCAGCAAACTCACAGAGCTGTGGCATTTGGGTGAAATGCAAGACTGTGAGCACAGCTGTACACTTAGACATTCTCAGGAAAGGAAGGCACTGGAGAGTGGCTATTTTCACTTTCACAAGGTACCCCCAGGTGCTGGGTTGTCTGAGAATAGTTTTTCAAGACAAAGTCTTCCTTGAGGCAAATCCATCAAAGACCAAGCTGAAGAGTAGAGAGCCATAGTCCAGCACCTAACAAAGCCTTTGGTCTACAAAAACATTTACCACCATGGTCCTTAAGTAGAGAGTCCCTGTAGGGCATAGAAGTATGGTGTTTTAGAAATAATTAAGAATCAGGGGAAGGCTGGAAGGAGGAGCAGTCTGAGATGGGAACAGAATCCCATTCTAGGTTTGGGAGCCACATTGCCTGGAAGGCAAAAGTATCTACACTATAGAAGAGAAACATGCAAATTGACCATCACTCCACTATGCCCACCAGCCAATCAGGAGAGAATATGCAAATTAGAAAAAACAAAAATGGCAGCAATCCTGCTGCTCCAGGTGCAGAATGGATTGGCAGGGCAGGACACCAGCTATAAGGGGAGGAGGGTGTGAAGGGATCTAAGGGAGTGGCACTCAGGGGCAGTGAAGATGAAGACTGCAGATTCGGGCCAGAGTCTGCAGCAAAGCAGCAAAGACAAAGGCAAACTCCAGTAGAAGCAAAGGCCTGGGTCCTGGATGCCAAAGGAAAACTGGTGTTGGAAGCCAAGGGAAGGAAGGCCTATTGCATGAATCTCTTTGTGCAATGGGCCTCTAATCATAAAATTATCATGTAAGTTAATGGACAAAAATTCAGCTTTTGGACCAATCTACATGAACAAAGCTAATGCTGCTCCATGCTTTTTACATTTATATTGTGCTTTCACATACCAAAGAACTTCCTAACAATTGTCTACTAGCTAAAAATCCTCTCTAACAGTAAAGCAACAAGCAGACTGTCAAATTACAGCAGGGAGGTTGGGGAGATCTGGGGGAGATAAGAGATCAACCGAAGGACTTGTATACATGCATATAAGTACAACCAATGGACACAAAACTCTGGGGAGGGAGGGTATGTACGGGAGGGGGGGCATTGGTATATGTACAAAAATAATAATTTAATAAAAAATATATTATAAAAAAATTTAAAAAAATGAAAATTTTTTACTCTCTAAGCTAGGGTAACCAGGTGCTTGATCATTTGAAGCAGGGCACTTTGAGGGTGAAAGGAAGCATTTTAATAATTGTGCTGGGGCAGCTGGTGTGAAGCACCATCGCCCTAGGCAAACAGGGATGCTCCATCAGCCAACTACAAGCCTCCGAAAGAGGCTCCATGCATTCATTGACACAAACCTGCCCCTCCCTGTCTACTTCATCTCTACCCATTCAGTTGCTCAAATAAAAACACAGATTACTCTCAATTCTCTTTCCTTTACTGACACCCCCCCCCCCCACTCCAATTTCTCTGCAAACCCTACCAACTCTATATGCATTGTTTTATCCCCACCTGCCCATTTGGGGTCCTCCTCTCCTTTCACCCCAGTCTTAGGCATTATCACATCTCACCTAGACACCAGCAAGAGCCTTCTAATCCATCTCCCCACTTCCACACTTTCCTTATAACCCACGATCCAAAAGGCAACCGGAGTAATTTTTCAAAAAATGTAAATGAGATCACGTTTCTCCCTTGCTCAGAATCTTCTAGCAACTCTCTACACTGAGAATAAAAAAGCCAAACTCCTTACCTTGGCACTATGTCTTCGTATAATAAATATTTGTTAAAAAAGAATGAACACACAAAGTCAGCAAGTATTTGCTGAGTATATTTTATGTACAAGGCTCATGCGAGTCATGTCTTCTACCTTCTGTGACCCACTTCACTGCTGGGAGTCATCCTAATTCCTGATATTTATTTCCAGGTGAAAGGAACCCCATTAGTGTCCCTCCTGGTCTCTCTTTGCCTCTTTATTCACAGGCGGTGGAATGAGTTACACGGGTGGTAAAATGAGGAAGAATAAACCAGGCATGCTCAGTTGAGCCCTGTTCTTTTTACTCTCCGTAGCTGGCAACATTGGTTGCTACCTTCTCCAAGGGCTGTCTCTTCTACCCATGACCAAGTGGTTCAGTCTGCCTAATCCTGGATCCAATTATCGTTGATTTGGCTCTCATGCCATGCCAAGTTATTCATTATCAGTAATAAGCACAATGTTTTGGCTTCCATCTGCCACCCTCTATCTGTTCAAACTCAGGTGGAAACAGTAGGCTATTTATTGGGTTCCCTCAAAGACCCCAAACATCCCTTGAAGAATAAGATAAATTAGAGGCATAAAGCCTGGTATGGAGCCACCAGCAACCCAAGGGTCTAACAATCTGGGATGTGAGAAATGAAAGCTGCAACAGTGCAGGTGCTGTCTGAGCGAGAATCACGTGGGGCTCAGTGAAACCGAAGTACAAATTTAGCAGCAGCATTTAGCCCAGAAGAATGACTTCGGGAATGAATCATGAAGGGAATGTTGTCACTTGTGCAAAGAGACAGAGGGTTATGAGGGAAAAGGTGGCTAGAGATTCTCGTTTCTGTTTATGAAAACAGATGGCCTTTTAGAAAAAACAGACAGTCAAAACAAAAGCATCATTTATTCCAGGAGCTAAGAGATTGACATCTCATTAAAAAACAAAACAAAACAAAAACAAACAACCTCTTTTACACTCTTTAACCCCCTGGAGAACTCATAAGTAGCACTTCTTAAAATAAAAGCAAAATGAATTTTCATAAGGATGGAAGTTACATAAGATTATTCGTGGCTCCTCCCCTCTGCCCAGCCCAGCCTCCTTTTGTCTGCTCTTTGCCTAGGTGCTGCTGGAAACCTTCACAACTGCTGGCTGTGGCTGCTGGGTGAAAGCTAGTTCATGATGCTCTCGGGAGAGATTTCCTGACTCATACCTCTCTATGTCTTGGATACTCCACCAGCAGGCAAAAGACCGGGTTGGAATTTCAAGTTGGTTTCCTCACCACCTTTAGTTTCTTTGACTTTAATGCATCCTTCCTCAGTCTTCAGACACTGATTTAAAAAGAAAAGATTGACACCCATACTTATGTCTGGGCTGTGTCAGTTGGATGCTTCATTGTGCCAGTCAGTTGGGTGCCCTTGGAGGCCACTCATCAACTGGGATCAGTGGGCTCCTCCTGCTTGCCTGCTGGGTTCAGCCAATGAGAGCTCTGGCAGGAGGTCAAGATTGGAAGGAGAATGAGGTTGGGTGTGCATTCTCCTGGCAGTCTTCCTCCTGATTGGCTGGGGTTTGGCAGTGCTCTGTTCCTGTGTGGGGAGGGCACAGCTCTTTTTGGGCATCCTTTTGCCAAAGCTATAATATAGTGAAAGGTTTCTCCAGACTCCTGTGCCTGCTCCTTCCCTCTGCCCCATCAGATCTATGGTGGTAAAAGTGCTCAGCTGTTAGTGACCCCAGGGTGCTTCAACAACCTTTGTCCTGGCCCCTAATCCTGCCACACATTAAGAATAGGTCCTTCTGAGCCACTGGCATGGCTCAGAGGTTGATTACTGACTTATGAATCAGGAAGTCTCAGTTCAATTCTTGGTCAGGAACATGCCAGGGTGGTGGGCTCAATCCCCAGTGGGGAGTGTGCAGGAGGCAACCAATCAAAGATTCTCTCTCACCATTGATGTTTCTATCTCTCTTCCCCTCTACCTTTCTCTCTGAAAAAAATAAAAAATGTATTACAAGAAAGAAAGGGAGAGGAAGAGGGAGAGGAAGAGGGGGAGAGAGAGAGAGAGAAAAAAAAAATAGGTCCTTTACCACACTCTCTTTAATTTCTCCACCTGAAATGCAATTGTTTCTTTCCAGGACCTGATTAATACACTGTAGCCCTATGTCAATATCTTTGTCTGTCTTTACTTGACTCCAAATTGTGCTCCATTTCCTTTCCTCAGGAAACTTCCTGAACAAATGCCCCCAGGAAGTTTGAGTTCAGAAGGGCTTCCCAGACTGTCTAACCTGGTACTTACTAGTATTTTCTGGAGGTCTGTTTGTCAAAATAATAGCAAAAATGTATGCAAATCTATAAAAATATTGAATTCTAATAAATTAGAAATTCCAAAAGTTCCAAAAAGTATCTCAAAAAATACATGGAGTTATAAAGAAGTTTCCTAGGGTAATATTAAAAATATTTAAAGACTGTCACAGGCACCCACTGGTTAAAACAGGGCAGGCTGTGTCAGTACCAACCGGCTGGTTATCAGCACTGGGTACTTACAGAAATATTGAGTAGAAGAGTGAAGAAAAAGTAAGAAACAGCCTAAATATCTAGGAGCAGGAGAAATGTGAATAAACTCTGGCATTTCATGTGATGAAATACTATGCAGCCTTACAAAATGATTCCTTCTACAAATGAACATTTAATGGCATAGAAAGTTGTATATTATAAATTGTTAACTGAAAAAAGCAGATCATAAAATGCAATATGTAGTGTGGGCCGGGTCTTAAAAATTTTTTAAAAATGGTGTTTGTGCATATATGTGCATGTGTATGTGTGTTTACAGATCAGAGAAAGAAATAGCATTTATTTTAATACTGTTTAATACTGATCAGGTCTAAACTAGCAGTCAGACATCCCCCAAGCGGTCCCAGATTGTGAGAGGGTGCAAGTTGGGCTGAGGGACTGCCCCCAGCCCCCATGCATGAATTTTGTGTACCAGGCCTCTAGTTATGTATAACAGCATATTGCAAAAATTAAGTAATGACATTATTATTAAAATGTTTCTTACATACCGTTATATTGGCTGGGCCACAAAAATATTTGTTGTGGGCTGCATGCAGCCTGTGGGCTGCGAGTCTGACATGCTTAATGTAACTGATGATTTCTGGTCTCCATCAATGTGGCTGATCTTTCCACAGAGTGATGCAGAACCATAGGAGGGGATCTTACGCTCCACACCACCACCTTAGCTGCGCTGTGGCCACTGACACTCCACAAAGAAAGAAGATGTGGCCCAAACTGAGACAGTTGCCCGAGACCTTGGCAGCCACCTCTCTCCTGAACACTTAATATATTCCTAGCAGATTGACTACATGTTATTAATAACTATATAGCCTGTCAATCAACACCATCTTCTGAGAATAACTTTCCAAGTCAGTCATCTTAAAAACCCAATTAAAAATATTTAAAAGGCATTCCTTCTCAACAGCACTTTTAATTATTTGCCACCTAAGTATTTACTCCTTCATTTTTCTCTGCCTTCTTCTCTAAAGGGCTCAGAGAAACTAACTAGCCAATGTGAAGCCTCATGTACATTCATGTGTGTACAGACAAGTTCCTGAACCTGCATGAGGCACAGTGTTTAGTATATAGTAACACATATTCTGTGGTATATACTTAGTCATAATCATACAGTGACTGCATGGAAATCTAACCACATTCATTTTTATCTGCCCAGGCAGAGAAGACTTGGGCTTAAGTGTGCTGCTAGCACCAGTCTTTTAGACCAGAGGGAAAAGTGGGGATCTGCTGAGGTTCCTTTGGGTTCCTGTCATCCCCATTAGCCTTGACCCTGCTATGGCTTCTGCTGCTGTATGCTCTGCTCTGGTTCTCACTCCTCTATGCCTGTACCCCTGTCAGACTTACCATCATCATACACAGACACAATCAAGCCACTCACCTGCTTAGATGGTTGCCCACTAGCTAGAATAGTTGTTCTTAAATAAGTTGTTCTTAATAAGTTGTTATTAAACCTATATATAAGTGGGTAAAAGAAGAATCGCTCTCATTAAAGCAAGAGAGTGGGGTGGCTGCCCACTTGAGCTTCCATGGTTTCCAGATCTAGTGCACCCATCATTTTACACATAATGAAGTCAGTGCTGAGCTCCTCCACCAGACCATGTCTCTCTCATGCCCACCCCTCCCATCCCCTCTCTTTCCTTCAAAGGTTCACTAAACACCTATTAAATATTGCTCTAGACTCAGGGCATTGGGTAGACAAAAACTCTGCTTCAAAGTGTTAGAATCTAATCTGGAAGTCAGGCAACAAACACACAATACATTAGGTGATGATAAGCGTAATGGGAAAAATAGAAGGGAATAAGGAGGAAAGAGAGTGATGGGCATGGTCTTTTATACAGTTCAGTCACAGAAAGGCTCTCTGATAAAGTGATATAGGACAGGGACCTGAAGGAAGAAGGCAACGAACCCTACGGATATCTGGGAAGATTAAAGTTGCAGCCAGGGCAATGAGGCTGTGGTGGAAGAATGCCAGGCAGGTATGCAGGGCAGCAAGAAGGCTGATGTGACTGAACTGGGACAAGCATATCAGATGTGCCGAGCCCCATGGGACATTAGGGGACATTATAAACACCTTGACTTCTCTGTCGTGGGGAATCTTTGGAAGGTTTTGAGAAGAGGAGTGACATGAACAGATTGGAAGGGACCAAAGAGGAAGCAGAAAGATCAGTATGAAACTGGTGTCATAATCCAGGTAAAAAATGACCAGGGAGAGAGTATGAAGGTGATGGGAAGTTGTCTGATTCTTCACACACTTTTCAAGGTAGAACCCACAATATTTGCTGATGAATTAGATATGGGATGTAAGATGTGGGAGAAAGAGAGTAAACAAAGAAACTCTCAGGTATTTAGCCTGAACAAACAAGGAATGGGGCTGCCACCAGAACAGTAGATGGGTGAGAGGGATGGAGAAAATCAGGGAATGGACTTGGACAAGTTAGGCTTGAGAAACCTAACATATTGCCTGATTGGGTGGGTATATAAGTTTGAAGTTTAAGACAAAGGTCTGATCTGGATATATAAATATAGGAGTTACCTACATATTAGCGGATTTAAACCATGAGATTGGATGAGATCTCCCAGGGTGTGTACAGCCGAAAGAAGAGGTCCTTGGACTGAACCCCTGGAGCACCCCAGCATTTACAAGTTAGATGGGGATGGCGGAGGGGAGGAGTAAAAGAGATAAAAGCAGTGAGGCAGATAGAAATAGAAGAGCATAGAGTTCAGAGCATGTGTGAAGGAGTGTGTAATCAACCAAGTTAAAATGGTGCAGTCTTATAAGGCTTGAGCAATGACCATTGGATTTAGCAACATGGGGATTGTTGGGGACTTGGCAAGAGCCATGTTGGAAGGGTGGTGGGGCAGAAAGTGTGATGGGAGTTCCTCAAGGGCAGAGACCACCTCTAATTCATTTCTGCATCCCTCATGCCACCCCCAGTGTCTGGCACAGTGTCTGGCATCCAGCAGGCAATAATATCTGTTCATGGATGAGCCTACTCACCATTAGTCCTGGCATACACCATTTGATTTTCACATGTTTGGGCCAAGGGAAAGTAAAGGATAATATATTGTTGACCCAGTTTGGAGAGCATCTCTACATGCCCATCACCCATTTCTTTATTCTGATGGAATTGTAAACCTTAGAAGTCATTAGAAAAAAAAATGCATGGGCTTAGGGAAAAACAAAACAGAACAAAACAAACCACTAACACTACAGAGAACCTTTCCTTTTTCAAAATTGCTCCAGATAGAGTTTCACAGAGTCTCCAGAAACAGCTGCCAAAGGAGATAATATTCCTAACAATGAAGATGACGGTGATAGCAGTGCAGTTACCAGGTTTGAGTGGCTTTTCTGGGCCAGCGACTGAAGGTGGTACTCTCCATATGTAGACAATTTAATTTCCTTGTCCCAATAACTTCTCCGAGCAAATAGTTTTGTTTTACTTTTAAAGATAAGAAACCGAGCCTCAGAGAAATGAGGTAAAGTGCCCAAGGTAAAGTGGTAAAGCTAGGATTTGAATCAGATCTATTTAACTGAGAAAACTATATATATATAATTTCTTTTTTTCTATACTACATTGCCTTTACCAATACTTCCATGTCTTGGATGGGTATTATCATCTCACTAAGCCTCTTGCTGGTTATTGGCTAAGCTAGTGATAGCCTTGGTGTGACAGATGTGGCTTGGAGTGGAAGTGCCCTGGGTCACAGCAAGGAAATAGGAAAACAGGGTACTGCCTGCCTTGAGCACCCACTCTACCTCTCAAAGCCACCTATGGAGCCTTATATTAATAATTGCCTCTATTTCTCGAGCAACTGGTATACCAGCAACCATTGAGAAGGCTTCCCATGCTTTGTCTCTAATCCTTATAGCAATTCCTTAAAGCATGTATGTTATCCTCATTTTACATTGAGCTCAGAAAGGTAATGACATGCCAAAGCAAATCAACAGCACATCAGTGGCTCACTCTCCTCTTCACATTATAGTATCTCATGGTGGGAACCAGAGCCAGTCCACATAACAGAGCAAAGCAGAGGGTGGAGAGATTATAAGTGAGGTTACTATCCATGAAGCAGGCAATCTGGCCAAATTAAAATGGATTTTCCAGAGGGTGGGAAAGGACAATGAGGGAAGATAGACCCTTACTATCTCAAACTTTCTTTAAAAATTGCCTACGGTCATAGAACGATGCAAATAAATAGCACGGTTATTGTCCCTGATATAAACACTTTGGGTCTATACTTGAATGCACGGAGATTATAGATTCATCCATATCCAATGTATGTTATTAAACACACAGTCTAATTTATTGCATCTGGAATAGCCCTTTGGAGCCTGACTCTCCAGCTACTGGCCTTGGTGAAAGATTTTCTTGGACCATGTATTTTTATTGCAGGTGATGCTATAACAAGGCTTTTGTTAACTAAGCCCTCACAGGAGAGTGGCTTATTGATATGAAATGTAAACATGTTTCTTAGAGCCATTGCCCCACCCCCTTTCCAGCCTTCCCTCCACTCCTTCTGAAGTTAAACTTTTACACACACAGCTCTAATGATCTGGTAATACATTTCAGTTAAGATCCCTTGGCTCTTGAACTCCAGGGCAATGACCTGAACCCCATCTATTAATTGGACCATGGAGGAGAGGGGGGGCTCAAGATAGAGTAGTTACAATAATCCCTTCCACTGGGGATCAAGAGAAGAGTACGAGACTAAGAATAGTTGTACGTATAAATAAAGCACAGCTCCTGCCGATCTGTCAGGAAGAGGCCACCACATGGGTCTGCTGCTTGCTCAGGTGGTGTCCACAGCTCCCACCCAGCCTGGGAATGGGTCCTTAATAATTGATGTCGGACCTGCTCAGCCAGAAAGTGCTTTCTAAATAACCTTCTGTCAATAGTGGCTTGAATTAAGACCAAGTTCTAAAATGCAATTGTTTCCCATTGATTGGCTTTGAGCACATCTCCCCTCCCTGGGCCTGCCTCCTTAGGCAGGGCTCTGGTTAGGGAAGAGATTCCACACAATTTGTTTGGGGCCAATTTGTAATTCCTCCACCTCCCAAATTCACATGTTGAATTCTCAACTCCAAGTACCTCAGAATGTGACTTTATTTGGAGACAGGTTCTTTCAAGAGGTAAAATGAAATCACATGAGTGGGCCCTAGCACAATATGACTGGTGTCCTTTTAAGAAGAGGTGGGACACAGACACACACAGAAGGAGGACAAAGGAAGATGACAGCCATCTGCAAGCCAATGAAAGGGGTGCTCAGAAGAAACTAACCCTGTTGATACCTGGATCTCAGACTTCCAGCCTCCAGAACAAGAAGAAAATGATATTCTATTGTTTAAACCACCCAATCTGTGGTACTTGTTATGTGAGCTCCATCAAACTATAAACAATTTTACTCAACTGCAAAGAAGAGTGTTTTGATCTAGATGGGGAGAGATGGAGATTGTTATTTAGTACTAGAGGCCCAATGCATGAAATTTGTGCAAGGGGCTCAGCCCTCGCAGCCCTGGTTGTCTTGGCCGGCCTGGCTGCCCCTGCTTCATCTGGAAGGTCATCCAGAAAGATGTCTGGAAGATTGTTCAGCTATTTGGTCTAATTGTCATGTTAGCTTTTTATTATATAGGATTGCCCTCATGCCAAATACTTACCCATGAGTTCTCATTTCATCCACACCAGTGCTGGGGACACCCCTACTTCCCCAATGGGGAGCTCTTTTTACAGAGGTTTCCTGGGCACTTGCTTTTTCAATAGTTGCATATTTTTAAATCAATTCTAAGTAAACTGTGTGTCTCACTTGCTGTGGGAAATTAGGGAAACAATGAACTGGATATTACAAATTGAAAATAGAAGCACTGAGCTCAAATCCAGGAATCTGAGAATCTCATCAGCTGTGCAAGCCCCCAGGAAAAGCCATCCTTGCCCATAAACCTAGAATGCAGAGTTCTTTTTGCAGAGCTAATAAATACTTTGCAATTCACACAGAGATCCTGTAAGGAGTCATGGCCCCAGCTTATAAAACCCTAGAGTAGAAAGCTTCAGCGATGTTTGGGTAGAGAGGAGATGACAGAGGAGCAGAAAGAAGAGAAACCAGAGGAGGGAAGAGGGATGAAGATGAGAGGAGATGGGAGGAGAGAAGAATGTGAGAGACAAAGATAGAGGAGGAAAAGAAGGAGGATGGGAGAGTAAGGAGAGGAGAGTGGAGGGGAATAAGGAGGGGAAAATATAGGAGAAGAAGGGAAAAGAGCAGAATGGAGTAAGGATAAAAAGAAGGGGGAAAAGAGGAGAAAGGAAGGGAGGACACAAGAGGAGAGAAGGAAGATGAGGAGCATTAGAGGAAGGAAGTGAGAGAAGACAAAAGGGTTGGGCTCTGCCTATGGCTGAGCCAGGCCAGGCTGGGCTACAGCATAAGGATATGGCGGGTGCGAAACCCAAGTGCTGACTCTAGAAAGGCAGTCAGTACTTGGAGGCCCAGCTGTGGGAAAGTTTTAGCACGTGTATTACCTGCAAGCATGCAGCATAAACATTTAAACATCTCATGGAAATTGTGAAAGAGGGAATATCCCAACGAGTCCCTTGTGCTCGTGGAAATTATTAGTATGAAGTCCACAGGCATTAAAATAGATGTAATTGGCCTCGCTCCTTGGGTGGGATTTCTTTCTTGTTGAATTTTAGGGAATATAAAAATACATTTAAGGGCTTTTGTTTATTTCCTCCTGATCTTGTTCTCTTGAACGCTCTTGCTTCTTTCTCAAACTGAGCGCCTACCAGGGGAGAGAAGAGTGGGCAGTGGATACATATGGTGAAACTCAATGGAGTATAAATTTTACTGATTAACAAGTCATTTAAAAATTGTTTTATATGAATGCAAATATGAATACACTGTGGAGTGGGATGCAAAATTTTATATATTCATAATTTGTTATCTTGAGCAAGTTCCTTTAACTCTATGAGTCTCAATTCCCAAATCTGTGAAAAAAAAATCCGTTAAGAACACAGAGAAGTGATGTGACGCCTGTAAACCTCCAGCATTAGCAGTTGCCGGACAAATACGAGCTTCCCCCATTCTTCCTCTGGCAGCTAGCCCTCTTCTGAGTTCCCACAGTGTCCTCTTCTCCGCCTTCTCACAAACACTTCCTCAAAATTATATGTCTATTCTACTGTCTTTTAGGAAGTGGAGTGAGTACTTTCTAGGCATAGGGACTGCCTTCTTTTCCTTTGTGACTCCCAGGCCCTAGCGCCACGCTGGGACAGAATACGTGCTCATTGAACAGTGGCAAACGAGTCCACCAAACATTTCTTTTTCAGACACCCTTTCAAACACATGGAGACAGCCCTCACAACAGTGTAATGAGTTCTCTTCTCTCTCCTAGGATGAGAGTCCCTTGAAGTCCAAAGTTGAGTCTGGCCCATGCTTTTAAACCCTGGGTAAGTGCTGCTTGTATAAAAAGTTGGAGGGCCTCAATAAATATTTGCCAAATGGATTTTACGTTGATTTGAAATAGAACCAAAGCTAATATTGACTGGGTTCTATAGCTGGCATGAATAATAGAAGAGAAAGGCCTGAGAGCATAACGTTAGAAATTGCCAGCCCTCGCGGCTTGGCCAAGCCCAGGCCTCTCTAGGCAGATGCGATGGATGGGCCTGCTGCTGCTCTCAGACCCTGGAGGACGGTGGGATGTGCAGGAGTGAGCACCAGAGGACAGGCTTCGGGAACGGCTGGCCAGTTACGGTAACAGAGGCCGCTTCCCCGCCCCGAGCAGGGTTAGATGGGGATCATTTCCAGTCCATTGAAATGGCATCCCCTCTGGGCAGCCTTCTGGAACCTTCAGTCCAGCCAACACTGACCTCTCCCTTCTCTGTGCTCCCACTACCGCTGGAGAGAGAAAATCCTGTAGCTCTACCCCATTACAGGACAGTTCACTGTTAGCATGCTCATCTTGCTGGGTAGACACCACCGGGGCATTGACAAAGATGAGTGTGGCCCTCACTGGTTTGGATCAGTGGATAGAGAGTCGGCCTGAGAACCCAAGGGTCCCGGGTTCAATTCCGGTCAAGAGCACAAACTTCAGTTGCAGGCTCGATCCTCAGCCCTCGGTAGGGCTCGTGTGGGAGGCAACCAAATAATGTGTCTCTCTCACATCTATGTTTCTCTCCCTTTGTTACTCCCACTCCCTTCCACTCTCTCTAAAAACCAATGGAAAAATATCCTCAGGTAAGGATTAACAACAACAACAAAGATGATCATGTTTTCCAGCTAAACAGGCACCAGCTCCCATTCCTGGCCCTCTCCAGCTCCCAGTTAAAATGCCCAAGGCACTGGCCCGCCCTTCCTGGTCTTGGCTTCCTCGTGGAAATGGGCATAAGAATGCCCTGCCACAGTAGGAGGGGGCTTACAGGGAATAAAGTCCATAAAGTGGATAGCACAAGGCCTTGGCGTAGTAGGTACCCACAAATGGCACCCCCTCCTTTTTCCTTTTCTTGCCCTGTTTGGAAGCAGAGCTAAGGCTTTCTTCTCTTTAAGACACCTGAGGACCTTGGCCAGTGCCTGGCAAAAGGTAACTCCCCAGTCTTTATTTTTAGAATGGATGAATGAATGAATGGATGAATGAATGAATGTCAGACTTCCTGCAGAGTTACCCCAATCCTTCCACCAAGCATCCTGAAGACCCAGATACAGACAGCCCCTCCAAACAGAAACCCAGTTTGTGGCACAAGAAATGTGGAGGAGTCACATAGAAATGTAAATAAATTTGAACAGGTGGTGCGATTCCAGGAGCATATTTGTTTCGTGTTGCAAAGCAGGTTTAATGATAATTACAGTTTAAAAAAAGATTTCAGTGCAGAGTCCGCATCAGGGTCTCAGGCATAAAGGAAAGAGTTTTGGAGAAGAATCCAGAGGAGGTGGTTAGTTCCTTTTAGAGGGATGCAGTGGCGACAACCTTTCTCAGACATCAGTTCGAAGCTCCTAGCTTGGGACTCTGTCCAGGTAAGGTCAGGGATATGGCAGGTGGTACCAGGAGTCACACAAGCCCTCACCATGCTCCCCTTCCCCCCAGCTCCCTGGACGCTGCCCAAGCAGTGAGAGAGCTGGACACCGGGAATGGCGAGATGTCCAACCTACTTCCAATCACAAACCCAAGTGCCACCATTTCATTCTGGGATGTGAGGAGTGAAAAAAGGACCTCAGAATGATGGGTAGCATTTCTTGAGCAGCCCTCTCCCACCCTTATTGTACAGACTGGAAACCTGGCCCAAGGGCCAGTGCCCTGTGACAAGCAAGGCGGGCTGGTGCCCAGGGGTGGCACAGGGTCATACATGGAGGCTCCTTCCCACTGAAGCACTGCTGCCTTTGGGACAGTTTAGATTTCAGAGGTTTCAAGTGGTGGGATTTTGTGGGATTCAGTCACCTCTGTCCTCCTCTCCCCTAGGTTCTAGGGTGTGGCCCACAGAACAGGATTGAGAATCAGGAAGCAAGGGTGGGACCTGGCTGGCCCTGCCCCATCTTGCTGTGTGATCCTGTTCAAGTCACTGTCTCCACTCATCCTCAGTTCCTTCCCCTGGGAGTGAAAGGTGGAGCTGGGTGACTTCTGTGTGAATTCCCCCCATGGGTGATGCACCCGGCAGGCACCCCTGTCCGAGATGGGGCCGGGACACTTAACTCAATTGTTCTCAGGTAGTCCTGGGAGACGGGCTCTCCTCCCGCTACCTTGCAGGAAAATGCAACCTCAAAGAGGTCAGGGCATAATCAACCTGCCCAAGGTCACTGATAGAAAATACCAGCTGGGTGGGTTTCGGGAGGGTTGTGAAGGATGGGAGCGCTGGGGGTGGGGGGCAGCCTGTCAGGTGCAGCGTGCAGAAGGGGACGTGATTGGTGGACAGCAGGCAGCATGCCACAGGCCCAGCTGGTGGGGGGGGGGGAGGGGCACTGGCCTCAGTCTAGGCCCTGTTGCTCCTTAGCTGTGTGACACTTGCAGAAATCACTGTGTCTCTGAGCCCCCATCTTCTCTATACTTAAAATGGAGGAAATGGCCTCCCCCCGGCCCATCTCCCAGGGCCCTTGAAAAGATCAAATGAGAAAACAGGGCTGAAAGTTGCAGCTTAAATTTCTCAAAAGCCTTAGCCTCACCGGTTACTGGTTCTGTGTGCCCTGGAGACTCAGTTTCTCTGCCTGTGAAATCAGAATCCTCACCCCTGCCTCTCTGGATGTGTGTGTGTTTCCCTCTCTCTCTCTCTCTCTCTCTCTCTCTCTCTCTCTCTCTCTCTCTCTGTGTGTGTGTGTGTGTGTGTGTGTGTGCTGGGGGTGGGGGAGGGGCTGGGATGGTGCATAGTGGTGACAAGGTCTGAGGAGCCAGTCACTGGCTGACAGCCGCGCCATTGCTCTCATGAGCACACACAGAAGCCTGTGCACAGGGTAGAGGTGAGGTGTTGCTCGCCATGCTTCCTCAAAGGGCCTCAGTCACACACCTGTTCTCAGGCTTCTCACCTCCCATGCTGCTCAGCAAATAGAAAGCTCTAGAGGCTGGAAAACTTATTTTTCTTGTCTCCTCCGACCTGGGAATTTACTGCTCTGCTGTGACAGGTCTTGCTGACAGTCTACCTTTCTCTTCCAGAACTTTCCAACCAGCCTGACAGAGACAGCCTTGGGTCAGAGGTCTCAGTCCTGGGAATGGATACACCGCCTCCCCCAGGGCCAGGTTACGTACCTGGCACTTGATCAACAGATGCCACACACAGCAATGAGGGGTTTCAGCAGAAAGCAGCCAGGCTCTGAGCCCTCAGTGCCCCATGCCAACCTCAGGCCCGTTCCCAGTGCTTCTCCCTGTGCCAGCTAGAAACCCAGCGGGCACTGGTTCCTCACCTGCAAAGGTGTGACAGAAAATGAGTCTGTTCCCAACAACTCACCCAGTTACTGACAGCACGTTTGCGTCACCCCAAGGTGTGGCAATTGTTCCCTTGAAAAGCATCACAGCCACCGGAGAGTGGAGACACCGGACTCTACAGGGGAGAGGGTGGTTCCAGGGAGGGGAAGGTGGAGTTGGGCGGGGGTTCTCAGGCCTGGGGTTCACCAGAACCAGGGAGCTGTATTGACCACCTCTGCCTGGTCCAGCTCCAGCATTTCCCAAAATGCCACACAGAACCTTCTGCCTAAAAGGCACATCACCATGGGAGCCATCGTCCCAGGCTGGGGTTTGAAGCAGGTCCCTCTGACCCCAGAGCCCAGGTTCCAGACCACCATGTCCCCGACCCTCCCAGGGACCCATGCAGAATCCAGGCCCAACCCTCTCGCTACACCTCCAACAGCAATCTCTACCCCTGTAATCCCCGTCACTCCCCGCAACCTCCAGTGATTGCATTTCCCCACTTGGCATTTTGTTTTGATGTTCAGGGCATAAAGGGCCAATAGCTTCCCCCAAGCTATTTCTCCTCCGAAGCAGGGAAATAGCTCAGCAATTTGGGAGCCATTTAAAATGCATTGTTTTGCTGGGGGACACTGCCGGGGAAAGCGCGTGTCTCTCTTCTGTATCCTAGCGCGCGATGTGGCAGGCTGCTCCCAATCAGGACTTTTTTCCAATCTTGTTAGTCATTAGGCCAGAAGCCCTAGTACCCGCAATTCGCTCCGCGTGCAGGACGGGAGACTGACAGGCCCTGGATTGTGCCAGCCCCCAACACAGGCGCGGGGCTCACGGAGGCCCCCATGCAAACCTGGGCTCCACACATCCCTGCCGCGTGACTTGGCCAGGCACTGAGCCCGGCCCTCCTCTGGAAAACAGACCGCCCCCAACCTCCCCGGGTTACAGGCACGTGAGGATTAGGTAAGAGGAAGTCTGCAAAAGCCCCCCACACAACCTGTTTACTGAAAGGAAAAAAAAAATAGCAGCTGTTCTTACTGAAGGCTGCAAGTGATTATTACTCAACTGCTGCCCTCATCTTGGGCTTCTGCACGGCCAGGCCCTTCAATTAGGCTGCAACGTGCGGAGGCACCACTGAGCAGGGAGGTGTGGACAGGGTGCTCTAAGGCAGTGTTTCCCAACCTTCTCTCATGATGAGAATCACCTGGTGGAGTTGTTAAAACACAGATTCCTGAATCCCAACTAAGAAGTGCTAAACTAGGATTTTTGGGAACATATAGGTAAAATTGTATACTTAACTAGTGCTCTAACACAGATGTTATATACAGAGCACTAAGTTAGGTATGCAATTTTACCTATATGTTCTCAAAAATCCTAGTTTAGCACTTCTTAGTTGGGATTCAGGAATCTGTGTTTTAACAACTCCACCAGGTGATTCTCATCATGAGAGAAGGTTGGGAAACACTGCTCTAAGGAACCTTTCTCTCCAGATGGCGTGGCCTCCAAAACAATCTCTGAGGAGCAGGCACCGGGAACAGGACATGTAAATAGTGCTGATGCCCAGGCCTCACCATCACTGGCCCAGGTCAGCCCAGGTGGGGTGGTTACTAAAGCGCCCAGGTATTCCAGCGGGCAGCCAGGGCTGAGGCTCTCTGCTTAACTCTTCCCTTTACGCTTCCCTCCTCAAGAGTCTCGAACCCTCCCCTCAAGTGGGTAATGTTATGTGAGGGGATAATGCCCAGACTGTCAGAGGCACACACTTGCTCTCAGGGTGGGCTGATGGGAACAGACCCAGCGTGCTGTCAGTCACACCCGTGTCCCTAGGGAGCTGGTGCCAGCCCCCATGTCTAGCTTCCATGCACTTCATGGACAAGTATTTAAACGGCACCTACTCTGTGTCCGGCACAGAGCAGGCTGCTAGGGTAGTGGTCGGCAAACTGCAGCTTGTGAGCCACATGCAGCTCTTTGGTCCCTTGAGTGTGGCTATCCCACAATATACCACTGCCTGGGTGAGTCTATTTTGAAGAAGTGGCATTAGAAGAAGTTTAAGTTGAAAAAAATTGGCCCTCAAAAGAAATTTCAACAATTGTACTGTTGATATTTGGCTCTGTTGACTAATGAGTTTGCCGACCACTGTGCTAAGGAAACTATGGGCTGAGAATGGCATTGCCCTGCCCTCAAGGAGTGCCATCCTGAGTGGGTGGGGTGTGGGGTAGGACTTGAAGTGACAATAAAATTGTTACCTGAAGGATGATGTCCAGGAGGAGGTAGTGGGCAGAGGAGGGGACCAAGTCTGAAGGAGTCCCTGACACCAGAGAGGGTTTGGAGGTTAGAAAATCAAAGATGGCTGATGTGTGTGGAACAGAGACAAAGGGAGAAGAATGGATCAGGATGAGAATAAAGAGACAGGCAGCGGTCAGAAATGCATGACACAAGTATTCATGGAGCGGCAGAATATATGTGGCCTTGGCATGGCCACTGGAACTGGAATGCTAGGGTTCAAAGCCTCAGGCACTTATAAGCTGTGTGACTTTAGGCTGCATACTTAATCTCTCTGTGCTTCAGGCCCCATCTCCAGATTGGAGTTGAGGATAAGATTACCCACCTCCAAGAGCTTTGGTGGAAATGAAGTTAGTTAACTCATGAACACATCTTGGAAGCATGCCTGGGACACATGAAGTGCCATAAAATCATTCTTTATCATTATTATGTGCTGGGCATTGGCTCAGCCTCCTCATGTGCAAAATAGGAGTAATGATGTCTCTAACTCAGAATGCTATTGTGAAGATCGGATGAGAATAGAGAGGTGGACTCCTCACATCATCTGATGATGTGGTGAGCAGGCAGGGCAAGTTCACCATCCCCTGTTATTGATCTTTACTCACTCTGTGTGCCTGGCAGAGGAGATGACATTTCTAGGAACAAATTTGCAAACAAACAACTGCCCAGAAGTGGGAAGGGCCCTCTCAGGGGAATTCCCCCTTCATGTAGGCACATGCATGCGTGTCAGCACAGGGCTGGACAGGGCAGCTGGGTGAGGTGCCCTTGCACTCTAAGAAGCCACTATGTTACCTGTCTCGAATCTCCAGCGATATCTGTCCATCTCTAAAAATTCCCACAAATACATCCTGGAACCTTTGCTCTCACGCAACCCTCCCCTGCCTGCTTTCCTGCCATGGCAAAGAGGCATCAAGTCCAGGCACCTCCTGTGCCCCGGGAGTTGATGACACTTGCAAAGAGCACACCGTTCAAGGGTGTGAAGTGGTCACCTCGGGCTGGCGCCCAGCCATCTCTGCCCTCACTAGCAGCCCGTGGCACAAACCTAGGACACAGGAGGCTGATGAGCAACTTCCCAGGGAGGCACCTTTGAAGAAAAGGACCGAGATCCAGCTTAGGGCCTGCAGGGTTTCTGAACATTCTGGGCATCTGGTTTCTCCTCTCCCCCTCTCTCCCCTGGTACAGTTCACCAGTGCCCTCTAAAAAGAGCAGAGTTTATTCATGGAAATACACTGTGCTCTGTCTCTGGGATGCAGTGCAGGCCTCCTTCAAAAATAGAACCCAAGTCAGGTGCGTTTCCTCACTCCTTGTTTCTCCCCACCCGTCCCAAGAGGACCCAGAGATAGGCAGCATCTCCAGGTGCTGGGAGAGTAGCCGGGGTTTGCACCCAGGTTTGAATCCTTCCAAATCTTTTGCTCTGTTCCCACTTTAAAAATCCATTTTTGCCCAGGTGGTGTGGTTCAGTGGTAGAGTGTTGACTCAGGGCACACGCCCAGGTTGTAGGCTTGATCCCCAGTAGAAGGGGTGCAGGAGGCAGCCAATAAATGATTCTCTTTAATCATTGAGTTTCTCTCTCTCTCTCTCTCTCTCTCTCTCTCTCTCTCTCTCCCTCCCTCCCTCCCTCCCTCCCTCCCTCCCTCCCTCTCTCCCTCCCTCCCTCATTCCCTCCCTCCCTCCCTCTCTTTGAAATTAATAAAAATATATCTTAAACAATAATTTTTCCTTAACTTTAAAAGAAACATATTTATTCTAACTATTATAGAAGACATCAAAAGGTAATCTCACCATTCAGAAATAACCACTGCTTTTAGTCTATTATTCTCTTCCTCTCCCCCCTCCCTCTTTATATGATACATACATACACATACATCTTATTTATAGAATTGAGATAGTGAATTTTATAGCTTTTCTTCATGAGTATCATATGGAAGGTATTTTCTCACGTCACTCAATATTCTGCTACAACACAATGTTTTAATGAGAATATCACGCAGAGGTTAAGCACATAAGTTTCTCTTCACAAAGGTCTGGGTTCGAGTCCTGGCTCTGTCACTTACAGGTTTTGTGGCCAAGGGCAGCCACTTAGACATTGTGGGCCCCAGTTTTCACGTTTATGAAACAGGGTCAATAATAGTACCCATCCCATGATTATATGTGGTGCTTTTCTAATAGCTACTCTGGACAGACCTGTAATAATAATTAGTAAACTTTACTGAACCATAACTGAGTTAATGATTCCCTTATTGATGGATATTTAGCTTATTTCTAATACCCATGTTCTCCCACCACCCGCTCTGGGAAGTCCTGGGGTTCACAGACAGATTCTGATAGCAGCACCCTGGCTGGGGCCTTGCAGAGTAGTAGCAGGTGTTCTGGTGAATAGAGAGTGTGGGGGGTGCAAGCCAAGCCTCACACCTGTGCCTCCTCCACACAGCTCACTAAGCTCTGGAGCAATGCCACAATGCCAGGCTCCCTCTGCAGATGGAAGTGTGACTCAGGACCCCACACCTCCGTCTACAGTGGTGCCTGGACAAGCTCCCACTGCCACTCCCCCAGCTCTGATTCTCAGCCAGATACCATCCAAATCCAATTCCCTAGGAAGTTTGAACATCTTTTTTTTTTTTTTTTTTTTTTTTTTTTCACACTTGGATCCTTTCACTGGGCTCAGAGGTAGTACAAGCCAGGCCTGATGAAGAGAACAAGGCTCAGAAAGATCAGGTGACTTCTCTGTAGTCACTCACATGGTCTCAGTCAGGCTCAATCAGAAGCTTGTGAGAGCTGAACTGTGCCCTCCTCTCCCCATTTACATGGTAAAGCTCCACACCCCATATTCACCCCCATACTTCAGCATGTAACTGTATTTGAAGATAGGGCCTTTAAAGAGATGATTATGGTCAAGCGAGGATGTCAGTGGGCCCTAATATAAAATGAGATGAGGATGAAACAAACACAGGGATGACTGATGAGGACTTAGTGAGAAGGCAGCTGAAGAGGGAGAGACCTCAGAAGAAGAAACCCACCCCACTGGCACCCCAATCTTGGACTTCCAGCATCCAGAATTCTGAAAAAAACAAAATCTTTGTTTAAGCCACGCAGTCTGTGGAGTTTTGTTAGAGCAGCCCAAACTAGTATAAAGCTAAAAAACAAACAAACCACACACACACACACCACCACCACCACCACCACATTCTGAACCATTTATATAGTTACAAAGTAATTTCATGGTTTTGTTTTTGTTTGTTTTTTTGTTCTTTTGATTTCTACATGTGACTTTTTGAGGTAGGAAAAATACCTATGTTTATTCTGATATGGCTGAGGGAATCAATGAAATGCTGTATATAATTTATACAACTACCTGCCGTGGATTCTAAGGGGAAGACTTATGAAGAGTGGGGGAAGCCCCAGGAGAGACAGGTTTTGGACTCCATCTGAGGAGGATCTGCCCCAGGGTGGAAGCGCTGCCTCAGGAAGGGGAGCTCCTATCTCAGGACACAAGAGAGCAGAGGTGGGGTGTCTGCTGGGTCCCCTGCTGCAGAGCAATGGTTCTCACTGCCATGCTAGGCAGCAGCATTAGCAAACCCTGGGATCTTGTTGGAAGTGAAAATTCTGGTTCTTTCCCCAGACCTACCCAATCAGAACATGCACCCTGTGTTTACCAAGCCCTCCGGGGACCCTGGTGTACAGAGACGTCTGAGGGCCTGTGGGCTTGAGGAGACAGAAACGGACAGGCAGGGCATTTGGGAAGGACAAAGTGACCTTTACCAGTCCTTCAGCACCCGGGACACTGAGATTCAGGAGGACTCATCATCGCTGGAAGGGGCCTTGGGGATTTAGCATCAGAGCACATCTGGTCCAGTGAGGTCACACATCAGAGTGATAAGGTCAAGCCTTCCATGCTTACCCCTCATCGCTGTGTGGGCCAGGCATGGTACCCTTGAGGGACACCAGCCTCTAACAGAATCAGAATCACAGGGACAACTTCTATTTTCCTTCTACCTCTTTCTGGCTCAGCTGGCACATGCATGCCTTTCAATTCCAGGCTGATCATTTTTGACAGAATGTTTCAAAGTCAAGGCAGGGGCAGAATAGGACAAAGCTGTTGCTCCAGGCACAAGCACTGCCTCTGAAATTAGTGTCTGTCAATAGTAGTTTCTGTCCTCACTGGGAAATTACCCTGCCCTGGAAATACTTCTACCGGAGGCATTACAAGGGACTACTATTCTGGTTGCCTCAACACCCAGACTTGCCCAAGACACATGCTTGTCAGACCTCATTTAATCAGCTCTGGCAGGAAGTACGCTTGAAGGATGGACATTATTATGCCCCACAAAGCTTTCTGACCTTATGGAGAAAGGCCATGCTGAGGAAGGAGAGCTTTCATTCTAACTGGTGCAGCACAGCCCATTGCTAGGGCTCAGAGACATGAGTGACTTTAGAAGCAGAGCATTGGGTAACACAAATAACATAATCTTTGCTGGAAGATAGCGGGAAACTTTGGGTGTGGTCACTTGCTCTTCTGTCATCCTGTGGGTAGTGTCCAAATTTTGTATTTCTAACAGCAATATTGATGCTGGTCGTCCAGGGACCACCATTTGAGAACCTCAGGCTAGATCAAGCTGCCTAGCCTTCCTCATGGGGTTCTCGTGATGGCTCCTGTCCAGTTGGTTCTGCCATTTCCCCTGCTGTGTAGGAGCCTTGAACCATAACTTATAATCAGGGTCTTAGGTTTCCTGTCTGTAAAATGGGAATAACAACTACAGTTTTTACCTCGGAGTGGTGAGGGTGAAAGAGAGACTGTATTAAAGCAAAGAGTTGTAGGAATTGTAAAGATTATTCAAATGTAAGGGGAAGCAAACATTTATCGGGCACCTAGGTTGAGTCAGAAGCTCTGAGATCAAGATACTGACATGGAGAAAACAGAGAACCTTGGGATAAATGGAGCAGACAGACAAATGGACTGCTGATATAGTCGATGCAGGGGTCACAGTCAATTGTAGAAGAATGGAGAAGAGGAGGGGCAAGTGGACTTTATCCTAAGGACAAGAGAAGCCACTGTACAGTTTTAAGGTGGAAAGTGATCAGGTCTTACTTTGTCTTATGGGAAAATCAATGTGGGCTAAAGAATGGCTCGTCAAGATGGGCAAGGCTAGAGGCAGAGAGGCGGGGAGATGGTGAGAGGCTGCTGCCATGACCCAGCAGTGAGGCCACGGAGACAGAGAGACGTGGACGCCTGTGAGAGATGAGATGTACAGGACCAAGGAGGTGACAGGTCAAGATGGAAACCAGTTTCTGGTTCACCGGCTAAGGAGGGGGCACAGAGGAAGGGGTTGGAGTGAAGAGGATGAGGCTGTGCCTCCTGTACACACCGACTGTGATACTGCCATGAACAGATGCTGCGCAGGTCCCCCTGGCTGTGAGGGACCGCCCCTGTCCGCCCTCCCCGTGCCCTGGCATGACGGAGCTCTAGCTGTTCCCCACTCCTCCGACATGTAACTGTGTCTTTCCCACCCATGGAGTTGTCTCCAAAATGAACAACAGCAATCAGCAGGCAATCATCATTTCATTCCTCCTGTACAATGCCCAAGTGTGCAGAGAATGTCTGTGATTGTTGCAAAAATGATGGCATGAAAATTGGGGCTCCTGCTAGAAAAAAGGAGGGGAGAAACCTATTTAAACAAACTCAAATGGTTTGTTTGAGACTGCTAAACTGGAGCCTGAGAAGGTCTCTGCCCTGCAGACCTCCACATGGTGGGGAGGTGCCTGGTAAGACCCTGCCTGGGTGGGGCAGTCAACAGGATGGTTTCCGGAGGCTTGGGGAATAGCCCTGGCAGCGGGATTATCCTGGCATCTAACATGAGTTCTGGGCACTAATGAAGGGCAACTCTCTGGGCTTCTCACTCTAATCTCAGCTCCCGGACAGCTGGGTGGAAGGGCTCACAGAAGTTCTAAGTGAGGGTAAGAGCACCCGGTGGAAAGGCATGGACTCAAGGAGGCTCATAATGATCAGCGATCACTGTTACTTTGTTCCAAGGAGAAGTGACTGCATCCCTCACTGTGCCAAAGGCTTAATGAAGCCAACTGTTTTATTTACTCTGTCCTCACAACTGTCCTCAGGAGGGGGTATTATTAATCTCATTTTACAGAGGAAGAAAATGGAGAGGGAAGTTATAGTCCCACAGCTAGTACACAGAAAGACCAGGATTCTAGCCCACTTTGCTTAATTCAAAACCCCATGATTGGATTTTTAAAATCCCAGATGACAATAAGTGTTGACAAGGATGTGGAGAAACTGGAATTCTCATATATGGCTGGTGGGAATGTAAAATGCTAGAGCCTCTTTGGAAAAGAGTGGGGCAGTTCTTCAAAAGTTAAACACAGTTTACCATAGATGCAACAATTCCTGCATACACCTTTCCTAGGTGTAGGTCCAAGAGAAAGAAAACACAGGCACACAGAAATCTGAATGTTCATGGTAGCATTGTTCATAATAGCAAAAAAGTGAAAACAACTCAAATGATCATCAGCTGGTGAATGGATAAATAGAATGTAGTCTATCCATACAATGGAATATTCTTTGGAGGGGGGGGGGGAGTAGTAAAGTACTCATCCATGCTGCAACATGGATGAAGCTTGAAAACAGTAGGTTAAGTGAAAGAAGCCCCTTACAAAAGGCCACATGTTGCACGATTCCATGTACAGGACGTGTGCAGAGTAGGAAAATTCATAGAGACAGAAAATAATTCAGTGGTTGCCGAGGGCTGGAGGTTAGGGAGACATATGGACTGACTCTAATGAGTAAGAGTGTTTGGGGAAAATGATACACATATTCTAAAACTGATTGTGGTGATGGTTGCATAATCCTGTAAATATACGAAAAATCAGCAAATTATAAACTTGGAAGGTGTGAATTTTCTGATACATGAATTACATCTCAAAAACCGTTGTTTTTTAAAAGGCCATGGTTGGATATTAAAAAAAGAAAGAAGAAAACAACCATGACCCTCCCAAGTAAAAGCTCCTAGAACTATTATGACTTTCATTCCTTCAATACATCTTGTGTCCCTAGTACATATGAGGCACATACCTCTGGGAGTCTATGACTAGGAGCCCCTAGCCTGGATGGAAGAGATAGGATGTGGCCACAGATAATGATGATGCATGGGCGAGGAGACCCAGGGAATTTGAACAGGAGGATACTATTTCACACCTGGGTTGGCAAACATTTTAAAGTTTGACATTATCACACTGGCAAAGATGCACAGTCCCCGATATCCTGATGCACTGCTTGAGGGAGAATAAGGATGTAAGTATACTTTGAAAAGAACTTGGGCGGTGTTTAGTAGTACTAAAGATAGCCATGCCCTATGACCCAGCCACTCCATGTGCCCCAGGTATTTTTTTGATCAACTCCTGCACACGGCACAAAGGTACATGAGACAGGAGGTCCATGGCAACACAGCTCACACCAGAAGACTGGAAATAACCAAGTTCATCAACTAGAGAAAGACGAAATAAACTCCGCTGAAGTACTACTCCTGGTCCAGCCTTGGGCAGCCACTGTGCTTGGAGAGAGCCAGCCCCGAGGGCAGAGTTCAGGGTGACAATGAGGCCAAGGCTCTGGGCCTCTGGCAGGTCTGGTGCTTAGGACATGGGGCCTGGGCACCTACTTGTTTGGAGCTCCCCAACCTCCCGTGGGCACAAGGAAGCCTGTTCCAGTCCTTCGGCCTGTGGGTAAGTGTTCAGGCAAATCCTCATTTGGTTGCAGAGCACTTTGGGAAGTCTTGAGGTGGGGTGAACTGCCCCTCTCCTCCCCAGTTAAAATCACAAAGAAAGCAGAAGAAAGGGGAATAGGGCTTGAAGTAGAGAGAATGAAGTTCAAAATCGCAGCAAAGTGGCTGCCTGAACCGCTGGGTTGGAGAATGCCAGGGAAGGCCAGAGGAAAGGCCTGGCGCACTCTGCTTCCTGGGGTAAAGCTGGGTGGGGATGCTGTTGCGGTGGGTGGATAATGAGGCCCCGATACCATCTGTGGCTGCCAGGTGCAGGACAGGCAGGTGTTGCCTTGGCTTCCTGTGTGCCGCCCACAGCCCTGCCCATGGAGCTTAACCTTCTTTACCTAAAACCCTGTAAACACCAATTATGAATTTCTTAGTTCTGGGCAGAGTGTGGGGCAGTGACAGATTTGTGCTATAAACATCCACTGGGGGCCACCTGTCCCTCAGACACCCTACCCTCAGTGGCTCTTGGCCGGGACAGTTGGAAATGCGCCCATGTGCCCAGAGTTGCCAGTGGTGGGGGCTCTATGACTGCTTGCTGTGGGAGAGAGATGGAAGCAAGGCCATGGCTGGGGGGTGGGAGCAGGCTGCTGCCGAGCTCACCTCCCAGAAGGGCCTGGGAGAATGAGAAAGATTCTGACAAGTTCAAAGTATCCTAAGGGCTCCCACCCTGAGGGTGGAGCAAGTGTGCAAGGACAGGGGTCAGAAGAACCATGAATACAGCTACCACCAGCGCTGCTGCTCATAACACTATCACAAATCTGGAGAGCAATAACTCCAGGCCAAGCATCACACCAAGAGCTTTACCTGTACCATCTCACAATGTCTTAACAGCAGCAGGTTGTCATGTCACTTTACACACGAAGTCACATGGCATTAGGGGGTTACGACACTTGCTGCAGAAGACACTGTTCAGAAAGGAGGAGAGGCAGGATTCGAACCCACAACCTGAGCTCCTTGCTGATAAGCTCTTCTGAGAAAAGGATAATGCAAGGCCTTCGA
This sequence comes from Pipistrellus hanaki, assembly GCF_964339955.1. Lineage (NCBI taxonomy): Eukaryota > Metazoa > Chordata > Mammalia > Chiroptera > Vespertilionidae > Pipistrellus > Pipistrellus hanaki. The sequence continues at coordinate 38,709,530 of NC_140511.1, read as the reverse complement.
TGATACAAGGAGACGTTTGGGCTGCCTCTACAGGGCAAGGGGAAGCTGCAAGAAATCACTAAGAAGACTGGGTCACAAGCCGACTTCTGTTTTAGGGACACTGTCCTGGAGGGCACCCCAAGCACCCTCCTCAGCATCTCTGACGTGCCAGCTCCTTGGCTGCACTGTTTCTTCTGCGCCTCTCCCTAACTTTGGAAGTTACTATTCTGGGAGCTAACATTAAGGTTGTTTTGGAGAACTAGGCGGTGCCTCTTTCCATAATGCCAGGCACCTGGTGAGCTTTCTAAACCAGCACTCAGGAAACATTCTCTCTCCAGGGTGTCCCAGCCCCACTGAACCCCACAGAGTCCACTCCTGCTCTGCCTCACCACGCCAAGTCTCCTCTGGGCAACCACCCCATGGCCTCCAAGACCCAGTGCAAGTACATGGAAGCCCAATGGCTGGTATTTCTCTAGACAAAAGTTCTGTCTTCCTTGTGGCTCCCAGATTCTACCCACGGCTTTGGGCCCAGGACCTATGCAGGGCTCCTCTCCCTTTCTCAGATGTCCCCATACATGGAGAAGATGAACTTGGCCACATAGTCAGTGGTTCTGGTATAAGCCCTGCCACTTGCCACCTGTGTGAGCTGCAGAAAGCTCTGTGCCTCCTTGGGTCTAGGTTGGGAGAAGGCTGGATGAGAGGGATGAGGCTGGATGAGAAGATAGCAAGGGTCCCTCTAGCCCTATGAAAACCCAGAGAGAGGGGCAGAGCACACCCTCATCTCTCCAGCTGGGATGGCTACAACCACCCCATGCTTGCATGTTGAGAGAACACACAGAAAAATACTGGCCAAGACAACGTGCTTTACAAAGTGAGAAATTATCATATTCTTTTATAACCTAGTTTTTCTCCAGTGGCTCCCGACTACCTTATTAGAGTGTGTGTGTGTGTGTGTGTGTGTGTGTGTGTGTGTATATGTATATATATATATATATATATATATATATATATATATATATATATATATGTGTGTGTGTGTGTGTGTGTGTGTGTGTGTGTGTGTGTGTGTGTGTCTCCCCCTTGGTAGAGGGGAGGAGGGGGGTGGGTGTGAGTCTGAGGCTGGGGGAGGTAAGGGAGCCACAGAGCATATCTCTAGACCACGTTTGTATTTGCTTGGCCTGTGCCCTGACATGCTCGGAGAAGATAATGAACCCACTCAGATACGGCTCCTCTCAGCACAAGACAGGCCTTGTGGGGAGAGAGCAGGTGTCAGAGACAAGGCCCCCTGCCCGGCTCTGCAGATCACAGCAGGCTCCCTGGTTCACTGGGCTGGGAGCTGCCATCTGTGTGTCGGCGATATGGAGGTGGTGACACGCTAGTCACACCTGACTTGAATAGGACCAGACAAGAGCTGGGGCAGCGGAGGTGCTGGGAGGACGGGAGGAGGAGGGAGACAGCCATGCCTGATGCTAGAAAACAGGGCTCTTCCCTCCCTTCCTTGGGCCAGGCACTGGGATTCAGAATTGAACCAGTCTCTGACCTTGGCCTCAGGTTGATCCAGTAATGGCAGAGGGGCCAGGAGCCCTGGGCTGGAAGTCAAGCAGGGTGAGCTGCCACTTGCCCTACAATTCAGTCATCTGGGGAAACACCCTAATGTCTCCCAGCCTCAGTTTCCTCATCTATAAAACAGGGATGGAAAAAATAGTTAAGTTGTGATAATGCAGTAAAACACCTAACACATTATTTAATAATGATGCTAGCTATGGTCGTTGGGGAGGGGTAAATTAATCATTGCACACATATGTAATGAGGGTCTGTCATGTGTTCTGACCTATGCAGGCCCTCACCAGGACATGGGAGAGGACATTGGCAAAGGGGAATATGGAGGCCAACAAAGAGCCATCCAACCCTCCTTCCCCGGCTCTCCTGGTACTCCTCCACCGCCTCCTTTCACAGGTCACTCCCTTCCACACCTGGCTCGTCCCAGGCCAATGACTTCTTCCCTAAAGGGTAGTGCACAGTCTCAGAGGTCAGGACTTGACTGGAGGCCCCCAAATGAACTTGCAACCCATGGGAAAACCCCACTCTGTCCTCTTAGGAGACAATCACTCATGAGATTTAACACCATCTGGCTGTCTCAGCTTCCCTGACACTAACTGCTTCCCTGACATGAACAGGTTGAATATTAATTGTCTCTGAAGGAAGAACCAGAAAATGCAGTCTTTGATTTGTCAGATGGATCCAGTACCCATTCTTGCTCTGAGAGAATTCCAAGAGCTGCTGGGACATCACCCGCTCACGTGGTCCTAGAGAGAAGGATGCTCCGATGCATGCTGTTCAGGGACTGCCTGAAAGCAACTCCTTGCGTGAGTGTCATCAGCGCCGGACCCTCTCCCCAACAGGTGTGTGTTGGCTGGGTGAGGGCAGGGAACTCACACTTAACAGCATCGGTTGAGTACCTACCAAGGACTAAATCAAAGAACTAAAATGCTGTGTGATTGGTGCCAGTCACAGCCTGTCTCTGGGCCTCGGTTTCCTTGTCTGCAAATGGGAGGGTGGAATTAGATCACCTCATAAGTCCAACTCTATAAACCAATATTCAATAATACAACAGATCACATCTACTGGGTGCCTGTTTTCTGGTGCTAAGCCTGCTTATAAGCATTTCACATGATTTTTTAATCCTTGCACTAGCCCACTGAGGTATGGCCTCTAATTATATCCATTTTATATATTGGGAAACTGAAGCACAGAGAGATGAGCCACAACTTGCCCAGAGATCAGAGCTGATAAGTGAGACTTGGACTCCATTGGTGTGATTCTGGAGCCTGCTCTGTTCCAATGCAGCATATATCCTCGAACTTGCTTGACTCCTAACATCTGGGATTCCTGCTCCAGGATACGCTGATCTCAGAAGCCTCCCATGGCAAGGGCTGCTCAATGGCTAGCACAGACTGTTAACAGCAACCAGAATACCCATTCCAGCGGGGTGATAAGAAGGCCATGAAATTAACTACTGATCGCAAATACTATGAAGTACCTCCTATGAACAAGGCCTGTGCTTATTTTATACAAGAGCTCTTCATGCCAGAATAGCACACAGTGCTCTTAGCTGGTTTGGCTCAGTGGATAGAGCGTCAGCCTGCAGACTGAAGGGTCCTGGGTGTGCAGGAGGCAGCCCATCACTGATTCTCTCTCATCATATTGATGTTTCTATCTCCCTTTCCCTTCCTCTCTAAAATCAATACTTTTTTTTTTTTTTTGAAAGAAGAAGAGCACACAGTGACAGATTTCAAGGCTTACTTTCTGAACACCCGTGTTTGGAAAACTTTTCATTCTGAGAGCACTTCTCTGAGCCTTGGTTTCCTCATGTGCAAAGTGGGGATAACAACACCTAACAGCATTGGGTTGTTGTCAAGATTAAATGAGAGAATACAAGTCAGGCGTGTAGTAAGCACACCATAAATGGGAGCTCTTGCTGCTGTTGTTCCTGTTATTATTTTCAACACAGTGGGGAGAAGTTGAATTTTGTAGCAGATGACCCTGATTCAGTTCCAGGTCCCCCCACTTCCTGGCTATGTGACTTAAAGTCATTGACCCTCTCTGAGGCTCCATGGCCCCATCTGTGAATCAGAAATAACAATACTTACCTTACTGGTGGTTGTGAGGGTTCAATGGACTGTGAAATGCCTAGCACAATGGCTGACATATAATAGATACTCAACAAATGTCTGTCCTCACCCGCGGAGTGTTTTCTGCACACTCGGCTCTTCCACTCGGTTAGAATCCAAAGAAGCACAGGGTTCCGTGCTTATTGATGTTGACTCACTGATTTTTGTTGTTTTTTCCCACCAAGGGAACTTTCACAAAATCAGTTTGGGGGGGGGGTGTGGAAGATATCTAAATGCATCCCTTTCACAGCAGGTAAGTCAAGGCAACACAGGGACAGAGATCCATAGTCTCAGAAAAGAACCTTAAGGCCATGACATTGATTGCTTTGGCAAAACTGGCCACTGAGATGTGCAGCTGAAGATGCAATTAGTGATAGGAAGCAAACCCTAACATGGTGAGGACTTGGTCATTGACTCTACGAAGGGTGATGACACTGACCCTCCCATCTGGAAATTAACCAGGCATTCGGCTTGTAAATGGCTCTGAGATAATGTTGTGAACCCAGGACTGCATAGCAGCACCACCTGAGGATGGGGGCAGGTAAATTAGGGTCAGAAGGGAAGTGGCATCCACAGTCGTGGCCATGTCATTCTGCCAATACCAGCCCTGAGGCCCTGGGAACGGGCACCAAGCTTAACCTTTGACACTTCGGGACTTCATCTTGGGACACCTGCTCTTTCTTCTTCCTCCCTAAGACCATGCATGTGTTCCCTGAGCCCAGGAACACTGCTTAAGCAGATACTGGAAGAGGACGGTGGTCTGGTAAGGTGGTGGGCATTCTGGGTGTTCAGAGTAAAGCCTGAGGGTGCAAACCCCGGGAAGGAAAAGGAACCTTGGAGGATGGATAAACGGTTTGGGAAGAAGAGAGCCTTCCATAGCCAGGAAGTGGGGGGACCTGAAACCAGCCAAGGATGTCTGTGGCCAGGTCTCTGCACTTCCTCAGTCAGAGCATGGCACTCCCACTGGGCCCCACTCAACATGTTCTCTCTTAGTGAAGTATAGCATTGTGTCTGCAAGCAGAACTGGCTCCAAACCCCAGCTCCACCATCTACCAGGGCATGCATGTCCCTGAGCAAGACCCATGTCTAGTTGATCACTGGAAAGTGGGGATCCTATCTCCAGCAAAAACTTACAGGTTTTCAAATATGACTAAAGCATGCAAGATACCTATCTTAGATATGAACCCACAGTGCGAGTTTAAAAATGTCCATGTATCCTTTGTTTAACTGACATGATTGGCACATAAGCCTTGTGTTCCTTACTCAATCTATAATAATAAAAGCATAATATGCTAATTAAACTGGCCATTCTTCCAGACATCTTTCCAGTGGAAGCTGGGGCAGGCTGGCTGGGGAAGGGGGAGGGAGCAAGGCAGAGGTGGCAGAGGCCCCCAGGCCATCGTGGCGGTGGGGGCTGAGCCCCTTGCACAAATTTCATGCATCAGACCTATAGTATTTATAGAAGAATGAGGGTGTCCCATTTAAGATGATTTCCCTGACCTGACCCAGAGAAAAGCAATAGATATATCCCAACCCTTCATCCTCCCAGGTTCCCATCACCAAAGAGGATGGACAGTCATGACCAGGTCTGCACACTCAGTAACCTCCGAGTCAATAATAAGTCCAGTTAACAGTAACTCGGGGTGAATATTTTAATTGTGGCCGTGTCTTCAATGAAAAACAAGCAACACAAAGTGGACCTTGTCATTTGTCCTCTGCGTGCAGATGTTGCCATGGGAGACTCCAGAAGGGAGAACAAGCAAGCACAGTTGATGTCCCTGTTCAAGTTTTCAAGAGCTAAAAAGGGTATTTGGAAAGATATAATAGAAACACATTTTAAAAAGAATGTGTAGCCTTAAACACTCTAAATCAAACAAATGGTGCTGAACTCATTCTTCTATAAATACTATAGGTCTGATGCATATAAGACATATGAGAAAAGGCTTCATGGGCTTTAGAAACAAAAACAATGGTTTGATTTTGAACCAGCTCGGACACTTAGTAGTAAGGTATCCTTGGTTGGGGCTGAGGGTGGGAGGGTGGATGCCTCAGTTTATTCATCTGTAAAATGGGAGAAATACTACTTAACTGCTGTGATGATTAGATAGTATGGTGAATGCATGGGCCATAGTTGATGCTCAATTAGCTGTTAGTTTCTCTTTTCCTTCTTTTCCTTATTTTACTCACTTTCCAGATAACTGATATGACTTCATTTGAATTAGAATTAGCAGTGGATGACTTTTATTTAACCCTTTGCACTCCGAACCATTCTGGACATTGGCTACCAGCTACTCGACGCTACTTTGCGGCGGAAATGTGCGTTGAAATAACTCAATTCCCTGTAATCACTAATAAACTGCAATGTCCCCTGAGAGGGGACATCCGAGTGATATGCTAGAATTCCAATGTCCCCTGAGAGGGGACAGCGGAGTGCAAAGGGTTAAAATATATTTTATTGATTTCAGAGAGGAAGGGAGAGGGATAGAGAACTAGAAACACCAATGATAAGAGAGAATCATTGATCTACTATCTCCTGCATGCTCCCTACTGGGGATCGAACCTGCAACTCGGGGCACATGCCCTTGACTGAAATTGAATCTGGGACCCTTCAGTTTGCAGGCTGACACTCTATCCACTGAACCAAACCAGCCAGAACAGCAGCAGATGACTTTTACTGCATGTTGGTGGCATAGTCCTCTGTACATCCAAATGTGCATACCATCAAGGAAGTGCTTGTGTAAAAGCCTTCAATGTATTTCTTCTTAACAGAAATGGATGGGGTGACACTGTTTCCCATTTTGGCAAATCTCTTTAATATTTGGCTTAATAGAAGCTCTAACTGCTTCTGCCTTCAATCTGAGGAGTGAGGGTTTTTTTCCATTAATAGAAAGTGGAAGGGAGGGGGAGAAGGGGAGCAGAAAGAGAGAGAGACATCTAATGGTTGCCTTCCACATGAGCCCTGACTGGGGGTAGGGATCAAACTTGCAGCCCAGGTATGTGCCCTTGCCTTGACCGGGGAATTAAACCCTCTGGTACACACACTAACTGCTGAGCCACACACACCAGCCAGGGCTGAAGCACAAATTTTTAAAATGTTGATGATGTCCAATTTATGAGTTTTATCCTCCCCTGCTTTGGCAGGTGTCAAACCATTGCCTAATCTGAGATCATTACATTTAGGCCCCTGTTTTCTTTTAAAGGTTTAGCGTTTTAGCTCTTAAATTTAGGCCGATGATCATGTTGAGGTCATTTTTTGTATGGAATGGGTCCAACTTCATGCTTTCACAGGTGCATATCCAGCTGCTCCGGCACCATGTGCTGAGGAAACAGCTCAGTGTCTCTGAGCCTCAGTCACTTCATCTCTAAAATGAGCCTTAAAAGACCACCTTGCAGGAGCTATGAACATTCAATGAGATAGAAGAAAGTACCCTTTGGGAAGGGGGATCCCTAGCACATAGCACATGGTCAATGCCTATAACTGAAGGAATAGACAAGGATTTGAAAGTTCTCTGAAACTCTGATCATCACTGCTACCCCATCACAGCTTTTCCTCCCCTGACGATCTTAAACAATCACAGCCCGATCTGTTTGTCACCAGATTCCCGAGCTGCTTCTCAAGAACCCCGCTTCTGGGTGGCTCTGATAATCTTTTTCTTCTCCTCCTCCCCTCCTTTTTCTCTCCCTTACTGTCTACCTTAATTGTGCATTGAACAGTCTTAGTCTTAGCTATTAATCAATTTATAATTGTTAACCCACTCAAATCTGTTTTGGCAAGGTAGGTGGGAGGGCATCAATGAATGGATGAGTCAGTCGACGAAAAGGTCCCTGACTTAAAGTGAGATGAGAGAAGCCCCTACAATGATCCCACGGGCCACCCCACGTGTGGGTGCCAGAGGAAGCCATGGGACGCCACTTCCAGCTCTCTCTGCACTCTCCCACTCCCCTGCCCACTCTGGAAAGAGCCTTTCACATCGCATCTCCCTCCTCCATGGTGTTTGCAACACCTCCCAATTTAGTTCTCTCTCTGAATGTCATTAGTGTCCCATTTGCCTCATCTTCCTGATCTCCAAGGAAGCAGGAGGAGCCTGACTTGGCAACAAGGACTCCTGCTTCCTGATTTAGGGTGAGGGGGACAGGCAGATTTGGGGCCCCTGGGCTGCAGCTCCAGACAGTCCGCTGGTCCATGAGACTCAGGCCAGCACCCCACAGCTGGACCCATTGATGTGAGAGGGACACATTGATTAGCTGCCTCCTGACTCACCCTGCCAAGAATCAAGGCATATGCCCTGACCAGGAATGAAACCAGAACCTTCATTGCACACCTAACCAATTGAGCCACATGGGGCAGGACTACCTTCGGTTTTATTCCCTGTTATATCCCCAGAGCCTATCACAGTGTTGGGACTGTCATTTTTATTCAATATGTTTTTGCTGAATAAGCTAAATAAATAATTGAGTCAGTTATGTAAAGTCTAGACTCCAGAACTTTTTAGCTGGGAGACCTCAGATAAGATGGTTCCTTTCTCTGAGCCTCAGTTTCCTTACCTAAAAAATGGAAATTATACCTACTGGCGTGAAGGTGGTTACTGCTCTCCAACTAGCCATGTCTTCCCCACATTTCCCAGAGCCCTAAAAATCAGGCAGGGCATGGGACTAGTTCCGGCCCGTGGGCTGTGCGTCACTTCGGGACTGAAGCATTTAAGAGCCAGCGCAGCCTTCCAGCTGTTTTGCCTCTGCTGCAGGGACCACGGTGGCCTCATGCTCCAGGTGGTACACCTACAATATGGCCAAGCCTTCCTCAGCCTGCTCCTGAGGCGTGAGGTAGAGCAGAGCCCTTGCCCGCCTCAGTTAGACATGCAGCACCAGCAAGAAACAAACATTGTTGTGTTAAGCTACTGGGATTCTCGTGTGAATCTATTACTGCAGCATAACTGGGCCTAGCAAGATACACACACCTCCCTTGAAGATGGATTAGAGGAAAAGGAAAAGGGAGAGGGCTGGCTTCACAGTAGGTTTTCAGTAATGAGCTTGCACCCTGGGCCCTGGCTCCTTTGCTTCCTCAGCCTTCTCCCCATGGCCCAGCCTCTAGTTATGATCCTACCTTTCTCTGTGCCACGTTCCTCCTCTAGCTTGAAACATCCTTCCACTTTACCACCCAACCCAGGAGCTTCCTATTGTTTTTTGCCATTGCTCTTCTGCATGGCAATATAAAGAAAGGTCTCCAGAGAGCTGTTCTGGCCACTGGACTCCTCTAGGCAGCCTCCCACTCAGCTCCCCCAACCCCTATTTTCAACTACGCTTCTCACTCAACTCCAGCTTGGAATGCAACCATCAAACTCTGGACCCCAGAATGATTGATTGCCACCAATGCCTATGTGGTCCTGAGCTTGCCAGGTACCTCCTGGCTGCCAGCTCCCCCATCTCATTCCAGCTGGATGCCAGGTCCTTGCCTGCTCTGTCCTCCAATCATGCTGGTTGCCAGCAAGCTTGTTGGGTTCCAGCACCCACGAGTCCACCTACTGCTTTCTGCTCCCTGAGGAGGCCACCTCCACTCTGGCCTGACCTCCTCCACTTCCCATGCTTCTTAGTGGCAAAAGCCTTCACCCAAAAAGCAATCACAAATTCACATTCCAAGAGGGACCTTCTCATCAAGACCACAGGTTTGCAGCTGATGATGCAGAAAATCAGAGCAGACGAGAAGACTGACCTGGCTCCATGTCCGCATGTTCTGAAGAGTCAGCAGTGTCCGTGGGCCATCAGATCCTGGAGGATGGGGTGTGATCCTTTCTGTTGAAGCAGAGAACACAGGCCCAACTGAGTGAGGTGGCAAGATGGTCCTGACCTTCCTCACTGATCTCTCCCCAGCAGTCACTACAAACACTTCCAGCAAAAGGGAGCTGGGCTTGTTCCTGGTTCCCCAGCCACACAGAGAAATGGGCTCCCAATTCCCTGAGAACCCCACACAGACTTCCTTTCTGCAGCCTTCCTGGGAGGCTCTGGTGAGTCTTCCTCAGGGTGGGAGTGAGGGTGCTGTCTGATAGCTACTGTTCACAGGTGATTCCTCAGACTGCCCAAACCTCTCAAGGCATGGACTGCAAGTCAGTCCTCTTGACAACCCAGGTGCCCAGCCAGGGCTTGGAGCAGCATAGAAACAGTGTTTTGCAAAGGACCTACTGTGATGTGGTGAGTGTTGGGACAAAGGTGAGGGGATGGAGCTTAAGGCTGATGCTCTGGCCCCTGTGACAGTTCTGTCATTGATTCTGAATGTCTTGGAGCCTTCCTCCCATGCCCAATAAAATGGGCTGAGCATCCCTGGGGTACTCCATGAGCAAAATTCCTTACGCAGAAGAGTTTTGGTTCTGGCCCTCTTATCGCATTACAATCTCTAGCAAATCGATTCCCTCTTTGAGCCTTTGTTTCCTCATCTGAAAGAAGAAATTTTTGAACCGGTGACCTTTCTGGCCCTATAATTTTATGACATTGAATTTGACTCATTTCTGATCTCCAATGCCAAAGGAGATAGCTGTACTTGATAACAGCTTATGAAATGAATACAAAAAATCTATCTCATTCAAAGAAGCGTGAGAGGAGGCTCAAAAGCTTTAAGTCATTTGCTTTGGTCATCGCAGTATGAGGTAGGAGGAACTGGGATGTGAACACCAGTCCTCACAGATTCACAATCTGGGTACCACACTCACTCACTGAAAACACCACCAAATGTCATCTTATATCAAAGACCCACGAGGCGAAAGAACAAGGCATGACAGGTGCCTTCAGTTATCTGAGGCAAAAAGCCATTACTTGAGAAATTCCTTAAATACGTATTTGCCAAATATACCAAGGTTCCTAGCTAAGAGACGCTGTTATGTATTGTAAGGTGAGGCATTACTGGTAATTTCCATTGAAAGTGAATTTCTAGCTTGAAAATTTTTCTAGCTTCATTTGCACTTCATATATTTCTTTATTGTGAATTCTCGTTATCCTCAACAAAGAATAACTGCATTAAGCAGGAATGGTCAGCAGGCTCTGCTCAAGGGCAGAGCATCCTTCTCCATCTCAGGTCCTGCATACCCCAGGGTAGAAGACCTGACAACCAAAACGCTAGCAAAGTCCTTCAGAGTCATACCACATTCGCTAAAATAAAAAGCAGACAGCACACCACATACGGTAGGACTACCACGTTGTGCATGTAGAATGGGCAATAATGCTCTTCATCTCTATTTATGGCATGTTTTTCATTCCAAGTTGACCCTCGGAAGTTGCAGAGATCAGCAGGAACTTGCTTTGCCGGAACTATGGGCACTTTCTTCTGGGCCTGGGCCTCCCCCCAGGTGGACTTCAGCACTCAGGGCTGTTGGCTTTGTCCCCAGGGATCCTGCTGGGGTCCTAGTCCCCTCCAGGGACTTGGATGAAACACTTTGGGTCTTTCTCAAGCCCTCTCCCTTGTCCAGGGATAACAGTGCACTGTGCCTCCACAGCTCAGGCTGTAGATCCCCGTGCCTGCTGATCTCCCCCCACCTCCCTGAAGAAGTTGCAGAACTGCAGTTTTAGTTGTCTTACACCCTCATCTTTCCCAAGGCTTCAGGGGAAAACCTCAACTCTCCTCTTTTTGCTGATTTCCTTTTCAATCCATACCCCTGAATTCCCTCTTTTTCACATGTCCTCCAATAAGCATCAAAGTGACTATTCATAAACCTAAATGCTCATGGGTCCACCAAAGGTTTTCGAAATATTTACATACTAGCATTTTTTGTTGTTCTTTTTATTTTGTTTTGACAACACTCCACCCAACTGAACCATTCTGGCCAGGGCCATACTAGAGTTTTTGTGGAGGGGAAATCCAGTTAGGAGAGGAGCACAGCATTCATTCATTTATTCACTTTCTCATTCATTCATTCATATAGTACATGTTAGGTGCTATATAGGATACACTGGTGACTCAAGCAAATCCTGCCCTCCGGAAGCTCACAGGCTGACAAGAAAGAAAGAAGACACGCCCACAAGTAATCATAATGCTTGGCAGTTTTATAAGAGAGATACAGATGAAATCCGGAGAGCCGAATGAGAGCCGAAACCGGTTTGGCTCAGTGGTAGAGTGTCGGTCTGCAGACTGAAAGGTCCCAAGTTCGATTCCAGTCAAGGGCATGTACATTGGTTGCGGGCACATCCCCATTGGGGGGTGTGCAAGAGGCAGCTGGTCAATGTTTCTCTCTCATCGACGTTTCTAGCTCTCTATCTCTCTCTCTTCCTCTCTGTAAAAAGCAATAAAACATATTAAAAAAAAAAAAAAAAGAAATCCCATGAGAAAACGAGAGCAGAGAGATCCACCCTGGCTGACCAAAGAGAACTCAGCCCAGCACAGTGTTAGACAGGTGGCCTGGGGACAGGGCAGCATGCTCCTCATGAGGGAGTGTAGGCACAGGAGGGGAAAATGGAAAACATAGCACCTGGCAGGTGGGGTGGGCCTCCACAGACACAGCTCTGGATGCCAATTTAGAGACGGTGGCCATTATTCTGTCAGTCACAGGGAGCCATTGAGGGTTTGTGAGCAGAGATATGAAGTGTTGGAGATCTGCAGTAGGAAGATGAATTTGGCAAGCCCTGCACAGTATGACCAGAAAGGGGCGGTGCCTGGGATAGGAAGCTCCTGATAGTGTGCCAAGCTCTCTCCTTTCCGGGAGAGCCACAGTAAAGCATGCTGTAACACTGTGCGCGACCCCTGTACACCTGACACTCCCAGAACACCTTCCATTCCCGTGCACCTCTATGCCTACCCTTGGTGGATGGAAGTGTGGTCATTTTCTGGACTGCATTTTGAGACGTCCAGCTTGAGGGGGATGCAGGGTGCTTCCGCTTCTGCTAATTTCCCCAAAGTGACCACACACCAAGGAGATAAGAGACAGCGTGTTGAGTTGGGCACCAAACATCACAGACTTGGGTCTTTAGCAGAGAATTCAAAGGTGGCAGGAGGCCACCCTCCCTCCCTGCTGGGCTAGCTTCCGTCTGTCCTTCCCTTCTCAGCAAAGGCGTGGTGACAGGAGCATGCAACTCGAGAACCCCAGGGAACACCCTTTGGATGCCAGGAATCTGTTTTTTTCACTGACATCCTAGCATTTCTATGCTCTGGACTGACTTCATGCTTTGGGAGGATTGCCTGGAGTACTTGGTGAACTTAAACTTGACCTTCACGCCTGTAGCCAGAGATGATAATCATGAGTTACTCCTGCCAAGACGCCAGATTTAAAACTTGGATTGTTCAAGGAGAAGAACATTCCTCATTCTAAACATGGACGATCCTTGTGCTAGCCGCCTCACAGCAGGGTGCAGGCTTTCTCAGAGGTGCCCTGGCAGGAGCAAGGACTGTGCAGCAGGTAGGATGGAACCGAGTCCCTGTCCGGTCACTGCCTGTGGGCTTTCGGCAAACCCCCTTAGCTCCTTACATGTCTTCATTATTAAGGGGGAACGGTAACAAGGGATTAGAGAGCGTAAGCACCAGACTTGCACACGTACATCCGAATGTATACTAGTTTCTTTGCATCGTTTTATATTCCCATTCTGGGCATCACACTCACAGTGAGGTTCCTCTCCTCACAAGTTATCAATGGAAAGAAAGAGAGTTTTGGGGGAAAAAAAACTTGCTGAAATGATAGCAAGCTGTTCATGTCCATGACCTAATGCTTCTTGCCCGTGTCATATAGTTCTTTACTGGCATGTCGTTCTCTTGCCCAGACTGGGAGCTCCTGGAGACAGTACCACAGTATCTTCAACGCCCGGCACGCACTCGCCCCTTTCTACCTCCGTCACCGTATTCTGAGGTCCACACAAGACGGCAGTCTGCCGTTCTTTAGGGGTTTTCTTTCCCCAGCCTGGTTGAAAGAGTGACTTTTAAGCAACACCTTCAAGAGCAGGTCCAATTCCCTGAAAACCATCTCATTACCATGTAATCATTAGGGCGGAACACTTAACCTTGTTATTCTGCAAAAAAAAAGCTTTGGTTTCTAATCCAAGCCAATTATAGGTGCCAACATATCCCCTCACATTTCAATAAAGCCAAACCTCCGGGTGTCCGGACAGTCAGACAAGTGGAGAGATCAGTGGCTTACAAGACACGGAACTGCACATGGCAGAGGAGAAAATGAAGCATCCCAGCCAGATTCCAGTCCTGGCTTGTGCAGATGGGATGACCTTGCCTAGTGCTGGGCCGGACCAACGCTCCTCAAGGTGAATTCCCTTCTCTTCCCCTGACTCCTGAGGAAAACAAAGCCATCAAACTTGTTGCAAGTGAAGAGGGAGAGGAGAGAAGGCAGATTCACCACATTCCAAAGTCCATTTAGAATATGGATTTTTTTTTTTTTTAAGCTTTTCTCCCTACAGACTGAAGGAAGCAGGTTATTTCATTTTAATTATGGCAGCTGCAGCTGCTGCTGGTGAACTCATAGACCAATTTTCTGATTCAAAAGAAAATACACACACACACACACACACACACACACAGACACTGAAAGAATCAAAGACACACACAGAACCACGCCCACATGAGAGCGCACATGGACAGGGTAGAAAATCTGCATGTCCGGCTAGAGACACTGGGGAGCAGGGGTAACTCCTGAGTGTGCTCACCCACTTTTCCACACTCCACACCTCCTATCTGCTCCCCAACATTCAAGGCCAATCCGTGAGCCCATGGTGTCATGGAACATTTCCTGTTGAACAGCTGCACACTTTTAATGCACTCTGGGGGAAATAAAGGCAGCAGATGGGCTTTAGGTAGTCTCCTTACAAACGTTTAAGGGGGCATCCTCATTCCTGAAGGCCTCAGGAGCTTTTTCACAGGTCCCCGTGGGGCGGTGAGCCAGCCCCAGCCAGCCCTGTCCTGGTGAGGAAGGTCTGCTGCACAGGGAAGCTGGGCGGAGCTCCTTTGCCAGTTGCTTGCCCCTGGGCTGCATTCAGGTTTCCGCTCAGTGTTCTCTCTTGTGGGTCTGCCTGTGTGTGCTCACAAGTGGCTCTTCCATGTGAGCGTGAGCTGCCCAAAGCCATGCCAGGTGTCCAGCTGTCTTGGAAAGGATGGAGGCTCTATGCTACTGTAGGGATGTCTGACAGAGAGAGGGTGAGTGGCGCAGGTGGGAGCACCATCCTACAAGGACTGAGAGTAAGACGAAGATACTGGGCTCCCGCCAGGCAAAGATCACATGTTTGTGAAGGTGTGCCAAGAACTCTGCCCATAAGACAAGGCGTGGAAGGAAGCACGGGCAGGGAGTGAATGGTTCGCAGATAACTGCACGTGTTGAAAAGCACCCTGATGAGGTTTGTGGTATCAGGCGTGAGGTGGTTCTCAATTTCCTGCAACTTGCTTTTCCTTAACCAACGTTCCCCTTTAAGCCCTTCAAATACACCATCAAAAGTTTTGGCATTTGGCCTGGCCTGCATGGCTCAATGGTTGAGCGGTAACCTATGAACCAGGAGGTCAGTTTCATTCTCGGTAAGGGCACATGCCCAGCATGCAGGAGGCAGCCAATCAATGACTCTCTATCATCATTGATGTTTTTTTTCTTTCTCTCTCTCCCTTTCTCTCTGAAATCAATGTGTGTGTGTGTGTGTGTGTGTGTGTGTGTGTGTGTGTGTGTATAAATTCTGGGATTTGAATGTGCAGCACAAACATAAATTCGAGTGCTCCAAGACCTCTAGGTCTTTCCTTGGCGTCACAGTCAGCTTGCAAAGCATCCCCCTCCTTCCATGTCTGCCAGCTGTTCCTCTTTCTTCAGGAGACAGTACAGATGCCAGCACTCCCACAGAGCCACCTCTGCTGTATGGACCACAGCTGCACTCCCACACCAGAGTGGGGTTTCTACCACTAGCTCCTAGGGGTGAATGATCTCCTCACAGGTCCCTGCTTTTCAGCTCCTTCCTTCAAATGATCAGGCTGCCTGTGGTATTCCTAAATGCAAACCTGCCCTGCTCCTCCTGGCTCAGATCCCTTGCTCATTCCCACTGTCTTTGGGGCAAAATCCAAACCCCTCCTTAGAACGAGCAGTTCTCTACTCCAGCCTGGCTGCCTTCCCAGCCCAGTCCCCCACCACTCACCCCTCAGCCCCTCCAGGCTGCAGCCAGACCCAGGGGTTTCCAACATCTCACTGTTTCCCTGCTGCCCTTTCCCTTGGCCTGGCAGGCTCCTGGAGTGCTCAGCTCCTAGTCTACCAGGCAACAGCCCATTCTGGGAACCAAGCTTTCCACAGCTCCCATCACCTGGGGTGTGAAAGTCATCGGTGCTGTTTGGCAACTCTTTCTGGCTTTCTGCCTTCCAGGCTCAGGTGGGATGGCACACCCTGACAAGGGCCATGCCGCTAATGAGAGCCTGTGGGTTGTGTGCAGAAATGTACTTCTTCCAGGTAGGAGATTTAATTACTGAGGCAGGGCTCTCATTAACACTGGCAGGGTGTGTGTGGGAGAGGGGGCTGGCAGGTGGGACAGTTTGCCAGCCTGGATTCTGGGGGACTATGAGAAACCCTTTTCCCACCCCCAATGCCCAGAGTGGGCTTGGACCATGGGGAGAACAAACCATTGCTGTCATAAGCCACCATGATCTGGGATTTGTACCCAATGTTAATTGGCTGATCTGACAGATACCAGGTATGTGGGTCTTATGAGAACTGTCACGCCAAGAACCCTGCCTACCTGGCCATCATTGATTGGCTCTGGGCTGACACCCTAATGAAGCCAGGTCAAACACAGTTCGGGGGCCCCCTGGCTACCCATGGGGAGAGCAGAACCTGGTCAAACTGAACAGTCATAACCCTCCCCTGGGCTTTCTGAAAACAAAATGAAGTAGAGTGTACTCTCTAGCAATGCAGATTGTCAGATGAAAAACGTCAGAGCTATTAGTGGCCACGTAGGTGTTATGGATTGGAGTGTATGCTCCAAAAATGACATGTTGAAGTCCTAACCCCCAGCACCTCAGAATGGAGCCTTAATTGGAGACAGGGTCTCCATAGAGGTAATCAATTAAAATGAGGTCACCGGGGCAATCCCTAATCCAATGAAAATCCTTGGGAAAATGGGAACATGTGGACCTGGAGACAGGCATGCACACGGAGAGAACATCACGTGAGATCAGTGGTGCTGCCAGGAGCCCAGGACCCTCTGAGCTAGAAGGGAGGCCTGGGAGTTCCTGCCTTCAGAGGGAGCAGGGCACTGCCCACACCTGGACTGGACTCCCAACTTCCAGCACTGAGTCAATTCACTCTGCTGTTTTAGGCTCTCCATGTGGTACTTTGCTATAGCCGTCCATCTCAGTAGTGTAAGAGAAGCAGCCCTCAGCCACCAAGAGACAGAACGAATTTAAACAGAACAGCAACCCTGATCCCAATCCCATTGTATCTCTGCATTTTCTCTGCCTGGCAAGTTCAAGAGTTTAGATTTTATGAGGCAGTTGTAAAACTCCCTCTGTTCTGAGTTAGTGAATTCTGAGGTCTCTGTCACTTTGAACCAGCAGTCCTAACTAACACTGTTAGAAAAGGAAAGCAGCCCAGCCGGCATGCCTCAGTGGTTGAGAGTTGACCTGTGAACCAAGAGATTATGGTTTGATTCCCAGTCAGGGCACATGCTGGGGTTGCAGGCTCGATCCCTAGTGTGGGGCATACAGAAAGCAGCTCTCTCATTACCAATGTTTCTCTGTCTCTCATACCTTCTCCCTTCCTCTCTGACATCAATAAAAATATTTTTAAAAAAAGGAAAGCAAAGCCCTGGCTGGGTATCTCAGTAGGTTGGAACATCATTCTGATACACCAAGGTTGAGGGTTCAATCCCTGGTTAGGGCACATATAAGAAGCAACCAAAAAATGCATACATAAGTGAAACAACAAATTGATGTTTCTCTCAAATCAATAAATCATCCTATCTAATAAAGAGGAAATATGCAAATTGACCACCATGACATAACAAGATGGCTATGCCCACAGTGGAGGCAAGTTTTCGAAACAAGCCTTAAGGAGCAATCAGCAGGGACCTGAGGCTGCTTGGTACTGGGAGGGGAAGAGGACTTGAGGCTGCACCCCCCACTTGCTGGGGCTTGACAGGGAACCTCAAGCTGTGCCCCCTACCCTGGTGCCAGGCTGGGGGACCTCAGGCCATGTCCCCCACCCCCACATTGGGTTGGGGGCCTCAGGCTGCACCCTCCACTTTGGCACTGGGATAGGGGACCTGATGCCACCCCCCCCCCATGTGGCCGGGCTTGATGGGGATCTCAAGGCATGCCCCCTACCCAGGCTTGGGCCAGGGGGCCTCAGGCTGCACACTCAGTGCCGAACTGTGGGACCTGTGGCCACACTCCCCACCTGGCAGGGCTTGACAGGGGTGGGGCCAGCCAGGTCTGGATCTAGCCCAATGGGGGTGGGGCCAGTTGGGACTGGGTCTTGCAGGATTTTGAGGTGCACATGGGTGAGCAGGGACTTGACTCTGGTTCTCAGGGCAAGCCACAGAATGACAGAAGAAAGATTTTAATATATATTTTACTAATTTTTTTTATCCCCGACATTTCTATTATCGATAAAGGGTAAATAGCAATATTAAAATATTTCCTCTAATTAATTCCCTTTTAATGTGCATGAATTTTGTGCACTAGTATATAATAAAATTATAATATGCAAATTAACCGAACAGTGGAATGACTAATCGCTGTGATGCACACTGATCACCAGGATGCAGACTTTCAACACAGTCTGAATTTTGTGCACTGGGCCTCTAGTAAAAATGAAAAAAAAAAACACAAAACAAAACAAAAAGGAAAGCAAGGTGAGTGGCTTGAACTTATGCTGAATTAACCAGATGGATGATTGATGGACAAACAAGCCCATTGCTTCCAAATGCTGTCCTAACACATCCTAGAAAGAGACAGGGTCCCCTCCTGTTTGACTGCAACATTTACACAGTCTAATGCTCCTGGTGTTTCCTTTAATCTGGGAACAGCCCAAATAAATTCAGCAAAGAATTCTCTCCTGCTCAGTTATGCCTTTCTTCCCAATCCAAACACAATTGCATGCCTGGCCCCTTGAAAGGCTCCAAAACAAAACACATCCAACCCAAATCCCTCATTTTGGTTCACGTTATTTTCTTGGCTGAACAAACGTAGGGGCCTTTGTTTCTTCGGCTGCGCTCTTGGACTCTCCCTATCCACATTCCCCTGTGTCTGAGCTCCCACGCCACAAACAAGCTATGAGGAAAGGGGGTGGAGAACGACCCGAGGGAAGCCAGGCTGGAAAGGATTCACTGTCTCAGACAAGAGCTGGAGCTACCCTGAAGCCCTTTGGAATAACCACAGAACACAGGCCCTCAGGGGCAGAATGTGGCTGGATAGCAGGGTGTGGGTTATGGGTTTGGTCTTATAGAGTAGGAGATGATGTTCAAGGTATAGTGGAGTCTCTGGGGCTAGCATGGTTGCAAGAATGAGCAGAACCATAGACCTTGAAGCTCCTCCTAAAGAATGGAGATGCTGCTCCCCTCCAAAGGACAAGGGGCAGCAATTATCCATGAGCAGGACTGGGTGACTAACCATATTACAGAGCTCACCACCCCTGCCTGGGAGGAGTTTGGGAAGAGCCGGATTTCCCCCTCGTTTGTTCTATCTGCGAGATCATATAAAAATATGATGCCTCTGTCAAGCTGCCAGCTCTCTTGATTAGAGACATTATAAAAGAGTAGGAGTTTTCTGGAATGAATGGGCACCAACTCAGCCTGAGCAAAAAGGGTGGTGGGGGTGAGAGGGCCGAATGGATGCCATTACCCACACTTGCTGCTTTTCTCCATCTCCCAGGGAACTGTAATGCCCAGGCTCCCTTGCACCAGCTTTTGGGCAGGCAGGTTTGGCCAATAGAAGACCCTGGTAGAAGACTGGAGGTGAGAAGAAGAGAGAAGTTAGGTGTTCTCTCTCTCTCTCTCTCTCTCTCTCTCTCTCTCCCTATCTATGGCCACATCAGCTCTGTTGCTCCAAGTCCTGACAGGCACCTACATATCAATTCTAGCCTCTGTGGGCTTCCCTAGCTTCTAGGGTCTAGAAAGCACCTTCTCCCAATTCCCCCTCCAGTTTGGGAGTGCTTCCCTGTTGTTGGTGATATCATGGCTGCCTCAGAGACTGTAGCTATTTCCTCAGTGGTGTGACCAATTCCTACACTCAGTTCCCTCTGTTGAAAGACATAGAGTGGTTTCTATTTTCCTTCCTAGACTCTGACGGATAGAGATGCTGAGAAAGAATATGTAGGTGGAAATGCCACTCTGCAGAACCTGGCACAATGGCTGCAGAAAGACTGGCAATATGTGGAATCTGCTGAACAAAATAAACTGGTGAACAACATAGATCCAGAGACACAGAAGCATAGAACAGACTGTGGACTCTCAGAGGGAAAGCAGTTGAGGGTGGGCAGTAACCAAATAACTATGCATAAATAGATGCAGACGATAGGGTGTTGAAGGTCTGGGGTGAGGAGGCTGGGGGATGGGAGGTGGCTAGAAGGCATCAATGGGGGTGGGGAGGGGACATATATAATACTTTCAATAAAGATTAAAAAAAAAAAAAAAAAGACTTGCCGAAACTGGTTTGGCTCAGTGGTAGAGCGTCGGTCTGTGGACTGAAGGGTCCCAGGTTCGATTCCGGTCAGGGGCATGTACCTTGGTTGCGGGCACATCCCCAGTGGGGTGTTTTCAGGAGGCAGCTGATCGATGACTCTCTCTCATTGATGTTTCTAACTCTCTATTCCTCTCTCTTCCTCTCTGTAAAAAATCAATAAAATATATTAAAAAAAAAAAAAAAAAAAGACTGGCAGTGCTTGGGCTGGCCAACTATAGAACTGACCACTGTAGTCAAGCCCAAGAGAAAATAAGAAATAGGAGCCACCTGTGAGATACTGGTAAGATTGGGGGTTGGGGGTGGGGGGCAGCCTCAGAAGGAGAAGAGTAGGGACACAAAAGTTCTCTGCTTTCATATATATATATATATATATATATATATATATATACACACACACACACCCAGTTTGAATGTGACTTCTTGTGTCAGTTGGTAAACGCATGATTGGGAAAAGACAATCATAATGCAGAAAATGCCAAGGTATTCTGTTTAAAACTTCAAAATCCTTTGCAGTATAGGATGTCTTAAGTCCCTGTAGGGAAGCCAGGAGTGTAGTGAGACAGAGACGGGCCAAAGAAGGCATCTCTCAGTAGATTTAGTGAAGCATTTAATTCTTAACGTGATGTGGCTTGCTTGGGTCTTGTCTGTGTGGACACCTACAATGGTAAAGGGTTAGCATCGATCCTTCCAAACTCAGAGGGTGGGGAAAGCCATCCTTTATTGAGAGAGATTGGGGCAGGGAAAAATAGGGCTGTTGAGAGACAGAAGCTCCTTAGTTACTAAGGAAGAATGTGGACGTGAATAAAGTTTAAACAGACAGACACAGGCTGGGACTGAGAGGGAGCTAGACAAAGGAGAAAAGAACCCACAGAAATGAAGGGATAATGGCTTTCAAGCTCTCCCTGATAGCCAGCCCCTTGTGTGGTGGGTGAGTTTCTTAGCAGAGGTCATCTTTCCACAGTCAGGACAGGGGACGCTGGGATCCAGGATGCATTTGCTTTCTGCTTTGCTCGGGCCCTGTCACAGATGGCCTCTTATGGACTGGCTCTTGTGTCCCAGACCAATGGCCCCCACAGGTACATAAAGGACCACCAGGTGCTGAGCAGCAGGGCTTACTTTCCTGGAAACCTCTATTGGTCACAGAGAGGAAACCAGTGCTGAGACGTCTGCACAGACATGGCTCCAACCTCAGAGTCCCCACCTTCTTTTCTGACCTTATGTGTCTACCCACACAGACACGCCACCTGGGTGAAGCTGAAAGGTGTGTGGGTGGAGAAACCAAGTTGGAAAAGAGTCCTTCCCAGAGATGGGGAAATCCAGGAAAGTATTAGCCACCATTCCTTCTTTCAGGACATCACCCACACTGTCCAAAGTAATAGCATCGCCAGTAGCTGAAAGGGACAGAGATATGTATTATGCAAAATCTTCTCCAGAAATTTAGACTCCGAGCTTCTAGGCAAGGTGAGGCCCTCTCTTTTGAGAGCTGGATTCCTGACCCTGAACCCTGCTCCTGCTCCTGCTCCAGGATTGAAAGGTCAGGACCAGCTCCAGGAGCTGACTGGACGAAGTGGAAGCAGCCATAGCTCTGACATCCAAGGAGAGGGCCCGACCTCTGCCAGCGGCTGGCGTGGCGACATGGGCAGCCTCTGAGCCTCAGTTCCCTCCGCAGATGATGGAGGTTATTACCCACACCACTCCTGGAGGCTGTTGGGAGGACCAACTGCAAAATGGATGGAAACCCCTTTATGATCTGTAAAGCCTAAGATATAGCACTTTTGCTGTCATCACCAACACTAATCCAGGCCCCATGATCTCCAAGCCCTATGACCCTGCTGCAGGAGCCACAAATAGGAGAAATGCCCAGAGCCAGAGCATCCTTCTGTTGCCAAGGAAGAATTTGCATGTAAAAATGGTATAAGTAGACAGACACCAGCTGGGACTGAGAAAGAGACAAAGGAGAAAGGAGCCCATCAGAAATGGAGGGGAAACGGCCTAAGAGCTCTCCATGCAAACCAGCACCTTATCTTGCTCACCTTCACAGGACAGGCAGCAGGGAGGGGCATAGGCGCTACCAGGTAAAACTCTAAAAACAAGTTGCTGGGTTCTGGACTGCCATCAAAAGGAAGTGTTTACAGTAAAACATATGTTTATGCTACAAACGCTTTGCCCTCTGGCTGCCTGGCAAGGCCCTGGGCTTAGGCTGCACTTCTGCAGCTGCTCTACCTGCCAGGCCACCTTTGATGCTTGTTTCAACCCCCCAGGGCTCACAGGGACTGGGAAGAGGTATGTGTTGCCTGGGGAAACCGGCTTCCAAACCTTGGCTGGGGTTTCAGCATGTTGATTATACAACTTCACATGAGTGGAAATTAATTTTACTTTGCAATTCTGCACAAAAAGAAAGAAAAGCAAGAAAGAAAGACATCAAGCTGGAAATACTTGTAGCATTGAAGATAGAAGAGGGTTAATGACCACTCAATGAAGATGTGGGGAAAAATTTAGGACGCCAACAAATAAATTGGGAACAGACACGGGCACGTTATAGAAGTATATTAAGTGAATACACACATGGAAATAATGTTCAGTTGCTCTAGTAATCAAAGAAGTACAAATTAGAAAAAAAAGAGGATTACACCTAAATCACTATTTTCCACACAATGCTTTGCAGGCAGTCATTTAAAAGTTCTCAGTGAGCACCTACTATATAGGTGCTAAGATGCCAGGCAAACTGGTGAACCAAATGGACAGGATCCCTAGTGTAGAAATCTTACTTCAGAGAATCCACTTTCCTGCTGTGTGATCCTAGGCAAGTCATTTAATGCCTCTGAGCTTTGTGGCCACCATTAGAAAAGTCTCTTCAGATAAGGTAACACTTTTGATTCACCTAGCTCCATGTCTTAAGCAAAGCAGGGAGCATTCAAAGTGAGCTTTAGGTGTTGAAAACAAAATCAAAAGAGATAGAGTTGCCAAAACCAATTTGGCTCAGTGGATAGAGCATCGGCCTGCAGACTGAAAGATCCCAGGTTCTTTTCCAGTCAAGGGTATGTACCTTGGTTGCAGGCACATCCCCAGTAGGGGGTGTGCAGAAAGCAGCTGGTTGATGTTTCTCTCTCATTGATGTTTCTAACTCTCTATCCCACTCCCTTCCTATCTGTAAAGAATCAATAAAATGTATTTAAAAGAGAGAGAGAGCTAGAGTTCCTTGCCCAAGGTCACAGAGCCAAGGGCTCCCGCCCAGTTTTTCATGGTTTTACATCATGCTTTCTGCAGAAGCATGCGTGTATCAAGGGGCCCTGAAGAGAGGCTGGTGAGGGGACCACCTCAGGTGGCACAAATGCTGGTGGGAGGTAAGAAGAGAGGGCCCGGTGGGGCCAAGACTGCAAGCAGGGTAGGTTCTCCAGGCAAGGACGCCCCGTGCAGGGAGGCCCATACCCTGACCCCTTCCTCTTACTTGTTCCTAAACCAAAGATGTGCTTGCAGACTCCATCTGCATTCAGCAGTGACAGAAAATGGCTTTCCCATTTCTTGGGTTGATAAGAAAAGCAGGAGGTGGCAGCTGGCCTGTTCACTACCTAATCCTCCCAATCCCTCCAAGGGATGGGCAGATGCAGCGAGACCTGGGGTGCTGTGTGCATCCCAACGCAGCGCACTTCTCCACACACGTGGCAGCCACGGGCCCAGCGAACTGTGCTAACAATCAAGACACATGGCATCCGGAACACAGCGAGAATAAAAAGGCATTTATTTGTGCGTGACTCAGAACTCTTATGGGAGAGGAGTGTCTGGGAGAATGAAACTGTTGCTCAGGCAGAAGCACAGCCAGCCAGGAAAGAAGCCTAATCAGTGATGTGGTTGGAGGAACCTGGACCAAAGCTCACCCGAAGGCCCAAGAGGGCGGAGGGGGCCCGAGTAGAGCTCTTTGCCCACATTGCTCTCTATTTAAAACCATCCACTGCCAACAGGGTGAAGTTCCAGACCCACAGGACAGGGCACTTCACAACTTGGTTCCTGCCTTCCCAGCAGTCACCCCATCTTCAGCTCTGCCAGGTATTTGTGTTTCTCCAAATGTGCGATGGGATATCAGGCCCCTGTATGTGCATAGTCACTTTGTCTGGATTATCTCCCCTTCCCCAGCCCTCACCTTAAAAATCCTGACCCCCAATCCTCTCTCCCTGAACCTCCCCTGAGACTTGTGACTGAGTGGGGCATGGTTCTTTGGCTTCCCTTCACCTGCACAGTTATTTAATCTCTCTCCACCACTAGGGACTGGACTACTCCTGATCTAATTCTGCATCCCGAGTCTAGCAGGAAGCCTGGCATATGACCAATACTTACAAGCCCCACAGACAATGTTTGGATGGATGGAAGCTGGGATGGGTAAAATAAGTGTGTTACAAAGCTCACGTGTAACTACATGGAAGACAGGGAGAGATGTGAAGAAGACCCCTGGAGAGGCAGGTGCAGTGGTATAGATGGTGGCAGAGGCAGGAAGAGGGAAGGGTACGGAGGAACCTGGTGAGCTTGCGGAGAGGAAGGTTGAGAGAAACGGTCCAGGGAAACTGACTCACACTTTCCAGATGGAGCAGAGTGTGATCTTCTATGGGGCGGGCGGTGAGTGGGGAAAATGGATGGTGAGTCTTCTCATCAGCAAGGATGCAGGCCTGGGAAGGGCAGAGTGCCGGCACAGGCACACCTCATTTTACTGGGCTTTGCTTTATTGGGCTTTGCCTGTGTTGTGTTTTTTACACATTGAAGACAAGACCCTCCACCAGCACAGAGATTACGACTCACTTTATCGGGGTGGTCTGCAACCAAACCCCCCTTACCCCGAGGTGTGCCTGTACCTGCCTCCAAGTAGCCCTTTATGAGGCTCCAGGGGGGCAGGCCCTGGTTAAGGAGGCCCCCAAGACAGGACTTGCATGATGAGAGCAAACAGACTGATTCAGCACAGAGTCTGGGGCGCTTCCCCTGAGGATGGGGCGTTTCCAGTACCGCAGCACCAAATCTGACAGCCCTGAGCTCACCACCCACAGGGCTCTGGCCCAGGGGAGCCTGCAGCTACCTCTGTGACCTGAGGGGCCGCACAGGAGGCACTCAATGTGGTGCAAGGTGTGCAGACTTGGCGTCAGGCGGATCTGGGTTTGCATCGGAGGCTTGCTCCTCATTAGGCAGACGGCCTTGGCCTCTGAGCCTCCGATTCCTCATCTGAAAAATGAGGACGCTACTTCCCATGTCCAGCTGTCAATGTTTGTTTAGAGAAGCTTGCACCTACCTGAAACTTTCTTCCCTCTGGTCTTCTTTCCCTCTGGATGCCTCCTTCCTCCTGAGCAACGGTAGGACTCCTGCCATAACCAAGCCTGTCAGGCACACCCATTGGGCAGCTGCTTTCTGCTGGGCTCTGTGAGAGCTAGGAAAACCCACGAAAGGGTTTGGCCCTCTATGGACTTAAGTAAAACACGGAATGCGCTGAGGTGCCATTCCCCTCAGGAGCGTGCACGCCTGTCAGTTCCTCCTCACTGGCTGAGGGGCCTCAGCAATTCGCTGCAGGGCTCCCGGCTCAGTTTCTTCACTGGTTCAAATAGGAGCCTGTTAACCTCTTCCCTAAGGGCAGTCCTCAGGTCGGGAGGAGCTTGCTTGTGGGGGGCAATCAGTCATGTTCAGGATAGCAAATGTTCAGGATACCTCCAGTGTCCAGCGTCCAGCCTTCCTGTTTGTGTCTCTCGCCCCTGCAGAGAGCGGCTCTCCCTGCGTTCTCCCAGGCTCCTTTCTGCATTCTCATTTGAACGCTTAATGAGTTTCACCCTCGTAAGTGACACCTGCTGGAAATGTAATTGTGCACATAATTGCTAACTGGGGATGGAGGCAGCTTTACTTCCTCATGCCAGTGCCTCCCCTAGGAAAGGAGTGGGGTTCACGTGAAGCCCTCCCTGCGTCCTTGCTGAGGGAGCTCCTGAGGCTTCCCCCATCAGGGCTCCTGGAGCAGGTGGGCTGGTGAGGTAAGAGGGAATGCCTGGTGCGGCATTCAGACTTCCAGAACCACCTGTCTGGCTCTGAGTTCAGGGAAGCCATGCAGCCTTATCATGATACAGACTAGAGAAGACTAAAAACCCCAAAACCCCAGCAAAGTTTCCCTGACAAACATTCTCATTCAATTCCAAAAGGCAGGGGCCCTGCTGTGGAGCAGGAAGTGAGGGGTGGGGCCAATGTCTGAGAGAGGCCCCTGCTCTCCTCTCTTGGAAGGGGAGAGGGGGGGAAAACTGTCCTCAAAACAGGGAGGCAGTAACACCATGATAAGACTTAGCATTATAGCTAATGATCTTGGTAATGAAGGGCTGAGTTAAGAGTTAGCAAGATTACTGCTAATAATCACCTCGTTATGGTTGTTAATACTGGACCTAGTGGAACTCAGGCAGGAATGTTTGGAAAGACAGTCTTCGGAACAAGGAATGGGGAAAACAAGCCTTAGGGCCTAGAGTCAAATACATAAATAGATAAAGATAGATAAGTATATAAATGTACACATATAGAGCCATCTTGTCAGGTTCCAACATTGGTCCCTGGCCAGTGGCCCTGTGCAAACTACAGGCATCCCCTGGAGATGCTGCGGGCTTGTTCCTGACCCCACAAAGCAGCTATAACCAGGGTGTGCCTGGGGGGGGGGGGTCCTGCCTTCTATTTGTGAAAAGGGCAACACCTGTGAGCGCAGGGCAGCGGCGCGCAATAAGACGAGGCAGTCGTGCCTGCACTTTTACTAACACCCCACTCTCTCTTCCAGCTGCCAGAAGTTTATCTGCCACATCTGGAAGAGAATTAGGACATTCATCGTATTTTTTGTTGTTGTTTTTTTAGCTAAACTTGACTGCCTGTGTAGACCAATTCCTTGGACTCCTCACGCCTGAGGCTGAAAGTCTCCCCTCTCTACATGCATGCCAGCTGCAGGAGGAAGCTGTTGCCGTCCTGTTAGCCATGGGCTAGTCCCGTGGTCGGCAAACTCTTTAGTCAACAGAGCCAAATATCAACAGTACAACGATTGAAATTTCTTTTGAGAGCCATGTTTTCTAAACTTAAACTTCTTCTAACACCACTTCTTCAAAATAGACTTGCCCAGGCCGTGGTATTTTGTGGAAGAGCCACACTCAAGGGGCCAAAGAGTCGCATGTGGCTCGCGAGCCACAGTTTGTCAATCACTGAGCTAGTCTTCAGAAAGTACCTGAGCTTCTGTTTTGGGGTGACTTGCCTCCTGTAAGGACACTTGAGGTTCATGGTCCTGCCTCACACAGCATTCACTCTGGGGACCCACATGAGAGCACTGATGCTGCCAGTGCCTGCATTACCTGCCATGTGGAACTAGGGCTGTGTGATAGATAGGAACAGACACCACAATGCTCCAAGCCTCTCCGTCTCAGGCCTGTAGCCCAGACACTAAGGGGAGGACGCACACCGTCACCTGCGGAAATCTTTCAGAAGCCCTCCTGTTCTCTGTTCAGAGCGTCCTGATTACAATCTGCACGTTCCTCCAGGCTAGGGGTGTCGAACTCAATCAGAGAAGGGGCCAAAATCTAAAATCCAGCCTAAATCGCGGGCCGAATGGTTTACTGAACAGTCATAAACTGACAATGTCATAAACTGACAGCGGAGTGCAGTGATGACAGCGCGGTGCGGGCCACATTGCAAGGCCTGGCGGGCTGGATTTGGCCCGCGGGCCTTGTGTTTGACACATGTGCTCCAGGCCATGGATCAGGCACAGCTATTCCTTTACTCCACTCCCTGACATGGATGGGTGTCAGGACTGCCACCTCTGTAGGCGTATTTGCTCCTAAATGAAATGGCCCTGGCGTTTTGTGCCTTTGGAGTTTCTATGCTCAGTGTTCCCTCTCTCTCATGCTGCCACGTCCTCCCTGTCAGCACTCCCGTCTCACTTTGTGCTCACCTTGGCATTCCCCTCGCGGGACAGTGAGTTAGTCCTTGGAACACAGCTCTGCAATGGGGCAGGGCTGGCTGGACCGTGACCACCTGGATTCATCTCCGCAGACACCACCCACTGGCCCTCTCTACACCCACTGACCACTTTCAGGGTGTTTAAAAAAAAAAAAAAATATATATATATATATATATATATATATATATATATATATATATATATATATATTGATTTCAGAGAGGAAGGGAGAAAGAGAGATAGAGAAACATTAATGGTGAGAGAGAATCATTGATCAGCTGCCTCCTGCTCGCCCCCTACTAGGGATTGAGGCCACAACCCAGGCATGTGCCCTTGATTGGAATCGAACCCAGGACCCTTCAGTCCACAGGCCAATGCTCTACCCACTGAGCCTAACCAGCTAGGGCCAGGGTGCCTTTCTGTGCAAAGAGGCTGAGCAGCCGGAAACAAGGCATTGCTCCCTAGAGGCAAGACCAAGCTCTCCTGAGCACAGGCTCCACAGGACCTCTGAGGGCAGTGCTGGGGGCCAGGAGTGGAGGTGGGGGTGACGGGTGGTGGTGTCTGAGCCCAGGTGAGTCAGGGCTTCCTTCCCAGATATGGAGGCTGGGCGGCCAAGTGTTTGTTTATCTGGATGGCTGCAGTGTGGGCTCCACTGTCGAGTCCTACAGGTGTGAGCCCCAGGTGGAGCGATAGTAGGGACTCCATTACAAGCCTGTGCAGGGATGGGGCTGCTCTGGTTCTGTGCCATCAGAGCTTAGGTCCTGGCATTCCTGGGACGTTTGGGAACACTACAGTCTCTTCTGTGTGAGCTAGCCAGGGCAGCGGCTGCTGTCTGAAACTAAGATGCTGGAACGAGACAACATCTATCCACCCAGAAACTTTAAAGCTCCTTAAAAGCAGGGATTCTCACATGTCTTACTCTCTCCTTGGAGCATCTTAATCATGCTCCGTGTCTTTAAGACGCCCTCTGACTGCAGGACTGAGGTGAGGGGGTGGGCAGACAGGCACCCCCGGGGCCCCGCCCACCGCTGCCAGGCTGTCTTGCTGCTGGTTTGCGCATGCTTGGGAAGTCAGATCACCCAGCTCCCAAACAGGGAGCATGCAGCTGGTGATTTGGGTTCAGAGGACTTCATAAAAGCGAAAAGACGGCGGCGTGCAGACACGTTAAGATGTGTTTTGTCGCCACAGAGGCTTTTTCCCGTTTCCTGCCGGGCTGGCTCGCTGCCCACTGCCGGGTTCCAAATGGTGGAGGGACTTCCAGATCATCCAAGTTCTCTCACATACGCCATGCATGCTGTCAGTAACTCCTTTCAGACCCCCTTCCTGTCCAGATGTACAAAGAAAATGGCAAAGGGAAATAAACCCAACACTTCCTGGCTACGCCCAGGGAACCGCTAAAGCTCAGTAGTTCTAAATCATCAAACCTTGCATTTCTCATTCTCTGCCTCAGATGCAGCGTTGTTTCAATTAAGCTGGGAGCACTGTTATGCTAATTATGCTTTGACATTAGTCCCTGCAGATTAATAGGCAGCTAACAGTTTGGGAGTGCTGTCTGGTGTGTATCCTACTAGCTACTTGAAAGTAAACAGTTCCTTGAAAGTTCTTTGAAGTGGGGATGCAAAGAAATGGGACCCCAAAATTAGGTGCTCTCCAGTGAGGCCTCTGCAGAGACAGCCCTGGTTATACCAGGATCTAAGTCCATGGGGGCCCAGAGCAAAACAGGACCCTCTAGGTGGGGGGCACACTTTATATTTCCTCTTTATCCACAAAGCCCAGTGCTCATAGTAGGTGCTCAATTAACAGTTTCTCATCAGACCAGCCTTAAAATGTCCTATTAAAAAAAAATACAACATAAACTCTGCAATATGACTGCTTTATGTAAAAAAAAAAAACATGGCTCTGTTCCATGAAAAATACAGTCCACAAAGGGAAAGGAAGTTATATTTGCTGCTGCACATTATGAGCCAGACACCATTAACCCCCCCAAGTACCCTGTGGGGAAGATGCTATCATCCTCATCGTACAGATGAGAAAACTGAGTGAGGTTCAGGGAGGTCAAGCACAGAGAGTGGGACCAACATAGGAGGGGGCAGAGGTCTAGGCACAATGAATGTGGGACCCAGTGTAGATGGCATTCACTGACTCTGATATGACAATGCACCGATAAGGACTGGGCATCACAGAATAGAACAGGACACATGTCTCCGCGCTCAAGAAGAGAAACGGGAGTAACGGTCATGTAATAAACACATTCACAATAACTGCACTGGTCATCGGCATTCCCTCGGCATTGACTACATCCGGGGCACTCTGCTGAGTGCTTTGCCTATTTCATCCTCACCCTGTCCTGTGGGCTGGGCATCAGTATCCCCATCCCAGGAACGAGGAAAGTGAGGCATGGGGCTCAGGTATACAGACAGGAAGGGGGAGCCCAGAGATAAGGCACTGTCCCACATATTCTGACTCCGAGGTGGTGTTGCCGTCCCTATCCCAAGATGACTCTTCATCTCATTGCCAGAAGATGGCAATACGTACTTGACCTGAATGAATGGCAAAGCAGGTTAGGGCATGATATACAGATGGAAATACCCAAGGGGTGCTATAAGGAGCATCAGGGCTTCGGGACATCTGAAAAGCAAGTGGTGGGACCGTGGGATGCGGTGGTTGGGAAGGCTTCGGCCCGGTGGTGGGCGTGATGGGTGCAGACAGGGAACCTGGACAGTCCTTCTGGGGACAAGTGGTGGTGCAATCGCTGCCATGTCAGCTTTGCCCACAGGCTGTGTTCCTTAAGCAGACTGTGGGACAGAGATGCATCTGTGTTCCATGGTGTGGCCTTGGGTAAGGCAGGCGCTGTGACTGTCTTTGTCTTGGTTCCCTATCTTTAACATGGGGGTCACAACAGAATCTACCTCACAGGGTTTGCTTTTAGGATGAAGCGGGCACCTGCCTGTAGAAGTTAGCAGTCTTCCTTAGCAGTGTTGGCAGCACTGCTTCACATACCCAAGAAGTAATCATAGGATCGGTGGAGATCCAGCACTTCCATAACATGGACTGGCCAGGCCACTTAGAAGACCATCTTGTCATTGTAAACGTATTGAACAAGAATGTGAAAGGCTCTTGGTTACCACGCCGGGTAAATCACATCCATCACAGGCCAGCTTCTCCAGGAAGCCCACCTAGACCACCCTGTTTTACCAGGGCCACTTCCTCTACTGAATTCCTACCAAAACCGACATGCAGAGAGTAGAAGTCCCTCATCCATGGCCATGTAGAGAGTAAGTGGTAAGCCAAGATCTAAACACACCCATCTGGTCCCACAGCTTGTCTGCTATGAAAACGTGGGAATCATCTGGGCTTTGATCCTTGGGGAATTCCAGCAATAAATCATCTTACCCTATGTAGGGTCTTTTCAAAGTAAATCATTCCATTAAAATCTTTCTCAGTGTTCCCTTGGCCTATCACCTTCTTAAAGTTTTCCTATTTTTTTCTTGAGTCCCTTTGGGTAATTTGCATGTTCCCAGAGAGCGGCCTCGCCTACGGAGATTTTCAAACATGTTAGAGTACAATTATTGTGCATTGTATTGTTACCAGTTAAAGTGACACCCACTGCTTTATTTCCTTTCTCCGGGATTAGCTCTCCTCCTTTTCACATTAGATGCTTTCCAGTGCTAGATCTATATTGCAGCAACAAGTTCTCTTAAAAAGCTGGCCTCAGTCCAACCTTCCGGGCTGGAAAAGTAGTCAGAATGTATCTCTGAGAGCAAACTCTTTCAGGGAAGAAAAGTGCCACAGTGGGCCGGTTTGGATCTGAAATGGGAGGCCTCCTGGGTTTAGACAAAGAAAAGTACGGTTGTTGTATGTAAGTGACCACAGACTCCTGGGAAAGGGGTCTCAGAGGCAGCCAAATAGAAGGATGGGGAGAGAGGGCCAGGCACCCAGGTGGAAAGCAGGGAACAGCTGACAAAGGACAGTCTGGCATCCTGCAACCTGTGGGTGAGGTCCTGGATTGTTTGCTTTAACACGAGAGAACTGGCCACTCCAAGCCAGAGGAAATCCGGTGAGAAGATGAGCCCCTGAAATCATAGGAGCTTCACAAAAGGAAGAGTGTTTGAGTGTTTTACACTCTAAAATGAGGCTTGATAGCCCAGTCTGTGTGGCTCAGTGGTTGAGGGTCAACCTATGAAGTTGGAGGTCACAGTTTGCTTCCCAGTCACATGCCTGAGTTGTTGAGTTGTTGGATCCATCCCCAGCTAGGGGTGTGCAGGAGGCGGCCAGTCAATGATTCTCTCTCATCCTTGGTGTTTCTATCTCTCTCTCCCTCTCCCTTCCTCTCTGAAATCAATAAAAATGTATTAAAAAACATAAAACGAGGCTTGGTTAATAATTCGCAGGGTCATTGTGGGAGTTACACAGGTGATGCTTGTTACAGGCCCAGCATGGTGCCTGCTAACTCAGACCGGCGCTAAGTGCTCTATGCACTGACATGGAGAGGCAGAGCCACGGGTGTCTGTGCCTGAGAGTGAGTGTGTGCAGTTGGCAGGGAAATGTTGGTACAGCTGAGGGTGAGATGTTCAACTATGAGCCTTCTAAACACCCTCACAGGCCCGAGGAGTCTAAAATCACCGCCACTGGGCCCTGAGCTAGCAGGAAATAAAACAGCTAAAGGGTGCCTGGACCCTGGAGTCACTGGTGAAAGGCAGTGAGTGGAACCTCACACTGTGGAACCACCCCACGCGCACTCCTCTGTGACCTGGGATGTGCAGGCCCTGGCCACGGCCCAGCACATGGACGGCCCTCCCAAATGTCATTTCTGCTCCTCGCATTTGGGCCCCATCTCAATTAAGATCAGTTAGAAGTCAATTTCACAGTGGTTGGTTTTATAAGATCCCCGACAAATGATAAGCTGGAAACAGGCAATCACATCTTGTGGGGAGCAGAGGCCTTCCTCAACAGGGCTTCCGATGGTATATTTATTTATTTGGATTTGATTTTAATTTGGTAAATAATGTCTATTTACTTTCTCCCCCCCTCTGCTTCCAGTATATGTGCAGGAGGAATAAGCAG
Organism: Pipistrellus hanaki; assembly: GCF_964339955.1. NCBI lineage: Eukaryota > Metazoa > Chordata > Mammalia > Chiroptera > Vespertilionidae > Pipistrellus > Pipistrellus hanaki. The sequence continues at coordinate 38,676,265 of NC_140511.1, read as the reverse complement.
CTGTGCGTGCCCCCGCCGGACCTCAAACTGATGGAGACTTTCCCCTTCATTGGCTGTGAGGTTCAAATACTCACATTTCCCACAGCTGGCCAGCCATCATTTCCAAATGTAGGAAAAACCCAGAAAGGTGGAAAGAAAAGGAGAAAAACCATCCACGGTCCCAGCACCCAGAGACAACCATCGTTCACAGCGGTTTCTTCTGCAAGTTTCCTCCGATTGTTTTTCCTTGGCAGAGATCACACTGTGTGTCTGATTTTATCTCCCGCCTTTTGCCTGTAATGGGATGCCATAAGCATTTCCGCATGTCGTTAAAAGCCTGGCAGACATCGTTTTTTAATGACTCCAGAATATTCCATTTTATGAATGAACCCTAATTTACCTAACCAGTTGCTTCAAGTGGGGCATTCCATGGTTTCCAATTTTTCATTCTTACAAATAAAACTGCAGGGAGCAACCATGTGCATACATTTTTGTTTGCATTTAGAACTGTTTTCTTAGGATAGGTTCCCAGAGGTAGCATTACTGGGTCAAAGGGCACAGAATCTTTTGAGGTTCTTGAATCTAATTATTAAACTGCTATTCTGGGGCAGTCCCAATGTCCCCCCTCCGGCAGGGGGAGGGCCTCAGTGTGTGCAGGCACCCTCTGAGGCCTGGGGTCCAGGAGGGCTTGGATTCCTCTGCCTCCCCGGGGGTGGCCCCAGGATGGGTCAGTGGACTTCCATTGCCCCCTTGTCCCCTCTCCTTGTGTCTGGCTTCCCTGCCTTTCATCTGGGGACACTGAGAGGGCTCTGTGTGCTCCTTGTTCTGATCAAGGATCCATGACACAGTAGGAGGCAGGGGTGGGGGAGGTGTCTGTGAATCTGAGGTCACTTTTAGAACTTCTTGGCAATCTATCAGACTCAGGGTGTTTGCCTGCTTCACCTTGTTTAAAGGACCACCTGTGCGCGAGAAGGCTTCGCTGCACATGTCTGTCTGCCGTGCTCAAGTGCATCCTCACACGGTGGCTCTGGGTCCATTTCGGGCAGCACTGGAGAAGCTGTCTGATCTGTGCTGTAGAGGTCACTGGACATGCCCCGATCAGAGGGCAGTGCTGAATTTAAAGGGAAAACAAAGCACTTCAAAGGGGAAGCCGTGTGAATCTTTGCACAGCAGAGTTGGAGAGTTCTAACGGAACGGAACACTGTGGGGATGTTTAATCACCAGGAAAACAGAAAACAAGAAAAGGGAGGGCTGCGAGGACAGAGCTGACTGCGTGCATGGAGAGTGAGTGTCTGCAGGGCAGGGGGTTATGTACGCACCGGGAGAGGCGGGAAGAAGGCTCTGAGCCCCTCAGGGGAGCCGGGCCTGTGGGAGGCCTCTCATAAACGTGGAACAACCAGGAGTGCAACGGCTCGGAGACGTGGAGTGGCCAGCCATGATCACACAGCTAGTCAGAGGCAGGGTGAGAATTCGACGCTGGACCAGCTTAGGCTGGGTCCAATGGTGTCCTACAGCAGTGTTTCTCAGACTTTACTGTGGTTGAGAACCGCTGCTGTAGTCTCTAAAACACAGATATTTACATTACGATTCATTAACAGTAGCAAACTTACAGTTATGAAGTAGCAACAAAAATAATTTTATGGTTGGGGGCCACCACACCATGAGGAACTGTATTAAAGGGTTGTGGCAGCCCTAACTGGTTTGGCTCAGGGGATAGAGCATAGGTCTGCGGACTTAAGGGTCCCAGGTTTGATTCCGGTCAAGGGCATGTACCTTGGTTGTGGGCACATACCCAATGGGGATTGTGCAAGAGGCAGCTGATCAATGTTTCTCTCTCATCAATGTTTCTAGTTCTCTATCCCTCTCCCTTCCTCCCTGTAAAAAAATCAATAAAATATATTTAAAAAAAAAAAAAAAAAAGGGTCGTGGCATTAGAAAGGTTGAGAACCACTGACCTAGAGAGTCCCTTAGAATACAAATTGCTGGGCCCCACCTCCAGAGCTTGTGACTCCGTAGGTGTGGATGGGTCTGAGAATTTTGCATTTTGTAAAAGTTCCAGGTGCTGCTGCTGATCTGGGTACCACTCTGAGCCTCTAGTCCCCGGGGTGGGTGGGTGCACTTCTCAGCCTGCTGACATGTTGCTCTGGGGCCTTCCTGTATTCTAGAGAACACAGTAGGCCTTTGTTCTCAGGAAGGTCTGGAGATAGGACTGCAAAGAGGTGCTGCTTTTGTCCTGAGACCTCAGCTTTTGGCTACAGCATTAGGAAGGGCGTGTGTGCGTGCGTGCGTGTGTGTGTGTGTGTGTGTGTGTGTGTGTGTGTGTTGGGAGTCATGTGACAAGTCTCCAAAGCCCTTGTAGTTTTCCTCCAGAACAAGGCAGTGTTAAGAGAGGCCAAAGGGTTTCTGGGACAGCGTGAGGACTCCACCATAAAAAAAAAAACAAGTTATATTATGTTGTCGAATGGAGCTTCCTGCTTGTTGGGTCTTGGAGTTTAATAAAAAAAAATACATTATGACTCAGTCCAAACTTGACAAAAGTCCTTGGGGAATTTGAAGTGAATCATGTTAAGCTCATGTTATAAAACAAACAGTCTTCTCTTTCACAAGCCCGTATCAGCAGCAGCCTAGCGCTGGGGGTGAGGGAAAGCAGGGACAGGAAAGGAGGCTCAGCAAGGGGTAGAATCTTTGCCCAGAACCTTTCTTATATAACTAGAGACTTTCTGAGCAGAAGGATGGCAGCTCCCAGAGAGCCTGGGGAAAAGGGCTTTTTTAGAGGTGTCCTAAGTAGCTAAGATCAGAAGGTAGTTTGAAGAAGCAAGCCCTTGGAGGTCACCTCCTCTAGGAAGCCCTCCTTGATTTCTCCAGGCAGAGGTACTCTTAAATGTATGGCCCTTTACCTTTGCCTCTGAGCACAGAAAACCATCTTCTTGTATGTCAGCCCTTTATGGCCATGACTGCTCTCCTGAGGCAATGAACCCTTTAGGCTGGCAGAACACAGGCACACCTCATTTCCAGAGCCTCCACTCTGTGTGTTGATGTTTCTGCAGTATAGCAAGAGCTCCACAACTACTGAATGCTTGGCTGACTGACTTCTGCAGTTTCTCAGTCTCCGTGTCTAACTTCATACACTGAAGGAGGAAATGTTATACATTGTAAGAGCCCAGGATGAATGAACAAAACCCAAACTAAGAAGCTGGTCAGTAGAAAAATGCCATAAGGGCATTACCTAGTACCATATATATTCCTTCATGCTGAGTCCTGGCTGTGGGCCCTTCCTGGAGGCTGGCATATGAACCTGGCTCCACCACTCACTACTGGAGGACCTTGGGCGAGTCACTTTACTTTTCTGTATCCCTTTCTTCATATGGAAACCAGAGATAATTCTAGAACTGACATCATGGCATGATTGAGAAGGTTGTCAGATGGCACATGAAAAGCACACAGCATAGCCCCAAAAGAAGGAATGATTAAAAGGAAGGAAGAAAGAAAGGAAGAAAGAAAAAGGGTTAAGTCAGTAGAGTAGGAGACCCAAAATGAGAGAGAGAGAGAGAGAGAGAGAGAGAGAGAGAGAGAGATCCTTATATAGTTTCAGCCTCAAATCCACAGATAAATGCATGGAAAGAATAAGCGAGGGGCCAGATAAATGGACTACATTTACAGATGGCTTAATACATGTTAGCTGTAATTAAGCTAAGCACATAAATATTAGTTCATTCCATCTTCATAACCACTTTCTGAGATGCTTCTTATTTCTCAGATTTTACCTGTGAGGATTTGGGGCCCTGGCAGAGCTGGACTGGCAGAGCTGTCTCCCTATAGTTCAAGTTAATGAAAAGACAAGTGAGGAAACTTTGGAAAATAATTTGGCATCCCCATCTCATAAAATTGAAGATATGAGTGAAGCTTATGACCCAGCAATTCCAGGACCAACAGGCAGGTGCACTCAAACGAAGTATACAAAAATGTTCCTAGTGGCATTGTCAAATATGAGAGACATCCCAAACCCCCCTCTACAGGCCAACGGATACTTTCTGGATGGTTGCCACCATGGAGTATCATACATCAATGGAGAGGAACAACCTTGAACTACACACAGTTTAAATAAATCACCAGAACATAGCATTGAATAGAGGGCCAGACGTAAAAGAGTGCTTCTTACATGATCTCATTGATAAGAAATACAAGCAAAACTAAGTAATATGGTCAAAAAAAAAAAAAAGGAAGTTTGAGATTCTCACCAAGGTGGTGTAGGGGTTGCCATCGAGGTGGGGTGAGGGGCTGTGACCGGGAGGGGCCTGCAAAGGCTTGGGGAGTAGTATTCCTGTTGTAGCTTCGCTTCCGGTGGCAGCAACATGGGTGCTCACCTTGGAATTATTTGTTGGGCGGTACACATAGGTATTATATTTTGCAATAAAATATTTGAAAACTACAAAAAAAATAATAAGGCTTATCTTATAGGAGGACTCCAGAAAATTATCTCCCAGTCTACAGGTGAGACATTTAAGGATGGGACAGAATGAAACTCAGCAGAACAATGTGCCAATTCTAGGCCTTGAGCAGTGACCAGAGGCTGGGTCTTCCCTCTCCAGGGCAGAAAGCATTGTCTACACAGAACTCAGTGGTCCCAGATCCTGGGCTCAGTGTTTATGTTTACTTTATTTTATTTTTTTAATATATTTTTTATTGATTTCAGAGAGGAAGGGAGAGGGAGAGAATGATAGAAACATCAAAGATGAGAGGGAATCACTGATCAGCTACTTTCTGCACACCCCACCCTGGGGATTGAGCCCGCAACCCCTTCCTCTGTGGCCAGGTACCACCGTGTTCCAGGGGAAAGCATGCTGCTGGCTGCTCCCGGAAATGTATGGAGATTCTTTCACATTTCAGGAAGAGCCTATTTTGGGTGTCTCAATTGAATCTATAATTCTACCCCTAAAGTCATTTTATACATCTTTCCAAGGATTCAAAAATAAAACTCTTGCCTGATGGAGGCAGTAAAAAAGATTTTCAGAGGAAAAAAAATCTTCAAATACTATTTTTGAAAAACGGCACACACCTTTCTTCCTTTCCTTTCTCCATCTTCGCTAGAGACCTTTGAGTTATGAAGTGCACTTAACACCATTAATTGCCATGGAAACTATAGAATCTTCTGCAGAATATGGTCAACTTTTTCTGCACAGGTTTCTTCCCTCCTTTCAACAAAGACTTTGAATAATGGGCTGTTTTTGTTCCTTTTGTGAAAAGACAAAGTTTCTCCTCCTCCTCCCCCTGCCTTTTGAATTGTTACTTCCCATGGCCGGGGCTCTGATAGTGGGAGCCTGTAACCAGGTTTCTGGGAAGCTGGGAAAGAGAAAGAGTGTCATTTGAATTGCAGCTCTGCTGATGCTACCTGTGGGGTCCAGGTGTCCTCACCTGTGCTTCAGCAATGATCTGCTCTTCACCAATTTTATTCAGCATCATTAATAACAACCCTAGTAGCAAGCAGTAAAGGTTGTTAATAACAATTCCTATTTACTTAGGAGCTTACATCAGTAACAACTGTATTGACTATCTGCAGGGAGTATTGTGAGTGCACTGTATGTGTTAACTGATTTCATCCCCACAGGAACCATGTAAATGTTAAATTATCCCCATTTTACAGATGAGGAAACTGAGGCACAGAGAGATTACTTCACCTGTTCATAGGCACAGAGCGAATAAACAGGTGAGCCAAGATCTGAACATGGGTCTCTCTAATTTCATACCTAGTCCATGCATTTTCTACCATGGGTCTAGTGTGCCTTTTGAAAGAAATGACAGTGCAACCCTCAGCCAGTAACTAAATGATTAATGAAGTGATTGAATCCTTAAATATTTATTAAGCCCTACTATGTACCAGACACAGTACTGGATCTTGTTTAGAATTTATCTACCCAGCAAACTCAGCTATCTGAAACTCTTCTGAGAAATAAGAATTATGTAGGGGAGCCCGGCTGGCGTGGTTTCAGTGGTTGAGCTTCAACCAAAGCACCAAAAGGTGACAGGTTCAATGCCTGGGTTGTCAGCTTGATCCCAGAATGGGTTGTGCAGGAGGTAGCTGATGGGTGTTTCTCCCTCATCAATGCTTCTATCTCTTTTTCCCACTCTCTTTCTCTCTCTAAAGTCAATAAAAATACATTTTTAAAAAGCTTATGAGCCACCCAGATATAACATTCACCCATCTTATTTATTTGAAAAATATTCCCCCACCTTCTTTACTTTCTCTACACACCATGTTAATAAGTTACTGTATTTTTCGGACCATAAGACGCACCGGACCATAAAACGCACCAGTTTTTAGAGAAGGGAAATGAAGAAAAAAAGATTCTGAAACAAATAGTGTCCTAAAATATTTTATGTGCATTAAAACCCAACATCACAGTCCTAAACACATGTAATCAACCCTGTAAAGTAAACAGCAGCATTTAGAACCATTTAGAACCATTATTAACAAATACAGTCAGCAAAAGACAAAATGTACTGTAAAACACAATAACGAGAGACTTCAGTAATAAATTAGAATAAAGTTGAAGATTTATGGTAAAGGTTCTGCTGAGATCTACAGTACGCCTACCCAGTAGTCAAGCACGGCAACAGAGGGCGGAGAGGAATGATTGGGGGAATAGACGCCGCATTCTTCCGGGCACGGAGTACGGGCCAGCAAGGGGAACAGGCGATGATTACGGTTTGGATTACGCAGTTACCGTACACCGCACCTGGGCTGACATGGAGATATGGCTGCAGCGAGGGCATGGAGGCTGACTACCATACATGGGAACTCCTCTACCACTCGGGGTTTACAGAGCGGGGCAGACACTCTGGGCACGGAGGAATGGACAGTGGCTGCAGCAAGCACACAGAGACCACACAGAGCCGGGCAAGTAAAAAAACTTTTTTTTAAAAGTATATGTGTAGGCTATATTTGGACCATAAGACACAGGGACTTTTTCCCCCCACTTCTGGGGGGAAAAAGTGCGTCTTATGGTCCGAAAAATACGGTAGTTATATAAAAATCAGAGATTTGGGTTTGAATCCCAGACCTTTCACTCCCCAGCTGTGGGGTGGTTTACCTAACTTCTCCAAAAACGGATTTCCATATTTAAAACAGAAGTTATCTCCGGAGGTGGTTTTGAATATTAAACCAGAAAATGTATGCAAAGTGATTATTTCAGTAACTGACACCTAATAGGAGCTGAATATCCAGGTACTAGCAGTAGCTGTGGCTGTATTCCTTCATTACATAAACATTTACTATGCACCCATGATTCCCAGTGCATTCTCTGGTGGCTGAGATGATGCCTGGAAAGTCAGCTATGAGACCAGTGAGACAATCCAAGGACAGAATTAGCAGGGTGCCAGGCATGGGACAGCCACACCATTGGGGTTGCCTACCAAGAATACAGTGGTAGAGCTGAATTTGAACACACATTTGGTGACTTCCAACCCTGCACCTGGGAATCATTAGATTGGAGGCATTTGCCCCAAATGCGGAATAGAGAGCCACACATTCCCAAGTCACTGAGGGCCAACCCCACATCACACACACCTTCTGGTATCTTTCAAAAGTTCTCCGATAACTAACCCTCTTTTCACTGAGGCTGTCTGGCTTCCAGGCATTAAAGAAAGGAGTGGTCCCAGGAAATATTGTCCAACATTAGACACAATTCAATTTCTTAATGACATTTGTGATCATTAGGTCCTGCTTCTAATTGAAAATGAATAATTGAAATTCTAATTATTACAGGCATCAATAGAAGGCAACTCTAGACAGCAACTTGCTAGGCAAAAGCTTTAATTCTAATTGCTTTTTAACTCCAATAAGTTTCTGGTTATTCAAGTATTTCTTTTATTTTTTAAAACTTATTTTTTAATGACAGTTGACATAAATAGTATATTAGTTTCAAGTATATAACATAAGAAGTTGACATTTGTATAGCCTACCAAAATGATCACCTGGGTAAGCCTACTACACATCTGGTACCATATATAGTTATTACAATATCATTATTATTTTTAAAATTGGATGTATTGGGGTGACATTGGTTTGCAAAACCATATAGGTTTCAAGTGTACAACTCTAATAAAAATGCATCTCTTTAGGCTAAACTTTTGGGAGGAAGTTTACAATAAAAGGATCCATTAGTGGGTTATCATTGTTTATTTATTTTTTAAGAAGTTACATATTGGTGTGCTGGTTATGGCAATATGATAGGCTGAGTTTTTGGGCTTCCTTTCCCACATAAAAGCATATAGCTTTGTGGGACAAAATAAAATGGGAAAGATAAGGAACATATGACAATGAGTGAAAGAACTGGAGTGGTAGTGGCACAGAAGCCCATGAAACACAAACATAGACCTCAACAGCTAAGGGTTGGCATGCTGACACCTATGTGAGGGAAGAAGACACAGCCCCAACCATGTGAGTCAGGGACAGAGCATGAAGCCCCTGTGACCCTCACACAAGGTCTGGGCCTCAGAAGGGTCTTTTCCCTTCATGAATGAGACCTCTTGCCTACTGAGCTATGGAGGAGGCCAAGAAGCTTATTTTTGCTCAGGAGTTTGGGTTGGAAAAAAAATATTATCATGCAAGTACAAAGACAAAATTTATACCACCTTTGTGCTTCAGGAACCCTAAACCAAGAAATTAATGTAAAAGGGTGCCCAGGGCCAGTGAAATCTCTGTTCTACTTAGACAAATAAGGTACAAAATAACTCTAGAGATTCTATAAGGGCTCCTCCATAACCTGGAATACACAGAAATCCCACTGGAAAAATACAACAACAAAAACCATGTTACCTAAAGATGAGCTTTAAAAAAATGTACAAATCACCCAAGAAAACTTTTCACCTATTGGCAACAAGCAGCAGGCATAATACCCTTGAAATACTACTGATGGATTATAATGTATTTAAATGACCAAAAAGATAAACAGATAAAATCACATTAAAAGAAAAAAACACTATGGAAAAAAATATATAGGCAGGTTCAAAAGAGAACCAAATAAAACCCGAGAATTAAAAAAACAACAACAGCCATTAAAATTCAGAGGCTGAATGAAACAGCAGGTTAAGTATAGCTGAAGAGAGATTTAGTGAACTCAATAATAGGTTTGAGGAAATTTCTCATAGTATAAGCATAGGGAGACAAAAAGAAAATATTATAGATCTGTTCAGAGGAGGATAGTTATCAGAAGATGCAACATATTTCTGATAGGAATTTCAAAAGGAGAGAATTCTGAAACTGATGAATAGTTAAGACAAAAAAAAAATAGCTGTTAAAGTTCTGAGTATTGTTTTCCTTTAGTTTTCTCAAGGAGATCAATCTTAGGGAAGCTGAAGAATTAAGAAAGAAGATGAGTCAATGGATTAAAAGAAGCAGAAAACCTGGCATCATTCACAGGAGAACAGCGCTAAGCAATCCTACTCTCCTCCATCCTAGCGTGTCAGCCAGAAAACCAGGGCAACGTCTGTGTACTATGAACTCTGTAGAGTGGGAGATTGCATTATTGTTCCTGATTCATCACCCCTTCCCTCATGTCCTTCTTTTTGAACTTTTCAGTGCTTCCCAATAAAGACCAGGTGAGCTTCCTACTGATCCAAGGGGAATGAGAGACTCATGGAGCCAACCTGCAAAGGGCAGCCAAATCCAGGTGAGTACAGTTTATTTTTTATTTATTTTAAAATCAGTTTTAATTTTTATTGATTTCAGAGAGAGAAAGAGAGAGAGAAATATCAATGATGAGAAAGAATCATTGATCATCTGCATCTTGCAAGCCCCCCCACAGGGGATCAAGCTCCCAACCCAGGCATGTGCCCTGACCTGGAATCTAACCGTGACCTCCTGGTTCATAGGTCAATATTCAACCACTGAGTCGAACTGGCCGGGTTGGCTAAGACCAATTCACATCAACTGACACCTAGCTGATGCCCCAGTACATGAGCCAGAATAGATTATTGTTTTAAGCTACTGAATTTGCAAGTAGCATATCAATGCAGTACGACTGTGGCAAAAGTCACCATGCTATGTCTGCACAACTCTAAGGTAGGCACTGTGGCCTCCCCACCTCTCTCCACCACGCCCCCCCCCCCCCCCCCCCCCGCCAAGGAAACTCAGAGGCTCCAAGAAGCAAGAGGTAATGCAACTTGCCCAGTGTCCCACAAGAGTAGGCTCAACCCCTGAGGCTTATTCTGTCGGTCAAGTCCAAACTTTTACCTTCTACACCAAACTGCTTTCAACAAAAGTTTGTTGGGTGAATAACAACCCACCTATGGGGGGTCAAAGACAACAGTTGCACTTGCCCAAACTCTCACATAGGGCCTGACCACCTTAAGGCCAGGACAAACTCATCAATGTATCCCAAAAGGCTAATTTTCCTTTTATAAGATGCCTGCTACACAAAGAGCTTGCCCCCAAAATGAATCTGCTTCATGCTGCGGTGGGGGATGGGTATAGGGGAGAGAAAAAACTTGGAGTGGAAATAATCACAGTTTGTCAGGGTCCTTGGTAGCCTGATGTTCTTCATGGTCCAGCAGGCAGTGTCAAGGATGCAACCTCCGGAGGTTCACAATGGGCGGTCCGTTAAGCCCTCATCTAAATGGATGGCACAGAGTCCCACAGCTGGTCCGTGTCTTGGAGCTTGGGGCTGAGCAGCTGCTGGAGCAGGGCTGACAGGGACAGCTCCCCCTCCAAACCACTGGGATGCTAAATAAGAAATTGCCTTGTTCTACTTGGGCTGGGAATGAGCAGACCCTTCTGAGAGGCTGCAGGGGAGATAAAATCCAAGTAGCAGTGGATGAAGATGCTCAGATCCTTATTCCTCCCTGAGATGTACCGTCTCAAAATAAACAGAAATAAAATGGATGATAAAGTTAAAACCCTGGAGATTTGGACCCTGCTTTTGATTCCACAAAACATTATAAAATTTATTTCTAGTCCAGGAGAAAAAAATATAGACAAAGGATGTGAACAGTCTATTCAGAGAAGATCAAATAAAAACAGCTAATAAACATGAAAAGATGTTTGTCCACACTGATAATTAAAGAATTGTAGATAAAAATAACTATGAAACACCACTTTTTTTTTTCTCCCATCAGGCTGACAAAAATGGAAAAGCTTGATAATTTCCAGTGTCTACTGCTACGAAAGGGGTACACTTATAATACTGTGGATAGGAGCACAGGAGCAATCTATGCTGGACAATTTGGCAGTACCAACCAAAATTTAAGTATACACATATTTTGGAATTGGTCCTATTTTTAGGGATTTACTCTCTACTTATACCCATCCCAAAATATGCTAAGATAGGCATATCACAGATTCACTAAAGAGTTATCAGTAGTAGCAAAAAACTAGAAATCACTCAGTGTCTACCGACAGAAGATAAGGTTAATGATCGATGGCACATGCAAACAATGGAAGAATATGCAGCAGTTAACAAGAGTGAGTTAATTCTGCAGAGACTGAGAGAGAAACGTCTCAATATGTTATCCAGGAAAAAATGCAAGGTGCAGGCAGTGGGCACAAAAAAACTTTTTCTCCCTGCAAGAATCAAAGGGAAATCTTTTACTGTAGTTGCCTTTGGGGAAAGGCAGCTAGGAAACTAAGATGACTTACTTGTTTTGCTTTCTTCCTGTACTTCTCACCATGCACATCTATTTTTTTTATTTTTAGTTTATTTATTTATTTATTTTAAAATATATTTTATTGATTTTTCACAGAGAGGAAGGGAGAGAGATAGAGAGCTAGAAACATCTATGAGGGAGAAACATCGACCAGCTGCCTCTTGCATACCCCCTACTGGGGATGTGCCTGCAACCCAGGTATATGCCCTTGACCGGAATCAAACCTGGAACCATTCAGTCCACAGACCGATGCTCTACCACTGAGCCAAACCGTTTTCAGCCACATCTATTTTTTTGTTTTGTTTTAATTAACATTAGTTATCTGGGTAGTGACATCAGAGGCCATTTCTGTTTTTTTTATACACATTCAAAATCTAATGAATGTTACAATATATGTATTATATTAGGTGTTAATTCCAATGTATTCAAGTGCCAGGCAGGTGAAGTGAGAATGATCCAGCTGAAATGGGAGAGTCACCCATATGAGGGAAGCAGCGCTGTGCACAGGAAGGGACATGGCAGGGGAGATGAAATCTCTGGCATGTTTTTTTTGTTTGTTTGTTTTTGTTTTATTTTGTTTTTTTTTTTTTGTTTTTTTTTTTTTGAAGTGGGAGTTGTTCTCTCCTAGGGACAATCAAAAAAGAAGAAACTGGGGCTTGGGAAGTGGAAAGAAAACAATGGTTGTTAGGGTAGATAGATTAAAAAATACATGATTTTTATTAGAAGAATTATTTTTTAGAGAAGGTAGAGGGAGGGATGGAGAGGAAGGGAAGACCGAGAGAGAGAGAGAGAGAGAGAGAGAGAGAGAGAGAGAGAGAGAGAGAGAGAGAGAGAGACATAGTTAAGAAAAGCATTGATCAGCTGCTTTCTGCACACCCCCTACTGGGAATCAACCCAGGCATGTGTCCCAACTGGAATGAAACTGGTGACCTCTCCATGCATGTAATGACAACTCAACCAAGTGAGCCACACCAGCCAGGGCCAGATTTTTTTATGAGAAGCCTTGAAAGCTATGAAGGAGACAGAAGGAAAGTCTCATAGTCCAGAGAGGGCATAGTGTGTTTCCTAGACAACTGGGATACAGTGGCAGGGATGCAAGGAAAGCTGTGGGAAGAGCCTACAAGAGGGTTCCCCTGAGATGAAGAGCATGGGCAGCAGCCCCATGGGTGCCAGGAAAGCTTTAGCCATTGAAGAGGGGCTGGCAATCAGGCACATTCAGGGAGAAAACTAAAGATGCCTGCAATTTTTTCATCTCAAGTGTCCAAGTTCCTCTTTTCCTAGACTCTAAGCTGAGAAGCACAGGCAACTGCTCTGTCTCCTTTACCATCAGCACCCAGCAATGTGCCCAGCACACAGTTGGACCTGTTTATGGAATAAACTGGATGCTCAGTCTGGCCTCTCATTGTCCTGACACCTTGTTAGTGTCTCACAGAGATCCCTGCAAGATTGCAGCCAGGTATGCAGGTGGGGTTACACGGAGAAGTTCAAAGAAGTCCTCCTGGAAAGGCTGACCTATTTCACAAGTCAGACGACAGCTGACCAACCAAGATTCATGTGACTCTATTAGGTCACATTTAAAAATAAAATTAGAATTAATTAAAAACTCCAGTGTCCAGTTTTTTACAAACACAGCTTTGATGTACATTCAGCACCTTGAACAGCAGCAATGAGCAAAGAGCAATGTGGTTTCATTGATCCCAACTGCTGGTGGAAGGAGATAAGGTAGATAAAAGAAATCCACAGATAATCAAAATTTTTTTTTAAAAGTCCTTTTTTCTTTCTTTCCATTTCAACTTTGTCCCTGACACACTCTTGTTAGGACCCATAAGAAATGCTCAGACTTGTTTAATTTCTGTCCTTTTACTATAGAAGTCGAGGTGGTAGAAAGCGAAGGGAAGGAAGTGGCCTTCACTGAGAGCCTACTGTGTGCCAGGCCAAGGCTGGACAGGATATTCTGTTTACTTCTCCTTTCCCTACACTATTTTGTGCCTCAGGAGGCTGACCTTTCTGGGGTATTACTAATAATATTCATTTCTCTCTGACTCCTGGTTGGATTTAGCCAGTGGGAGGTGTACATCTCAGAGGCAGGAGAGAAGAGAGGCTGGGATTTCTTCCCCCACCCCTCCTGCTGGGCTCTGAGTTGGTGGTGATTTCTTTCTTCTTCCTAAAGCCATGGCCCCCTGTCCAGCACACTCTCCTGCAGATACAGCTCCCTCCCATGCCCTTTTAGGCCAGAGATGCTAACAGTTCCTTGTTTTTGTTCATTCTGAGCTGCAACAATATCTTTTATTGGTTTCCTGAAACCATGATTTCATTCAACTTTCCTCAATGATCACGTTTCCCGTGCCATCAGTTCTTTGCACTTCCCACTTACTGCCCCATTTACTGTGCTTATTTTTCAGAGGAATAGGGATCCTCGGAGAGCTGGACACATGACAAAGGTCACTGATTTGCCTATGGTCACAACTCTAAGAATTGGAACAACATGAATCTCATGCCAGGACTGTCCAACCCTAAAGTTTTTAAATCTGACAATGTGATTATATCACTGAGAAACTAATCAGTGAGTATTTGCAAAACAGCGGCAACTGCAAAAGAATCATTTATAAGTTTTTACTGAGAGTTGAAAGGATGAGAAGGCTGGGTTTTTGACCCTGTCTATGATAGATGTGTCTGGAACTGGTAGGAATCTTGCCCTTTACCCATTACTTTGCCTAATGGATTCCAACTTCTAAAAGTCTTATTCCTAGACTTGGAGCCTCACACTGGCTCCCTTTAGATTTCATGATGTCAATTGGGCTATCAGACTTTCTGAGGATGGGGCTTGGGAGTGAGAAGGAAGCTCAGTTAGGTAACTAATCAACCTTCTCTGCCTTCAATCATTCATCTATGTCACCATAGGGGACTGTTTCAGGCCCTGTGGGGTTGCCCTGATGCCTGAGACATGGTAAGATATCTAGACACACCAACACCTATTGTCACATGCTGTGGAATGGGATCTGTACACGATTAGGGGAGCCAAGATTAGTGGCAAAGTATTTCTTAGGAAAGCAATCCCCAAGATGTATTTTAAAGGATGAGTAGGAATTAGTGTAATGGGGCATGGGAGGTAGGACAGGGAGGCAGGCAGGAATGCCAGGAGTTCAGCATTGCAGAGCACAGGACATACCCATGTGGGAGGAGCTGGGCTGGAAAGGTACCCAAAGACAGTACCGGTGGACGTTGTTCAGTGAACTAAGGAATGAGGTCTACCTTATAAGACTGGGGCCTAGTGTCTAGGCCAGCCCAGAAGCAAGCCTCCAGAACTTGATGCTATACCCCAAAAAGCATTGTGCCTCCCTAAAGAACATATTTAAAATGTTTCCAAACCTATTCAGAAGTAACAAGAACATTTTGATGAATCCCTATAAACCTATGGCTCAGGATGCTGCTCCTTAATCTTCTCTGGTTTCTAGTCAGGATGGGACCGAGGTCCTGAGCTCACCACATCTGCAGGTGTCAAGGTCCTCAGTTGGAAGTTGGGAGGATCCAAAGGACAGGAGGCAGAACACCAGCCAGGGGTGCTCCCTACAGCCTGACAGCAACCAGGACCCGCAAACACTGGGCTACATGTTTCTGTCACCTGCACCTCATAAGGGTAGCAGGTAAGGAGCACACACACAACTCATGCAATAGAAGTAATGCATGAGGAAAGGTGGCACATGAATTTGGAAAAAGAGCTGCCAGACCATCTGCCAAGCAAGCAGAGCCTCCCCATAGAGACTTCTGGAATAAAAGAGAATATACAGGCTCCCGGAGCAGGTCATGCAGAGTCTCCACCTGACCATTACACTGCATGCTCTGTGCAGGAGGGAAAACTTCAAACTCAACTTGAGACCAAAGAGTATCCCGACTCCACAAATGCTGTCATTAAGAATCATCAGAGATAATGTGCTTTTAATTAGAAGGGTTAGCATTATTGGCAACTGTTCAAAAGGCCTGCCATCTGAGACTCCGCCAGCACCGTGGGTGCAGGCAGCATGCATAATGAGAGCCCGCTCAGGTGGAAGACTGCGAGCCTTCTCCTGGAAAACACCTGGGAGGTGCCAGGTATCTCCACTCATGGCACAGACTGAGTGGGATGGAAAATTTGGTATCATCCCCTTTGAATTAATGAGGAGGAGGAGAGAGGTTTGGTGGTTTGTTATGTGCTGAGATGGAAACGGTTTTAGAGTCAGACATATAGGTCTCTCTATCATGTGGCGATGGCGAGACCATGGTCATAACATTCCTTGATTTCCTCATGTGTCAAACGCAGACAACGGTACACCGACCCCACCCCCCAGGGCTATGGGAAGGATGAAATGACCCGATGCACCTCCACACCAGTAAGAGTGGCCTAATACAAATGGGGTGCTGGGAAAAGCATTCACTTCCTGCCTCCCCAGGCTAGTGGGCAGCAGGGCCTACATTCAAACCCAAGTCTTTACACAACCTCTAATCTTGGGCTGGTGACAACGAAGACAGAGCTTTATTCCACAAGGGTCAAGTTTGCAGTAAACACAAGTGGCCTGGGCTTGTCAAACACCAGGTTTCCTGCCTGTATCTCTAAATCCTATCAGCCTCCTGCACCACAGAATCTTTGCTGGCAGTGACTCCAAGAAATACCAATAGATGGCCGGACTGTGGCGCACATGGCATATCCTCATCGGCTAACAGAGCCAGGGGCTTAGGCAGATGCAGTTATTTCAAACATACAGATCCAGGGAAAGCTGCTTGCCATTTTCATGCAAGTGTCCCCCATCGGCTCCCCAGCTGCTAGAATGACAGGTCTGTCACTTATTCGTATGAGCTGCCTACTGCTCACATGAATCATCTTCCCGTTCATCTCATCTGAAACATGCCCAAGATGAGCAATCTGAAGCTGAGTTTCAGTTCTGGCTCTACCACCCATGAGATGTGTGGCCAGTGATAGTTCCATTACTTCTCTGTCCCATTGCAAATGGCTACGGTCAAACTTATTTGGTTTCCAAATATAGACTATGTAGTGCAGCTTTGAGCTCAGTCCTGGCAAAATGAGTACTATTCATTTCCTGGTTTGAGTGAGCTCATAGTTCTTAAATGAATTGGAGGGTGTTCCTAGGGTAGACATAGGATTGTGAGGGCACTACTTAGCCCAAAGGAGGGTTTGGTCAGTTATGTACTTGCACAGGTTGACTGAAGATGGAGTAAGATAAAGGACATAAAGTGTAGAGTACTATTCAAAGATAAACTCATATTAATTAATTAATTAATTAATTAACTGATTCATCTATTTATCCATCTACCCATTCATATGCTCTTTCAACCATCTATTCACCCAATTTGACAACAAATATTTAGTGTCTACTATGCACCAAGCAATAGGAATTGCACATACATCAGTGAACAGAATAGATGTTCTGTTCTGCATTCCTATAATTTACATTCTCATGAAATCTACCTATTTACCCATCCATCCATCCCATCCATCCATCCATCCATCCATTCATCACTATTCCTATATCCATTATTTCAATCAATAGGTTTCCATCAAACACCGACTATGTACTCAGCATGGCACTGGCCACTGGGAAGAAACTGAAAACAAATAAGAACTGTCCTCAGTTGTCATCCACTGTAGTTACCCAGGTAAGATCCATAGCTCTGTGCCAAATCTATGGCCACTTCCTGGGTACACCAGTGACACGCCCCTGTGATACAGGAAATGGTTAAGTATCAGATTAATGAGACAGGCTGAGTGCTACCAATTGGAGGACAGTGGGTGACTAGAAGGCAGGGGCTTTATATGGAGGGTTGTGAATTTTGGGTAGACTGAACAAACATTGTGTCTCCTATAGTACAACTGTTTCTTGAGAGAGTAGATATTGTGACAAATAAAAATATAATTTCATTAAGAACATCACTGAATGGGTAGTAACTTTCAGTCATCATATAACATCAAGGTAGGGGCGTGGGTAAGGTGAATGAGGCACCAAGGATGAGAAATTTAAGGAGCTACTCACTCTCAAGTGCCTACTCTATACTTGCACAACCCTGATAGCAAGTGCCTCCTTAAATGTTGCTCCTGGTGCCTCACTTACATCTCAACATCATATATAGGCAAAATAATAGGAGCAGCCCTTTAATGAACACATTCGTTGCACCCGGCAATGTGCTTAGCTTTTACAATACCTGGCAATGATCTTAGTTAGCTCTTACAATAACCTTACAAAATTTAGATATGATGAGCCCCATTTTACAGAAGAGTAAAGTGAGGCTACTGAAAGTATATGATTTATGTAAGAGCGTAGAATCATGAAACCCATGGAATACAGACCTGCCTGCTTTTGACCAGAGAGCCCCTCAAGGTGGGCCCTGTGACTTGTCCTCCTTGTGACCTGAATACAGCCAGTGCCTCCTGTAGCTGACACGTGATGGTGGAATCAGTGAATCACCATTTGCTTTAATTTAGCTCCTTTCTTCCTCCCTAGATAAATCATCTCCTGGTGCTGGCTCAAGGCTCTCCCAGGCTGCCCTTCCCATTATCACCAGAGGGTCCCTACCTCCCCCCACCCCTTCCTCTCCCCCCTTCCCCTCCCCCACCCCCAGGCCCCTGCGTCTCTACACAGAGGGGCCTGAGGCTCTTCTCCAGACCCAAACCCAGATAATGCCCAGTCCTCCCCTGAGTCATTTCATTCCTTTCTCAGCTCCTTGATCCAAGGGACCACTGGGCTATAAAAATGATGTCTTTTGAGGCTGGCATTTCTACTTCTTCCAAGAGAAAAAGAAAAGGGAGAAAATGAAGCTACTTTTAGAGCGCAGCTAAGTAGTCTGTAATCACCTGGGCTCTCAGCTGGTTGTACTGAAGGACAGTTTGCCTGAGGCACAGGGGCCAGTGTTCTTATTTGGCTTGACCTGCCAGGTGTCCATAGGGAGGCTGTCTAATGGGTAATTACTGACATGAGCCATGCAGACTGAACCTGCGAGTGGGAAATTCCATGGTCAATAATACCTCTCCCTCTGCTGAACCCTATGCCCAACACCTCCCTGCCTTGAGTCTGAGCGTAATGCCACACTCGGCAATGGGCCTCTCTGCAAGGGAGTGGGGCTTCCTGGAGCTGCTGGCAGAGGCCCTGGAATAACTGTCTTCATGTTTTGGAAGAAGCTGTGGAATTCCACCCCACAAACCTGCACCAAGATCTGTGTCCAGGCCTGTGGAACGGACATTAATTAGGCACCAAGTGTGTTCCTGGCCTTGGACTGAGGCCTATTCACATGTATTTCTTCATTTAATGATCATCCCACAATCCCATGAAGTACTAGGGCAAATGGGTCAGGCTTTCTTCTTGGGGTGATGAAAATGTCCTAAAATTCATTGTGGTGATGGCTTTACAATATTGTGAATCGTTTAAAAGCCACTGGATTGTACATGATATGGTTTGTGAATTATATTTCAACAAAGGAGAGATGGAGAGTGAGAGCAAGAGTAGGGCAAGGGAGAAAGAGAGAGAGAGAGAGAGAGAGAGAGAGAGAGAGAGAGAGAGAGAGAGAATTTTGTATCACTAAGAGGAAATTATTTGAATCCATATTTTCTAATTCAAGGTCTGAGTTATTTACTAAATAAAATGTACTTTTCTCTCATTTATTTTCTAATAGGGGAGACAAGCAAAATACTAAAATTATTGAAAATGTGAGAAGGAACAGGGTGAGTGCTCTATGGGAGATTTCAGCAGGAGCACTGAGTTAGTCAGAAACAGTGCATGCAGACCATGGATTCAAGATTTGCTATGTTGCTCTGTGAATGCAAACCTCTTGCCTCAGTGTCCCCGTAGTGCACACATCAGATTTACAGGCCCAGCTGTGGACAGGGGGCAAATCATACTCATCTAGGCCTGACACAGTCATAGGGCTTGTACTGTGCCAGATGTTCTTCTACAGACTCAGGATATCACAACTTATTTATTCCTCCCATTTAGGCTTGCAGGTCAGAGAAATGAAGTTGTCACCCAAGGTCACAGAGTAAGTGAGTGGCAGAGTTGGAATCCCAGCCCTGTTTGCCGAGCTTGAGTTAACACTCACAGACTCCACACTCTGTGTCTAACGAGTTCCCATGGGTCCTGTCTCACTACCTCTGATTCTGCCCTATGCCATCCTTCCTGGAGACCTACGCTCTGTAAGAATGCTGGGGCTGGAGTTAGCCTCGTGCTGAGTGGCCAGGTTATACAGTTGGAAGGAATGTGGACTAAGTACGAAACACAGGGGAGGAAAGGCCCTGGCCTGGGAGCTGGTAGTCTGGGACTGGAGGGCCACCGAGTCCCAGTGTGTCTCGCTTCTCTTTGGGCCTCGGGTTCACCATCTACAAAATGAAAGGGTTGAAGAGGTGACCTTGAAGCTGCCTTTTCCCTAAAGCCTTATGATTTTCAGCCTAAGGGCGAGTCCACCATCCTGCTCACTGTTTCAAAGCTGCACTGTGGCCTTGAACATTGAGTGCATGCGGGTCCTCCCTGTGATCTTCATGATTCTCAGGCCCCTGACCACACAGCATTGGGACTGTGTTCCCGAGTAACCTTGTTCATGCTCGACTCCATCTCCACTTTCTCCCTGTCGACCCAGGAATTGGCCACTCCCCTTAATATCACTCTGTTCGTATCCACAGTTCCTGGCTCACAGTAGGTTTCCAAATCATTAATGAATGAATAAATGCATGCCTCTAATAAACATTATCAGAAAACCACACTGACTGTTTACTTGTCTGTCTTCTTCAAAGAGCTATGATTTCACCAACGCCTCTGATGTTTGTGCTAGGCTCTGTTCTGGATACATTCATAATAAGATAATTGAGATTAAGGGTTTTAAAAGGCACAGGAGAATGAAATATGACTTTGGAGCTGACTCAGAAAATCAGGGATCCCCAATCAGGGGGAAACAGCAGGACATACGGCCGATACTAACAAGCCCGGACAGAGAGACTAAAAGAGATGGACACATGACCAAGGTCACAGGAGTCTGCACTCCAGAGCTACCACAGCACCCGGAAGAGGGGTCTGCTCACACCCCTCTCATCAGGCCTCGGCTGGGTTCAGACTGAGGTGATTTAAACCACTCACTATCCTGTTTGGCTGGATCTGAAACTCTCTAGACCAGTGCTGTCCGATAAAAACTTCTGAGGTGACAGAATGATCTATGAGCCTAAGCTGTCCGACATGGAACTAGTCACATGTAAAATTGAACACTTGAACTGCGGCGCATGTCAAATTTTAAATTTTATTTTACTTGAACTCATTGAAGTTTAAGTAGCCAATGTGGTTACCGTATTGGGCAGCACTGGCCTCTACCTATAATACACGCAGCATATCTGAATAAGCCCAACCTTACTTCAACACCATGCGGCTCTGATTCCCCAGCACACAGCAGTGGGACATGTGGTGGCTGCTGGTGGTGATGTCAGCTGTGTGGCTCACTCCACACCCCATCTCCAGCTCTGACATAGGAAACCTGACTGTGCTCTCAGTTCTGCCTCAAACAAGCTATGGACCCGGGACACGTAGTGGGGACTGGGAGCCTCCACATCTTCATCTTGCAACTTCATAGGGTTATCAGAGGAATACATAAAGGGAGCCATGTAGGAAATTTACTTACCTCGTATTTTCCAGCGTATAAGACGACTTTTGAAACAGAAAATAAGTCAACTGAAAATCGGGGCAAAAGACCAAAATTGCACAAAAATTACCTGCAGATCTTGACAGCAAAGTAAGTCTTTTCTTTGAAGTGGGGGGTAGTCTTATACGGCGAATATAGGCTTAAACCTATGTTTTACCTGTAAAATTAGGGGGTCGTCTTATACGCCGGAAAATACGGTAACATGTAATGGGCACTCAACAGACACTGGTGCCCTCCTAGGATCCCTCCCTCCACCCAGCTCCTCACCCCTCTTTGTTACTCAGATGAACCCCATCACCTATTGGAATTCACATACTCTCAACCATCTGAGGGTCCCTCCCTATTCCCAACTGCCTTTCCCTCATGGCCTGGCTTGTGTCAGAACCCCTAGCCCAGCCCATCCTCAGCTCCACTTGAGCTCCATCCCAGTGACCCAGAACAGCTCTTTCTGCTCTCCTCTGGGCCTGGGGAAAGGTGGGAAATACACAGCTTGAGAGCTGTGGGCACCATGGGTCATGGTGGCTCACACATTGCTATTTTAGGAGGAAGGATGCTATGGGTTTTGTGATGAAACTTTTTGAAAACACAGATCTTGACAAAACAAAGGCCAATGCCTTCTTCCTCTATAGTCTCTCCAATTTCTTCCCTGGCCCCCAGAAGTAAACACTGGGGCAGGCCCCTGAGCCCCTCCAGAGAAGGATGTCATGCTGACAACATTCTGTTTCTTATAACCTCTGGATGGATGTGCACAAGTCATGTGCCTCATCCGTGGAGACTCCAAAAGGGCCTGAATAGGAACATGAGGTCACAGCCCAGCAAAGCTGTCTTATCGTGTGAGAAATAGCCTTTAGGATACATTGCCTTTTCTCAAGGCAGAGATGGTGTGAAGGGAGAAAAGAGCCTCTCAGCCAGGAACCAGAAGTAGTGATGATTTATGCATGAGTGCCCACCTGGGCCAGGCACCAGGCTTGCATCTTTGTAGACAGAATGGGGCCCAGCTCTGAACTGGGCAAGGTAAAGTCCTGGGGGCTCAGTGTTCTCACCCATACAATGGAGGCCTGCCTCATGGCACTGCTAAGATAGACCACGGAGAGGCTGTGGAGTGGGAAAGTGTTGTGTGGCACAGTCTACGGGTGGTTTCCCATGTCCTTCCATGAGCTTTATTTGCGGAGACCAGCCGTGGGTCTGACACTCCAATCTGGACCTTCCTTTGAAAATTACCAGATTCCACAAAAAACATCTGGCTTGGGGCAGGAAGCCCCCAAGGAAGTGGACACCAGTCCTGCCTATTAAATGATGACTACCCCTGGCTAGAACTGAAAACAAAATTTTATAAGTGTAAACTGCTCCTTTCCTCCATTTCCTCCATGCTTTGAAGATCCCTTTCCCGGCCACATTTCCTCACTACAGCAAAAAGAGAAGCTTCGGACTTAAGACCTCAAGATGGAACTCTGAAAACAATTTGAAAAGGAATGTGTAACACAGCAAGTGGTAGATCTTCATGGAAAAACAGCGGGGTGTATTAGATAGAAAGAGAGAGAGACTTAGATTCAAATCCCAGCTAAGTCCTACGCTGGCTGTGTGATCTGGACCAAGTTACTTAACATCTCTGCTTCTTTTAAGTAGCTTAGTCATAAAATAAGAAAAATGATAACTACAGTGAATAGTATTTTAAAATATATATTTTCATTGATTTCAGGGAGTGAGAGAGAGAGAGAAACATCAATGATGAGAGAAAATCATTGATCAACTGTCTTTTGCATGCTACACACTGGGAATCAAGCCTGCAACCCAGGCATATGCCCTGACCGGGAATTGAATCATTCTGGTTCATAGGTCGATGCTCAACCATAGAGCCATGCTGGCCAGGCAAGGGAAGGGTATTTTTGAAGAAAACCTGGGGTGATACATCAAGTGGCTAATATAGAAGCTGCTTAATAAATACTCATTGAATTGAGTTGAAGTGCATACTAATCCTCACTCCTCCCTCCCCAGCATCTTTGTTGAAAGCTCAGTTTATCTAGCTCCCCCTGCCCTGCCTGCCCACCACCGCATTCCTTTCCAATGGGCTCAGTGATGAGAGGAAGACAGAAAGCATTTGGCCAGAAGGCCGACCTCATTAACTCCCATGTCTCTCCATCTGCTATCTATCAGGAGCCTCTTGCAGGAAGGCAGGTGACCAATAAAAGTTCTCCCATTTCCCTGCGTCTCTGGGCCAGTGAGTGACAGTGCGAAGCCGTCTACTACTGTGGGCCCCATCAGGGCTCGGCTCCAGCCTTGTGATTCGTAGCTACAGCAGGATTTTTTTTCCGGGCTCAGGAAAAGCAAGCTGAAGTTCACAGCCAACTTGGAGGCAGCAGCGAGGTCTAGCTGGCCCCCCTCCATAGATCAAGAGAGAGTCTGGGAATCAACAAAGGACATGACAAACCCGGTGGAGTAAGGTCATTATTCACAGCACAGGGAACTCAGATGTAAAGGAGTTGCCTTATTGCCCAAGGGCATTGATTTAGAAACCCGAGCTCTGCAGCAGAGTTTTTCAGGAACACGCAGTTTGCAGAAAGTATGGAACAAGGAGCCCATGTGGATGGTAAATGCTCGACAAATGTGAAATGTTGTTATTGCTCTGGTCGTATACTTGCTTTGGTAGGACACATGCTTGGCTCTGAGTTTCCCAGCAGCAAACACGATCAGTTCCAGCATTCCCAGTGTCTGCAGGTGTATACACAGCACTAGCCCCCATGGGACAATTACTGATATTGAAACCCCTGAGAAACATCTCTCACAGGTCCCCAAAGGATGGGCACTGCGGAGTCTGAATTAAAAAAGCTGTTTGGAATATCCCTCCAGGAAAACGCAGGGCCAGCTTCCTCCAGCTAATTGTCGCCTTTTCGTGTCAGTATCTGACTGCAGAATACCTATGCTGCCCTTCTCCCTGAGGTACCAGGACCACACTAAACCATGACTGGGATGGCTACCTCCCACCCCAAGCCACTGGCACCCAGCACCCAGCATTTGGCTTTTCTGTTTTGTCAGTAAAGGAATGAGAGCATGCTATTGAACCAACAAATCAGTCACATAAGCCTCATTACCATTAAAGAGGAGAAAGTAAGCTTTATTTATGCAATTATAAGGCATTTATAAAACAAAGGCATTATTACTAATACTTGAGCCTGGCAATTTTCCCAGAGTGGTGAACTGACAAGGGCTTTGTTCTTGAAGAGGCAACACAGTGCTTCCAGACTCTTGCCCCTGCTCTAAGCAGGACGCCTCTTGAATATTCAGGAAACTTCTGAGGGCCCCTCTGCCCCCAGTGCTGTTTGGGGAAAACAGCAGTGGAGTGGGAGTTAGGAGGCTGCAGACTTTGTGACCCTCGCCAAAACAAACAGCCTAGGATATTAGAAGCAACCAAAATCGCCAGTAGAGCTTTAAAACAATACTTGGTCTCCTGCCCATGTCAGACCGACTGAATCAAAGTTGCTGATGGTGGGGCCCAGGAAATGGTGTGTTTAAAAAGTGCTCCTGCTCTGGCCAGTATTTCTAAGTGGTTAGAGCATCGACCTGCAAACTGAAGGGTCTAGGGTTTGATTCCTGGTCAAGGGCACGTGGTTTGATCCTAGTACCATTCGTCAATGGAAGAAATATCCTTGGGTGAAGATTAACAACAACAAAAATGTGCTCCAGATTCTAGAACACAAGCAGGAATTGCCAACCATAACACAGTTGCTCTCTAGGTCCTTTCTACCTTTGGTCTTACCAACACATGGGGTTTCTTGGAGATTTCTGATCCAGCGTTCTCAAACTCACCTCTGCAGCGGGCCCAAAGGTAACCAAAGGTAACCTAAGGAGTGAAGTGGATCAGATATTGGGCAGAGTTACTAAACTGTCTTGAGGTTAAGCATAGCACCTGCCAGGTTATATTGTTTTTAAGGGACTGAGGAAAATATAAATGGCCAGAACCAGAGCTTCTGCCAGCCACACACCAGCGGCAGGCCCCAGCTTGAGACCCCTGATGAACAGCAGATTCCAGGCCCCCACAGATGGCTAGCTCACTGGCCTGTAACGCATGACACTTGCCCATGACACACACCATTTCTCTTTTGATTCCTCTTCAGAAGACACAGGCACAGGGTGGGCATTCACTAAAGGCTGTATGGAGGAATGAATAGGGGGGCAGATAAGCATGAATGGGGAATGGGTTAACCCCAAACATCCCAATTTTACACCGTGTAATGAAGAGTTCGGGAATCTACCTGACTGTCCAAAACAGTAGCCACTGCCCACATGTGGCTATTCAGCCCTTGGAATGCGGCTGGTCCAAATTGATGTGTGCTGTGAGAGTGAAATACACACCACATTTCAAGGAAGGATCGAGAAAACAATTTAAAATTTTCATGAATACATTTTATATGAATTAAATGTTATAAGTTTATATTTTGAATATATTGTGTTAAATAGAATATGTTACTAAAATTAATTTCACCTGTATCATTTCATTTTCTAACGTGACTACTTGAAAATTTTAAATATTATATTTCCTATTGGAAAGTGAGCGCTGAGCTATTATACTTTCTTTTTCCTTTCATGTATGTAGCTGTGTCTTTCTTGTTTGTGATTTTTTTAAAAGATCTTTCTCCAATAAAAGCTATCTTCCTCTCTTTTCCCTCTCCTCTTCATCTTCTAGTATAATGATATCATGAGACATGAAGAGGGAGTAGGGATTGAGATTTAAAAAAATTACTTTTCCTTCAGGCCTTGAAAGATATACTGTCTATTCCCATCTCTGACCCTCTGCTCAGGGTGTTCCTTGTAAATGACCAGAGCAACTATCTCAGCTCCCTCTCCCCAAATTTCCCCTGTCTGGGTGCCCTTTTCATTAGCCACTCAGGAAACTCTTACTCATCCTTCAAGTCACAGGTCAAATGCTGCCTCCTCTGAGAAGCCCTCCCTGATCCACCTACTCTTTGCCTCTCCCAGTGCTCAGATCATACTGTGATTGCAACACTTCTCCAGGGTTTGCCTGTGATCTTTTGACCAGTTGGTCTCTTCAGGAGTCTCCTTGAGCACAGGGCTGGTCAACTCTTCTCTGTGCTGCCAAGACCTAACTGAGGATCTGACAAGCTCAGTAAATGCTGGATGAATGGATGGACAGATTTCTCCACCATAAAGAAGTGTCTTTATTCACTCCTTCCTCTCCTCAACAAACACTTCCTGAGCACCTACAATGTATCAAGCATACCAAGCACAGTCTAGGCAGTGAGCAAAGCAGACAAAAAGGTTGCTCTCAGGGGCTTCTATGCTAGTGCTGGAAAGTGCCCTGCATGGTCCTGATGCCCGGATGGTTAATAAATATTCACAAACGTTGTCGCTGGAGAAGAGGAATAGTGGGAGCATGGAAGGGTGAGAGGTAAGCTCCTGAGCCCCAGGAGCCCATCCTTCTGGAAGGCACAGGCCTTCTCTTTGCTGCTGACAGAATCATTACAACCCTTGGTACACATTGCGTGCTAAAGGCTTTAGGAGGTGCAATAACAGTGTGACAGCAGTTATTTATTGGTTCTGATAGAGACAGAGGAGGCTCTGAATTGACCAAAGCTTGACTTTCACTTTTCTTACAGGCAGAGCAGAAGTGACCAAGGAGATTGGTAAGACTTGCAGTATCACCTAGAAAGAATAACCATATAAAAAAAAAAAGAAGTTGACACCATTGCATTCGTTTAACAAGGGCTCTCTGTCCCTCAATAGCACTGAGTTTTGTGGGAAAGACATAGATTATGAGATAAAAACCAGGTGGGACAAAGGCCACCATCACATCTTGTGGGAGTGACAAGCTCAGCCCACGCAGAACCAGTTCTGCTCTCCAATCTCAGAGAATGACTCCATCATCCACATAGGCACCATAGCCAGAAACCAGGATGAAACCTTGCTGCCTTTTCACCATCCACATGTGGTCAGACACAGAATCTTGTCAGTTATTGAACCTTGTCAGTTATTGACTCTTGTCAGCTCTTCTTCCTACACATGTCTCTCCATCCACACTGCCAGCGCTAGCGTCCAGCCCTCCTCCATCACGCACCTGGGCTATTAGGGAGCCTCTCTGAACTCCATGGGACATGGTTCCTTCCTCACCCTACTCTAATGTTCTGCAGAGGCCAACCACCCTGTTCATATCTGAAGATGAATGTCTTCATGTGAGAAGAATGTCAGAAAGCCCTCACTGTGCAGCCCACATTTCTAATTCTGAGGGTTGTTAGGAGGAAGGCTGATGCTGGGTAAGCTATCTAGAAGGATGGAGTATCAGGGAATAAGTCTTGGAGTCAGGATACCCTCTCATTTGCCACTGGCTTCAAATCTCTAATCTGTCATTCCCTTGCTTTGTGATCAAAGACAAATTGGTCAGGATCTTTGGTTCCAATTAGGTCACATCATCTGTATAAAGAGATAATCATACTTAGCTCCACAGTATAGACTCTCCTTGCCTATGTACTCTATACTACTGAGAATACAGAATATAAGCCATGTACGGCACTCAGTCTAGTGTCTAGCACAAGTTCTCAGGTGGGAGTTAACCAGAAAGATTACCTGCAGATAGTCTTTGTCTCCTTAGGGAAGACATATAGAATCCCCGACTCCAGCCTACCTCTTTGAGGCAATCGATGATCGAGGAACCCTGAATGGGTGGGTGGGGCCTACCTCTTTGGGGCAATGGATCACAGGGCTCCTACACTGTGACAGGGCACAGGCCAGGCTGGGGGACACCCTGCCCGAGTGCATGAACTTTGTGCTCCAGGCCAATAGTATGTGTGTGTATATCTATATCTATATCTATATCTATATCTATATCTATATCTATATCTATATCTATATCTATATCTATATCTATATCTATATCTATATCTATATCTATATCTATATCTATATCTATATCTATCTATCTCTATCTCTATCTCTATCTCTATCTATATCTATATATAGATATATAATATCTGTTGGTTACTTAATTCTGCCATTGCAGCTCAAAAGCAGCTATATAGCTAATATATAAACAAATGAGTCTGACTGTGTTTTAATCAGGTAACTGGGCCATGGGCTGTAGTTATCTGACCCCTGGTGTCCTATAATGAACCACTTTCCAGCGGTATGACTTTGAACAGTCACTTTACCTCTTTGACACTTAGTTTTCCACACCAAAAGATGGGAGTCACTGGCTTGAGTGAAAGAAGGTATAGCCAATGCCCATTTGGGGAATATACATTTTCAAATTTGCCTACTCACTGAAACTTTTTTGGTAACCCCCAAATCAATACTCATTGTACTACTATGGCCTCTCATGGACACACACAGGACTAGGAAATGTGAGTTTCAGAAGCATGCATTGCCCACTGAGGTCAGACAAGGCAACCTTCTTGGTTCTTTTCCCAGCTCTCATGCTGCAAACACTATTCTTTTCGTGGTCTATCTAGTATCGCATTACACATTTTTTGTTGGCGATTTTGCTGTTTAAAATGACCCCAAGCAGTGCTGAAGTGTGGTCTAGTGTTCCTAAGCACGAAGGCTGGGATGGGCCTTATGAAAAAATATGTGCATTAGGTAAGCTTTGCTCAGCACGAGTTATACCACGGCTGGCTGTGAGCTCCATGTTAATGTATCACACTACGTATTTAACAGGCTGCTCTTAAACTTAAATACACCTGAGAAAAGATTACGTATTGATCAGCCGATGAAAATATGACACATTTATTTTTCTAGGAGCAATATTCACTCACTCAGTGTTCATGGTGGTTTTACACAACCCAACTCCCAGGAATGCTGAGACTCGTCTGGATAGAGACATGTGGTCCAGAGTTGCTGCTAACAGTATTACTGTTATCAAACTCTCGGTTGATAACATGCTGTGACGTGCTACTATTATTAATGAATCACAATAGTCTTAGCTCTTGTGCAATAATGCCACTGCTAATTAGCCATGTTTGTGTAATTCTATTTGTATTATTTAACAAGAATGCTATATTGCTGTTATGAAGTGGTTGTACCCAGAGTCTGCCAGAGAACGAGTCCTTATCTTTCCCCTTCGCTTCCCAAGGGCAAAATACCAAAAATAAAGCCTTTCTACTGCCTGTCTCCCTGGGGGCTTCTGCAGACAAAAGCAGAAATAAGCCCTGGCTGGGGCAGTGACTAAGGGGAGATGAGAGCAGCTCCTCTCTGGAGGGGAGCAGGAAGCTGCACCTGCTGAGGCCTTGCAGCTGAGCCCCTCCTGGTCACTGGCCTCCTCAGGAGCCTCACTGGTCCTGGTGGCTCAGGGGACTCAGCAGCAGCGCCCCCACTCCTTGTTGTCCTTCTTAAAATACAGCCTGGTAGTTGTTTTCTCCCAGACAGATGCCAATGATGGGAGGCTGGGAAAGAGACGACAGCCAGAGCTGATTGACAAGGGCTGCTGAACAAGGGGCCTCTGTGGCATGTTTAATGAAAAGGCCACTAGATTTTTATCGCATCTATTTGGTTTTAGAGTGTTGTGTATAAAAACAATTTAACCAGCGGGTTTAACTGCTTCTGGGCCTTCTCTTCTCCCGGAGGCTCCCTGGGTGTCCTCTCGTCCCACTTTCCTCCCTCCCTCTCTCCCCAGCAGGTTCCGCTCCAGACTTTCTTGGGCCTCACACAGAAGCAAAGGCCCGCGCAGTCCTGCCAGCTCCCTCTCTACATCTCCCTCTTCCCAGCACCCAGCATTGCCACCCTAGGTAACTGCACACCTTTCTGGCCAACGAGGGTCTGGAGTCTGGGGGTAGAGAAGGCTGGAAGAGCAGCATTCAAACTGAAGACAGTCATGTGGCCTGCCTGACCAAGCTCCTTCCAGAGGAGATGCCTGGGGAGAGGCCACAGGATGCCAACCAGGAGGGCAGGTCTATACTTCCAGAGCTGCCTTCTCCTCTTTCTGAGGCACGTTAGGCTAGGAAAGCCACTTGCTCCTCTGGGTTCTTGTACCTGTGCATTTGTTTACACATTCACACCATTCCAGAATGTTCTATTTACGGCCCATTCTGTTTACATGGCCTCCCTATGGGAAAGAGGGGGAGAACTGCGTTCACATTTGTACCCCAGTGGCATTGTGGGTAGAAGCCTATGTTTGTCCAGAGCACGTCCTCATTTTACGAAGGGAAGCCAGGTCCAGCCTGCCCGGGGGCTGCCCAAGGCACACAGCTGCTTCCTGGTAAAACCTGTCTTCAGATGTGCTGACCCACAGCCCTGACTACCCCAGAGTGGCACCAACGCGGGCTCCACAGCACAGAATCAGCCTGCGTTCCTTCCCACCCGGGCTGGGAGCAGTGCTAGGGGGAGCCTTGGCATTACCTCATGGGGGAGACCACCTTGTAATGATCCTTCTAGTTCTTTAAGTACGTAACCCAAACCCCAAAAGAGGGAGAAGGGGGAGTGTGTATATGTTTACTGTGTACTGAGCACCCACCTTGTCAGCCACTCACATGTTGTCAAGATAACAGGTTATCTCGTTTGATTCCCATAATCACCTCCGGCGGTAATAGTGTCTGTCCCCACTTCTCAGATTACAAAATCAAGGCCAAAGGGTAAATGGCAAAATAGGGATTTCAGACTTGAGACTCAAAAGCTGGGGTGCTTTTCCCACCACTCACTAGTCCATCCCCTGGTCTCCTGAACTGACTCACTCCATTCTGATTCCACTTATAAGAAGACCCAGCCAATGCAAATTCTGTCACATTCAATAGTCTTACCCTGAGAGACAACATTATGTGACCCCCAGGTCCATGGGGTTAGAAATAATTAAGGCCTGGTCTCAAGCTCCCAGTCACAGGTTCGGGAGATGGGTGGAAGCTGTCATTTCAGCAGGAAGTGGTGCACACTAGGGAAGGAAGACAATGGTTTTTAAAATATATACCTATACTCTGATTGATTTCAGAGAAGAAGGGAAAGGGAGAAAGATAGAAACATCGATGAGAGAGAATCATTGATCAACTGTCTCCTGAAAGCCCCACCCTGGGGAGCAAGCCTGCAACCTGAGCATGTGTTCTGACCAGGACCTACTGCTTCATAGGTCAACACTCAACAGCTGAGTCACAATTGGCCAGGCGGCCAAGATTTTTTAAAAGAAACTAGCATCCACTGAGTGCTTACTGTATGCCAGACATGTTCTAAAGGCTTTCTATGTAATACTCAGAGCAATGTTGTAAGTATATCCTATTGCTGTTATTTCCCATATTTCAGACAGAGGGATTTGTGACTCAAAGTGACTTTGTCATCTGTCCATGATCATCCTGCTGTTGGGCCAGGTCAGCCTGAAGGCAAAGCCTTTGACAGACACATTCTTGCATTATCCCTGAGGTTCAGGGAAGAATTCCTGGGACCGGGTGGTTCCTGGGCCCCAAATAGCATTCCGCTCTCTCCCAGGACTCCTTAAAAAAAAAACAAAGGTGATTCTCTGGAGAGTTTTTAAGTCTGCCTTTGATGATTTGGGTCCTAAGAATAACTATGGTTACTTCTCTGGGTGCCACAGGCATTGTCTTGCCAAACCCTGGCTTCAGCTCCTTCCCACTCCTTGGATTCTTCCTTCTCTCTCTCACTTTGCAAGGTCTCATTCAAATACAGCCCCCCTGGAAGCCTCCTGCCTTGAGCATAGACCCCCTTTTCCTCTAAACTTCTCTACCAGGTTTGAGGTCCAGCGGTAGGCACACTCTACTCTCTATGAGGCCTTGAACTGGGGGTTTTACAAAACTATATCTTCTAATCTCACATGGACCTTACACTACTTACTGCATGAAGTTGTTACCTTCACACAGAAGAGAACATGAGTTACACAGACATGATGTGATCGCTCAAGGTCACCCAGAGTGAGCATCAGAGTGAGAATGTGTCTCACTCTCAAGTCCTCATTGTGCCTGGTCTGCTTATCTGTCTCCTTCTGTGGGCGGGTGCTCAGCCCCAAACAGGGATGCACTCCTTGGAGGCAGGGATACAGGTAGTGCTATATCCGCTGGGCCCTCACTGCACTTGCGTGTAGAAACTGCTTACTCAAACTGTGTCAAATACACGGATATCTTAAACCTTCCTGTGCCCTCAATAATCAGCAGAGTGTCCTGCACTGGAAATATATAATATAGAATTTTCTATTTTCTAAAAATTAAGACAAATATTTTATTAACACTCAAGGCTAGGATTAACGATTTTGCTAGGATTAACGATACATGAAGAAAAAGATAGCACTGTTCTTGCTAACATTTGGTTGCTATGTTAATGAAATTATTATAATCCTGGGTAACTTCAGGCCAGGCCTAGGTAGATTTTAACTTCTATCGACCTCTTAGCCCCTGTGTGGCATGTAGATGGCTCTGGAGTTCAGGGTTGGGAGCAGAGTATTTGGTGGAAATGGTGTACTTCTCCATCACATTTGGAAGCCATGGGTTTGTAGGCCCCACTCTTTCTCTCAGTGGCTTATTACCTTGATCCTATCTAGTTTACCTCTCTCAGCCTTAGCTCTTTAAAAGGTGCTGATGCTCTGTGACTCAGATCAGGGGACCTCTAAGGTTCTGGGGAGGATTTGTGTGTGTGTGTGTGTGTGTGTGTGTGTGTGTGTGTGTGTGTGTTTAAATGAGAGAGATGGGGAAGCTTTTGTAACCAGACCTGGCGCGATGTGACCCAGTGCCATCAAACCGCCTAGCAGGAAGCCCGATCCGGACAGGATCAGGAGCGAGGTCCCTGTGGAAAGGCAGATACACCAGTTTTGATTCCCCCATCACTACCTCCACTATAAAGTGTGATGAAGAATTAAGCCACCTGACCATATTCAGAATGCACACCTTCCAGGTGCTAACAATGCTTCCTACAAAGGGGCCTTCCTGCAGTGAGCTGTTTCATGGCAGGAAGAGAAGATTTAGAGAGCTGCGTCCAGAAAAAGGAAGACCCCAGCCCTCAAGGCCATTTTCATTTAAGTGCATTACTTAGAGTAACAAAGGTGGCAGCGAGGAACTGCAAACATGATCTGTACTGACTCCTAATTGCAAGTGCACAGGGCAGAGGCTGGAGAGGCAGGTGTCAGGGAGCTAAGCCTTCACTTACCCCAGCAGGAAGGCGATAGATACTGTGCAAAGCTGATCCATCACTTTGAAACAGTTTGAGCAAACACTGTTTAATGATATGGAAGCAACCACCAGAGGAACTGAAACCAAAAGCAGTTAAATGCAATTGCCGTAGGGGATGGGATTGGAGTAAGGAGAAGGGCTTTGCTTTTCAAGAGGACCTGCTGCATTATTTCGTTTTGTCATTGTTGGTGAGGATATCTTTGATTTTAGAAAATTGAAAAAATATCTGCTCTCCAGGACACTGTCCTTCTTGGAGCTTGGAACTGTCCCCAAGTTCCTGCTCTGCTTCCTGTCAATCCCGTGGGCTTGGTGAACAGGATTTGGTGATAATGTAGAATGGCTGCGTTCTATGTTCATGCTAAGGGAGTGGTAGGTGTGCTCAGACTAACCTTTCTAGAAGGGGTGATGGATGTTTGGGAGGGCTCCAAATTCTTTCAAAAGAGAAAGTACATTTTCTGAAAAACAGTTATGACCTAAATAGCCCATAATGAAGCTGGGAAATAGCCAGGCATCATATTGTTCATTTACTACAGGGGGAGTCACTGCCAGAGATCCTGTCTTGGCTAAATGCTTGGAGTAAGGGATCCGGGAAAGAAAGGAAACCAAATCCCAGGGATGGTGTGGAAAAGCTTAGATCCAGATCATTCAGGTGTCTGTGTCCTACGCTGCAGGTCACCCTCAGGTGGACAGGCAGAGATGGGTAGTGAGGGGGGAAAGGGTACCCGGCTGGACTCAGAAGACATGAATGTCATCATGTCCCGGGCACTGCTGGGCTGTGGGTTCCGAGGGCTTACAGGCGGCCGTGTGCAGGGCACGGCCATGCGGGGAAACCCTGGTGAAGTCCTTCTCCTCTCTCAGCTTCAATCCCCTTAGCTGAACACCACATTTGAAAATCTCTCTCTCTAGGGTCATTTTGAGGATAAAGTGAGTTCATAGAGCAAAGGGGCTGGAATTCTGCAACTTTCTATTAGTCTCCTAGAGTCCCCCTCCGAGTGGCTTCCCATTTCCTGATGTGCTATGTCCCAATATAAGGGGAGCCACATAGGTGACTTTAAATTTTCTAGTAGCCACACTTTTTAGAAAGTATTAAGAAACAAGTGACATTAGCTGTAACAATATATCGCACTTACTCCATTTTTAAGTATATTTGTTTATCTGAGGAATAATTTTAATATGATGAAATTAGATGTGAAGGATGCATCACGTGCTGTTCTAGACTGCCTCATACCCATTGTTTAATCTGTGCAACAACTGTGTGAGGTAGGGAATTATAGCCCCATTTTACAGATGGTGAAATGAGTCAATAAGAGAAATCTACTAATACGCTATTTTACATTCGTTGTGTGTTCACAGGAAGTCTCTGGGACCCAGTGTGACCACACATATCCATTCAGGGCAGCTACCTTTCCATTGTCCAGTGGTCACAGGGGCCTGTTGGCTACCACAGTGGGTTGTGTAGATTCAGATCTTTCAGTTCCTCCAGCTGGCTTCACGCTCTCTAGCCTCTGCTCACACGCTCTTCCCTTCCACCTGGAGCATGCCCTCCACCACCTGCAACCCACTTTGTTGTGCTAACTTTCAAATCAGGTCACTTTCTCCAGGAAGTTCACCCTGGCCCCTTTAGCCAGGGAAAGGGCCCCTCCTACATGTTCCCACAGCACTCTGTAGGGTCCCGTTAAAACCCTATTACATGGGTTGTAGCTGCTAGGGTTCCCTGCACGTCGCGCTCCATATATACCTAGTTAATCACTAAACCTCCCCTGCCTAGGATGTGCCCAGTGTGTGACAGATGATCTGTAAGTGCATGCACATTTGCTTGCTAAAATGAAGCCTCCTCAGGCTCAGGACATGGGTCCTCTCAAGGGTGGTTCTAAAGAGCAAAGGAACCAGCTTTCTCTCTCTGCACACCTACCCAAAAGATACAGCCCTGGGAGCCAAGCAGACCTCAGTTCCAATCCTGATTCCACCACTTCATAAATGCATGTCCTGGTCAGGTCCCTTCATCACTCAGAGCCTCAGTTTCACCATCTGTAAAATGGGGATATTAATCCCTACCTTGCATAGTTGTTGCACAGATTAAACAATTGCTGTGAAGTGGTCTAGAACAGCATGTGTTGCATCCTAATTTCATCATATTGAAGATGCCATCAATTACAACTGCATCAGGCACAAGCTACATAATAAGTTTATGAGCCACTGAATAAAAAGGGGGAAAGCCCCAACAACAATGCAGTTAAACTGTGACATCTCTATGACATGTAAGATGCAGCCCAAATTCAGAGATGCTTAAATGTCGAGTTATGTACAATGGCACGTGGTAAAAGCTCTACCTGGTGCCTGGAAAGTAACTGACCAGCAATCATAGGTAGGAGATGCTGAACTCTGGGTTGTGTTGAATACCTGGCCTCCCAGGACTTGGCCTTCCCTGGAAGGTGAGGAATGACTATTTACTGAGTTCCCACTATGGGCTAGCCACTTTCTTACATTATTTTATTTATTTTATTTTATTTTATTTTATTTTATTTTATTTTATTTTATTTTATTTTATTTTATTTTATTTTATTTTATTTTATTTTATTTTATTTTATTTTATTTTATTATTTCTATAGGCCTGGTGCATAAAATTTGTGCATGGGTAGGATTCCTAAACCTGGCCGGCAATCAGGGCTGATCGAGGCCTTCGGCTGTTCGCCAGGGCCTCACTTTGTTCTGCACCGCCCCCTGGTGGTCAGCACACATCATGGTGAGTGACTGGTCTCCTGGTCAAACTCCCACAGGGACAATTTGTGTATTAGGCTTTTATATATATAGATAGATTTTATCTTAAAAATTTTAATTGATTTTAGAGAGGAAGGAGAGAGAAAGAGAGGAAGAGAGAGAGAGAGAGAGAGAGAGAGAGAGAGAGACCAATGTGAGAGAGAAACATTGATCATTGCCTCTTGTATGTGCCTTGACCACTCAAAACCTAGATATGTGCCCTGACAGGGAATCAGACCTACAACCTTTTGGTGTATGGGACAATGCTCCCATACACCAACTGATCCACCAAGCCAGGGCTCCTTATATAATTTTAATCACTTCTCAAAACAATCCTCTTTGGTATGCACCTCATTTTTAAGAGAAGGAAATGGCAGTTCAAGTGGTTAGCTTGCCCCACTAGCACAGGGCAGAGCCTAGACTGTCCTAGGACCTGTGCCATGTGAAGCCCCTGCTGCCTTCAAGCCAAGCCAAGCCATTTCTAAAGGCCTGGGCCCCTGGGGCTGTGGGAAGCCCACAGCCATGTCAGCAGCATCTCCTTAATACTCTGTAAAGGCCCTGAGCTCCTGAGAGAAGCTCAGGATCAAACCACCAGGCAGGAGCTTATTAGACTTAATGCCAGGAACAAACCTCGCAAACAACAGGTTAAGAAGACCCCTGCCAAGATCTGAAGGAAGAGCAGAGCCTCCCTCCCCAGGGCGCTGGCGGGCAGAGCCTGAGTTTGCACAGCTCTGCTCTCTGCAGTATCCAGCCTGGGAAGAAAGCAGGGCCTTCTCTCTCCTCAGCATCAGCAAGCTCCCCACTCCCATTCCCCACCCCTTTCCTCAAGAACACCCAGCTGTGGGAGGAGGCAGGCCAGGGACTGAAATGGCCAGTGGGTGGTGAGTGGGGTGAGGGGTCTTAGAGAGGAGGCTCTGAGTGTGGGGAAGCCTCCTGAGGTCATAAGTGCCTGAGATTTCCAGCTCAAATGTCAATACTTGCCCGACTCAAATGTTAACTTTTGTCCTTGCCCCTGTTACCGAGCTGGTAACAGGGGCAAGGACAAAAGGCTAAAAGGAGGAAGGCCTCCCTTAAACATGGGGACCCCATTTGCTCCCTAATTAGTGTGAGGCTCTCCTGTGGGAGGTGTCCACGTTTGCTCTGTCAGGCTTGCTGAGGCCCAGGTGGAAAATGCTGGTCTTGCAGATTTAACTAACGTAGTGGTCTGCTCCTTCCATCCTGTTTTCTTAGAAAGTGCAGCCTCTGTCTATGGAGCCAGTGAAACCGGGTCAACCTGAACCTAATGAGAGTTCCTTGGGACTTCCATTGGTTTCAAGGAGCTCTCTCCATCCTTTCTATTTTCCAGCTGAAATATTTGGAAAACAGATAAGAGAGGAGCTAGTCAGGTGATGTGGAGGGCGGGGCTAACTAGACTACCCATTGCACCAGACCCCTCCCTCCCATCTTCTGGTGAAAGCCCAGACCAGGGCAGAAGAGAAATGGAAAACCACTGAGCAGCTGCAGCAGTTGATGATTCTGCTACATATTAGGGCAGGGGCGGGGTTGGGGGGGCGAGGGGAGAGGAATAAAGAACATGGAACAGTGGCAGCCTGGTATAGTAGAGAGATGGCTGCTTTGGATCACCGAGGAAAGCAAGTATTTTCGTCCCCACTTGGCTGTGAAATGACCCCTGCCATGGTTTGGCTTGGGTTCCATTCCAGGTGCTACCATTCACTTGCCATGTGGCCTTGGCCAGGATACTTCTCTCTGGGCCTCAGTTTTCTTGAGGGAGTCGGGAGGGCTCCATGGCTTTCCCACTGTGTTCACAGGAATCCTCAGCTCTCCCCTCCCCTTCTTCCTCTCCTCTGCTTAGACCTGTTGGGCCCCTGTAAAAAAAAATCTCCTTCAAAGACAGGCTTATGTGGCCAATAAAAGTTTGAAATCCGCCAGACTAAATAATCTCATACGTTCCTTCCAGCCCCGACATTCTCTGATTCTAAAAATCGCCAAGTTGCAATCTAGTTGCAGGAACAAATACTACTGAAGGAAGCCTGGAGGTACGGAGTTTGTGTGAGCCGGGTGCTTGTGTGTGTGTGTGTGTCTATCTGTGCGTATGTGTGTGTGTGTGTGTTTAATCCTTCCACATTTTTTATGCTGCTGTTTCGCAGACACAAACCACATGCAAACATTTTACCTGGAAACTTGGCTGCTCTCGAGTTATTTATGAGCACAAAGAGCCTGCAGGCAGAGTAGGGCACGTGTGCATTTGTGCCCGGAGCCTGCAACGGGTTTTGCACTTTGCAGGCGGGGAGACAGACCCTGCTGTCCCCGTGGCTTGCAAACAAGAAAACCAATGGAGAAAAACATAGCTTCCACAGGCAGGAGCCCACAGCCTGGGTTTTCTAATTCTCCTGCTGGCCCTCCACCCCCCAGGCCTTCCTGCTTCTTGCCTGTCTCTACAAGGTGGAAAAAGAAAGATTAAAAAAAAAAAAAAACAGCCCAGTAACCATTTCAAGACGGTGATGGGATGCTAGAAAGTCTGCGTGGAAGGCGCTGCTGACTTGTACCATTTCTGGGGGTGAAACTTCCAGATGGAGGCCCATCCGAGGCCACGGCTGCAGACCCAGCCTGAGGACGAATCAGATTTGAGGCTGGTCTCCCTGGGTGACGAGTAATCCTTAGCATTCTGCACACACAGGCCTTCTGGTCCAGCCTCAGACTCCAGCAGAGGGGAGCAAATGAGAGGAAAGGCAGGCCATGAAGAAATACAAAATAATTTTGACTTCGCTTTGGATTATGTGGGTTTTATTGGGGGCGGGAGGGGGGGGGGCAGAGTTCACATGCTTTTCTAATGATTGCTTCACTATGCCACCAAAAACTGAGCAGATAAGTAGACTGCACAGCTGAAAGTGGTCCTAGAGAGCATCTAGTTCATCTAACCCATTTTGAGGATGGGAAGACTGAGACCCCGTGTGGAAAAGCTCCTTGCTGGGAATCATCCCCTATAGCAGTGGTCAGCAAACTGCGGCTCGCAAGCCTCAGTTTGCTGCTCTGTTGAATAATGAGTTTGCCGACCACTGACCTAGACTCTCGATTCCAATAATCACAGGCTGTTGTTGTTCCTTGTGATTAAGCCCCTATAGGAAAATAGCTCAAGCCACTGGCCATTTCATTCAGCTTCCCGGGCTCTAGTCTCCTACCTGGAGGTCACAGAGCACTGGGCTGAGAGAGGACTTGTGGGGACACAGCACCTGGGCATAGGGAGCGTATCAGGGCTGCCAGGCGTGATTGTTCCGGTTGTGTGCTGCACAGGGGCAGTCTCCACCAGGTGAATGAGACCTCTAACCTGGCTCTCACTCTGCTCACCCAGCTGTGTGCCCCATCACAGGGCTGCTGTCTGCCTGGAGGAGGGGCGACTTACTCTAAATCTGACAGAGGTGCTGCAAGGCCGGCAGGCCTCAGGGAGCAGGACATGTTCACAGGAGATGGACTGGAGCCAGGCCCCAGGATGAGTTTATTGGGCAGAGAGAGGGAGAGCAGGCACTCTGCGAAGGGAGGACATGCAAAGGGCCGCTGTTGGGGGTGGATCTGAATCAGAGTCTATACACCTCTCTGCTGGCCTGGGCCCAGCACCTCTGGCACCTTTGCCTCAATCCCAGGCATCTCTTGGAGGGCCAGGCCAGGAAAACCCTTATGTGAAAACCATCTCCTGCTGGGTTATACACCCTGACCCCCTGGGCCACCCTACCGCCCTGTTCCCTCCACTCTGATGTGATGAGAACCCATAGGGGCCTGTTACTCTCATACTCCTTCCTGCTCCCTGACTTCCTGAGAATGGAGCAAGCCAACCAACACGAGGAAGGAGAACCAGCCCAGCTGCTCTGCCTGCCTGGCATTGGGGGTGGGGGAGTCAGCTGGCAGCAACCATGCCTCCCCTCCATCCCCCCAACTTCTGCTGCTTCAGGAAAGGGCTGAAGACACAGATTCTAAATATAGGCACGTCCCCCATCCTCCTGCCCGGCTAATATTAGCCCTTCTGTGGGATCCACTGACAGCATTATTCCCTTTTTCTGGCTGTGCTGGTGGGAATTCTTCTGCTTACAGTAAGGCCGGCTGAGCCAGCAAAAGACTGGGGACCACACCGAGCCAAGTACAGTGAGAGCTCTGCTAACTGGGGGCTGAGCCGGATGATTAATGGGGCTCCTTTCCAACACAAGATTTATGGTTCTGTGAATGGGGAGGCTTGGGAAATGGGGGTGGGGCTGGTTCTGGTTAATTGAATTTGTCAGCTTCCAGATGGAGGGGGCACTAACATTTGTTGATAATTTACTCTGCTGAGCCAGGGACCCTACTAAGGATTTCAAATATGTGATTTCATGGGATTGTTACAACAGCCCTTGAGGAGAGGAGGACTGTTGTTTTTGTTTTACGGATGAGGGCATGAAGGGTCCCAGAAGCAAAGGGAAGGCCCTCCACACACACAGCTCGCAATGGGAAGATGAGGCTTGGACCCAGGTTTCGGTGACTCCACACTTCTCACCGTGGATCACGTTGTCGGGTCTATTTGCTTTAATAATGGCTGCAAATCTTTTGAAAGTGGGATAGTTGTGCTCCTTCTGTATGGCCTGTAATTAGGGTCAGAGAAGCAAAGCATTGGATTGGAGGGAGAGGCCTTGAACGCCGAGCCTGCTCCTGCCATGGGAATCTGGGTAACGAACGGGTCACACCTCTTTGAGCCTCAGTTTTCCCATCTGA
Source organism: Pipistrellus hanaki (assembly GCF_964339955.1). Taxonomy (NCBI): domain Eukaryota; kingdom Metazoa; phylum Chordata; class Mammalia; order Chiroptera; family Vespertilionidae; genus Pipistrellus; species Pipistrellus hanaki. Next base: position 38,635,397 of record NC_140511.1, on the reverse strand, counting down.
AAAAGAGGTACCGATGAGGGGGCTCAATGGCGCTTTCACCTTAGAGTCTGGGTTGCATTTCTTGGGTGGGTCCCAGTTCCCACCAGCCCAGCCCAGAAATGCACCCTGAAAAGAGCATGGCGGGGCTTTCGGCGGGGGCCGAGGGAAAACCGAATGCGTAACTGACCAGGAGGCCCCCAGGCCTTCCAGCAAAGGTTTCGGCTCCTTGTCTTGCAACTCCTCTCTATAAACTAAAAAGGACAGGAAAAGCCACTTCCACCTGAAACAGCATAGAGCAGAGAAGATCCTCTTTGGTTTCCCAAATGCACCCAGAGGAGAAAAAAGGAGAAAGCAGATCGGAGAGGCAGCGTGAGTGATCCACAGGTGATAAATAACATGGCATAAACAGTAGGTATTGACGTCCTTCAATTGCTCATTTCCCTATTTTGTTCCAATGAGGATGTAAGGCAGGGGATTGAGGATCTGGTGATGCTTAAGAGGATGGCAGCCCAGTCAGTGTATGGTCAGTGCAGATATTGATAGTTGACCATGTCTAGAAACACGAAGTTACACGCACTTGTCTCCATCTGGAGAATGAGGCTGACCAGACACAGGGACCCATGACCGCTCCCTGCACTCTTCCCTGGCACCTGCAGAGGTTCCCCCTTAATACCTGAGGGTATTAGCTTTGTTGTTAGCTTTCTCACTAAGAGCTCAGCAACGCTGACTGGGGCTGCCTTCAAGACCCTGAGAGCCTCATGGGAGGTATCTACAGACTTCAGACACTGGAGGAGCCCTCCCACTAATAGGGGAAGTCACCTCCCACCAACAGGCATCAGGGGAAGTCCCCGCGTCCTCGCCACTTCATCTCTATTGTATTTTACTGAAGCTAAACCAATCCTGAAATTTCATTTCCGAGATGTTTCCTGGACCATGGCGCTCTCTCGGGAATTCTCAGAGCCGCTGTTCCCGAGTGGTGCTGGGTATGTGTGTGTGTGCGTGTCCCAGTGACAGGCGGGCACAGTGACACTGTCACCACGGGGAAAATACAAACAGCAGGACTGTTTTCGAGGTGGCAGAGGGGCTCTGCACCCACACAGAAACAAACGGAGCCTAACGGGACATTGCACAGGCGTGCCAACATGTGCAGACCCAGACTAGCGCATGGGGCCCAGAAACAGATGTGCCCAAGGCGGACATACGGGACACAGATGCACGTGCCTCAGAGTCCCCACACGCACAGGCACAACCTGTGGCTCAGCCCTCTGAGTGCCCGTAGGTGCTGGCATTAGGGCCAGAGAGCACGGACCCTCCAAGCTGAGAGTTCCCCATGGTAGGGGCCCCCTCGCTAGGCACCGCTTTGGGGGATTTCCATTCTGATGATCTCAGGAAACTCCCCAAACTACCAGAAGGTCCATTTTCACAGCTGCTTCTTAGTCATCTTCTGCCCCAAAGATCTTGGATTGAGCAATCCAGACAGAAGATGAATAACGTGGATCTCAGGGACTGTACATCACAGAGGGGCAGCAGAAGACATGGTGCTGAGGAGAGGGGGCAGGCAGGGAGACGAAGGGTAAGCTTCCTCGGGGGTCCAATCTGCTTCTGAATCACTGTGTCCCCAGAGTCCAGCCATGTGGGAGCGCTGGGCCGTGCCCCAGAGATGATCACTGCGTGAATTAATGCAGGGCTAGTTCAGGGCAACCTTACTTGGTCTCTACCTTGCCTCCCCACTGCCAAGAATATCAAGTCCATGTTCCTTAGATCCCAGCCTACAGGGCCCTTCCTAACAAAGGACCCAATTCCCCTCCTCTCATCCCTCTGACCTCCCTCTGTCTGCCCCTCACTCACTGTTCCTGTGCCCTTGAACTCCTCCTCATTTCTCCAGGACGCTAGGCTCGTCCAGACCTCAGAGGCTGTGTGCCAACTTTCCCTCTGCCAGGAACACCCATTGCTTCCTTCTCTGTCCCTTGAACTCTTCCAAGATGTACATCAAACACACCCTCCCTTCCTGTAGCTTCTGTCAATCTTCCTCTCCCCCTCCCGCGCATCCCAGTCAGAGTCACTGCAGCCTCCAAAGGGTCCCCAAAGACTTCCTGTCTCCCCAGGGTGAGAAGCTCCAGCAGGGAGCCCTGTTTCACTTGTCCTGGAGCCTGGCACCCAGTAAGTGACACAAGCAGGAGACTCAGCAATGTGGCTACCATAGCTCCAGGGCCTGCTCTGGGATTTATTGAGTCCCTGAGCTCGGCCCTTCCCCCTTTGGGTAGGAACAGAAGAAGCAGTGGATGCCAAGTATGGAAACCAGACTGGAGAAGAAAAAGTCTGGGGTACAGATTGTACTAAACCTGCCTCAGGGACGGCCGCAATCACACATGCCCTCCTTCCCCAAGGCCACATTTGAGGGTATAATTCCCATCTCTCCATGCCCTTGCCCCCTCCCTCCCCGCATGTGGCTCCTGCAGCCTCTGTCCCACTTAACCTTCCCCAAGCTCTTTCTAGGAGGCCCCCAGATATAAAACAGCATTAAAGATGCATCTCTCCCAGGTTAAACTCCAAGTCCCCAATGCACAGGAGATGCTGCTCTGTCTTTGAGCTGGAGAAACTGGGGCAGCCAGGCTGGGTCAGTGGAAGCAGGAGCTGTGGGCCCTGCCTGCTTCCTTGGGGAAGTTCCAAATTTGCGAATACCTGCTTGTCCTATTCAGCAAAATACACATATAAAATGAGGTGATTTAAAATCGTGTTTTCTTTATTGATTTATTTATATTTCTAAAAGGTCAGAATCAATTCTTTTTTTTTTTTTTTTTTTTAACGGGCAGAAACCTGGAAGGAGTAAAGGACTTGAGAGGTGGAAGTGAATTCAACTGCAGAAACACTGGAGCATCTGCACAGGCTGAGCATGGTGTTAGGATCTGTGTGCCCAGCCCTCCAGGAGCCCCCAGGTCAGTGGAGAAGCAGAGCTTCCTGGTTCACATTCAGACCTAAAAGGCCATTTTCCAGCCCCTTTCATGTGCCTGGGGATGTCACAGAGATCATTCTCCTTCACAGCAAACCCCAATGGCAGATAATTCATTTTTTTTTTTTTTTCACAGACAAAGAAGCTGAGATTCAGAGAGTTCAGTGATTTGCCCAGGGTTAAGCAGCCAAGGGGTGAATTGGGAATTGAACTGAGGTCTATGTAGCTCAGAACATTGATGGTATTATCTCCATAACAGACTGGGCACATCTTTGGTCCAGGTTTTAGGGAGCCTTTTAGGAGACTCTGGAAAACCTTTGAAAATTTCATCTCATTGTCACAACAACCCTAGGAAGTAGGCATCCATGCCCCTGTTTTTACCAAAGAGCTGCTGAGCCTCTGTGTTATCCTCTAGCTTGGAAAAGAGAATCAGATACCACAAGTCCCTATGTCTGAGCCTGACCTTTTAGTAAACTGGGAGGACCCTTCCAGGGACAAGGGAAGACAAGGTCTATGAGGTAGGGGATGCTCAAATGCCAAGGTCCTAGGAAATCTGCATCCCATTCAGGGAAGATTCTCCAAGGTCTAGACCTGACCTTTGTTACCAAATCTTGTTTCAATGCTGCTTCCCTGGTACCCTTGCGCTGCTGTTTAGGAAAACGTCTTGAGTCACTAAAACCTTTATTGTCCTAGGAAAAAGTTCAGACTCCTTCCAAAAGCATGTAAGACCTTTAAAATCAGCCTCCTGGGATCTTTCCGTTCTGTTCCTTTGAGCCCCTGTGAATGACTCTGAATGTGCCGATACTCTGCTCTCACTGACCGCCTGATTCTGCCTGAGCACGGAGAACCCATCCCACAGGCCCATTGGATGCATGCTTATGCATCTTACAAGCTTCCATATGGACCACATGTCCTCTGACACTGTTCCTCCCTGAAATTTCTTTCTCCACATTTCTGTGGCCTTTTATGCCCATGGTATGGCCATGATCATGATTGGAAGTAACTGTTTGTTTAGAGTCCGATGTTCCCCACCAGATTGGGTCCTCCCAGGGGACAAGGACTGAGATGGACTCCTATCTGTGTGACCTGACATTTTAGTACAGGACCCAGCTTAAAGAAGGGGATTAATGTGTAATTGCTGAATGGATTAATGAAGTGACTGAGGGATGAGTGAATAATCATAGGTCAAAGCCTCTGTCCTTTGGGGATGTTCAGGGACAGAGCACCATCTTTATCTGGACTGTGATGTTGCCACATTGCTACCTTTCAGGCTGCCATCTCAGATCTTGGTTCTTGGTCTAAGTTTTTTCAGTCCAGCACAGCCTTTCCTCATTTTTATCCTATATAATAAAAGGCTAATATGCAAATTGACCAGACAGCAAAACAACTGGTTGCTATGATGTGCACTGACAACCAGGGGGGCAAATATGCAATGCAGGAGTTACCCCCTAATGGTCAGTGTGCTCCCACAGGGGGAGCACTGCTCAGCCAGAAGCTGGGCTCATGGCTGGCTGGCTGGCGAGCACAGAGGCAGTGGCAGGAGCCTCTTCTGACTCTGTGGCAGTGCTAAGGATGTCTGGCTGCGGGAAGTGGGCCTAAGCTGCAGTTGGACATCTCCCGAGGGCTCCCAGAGTACAAGAGGGTGCAGGCCAGGCTGAGGGACACCCCCTCCTCCAAGTACACAAATCTTGTGCACCAGGCCTCTAGTATGAAATAAAAGAAACAAAAACAAACACTCAGCTCTTTTGTTAACCCAGATGCCAAGCTATTAATACTTGTGGATATTATGAGGACAGGATGAGTTCCAGGGGATGATGTGCAGTAAGCACTGGTCTTTTCCACTTGTGTTCAAGAGGTCAATCTGTTATCTGTTTTGGAGAAGAAAGTTTTGCTCAGTAGAGTATTGATACAAATATTTGTGCTAAAATGTTTAAAATGGGGGAAAAAAAGGCAGGACCATGTCTATCTACTCCTGGTTCTTGGTATTAAGTGTGGCATAATGGCAGGAGTACCCCTATCCTACTCATAGGTAAAATTTCAGGCTTCAATCAAACGTCAAGATTTTCATAAATTCATCCCATATAAGCACATGATAAGGGACAACTGTGAGCTGTCATAAGCTTAGTCCTCATCACAACTTTCAAATTCTCAACAACAAAAAAGGCAAGATTAACACAAACCTTTCACAAACTTGCAAAACATAATAAAGGAGGGAACCCTTCCCAACTCACTTTATGAGCCAGCATTGCCTGACACTAAAACAGTTAAAGATACCACAAGGAAAAACAACAACAATATAGCTCAATATCCCCTATGAGTATGGACAGAAAAAGCCTCAATCAAATATCATTGAACTTGCCCTAGTCCATGTTTCCCAAAGATTAGAGCATCGGCACACACACTGAAGGGTCATGGGTTCAATTCCCCACCAAGAACATGTATCTGGGTTGCAGGTTTGATTCCTGGCCCTGGTCAGTGCATGGGAGAGAGTCAACCAAGCAATGTGTACCTTACATGGATGTTTCTCTCTCTCTCCTCCTCCTCTCTCCCTTTCACTCTCTCTAAAAAAAAATCAATGGAAAAAGTATTCTTGGACAAGGGTAAAAAATAAATAAACAAATAAAAAATTATTAAAATACTATTGAACGGAATCCAACAAATATAAAAAGGATTATACACCATGATGAAGTAGGGCTTTGACCAGGAAAACAAGTTGGCTTAGCACACTAAGACCAATCAATATAATACACCATATTAAGAGAACAAAGGATAAAAACATCATGATTCTGTCCATAGACACAGAAAAGCATTTGATAAAACTCAACACCTTTTCATGACAAAAACACACAACAAACTATTAACACAGAGAATCTCACCCTCATAAGGCCATCTTTGAAAAGCCCACAGTAACTGTAGTTTGTGGGGAAAGACTGAAAGCTTGGAAACCAGATCTGTCCTTACCACTTCTATTCAACATTGTACTGGAGGTTCAAACCAGGAAAATTAGACAAGAGAAAAGGGGACAGGGAAGCATCCATATTACAAAAAGGAAGAACTAGAACTATCTCTACTCATAGATGACAAGATCTTGTCTAAAGAAACCAGTTCAGCAAGGTTGCAGGATATAAGATCAATGTACACACACACACACACACAAATATTTTTTTTCTATATACTAGCAATGAGTCATCAAAAAATGAAATGAAAAAAAAAACAATTATAGTTACAACAGCATCCAAAAGAATACAATAGTTAGGAATAAATTTTAAAAGGAGTATAAAACTTCTTTACAAGAGCAAGACTTCATTGTATGCTATATGTATAATATTGAATACAGTAGAACACTATATAAAAGGATCTACATCTACAGATTAGAAGATTGTTTAGATGGCTATTCCCAAATTGATTTATAGATTCAATCCATTCTCTATCAAAATCCTGCTGGGTTTTAAAAAGAAATTAATAAGTAGATCCAAAATTCATATACAAATACAATAGACACAACATACACAAAACAATCTTGGGGGGAAAAAAGTACAAAGCTGGATGACCCACACTTCCCAATTTCAAAACATACTCTGAAGCTACAGTACTCAAGACAGTGTGAGTCTGTCATCAGGACAGACATATAGATCAATGGAATGGAAATGAGAGCCCATAAATAAACATTCACATTTAGATCAACTGTTTTTTGAAGAGTGCCAAGACAATTTGACGGGAAAAGATACTATAAAACTCTTAGAAGAAAACACAGGAGTAAGTATTTATGATCTGTAATTAAGCGATGGTTTCTTAGATGTGATACCCAAAGCACAAGTAACAAAAGCAAAAACAAAAACAAAAACATCAATTGGACATCATCAAAATGAAATGCTTTTATGCTTCAAAGAACATTATCAAGACAGTGAAAAGGCAATTCATAGATTGGTAGAAAATAGTTGCAAATCATATAATAAACCAGTAATGTTTCATATATATATATATATATATATATATATATATATATATTGATTTTATTTTTAATATATATATATAAGATGTATATTATATATAACATATATACTATATTTATATAGAGAGAACTCTATAACTCAACAATAATTATATATATATATATATATATATATATATATATATATGTTATAATATAAATAGCCCAAATATCCATCAACTGATAAATGTATAAACAAAATGTGTGTGTGTGTATTATTCAGCCATAAAAAGGAATGAAGAATTGATATGTACTACAACATGGGTAAATCTTGGTAATATTATACTAAATGCAAGAAATCAGACACAAAGGCAACATAGTATATGATTCCATTTATAGAAAAGTTCTAGAATAGGCAAATCCATAGAGAGAGAGTAGATAAGTGGCTGCCAGGGGCTGGGGAGAGTAGGAAATGGATTGGGGGTGGGGGTGATTGCTAATGAGAATGGAGTTTCTTTCTGGGGTAATGAAATGCTCTAAAATTAGATAGTGGTGATGGTTGCACAGCTCTGCACATACTAAAAAACACTGAATTGTACAATTTTAAAAAGGGTCCATTTTATGGCACGTGAGCTGCTGTTATAAAAACATGCAAGGAGTCTAAGGAATGTGGAAGAATGGAAACAGCTGACTTGCTAGAAGTGGTGAGATGGAAGTTGATTGTATTTTTCCTCTTATTGTTGTTTGTGCAATAAAATGTGAAAAAAAGAGAAGGAGATACAGTAGATTAGCAGTAGCTATGGAGTCTAATGCCCTGAGGTGTCCCTTCCTCTGCTAGTGATTCACTGTGTGCCCTCGAGTAGGTGGCTTTACCTCTCTGGGCCTTGATGAACTATTTTTGGGAGTGGGAATACTACTGACCTCTTGGGACTGTGGGGGGGATACCATGAGGACCCACATTCCCAGAGCAGATAAAAGCAGGTGCCTGTGGTGTTCTTGTCCTTGTGTCCTCCTTTATTTATTCAAACAATGATGGAGCACCTGTGACACATTGAAGATACAGAGGAATGAAGAGGGGTGGGACTTTGTTCTTAAAAATCTTGGAGTTCAGTGAAGAAGACAAAAACATCAATTTCTAAAACAAGTTCATGGGGAAAGCTCATGCAGAGACATCCACAGGCTACTTCACAAACCAAATATATTTGGAATTCATGTTGAGAGCTGTTGGTGAAGGAGCCAGTCCAGGAAATGAAAACTCACAGAAGAAAGAATCCATCACCACAAATCACGTTTGTTCTATAGCATGCTCTCATGTGTGCAACCACAGGCAATCTGAGTGCCAGCAAGAAGAGTATTACTACTCTGCTTTATAAGGGAGATCACTGAGGCTTGGGGGTCAAGAGAGTGTTGTTTTCATGAAGCCAGTTCATAGGGTGGGACCCTTTTCACATTGCCCTAGCCACCTCTTCTTCAGAGCAATCAGAGGAGGCATCCTACTAGGAAGGAAAATGGAGTGGAAGTTAAAGAATTAGAAAACAAGCAGGGGTCTTCTCCAAGTTGGGGCTGGTAGGAGGTCCTGAGTATGTAACCTCCCTGCCTGCCACCTCCCGTGGGGTGCAGTGAGGAGGCATGTGGATGGAGAGCCTGGAACCTACTCAGCCCTGGATGATTCCACAAAAGATTTACTGGATTTCTTGGGGACATATCCATGTTCGGTAGGCCACCAATATCTAGTAAATACATCTCAACTGGTCTCACTAAGTAATGAGTTGGGGGTGGGGATGCAAAACATGGTATCATTTACAGAGTGCCTGCTGTGTGCAAGTCATTATACAAGTTGCTTTCCCGGTCGCAGGCGCATGGGGCATTACAGTGGCCATCCTCTATATCGACACTGAGGACCAGAGAGGCTCAGTGCTCTGACAGGGTCACACAGAGAATCTGTGTTAGAGAGAGGAGTGAGGACTCAATCAGCCTCTCTTTTCACTCACCATGAGGATTCTAAGTTACTCTCTGTGCAAAGAAATCACAGTCTCAAGGCCACAGGACAGAGTCAACCAGTTGTAAGAGCTCAGAAGCCTCCCGCCTTCTGTAGACTGCAGAACCCTGTCTTCCATTAACACAACAATAAGCAACCACCAGCTCATATCTGTGGGGCAAGTGGGACCCTGGTTTTATTGCTCTATTCCTTTGGGCTTAGCTTCTTATCCTGCTTAGCTTCCTAACCAGCACAGAATAGGTGCCTCCATAGGAGTCTTTAACAATAGCCTATCAGACTCTTGATGTGTTTTTTGTTTGTTTGTTGTTAATCATCACTCAAAAATATTTTCTATTGGTTTTTGTTTGTTTGTTTGTTTGTTTGTTTTTTAGAGAGAGACAGTGGGAGGGAGGGAGAGGGGGGGTGGAGAGAGAGACATAGAAACATCGATGTGAGAGAGACATTTATTGGTTGTCTCTCACATGCACCCTGACCAGGGCAGGGGATCAAAACTGCAACCCAGGTATGTGCTCTTGACCCACAATGGAACTCAGGGCCCATTGGTACACAGGCCAATGCTCTGACCACTGAGCAAAATCAGCCAGGGCTGACCCTTGGTTTTGATGGAACTGACTCCCCGCTAAAAGCAGAAGACCTCCCTTTACCAAATGCATCTTCCTTAAAGAAAAAGGTTGACAGAAGAGAGCACAAGCATTTGGCATAAAGGACCAGGTGGTTGTGATGTTGCCAGACTTTTGGCAGCTGGCCAGGTAGTCTGACTGAGTCTCATTCATCATGAGCCACAAGTCCATTAGTTGGCTTCAGTGTCAGCCTTATCCCATCAACTCTGAGAGTGAGTTTGTGATCCCATTGGAGCATCTCTGGCATGAAATGAATGGATAACTCATAGGCCCCAGGGCCAGGCTGCACCCAGCACTCTGCAATTACCCTATGAAAGGAAAAAGGAAGGGGGCAGGGTGGCTTCTAACACTTGGTAGTCATTCATAATGACCTGTGGGATTAACAACTGAAGTCTGTAGAGTTCTCAGCCAGAGAAGATGGAAGTAGAATGTAGAGTCATCAAGAAATCACCACAAGTATTTCAAAGGTCTGGAAGAAGGAATGCAGACTTTGGGAGCTAAGAGATCTGAGATAAACCTGGACCTGTCTCTTGTTAGATGTCTCATTTTCAGAAAGCATCATCAGCTCTCTGAGCTCCCATTTCTTCACTGGCTGAACATGGATGCCATTTATTATTGTTATGAAAGCCAGGAGCTAATGGGATGGACAGGTTTGGAAGGTGATAGGTGCCATGAAACTGGGTGAGGGAGGGATGTCTGAGGGGGGAGGGGTGGATGGTTAAAATTACTGGGTGAAATGATGGGCAAGTTTGTGACTTGGAAGGCAGAGAGAGGGGTGGAATTAGTCATGGGGGAAACTGATTTTGTAGGTAAAAAGAAAAACAATTCAGAGTCCAAATGGAATGGGGCAGAGGGAATAATAAGGAAAAAAATATAAGAAAATCCCTTTTTCCACTGGACATGTCAGGGAAATTGTTTAAGACCTGCCAGCTACTCAGTCCTGAAAGAGCAATCGTAACATTGGATACTTAACGCTCACTCCACCAGTAACGTCTCCTGCAGATGCACAGGCCAAAAGGAGCCAGTGGACTCCTTCTCACATGTCCATTCCCACACACTGATCATGCTTATCTGGGGCACTGCGTTTGAAAACATTCTGAACCTCACCCGAACACAGTGCCCAGGAGAGGTGCTTAGTGGCGTCTGTAGTGGGATGTAAGGAAGGAATGGCAGCCTGCTTTCCATGTGTCCAGATCAGCCGTCTGGCACCCCGGCCCCCCTTCTCCAGTGGTGGGGACTATTGCCATTGGCTGCTGACAGTTCTTAATTGAGTCTTTCTCCAGGAATGGCCCTCACCCAAGAAGGCTGCCTCGCGTGGGGCAATCCACAGCTGCTGCTGCAGAGGGCAGAGAACTCAGCTGCCCTGAACTCAGGGCAGGATCTCTGAAGGCACATGCCAGCTATAAACCTCCCTTTGGGATCAGTTGATGTGTCTTTCGGTGCTGCATTGTAACCCAGCTCCTCCTTCCATACAATTTTACTTCCCTTACTCCTCGATAGGTGTTGATCCTGAGAGCAAATCCAATAAACTTCCTGCACGCAGATCCCTGTCCTAGAGTCTGGTCTCCGTGATGTATTACACAACCTGTAATACATCACGTATTTGCCAGTCAGTCCTTCACAAGCTATACTGCTCGATGCCTAGTGTACAGCTTGTCATCTGTGTTCAGTTATTCTTTAACAAAGACTTGACATTAACCAATAAGAACAACATGTGATCATCAGCTTTCCCCTTTCCCCTTGTTTGCTAGGAAACTCAAATATAAGTTCTTCATTCTTTCTATTTTTGCCTGTGTAGAGATCAATTTCTGCTTTAGGCTTGGAGGCTCTCTAATATAAAAACGATAGGTTGACTCTATTCCTCCCATTTTCAGCATTTCCTCCTCCACCCATCTAATCTGGAAAGATAGAGCATTTGTTCCTGACTCATTTTTGAAATTATTAGAGATTGAAGGTGTCACCATGAGGAAGAACAATAATGCTAATGATGCTCATGGCAGAATGCTTTCAACTTAGATGTATTAGTTTATAGACACAGCAGCTCTTTAAAGTTATTATTTCTTCTGAACAAAAGGTACAAGAGGCTAAATGGTTTTCCAACTAGTTATAGAATCTAGACTAAAACTTTCTTTCCTTCTCTCCTCCTTTCCTTCTCTCCTTCCTTCCTTCCTTCCTTCCTTCCTTCCTTCCTTCCTTCCTTCCTTCCTTCCTTCCTTCTTTCCTTTATAACCTGGGTTTCTTGACTCCCAATTGTATAGATTCCAGCCACAGGCAGAATATATTTAGTTGCTCTCTGAATACTTTCTAGAGGACCTTGAAACACTGGAATTAGCTCAGGAGACCCTTTCCACTTCCACAAAATCATGGGAACTGCTCATATCCCAAACTAAGCACTGAAGAGCATCATGGGATCGAACAGATGATGTCACAGTCCAATGCCAGAATCCCCACTACAGCCCTGACAAGTGGCCCTCTTGCTCCTGTGTGAATCGCTCCCTTGATGGGGAGCGCACTACCTCACCAGGGCTACTCATTCTGTTGTCCCCTCATTTGTACAACAGGAACAGTATTAAAAAGGGAAACCTGAGATATCTGAACTTGATAATGAATGCGAAGCACATAGTGTAGTACCCAGTGTATAGAAGTACTCAGTGTATGAAAAGATTTGTTCTTGTTCTGTCAGACGCAGAACAAGAGGAAGAGAGAATTTGCTTGTAGGAAGAGCACCCTCTGCTCCAGATTCGTTGCTTGGAAATTAGTCCTGACATGGTCTTGAGGCATAGCAAGGGAACGCATAGCAAGGTCACTGAGGCCTAGAAAGCAGGCTCTGCAGCCAGACGGCCTGTAGTTCAGTGCAGCTTTGCCATTTAGCTGTGTGACCTTGGAAAAGTCACTCTGTCCTCCATTTCTACATCTGTAGGATGAGGAGAGAATAATATCATCTACCTCGTGGTTGTCACATAAATGCTTAAAATTCTGGCAGGCACGTGGAAGACATTAGTTGTCATGTTTGTCATCATTCTCATCTTTCAAACGAGGAAACTGAGGCCAGAAGCCATTTCCCCAAGGTCAAACAGCGAACAGGAATCAGAGCCTGTGTGTAAACCCTGGTCTGCATGAGTACAAAGGGCATGCACTTTCCTTTATATGATTTTTACCATTGCTATTTTATTTTATTTTATTTTATTTTATTTTATTTTATTTTATTTTATTTTATTTTTTTAAGAAAGGGGGAAGAAAAAACACACAAATGCCCATAAGGAATCCTCCCAGAGAGGCTGACTCCCCTGCTCATTTGGAGCGCAGCTTGCTCTTAAAGGCACAGCTGAGAGAACCTGGGAGTCATGTTCACAGGCAGGCAATAAAGCACACCCTCAGCTTGCTAAGGAGACATGCCAGGGGATGCAGCAGAGAACACCAACCCTGCTCCCGGGTCTGCTACCTCAGCACAACCTGGACCTCCACTCTGGTGGTGGTCGGAAGGACAGACACAGCACCAAGGCCCATGTGGCCACATGGGTTGGTGACATTCGGGTGACTCTGCAGCCCTGGGAGAGATGAAGAAGCACAGCCAGCACTTTTCAAACACAGCAGGACCATTTTAGGTCAGTACAGCAGTGGTGTGCAGGCTGTGGGCGGAGTGTGCCTGTGTTTAGATGCAGGTGGCATGGGGCAGTGGCTTTAGGCTCTGTGCAAAAGAAGGCTTGCAAGCAGGAGTTGAATTCAAAACATCTAACACTCCCTATGGCACAGATAGCAACCAATCAGAACAGACACAATAGCCAATGAGAACAGATGTTGGCTTTATTTATTTTTTTTCCTATTTCTTTTAGTGTGTGAATCCTCACCCAAGATTATTTTTCCATTGATTTTTAGTGCTGGGTGGGGGAAGAGACACAGAGAGAGAAACATGGGTATGAGAGAGACACATCGATTGGTTGCCTCCTGCATCGCCCCAACCAGGGCCAGGAATCAAGCCTGCAACCCAGGTACATGCCCTGGACTGTCATCAAATCCGAGACCCTTCAGTCCACAGGCTAATACTCTATCCACTGAGCCAAACTGGCTGGGTCCAGATGTTGGCTTTAAACCATCAGTATGACCATGGGAGCATTTCCCAGGCAAACATCAGGCTCTAAACAAGGAGAGAAGAGGATCAGTGAGGTGGGGGCCGGAGAGGAATAGAGGACTGTCTGCCTGTCTCCAAAGGAAGCCCGAGAGAATTCCAATAAACTGCCAGGGCTCCACGGAGCAGTTTAAAACCATTGCTGTGAGGGAAAGTGCAAGTGCCTTCAAGGTCCAGCCTCAAGGCCCAGGACTGCTACTCCCATTGAGTTGCAAGGGCCAGTCTTTAAAAGAGCACCTCCCACCCCTTTCCCCACCCAACCCCAAGACATACCCAGGAACATTCTAACTGACATGTCTCTGTGTCGTTTTCCCTTGAAGGAGAGTTCATTTCTGGTCCTTGAAAGAGAGTCGTTTCTGTCCTGGTGTTTAGATGAGGGCACCGGTGCTCCTCACTGGAGTCCCCGGGACTTAGAATGCAGCCTGCACCCACAGGAAGTAAGCCCCAGCCCCAGTCCCAGCCCCAGCAGGAGTCAACGTTGGGAATCCTAGCTCTGCCCAGGCAGCCCACAGCCTCTCCAAGCCCCTCTCTCTCCCAGTTCACACCTGCCTCCATGTTGCTTAACATTCACTAGAAGCACATGCTCCTGCTACCCTTTGGATAAAGTCACCAGGAGTCAGTTATCCTGTGGCGATGAGGCTGGGCGGGGCACCGTTTCTTTGTCTTGCATAAGGTGAAGCGCCACATGATGAAACCCGTCGCTGGTCCAGGAGGTCCTGTGGGAGGTACTAGAAGGAAAGGCCCTTCCTTGAGACTTTCCCATGGCCTCACCTGCCACTCAGCCAGTGGTAGCATACTTGCCAAGCCTGAGAAATACCCCCAGAAAACACCATGGAATCACTTCACCACTGCCATCCACTGAGCTCAAAAGATTGCCCTGCTTGATCTTGACTTTGCCCTGCTTGTGTCTTATGAATTGGGTCTCCTCTCCAGAAAAGTAGAAACAGATGAGAGAGAAACATCACTAATCGGCTGCCTCCTGCATGCCCCCTACTGGGGATGGAGAGCATGTGCCCTGAAGAGAATCAAACGGGTGACCTCCTGGTTCATAGATCAATGCTCAACCACTAACCACACTGGCTGGGACCCTTTTCTTGTTAATTCCATTAGTGACTCTTCCAATGCTTTTCATGCATGACTATGGCCTCCCAGCCTTCTCCAGCTCCATTCCTTCTGGATGGAAACCTTACACAGCCCTGGGTAAGCAGGAGCTGGATTTGAGTGACAGGAGTTCACCGGAGGATGTTGGTATCACTGAGGCTATGGCCGTGGGGGAGGCCAGTGCCTCTGGGTGGGGCAGGACATCATTGCAGTTGAATACCAAACTTTCCTATCAGTCACCCAGATTCTATTCCTGGTTCTGTCACTTACCAGCAAGGTACCCTGGCAAGTTACCCAAAACTCTTCAAACCTCTATTTTCTTTGGTGTAAATCACATGTGTCAAACACAAGGCCCGAGGGCCAAATCCAGCCCGCCAGGCCTTGCAATGTGGCCCGCACCGCGCTGTCATCACTGCACTCCGCTGTCAGTTTATGACATTGTCAGTTTATGACTATTCAGTAAACCATTCGGCCAGCGATTTAGGCTGGATTTTAGATTTTGGCCTCTTCTCTGATTGAGTTCGAAACCCCTAGTGTAAATGAATCTTATAGGGTTAAAGAGTTCAAATAATACCTACAGGGCTGAGCAGAAGTAGGTTTATAATTGTGAGTACACAAAATACAGAGATTAGTCTTATATTATTATTTATTCACTAGAGGGCCAGTGCACAAATTTGTGCACTGGTGGGGTCCTCAAGGTGGCCTGTGTGGATCGGGCAGCAGCTCACACCCCCAGGCTCACAGTCCCACAGCCCTGCCTGGCACCTCACCATGGCCTGGTACTGCCCCATCACCTGTTCCACCATCCTGCCTATGGGGAAATTGATCAGGGCTAAGGCCCTCCAACTGGCTCCATCAGTGCCTGGGATCCAGGCAGCAGCCCCAACCCTGCCGTAGCCACTGGTTGCCATCTGTGGGGCTATCAGTGGGGTGATCGGGGCCCCCACTTGCACCTGCCTTGGCCTGGAGCCGCCCCTCACCTGCCCCACCATCCCGCCATGGTCCCACTCTTTTCAGGGTAAATCAGGGCTGGCAGTGCCTTCACTGCCACCCATCGCCATGTCACTGATGCCCACCATATTCTGTGCTGCCCCCTGGTGGTCAGTGCACTTCATAGTGAGCGGTCAAACTCCCAATAGAACAATTTACATATTAGATTTTTATTATATACGACTGTTGGATTATCTTCCATATAAACAACTATAAACCTACTTTGCCCGCTCCTGTATTATTAATCATTCAGACATTTATTGACCAGTTGCCATAAACCCTGATCCTGCAAAGGATTGGGGCTTTCAGTTTCTGCCTCAAGAACCTCACTATCCAGTGGGAGAGGATCACAGAAGAACCAATGATTAGGATGCCATATAGTAAGTGCTTTATTAATGACTAGAGGCTTGATGCACAAAATTCGTGCAAGGGGCTTGGCCCTCACAGCTGTGGCGGCTTGCCTCAGCCCTCACAGCCTTGGCTTTGTCCAGAAGGTTGTCCAGAAGGATGTCTGGACTAATTAACATATTATGCTTTTATTATTATAGATTATCTTTAAAAGAACTATTGCTGTTAAGTGACAACCATTTTTATTAAGTTTTTATTATTTTATTTTTGCCAACCCTGTGAGGTACATGCTTCATTGAGGTGGAGAGCATAAGCTATAAGCTTCTAGTCCAGATGCCGGATTCAAATCCAGGAATTTTCATGAACTATTTATGTATTCTGGGGCATGATTACTTCTCTAAAATTTAGCTATATCATCTGGAAAATGCCTATGAAAATTAGAAAAATATGTCTAAGAAGTTACCACAGTGCTTTGCACATAGTAGGGCTTAATATATGTCTTTTAAAGCTGTGAATGAGGGTTTTTGGAGAACTGATGCTGATGGCTGTTGTCCCCAGTCCTGAATAGTGTGTCTGGATAGGTCTCAAAGTCAAGGCAGCATGTCCACTGGGGATGTGTGGCAGGACTGTGATGTTTAGTGGCTTCTCTGGTTTGTCCCCAGGTCTGAGCCAATGACTGGAGCCTCGGGGAATGGCCAGCCACTGCCCTGGAGTTGATGGCAAGATCTAGGCAGAGTGTTCCAAATAGGGAAGGCCCTCTAGGGCCACGGTGCAGAGAAACTGAGTTGTTTGGTGCACTAAGAGGCCAGGCTAGGATTTAACTGCAGACCTGTTGTATGATACATGGCACAGGTACCCCACCTGGGCAACCTGCTGCCTGGAGCCAGCAGCTTCTGTATAGACTACTAACACTGGCTGCCCCTCCTGCACATTCAGCCCTGTGCCCCATGTGTGCCCCAGTTCCCCGTGCTGGGGTGCCAGAGGCGAGGCAGGCAGAACTCCCCTCCTCAGGAATGCAGGACCTCTGAGAAGGAGCCATGCAAATCAGAACATACCAGCCCAGAACTGAGCCAGTGCACAGAGAAGAACCGAACTGCACAAACCCACGCCTGCTTACACGAAGAAACATTCTTGTAGCACCGTGTGCGGAGCCTGTTGCTAGTCCCGCCTAGCTTCCTTTCACCGCGCTCCGGGCTTAGGAAAGATAATCGCTCTGGGAACAGGCTTCCTTAGGAGACCTGAAGGGATGCTTTCAGTACAGAGTGAAACCTGCCTTTCAGCGGGGCCTGGCCTCCTCCCTTGTTGGACAAGGGGAAACCCAATCCATAAAGGAAAGGGTTTGCACACACCCAGCCCTGCGGGGTGGCGGCGGTGGTAAGTGACCCTCGGGGAAAGGAAGGAGCCCCGGATCTCTCAGCTCAGAGCACCTCCCGAACAAAGACCCTAAAGTTTCCTGCTGGGACAACAGGAGACACAGGGCGCTCAGACTCCAGGCACGCCCGCAGCTATCATCTGTCAGTGGTGACACCAGCCCTGTCTGTGGGCAGGTCCGAGCGGCAAGATCAGACAAGCCCCGTGTGGGGGCCGGGGCTGGGGAGGGCAGGAAAGGGGGAGAAAGGGCTTGGGAGAGACCAATATGAATAGTAGGAGTTTTTATCTGACCCCACAGAACAGGGCAAGGGAGAACTGTGTGATCCAAGCCGGGATGAAAGAATGGCTGGCTTCCCCTTGTAATCAAAGAGCTTAATGATGCTTATTAAAAGCCCATTTCTGGGTTCTGTTGAAAAATTACACCGTGTTTTTATAAGAATTGAATTTTTTATAAGAATTGCTTCCTAGAGATTAAATACACACATGCACACATACATGCATACCTTTCCCACACACACCACACATGCACACACACATTCCCCACAAATCTTACACATCACACACATGGGGGTACATCATCACGGATGGCCACAATACACGCCATACAGACATACTGGGAGGGAAAAGCAGGCCTAGTCCCTGGCGTTGTTCAGCACCCTTTGAAGTCCCAGGCTCTGGGGGAGCCCCAGAGCTTCCGGCTCAAGCAGTTGTCATCCCCACAAACAAACAGTGCAGCCTCTGATCCAGATCATTCTCTGAGTCTTGCCTGAGGCCAGGCAACTCCGCCCCAGCAGAAGCTCTGGGATCATTCAGCTTTGGTGGGACACAGCAGAGCAGTAGGGTCATTGCAGAAGGGGTGTGCATCCAGGCCCAGGGCAGATTCTCTCTGATATGCTGCATCCCACATCAGAGGTAGTGGTCCTGGCCCCGGGCCCCCTGCATGTTTTCCTCCGGTTATCAGCTTACCCAGGATCCAAAGCTGCCTTCACTCTCAGGCAGAGAAGGTATTGCTTTCTGGACTAACCCACCACACACCAGAGAGTACCCCTCACAGAAAAGAATTCCTCCACAGCCATGGGGGCCTTCTTGGTGCTGCTCACCCCAACACTGACCAGCTGCTGAGGGGCAGAGTTACTAAAATGCCTGCTCAGGTGCTCAAGCCATCAGGTGAAGCAATGGGCTTTTGGCAGAAACAAATGCTCTGGATGTCAAGGTCAATGCTAACCCTTATTCACTATGTGGCCTTGGCCAACTCTCTAAGCCATAATTTTCTCCTCTGCAAAATAGCAATAACGTGTGTTTTGTTGTTGTTGTTGTTGTTTTTTTCATCTTACAGAGTTTTGGGGAAGATGGCAAAATGTTCTACTGATTGTAAACACCAAAGCAGATGCTAGCAATTCTCACAATGAGACAGTAATGAAGAAATGGAAGATCTCATCAATTGGGCAATGCATGCCTCAAGGGCAAAGCCTGTGTTATCTTGTTATCCCCCATGCCAGGTACAGAGTCTGCCACCAGATAGTCTGAGGGGGGAGTTTAAAAGAAAGAATGAAAAGCAAGGGACACCACGAGGTAAGTGGCCTGTTCAAGGTCACAGAGCAGCTTATGGTGGGACTGGAACCCAGGTCCCCTGACCCCCTAGTCCAGGGCTCTCTGTTCTAGACATACCAGTTGGGTCAATTGAAGGTTCAATGATGTCACACTAGGCACATGGTCCAGGTTTGAATGAGCTCTTCCATTCTCAGGGACAGATCCCATCTGATCCAGGCAATGCCTGAGAGGCCTTCACAGACTTACCTGGTAACCATTCCAACTCGACGGTGGGAACAAACAGAAAACCGCAAGCGCAAATAATACCCAAACGCCTCAAAACAACTCATCTTACTTCCTGACTTGAATTGCACAAATTAGAAAAGTCACAAGATTGAGACAACGGGCCGCAGAGATTGGAGACGAGACCTATATCGTGTGTCAGGCTCACTTTCAGCATTATCACTTACCTGCTGACCGAGTGTCGCAGAGATCACCAGCCCTCTCTGAGTCTCAGTGTTTCCATCTGCAAAACAAGAAGACAATGACAATGAATCCCTGCAGACCGCTGGACTTGGATGCATCATCAGTTTATACCTAATATTGGTTACCAACTGCTTATGATCCCAGGGAAATGGGAAAATTGCTAATGGTCAAGGACAAAGAGGGAGTTATTTCAAAACTGAAGTGAGATAATCAGAGATGAAGTATGATAATGGATAGTTATATGACAAACAGGGCACTGATGGTGCCCAACTCTTGATACAGAAAACCCAGCCTTCCAATCATTCTGTTTTTCACAGATGTCAAAATGCAAAACATCATTAAATACCAGGAGAAATAGAGCAGAGGAAAATGCCACTACCTCTACCTACTCATGTCTAATGTTTTGGGATATTTTTCTATTTTTTTTTATTCTCTACATACATATAGTTTCCCATTTTGCAGAGAGGGGGTATAACAGTGCACTATACTGAAAACTAATTCCCCCTCCCTGCCCCAGGGCTCTCCCATCACTGTGGCCTGCATCATTGGCCCATTTGTATTCCCATGCCTTTGTCAGGCTCCCTAAGACTTGTCAGGTCCCTGGCAGGCACTGTGCACACCTGAGCCCAGTGAGGAGCACGTGACCTCAGGAGCCCTCAGTTGGTCTTTCCCGCACTGGAGTTCAGGTGGCTCATCTGGAAAATGAGGAAACCACACTGGGCAATCTGAGAGGTCACTTTTAACTTAAAAAGAAAAGGAAATTCACCTATTTGAGTCCTACTCTGTGACAGCCAGTGAGCCACCAGTATCTACAGACATTATCTCACGATCCTCATAACCACCCTGGGAGATCCTACCGATTAGAAAACTGCCACTCTGATTTGGTACCACTTTCCCAATTTTTGCTATATTGCTATCTTACCTCTGCTGTCATTTAATTTTTCCAAATCAATTCACTTTTTTTTTTTTGCTTAATTTTATTGTTAATGGATTTTTTTTTAAAGTTCTAGAAGCTCTTTACTCCTCCCCCCCTACTCTCTATGGTGCAGTGAAAGGCAGCCTAACCTCTCCGCAAAGAAAGGTTCCGATATTGCAAAATGGCTGCTAACACATTTAAAGGAACTCTTAATCACGACAATGCTATATAAACTGTCTATGAAGTCATGGGCTTAGGGGCTGTGAATACATATATATTTTTAGTGCTCATTAGAGTAAGTAACTTCTGAAATGTAAAGGCTCAGCCCTGCACCACCCTGCTCCCGTGGTGCCTACTTTCTCTTGGAAGGGATCGTCTCAGCCCCCTCACGATGCTGCAGCCAGACCTTAGAATCAAAGTCACCTCTCAGAGCTGAAACAGCAATGTCACTAACACTATAAGTCCAGCAAGTTGCCTGAGGTTACACCGCTAATAACTGAAGGCACTGGGACGTGGGCCCCTACCCCACGCCTGACCCTGTGCTCTGAGAGTGTATTCAGTTTCCCTTCAGGTCCTCATCAAACCCCAAATTTGCAATTCCGTGGCATCAGGCCACCAATTAAGCTTCTTTTCCCAATTCAGGCAGGTCATTCTGTTCTGTAGGGTCACTGGGTTTCCCACACAGTAAGTACGTAGATCGTATCAATGCATATTTAAGTTCCCGAAAGGGCACTTTGCTAAGAAGCTGCATAATTGCGAAAACCAAGTTTAGAAAATGTGAAGTGAAAGTGATTCTCTAGTCAAAGATCCAAGATAGTAACCAAGGAAATCGAAAGGGCTGATAGCAGAGTGTCCAGGAATGCCACTGCCACTGCCAATGAGGATAAAAGCCCAAATGGGTCAGGGGCCCAGAGGGAAGTGGCAAAGTGACTGCAGGGCACACTGGCCTAAGCTGCTGATGTATTTCTAGAGCTCTAAGCTTCCACTTCCTATCATCTGGTTTAAAATAAATTGGCAGGCATTTTTATGACCCGAGAGCAAACACAGGGAAAGGCCTGCAAAATTGACTTAGGCTTTGCCTTTGTCAAGTTCCCTGGGTCTCCTTGATGTGCAGAAGCAGAAAAGCCAAACAAACATAACTCTGATTATTCATACTACATCCAATGACACCTCTTCCAGGAAGCTTTCTCAAGCCACCCAAGATAGCATTTGTCACTCCTGCCCCTGCATTCTGTTCAGTAACTCTTTAATTTATATATATATATATATATATATATATATATATATATATATATATATATAATTTTTTTTAAAGAGAGAGAGAGGAAGGAAGAGAGAGAGAGAGAGAGAGAGAGAGAGAGAGAGAGAGAGAGAGAGAAACATCAATGAGAGAAACATTGGTTGGCTGCCTCATGCACACCCCATACTGGGGATTGAGCTTGGAATCTGACCCTGTGCCCTGACTGGGGATTGAACTGGTGACCTCTTGGTGCATGAGAGGATGCCCAATTCACTGAGCAACACCAGCCTGGCCCTTTGATAACACTTTAATCACAGTTTCTGTTATATTGCAGTTATTGTCTTCTCTTCTTTTAAAATATTATCTTTTCATCTTACCCAAATATGTTAAATAAAATAAATGTATTTCATCACTCACAGTATGATTTTAGATATATTTCCTTCTAAACCCACACACATTCACAACAACACATCCAGATACTTTACCAAATGGGATCATACTATACACACTAATTTTAATCTGTTTTTAAGTAGTTACATAGATACACAATTAATTTCCTACTGATAGACATACAGGTCGTTTCCAATTTTTCTCTAGCAGTAAAGAAACCCTAATATTTGTGCATATATAATACAGCTAAACATTTAAAAAATTATTAACTGCCTCCCACAAAATACTGCCTCACTTTATATTTCCACAAGCAATATATCGACATGCCAATTCCTCGTGCTCTAATCAATATGAGCTGTTAGCAGACTGGCTGCTGCTGCTTCTTCTTCTTCTTCTTCTTCTTCTTCTTCTTCTTCTTCTTCTTCTTCTTATTCTCTTTGCCAATGTAATGGATAAATGGAGTCTAGATATTTTAATCTACATGTTTTTTATATCAGTTGAATATCTTTTTCTATTTCATGGCTATTTGCATTACTTCTTTTAGGAACTTGAAGGTCACTGTCCTTTCCCCACTTCTTGGTCAGAAGTTAGTCTCTTTCTTGTTTGGTACATAGGGTTTGCATTTGTCTTTTGCCTTGATCCTTGCTTCCACTTTCTTCCGCATGTTTAATCACTGTGAGTGGCACCAGCGTCTAGTAGAGGCCCCACCAGAAGCCTTCTACCTTGACATCTCGCTGCATGTCACTACCCACAGCCAATGAGCCACCAAGTATTCTCCATCCCACTTCCTAAGCAGACCTTACTCCTGCTCCTGTTCACCCCTCTCCACTGCCACCACCACCACCACCATCTCTCACCCGGACCACAGCACATCCTAATTCTTCTCCCCACATCCTCCTCTCCAATTTTCTCACCACTCAGAAACTAAAGGACTTTTAAAGTGCAAATGGGATCACCTGGCCTTTAATAGTTGCCTATTCCATGGAAGATCATGTTCAAAGTCCCTCATGTGCCCCTGTGCCTGATAGGCCACACCTAGCACCCAGTTTTTGGCACTACTTGGGTTTCTGAATACATTTATCTTCTTTCAGTCTCTGCACCTAGCCACATGGCTTCCTTGCAGGTTTTCAGATAAGTCACATGTCTTCCCAACCCAAGGTCCTTGATGTGCTGTGCCCTCTCCATGGGGAGTTATTTGCTCTCCTTCTACTGGCTAATCCAGACTCACCCCCCTTCCCTGTCCAGTCCTCTCAGCTTCATTGCCATCTCCTCAGAGAAGCCCAAACATCCTTCTCCCCACCCCTTGACTAAGTGAGCTTCTCTGGCTATTTACTAGGACTGAAGTGGATAACAGGATGTCCCTAGTCAGCTCTAGTTACTCTGGAACTGGAAAAAGGTACCTGAACTTTCAGGCTCCACCTAGTAGGAAGACTGAGGTTCTGCTGGGTTTCATACTCTCTCTGGATAGACACTAGGCCTGAGTGGGTCAGGATCTGCAGGGGAAGGGCACCAGTGATTCCCAGAGCAGGGCTGGAGGAGGGAGGGCACAAGCACATGTCTCCCTTCAGGAAGTCCCTCCTGCCCCTGCCCACTATGTCTCAGAAACCCTGGGCTCGGAGATGCTTCTTGAATTCTAAGTACCTCCTCTTCAGATGCAAACACTGATCTCAGGAAACTATTGATCCTACTGACTGTCTATTACTACCACGTGTCTGAATGAGGAGGAGCTCTCCCAGGGGGTGTGGTATCGTAATTTCCTGCTTGGTCATTGTCAGTGAGTAGATATTGGTTTCATGGACTTCAGCTTCTTGGTCCTCGAAACCTGCTCACTTTGGCTTTCTTCTGGGTATTTCAGAGTCCAAGATTTTTCTTTTCTCACGCCCTCTGGGTCATATTTCTTTTGTGTGAAAACAGGATGACATGAAGCAATTTAGGATGAGGAAACTGCCCTCTGGCCACAGGGCCTTGGCCCAAACAACCTAACAACCCACCACAGCTTGGCAGAGGAAGAATGAAATCCCAGTGCATTTGAGAGGCAGAAGGTAGGACAAGGGAATTCCAAGCTGAGAGAGCGGTGTGGAGGAAGTGGTGTTGCCTTCCTGGCTTGGCCACAAGGGTGGACAGGGGATAGCAGGAGAAGGCAGAAGTGAGGCTGAGGTCCCACTGGGAAGGGCCTGATGCCACTTCCCACTTCCCTAAGGCACAATAAGTAGGGTCACATTAGAGGCAGCGAAGCAGTAACTTTTAAGCACAACCATGCATCTGGCAATGGGCATTACATTAACTCTACACAAAGCCAGTTAGTTTGAATTCTATAATCATCCTGGGAGGTAATATCATCACCACCCTCACTTCACACCCAGAGAAACTAAGGCTCAGAAAGATTCCATGACATGCCCAAAGCTGCAGAGGCAGAAATAGAGTGCAATTAGTTGAATCTGAGCCCAATGATCCTTCCCCTGCACAACACCAGCTCCTCAAATGATGGAGGCAGATGCTTAATATGCTTCAAATAGCCAAGGAAACAGAATCATCATTGCCACCATCATCTTCATCATCATTCTTATCACCACCACTGTCATGGACTTGGAATTTTATTTTGGAAAGGAGGAAATATACCATATGTGCCTCATTATAACAGGGCCTTGTAAGATTCCTGAGCAAATATGTTTAATTAAAATCTACCACTGCCAGTGGCTGCCAGTGGTCACTGCCTGCTTATGATGGGTGAGGTGCTTCCCATTTGTGTTCATAACAACCTTAACAACAACCCTATAAAGCAGGTGTTACTTCCCCAGTTTTATAGTTGAAGACAAGGAGACTCAGATGGGCGAAGTGACTTGCCCTAATTACTTAGAGCAGGAACTAGAAGATGGTGTCTAGGCACTGAGACCGACCTGTCAGCCTCAAACTCTCCATGAACTCTAATCTTGACCTCCAAAGGGTCCTCTTCTGGTCTCCATCTCAGTGAGTGATGCCACTTGCAGCATAAACTAGAAACCTAGACCATTCCCTGACACCCCAGCCCTTCACTCATCATCAAATTCTGCTGATTCTAACTCTCCCAATCCTGGCCACTTCTCACCATCTCTGCCTGCACTACCTTAGTCCAAGCCACAGTCATCTCTCACCTGAGCCTCTGCAGTGGCCTCCCAGATGGCCTCCCTGCATCCTGCAAATGTGATCCCACCCCCATCTCCAGAGCCCAGGGAGCCTGGCTCCTGCTGGTAGCTCTGTCTCCTCTCACCATATGCCCCTCCCCTTTCATTTCATCAAACATCTCACTTTCTGTCCTGTTTCAGAGCATTTACACAAGCTGATTCTGCTACCACTACTCCCAGCTGAGCAGGCCCTTGCTTCATATCTCAGCTCAAATGTCACTTCCTCTGGGAAGCCTTCCCAGACTCCCAGTCTAGATCAGCAGGTACACACTGGACAGTTGTGGCATGGCTAAAATATGGAAATACTTCCACACCAGTTGCTATGTAGTCACTGCTCAAGCTCCTGGATGCCTCCACCAGTACCTGAGCTTCTCTCAGGATCCTGTCCCCTGCCCCCACAGTTCAGCGGCTAAGGTGTGACACATGGAAGGCCCTCGGCTCCTCCTGAGGCATTATGACAGAGGCCTGTGACCTGCCATCCAGGTTGTTAAATATTTTGCATGTCACCTCTGCTTGTGATCCTAGACTTCTCACATTTCATTGTCACATACTGACTTAGGAAACTCTATCATGAATTCTTGGATGGCAGGGAGCACAGAAGTTAAATTTACCATGTCAATTCTCAATAAAGAAGACCTGAGTGACATAGAGAATGGAATGATGGAGCAGTGTTGCTTTCTACACCCTTCTGTCTGTATCTGCTCAGATTTCCCCACAACTTCAGGCACCAAGCAATGAAGACATAGGGCTGATGCCACAGAGCATCAAGGATTCATGACAACCACAGAGGGTCTGCCTGCCCTGCCGGGTGAAGTCATGGTCTCACCTATCTATAGACACTCGGGAGACAGGAAGAAGGCAGAGTCTTTCTGGATTTGACTTTTTCCTGCTCATTGTTCAATTTGTCCACCTTATAAAGAGCTCTCAAATCCATCCCCAGGTCCATATCAATCAAATAACACCTTACTTAGCCCAAAAGATCATCTTCTCTCATGACAAGACTCTCTTAGCAAATTTCCCTACCTCACTTCACATCCCCCTGAGCCTTCTCCTGCACCACGCCTGGTCTTAAAAGGGCACTATCTGATCATGTCTTTCTTCTGTTAAAAGTTTGGTGGATTTCCACTGTCCTCAAGATGCATTCAAACCCTCCTTCTGTTTATACAGTCTTCCTCTTTGGGCCATCTCTGTCCCTCTAACCTCCCTGTCTGCTTTTCTCCTTATTCTCTTCTATTTTCTGTATTGACACAGATGCTGCCCTGATGTCTAGAACTTTCCTAACTCATTACCTTCTGGGTTTCAGCTTAAAGAGCATATACTTTGAACGACTTTTGCTGATGAACCCTAGGCAGCCAGCTCCTCATAGGGTCCACTGCTCTTTCGTTACAATTTGCACCCCTGAGCTACCTGTTCACTGTCTGTCTTGAAAAGAAGCCCCAGGTGGCCAGGGACTGTGTCATCTTGTTTTCCCCATTTCTTGGCCTGGTTGCTGACTCAAAGTCTCAACCAATATTTGATGAAAGAATAAATCAATATGATGAGACTGCAAGCTTGGACCTTTCCCCTGTCTCCAGGGTCAAAGCTGAATTTAGATTAATTCCAATGGTTACTAAGGAGATTTCAGGAAATAGCCAATTAATTTGCATTTTTTTTATGATATGTAGAAGGGGTCTGAAAACTCAGCAGTGAAGTTCCCTAAGGGATGAGTCTGAACTCTTAGGAGAAAATCTGAACTGTTAAAACAAACAAACAAAAATACTTTTGAGAAAAAGGAAGGAGAGGTAAACTCTCCAAAGAAAACTGCTGAGTAGGAATGTGCAAGAAAAGACGACGTAAAGATTCACCTTCACAGAGAAAGACTGCCTCCAGGTAAGCTGAAAAGGGGTCACATGTTCCAGGAAATGGACATCAGCCTAGATGGGCTCTGGTCCCTCCTCTGACCCTGACGAGACCTGTGATCCTCAGCCAGGCCTTTGCCCTCTCTACAGCTTGGCTTCCTTCCCAGCAAAACGATAAGAAATGCCCAGCCCCCCAAGCAGGGTTCCTGCACAAGGATCTGCAGGGAAGAACCTAAGTGGGTGGGTGGATACTGCATACCTGTAGTCCTAGCAGAGCACCCAGCGCTCCCCAGAGCAGGGGCCTCAGGGGATGGCAAGGCTTATCTGGCCCTGTCCAGCCTTCTTGGACATCTTCAGCCACTAAAATATTGGGAGAGGTTGGCCAACTAGGCAGACAGGGCCCAGAGAATGGCCCCTGAAGCTGCCACAGGTGTGGACACAGTGTGGGCTGGGCTGCTAAATGAGTGCCCCTGGGCCTGAAACTCATGGATCCTGGAGTCCCAGGTATTCAAGTAACTGGAAAACATCTGGGACAATGGGGTTCACCATTTTTGTTTCATGGAACCCTGAAACAGTGGCTGGTTCTTGAAACATACTTTCCCAGAAAAATGTTTCTAAATGCATAAAATAAAATCCCTAGGATGACAGTGGAAACCAATTATATTGAAATGGTTATCAAAATGTTAAACTCATAACTCTGTGATACACTAATATTTTTATTTTTTTATAAGTCAATATTTATAACAAGATCTAAAGGCAGGTCTAATAACCCTTCCAGCCTTGAAGGAGTGATGAGTGCAAATGGTATTCTGAGGTATCTCCAGCAACAATATCTGATTCCTCCTGGCAACAAAGTCCAGGAGACTTCTAATGCTATTGTGGTTTATTGCCTACATCCACAATGGAAGAAAATGCTAACTTTCCCCACCCACGCGCTCACATTAAGAACCTCTGATTTAGGGCAGTGACCTGACTTACAGAGGAGGAAACTGGAGTCCCCAAAGGAACAGACCATGATCTGCCCACTCTTCAGAACTGCCTCCCAAGTGCTTAAGTCTCCAAACCATTATGCAGAACACTGTTTTTCTTTCCTGAGTCTTGGTGTCCTCTGTTGTAAAATGAGGATGGACACACCCACTTCTATAGTTCTGCTGTAGGAATATAGGAAGGGGAAAGGCCACTATCAGTTCAATGATATTGGGGACTGAGTACTAGAGGGAACCGAGGTATTGGCCGGGGTGGGGGGAGGGGACCAATACAGTGGATGTGCTGTTTAGTACCTTGGGTTTGGCCTCCATTGTATCTTTTTAATCCTACCTTGTCCACTGAGGTTAATATTTTATAAGCCCACAATATATAGTTTTTTTATGAGCCCATAATAATCTTCAGAGTGAAATCAGTTATCTGCCACTGTCTTTCTTAAAGACTAAAGCTCAACACTTGAGCCTAACCTCCCAGGCTCTCTGTAATCACACTGGCCAAGCTCCCCTCCCAGCATGCGCTCCTGGCCTCCTCTCAGGTCTGCTGACCCTTCTCTAGATGTGCTCTGCCCACTCCTGCCTCTGAACTTCTGCTCATGCTGTTCCTCTTCTGGAACAACCCAAACCCTTCCAGTGTCTGCTCCCCCACCAATGTGAGAAGCATTTGCTTGCAATTCAAGCCCCCCTGCTTCCTCTTCCTCCTCAGAATCTCATGATACTCAGAGTACAACCCATTTGTGGTCTGTCTTCTTCCCGGGAACTGTTTCACTGGCTGCAGGGCCCTGAGTGAGTCTCTGAACCTTGAAGGTCTCCATGTACTCTCACAAAAAGGAGAGCTCTTCCCAAGCTGGGACAATGCAGACTCTCACCTTGCTGACTCCACATGAATAATTCCTCCCTGTCCTTCAACAGCCACGATGAGGGTTCCCTCCTCCAGGTAGAAATCCTTGGTCCACAGGCTGATTTCATCTCTCCCACCAACTCCCCACAGCACTCCATCTGAGTATTCCTCAGAGGACACAGCAGCTCCTTCCATGCAGTCATTTGTGTGGCTGGCTCCTCAGCACCGTGGGTGCATGAGGGTAGGGGCCTTGTCCTTTGCACTGCCTCCTCCTTTGCACAGAGTTTGGCATAAAGTGTAATTCAGTAAGCATATGTCAAATAATAACAATCTCAGCAGAAAACCCGACATACACCTTTACTATTGCTATGCATTATTTTAGGAGATGTTCGAATATTAGTTTACTGAACACCCACAGCCTCCTGTAAGCTCTCCCATTTTTCCGATGAAGAACCCGAGTTACAGAGAGGCCAGGTAATATGCCTAAGGTCGAGCAGGTGGCAGAGCTTCTGCTCAAATCCAGGCTATGTGACTCTAGCAAAAATGATCTTAACCACTGAGCAATACTACCTTGACTTCATTCATCTTCATATCCTCAGGACCCATCAAGGACTCAGTTAATAAGTGCTCCCAATGCCCCCTTGTTGAAGGGTTGCTACTAGGCATGGTGAGATACGAGATGGGAAGAGCACCTGGAGAGTGGATCCTGCCCCTGCCAGGCCTGCCACAAGCACACCCTGACATGGGTTGCTCTTCTTCTCTTAAGGAGATGCACCAGCCCCTACCCCATTCAGCCTTCTCTGCCAGGGCCAGCAAATTCATTTTCAGAAGTGAGCCTAGACTTAGGCTGTGTATGTTGTTACCATCGGGATGGGCTGCCCATTTATTTCTACATTCATTAAGGCTTCTACACACTCCATTTGTCTTCCAGCAGACCCCATCCGTAGGCACTGTCGGAAACCGCCCATTTGCATGGCTGATGATGCTCCCTGACCCAAAACCAGAAGGCGAGGAAGCAGCCCTTCCATCATTCTCTCCTGACCTCAGTTGTTTTTGTAACTGCAAGCTGCCTTTCATACATGCAACGTTAACTTTTCTAGGTTACAAAGTGGAGGGCGGGGCCCTACTATGTTAGAATATGATTCCAAAGCCAAGTGAAATGAATCATTCAACTTATTTATTCCCAGACCTATGCAAAGGGACCAGGAATCAGGACAAGGAAAGCGCCAGTTGATGACACTGAAGCTATGGGTCCAGGTTCCCCCCCCCCCCACTTCAGTGCTTCCCCAGAAAGCCCAGCAAATTACATGCACCAGACCCTTCCTCCCTATCCAAATATACCCAATGCAATCTTTCTAAAAGGATAATCCTCTGCTAAGTCCTACACAATCACGTCCAATGTTTGCTGCAAACGGACACCAGGAAGCCAGTGAACTTGCCCCCGCTCTGAATACATTTGCTAATAACTCTTGCACAGAAAAAGAGCTTCGTTCCTGCCAATGTCAAGGCTCTGGAAATCAGACTCCTAACAAATTTCCTTTGGCTTTGTTTCACATAATCCTGCTTCTGTCTGCTTCATGCTCTTCCCCAAATGTGTTGGGTCCCAGTGGGCCATTGTCCTCCATGAATGATGGCTTCTCGCTCGACAAATGGCCCTCCATCTATCATTGCGGAGCTCCAGCAGCAACAACAGAGGGTCCTCTGTTCCCCTCGCAAGCAGGCAGAGTGATGGCCCTGCCTTGCACTTGCCTCCCCCGAGCTCTCGGGAGGGATACCAAGAATGCTGGGAGCTCTTGGGAAGCGAGTAAAGGCTGAGCCACTTCCACGTTCAATGTGAAGCCCTCCTGGTCTGTGGAGACCGCACTTATGTTCTCTTCTCCCAGGTGGGCAATCCCTGTGATCCCTCACCCTCCTTTCCTCAGTCCCAGCCTTTCTTCCAATCATGCCACCCATCTCTCTGCTGAGCTCTGATAATCTAATGAGATAATCACACCAAAGTTGTTTTAAAAATACAGAATGGCCAGAGCCATGAAGAGGGACTGCCTTTATGGTCAGGAAAACCTGGGTTCATATCTGACTCAATAATTTCAGATTGGGTGACCTTTCAAGAGCCACTTGACCTCTCTAAGCCTCAGTGTTCCCCTCTGAAAAGTGGAAATCATCATGCCTGCCTCACAGTGTTGCCAGGAAGTTCAAGTAGATAATGAAGGTGATGGATGGTTAATCGCTAAGTACAGTGCCAGGCAAACAGAAGGTATTAATAAGGGGTCTTACTATTTCAAAATACTTTCCCTACAACTCTAGAAAATCTGATGATGGGGAGAAATGAATTCCATTTACTTGTGGTTTTGTGTCCCTCTTGATAAAAGGTGCTAGGGCTGCAGTACCCTGGGGTGCCAATTCCAAATAGCCAGCACATCCCGGATCAAGTTCAGACTCTGGATGTGCCTTTTGCTGTGTGACCTTGGTTAAGGAATTTAATCTTTCTAAGCCTCAGTTCCTCTGCAAACTATGAAAAATAAGATCCATTTTATAGGTCCATTGTGAGTCCTAGTCAGGTAATGCAGGAAAATGCTAGCCTTTAGTTCATGGTATATAGTAGGTGCTAAGAAAATTTTAGCTAGTTATGTTACTTGCTTATTCATTATGAGCAGAGCTTCTTGGGGGTCCCCAGCCATAAACTCTGGCCCCCAGTCCCTGGCCAGGACACTACTGCAAGGAGAGGGAATGAGGTGAAGAAGGAGGGAGGGAAGTGGGAGTGAACGAGGGAGGGAGGGAGAGAGGGAGAGAGAGGAAGAGAGAGTTTCACATGATCAGGAAGTCTGTGTGAAGTTCTCCCCAATGGCAGTTATTCCCCAATGCTGGCACATGCTTGCAGAGAGGCCAAACACTTAGGGTGTCACAAAGGTTGCAAAGGTTGGTTGGTGGGTAGGCATCTGTCCTTGGTGCTGAACAGTCCTGAGCTGGAGAATCAGTCTGTTCAAAGTGCTCTGTATATCTGTCAAAGTCACCTGGGAGCTGGTTAGAAATGCAGGATTGTGGCCCCACACCAGAACTACAGAATAAGAACCTGCCCCTAATCCAATCCTCAGGGTATCTGGGTGAAACTGAAGTCTCAGGTGCACTGCACTAGGCCAGTATTTTCAAGCTGAAGATTATATCCCATTGAGGAGTTAAAATTTTAAGTTAGCTCATTAGAAACAGAATTTTTAAAAATCCTCACCCAAGTATATTTTTCCCATTTATTTCCAGAGAGAGTAGAAGGGAGGGAGGAGGGGCGCGAGAGAGAAAGATTGAGGTGAGAAAGACAGATTGATTGCTTGCCTCCCACCTTTCCCCCACCAGGGCTAGGGAACCTGCAACCCAGTTATGTGCCCTTGACCAGAAATCAAACCCATGACCCTTTGGTGTGCAGGTTGACATCCTAACCACAGAGCAAAACCAAACTGGCTGGGGCAGAATTTTTAAATAAAAGAATGGAATGGAACATAAAACAACTAAAAATGTCAGAATTCTACTTTGGCCAGGTGGCTTACATGGATGGAGTGTTGTTTCGAACACAAAAAGGTGGCTGGTTTGAGTCCTTGTCAGAGAACATACCTAGATTCAATCCCTGGTCACGGCACATATTCAAGGCACCCCATTGATGTTTCTTTATCACATCGATGTTTCACTCTCTCCCCCTTCCTTTCTCTCTAAAATCAATAAACACATATAATTGGGTGAGAATTTTTTTAAAAAGTCAAAGTTCTTCTCACCTAAGAGCAAGCTCTATTATTACATATAGAGTATACTGAGCAAGATCTAAAAAGTAGTTATTGCTATGAGTTGCATTTAAACAAAGTATGAAAGCCAATGCTTATTTCTCCTAATCCTGGAACATGGGTGACTCTTATCCATCATCTTCCAGGATTCTGAGCTAGGTGAGGAAACAGACTGTTGGAGAAAAGAGGGTTGTAGATCAATAGAAAAAGAGAATGAGAGACTGGGCTGGGGTCTGCTGAAGAGGTATATGCTGAGAGATCACTGGGGAAGGCAAATAAAGTAAGTAAGTAATTAAGTAAGTAAATAAATAGGTGTATACATACATGCATACATACATACATACATACATACATACATATATACATAGCAGAGGGGACTATGTTTGAATGTTATTATCTGTAGACTTACTTTAAAGTGCTCTTGGCTTTCCTTTTTATTTAAATAAAAAATAGTTTGTTGAAATTTAGAGAGAGAGGGAGAAGAGAGAAGCATTGATATGAGAGCAAAACATCCATCAGCTGCCCCTTGCATGCCCGCTACCATGGATTGAGCCCACAACCTGAGAAATGTGCCCTGATCAGGAATTGAACCAGTAACCACCCAGTGCATGGGATGACACTCAACTAACTGGGCCACATCAACCAGGGCTTCCAAATTTCTCAGAATGTACAGCTCATTTTTTGGGGGGGGGGGACTTGAGGACCCCCTCACCTTTCTGGTGGCTTGCTACCACCATTTCCAGGAAAGCTGGTGGTGGACAAAGAGAGGGGAGGCCCCATGACTTAGTATCAATGGCTCCTCACCAAGGCCAAGTTTCTATAAACCAAATCATTTTGAGGCACAATTTCAAAGAACTTTGAAAACAAAGAAAAGAGGCCTTTTAAAAATGCACAGACACTTTGTTTGCTTCAAGAGGGGACACATAACAAAATGTCAACAGTGGAAGTTACACCGCAGTTTTCCTTCCTTTCAGGAATCGGCAATGGGAGTTATTAACCTTTCACCACACACCTATTATTTCATTTGCTCAATAGTGTCCTACATTCTGTTCTGCCTGGAAAATTGGTGTGTAATGGAAGATGACAAAAAATGACTCTTATGATAATGTTCTCCCAGGTTAGTGGGGTTTATAAAATACTAAGCTTAGTATTCCTATTTTGGGAAATTCTGCATGAAGGTCATGGTTGGGGACAAAAATTATGTTAACACCCACACATGGTGTCAGCTTCTTGGAAGACACAGTCTAAATTTCCAAACTTTTGTATTTGTTCTGCAAAATGAGAGAATCAAGATGACCGTCTCCTCTGCCAGGAGCTATGATAAGGACAATTTGAACAGTTTTATTTTATTGTTTTTCTAAATAAGCAAATGACAAAGTAATGCATAGTTGCAATTTATAAAGACAAATTATTTTTGATGCAGACAAGGCACCTGATTTTTGAGGGGCAATTAAGTCCCTCAAACCCTAAGATACCTGCCATGACCCTGAATATGAAAAGTGGAGAGCTAGTAGTCCTATGTTCCTGGGCCTTCAGGTCTTTATCTTATTTAATCCACTTGACAAACAACAGGATGAGTATTACAATCCCTCTATTCAGAGATGGCAGAAGGATAGCTCAGAGATGGTGAGTGACCTTCCCAAGGTTGCAGAGCCACCTCATCAGAGCAACACAACTGGAGTCTGAACTCTAGACAAGTCTGACTTTAAAGGTCCGGTCAAGTGGACCAAGTGTGGATTTTTCAGCTGCTTTTCTGCCTCAGCTTCAGAAGCCCCAGTGCTTCACAATAACCTTCTTTCCCACACGCTTCGGGTTATTTTCTCCAATTGATGCTTTCATCTCTCTGGGTCTTGGGTCTGAGTTGGCAGACATTATTACCCTCAGGCCCCATCAGACACTGAAGGAATTGTCCTGTGTGGGTCACTTACACAGAGGGATCTCAGCAAAGGGCCTGGCTTTTCACAGTGGCCCCAAAATAAAACCTGTTTCCCTTCCATTCAGTCAGCATTAAAAAACAAACAAAGAAACAAACAAAACAAAAAACATACAATCAAACAGCATATCCCCAAAGTGGGGCCATTTACATCCATCTGAACTTTGAGACTGGATTTCCTCAAGATCATAACTTAAGCATTTCTGAAACTGGGTAATGCTTGGGGGAGGGGGGAGAGGGAGCCCCATCTGAAAAATAACTTTAAAAAAATCCCTGATCTGCATTCAGTCAATTCAATGTCATTTCTCCAGGGCTTGCCAAGTTTCGCACACTGTGAAGAGGGCCAGTGGGGTGGACACAAGGCACCCAGACATGGACTTGGGCCAGGGTATTTATGTGCGGTCCTTCTTACCGGTTAACAAACACTGGAAATTCTAACTAGCATTCAAGCTCGAAGGAACACATTTCATTGTAATAAAAACATGCCTGACCATCAGCACTCCTCTAACAATGCAACAGCCAACCTTATTAGCAAGTTCCACCCAAAGGAGTACTGGTAAATATTTAACAACTGGCTCTCCAGGAAAACAAACAAGACAAAACAAAACCCAACAAAGGCCCTGATTTGTAGCATTTTCTGGTTTCCATGCTATAAATTCCGCTACCATGGCCCATTTCCAGCTTGCAAAGTGGAGCCACCGAAAGAGGAGCTGGGACGACTCCACCACACAGATCAAGGTATGTAACCTCAGGAGCAGCAGATCGTGAGGTAAAATAATCAGGAAGTGGTGAATGCCGAGTATCCCTTCCTTCCTCTTTAATATACAGGGTGAGGCAAAATGCAGCTTACTGTGGTGAGTACGTGAAACACGGTGTTTATCCTTGTATTATCGAATATTAATTACTGTATTATCTTCCATATAAACAACTGCAAACATACTTTTGCCCCACCCTGCAATTTATTTAAGCCTGAGTTTATATAATTTCATTTTTGGTAATAGCGTGCTTATTAAATGTCTCACAAAGTCCCTGACAAATGAGCAGTCAGTTCTTTCTTGTAAGCCAGTACAAGGGGTTCCTCAACTGCACAGGACCTTCACTACAAGGGAGGGTGGGCGATCAGAGGTGGGGTAGCCATGTTCATGGATAGGCTTACCTATGTCTTTACGTTCTCCAACTCAGGCAGGAGGGGCCTCGGCCTCCGCTACAGTGTCATTGCTGGTGGCACTTCATCACCTGCTGTATACCAGGGACTGTGCCAAAAGGTTTGTGTGCAGTGTCTCATTTATCTTGACTAACACCGCATAGGGTAGATGGGGACTACTATGGTACCCATTTTAAAGAACAGGCAACTGAGGCTTAGAATACTCACATGTTTGGAGTCAAACATGGAAGTGGCAGTGTTGAAATGTTTGACTCTAAATCTCTTCTTAAGTAGGACATTACACTGATGTTGAGAGATGTGCTATCTCACTGGCTCATGCACCTCCATCATCCCTCAGGGCAAAATGATTTATTTGTGAAGCATGAGAAAGAAGAGATGGGCTGTTCCCAGTTGCAGATCTCAGCAGGCTTGGCTCATCATTCTGAATCCAGAGACCAACAGTCAACCAAGAGCCCACAGGAAGTACTGAAATGAACAGCACCCCCCTTTCCTTTGTAACCATAAACCAATAACTTACGTCTGAAATGAATTACTTCTACACAAAAATCACCATCTTCATAAGTAAATATCTACTACTTAGTTTTTCCCCCCCACTGAACAGACAATTAATTTAGATATGCTGAAGGCACTGCTAGCAACAGGCAGCCTGGTCTGAAGTTTGGTGTCTCAGTTCTGACAAACGACAAACTCTTTTTCCTTTAACCAGTGGAGGGGGAGCAATACGGTCAGACTGGACCTAACGTGAGCAGGACACCATATCTCTGTATCAGAAGAGGCAGGAGAGTGCAGCATCTTGCCCAGTACTGACCACCACATTCTCCGCTGTTCAGTAAAACAGTAGCCGATCCCACGCTAAGCCAACAGCCCTCTAACCGGTCCCATCCTGAAGCTCATCCCGGAGGAGCCCACACCAGGCAAGCACCCCAACAGGCTGATAAGATATTCCTACAGGATAGAGGAGGCGCCCCCAGGGATAAAAGGGCTGACGGTTAGCTCCCTCCCTCTATGCACTGTCCACCTACCTCCCACTATGATGGAAGATCCTCGCAGGGCAGGACGAATGTGGCCCTCCTTTGGTGGGGCAGGTAAGACTCAGAGCCCACTGGCAGAGGCCCGGGCCCTGGCTCCCCTCCTCTCCTCTCCGCAGTCTTCTACCTCTGGTGATATCCAAGGATTGCAACTGAATGCAAGAGTTTGCACTCAGTGTTTACCTGCGGAGGTTTTGGTCACCTGCTTAGTCAAGATCCCTGGGCTGTGCATCTCAGCTGCTTTTTCATCATGCTCCGTGGCACGGAATACAGAGGTGCCGCTGCATGATGCAAACTACCTAAACCGTGGGCAACAGCTCCGATAGCAGCAGATGGCAATGTGGGGAGGGCTGCCTGGCTCTTGGCCTGGAGGAATTTTACTTTGAAATCAATCAAAATTGCAGTTGAGAAAGAAATAATAAGCACTATAAATTATTTAATGCAACCGATGCGACAGGTGAGTTATTCCCAGGCCTCACAAGCAGCTCTTCAAGGCGACTACTGCTCTCCCACTTCTCGGATGACAAAACGAAAGATTGGAAAACTAGAGAAGCACGTTCAAGGTCACATTGCCAGGAAGTGGCAGAACCAGGTTTTAAACTCACATTTGTCTATCTCCAGAGCCCTTATTCTAGATACATTGCAACTCTGTCTACCCAAACGGGGCAAAAGTAATTGCTAAGGGCTTGCTTACTCCATCCTGATAATGAGGATAATAAAAATAACTATCATGTAAATAGTGCTTACAAGCCTCCAGGCACTGTTGAAATTCAGGTTTTTAAGTCTTTCCAATAACTTTCATTTGAAAGATGAGGAAGCTGAGGCTCCCAGAGGTTGTACACTATGTCCAAGGTCACACAGCTAAGGACTAAGTCAGCTGCCCCTTAGTATTCTCTTCTCAATCTTGAAAAAAAAAAAAAAAAATGTGGTCGCATCCCTGATTCGTAGAACAGGAAAGTGAGGCTCAGAAATGTTAAGAGATTGGCTCAGGGACACACAGTTAAGAGGTTGAAAGAATTTTTTTCTCAGCCAAAGTTACATCTCAGGAGAAGGAGAGCTGGCATGGAGATCAGCTTGCCACTTGCTAGCTATACATCCTTAGACAAGTCCATTGGCCTCTCTGGACCTCAGTTTACCCATGAGGACAGGAAGGGGCTTTAACCAGCGGCCTCCTTCCCATCCCTCCAGCTTGGATGTCCCAGGACCCCTGGTGCTTGAATGTGACAGTCTCTCAGCTGAGAAGAGCAAAGTGCTTTTCAATCTCAACACATTTCCCCCCACACCACCACCACCCCGGCTGTTCCATTTTCAGGCAAATAAACAGCTTCAAAATCATTGCTAATGCTTCTTCTCAGAGCGTGATCTCCTTTATGGATCCGTAGAAAGGGTTTACGGCAAGGCTGTTGATAGCGTGGTGTCCCTAATGATTTATCTATCAGAGAAGGTGATGTAAAAGAGCAGCAAGACATGGCGGGGAAAGAAGAGGAGGGTTAACTGACTGCTCCTGCTGGGAGGCGAAGGCAGATACCTCCAAGAGGGAGCAGGCAGTCAGTCTGAGCTCAAACAACTTGTCCTGGGATTGCCTCAGATAACTTTGGCTTTCTGCACAAGCCCAGAAAAGCACAACATGGACAGTCTCGGAGATGCTGAATGGACTCATGGAAAGACACAGGGGTTCAAAGTCACATACAGACTGCGACAAAGTGAAAAATGTGTCTCAGCACTTTCCTGGTCTTAGCTATTTTGAGGCAACCAGAAGCTTAAGGTATTAAGAAGTTTGTGTAGGGATTTCATATTAACAAGGACCATTTGGCTTGTCCCAGTGCATGGTGGGAATATCAGGCTGCTTGCAGGAAAGGGCAAAGGACAGAGAAGGATTGGTCCTTGCCAATATGTGACTAGGCAGAGCCAAGAAACCAATGGGAAATCGGTTTCATGGAGACCTTCTGGGGTTGGGATTGATATAAATTACAGGTAGCCAAGCATGGCTCCTGATTTATAAAACCCTGCTGCTCTCACCTATTTTTACCTTCGCTGCATCTCCTCCAGCTACATCTCCTCTCACGACTTAACTCCCACATCTCTGCATTGTAGCACCAGCTGCTCCCTCTGTCTGGATGGTCCCCTTTCCTGTGCTTTGCCAGCAAAGTCCTACCCTTACCTGTAGCCTTTCCAAGTGGCACCTAATTTGGGCAGCCTCCTGTCCTAAACCAGGGTTGGAAACATGGACTTGCAAGCCATGCCAAAGCACAGTGCCTGTGGCTAGGAGAGCCCGATGCTTGGTTTTGTGGTCTGCTGCTTTAAATTCTCAATCATTTTTTAAAGGGGCTCTGCGTTTTCCACCTGCAATGGGTCCCACAAATCATGAGGCCAGACCTGCTCCCACCCCCACAGGCTGAGCCAGATACTCTCCCCACTGTGGTCTCACAGCACCTTAGTTGCTCGCTCCTCCTGATAGTAGGACCCATCATAGTTCTCAGTTGTTTGTATCTTTCCACCTGCCTTGTTGCTCAAAAATAGGGTATTTAAACAGTTAAAAGGGATGCAAAAAGAAAGATAAAAAATAAGCACAAGACAGCCATCACAAATAGCAATTTGGCATAAACTGGGAGTAGATGAGAAAAGAAAGACAGGTAAACAAAACTGAGCCAGGAATGAGATTAATTTTCTTAGCAGGACCTCCTCAGATTTGGCCCTATTCTCCCTTGCACTCTGTAGAGAAAATGAGACATTATTGTTCACACACTCCCGTGTTAATGAGATAAAGCATTTCTTCTTAACAATGCGAAGAGACAGAATTTCTCTGAGGGGCTTTAGCCTGGTATCTGCACTTCCTAAAACAGTTATGACATTTGAGATAAGTGCTGTTTTGGAGAGAAGGTTCCATGGCCTGTGCTGGACTTTCAAATGGTCCCACAACTCACAAAAGATTAAGATACAACTGAGTTCAACAATTCAGTACTGAGGACTTACTATAATAGAATTATTTGTGTATGGGTCCATCTCCTTAAGGCAGTGGCCTTTACCTTCTTGCCTCTGGCCCAGAGGGCCTAACCCTAGGCTCACCATATAATCAGCATCTAGTAATGTGGCCACGTAGTTGGCTAGACAGCTGGATGGCTGCATGAATGAATAAATAAGAGAGCCAAACTTCTAACAATCCCCCTAGAGCTCTTTCTACTCCAGCCCTGAATTCTTTTTTTTTTTTTAAAAAAAATAAATTTTATTGATTTTTTTTATAGAGAGGAAGAGAGAGGGATAGAGTGTTAGAAATATCGATGTGAGAGAAACATTGATCAGTTGCCTCCTGCACACCCCCCACTGGGGATGTGCCTGCAACCAAGTTACCTGCCCTTGACTGGAGTCAAACCTTTCAGTCCATAGGCCAACATTCTATCCACTGAGCCAAACCAGTTAGGGCAAGCCCTGAATTCTTGCCCAGAAACATGGACCCATCCTCTGGATGCACATCTGGTGATAGTTCCCTGGGTCTGGGAAGTCAGCAGCAAAGTGAACCATTCATCAGGCCCTTAAGATTCCTTAAAAGAAATTCTCTCTCTCTCTCTCTCTCTCTCTCTCTCTCTCTCTCTCTCTCTCTCTCTCTCTTTCATGCACACACACATATGCACACATGCATGCACACACAAACACATATGTAGACATATATAGAGATATAGAAAGTGCCTTACTCCCTAGGGCAAGGCTTCTCAGGGACTGCAAGGATTAATTTTCAGTGTCAGCCTGGCTAGGCTATGGTGCCCAGTTGTTTGGTCAAACACTACTCTAGGTGTTGTTGTGAAGATATTTTTTAAAGATATGATTAAAGATACAATCAGTTAATGTAAGTATAGCAGATTACCCTCCATAATGTGGTGGGCCTTATTCAATCAACTGAAGACCTTAAAAGCAAAGACTGAAGTTTCCTAAGGAAGAAGCAATTCTGCCTCAAGATTCAACCTAGAAATCCTTCTTGAGTTTTACGTCTGCCCTGCAGACTTTAGACTCAAGACTGCAGTTCAACTCTTACTCTAACACCCAGCCTGCTGGCCTGGCTTACAGAATTCAGACTTTCTCTCTCTCTCTCTCTCTCTCTCTCTCTCTCTCTCTATATATATATATATATATATATATATATATATATATATATATCCATATACATATATATATATGCACATACATGTATATGTAGAAATGTAGACATATATACATGCATTTATAGATAAAGATATACAGATGTGAATATAGATCAATACACTTATTGGTTCTATCCCTGTGGAGAACCCTGTACAAGGACTAAGGACTCTGCTGTCCCCAGGGCCATCTCCATGAGGCTTTTGCAGAAGGAAAACAGAGAATATGGAAAGGGAGTTTTCGAAACCATGAGTGTGGAGTGTGATGAGTCAACGGTTGGGCCTTGGGGATCAAGTCAGAAGGGCCACTCTTGGGAGACAAGCCTCACCTCTCTGTATCCTCAGCCACGCTCAGGAATGCCCTGGGAAAGGTAGATTGCCACATGGCCAGTGACAGGTTTTCTGAGGAGAAGGACACTGATTTTCTGTAACTCCCTTCCCCCATCTATCAGCGTCTGAGTAAGTTATTGAGATGTTCCAGAGTCAGCATGTCAGGGAGGCTAAGGGGGGTGGGGGGGATCACAGAAGGCAGGTAGGGACACCTTCAAGCTGGCTCTGCCCTGTTCTTGAGAATTGAGTGTTGCCATAGGCCAGGGGAGTGGGGTCCATGCCTCCCAATGTATAATGTCTACCCAAGGACAACTAACATTTATGGATCCTTGATGTGGTCTAGACACAGGCCGACTTAATCTTGTCAAAAAACACTAGGAAGGAGAGATGACCACACCCATTTTCTAGACAAGGAAACTTGGAGAAGTAAAGTGGCCAAGATGGAACACCAGCTTAACTGAGAGACCACGAACATTTACCTCTGCTTTATCCTTTGTGCTCATGTTATGCTCTAAATAGAAGTCTGGTTGGTGTAATTCTGGCTCCACTGTTACCAGCCATGTGAGCATGGACAGGTAACATTCTATCTCCAAATCACAGTGGCCCCTGTCCACTGGGAGAATCCATTAAGAGAATGCTGCCTAGTATTTGGCAGGCACTCAGTCATCAGAGGCTATTGTCATTAACTTATAATTCACTGGGTCACAGATATGGATGCTTCGGTGAATTGCTGACAGGTCTCTATGAGAACACACCCCATGGGCTAGACAACCCCAGCAGCAGAAGTGTCCCCACCACACCCTGCAGCTCCCCACCATCCTCAAGGGAGCAAGAGATACCAGCTTCATCAGGAAATTTTCTCCCCGAAGTGGAAGTGGGGGTGGGGGAGTTGAGGGGGTGGATGTGAAAATTAGGAAACAAAATCACTTCGTGAACTCATGAAACATGTGCCTGCTTGTGTCTCTGCGTGCCTCTCCTATTCCCGCTTTGGGTCGTGCGCCTATTATTAACCACCACCCTCAGGGAGGAAACGTGCGCCTAATCCCAGGAACATATTGTGGGGGGAAGAAACTTCCTAATATAGTGTAACCAAGAAGTTTTTAAAAAGTCCCACCTCTCTGAAGTAGAACCTGGCTCAAAACCCATCTGGGGCTCCCCACAGCCTGAAAATGTGGTGCATGCTCCCAGACAGATATGAAAGTCTTCATGACTAAGGCCCCAGTCACCTTTCCATTTGGCTTCCAATTCTCCTGTCACAGGAAACCCAGCCCAAAACGGGCAGCCAAGGTGAACCCCTCAACCCTTACCACATCGTGCCTGTGCTGTGGGTGCCGCGGTCTGAATGCCTTCCCCAACCTATCCTTGCCCATCAGCATCTATCCAGTCCTCAGAAGCTTCCTTTCCTGCAAGCCACTCTGGAGTCCCCAGTCCATAGGAACCTCTCTCTACTCAACTGAAGTCCCAGAGCTCTTAGCTCATTTGTCACTCATCGTATTATATGTCAAACTGTCACTTTCTTGTATGTTTCTCATCACTTCTTCCAGTCCTGTTCACCACCACTTTCAGGTCAGATTCTCCAATAGCAACCATGGGCCATGCATGGGATTTATAAGCAACCCCTCTCCTATCAGAACCCCAGCATTCTGACTGGCAGCCCCTGAGGCTGGCTCTTCCAAACTCAGTTCCCTTAACCTCCCGTTCTTTTTCTCCCAGCCCCTGAAGTTTTTTTTAAATATGTTTTTTGTTAATTTTTTTTAGAGAGAGAGGAAGGTAGAGGGAGATAAAAACATTGATGAAAGAGACACATCAATCGACTGTCTCCTACATGACACCTACTGGGGATTGAGCCTGCGACCTGGGCATGTGCCCTGAACTGGTAACCTCGTGGTGCATGGGACACTTAACCACTGAGCAATATGGGCTGGGCTCAAACCTTGAAGCTTTTTCATGCTCCTGGATGTCTCCTTAACCAGGCAAATACCTTCTTTTAGGCAGTGGTCAGGTTTTATTCGTCTCTGCATCACCCAGTGCTATATAGATAGTAGGTTTTGGGAAATAAATATTAACCATGGAAGAAATTAGGAAAAAAAAACAAAAAACACTAACAAATTAGTAAAAAAAAAAGGAAAAGAAAAAATTGGATCATCAGCTTATAAAGGCAGGAGCTCCATCTTACTCAGTTTTCTCTCTTCCCTTTAATGCTCTGGCTACAGCAGATGCTCAATAAAAGATATAGGGGTTGCCCCAAACTGATCTCTGCTCAGATCTGGATGCTTAAAACAGAACATTAATCTTTGCAAGCACTCACACATACCCATCTTCACCCTCCCCCAGCCTTAGCAAAACAGGATTATATAAGTCAGCCAGAAGGTGAAGTCAAAAAGACTATGTTGACAATGTTAAGTGCCACAGAAATGGATAATTTTAGTGGATATAGTATTTCTACAGAATTAACATACTCTCCTTGAGGTGGAGGCCAAGGGTTTCACCAGTGAATGAGAGTAAAGTTTAATTTGCCTCAGTAAGAAAGGTCCACAAGTCAATTCCCTTTCATTTCCCTCCCATGAAGTAAATGAAACTTTAGGGCCAATAGCAAAAATACCTTGAAAAGGAGCATTTTATAACATCAATTTATACAACATCACTACAACAATAAACATTCTAGATAAAACACTCTCATATAGATTAGCTCACTGAGTAAAGTCAATTTCAAAGTTCACCATGAGTTAAGCAAACCATTATCATTCCCATTTACAGCTGAGGAAACAGAATCTTGGTCAGTTTTGTTCATCTTGCCCAAAGTCACTCATATATCTGGCAAAGGCAGAGTCAGAATTGGAAATGAGGTCTTTTTTTTTGCCATTTCCCCTCCCCCATGGCCTTTGAGCAAAACAAGACTTACTTAAGGAACCAAGGGAAGAAGGAATGGTGGTAAATGCTTGCTTGGGGAAGGAATATAAATCTGCATCAGGTACCTCAGAGGCCTCTGTGTATCTCCAAAGAGGCAATCCCACAGTGTCTTTTAAATGCCACTAAAACAGGAAAGTGCCTGAGAACTAAAGTGTTCAGGCTCTGCCCCTGAACTGTGAAGGATAGTGCTTCTAGGGCTCAGTGTAGCAAGTGGATGCTTCTGTGGACTTAATGGCAGCCACACAGCCCCATCAAGGCCCCTTTCACTCTGAGGAACTCCAGGGTATCTAAGCCTGGGGAGATTATGTTAAAAGCTTCCTTTGCAAAACCTTCCTTTCTCTTGTTTTCTGGAAACCAAACATTCCTCTTTCAGACCCATCCCAACATAGAGCCAGAACTTCTGTTGCAGTGCCCAGCTCAGCGGTGATGGGAGATACCTTGTGTGGAGTGCCTTCTCTTGGAAGACTGAGATTTTTATTCTTTGATCAAATATTTGCTAATATCTGATATATTGACCTCCATAACAGCCAATGTAAAGCTTTTGTGTTGGTAGAGAGATAGCAAATTAAGTAGTAAACAAAAGACTCAGGGAGCTGC
Organism: Pipistrellus hanaki; assembly: GCF_964339955.1. Classification (NCBI taxonomy): domain Eukaryota; kingdom Metazoa; phylum Chordata; class Mammalia; order Chiroptera; family Vespertilionidae; genus Pipistrellus; species Pipistrellus hanaki. The sequence continues at coordinate 38,590,743 of NC_140511.1, read as the reverse complement.
CATTGAAAGTGACTTTGGTCAAAGTCAGGGATAGGGAGACTGGAGGATTTTTCTATGTTTGGGGGTGAGGGGTGGTCAAGGAGAATTTTTGGAAGAGATGGCTCTTGAATGAAGACTTGGATCACTAAAAGATCCCAACCATGCAAAGACATGGAGGCAGAGCACTTGCAACAGCAAGAGAGCAAAGCCTTAAGGCAGGGAGAGGTTGGCTTTTTCCAGTTACAGTCAGAAGGCCAGTGTGTCTGAGGTGGGCTTAGCAGGGGAGGCAGGGAGATGAGATCATGAGTTGGCAGGGCAGCTAAAGTAGGCTGTGTGGGCCTCAGCAAAAGGTTTGGTTTTCATCCTGAGTGTTCTGGGAAGCCATGGAAAGGTGTGACAGGAGCTGATTTATAGTTTTTAGAGATCTCTCTAGCTGCCTTGCAGGAAATAAATGGAAAAAGGGCAAGCAAGGGGGCTGAATAGACGTGGTTTAGGCTACATTGGTAAAAATGGAAATAAAGGAAGGTGGAGAGATTTGGATAATGTGCGTTGGTAAATGTTTAATGAGAGGCTTTCACTGGGAAAGACAACAACAAAACAAAACAAAACAAAACAAAAAAACCTGTTTGCCAATTTCCCTGTTGTAAATACTCCCACCCTGGCTGATTTCAGTGTGATACCAACAAAGGCAGAAGTAGGAAGAGCTGTGCACAGTCAATTCTCATGATTTGGAAAGGCAACGCTCTGACTCCAGCTCACACTAGGTCCAGAGGTAAATTTAACAGGACTGGCGAATGGGCTGAGAGAACTGGAGGAATGGAGGGTGACTTTTAGAATTTGGACTCCAGTGACTGGAATAATGAAGAAGGTACTACCTGAATCACTGGCCCCTGTCGACCTGAGTTCTTGAAAATGAGGAGGCTATGGGGGAAGGGTCACCCACCAGACCCTGGGCTCCCTGAGAGCTGGCCCTGGCACAGATGGCACTTAATAAAGGACAAATGCAAGAATGAGTGACTTCAGCTTCCTAACCTACAAAATTAAATGGCAGAACTCCCAATGGTAACTGTGCGAATAAAATGGGAAGTAATATCACAGCTACCACAATTGAGCACTAAGGGTTGCACAGGCACATCATGACCCTCACATCAACCCTTTGACATTTGACTACCCCACTTAACAGATGAGAAAATGAAGCTCAGAGCCAGTAAGCCATGCGTACAAACCCACTGAGCTAATGTGTGGCAGAGCTGGGGTTCAAACAGCCAGAGGCAGTCTGACTGGCATTCCTAGCGGCTGAGGCCATCCAGCCAAGGACTGGTCAGCTTCATTTTCTCGCCAGGAGCAGCAGAAGCCACACAGGGTGACAAGAACACGTCATCCACCTTAGCTTTGCCAAGTGTTGTATGCAAAACATGAATAAAGTAAAACTCAAGCAAGAGTTGGGAACCAGATCTCTGCCTCTCCTGACCAGGAAGGAGGAGCAAAGCGGCTGGCCCAGAGCAAGAAGAGCATTGGCTTGAACTGCTTAGGATGCATGATTCAGAGTGGGAGAAAGAGTAGGGACAGAGGCCTGGCTGCCTCGTTGGAAAAAAGCCCTAATTGTGCTCAGCACAATGGCCAATGTGTTCCCCTGGTGGAGACGACTGACCTGTCCCTGACTGATAAGTGGTGCTTTTTTTTTTTGTTGTTTTTTTTTTTTTTTTTTTTTTTTTTTCCCCCATTGCATGGCCAACATTTTTTCCCAGGCTGATAGAGATCTAGGAACCCAGGCCTTGGGGTCCTGAGCAGCTAGACATTACTCTTAGTACTAATGGACTGTGAGCAAGTAACTCATGTAAGCTCCCTGAACCTCCACTTTCCCGTCTGTAAAATGGGGGCACACCAGAGTCTCTCACCACAGGAAGGGGTAGGAGGAGAACCTGGGCACAAACTGCATCAAAAGGCATTCCTGGTGCACCCACTCTCTAGGACCCATGGAGCAAATAGCCTGCAAAGGAGGAAAAGAATCCCATAGATTCTCTTCTAAGTGTTATCCAAATGTAAGTAACATGTCAGTTCTCTCTCACCCAGAAAGGCTGTAAATGCCAAAGGAAGCTGATGGCCCTGAGAAATCACAGTGCTTCCTACCACTGGGCCTGGAAGCCTCACAGCCAGCCCTCCCCCCATTCAACCAATTGCAGGTGGCTCGTCCTGTTTGGGTGCTCACTGCACCACAGCAAAATCCAATCAGCCTGAGGAGAGATGATTTGCATTATAATAGGATGATTCCCTTTAACAATAATAGTTGCCATCTGCTAGGGGCTTACTCAGTGTCAGGCACAAATTGGATCCTCACACATGCCTATTTTATAATCGAAGAAATGAAATCGGATCAGAGAGGTTAAGCAACTCACCAGAATCAACACAGCAAACACCATATTTTTCTGTGTATAAAATGCTATTTTTTTTTTAAATCCTTAGACTGAAAATCAAGGGGTGTCTTATACATGGAAGTCAGCCTAGGAGGGAGCCATGGGAACATAGCTGCCCATACCTTATCACACAGGCTTCCTCCAGTCATTATTACTGACGTCAACTGATGCCCTAATTGGAGGTGAAGGTGGAGAGTGTACAGATGCAACAGGGACCTGAGCGTATGAGCCCATAAAGTTATCAAAATATAAAAAGATAAACACCAGTAAGCGATTATCTTACTCTGCAAAATTCAAACTGAATGTAATCAGCTATGCAAAAGAACATGGAAATAAAGCTGCAGAGAGACAATTTGGACCTCCTCCAACTGAGTGTATGATCAGACAGTGGAGAAAACAGGAAGAACAACTCATTTAGATACTAAAAAAGAAGAAGGCCTTAAGAGGAATACCAGCAAAATGTTTAAAATATTGAATTCTTAATTTTGGTTTGGAAAAGTGGGGGTGTCTTATACATGGGGGCATTTTATATATGGAAAATATGGTAAACAGCAGAACTGGGATATGACCTAAGCGCACCCCCCTACCCCACCATCACAACAGGCTGGCTCTTCCGGTGCTTCAGTGGTTTATTCACAGGTTACCGGCTAGACTACAAGGCTAGGAGCCCAGAATTTGGCATACATGGCTGAGGGCACAAGCCAAATGTCTTCAGAGGTCAAAAAAGCAGGTTTGGCTTCAGCTTCAAAGAGGCAGTGTGAAGTGGTAGGACATGTGGCAATCTGTAGAAAAATTATCTATCTTGGCTCTATGTGGCCAGGTGGAAATGAGACCCAGGCAACATATCTTCATTTTTTTTTTTTTTTTTCAAAATAAGTTGAACAACCTGGACTTTCATGTGAAATATGTAAAACAAAAAACAAACAAACAAAAAACACCTGAAAACAAACAAACAAAAACAGGTCAACATTATTCAGGCTCACTAAAATCCACCTGGTGACCCATGGCGGCCATGGGGTAGCAGCCTGCAACCTGTTGTTGCTGTACAGTTTATAAGCACTATCCACTCCTATTGCCTCATTTTGCTTAGATATCCAATGTTGCTGTTCCTCCATTTCACAGATGGATACATTGAGACTAATAGCTTAGAAATTGTTGAATATTAGAGACCTTGAAGATGTGGTCTGTCTCTTGATGTCATCTCCTTTAGTATCCTACAACCTCAGCTTGTACACCTTCTCCAGGGCCAGGGACAGCAACCTCAGTCACTAAAACACTCCTAACCATGAAAGAGTCTCTGGAGGTATGCTCAAGTCCCCTTCCACATGACAGGCTTTGCCAACCACCAACAGTGAGTATAGACAAGGAATAAAGCAACATTTTCACTGAACACTTCCAGGGAAGTAAGGTCAGTGTTTAGTACTTAGCACATATGTTTCGATGGCACCCTTATAAGAACACAGCACAGTAGGCTCCCTATCACCATGCGTCACTAAGGTGCAAGGAGGCTGAATACCATCCACACAGTCACAGTTTGAATATAAAGCAGAGGGGATTCAAAAATGAAGTCTGCCTAATTCCATGGACACATTTCTTCTACATATCCATATATCCTCTATCCATTCATGCATCAATACATCCATAAATCTAACATCCATCCACACCTTCCATTTATACAACCATGTATCCATCCATCTATCCATCCATATATACATATATCCACCTATCCATCCATACATCCATATACCCATCCATCCATCTATCTATTCTTCCATCCAACCACCCACCCAGCCAGACACCCATCCATTCATCTATCCATCCAATCATCCATTCACCCTTCCTTCTATCCATCCTTCCATCCATCCATACATACACCCATCCATCCAACAAATATCTTTTGAGAACTTACTATGTATCAGGAATTGCTCTGGATGCAGAAGAATACAACTTTCCACTCTACCACACCATTTCCTGTCACTATTCTTTTTATTTGTTTTTAGGGTAAGGCAACCTAAACATTTTCATCTGATATTTATGTGGTCATTTTTAAGGACCTGTTCCTTCCCTGACTTGCTGAGATGAATAGATGTCAATACCCTTATTATAATTATTATATTTCCCAAACTGGAAGGCGATCTTTGAACAGAGCCTGGTCAGGCATGTGGCTGGGAGTGTCCCCTCCCTGACTTGGGCTCTTTCCTTTTATTGAGGGAGCCTTTTCTCATATCAACATTTCTGGTAGCTCTTCTACAAGTGAGGTTTCAACCAAAACCATGAGAATTGTTTTCACAGCTACTGCCACTAAAACCACATCTGGTCTTGGGATATTGAGTTTAAAGACCCAAGAAAATTGGAAATTGGAATTACACCTAATAGCCCTTGAACCAGTTCAATGTGCTCAGCATCTTATAAACACTCTAAAATTCATATTACTATATCCATTTTCCAGATCCATTTTCCAGCAAGAAAGTGAGGCCCAGCTTGGTTAAGTGATGTGCCTATGATTATTCAGTAAATGACGGAGCTGGGATATGTGCCCATGGCTGTCTGACTCTGGGGTTTATATTTCCTTCTATGAGTTTCACATTTATACCTGTTAAATTTTCTCTCCTTTGAGCAGAGCTATTGCTTTGGACTATTGTGTTTGATCCAATATCCTGATGATACTTTCTGCCTTTCTTGGCACAAAAAATGATCTAAGTCAGCTATAGATTCTGAGTATATCAATGTTGAGCACGGTAAACACCATTGACTACCTAAGTGGGCTTGTGGCAGAAAGTAAACCGAATGACAGCCCTAACAAAAACAAGCACCAGAACCAAAGAGCAGATCCAGCCGCCTTCTAAGAAACGAACTGCTGCTAACCGGGAGAATGCCTTGCAGTGTCACATACAGTTCAGTAGGACTCAGCTGGACCTCAGTGTGGTCCTACCTGGAGGTCATCAACAGTGTCTCTGAACGTGATTGTCCTGGGTTGGGGCTGACTCCCCTGTCTTAGGCCAGGTGCCAGGGGATGCCTACACATCCACAGTGTGAGACACAGAAGGGTAACTATCATGACGGCCTCCAACCTGGAATCCCAGTGTCCAGGCTCCCTTTCCTAGCCCTCTGTGCCCTTGGTACTTTCTAACACAGGGCCCTGCTGTAAATCTTTCCCTGGCTGCCCACCCTTCAGGGTAAAATTCCACCCTCACTTTATGCTTATCTGAGGCCCCTGAGGAGGTGGCTATGCATGTCTTCAAACATCCCTAGGAAACTACTCTACCCTGTAGCTTAGTATTTTCCAAGGTAGGTTCCAAAAAGGTCTACTCTTAAAAGATGATCTAGCCAAGCCAATATTGCTCAGTTGGTTGAGCATCGACCTATAAACCAGGAGGTCACAGTTCGATTCCCAGTAGGGGGCATGTAGGAGGCAGCCAATCAATGATTCTTTCTCATTGATGTGTCTGTCTCTCTTCCTCTCTGAAATCAATAAAAAATATATTAAAAACAAACAAACAAAAAGTGATATTACTGTTCTGAGAAGTCAGTATATCTAGAAAATACTGCAAAGGATTTTATGATTTTGAAGAATCACAACAAACAGGCTAAAAAGTCCTGTTATGAAAAAAAAATCTACTAGGAAACTTGAAGCCTGAATTTCTTATTTGGTGACAGAGCCCCTTATCTGAATGACACTCATTAAAGTCCCCAGGGAAAGATTTTTTTGATTAGTTAGTGATGTCACTAACTTTCCACTGTGTCTTTTATGCCATTAGGGGACAGCATTATGCTGTAGCCTCTGACAAATACCTTATTCTTTCACCACCTACAAAGCTCTTGTTCATACTTCAAAGCCTGGCTCAACTTACAACTCCTCTAAAAAATATCCCTGTAAACTCCAGCCTTGATGTTGTTCTTGCCTTGATAATAGCACTGATCTTAGAACTTGTCACAAGTCTGTCCCTCCCCAAGGACAGAAACCAGGCCTGATTCTTCTCTAGAAACACCATTGTCTGGCACAGGCCCTGAGCAGTGGTCTGCACTCTTTTTGTGATGGGACACAAGTCCACCAATGAATAAGAAAGTGAATGAATCCATATTCACAATGGGGATGTGGTTTGGCCTGGCCATCTCCTTAGCAAGACAACATGATCTCAAAGCAATGGCCGCCACTGTCAAAGACAGTCAACAGGTCACTTCAGGAAGATTTCAAATAGAAGCCATCTTGCTTCATCACTGGTGTTGCTAGGAAACAGCTAGTTTGCTATAAGCCTGGTTGATTAGCATGGCGATGAACACACACACTAAGAAATGGCTGTGTCTTCTCATTCCGTCCAAACCAGCCATCAGCACATTTGCATCAATTTTTTATTCAGCTTAGGTGGAAAGGCAAAGTTTAGAAGATTGAAGACCCACAAATGCTTCTCAAAGGACCCAGAGCAGAGCCTCTGAAACATGTCAGTGACTCTACAAGCACCGAGGCTACATAGGGTCATACTTAATTCCACTGTTGTCTTTCACTTCGGGCCTGTGCATCTTGGCCTGAGGATAGCCTAGAGGTGACACAGTCTGGGAAAGATGGTGCTCAAGAGAAGAAGCTCTAGATGCCTGCAACCCCCTCCCCTGACTGTCAATGATAAAAACCCAGGCATAGGAGTGACTCATTCTACCTGGAAGAGTGGGAGGAGCTTTCTAAACCTTTCAAAGAGTAAGCAGGAATCACTAGACTATTATGAGATCAGGTCTTACAGACAGCAGACTGTGGGCTCCCTTTCCAGTGTTTTAGGAGCCACTTCCTCCAAGAAGCCCTCTTTGCTGACTCCCTGTGTAAACTCCCAGAGCAGTGTGTTAGGCTCCATCATGGGGATTATCACCAGTTTATAGATGGGGAACCTGCATCTCCGAGTGGTCACACTGAAAGTAAATAACAGGCGAGAACCTGGAAGCAAGTCTGAGTAATATATGTTTTATGATATTAGCTAAATCTCAATGAAATAGGAAACAAACCCATGAAACTTGTAATTTTTGGAGATTTTCCCCTCCAATATGGAATTGTTTTGAGAGGTGGGAGGGAAGCATGGTTTGGTCCACAAAGCCCCACAATGTAGTCATGGAATCTGGTTCCAGACTCTGCTCTGCCACTAACTAGCTATGTTGTTTTGACCAAATCTCTGCCCTCCTCTGGGCCTCTAGCTTCTGACCTGTTAAATAGGGATAATGAGAGCCATCCCGTACTTTTACTTCCCTGGGGATTGGATGACATATGGGAAGAGAACTTAAAAAAGCATAATGCAATATGCAATACTCAGCACACACTACGAAGTCAGGAAGAATTGGCTGTTTGAAAGCTTGTTAGCTATTATTGCAATGCACTGAAGACCCTAGAGAGCCAGGATTGGGTTCCCACTTGGTTTCTACCACTTTGAGCAAATTACTTAATCTCTCTAAGCCTCATTATTGCCATCTGTAAAATGGGGATTATAATGGCCCTTGATAATATTGCTATAAAGATGCAGTAGGTTAAGGTATGTGAAGATCCAGGTCCAATAGGCATGCAATATGTTTGCATTTTTCTGCACCCTTCTGCCCTTTCTCTCAAACCATTGGACAGCAGAAGCAGCCTACCAGCTGCCTGTCACTCCTGCTGGCCAGCCGCCCAGGAGGCCCCCAGCTGCTGGAATTGGCCAGTACGCATGGTGGCACTTACTCAATCATGCCCAGCAGGATGAGACAAACTGTAATTTCCAAAGCTGAGGCCTAGCCCCACTCAGGGACACAGCATGGAGCCACTTTGAAAAATCCACATTTAAGGCATAGTCTCTCTGGGCCCCAGGGAAACACAATAGCTAAGGGAACAAGGAGGTTACCCAGCTAATCGTTCCCCGATTAAAGCAACTGGCCTAAAGCCAGCCAGAGCTTTAGTTCTTTCAATAGTCTACAGCGATTCTCACACCTCACATCTGCATAGCACCTTACGAATTACCGAAGGCCTCTCTGCAAACAGTATCCGTTCAATAAGTCCTTGCAGTGCACAGAGAATCAACATGCATTTTCTTTAAAAAAATCTCATTTGATTGGCCAGGGCAGCCTGAGGGGACCGGATGTGTACCAGATGTATTATGGTGACTGTACACCACTACCACCATACACAGCCAGCTGCGGTGTGTACCATGTGACCTGCCATGTGTTATGTCCTGTGATCATGTCCTGTTATCATCACAGCCAAAGGGACAGGGTGGGCACCTGTCCCAGGGAGAGTCCAACCCTTCGCTGTTCAGTCACCTAGAGTTTGCCTTCCTTTGAGAACTGGGAACTGGATTTGGGGAACAGAGATTATGTAGTAAGCAGAAAAAAGAAAAATCAAAAGAAGTTACTAAGAATTGTCAGGTTATGGATAAGGGCGGGATGGCCAATATGGGCCTTGGCAAGTCAACGTTTTGTGGGACTACAAAAAAGGCAAAGGAAATGGGTGAACAGAGAGGAAAACAGAGCACAGATGCAGGGAGAAATAGGGCCACTAAGAGACCACACGGACTCCTTAGCATCTGCCAGCTTCCCATTTTGGGGGCCTTGCTGCATAGAGATTCTTGCTTTTGAATTCCCCAAAAGGTCCCTGCCACCCTTTTCCTGAGTTAGCTCGAGTGGGTTTCTCTTTCTTAGAATTAATGACCCTGAGCAGGACAGTACAAAGTAGACACTGTTATCCTCATTCTGAAGACCATGAACCTGGGACACAGAGAGGTCCTGACACTTGTTGGCTTCTCAAGGCTAGATCAGCATCTATCCCAAGTCAAGGCCAGCCAGGTTCTCAGAACTCAAGTTCTATCCTCTCTCTGTTGGTCGAGTGCTTTTCAGACTGTAAGAAGCCATGTGACAATGCACTGAGCCTCAGAGGAAAGAAGATACTAGACAGACAGATATTGTGACGATCTGTTTATCGTCTGTCCCTTCCACTAGAATGTTAAGTGCTGAGAGGGTGAGATGGAGTCATCTTATTTATTGCTGTCTCCCCTCAGCCCAGAAGAGGGCTTGATGCAGAAGAGATGCTTTAAATTGTCAAAGGAATGGCTCAACCAATTAATCAGTCCCAGGACTTTCCGGCCACAATGAGAAGTAGGGGGTTTGCATATCCTCATCCAAAGACAGCAATGAGTGCTGTTCATTTTGGATTCCAGATTCTGCTGGAGAAATTTTTTACTTCCTTCTCCCTTGGGAATTGTTTGTGAAAAGCAGCTGCTCGCCAGTTTGGGTTCAACTGCAGGGCAGGTCTTGAAGTAAGGGATAGCGAACGGCCTTTGGACCCTTGGGATAGACTGGGCCCTGATAGCTATCCAGGCAGCAGAGGCAAGAATTCCCACCATAGCATCTCCAACGAGTGACCTATGCCCCTGCCCAAGTTGCCATGGCCGGGAGCGAAGGATCAAGGTCATCCCTAACACCATAAGGCCACTCTGGCCAGTGAGATGTCCACTTTAAAGTAACTGTAACTTCTTTCCCCTTGGCCCTGGCGCCAGGCCTCAGGGTCTCATACAAGCACTCTAAGCTATCCTAAGTCCAGTATGGAATGAGAGTTGTTCTGGAATGGGTCTAGGGAAGCATGAATTCCAAAGCTGCTGGGTGACCTGGAACCAGTCGCTTGCTGTCCCTGAACCAAAAGTTCTGAAGTCTCTGGTCAGACCTGGGCTCTCCTCTCAGCTGAACCTGGGGCAAGTAGCTTTAGCAGAACTACAATTTCCTCAAATCTGAGAGAAGAAGAATGCCATGCAGCAGAGAGTAACCTGCTCAGAGCATTCCAATAAGCTGTTGCTTTAAGGCTAGCCCAGAAGTCAGGATGACTCTGCTGAGAGACTCCGTTTGCTCTGTGGCCCCAGGCTCTGGGCTGAACATTGAGGGGGGAGATAAAGGCGCCTGCCTTGTAACCCTTTTCCAACCTCAGACACAACACAGTTGCAAAGCTCAGCTTGTGGTGCTGAGAGGATCTACAGCAGCCTGGTTGTCCCCAGACTCCAACTCTAGGGTCAGGAGGAAGGCAGAGGGCCAAGCAGGAGGGAGTTGAATGGGGCCATCCCATTCCACCACCCAGCCCAGTGGAGAAAAGCCTCAATGGGCACGTGATGATCCAAGTGCCACTCACCAGCTGGGTAACCCGGGACATATCAACTTGCCTTCTCTGAACTTCAGTTTCCTTCTCTACAGACCAGGCTAGGACACTTGCTGGGACATTCCCCATCACCATAAAGGTCAACATGGCAACAGCCAGAAGAGTCTTGGTCAACTGAAACGTCTTCTCCCTTTAGAAGTATCTTGTCACAGTGTGGAAGCAGCTCTGCAGACTCCTCACCTGGTGCCAAGTTCAAGGGCTCCTGCGTACAGTTCCCCTTTGCATATGCCTCTCTCCCTGGGGTCTACTGTACAACTAACTATGGGATCCTTCTCACCACCCTGAGGAATGGACATTATTATTCCCATTTTACAGATGAAGAAGCTGAGATCTAGGGAGACTGAGCAAACTGCTGGGTCACATGGTTGCTGAGTGACGATATAACCCCTGGAACAGAGTGGTGGGGGTTGGGGAGAGAAGTGAAAGCGTAGGAGAAAAACAAAAAAAATTAAGGAAAGCCAACATTTAAAAAGGGAGCAGAAGAAGGAAGGAGAGAGGGAGGAAGAGGATGGGGAAGAAAAAGCAAAGAAGAATAAATCGCCCTCCATACTCGAGGCCTGAGTGACATAAAGGGGAAGCTGGCAAGCTGCTCCCATGGTTGAGTGTGGCATTTGAGGCGACCCCCATGCCTAACTCTTACCACCCGCGCCCCCCCCCCCCGCCCCCCGGGCCTGAGGAAGTGACAGGTCAGCAGAGCCGCTGAGCTGAGCTACAAAAGCCTCTGCCAGGGTGGTGAAAAAACGTTTAGGGAGATTTCCTCTGGCTTTAGAAATTGCTGAAATACAGAGGCCGCAATGGAAGATGAAGTGTCCTACAAAGCCAGGTCGGAATGGAATCAATTTCCCTGGGCCGGCTTTTATGTCCTATTAGAAGAAATTGAAAAATTATTTCTGTGGAAATGTCGCCTTGCCGGGCCACCTCTCCAGAAGCCATGGAGAAGGAAACTGGCTTGCAATGAAGGGCACTGGGTCTTGTCCTCCATCCCGGGTGCTGGGCCTCAGCTCTATGGCTGGGGAGTGGGGGACGTGGGGCCAGGAGGCGCTATTCTGTTAGGGTTTGAGGGGCTGAAGGGGATGCCAATGAAAGGGAGACAAATGCGGCAGCCCCTGGGACCATCAGTTCCTGATGGCCAGACACAAACGGCCCCCCGGCTGGAACATGATACCCTTGAGGCCGGCTAGACTGGGCCAGAGTGGAATGTCAGGGCTCCCTGGACAGGACGTCCCAGTGCAGAGAGGACGCCAGCAGCTGCTGCCTTACCACATATGTTTGCTTCTAGGATCACAGCATGAAAGGCCTGCCCACCCATTGTTCCTTTCCTCCCACCCTGCCTCCATGGCCATGAACTTCTCACCTCTTCCTAATCGTGGCGGGCTTTCCTTCCACGCCTGGTGCCTTTGCTGCCCTACGTTCCTTTGTCTGGATGTCCTCTCCTGCATGTCAGTCTGCAAACTCCCACTCATTCTTCAAGAACCAGCCAAAATGCACCTCCTGCCCTCCCTACCCTGGGCAGGGTTGTCTCTGAATAATGCCCCACCCTTACAAAAAACACTGTCCATGGGTAATCTCCAGAACCTGTGAATATGTTATCATACCTGGCAAAAGAGACTTACAAATGGGAGGAGGATCTTGAGTTTACCCTGGGTTATGCAGGCCGGCGCTATGTAAGGGTCCTTATCAGAGCGAGGTAGGAAGATCAGTCAGTAGTAGGAGATGTGAAGTAAGAGGCCGGAGGGACACAAGGAAGAGACCAAGGAATGCAGCAGCCCCTGGAAGATGGCAAAGGCAAGGAGACGGATTCCCTTTTTAGGGGTTGGGGGATGAGGGGACTGGCCCTGCCAATCCCTTGACCTTAGCCCCCGTGAGACCCATTTGGGGTTCCTGGCCTCCAGAACTGTCAGGGAGTACATTTGTGCTGTTTTACGCCAGCAACTGGAAACGAATACACCTGGGCAGGGTTCAGTCTCCTCCCCAGAGGTCCCCCAGACCTCCACACTCTGCTCAGATAACACATATGGAGTGCTTTCCATGCGCCGAGCCTATTGTAAGAGCCACACATATTAGCTCACTTAATCTACCACCCCCTGCTGGAAGGCACTGCCACCAACATTTCAGAGATGTGGGAACTAAAGCATAGAGAGACTGAGCAATGTGCCGGAAGAATCTTAGAGGGAGTATGCAACAACACCCCAAAAGTGTGAGGAGCTCCCATCCCTGGCTGCACAGAAGAATTACCTGGGGAGTTTTCAAAATCCCAGTGCTCACCACGCTCCAGTCAATTAGGTCAAACTCTACAGAGATGGGACCCATGTATTTGTCAAAGCCCCCAAAGGCAAGGGCAAGGCTCAGAAGCTCTGCTCCCGACCTCGGGGCCAGGACCCAGATGCAACCTGCAGTCACTTGGGTCCCCATGTGGCTACCCACCTTCCCTCACCAGTGCCGTTCAGAAGCTGCCCTTCCCCCTCCTGAGCCCTCCAGCCCTGAACCTGATACATCACTTCCTGTCCTTGGCCTGAATTAGGCCTGTGAGGGGGTGGGGGGTGTCTGCAGTTGTTTGAGGATAAGGTTCCAACAGCTCCTTCCTTCCTGCGCAGGCTACACAAAGTCTCAATGGGGTGGCCCTGTCCTGGGACACTCCAGCACTTGTCAGGGGGCTGGGGAGGGGTGGGCTCCCAAGGCCTCAGCATCCAGCTCACCTTCCACTTCACTGAGGCCTCTCTGTGCCTGGCCCCCAGCATGAGTGGCCTGGGAACAAGGGGTTAGGAATGGGGAACTTTTCCTACTGGCCCTAGAGAAAGAAATGGTATTTATTTATCACTTGGTTTGTGCTAAGCATGCAAGTTAATTAATCCTTATTACGCTTTATGTAGCAGATGTTTAAAATCATCCTTCTCTACAAATGAGAACGCAGGGGCTCAGGGAGCTGAAGTGACAGCCTAAGGTTTAACAAATGGGAAATTTTAGAGCCGGGCCCCATTCCCAGGTCTACTGACTCCAGATCCCACCTGTACAATGGGGACAGCATCATCTCCTTCTTCGTAGAATTATTTTGAGCATTAAAAAAGTAGCATATCTTAATACCTTAATCAATAAAGAAATCAGAAAAAAATAGAATGTCAATTTGCATATAACATAACAAATAGAGTGTTCACCATTCAGCAGATGCTTGATAAAAATGGTCCCAATTTGCTTTTTAAAAAATGACTCCAAGTTAATGTGTAGGTGGTGTGAAGAGACAGTATAGCCAAGTTTGAAAGGAAAAAAAATGGATTGAGACCAGGGTATTCTTTCCTCCCCAACTCCACTTTGATTCTTTCTTCCCTGAGCTCTTTGACAAAACCAATGGGCTTGTTACCAACTCTAATTAGCTTTTGTCCTGGCATCCAATCAATAACAAGATGTCTCAGGCTGGCCATCTGGGGTGCTTGGGGGAAAGCGGAAGGCAGGGCTGCTTCCTAGTCAGACGCCTGGGTCTGTGATGGCCTGCCTCCCTTCAGATGGCACAGAGAACACATGTGAGGCCTTGGGCACCCCAGACATTGCACCTCAGACATTGCCCGGCTGTATTCAGAGATGATGCTATTACTGTCTCTCATTTCTGATGTTCAGTGTGTTTTTTTTGTTTTGTTTTTTTCTTTTTGTCCCCCCCCCCCCCCCTATTTTCAGCTTGTTCCCATCAGTAGGGCATCCCGGATCCCATTGTAAAAAATGTGTCACAAATGTCCTCTAGTATAAGTGCCTGGCATGGGGTAAATATTTGTTGAATGAACATGTTAATACTACTTATAGCCCAGCTGGTGTGGCTCCATTGTTGAGTGTTGACATGTAAACCAGGAGTTGACAGTTCCATTTCCAGTAAGGGTTGTGCAGAAGGCAGCTAACCAATGATTTTTTTCTCATCATTGATGTTTCTCTCTCTCTCTAATTATATTTCATAATATAAACAATTATGAAAAAATACTATGAACAACTCTATTCCAACAAAATGGGCAATCTACATGAAATGGGACATATCCCTAGAAAAATACAAGCTCCCAAAACTCAACCAAGAAGAATAAAAAAAGATGAATAGGCTGATAACTACTGAAGAAATTGAAACAGCGATCAAAAATCTTCCAGCAAACAAAAAACCTGGTCTGGATGGCTTTACAGGAGAGTTTTACCAAGCATTCAAAGAAGAATTAAACCTATTCTCCTCAGACTATTCCAAAAAAATTCAAGAGGAAGGCATACTTCCAAGCTCTTTCTATGAAGCAAGCATTACCCTAATCCCAAAACTAGATAAAGAAACCACCAAAAAAAGAGAACTACACGCCAATATTTTTGATGAACATAAATGCTAAAATCCTCAACAAAATTCTAGCAAATCGGATTCAGCAATATATTAGAAAGGTCATACATATGACCACGTAGGATTTATCCTAGGAATGTAAGGATGGTACAATATCCACAAATCACTAAATGTGATACATCACATAAACAAACTGAGAGACAAAAACCACAAAATCATATCGATTAATGCAGAAAAAGATTTTGACAACATTCAACACCCTTTCTTGATAAAAATGCTCAGCAAAGTGGGAATAGAGGAATCATACCTCAACATAATAAAAGCCCTATATGACAAACCTACAGCCAATGTCATAGTCAATGGGCAAAAACTAAACTCATTTCCCCTAAGAACAGGAACAAGATAAGGATGCCCACTTTCAACATTCCTATTCAATATAGTACTGGAAGTGCTAGCCATAGCGATCAGACAAGAAGAAGAAATAAAAGGCATCCACATTGGAAAAGAAGTAAAATTGTTCTTATTCACAGATGACATGACATAGAAAATCCCAAAAACTCCATAAAAAAACTACTAATAAATGAATTTGGTAATGTGGTAGGATACAAAATAATGCCCAGAAATCTATGACCTTTTTACACCAATAATGAACTCACAGAAAGAGAAATGGGGGAAAAAATCCCATTTACCATTTCACCAAAAAAAATTAAGATACCTAGGAATAAACTTAATGAGGACATAAAAGACCTGTACTCTGAGAACTACAGGACATTGAAAAGAGATAGAGGAAGACATAAACAAATGGAGGTGTACCATGTTCATGGATTGGTAGAATCCACATCATTAAAATGTCCATAGTACCTAAACCAATCTGTAGATTCAGTGTAATACCTATTAAAATACAAATGCATATTTCAAAGATCTAGAACAGACTCTACAAAAATTCATCTAGAATTAAAAAAATACCCCGAATAGCCACAGCTATCCTAGAAAGAAGAACAAAGTTAGAAAGATCATAATACCAGATATCAAACTATATTACCAAGCCATGGTTCTCAAAACTGCCTGGTAATGGCACAAGAACAGAAATATAAACCAATGGAACAGAATAGAGGATCCAGAAATGGACCCAAGCCATTATATTCAATTAATATTTGACAAAGAAGGCAAGAGCATACAATGGGGTCAAAACAGCCTCTTTAATAAATGGTGCTGAGAAATTTGGTCAGATAGATGCAAATAAAGAACCAACTTACACCATACACAAAAACAAACTCAAAATGGCTAAAGGACTTGAACATAAGACAGGAAACCATAAAAATTCTACAAGACTCTATAGGCAGAAATATTGCAGACATATGTAATAGCAATATCTTTACAGACACAGATCCTAGGGCAAGAGAAACTAAGGAGAAAATAAACAAATGGGACTACATCAAAATAAAAAGCTTCTGCACAGCAAGAGAAATCATCAACAAAACAACAAAAAAAACCCACTGTATGGGAGAACATATTTGTCAATATTATCTCCGATTAGGGTTTAATCTCCAAAATTTACAGGGAACTCATACAACTTAACAAAAGGAAGATAAACTGCCAAAACAGGTTTGGCTCAATGGATAGAGTGTCGGCCTGTGGACCGAAAGGTCCCAGGTTCGATTCTGGTCAAGGGCATGTACCTTAGTTGCGGGCACATCCCCAGTAGGGGGTGTGCAAGAGTCAGCTGATTGATGATTCTCTCTCATTGATGTTTCTAACTCTCCATCCCTCTCTCTTCCTCTCTGTAAAAAATCAATAAAAATAAAAAAAAGCAACTCCTTAAAAACATATAATTATAAATAAATTAAAAAAAGGAAGATAAACAACTCAAGTAAAAAATGGGCAAAGGACCTAAATAGACACTTTTCAAAAGAGGACATTTAGAAAGCCAAGAGAAACATGAAAACATGCTCAAAGTCACTAATTATCCAACAGAAGCAAATCAAAATAACAAGAGGTACCGCCTCACACCTGTCAGAATTGCTATCATTAACAAATCAACAAATGATAAGTACTGGAAAGGATTTGGAGAAAAAGGAACCCTTATTCACTGCTGCTGGGAATGCAGACTGGTGCAGCCATTATGGAAAACAGTATGGTGTTTCCTCAAAAATTTAAAAATGGAACTGCCATTTGACTTAGTATTACCACGTCTAAGAATATATCCCAAGAAAACAAACACCAATCAGAAAAGATATATGCACCCCTATGTTCATAGCAGCTCAATTTACAATAGCTAAGATTTGGGAACAGCCTAAATGCCCATCAGCAGATGAGTGGATTAAAAAACTATGATACATCTACACAATGGAATACTATGCTGTTATAAAAAAGAAGGCATTCTTACCATTTGCAGCAGCATGGGTGGAACTGGAGAGCATTTTGCTAAGTTAAATAAGCCAGGCAGTGAAAGAAACATACCACATGATCTCACTCATTTTTGGATAATAAATAACATTATAACCTGATCAAGAAAAAGATAGATTCAGAGGCAGAGAAGCATCAAACAGACTGTCAAATTACAACGGGAAGTCTGGGGAGTGTTGGGGCGGGGGGGTGGGGGGGGAGGGGAGGTGTTAAAAGATCAACTGAATGACTTGTATGCATGCATATAAGCATAACCAATGGACACAAGACACTGGGGGGTGGGATAGCACCAGGAAACAGATTCATCTCTCAATAGCTCCAACTTGTGACAAAGCAATTGCAGTCAGTTTGTAGAGGGTGCCAACCTGTGCGGGTGGCTGACATGTCAGTTCAAATGGGAAGGTTGGACAGAGAGTGGGTGAAGGCATGTTATGTGCCAGGGGATAGGGGAGACTGGGAGAAGGTCAATGGGAGAAAAAAAGGAGACATGTGTACTACTATTTGTAATACTTAAAAAAATAAAAAAAGCAAAAATCTCATAATTTAAAAAACAATATAATTTAAAAAACCTCACTCATAATGCCTAAGACCCCACAATTTACAGACTTAGTACCCATGAGTTTTTCAGTCATTACTCACATGGGAACTGTTCAGAGCATGAGGCTTCTGTGAACCTGAATCCCAGGAAGATACATCCCTTCCCCAAGGGCTGGGAAAGGTCAGGGGAGGAAGTTAGGGGACAAGGTCTGACCTAGGCTTGCACTTGGCACCCAGGCCGAGGGGGAGGGGCTGAGAATATATACAGGAAATGAAAAATGGGGACTTTGAGAAGGTCTCATACCCCTGCTGCCACAGCTGAGTGCTGGAACTAGTGAGCTCTCAGGAACACATCAGGGAGGAGGGCTGTCTGTAGACACCCATGGAGGGACCTGCAAGGGCCTGGCCACATTGACCGGCACTGAAGTCTTTGAAAAGGAACCTTCTCTCTGATTAACGTTCTAGTGTGCAGACCACTTTGAGAGTCTCAGCATCCTTCCCCACCTCCTCCCATTCCACCATTCCCCTTGACCCCTCCACAAGGTCAATATTTCATTTTTCTCAGAAAAACCATCAGGCCATGCCAGGAAGCAGGACAGACAGGCCATCTTCCCAATTCTTCCTAAATGGTCTACCTAAGTTACCAAGACAAATATTTTGGGAAACTGCACTTGGCTGGACCTGTTGGGTAATTCATTTTATTTACCATCTAAACACTCTTGAGAGCTGAGATAGAATCATTCAAGTTGCTGCTGCTTAGTTGGATGCAGTTCACAGTAGACATCACTGCCATCTGAGGCTTCCATAACTTCCAAAGGGTAATGGGTTCTTTCCAGCCCATCTTTCTTCCCTGCTCATATTTGCTGGAGGATTCCAAATGGATTCTATTTACTGTAATTACTGTTCTAACTGCAGCTCGCTAGCAATGCATCAGGTTAATGTTACCAAGATACCCAGCTGATGCTGGTAATGTGTATTCATTGTTCGAGCTCTTCCCCAACCCCCTTTGTTGTCTCAATTTTATTTTCTGAGCCCAAAGGGCAGAGGGAGCAAAACCAACAACCCAGGTTTTTTGTTTTGTTTTTGCTCAGCTTCATTCTTCTCTAATGTCTTGGGCTTTTTTCTCAATGGATACTCATTGTTCCTCCATTTGCTACTCCTGTATTCACATGGTATTGTTACAGATGTTATATTTTGTTTAAATGCTAATTTACATGCTTACCCTCTCTCAAAATGTTTTTATGTTATTGGTATCATTAAATTTCATGTTATTGTTATTTGATTGTTAATGATAAGAATTAACAGCAACAAAGGTCCTGACAATTTATAAGATATTTCTCCTATGTAGCTTTCTCATAATGAGAAATAATGGCCCAGTGTTTCAAGAGCCTTCACTTCCCCATGATTGGGGAGTTTATGTTCATAATTTGGATGTATGGGGGAAAAGCACACACTTCAGAGTGGAGAAAATAGGCTTCCGGTTCTGTGCTTCTCAGTTACTAACAACATGAGTTGAGGTGCATTTATCTATCAGAGCAGTTCCTCCTCTGTAAATGGAAAAACTAATATAAAGCAAATCACATGTTGTTGGGAAGTCACTTAAGAATGACCTGTTATTATACCTTATCAATAATTCCAACCATACCTCCAGATCCTGGACCACAGCACACACAGGTGTGAATGAATTTTAGTGTGGTCTATTCAGGACTTCCAAATGGACACATGGAGCTAGAAGATGAAATCCTACTATTCAAAGTATCAGTCATAAACCAGCAACATCTTCATCATCATCTGGGAACTCACTGAAATGCAAACTCTTAGGTCCTTTCCCCAAGGGGGGTAAATTAATTATAACAATTCCATAGACTTAATAGAAAAAGAGATTGCCCTCCAAAGTGTCCTGACTACTTGGTTTCAACCAGAAGGACATATGAGGAGCCAAGAGGAGACATTCCTCAATAAAACCTCAAAGTCCTTTCTGGCTCATTCCATTATGCAAGCATCTGCAATCCTGCAGAGAGCACCTTGTCCTCCTCCCATAGTGATGATCATCGCATGATGAAAACAATGCCACTTGTTGACTCAGGGAATAGGCCTCTGAGCCACACCACTTTGATGCAAGTAAGGCATCACCCTCAAATGCTGGGTGAGTCTCTTCTCCTTTAGACCTCACTTGTAAGGGGATAGCACCACCTCCCCCCAGGGCTGTCTGAGAGTTAATGAAGACAGAGGACAAGTGCTGAGTGTGATGCCTGACACACTGTGGGCAGTCCATCCCAGCTGTGGCAGCAGCAGCCCTAAGAATAGTAACAATGCCTGTGTATGGAGTGAGAGGTGGGGCTGGAGCTGCTCCTACCTTTGCAAAAGGAGCTACCAATCCCGGTTCCCAAGCCAAATTCTTAGAGGCAGTCACCTCCTGTCAATACGGAGGAGACAAAGGAGAACTGCAGTTGGGATAAACTATTCAAATTCTGCCCTGGCTGGTTGCTCAGTAGTTAGAGCACCAGCCTGGGAACTCAAGGGTTGAGGGTTCAACTCTCCATCAGAGGCACCTGCCTTGGTTGCAGGTTGCCTACCTCTGGTGGGGGAGGGGATGGGAGGCAACCAGTCAATGTCTTTCTCTCATGTCAATGTTTCTCACTTTCTCTACTCTCCCTCCTTTCCACTCTCTAGAAATCAATGGGGGAAAAAATATCCTTGGGTGAGGATTAAAATACATATATTCAAATTCTCTTCCTGTCTCCTAGTAACTTTCTTGGGAAAGCCACTTACCCACTGACAATATCACTTTCCTTATCTATAAAATGGACATAATACCTTTTCCTATAAGTGCCTTGGGGCTGGAGTGAAGAGCTCATGAAATAAAGCATCTGAAAGTGATTTGCAGCCACAGGGCTACACAATGCCAGTTGAACAAATGTTAAAGATTCCTGTGATCCATGCTTCCTCCTAGGCCCCAAGCCCTGATCTCATGATTGTTCTCATCTGTTTTCTCTCATTCTGCTCTCTTTCTCCTTTTCCCACCAAACCACCTGCTTTGGCAGAGGTCTCCATAACCGCACAGATCCCCTGCAAACTCCACCCTGGGTTTTACTCTCTTCCATTTCACACCAATTTGTCCATTACTGAGGATGAACCTTTCTTAGAAACTGCTCTTTCTCTTCCAAAATATGAAGTGGCATTATCATGGGATGGTGGGGGGATGCTTTTACCTCTAGAAAACCCAGCAGTCCCTACTCCAGCCTGCTATGCAAATGAAGCTTCCAGGCAGTTCCTCTATTCCTCTCTCCCACTCTATCCCACCCCAGCCCACCACAATGGTGCCTTTCCACTGGTCCTACAGAGAGATCCTAGAGCCACCTTGTATGAAATCCCCATGGCTTACTCTCCATCTTCTAAACAACCATTTAAAGAACCCTAAGAGGCCAAGAACTGATGGCAAGGACATAAGCTAGACTTTCGCTCATCATTTCATTATGATAAACTCAAAGATGATGAAAGAGACTCAAGTGATTGACAGACTTCAAGTTCTTGTCCCCACTAAACGAGGTGCAGGGGGTTGGGAGCTGCCCGTCCCCCTATAAGAAGGACCTCATTTTCATCACATTTCAGGAGGAGCCTTGCAGACAGCCATACTCTCCAGCTATCTGTGCGACTTTGGCAAGTTGCTTCTCTGTTCCTCAGCTCCTGGGGCCCTGTATTTCTCTCAGCTCTATTTCCCTGTCTATAAAAAGAGGAATTTATCTCACGGTTGGTGTGAGAATTAATGAGATAAAATATGTGAGAAGCTGCTGGAAGAATGTAGCATTTATCAAATGTTTAAGTATTACTATTCTCTCCACTTCCCTTGAGGAGACTTCAAGAGGCCTGTCTTCCCAGGATATCTGAACAAAACCATTGTTTGAGCTTTTTGTACTCAACCATAGTCATCAGTCTTTAACAGAGTCATTGATTTATGTACTAAATCAATTTATGGTATTTCTTGACTATCTCTCATGCTTTGGTATGAGGCTACATGCTAAGGATATAGTGATGAGTAATATTACCATAATCTCCAATCTCATGGAGCTCTAACAGCAAGCACTCATTGTCTCCCGAAGGATCCTTCCAACCCTGCAAAGTCCTTAATTGGCATCTGGTATCAAAGCAGAGGCATCATGCAAGGTGCCTTAGAATCAGAATGAGGGGCCAGCAAATGACTGCAGTTAAATTCCGGTCCTATCACTTGTTAGGTATGTGAACATTATGAACTCAATGTGTATAGTCCCCAACACCAAATTCACATGTTGAAGCCCTAAACTCAATGTAGTGATATTTGAAGAGATAATTAGGCTTAGATTGGGTCCTGAGGGTGAGGCCTTCTAAAGGGATTAAATCTACACTAATAAAAGAGAAATATGCAAATTGACCATACCTCCGAGATACCCACCAGCCAATCAGGAGTGGGCATGCAAATTAACCCAACAAAATTGGTGGGTTAATTTGCATACACAGGTGTGGAGTGGCCAGGCAGGGCAGGATGCCTTCTATGAAGGGGAGGTTGGGGGCAGAGGGAGCTATAGGAGTGATGCTCCAGCCAGAGTGAAGTAGACTGAAGGCTCTGGCCAGAACAAACACTGAAAGCTCTGGGCAAAGTGAAGACTCTGGCTGGAGTGAAGAGAGAAGGTGGTGGCATCAGCAAAGGCCTGGGTCCCAGGTGCCAGAGGGAAACAAAACCAGTGCTGGCAGGCAGGGGAAGGAAGGCCTCTTACATGAATCTTTGTGTAAAGGGCCTCTAGTGTCTTACAACAAGAGAGAGAGAGCAATATTATTTATCTTTATCCACATGCACAGAAGAAATGCCATGTGAGGACACAGTGATGAGGTGGCCATCTACAAGACAGGAAGAGAGCCCTAACCAGAAACCAAACTTGATCTTGGACTTCCTAGCCTCCAGTACTTCGAGAAATAGATTTCTATTGTTTAGGCCATGTATATGGTATTTTGTTATGGCAGCCCTCGTGGCTTATCTTCTATATGCCTCAGTTTCCTCATCTGGAAAATGGACACAAAATCCTATCACACAGAGTTCAAGTGAAAATACATTAAAACAATAATTTGAAATGCTTAGTCTATGGACTTGCTCAATAAATGGTAGGTATTTTCCTCAATGTGCCCATTTGGAAATGTAAATCATAGAATGTTAGCACTGGAAGAATCTTGCCTACCTCCATTGTATGGAGGAGATGAGGCTCAGAGGGGAATTAACTGCATCTAACTGGGATCTCTTATTCCTGTTCCAGGTTTATTCTCCTCCACTGCCCAGGGAAAGTTTTGTCCTCCTTCTTCATCCCCATTTTAGCACCATGCTCATCTCAGACACTTAGCGTACCCAATTGAAACTGTCACCTTTCTCACGCAGCGAGTGGCTTCTGTGTGAGGTTGCTAGGAGATGAGGATCCATCACTGAATTCTACACCTGGAAATTCTCTTAAATTAGGTTGTTGGCATTCTTCTCTTTGAAGAAAATCCAAATAGAAGAAAAAAAAATTTCTTGCCCATATTTGCCTTGAAAAATGTTATGGGAGGAGTCAGAGCTCTGCTGGAGAATAAAGCACATTTAAAATAACAGCCAAACACCTTTCATTGGCTTTGCCCTTTATGGTTTGCAAAGCATGTTTCCATAGACTACTGAGCTGAGGAACTTCATTAATTAATTAATTAATTCATTCATTCATTCATTCATAAATACAGGTGTAGCACCTTCCATGTACTGGACCCTATTCCAGACACAGTGAGTGTAGCAGTGAAAAGGGAACATCAAAACCTCTGCTTTCTGGTTTATTCTCTAGTTTGGAAAACAGCAACATATAAATAAATAAGTAACATTTCACATGCTGGCAAGTGTTATGAAAAAAATAAAGAAGGGGAGAGAGTGTTGGGGAATTGTTTTTAAGTGGCCAGGAAAGCTTCTTGAGAGGTACAGTCTGGGCAAGGATTATTGCTGTTGCTGAAGGAATGACTGGACCCTCATTTTACAGATGTGAAAGCATGGCTCAGAATCACATAGCAGTGAATGGTGGATCAAGAGCAGAATTCATAGTCTGCCCATTCCAACCCATTGCAATGCCAAGTCTCACATCTGGATCCAGGAAGCCAAACCCAAGGACAAGGTGAACTCAGTCTGCATTGAGGATTAATCTCCTGTGTCCCCTCCAATAACACTGCCTGATTGCAATGTGTGCTGGGCCTTGGTCTGAGCCCTGGAGCTAAAGAGAGGACACAGATGTGATCCGTACCCTCAGGGAGCTTCCAGGCTTGTGAGGAATGTAAGGCAAGTTCACATATAACTGGTCCTCTTGTTACAGAGCACCTGCCTACCCCGGGCACTCCAAAATGGGGCTGCCTCTGCAGCACACACTAAGGAAAAGCTCCCCAATCTCCTGATCTTCCTCTCTTTATAATCAACAAACATGTATCAGATGCTAACTCCAGGTTGAGGACTGCTAGGGAGATCCCTCAGACATCCCTACTGCTATCACTCAACTCCATGCCATCACCTCTTGCCTGGAGTATGGTAGCAGCCTCCAAACTTAAGCTTATGCTTTTGCCCCCAGCCATCACATCTCTTTTGTATGTTCTCAACTCAGCAGCCAGAGTGGCCATCCTGACACAGCTAATCTGGCATTCCTCTGCTTAGGACCCTCCAATGGTCCCCAACTTATTCTGAGTAAAAAAAAGCTAAATCCTTACATTGGCCTACAAGACTCTACATGACCTGCCCCCATTTTACATCTGGGACTTTCTTCCTATTTACCTCCTCACTGCTTCTTCTCATTAGCACACTCACCTCCCTGCTTTTCTTCTCACACACCAGGCATGGGCTTAACTCAGCCCTGGCACTTGCTCTTCTCTCTGCCTGGAATATTCTTCCCAGAGGGGTACACAAGACTTGTTCTGAACTCCTTTAAATCTTTGTTCAATTCTCACTCAGTTTTATTATTATTTATGTTTTACTGATAACAGAGAGAAAGGGAGAAAGAGAGAGAGATAGAAACATCAATGGTGGAGCGAATCATTGATTGGCTGTATCCTGCACACTCCATACTGGGGATCGAGCTTACAACCCAGACATGTACCCTGACCGGGAATTGAACTGTGACCTCTTGGTTCATAGGTTGACGCTCAACCATTGAACCACACTGGCTGGGCAAATCTAAATTTATTTTATTTTGCAGCTCTATCCCATCCCCATATCAACATTCAAGTCCCCTGCCTGTCATTTATCACCTTCTCATAGCTGGTATAATTGGCTCACTGATTTGGCTTACTGTCTGTCTTCCCTTACTAGAATGCAAGCTCCATGAGGATGGGTTTTTACTTGACTTGTTTTTATCCCAGTGGTCTGGACAGTGCCAGGCCTATAGAAAGTGCTCAAAAATATCTGTCGAATAAGCAAACATATAGACAAATCACCTTCCTCACTCCAAACCTACTTCTTTTATCTCATTTTTCCTGTTAGTGGCATGATCTCCCCCTGGCTTAGTGCAATAGTTCAGGAAGCCTTGAGTGGAGTCAAGGAGGTGACAACTGGTACCATAGGACCAAAACGAAACCTGGGAGTCACTTCTAGTTCCCCTTCTGTTCTCAAATCCAAACTAAACCTCAGTTTAGTTATGACTCTATAAAATCAAGACAATACATATTTTATAAAATGAAATAACATGTATACTGTAAAAGTCCCAGGAAAACTATGTGCCACATAGCAAATACCTAATAAAAAATAATTCATGCAGCACTGAATTCTGGAGTCTTGCTCTTGAATATCTCCCAATATATCAATTTCTCACTCTCTTTTCCAGCCTTGCTGCCCCCAAAAAGAAGTCGGAGGCTAGAGGGAGCAGTTCTTGGAGGAGCAGTGAGCACTGAGGGATACAAAAGAGAGGCATATGGTGAGGGTGACCCTGACTGCCAGCATGCATTTGGTTTCAGCTGATTGCCCAACTCACACACTATGTATCACGTGCACAAGGGGTAAGACCACAGCTCTCTGGGGCCACAGAGCAGGTGGGCGTCCACAGAACCAAGGGCACCCGCCCTCTTCCTGTCTACTCTGCCCCAGTCATGCTCAGCACTACCCAACAAACCTCCTCTCTTCAAATGGGCTCCTTACACCTCTGCCTGGGTGACATCTGTGGGAACAGAGAGAGCCACAGAGCATGACTGCCTGCAGCTAATTGATTTGTGCAAGCTGCTGACAGAAGGATGTGCACAGCCCCCACAGAAGATTAGGAGTGGGGCTGGCCAGGCAGAGAAGGCAGAGTGAGTCAGAGAGGCAGTGGGGGAGTGAGAGGTCCTGTTCTCTTGGCTGGTCTGCTGGGTTGTCCCACAGTGGCCTCCCAGTCAGGCCTCTGTGAATGTATTGGAAATAGGGGGTGGGGACAAAGAATGAAGGGAGGGAGAATTAGGCAGACAGCAGGAGAAATAGACATACAACAAATTAAGGTTTCTAAGCATTCACTATGCACCAGGCCTAAGTTCTCTCTCAAGAAGTAGGAAAGAAAGAGGAAATGTGAGGGAAAGAGGGTGGCCCAGAGAAGAAGGGGGAGATTCCAGGCACAATGACACCCCCTCTGGCCAGGCTGTCGCTGCCTGAACAAGACCAGCTCCTAAATACTGGGATAAGTCTGTCTCTGATTTAGGGGGTTAGTGAGGGAAGAAGAGCATAGAGCAATCATGGTCCTAAAAACTTAGACCTCATGGGGATGGAAAACCAAGATAAGTGGCATGAAGGCATGGAAGAAGCAATGCCCACTGAGGGAGGAGAAAACTGCAAGAACACACATCTCCCTCCCTGGACCAGATCATCTCTGACATTCCAGGACCTCTGTTTCAGTGTAGTTTAAATTTGTTTTCTTTGGGGGTTTTCCTTCCCTTCAAATCTGTCTGATAAAACATTCATTGCATAGGAAGGGCTTCCGGCTGGTAATTTGTAGACGGACAGTCTCCATTCTGAGGGGCAAGCCTGGGAAGGTTTTCTGACCTCAGCAATCTCATAGTGGACCGACATTTAATGTGGTTACTGGGGATGGGGCGGGGTGAGGGACAGGCTTTGCCTTGAACCAGATACACCAGACTCTGTGTATTGCTTAGACTTCCTAAGCCTCATTTTTCACTCCACAGACGTGCCATCCTGGAGTTGTGACGATCTCTAATGCATCATGGTTTATAAACGAGTCTGACATGCTGCCTGGTACATGAAAAACACGTATAAACCATCAGGTAAATCAGAAACACTGCAAAAGTAGCTTATAGGTTATGAACCTACTGCCAAGAAAAGTTACAAAGGAAATACTCAGGACCAACAGGCAAGAGACATGCAATTAAAATAAAAGAACAAGAAAAAAAGAGGAAGAAAAGGAGAGGACCGCATAGTGCAATGGTATACAACAGGGTCGGCCATCTCTGAATAAAGTTTTATTGGCACACAGCCATACTCCTTTGTCTCTACGTCAAGTAGGGCTGCTTTCCTCTCCAAGGCAGAGTTGAACAGTTATGGCAGAAACTGTGTGACCTGAAAACACTAAGGTATTTATCATCGTGGGTGTTTCAGAAGTCTGCCCACCTCTGAAACATAGCCTAGACTCACCCCTCTTGTTGGCAGACGTTGATCCAGCACCTGTTATTTGTTTTCTGGGTGACCTTGGTTGTTCCACTCACACACGAGGTTTATGAAAACTATTTCCCAGACTGAGAATTAAGTTAAAAAAAAAAAAAGGCAGCTCTTATGGAATATCTTCTTTGTTTTATCAACATTATTTTAGCAGATGCTGGTTCCAGGAGATAGAGACATTCAGGGTAGGCAGAGCTGGTTGGCATGCTGCATTCCGTGTCCTGATAAATAAATTCCAGGAAATCTCAAAGTAAATTGAGGGACATGGACACTGAGTGAGCGGTACCCTCTCCCACGTTCATCTCTGATTCTCATAAGAACTTGGTGCCATTTAATAAGGGAGGATGCCTCAGCATCTTCAGCTAGACAAAGTGAGGTCACACAAAGTTACACAAAGCCGAAGAACGCAAGCCCAGCTCTGTCCACTGCAAAGCCTAAGTCCTTGTTTTGTGAGGTTGAAGGAGGTGTTGGTGTGTTTCAGCAGCCCCTCCCTTATCCATGGGAGATACATTCCAAGACCCCTAGTTGGTGCCTGAAACCCCTGACACTATCCAATCTTCTATATATAGTAAGTCTCCACTTGACCTGGTGGATAGGTTCTGCAACTTTCAGTGAAATGAGGCATAAGGAAACCAGTTTTATCATAGGCTAATTTACATAAACAAGAGTTAAGTTCCTGTAGCATTTCATTAACATTATAATGAAATGACAATGCCATAATGGGTTTGGCTCAGTGGATAGAGTGGGTAGAGACTGAAGGGTCCTGGGTTTGATTCTAGTCAAGGGCATGTGCCTTGCTTATGGGCACATCTCCAGTAGGGGTTGTGCAGGAGGCAGCTGATCAATATTTCTAACTCTCTATCCCTCCCCCTTCCTCACTGTAAAAAAAATCAATAAAATATATGTTTTTAAAAAATGACACTGAAGGAATCTATGTTGAGGAAAATTCTTGTTGTATTTTATCCCCTATAATAGATAAAGTTTAATTGATAAATTAGGCACAGTAGGAGTTGAACAATAATAATTAATGATAAAATAGAACAGTTATAACAATATACCGTGAAAAGAGTTAGGTGAATGCGATCTTTCTCTCAAAATATCTTATTGTCCTGTATTCACCTTCTTGAGATGATAGGTGATGATAAAATGCCTGAGTTGAGAACTTTCACCTTTTCACTTAAAGGAAGCACTTTATAGCTTCTCTTTGATATATATGAGTTTCACTTGTCTTGCCCTTTGGGGCCATTATTAAGTAAAATAAGGGCTCCTTGAACTCAAACAATGGGACACAGTGACAACTAATGTGATAACCAAGAGGGTGGTTGCTATGTGACTAAGGGCCACGTGGGGAATATGTCTGCAGCATGGAGATGCTGGACAAAGGGACGAGTTACATCTGGGCCAGGGTAGATCGGGATGGGATGGCCAGAGATTTCATCACAATCCTCAGAATAATATGAATTCTTTATTTCTGTAATTTTCCATTGATATTTTTGAACCATGGTTGACAATGGGCACCTGAAACCATGGAAAGCAAAACTGAAAAGAAGGGGGACTATGTACTTAGAGAAGAATTTTTGGTGACACAGGAGCCTGCTTCCAAATGCTTAAGTCTTTCTATGCAGGGCCCTAATTTACTGGTCTGTCTCCTTTCTGATTGCATGCTGCTGAAAAAGTAAAGTTTCAAGGATGCATGGTAATTCTCATGTGAAATGCACAAAATACAAAAAAAAACAAAAAACAAATCTGAAGTCCAAAAGTTTTACGTCTGTCCTAAAGGTAAACTGACATGAAGAAAATAATGTGCTATGTGTACAGAGTATTGGTGAGTTATAAAGAATTTCCCTATGATTTTATTTCATCTTCACAAAGATCATATGAGGTAATGATAGCTAACAATACTGTATTATACTTGTAATTTGCTAAGAGGTATGAACCCTGATTTTTTTTAAGACAGCTATTTAGAAGCGCTCCTGGTGGCTAAGTGGGCTCAAATTAAAAAAAAAAAAAAAAAAAAAAAAAAAAAAAAAAAAAGGCAGAGCCTAGCGGCCATTTCTGTATAGGGGCCTCTCATGCAAAGGGCACTTCACCAAGAAGCCTTGCTGAACTGGCTGCCTCTTCTCGGAATTGCCTGTCTGCCCTGTGCTTCTGCCATCTGAGCTAGCCTTTATAAACAAGTTCCTGGGATCCTATTTTAACCAAGGGGGCTGGGACTATCCCCATCCAATCAAAGCTACACGGCTCTGAACAATCAGAATGGCTCTATCCTGACCAATTAGGACAGAGCCTTTTGGGCCAATCAAACTGTGAGGATTTGGAGTCCTCATTTACATGAGGACAGAACAATCAGGGACCAGGGGCAGGGACTTCTATCCCTATAAGCCAGCTCCCCACTGGCAGAAAGATTGCACTTTCTTTTTCCATGGAAGAGTTTGTGCAATAGCAGACCAGCATGGAGAGGGCAGAGCAGCATGGAGAGGGCAGGCCAGCATGGAGAGGGCAGGCCAGCATGGAGAGGGCAGGCCAGCATGGAGAGGGCAGGGCAGAGCTGCCTCGCTGAAGAGGGGCCTGGTCCTAGGGAGCCTCACAGCCAGTGCTATTTTAACAGCTGTGCTGTATCACAGTTGAGCTGTTTGCACTGAATAGTTTCCTTCCTCACCACACCCTAAATTGGGGAATCTTGTTGGCCTTGAATTGGCAACAACCTTCCACAGAAGATAGATCTTAATATAAACCTTATGCCCCAACCCCTCACCAAATGGCAATTACATAGAAGCAACAAATATGTTAGCTTGATTGTGGTGATTATTTCACAAGGTATATGAATAGTCAAACATCAAGTTTTATTCTTAAATATATACAATTCTATGTCAATTATATCTCAATAAAATAATCTGTGATGCAAATGTATATAACATAAAAAAAGATTTTAAATGGAAAAGTAAAGCCCACAGAAAAGCAATAAAAAATTTCACAAAAGCATCCAAAAATATCACATGAGGATGACGAGACATGTCATGTCCTCCCATTTTACAGAGAAGGAAAATACAAACTTAGAAAAGTGCCTTAGCCAGAGTCACATGGCTAGCTGGCTATCATCAGAGCCCTGGCTCAAACCTGAGTTGTCTGAGACAAGCTTGATGAATCACAGGGCCTCCACACAGAACAAATTTACTGAGTGTGTGTCAAGCTGAGAAATGAAAAGCACTCTGATCCTTATAGCAGCCAAAGTAAAAAAAAAAACTTGCAAGAAAAAAATTTAAAGCATTTTCTGTCCCAGGGTGTTTGAAGGGTCCCAGTCTGACAGAATCTTCTATTGCTTAGATCTGCAGTTTTGGAGACCATCCAGGCAGGGCACTGTGAGCAACCCGGGGGGTGGGCCTCATGGGTGGTCAGCATCCTCCAGGCAAGATGAGGGCATGGTATGGCGTAAGTCAGTTGGTCCCGGCCCGGCACATCTGGACATGGATCCAAGGAGAGGAAAGCGAACTTGTCCTTCTGCATTTAAACTTTTTTTCCACTGAAATGTCATGTAGCAGATATAAGGCGGTGCTGGGTCCTGAATTCAAGGTCCCTAACTAGTTGGGTAACCTTAGCCAAATGACAACTTTCTCCACTTTCAGGTTCTTCATCTGCGAAAGCAGGATAACCAATGTGCCTGCCTGTTGGGTTGCTGTATGGACCAAATAAGCAGATGCATGTGGCATACTATCAGTGCTTGGTACAGAGTCACCACCATCACCACACAGGGCTCCATTGCTGTAATGCAAGAGAAAGACTCCTTTGGGGGCTGCTCACAGTCTGACTCTACGCACCATTTGACCCAAGTTAAGCCACATAAGCCCTCTGAGCTTTATTTTTCTTCTCTGTCAAATGGAAATACTAATCCCTCTAAGATCTGTTTAGTGGGGTCAAGTAAGATCACAGATATGCAAGGGCTCTGTAAACAGTAAAGTGGTGTTCACAGATGAATCAAAGTCATTACCATCATCACTATTGTCAATCCTGGACGGCGGGGGCATCAGTGTATTAGGTAGGATGTAATCTGCAGAACCATCCCTACTCATTTTTGTAGCTGACAGAACAATGTCTTTTGCTCTTTGTGTGTGACTCCTTTGTACATGATCTGGTGCCTGTTTTCAACAACTATGTCCACACTGAATATCCAGAACAGGTATTATAATGACAGCTATCTTTTTTGTTTGTTTGTTTTTTGTTTTTATGTCTGCTATAGACCTTGAAGACTCTTCTTCTGTAATGTCTGAATGCTGCTGGGAAAGATGTTATCCTCAGTTTACAGTCCAAAAACACAAAAAACAAATGAACAAATCTACCCTAGGCCATAGGCAGAGACACCCCTCCACTCCCCATCTACCCTGTCCTTCTCAAAAGCCAGAAGACAAAGTAGATGAGGTGCTGGTTCCACATGGTGGGCAGCCTCCTTTTACACATTCTGCTAAACAAGACAGTAACTAACACATGCCTTGGCTGAGGGCTGCAGCCTCTTGCCTAGAAGTTTCCAAAGAAATGGCATGCTTACAAATGCTACACACTATTTTCTTTTTTGGTTGCTCTTTCCTCACCCTAGGACAGAGAGAGAGGGAGAGGGGAGGAAGACAGAGAGAGAGAGAGAGAGAGAGAGAGAGAGAGAGAGAGAGAGAGAGAGAGAGAGAGAGAGAGAGAGAGAGAGAGAGAGGAGAGAGAGATTGGTTGCCTTCTATAAGCTCCCTTACTGAGGCTCAAATTTGCAATCCAGGTATGTGCCCTGACTAGGAATTGACCCAGCAACCTTTTCCTACTCAACTAACTGAGCCACACCAGCCAGGCTACACACTCTTTTAAGTGTTTCCAAAGGTACACATGTTGCAGATTTGGTTCTAGATATGTCTCCCTCTGTTCTGAGGCCGCTTTCATAGCCTGCTCTGACCTCAGCCTGCCTTTAGAAATGGCTTTGTTGATAAAGATACAGAGATGAAGCACACAAGCCTGGTTGGGACTAGGAGAGGCAATTCCAAGCCAGGTCCCAGGGAATCAGGTGAGGCCATTGTAAATACCACCTGGGGAGGTCCCTAGTCCCACTGAGGCCCCAGGGTTTTGCTTACATATTTATTCAGAGTTGAGTCCATCATTCTTGCTCTTCTGCCCTGACTATAATCCACTGCCTTGGCAGGTCCTGAAGCATGTTCAAGGGGGGATTGCACACAGCCCAGCGACTACTGATCTGGTATGTCACAGAATGCTATCTGTTGTACAGCAGGTACTAAATCATTCTAGTAACAACCATGTTACACCAAATTCTCCCATCTTTCCAGAAGAAAAAGAGGGAGAATAAATGTAACTGGTGACTGTGAGGGGGGGTCAGATTTATACTGTGGGTTGATAACCCCTAAATTCCCTTGCCCACTTATACCAACAACTACCAGAGTTTAATGTGTCCAAGTGTGGCATATGTTTATAGGTAAATAGCCCTGTTATACCTCAAAAACACTCACTTCCTGGAACTTCAAAATAGCTCCTGGATCCAATGCATTAGATTAACTGAGAGATAGAAATAGACTAAATGGAATGGAAATGTTTCCACATTGAAATGTTAACACAGTAATTACCAAGCCCAGAGCCTGATTTACCCTGACCTGGGGCTATCCCAGAAATATCACTCCCTCAGCACTCCCATTCCAAAGGCCTCTGGGTTCCAGTAAAGCCAGGCCTACAATCACAGCAGTCCTGCTAGAGGAAGAATCCACCAAAATGCCCTAGAATTATTAGCTCTTCATCCATTTAGCAAACTGCTCCCCCTCCTACAAGGGGCTGACACTTTCTGGAAATTAAACGATAAATATTTTAAAAATGACCTTTAGCACAGTGCCAGCTGTGTAAATGCCAGCATTACATCGTGTTGCTCGGAGGCCTGGAAAGCTATGATTATGGGGCAGCCTGGGAGGTGAAGGTCTCTCCCCAGGGAGCCCTGGCCAAAGAGGCTGTGGTCAGGAGCAAGGGGGAGCATATGCTGGGACCAGAAACAGAGGCAGGAAGTTCTGTCAGGCTTCTGACAGATTTCTGTCAATTACCCATGGACCAATGAAAACGCTTACATCAACAGGGACAGCAGAATACATCATTGTATACATAGTATGATCACAGGATACCAAATTTTGTGTTTTCAAAAAGCTGCATTCAAAAAATGGGTGTGCATGGTGAAGCTAGGGGTTCATGTCTTCCCTTCTTTCCTCCCTGCCTTCTTTCTTCCCTCTTTTCCTCCCTCCCTCTCTACCTCCCTCCCTCCCTCACTCCCTCCCTCCTTCCCTTCTTCCTTCTCCTCTCTTCCTTTCCCACCTTTCCTCCCTTCCTTCCTTCCTTTCTCACTATCTTTCTTTCTTTTCCCTCCTTTCACTCTTTGAATACTAATTGAGCCTTCACTAAGGGACAGGCACTGTGCTAGATACTGATGATAATGTAGTAAAAACAAAAAACAAAACTTTATCCTTCACTCAACTTTGATGTAGATTTGAAAGCTGTCTTTTTTAAATAAAAAGTCATATATTTTCTTTTTCAGCATAAAAATAAGTATATTATTAAAAATAGTTGGTTGTCAAAGAACTAATATGCATATATGCATAACTCATGGGTATAGACATAGTGTGGTGAAGGCCTTGTGTGAGGCACGGGGGCCAGGTGGAGGGGATCAATGGGGCAAAAAGAGGGACATCTGTAATATTTTCAATAATAAAGATGCATTAAAAATCAACATAAAAATAGCTGGTTGTGAAACTATAAGACAATCAGGGAAATAGGCCTCCTGACCGGATAGCTGATTCTATTAAGGACTTACTGGCAATAAGTTACATATGATCACGGTTTGGGTATATATGTAATTTTAAGATGGTGAAATATTAATTTTCTAGTGGCATGCACTGAAGTACTTCCATATAAAATAATATGACGTCTGGAATTTTGACTCAAAGATATTGACAATTGTTGGCTGGGTGGTGAGTACATGAATGCTATTATACTAACTTCTTGTTTTGCATAAGTTTGAAATTTTCTAAGCTAAATAACAAAACAAAATGAGACAAGTCTGCTAGAAAGTGCTGAGGCTCTGGAGTTGGGGGTGGGTTGGGAGAAAAGCAAAGTAGGGACCTAAAAATAAGAGAGAGAAGACTACAGATTGGACTTAAATCTTTTAAGCTCCCTTTACTTCCTCATTTAGATAAAAATTACTATCATCCTCAAAGTTTTTTCAAACACATAAAAAAATCCCTCCTTCAGTCAAGGTCTCCATACAGAACCCAACCTCTTCCCCGGTGGGCCCCACTATACTTTGTGCAGTTTGATGATAGTATTTATTCCACCCGATTATAGCTCATTTGTGTGTCTCACTCCTCTATTCACTCCAGGAGGGCAGAAATAACATCTTCCCATTCCAGAGTCCTAGTTCCTCACACTGGGCTGGACACACAGTGTACGCTTTGTTAAACTGATTTAAAAAAAAAAAAAAAATTCTGGTGCAATTCACACTTTTAAAATGTTCCCCCTGAAATTTTAATAACATTTTGTAGGTTAAAAAGAAAAAGAATATGTACATGAAATGTAAAAGCAGATTTCACATCAGCATGCTGCTTCTGCCTACACAAAGAGCCTCGCCCTTCTCAGCTGGAGTAGGAGTTTGTCTATGGCCAACTTTGTAGTTAACGGGATTACCAAGGAGCCTGCAGGCCTGTGCCATACCACATACCTACCCTCAGCATCCAGGAAATAATAAGGCTTAACGTTGGCATTCAACTACAGAAGCAAATCCCAATTACAATGACCAAGTTGAATGGCTCTGTTTGGGATCTCAGTGGCTAGATTCCTAGCCACCTGAAGGCCCAATGCTTCTGAGGCTTTAAGGGTATCTTTTATGAATAAACAACCTTTAAATGAGACTTTCTCTTTATCTATGAGATAAAGTGAGGAAGGCGATTTATCTTAAAGTGAGGAATTTTATCTTAAATTTCTTAAATTTAACCCTTTACTGCATACATTGCCATATGTATTGTAGAAATTGCAAACCTATTATGTCTTAGATGAATTAAAAACTGTCCAGCTATCCTCAAGTGATCTCTTTGGCCTGTAAGTCTTACTGAAGAGTAGCAATCGCCCTTGTGGGATGGTAGCCCTCACCAGGGCTGTCCTGCCTAGTATGCCCTAGGCTTTCTGATGTAGCAGACCAAACTACTACGCATGCCACAGCCTGGCCATTTTACAGAGCTGCTAGTGACTGTTCATGTATGAGGCCCAGCAATTACTATGCAACCTGGGACAAGATGGCACCAAAGGCATTGATCTCAGAGATGAGCTGTAAGATCCAAATGATGTTTAAGGCAGGTAGATAGGCTGGACTTTTGGAGCATTATGATCCTATCTAATAAAGATGTAATATGCTAATTGACTCTCATACCATCACAAAGATGGCAGCACCCACAGCCAATAAGAAGGGGATATGCTAATTGACTGCCCCACCCTCAAAGTTGGCAGCACCTACTGCCAATAAGGAGGAAATATGCTAATTGACTATCATGCCCTCAAAGATGGTGGTGCCCAGTCCCCTCAGCCCTCCTGGGACTTCAGGCATGTGGCAAGGCCAGGCCTGCCCCCAGGAGGGCCCAACTCTGCCAGCCATTCTCCCCACCTGCTTCAGGGGTCCCCCAGTCCCCTCAGCCCCCTAGGCACCCAGGGCCAGCTCAAGGCACATGCTAGCCTCAGATGGCAGCTTCCCAGCCACCCAGGGCCACCCAAGGTTCAGGTAACCAAAGCTGGCTGAAGCTTGTGATGCCAGCAGTGGCAGCAGCAGAGGTGTGATGAAGTGACCCTTGATCGCCGGGTCACCTCCTGCCCCTGAGGGCTCCTGGACGGTGAGGGGGTTAGGCCAGGCTGAGGGACCACCCCCTTCCAGTGCATGAATTTTCATGAACTGGGCCTCTAGTTGGAAGATAAGATGTGAGAGGTGTGTAACAGTGTGAGCATGGTGAGGAATTTGGGGAAGCTTGAGAAGCTGAATTCAATGATCATCTCCCAGACTAGACTGGTATCTTTAGCTGAAAAGGGAGCCTATGTATCTATTGGAGTAAAATTTAACTTTCATCATATTTATGAGTTTAGAGTGACCATTTACCACCATGCCTCCCATCCAGGCCTCTGCTGGACTTGTTCACATCCCCACCATGTCAGAGTGATATTTTTTAAGTAGGAACCAAGACATGCCATCATCAGTTTCAATCCCTTTAATATATGCTCATCCACTGAGCTACTTTCTCTGTGTTCCAGGACTTGTGTCCACCCTTCACCCCTAGTCCTAAGGTGATAATAGCTCCCCACTGTTGCCAATTGCTGGGAACTTCAACATCTAGTCTGATGGGGCTCTGTCCTTGCCCACAGCTCTGCAAGGAGTCCATTCATTAAACCCTCTTTAGTCACCTCATTTGAATGTGCCATTCATTTCCTGCTGAGATGTTGACTAGCACAAATCAACTATTTTGAAAAAGAAGAATGAAGAAGGGGCAATTGCTCTTCCAGACATCAAGCTATGTTACTTAAACAGTGTGTTCTAAAGAGGAAGATAAGCAATTTATCCACATAAGAGGTTCAGAGGCCTTGCATGTGTGGGATTTGATTTTTGTTGGAAATGGCAATTCAAGTAAATAGAAACAACACATTATTCAATAAATGGTGCCAAGACAAATGGCTGGCCTCATAGAAAAATAAAACCCATACCATACACACTGGACATAGGCTTACTTACAAGTCTAAAAACTAGGTCCTGAATGACTCAACACTTAGGACATATTCAGAGACCCAAAGAATCACAGAAGTTGGAGCAAAAACTGATGTATCTCAAGAGATCATTTGAATCAGATCTCTATACTGAGTTAAGAAAAAGGATCATTCCCATTTAAAAGATGAAGAAAATGAGGCCCAAAACTCATTAAATGGCTTGTCTAGTTTCACCTAATAAGTAACAAAGGGGACACAATCAGTAGGATCGGGTTTCACACATCCCTGAAATGAAGACTAGACATGTGACTGCTGAGTTTTGCACCATTTTCTCTGGCATCTCAATTTCAGGTGCAGAGTCCTGAGCACAGTGAGTGAAGACAGTTGCTGCATGTCAGCAGAGAGGAAATAATACCTGTTCATCAGGGAGCTAATCCTACAAAGTGTACCATCTAATAGGTACAGTGCACATGTAAATAGGATGCTCTAATCAGGGGAAAGGCATGAACTGCAATCTATCCCTCATGGTCCTGAAATATAATGGAGTAAAATTGAAGGTGTTACAATGCATAAAGCACTTTACAAGAAAGACAAATGCTTTTCCAGGTAAGGTGTTCATCTCCAGAACAAATTCCCACACTTTCTGACATCCAGTTCTGGGGAACAATGGGCATTGAACAAAGAAATGCCATATCAAGAGAATCTGTGGGAGACAGTAT
This sequence comes from Pipistrellus hanaki, assembly GCF_964339955.1. NCBI lineage: Eukaryota > Metazoa > Chordata > Mammalia > Chiroptera > Vespertilionidae > Pipistrellus > Pipistrellus hanaki. The sequence goes on along the minus strand of NC_140511.1, from coordinate 38,552,852 downwards.
AGTGCAGAGGCTGAGAGCACAGGTTTAGAAGCCAGGCAGAACTGGATTCAAGTCCTGCTCGGGGTTCAAGTCTTGCTTTGCTAATTCATAACTCTGTAACTCCAGCTAAGTCTCTCTTAACTCTCTGAATCTGCTCTCTCAACAGTGAGAGAAGGGTAAGAATAGGCTATAGGGCTGCTAGGATACTAAATGACATAGGTAAAGTACCAGCACATACTTAGCAGACAATGAACTTTAACCATTACCATTAGACTGATTTCCTAGTGTGGCCCATTGTCTTGTTCCAAACAACATTCTCAGGAGAGGGTCCTAAAGTGTTAGCAATGGCAGCACCCCTCAAATGAGCCTGCTGGAATGAGCACCCTGGCTCTTGGAATGCAGCCCTGACAGGTTTTCTTGGCTTTGCATGTGTTCTTTATTCTTAAATCAAATTAACTGACAATAAATTAGAATCCTGTCATTTCACATAAAAATATGGATTCCTAGTTTCTTTAGGTCAGTGGTTGGCAAACTGATGCTTGTGAGCCACAGGTGGCTCTTTGGCCCCTTGAGTGTGGCTCTTCCACAAAATACCATGTGCGGGCGTGCAAGTATAGTGCTATTGAAATTTTGTGGCCCATGCGCAGAAGTTGGTTTTTGGCTCTCAAAAAAAATTGTTCAATCGTTGTACTGTTGCTATTTGGCTCTGTTGACTAATGAGTTTGCCGACCACTGCTTTAGAGCAATTAAAGGTGTGGTGACAAAATATGCGCACTCTCGTTTGGCCACAGTGGGCTGGAGGTGAATGGCCCTCTTTAGAAGGGCCACCATGGATCCTCCATTGCCTGAGTCCCCACCCAGCCCACTCTCTGCACCACCTAATCCCTGCAGGCCTTTGAGTTTGGGACTCATTCTGATGTGAAGCTTTCTTTCCCCAACCAGAAGGTGGAAAATGTGAATTTGGGAAATGCAAGACTTTATCAGAAGGCAGCTTATGATATCATGAATATGGATTTTGGAATTTGACCCAAGTTTGACTTATAGCTTTGATACTTCACAGCTGTGTGGCCTTGGTACAGTTTGTCTCTGGTAACTCAGTTGTCTCTGAAATTCACATTTCTTTATCTGAAAAGTGGGGATCACATACTTATCTCCCAGGGTTGGTATGAGGATTAGATGAGACATTGGGTACACGTGCCAAGGACAGTGCCTGACACAGAGCTGAGTCTCAGTGAGACGTAAGTATCATAATCAGCACTTTGGAAAAAACAAGAGTTGGGAAACCAAGGTAATGATTAACCTGTGAAATACGTTGTTTCACTACACTAAATTAGACATATAATAAATGGCATTTATAAAAAGGCTATTTTGTCCATATTATTTTTACCTAACTTGCCCTGTATATTGCATATAACAGTCTTTGCTAACCAGGAGCCCTTCAGGGTCTTCCTCCCTCAGTATTTCAATGAGATCTCTGTAATTTAGTCTGCTTAGTTGCAAATAACACACAATCAAAGGAATTTTTTTCTGGGTCTTGTCCTTCACCTTCATGATTTTGATGTTTTCACCTGAAGCCATTGGCTCCCACCTTCCAAATTCCACTCTGTTCTCCGAGATGAAAGGTCACTTTTCTGACTGAGTCTGAAAAGTGCTTTGGGGACCCACATTTTACCCAAATGATATTGCTGAGGAGTGTGTTTTCCAAATACCACCCAGGCAACAGAAGGCTATGTAATCGTTAACTCTGGCCATGGAAACTCTACTCCCTAAACACACACATTCCATACCTACATGTGCCAGGCTGTGCACTTGCTGGGCACTGGAGATAAAAGGGTGAATGGGCCAAGACCGGTTTGGCTCAGTGGATAGAACATCGGCCTGCGGACTGAAGGGTCCCACATTCTATTCCAGTCAAGGGCATATACCTTGGTTGCAGGCACATTGCCAGTAGGGGGTGTGCAAGAGGCAGCTGATCGATGTTTCTAACTCTCTATCCCTCTCTCTTCCTCTCTGTAAAAAATTAATAAAATATATATATTTTTTAAAAAGGTGAATGGGACAGACATGGTCCCTGTGCCCTTAAACTACATGCACTGTCCTTATACTGACTGCCTTCTATCTGGCCCATGGGCCTGCCATTGGGAAAAGGCTTTGGAGGTGTGGAAAAATGGTCCCTCTACATCTGTCTCCACCTCCCCCTTCATCAACCTATTTTCTTAGTCCAAGTCTTTCTTTTTTTTTTTTTTTTTTTTGCAGTTATCTCCATTAAGAGTGACATCTAACTAAAGTCCTCACAGGTGTCCAAAAGGTATAGTAAGATTATGAATGAGGCAAATTTACTGGGCAATGAATTAATTACTATATGACAATTTTAATAATGATGGCAAGAAAAATAATGAGCACTTATTAAACATCTACTACTTAGCAGGCACTGCATTATCTCACTTAATCCAGGAACAACTCCTTCAAGGTATGACAATCCCAATTATATAGAGAAGGGAAAGAAGGTTCAGATCACACACAGGCCCAAAATCACAAGTTGCAAATGCCAGTGAGGATTTAACCCCAGGCCAGTTTGACTGTCAGGCCAATGGTCCCATCTACTAGACTAGTTGTCCTCTATGTGCCTTAAAAATTCACTCTCTGTAATTTACCTTCTTGTAAATCTCTTCTCTCAAGTGGGTTGTATAGGGATACTCAAAATTACTCAGCTGGAGACATTTTCAATACAATAGATACATTGCTTTTTCTTTAAAATTTAGTTGCTTTTAAGAGGAAACAAAAACCTTTGGGAGACATGTTTCAAAACCTTCCTAATGAAGTATTTAGCTGATAATCCACAATGGTTTTGATTGCAGGATAAATATGGGAATGCCACTCAGGCTTTTGGGAAAATATATATAATTACGAAGATTTAGCAAAGTGTGAATAAAAAAAAAAAATTGTTTTTAAATTCCTGGCACTGACCATTACAGCGGAATCAATAGGCTTTGGGTTGAGATATTAAGTGTTATTTCAGCCCTAAAATGCCCACTATACTTTAGGTAAGTGCCCATTTGTTGTGCCAACTTTCTGCCCAAAGCATTGGGGTAAGGTTCATAGTCTTTGAGGAAGTAAAAAGCCAGCCCCCTGGCCTTGCCTCCTTGTCAGTCCAAACACTGCCCCTTTTGAGTTAGTTCACCAGCCTCAGAGCTCCCAGCAGCAATTATATTATGAATGATTCCAGGTTCTTTTTATTGGGAGGGTTTTGAAACCAAGTAATTTTAAAGCAAACAAGACCCTGGATTTAAATCCTGACAGATGGGAGGAAATTCCTGGAGGTGATAGATAAGCTTATGGCATTGATAATGAGGATGGTTTCACGGGTATATACAAAAGTCAAATACCCACATGAGGCTAACCTGTGCTGCCTTCTAACACAGCTTCTCTAAATTCCATCATCTATTCCAGAAACATTTTGTTAAGCCTTATGCCAGGTGATGAGAACACAGTGATGAACACCATGGCTGCTGACCTTTTCAGGTAACACTCCAATTGGTAGAAAGCATTAAGAACCAGTTATGGGCCTGGTCAGAGTGGTTCAGGGGTTGAGCATCAACTTATGAACCAGGAGGACAGAGTTCAATTCCCCATTAAGGTACATGTCTGGATTGCAGGCTCAATTCCAAGTAGGGGATATGCAGTAGGCAGCCAATCAATGATTTTCTCTCATCATTGAAGTTGCTCCCTCTCTCTTCCTTTCCTCTCTGAAATCAATAAAAAAAATTTTTTTTTAAAGACCAATTATGGGGTTAGTGATCTACCACAATATTGACAAGTGCAGAGATAAGTAGGAAGAGCTAAGAAAGCATAAGAACAAGGGCAGCTCCACCAGGTCTCTGAAGGGTTTGGGAAGGGCTGTGGAGAAAGTGGGATTGGAGAGCATGGTGTATGTGAGGAACATGAGGACATCCAGTGTGTTAGGATAAGGCTAGTGAAATAGCGGAGATTGGATTATACAAGGTTTGAAAATGAGTTCAGGACTTTGAGATCAATGGGAAGCCACTGATGGGATCCGAGAAGACAGTCAATTCTGAAGGTCACCATAAGTAGTGAGTGAGTGACAATGGTGTGCAGGAATTGGCTTGCATAGCTTGAGAGAGCCACTATGTGCATCTCTTCCAACTCCACATTCAGTAACATCCTGTTGTGGCATGAAATCAGCTGCAGCGGGAGTGTTTTACACCACAGAAATTGGCAAACATTACAGATCAGCCTCCTCCCCCCACAACACACCTCAAAGGACCAACTGTTAAATGTTTACCACTGACTTGGGAAGACAAGGATGGTGGTGAGAACACCAATTTGGAACAGTAAACTAGGCAAGAGAAGAGGGTGACTGAGACCAGGATGGTGGCAGTAAGGATGAAGAAATGGAAGGGAATATGTGTTTGTCATTTGTGTTTGATAACAGGTTCTCGACTCAAATGCAGCACAAACATTTCCTAAGCCCCTCCCAAGTCCAGGCTGAGGATACAGCAGGGAGAGGGTGTTCTGCATGAGCTCAGAGAACAAAGCCATGTTACAAGTATTCTAGGTCATGGTAGGATATGCAACTTTCAGAATGCATTCCATTCTATAAGATAACATCCAGGCAATCATAAATAGCAATAATAAATTACCGCTCCCTGGGATAGGCACTGTGCATTACCTAATCTCTGTTATTACTCATTGGAGTAGGCATTATCATCCCTGTTTTACAGATAAGAAAGTTGAGGCTTTAAAAACATCTACTAGTGTTTGGAGTGCAGAGGAGAAAAGTACCATTTCCAGAAGAAGGTAGCATTGAACTCTCTTTGTTTTGAAAGACCAGGAGAACAGGGATGTGGGGAGACTATGGATATAGGAAACCATGTGAGCAAGGTAAGGATACAGGGAGAACAGGACTCCTAGGGCGCACATAGGCTGCAGCATACAGGATCTGTCACAACTACTCAACTCTACTGCGCAGCATGAAAACAGCCCCTGAATCCATGTAAACAAATGAGCCTAGCTGTTCTCCAATGGCACTTTATTTATGGACATTGGAATTTGAATTTCATATAATGTTCACATGTCACAACTATTCTTCTTCTTTTGGCTGTTTTCCACAACCATTTAAAATGTAAAAAGTATCCTTAGTTAGCATCTAGACCATGTAAAAACAGGTGGTGGGCCAGATTTGGCCCTTGAGCTACAATGTACAGATCCTGGTCTAGATCTTCGCTGTCCAAGAGAAATATAATGTGAACCACATCGGTAATTTAAAATCTTCTCAGAGTCACATTACAAAAGGCAAAAAGGCAAAAAAAAAATGTGAGATTAATAAGAGATTTGATTTGTTGCAGTGTATTTAAGTCTTTCAATATATAATAAATATAAAAACATTACTGGGAAATATTTTAGCATTTATTTTTAAATTGGAACTAAGAGTTTGAAATCTGATGCGCATTTTACACTTTACAGAACATCTCAACTTGGACGGGCCACACTTTAGAAGTGCTCAAGAGCCACAGATGCCTAGTGACCATCATGTTAGACAGCACAGGGCTAGACCCTCTAAATTACTAACTTGTTTAAATCCTTAAAACTACCTGTACCACAGGAACTCAGGTACCTGTTTTACAGACCATGCTCTTTCCACTGAGCCTCCACCATTGCTCCTCAGAGCCATTGACCATGGCAGTTTCACACTAGAGGGGAGGTGCACCTAGGAGCATTTGCTTATGCAGCTTCCACTATACAGTTTATAGGGGCTGGAAAAAATGAGAGACTGAGATAGTACAAGAAACTACTAGCCCCTGGAGCCATGCACACACCCGGGAAACGTAAGACCACGGTTCCCTCAAGATTCTCCTGGTGTGATCATGGCTCTGCTTCCAGGGTAATTTAAGGGATTTCTGAAGGTAATGTGCAGGCAATTTTCACCTCTGGCCCTGATGTTACATGTTAATCCCACCCCCATTATTCCACTGTATTGGGCCTGGCAGTCATCTTCCTTGGCGACCCCTCCGCCATTCACTGTAAGCTCCTTGAGAGACAGGAGATGTGTTCTATTTCTCCTGGTTTCTCTAGGCCAGGGGTCCTCAAACTTTTTAAAGTGGGGGCCAGATCACGGTCCCTCTGAGAGCTGGAGGGCCGGACTATATGAACTACTAATCCCTACTGTAACACCTTGGCTGCGCTCACTGCCCAAAAAACCTGGCGGGCAGGATCAGACTCCCCTGGAGGCTGCATGTGGCCCGCGGGCCGTAGTTTGAAGACCCCTGCTCTAGGCCCAGCAAGAGTAGCCAACAGCTGAAATATATCTAAACACAGGAGAAATTACATTATAGTAAACTAGAAATTCGTCAACAGTAGGCCTTCTTTCCCTTGGCTGCTGGCACCAGCTTCCCTCTGGCACCCAGGACTCTGGCTTCCCTCACAGCCCCAGCTTCATTCGGAAGGTCATCTGGAAAGATGTCCGGTCTAATTAGCATATTATGCTTTTATTAGTATAGATGGTTGATGATTGAATGAATGATACAAGTGGATAGAGAAAAACCCTATCATTCATTTCACAGCTCTGCCAGAGGCATTGGCCAGCCATACATCAGTCAACAAATAGTTACCTATTCACAACTCTCATCTAAGACATCAGTATTTTCTTCTCCTTTGGATCAAAAAAAAGAATAATAATAATAAGATATGTACATTTATAGATCTCGGGCAAGTAGAAACAACACTTTGGACTTATTGAAATCTGGGTTCACAGCCTGATTCTAAGACAAAGTGGTTGGACCACGCCAGATAAGCCTCTCCTGGGGCCTTGGGTTTTCATTTTCTTATCTGAAAAATGAGAGAATCAAAGACTAACTAGCTTGGCAAAATTGGGGAGATAAAATGAGCAAATCACTGTGTGAACATCTACAAAGAAATCTCTGCTCAATAAATGTTGTTTTTTCTTTCTTTCCTTCTGACCTTAATATATGCATGCCTGGTAGATGCCTAATGCTCTCATTGGAGGTTTCTATACCAGCAGCTACATCCCATGAGTCAGCCAGAAAGAGGACATTTGCACAGTATGATGCAAGATTATTTTCATTCCTTCTCTCTCCCTGCCTCCCTCCCTCATTCTCTCCAGGCGTGTCTAAGAAAATGGTTCCTTTAAACAGCTATTCCTCCTGCCAGGAGTTAATACACATCACACCTTCCCTGATGCACATCTGTTATTGATTAGGTTCAATGGAAAAATTGCTATCATTATTTAAATACTTATGAAAAAATATATACATATAATTATTTGCTTATAATTTTCTTGGCTATATGAATTAAGGTTTTGGAAATAACCTACTTAAGCTAATCCAATGTGTCAACGGCCTGCTGAAATCACCTAAAAATTGAGCAATTTCATCAGCATTTTGATCCAAATTATTGGAAGGAAAGAACAAGGAGACAGAACAAATGGCCTGCTTTGACGGAAAAAAAGAAAAGGAAAAAAGACAGAGCCCAGCAACTTCTTCCTTGAAGCCTGCAGAAAGGGACAATTTGGACTGTCATTGATCTTTCTTTTCTTTTGGGGGGTGGGGTCTTTCATTTCTCAGGATCAAGAGTTTCAAAACTCCTTTGTGTCAGATTAATAGCAATAATAATAGAGAGAGTCTCTGGCTGTAACTGGATCTGACCAAAGCAGGTGGAGGCTGCTGAGAGCCAGCAAGGTGCTGAGAAAGAAGTCCTACCATTGACAGCTTGCTATGTCCTGTGCGCAGAGGGAGGAGCATGCCCCCCCAACCCCATCCCACCTCACCTCAAAACCAGGGGATCCTTTAGGGCAGGACTGCTGAGCAGGTCTCAAGTCTGTCCCTGCAGCACAAGCCTCATCAGAGCAGCCAAGTGAAGCCAGTCACTGTTATGGAACCACTATTCCTCCAACAGGTCATGCCTTTAGGAACGATCTTACAAATGTCATGAAATGAACCAACAAGTGAAACCACCTAGGAAGAGGCTCTGCGCCTCTTCCACTGTGACCTTGGGCAGATCACTTGACCTCTCTGAGCTTCAGTCTCCACCTCCCTCCATGGGAGACAGAATTAAACACAGAGCAATGTGAAATAACAAGTACAGTGCCAGCCCTCAGCCAGCCCTCAATGAATGGCCGCCTATAATATTACTCGCAGCAGTCATGCCCTCCACAAGGAGCAGGGCAGCAGGGTGTGGCTGAAAGGGCAAGGGTTTTTAGAGTATGTCAGACCTGCTTTCCAACCGCCATCCTGGTGTGGTTAAAAGCACGGCCATGGGAGCCCAGCCCACCCAGCTGTGTTTTAATCCTAGTTCCACTATTTATTAGTTCAGAGCAGGATACTTAACCTTTCAATGCTTTTCGTTGTGAAAAATATAGATCATAATAGCACCTACCCTACAGGGTTATTGTGAGGATTAAATCAGTTAATATATTGGAAGGGCTTAGCATCATGTCTGCCACATAAATATTAACTGCTATCATCATTGTGGTCATTGTAATGGGCAAGCTAATTAGTCTCATTTCCCACCTGCAAAATGGGAATGATAATATCTGTATCACAGAGATGGGAGGAGTCGGTAAATGCAGGGATGACAGGTACCAGTACACGGTAAATGCCAAATTCGTGTGAGTCTTTGTCCTTTCTCTTCTGATTCCAGTAACAAGCTCCTTGAGTGGCTACAGCATTTGGAATGCGTACAAGACCACTCTTGCCTGCTTTTATTTCTGTGCAGAATCTCTTCCCCACCCTCTTTTCTTTGAACAGTCCCCAGGCAACAAAAGAACAGGCCACATCCTAGCCCAGAATGAATTTTTTTTTTATTTTTTATTATCATTTATTTATTTATTTTTGACTGGGCATTGTCCTTGTGGCTGGCAGAGCCAGGAGGCACTCAAATGACACCATAAAATTACCAACCATCTCAGAGGTTTCCCAGGGAGGCTTAAGAACCTGGGCAAAGGTTTACAGCACTTAACCCACCGAAGCCTCTTCAATTGCAGTCTGTCACCCCCTGCGCTAAATAGCGAATGAAATCAGCATGTATAATTTCCCTTCCTCGAGGTTTAGCGAGGAGCATCGCACCTCGGCATGATTAACACGGCTCTCCCCACTTTTTTCCTCATGCATGTTCCCTTCCCAAGGACCAGTGGTGGGTTTCAAAGAAGCGGACAGGGACAGAGGTGAGTGCTTCAATGGAAAAGGTGTTCGGCTTTAAGTGAAATACTCCAAGGATTGATAGCTGGGGAAAGAGATCTTCCTTTCCTCACACATTGTCAGATTTAGTAGTTTACCGACAGGCCTCCTTGTGCGAGAATGAAAAAGAAAATGATGGGAAAACAGCCAACCTTTTAAACCCAGGCTCTCAGCCAGCCAGCCATCCATCCATCCATCCATCCAACAAGCTCCCCACTCTCTACAGCTTAAGTTGGACTCATCTGTAGGCTTCAGCCCATTAACTTCTGGAACCTCTTTGAGACTAAGTCAAATTCCTCCAAGATCTTACAGTTCTGAGTACATCTCCTTAAAAGCACTGACCATAGCTGCTAATACCTCTATCTATGAAATTATTAAATTAGCAGGTGTTAGAGCTAAGTTCAAGCCAGCCAGGGTGACATTTGAATCCCCCTGTACTGCTTTGATTTCCTGGAGTTCACGTAGAACCCATATGAATGAGGATGGGCCTGAGAGTGAAGCCTAGCAAATGACAGGCCCTGTGATTGGCTAAGCCAGGCTCTCCATCCTACGGTGGCCCTTCCACAAAGAGAAGGGCCCACCACACCATTATCAAGATGGCTCAGGCCTGTCTCAGCCCTCTTTCCCAATGGCTTTGAATTTCACAGGCATCTGTGCCCCACATCAGACTCCTGTGGAGATGAGGGCCACAGGCCTCTGCATCCCGAGATGTTAAGAGCAGCAGAGCTCCTGAGGGGCACCTCCACTCATTAGAAATTGCCTCCATGATCCAAGGTATGAGCACCCCTGAAGTTCAGAAAAATTAAAAATGGAAAATTTAATTAAAGCCTCTCTGCCTAATTGCCTTCCTGGTGGTGGATGGGGTCCTTTGAAGGGAATGAAACAGAACTCTTTACCCTCCATGTCAGCCTGGGGTCCATAAACGTGAGCCTTTTGCCAGCAGGAGCATAGGCTGGTGCTCCCTCTGCCTCTGTGGATCATCTGAATAAAATGTAGAAGAATATGTTTGTGACCTGCTGACAAAGAACATCTCAAACCCCCAAATGCACAAATTCAAAGGTGAAAAAGTGATGCATTTGATACTCCCATAATTGAAGTGTTTGACTCACAAAATGAATAAATGAATATATTTTGGGAGAAGATACTTATCTGAAAGTGACAGGGATTAAAATTTGGAATATACTAGGAACTCCTTCCAAGGACCAAGACAATGTCAGGAACCCTAAATGACAAATGGACAAAGGATATGGAGAAGTAATTCAGTAAAAAGAACCACAAAAGGCCAACAAACTATGTAGACACTCAAACCTATTTATAGTCAAACTAGAGACCCAGTGCATGAAATCTGTGCACTGGTGAAGGGGGGGATGGGTCACTTAGCCTGGCCTCCAGCCTGTTGTAGTCCGGAAGCCATCAGGGGATGTCTGAATGATGGATGTCCTAAGTCAGCTGTCAGACATCCTTAAGGCTGCTAAAGAGGTGGGAGAGAATCCTGCCACCACCACTATTCTCACCAGCTGTAAGCCCAGTTCAGGGCTTCTGGCTGAGATGCACTCCCCCTGTGAGAGCACTCTAATCACCAGGGGGCAGCTCCTGCATTGAGCACCAGCCCCCTGGTGGTCATTGTGTGTCATAGCGACTAGTTGTTTTACCACTTGGTCAATTTGCATATTAGCTTTTTATTATATAGGATAAATAAAAACCATCAAACAAAATAAATAAAACACACACACACACATAGTAAACTATGTCTGCATGTATCAGATTGGCAGAAGTGAACAGATCTACCTTAAGTGTCAGAAGTAATGAGGAGATGGAAGAATTAAAAAGCCCTGTGTTAGGGTGAGCACAGATTGGGAAGAGCAATCTGGAACTAAGTCAGGTGCACAGGTGCTCTCTATGCCAGGTATAGAGCCTGGCACAACTGAACAACTCTCACAAGGGTCTGTTTAGGACATGTCAAAGGATGTTTACTGAGTGTTGTTTATACGGGAAGGGAGCTGGAATCTCTCCTGGTGTCTCTCTGGGGAAACAGTTAGAAATGATGGGCTAGACTGTCTACACAGCAACATACACTGAGTGGCCAGATTATTATGATCTCTGAACGCATAATAATCTGGTCACTCAGTGTATATATCCTATATAGTAAAAGGCTAATATGCAAATTGTTCCCTCAACCAGGAGTTAGACCAGCAGGCAGGTCGGCCAACAGCCCATGTCCCTTCCCCCTGGCACTAATTCATGTATTGGGCTTTTAATACACACACACACACATACACACACACACACACACACACACACTGAGTGGCCAGACTATTATGCCTTCAGAGATCATAATAATCTGGCCACTCAGTGTAGATGATCTTAAAAACAAAATACTAAAAGAAAAGAGTAGGAGAGAGAATGAGGTCTACAACACAGTATCATCAATGCAGATTAAAAATATTTGAAAAAAAAAATACATTATCTGTTTTTAAAAAACACACATAAACAAAAGGCTTAGCTTCAAACATATGAGAGAGGAAAATAAGAGTGGAGAACTTGGATATCAGGGAATCAAAAATCCAAAAAAGTGAGTTTCACACAGTTCAATGATGGTATTTCATAAAAGGAAAAAAGAATGAACTCAACCTTCAGCACCTGGTGTCTAAAAACAGGTAGGGCATTGACATGCCTCCTTGATGGTGGTATTGTCTTGACCTTTCACCCAGAAGAGGCGGAGATTTATACCTAGAGCAGCCCAGCCTGACTTCCAGAAACTGACAAACTCCATGGCCTGTTCCAGAAAAGCTCCTGGGACCCAGGGGACTGTGATGAGTCTAGAAATCAGACTGGCTGGTGTCAATCCTCTTTTGTGACAAGGCAGCTGTGGGACCCAGGCGAGCCATAGACCTTCTTCCCTAAGGCTTAGTTTCCTCCTTGTGCAATTTAGTTTTCACCCTCTTTGATTGACTGTAAGATTTTAATTGGTAGATATGGGGCGCCTGATATTCTATCACCTCTATAGTTTCCAATGTCCTCATGATATTCTCCCCATCCCCCACTCCTAGCCAACCCTCCTCTCAAAAACATTTAGAACCCATATTAACCACCATTATCACTGCTCTCTTTTAGGCTAGTCCTGTTCTAAGCAATGCAAAGACGTGATAAGCTTGGCAGTCTCATCTTCACTCTGTAGATAAGGAAATGGGGGCTTAGAGTAGTAAACTCACAGGCTGTTCAATCAATTTACCACTTCAGTAAAGTTCATTCAAGAATAAGGCTGAGAGTGGGAGGAGCTGTCACAGGGCCATGAACTCCACCAGCACCATCTGTGTCTGTAACTTATGAGGTCAGTTGATTTTCCAGAGTAAGCCTCTCCATGCCAGGCTCTGCCTTGTTTACTAGTAAACAAGGCAAAGCAAGGTTTCTTAAGGAGGGAAGAACAACAATGTAGAAATTATTTCATTCCACAAGTAAGCACCTACTGTATACCAGTAGATCTATCTCCAGACTTGTGGAGGTAGCAAGGAAGAAATGAGACATATGTCACCTTTGCTTAGTTCTAATGGGGAAAGACAAATCACAGGCAAACAATGCCAGGGAATGATGACTACCATGGAGAAAAATAAAACCGGGATAGAGAACCAAAGGGGGTCGGTGATGGGTACTATTAGAAAAGTTAAGACTGAGCCCTGACCAATAAAAGACAACAAGGGCAGTGTATGTGGAGATGAAGGGGTCTGTGTGACTAGATTTCTCAAGCATTAATTGATTTAATTAAATCGTAAGTCTTGCAGGGAATAGTCAAAATGCCTCCCACAATATTCTCTATCTTTTCAAGAGGATACACCTGAAGCTCTACCATCTGCAAAGGACTTTCACTCCTATCTTCTGATCTAATCCACACAAAAACCCCAGGGACTCAAAAGTGGTCTCTGTTATACAGATATAGAAACAGAGATCAGAAGAGGGAAATGACCTGTCTAAGATCACTCAGCAGCTAAGCACCAGAGACAGGCCTTCAATCCCAGTTCCTGGACTCCTCTCTAGGTCCAGTTCTTTCCAGGTCACACTACCTGCCTGGATCAGTATAACAAGGGTGGTATTCTGGCCCTGGCACCACAAACAAGAATACTAATGATAAATGATAACCCTGCTGCACAGTCACCTCATAGTTCCAGGGTGTTTTCATGTCCCAAGTTCTCTGAATACTCCCAAGAAACTGGGGCTGGAGCATAGCCAAGCTTGTTCTCAGTCATGAGGTTGGAAGCTCTCTGGTCTCAGTTCTAGGGCTCTGACATGTAGAAGTGCCACCTTTGCCAGCTTGGCATGTGTCTTACCACCAAGACAAGACTATACAATGCCCTTAAACACAGGGCTTCTGGTTCTGGTAAGACTTACTCACAGTTCCCCCCATCCCCACCCCTACTGCCCCCTATAAGCTTTCTTGCCTCCTGTCTAGAAGGAGAGAACCTGCATGAAGGGTCTGCCCTTCCCCGCAGCCCAGATCTCTGCTCCGTGTCTCCCAGCGGTGCCCTTTCCTGAGGTGTGCTTTCCAACAAGCTAGAGAGCTGTGGTCCCCAAACATGCTAGGTTCCTTCAGAAAAGGCACAAAGGAAACAGGAGCTGTGACAGGATGATGGCTATTCCTAAAGAAGGCAGGAGCCTCTGGTGGTGCATACAGCACAGAGGAATCACGCAGCTCCCTAACCCCTTCTGATTCGGAAGAGAGACTTCAGTTTACTTGCTGAGCTCAGAGCTGCACTTTTGCATGGATGACTGGGGCAAATGGTTCTAAGCAGCACTTAGAAAGGGTGCAGGGGAGAGAGGTGGCTGTGAATGAGAGCTTCCCTGACAGAGGAAGAGCCCCTTAAGTCAGAGTTCTGTAGACCCCGGATTTGGAAATGGCAGTGACTCCTTTGAGAGCCAGATCAACAGGGCGCCCGAGCAGCCTCTGCCGCTCGTGCCCGGATGGATGTCCTAGACTTTCACAGGGTCAGAAAGAGTTTGGCATAGACAGACTGGCGTTGGCATCATTATCCCAGCTTCTAAAATATGTTTGAGTGGGGATTTTACTTTTTTTCCAATCTCAGTTTTGAAAGGTCAATCCAATACTTAATAGATAGACATCCCAGAGTTTGTAATAAAGTCAGAACCCGTATGATAGGATTTGGATGGCAGGACCATTTTCTTTTGCAGTAAAATGTAATGCAAGAATCTGCAAGAAAGGGAGGTTAAATTGATGAATTGAGGGTAGTGGATTGTCTTGCTATATCAGGACCCCAAAAGGCCCTTGTCCTTTGAAGAATTGAGCCTCTCCCTTTTCGGGGTTCCTATAGGAAATCAGTGAAGGTGTGGGTGAGTTGGGAGGGGGGGGGTGCAGGGGAGATCAATCCCTCCACTGCTAATTATTTATGTGTGAAATCAGAAACTGATTTTGTCTCAGAGCCTATAATGTAAGCAGAGAGGACTGTCACAGAGGAGTCATTTGTCTTCTTCGAGTCTCAGTTTCCTCTGTGATAAAACGGGAACAAAATGCTTGTTTGGCAGATACACTCATGAAAATATGGGGCTTGGGGTGCAGGAGGTTCTCAATAAATGTCAGGTTCCACATCAGTCCCTTCCTTCTGACAAGTTAAGTTACTGCATTATCGATGAGGGATACGGGTGGTGAGCGGTGAGCGTTGGCATCGTGGGAACAAGCTGACTTGGGCAGGGAATCACAGCCTGGGAATCAACCATGAAGCCAATGAAGTGTTTTCATGGAGGCACTCTCAAAGCACGGAGGAGATGTCGTCGAATGTGACACTACAGGAAACTCTGGCTTTTTTATTCATTAGGGAAGTTTTTAAAAAATTATTTTAAAGTACATATCAACAAAAGACATTAAATATACATGAAGGAAGATGTTTTTGTCTTTTTGTTCACTGCTAGCTATATTTGTGGTGCTTGGAACAGTACCTGATAAGATGCTCAATAAACATCTGCAGGATGGATCAATGGATGGATGGATGGATGGATGGTGATAAACAGAGGTGGGAATGAATGGACGAGTCAGTGGGAGACCAAGGAACATTCCAGAGAGGAGGTGAAGAAGAAATTGGCAGGTGAGCAACGAAGGAGGAGGTATGGAGCACATAGAAGATGACCAAATTAATGTACTTTCTCCAGCAATAAAATAAAAACCATTTAGTTCATCTGAAATGTAAAATTTGGTGAGGTGGATGATTCCTAAAATAGCTGTTATATATAAAGGCCAGCACACTATGGAGTTCAAAGTAATCTCTAAGGAACCCACAAATTAAAGGCAAAGATCTTCATTTCAAGACTTGAGGGTCTGATTACTAGAAGTGAGTTTCCATTCCACAAATTCCCAGGTAGAGGAAAGCTAGTGCTCTGGGACATTGAGGGTGGGGGGCTGTCTGAGGCTGGTGGGGGAGAGGGAACACACAAAGGAGCCAGGGATGGTGGATCTGGAGTAATCAGCGTCCAGCCACTAAACTTGAAGTGTGAGTAAGAAATGGCAATTTGCATGAAGTCAATCAAGCCAGAGCCAAAGGTCAGCTCATGCCTTACCAAGATAAAATCCAGGGAGAGGATGCGCACTCCTTGAGGGCTGAGATCTTCAAAGGTTAATCATTCCAGCTTTTGACACACTGACACCTCTAAGTCACCCCCAACACATGTGGTTATTAATGCATAACTAAATGACACCCACAGGATGGCCCCCTTGCTATTTTGCATGGGGTTTGGGTGGGTGTGGGGAGGATATCTGGGTCTTTATGTCACAGTGTCACTTGTTGCATAAATCTGGATACATTTACATACACCCACACACCAATGGAGAAAATGAATCTAAGGTGATGAACATTTTACATCCTGACCCCTGATATTTAAAACTATAATTTTCAAATGGCTGCATTTATAAGTGAAAACATTTACACTTGTCCCTCTGCATTCATTGGGGATTGGGTCTAGTACCCCACTCCACTCCCATGGGTATCAAAATCTGAGGATACTAAAGTCCCTTCTACACAATGGCATTACATTAGCATATAACCTACATACATCTCTAAGTTGCCTCCTTATATGATGTAAGTGCTACAAATAGCTGTCTTACTATACTGTTTAGGGAATAATGACAAAAAGAAAGTCTATATATATATTCAGTTTGCTGCAATCATCATAGGCCTAACTACATAGACCACATCAGCAACAACATAACACTTTTTAAAAAAGATATTTTGACCTGGGATTGGTTAAATCCTCAATCCTCAGATATAGAGGGCCCATAGTCCTGAAAACCCATTGCCTTATTGTCATACATTTATTTATTTCCAACTTCACTATAGTTGACAGTGTAATACTACATTTAGGTATGAAATATTTTTTTGTTGTTATTTTGTCTTATCTTAGATCAAAATGGCATCATTGGGTCAAGGAAACAAACTTTGTCTACAAGTTTTCCAAAATGATTGGGATGGTTAGTTCTAGAAGAGTAGGCTAGTTTTGCCACCAGCTCACCAAGAGAAATTAATACCAAAATCTTCTTTTGGTGGTAATTTAATAAAAAAAAAGTAATGAGATGTTAATTTCTAAAATAGCTGTTGTATATTGAAAGACATTATATATATAAAGGCCTAAGCGACCCAATGACAAATTGACCAGTCGCTATGATGTGCACTGACCACCCGGGGGCAGACACTCAATGCAGGAGCTGCCCCTGGTGGTCAGCATGCTCCCACAGCAGGAGTGCCACTCAGCTGATGGACTGGCGCCAGACGTAGAGCTCAGGGCTGGCAAGACTCACGCCAGACACAGGGCTCTCCAGCCTCTGCAGCAGCAGTGGCAGATGCAGCAGAACAGGATTAGCAGGACCAGCGCCCCCAGCCCAGGCTCAGGCTCCTCCCTGCCACCTGAAGCTTCATGCACTACTAGATCCCTCAGGGGATGTTGGACTGCTGGTTTCCGTAGGATCCCTCAGGCCTTGCATTAAGCCTAGTTTCAATTTGGCCTGATCATTTGCATAAATACAACAAGAATGGTTACTGACCACCTTTGTCAGAATTTCATGATTGAGTCTCAATGTGCCCCTTAGAGCAGAGAAGCCAAGTCATCCAGCTGCCTTCAGCCCCGCCTGCAATATGACTGTGGGGATTGGGCCAAAACTTGCAGTCCAACATCCTCTGAGGGGTCCCGGATTGCAAGAGGGCACAGGCCAGGTTGAGGGACCCCACAGGTGCATGAACCTGTGCACCGTGCCTCCAGTGCTTCAATAAAGTTTTAAGGAACTCTAAGCATGCATTACAAAGAAGGGACGTGCAGCTGAAGATCTGGGGTGATTAGTGAACACAAGCACACTTCACAGGAATTCTGCTCTGCTGCGCTGGCGAGCACGCCTGGAACTCACTCCCCTTTCAAAGATGCTAAAGCCACTTTACCCATTTTCTCTGGGTTTTAGTCCCTGTGAGAATTCCATGAGAAAGGCTGGAAAGAAATGAGAGAGAGATTTCAAATATTCCCTTTGTCCAGCCCATAATAAGGATTATTCTAAATCTTTTGTCCAGCACATATAAGATGCCATGGCAGTTAATGAATAAGTTAATTGGTTAAATCATTCTAGTGGGGCCTCCCCAATTCATTCCCAGTAAGCCGGTAATGAGTAAGTAAAGGATTGGAATGCCTACAAGAAAGGGCTGAGACACCAGATGGCTCAAAGGAGCCTCACCGATATTTTAACTTTTTTTTTTTTTTTTTACAAAAGCGGTAGGTTCTCATTAAAGAAAACTTGGGAAAAAATACAAAGTAAAACAAAAACAATTATCGTATAACTTCGTCATCCATAGCCAATATTGTGATATATTTTCGAGAAACTATACATGAGTTTTATAAAACTGAGATTAGGCTGCACATAGATTTTTATCTTGCTTCTGCTATTCAACATGATAAACTTGTTTCCTAAAAATATCTCTCCAAAACATATTTAAGGCTAAAGATTTTTACCTCGCATGGATGCATCACAAATATTAAATCCTTCTCTTCCTTAAATGCTTCTGATGTTTTTAAAATTTTTTTTTGTATTATCCTTTCTTTTCCTTAGTGTATTGTGTGGTATGGACTGGGTCACAAAAACTAGTCTTAGAACCCTGCCCTCAGGAAGAAAAATCATGTACAATTAGCACACACATATTTGTAGAAAGCCGTGGAAGTGTAAATAGAGCAGTGCCCTTTAAGCTGAGGCGGGAAGGCTAGTAGGGGATGGCAGAGAGAAAACTGGGGGGAGGGAGTCCTGCTGGAGGCGGGAACATGCACTGGAAAGAGGAGAGGCTGGAGGGCAGATGGCCTGTATCCTGGGAGCATGGTGGGAGGGTCAGCAAGGGCCCTGCTGGTGGCTCTATACTAGCTAAGCACATTGAAAAGCCATTCACACTGTGAGAAACACAGGATGTGCTTTTACATTCTCAAAGAGAAGGTATGTTAAGACTGAGAACACCCTGAGACTGGATTCCTTAGACGCTACAAGTCGCTAATTAGCAGTCAGTTCGTGTTCCAGTTTTACAGTTGGCCAGTCTGCCTGTCCTGCCTCTGCAGGCCACCTGAACAGGCAGCAGGACAGCCATTGGACAGGAGACAAGCCCGGTCACCCTACAGAGACACACAGAACCTGTCCTCTCTCCTTTGGTGTGTTTCACCCATGAGGAGGGGATCGAGGAGGAGAGATACGGGGCACATTTAACAACAACAAGGCACACTTGAAACAAAATAATGAGATGAAATTCTGGCTCTAGATGTCCCCAGCCAAGATTTATCTCAGTCCTCAGAGGACTGTTGGGCAACTTTGGGAGGTCAAAGGCAGGTTCAGTCTTGATCACATAGCTTTGCTGAAGTCCTTTCCCTGACCTGGGTCTACCTTACTGACTCCTATTTATCTTGCAGCCTCTGGTCCAAGGGTTGCCTCCTCCTGGAATCCCTCTCAGGCAAGGCTGAAATACCCTGTCAATACATTATTCTGGCACTTGCAATAATCTCTTGACGTGTTTGTTCCATTGTCTGCAGTCAATACATTACTCTATAACTCTATTACATTTCTCTATTCCAGTACATACAATAATCTCTTGACCTGTTTGTTCCATTGTCTTCAGTGTGACCTCTAGAGGGCCAGGTATAACATGTCTGCCCAATGATCCTATATAACAAAGAGGTGATATGCAAATTGACTGTCACACCCACACAAGATGGCTGCCTATGACCAGGCCAGCATGGGGGTTAGTGAGGGACGACCAAACAACTCTGGTCGTGACCAGGCTGGCGGGGGGGGGGGGGGGAGGGGGGAGGGGGAGGGGGGGGCAGTTAGGGGAGATCAGACCGGCACACAGAGGCAGTGAGGGGCAATCAGGCCTGCAGGGGAGCAGTTAGGGGTGACCAGGCAGGCAGGTGGGTGAGTGATTAGGAGCCAGGGGTCCAGGATTGTGAGAGGGATATCCAACTGCCGGTTTAAGTTCGATCCCCAATATTAGGCCTACGCCAGTAGTTGGACATCTCCTGAGGAGTCCCAGATTGAAGAGGGTGCAGGTTTGGCTGAAAGGACCCCCGTCTCCTGTGCATAAATTTCGTGCATCAAGCCTCTAGTTTTTTGATAAATGAATAAATAACTGGTCCCCAAATCTCATGGTTGATGCTCATTAGAAGCTGGCCAAAGTGCACCTCCCTCCCTGAAGATAACAAGGATCCACTGCTAACTTCTTGCCCTGCCTTTGCTGGGCCATCTGTCCCTTCTGGGGAGCTCACATACAGGCCTGCCTCCTGCCCACCCACATCAGCTCTCAGAAGAGGATCCATGGAAATTCTCTGTGCAGACCCAAGAGCTAGGTGGTAGGCTGACTAATGGACTCCAGACACATCAGTTCCTAATTCCTAGAACCT
The DNA here is from genome assembly GCF_964339955.1 of Pipistrellus hanaki. Lineage (NCBI taxonomy): Eukaryota > Metazoa > Chordata > Mammalia > Chiroptera > Vespertilionidae > Pipistrellus > Pipistrellus hanaki. Next base: position 38,532,756 of record NC_140511.1, on the reverse strand, counting down.
ATAAATGTTATCCTATTTGGAAAAAGGATATGATTAAGAATCCTAAAATGGGAGATTATCCTGAGTAATCTGTGTGAGCACTAGATGCCCTCACAGATGTCCTTGTAAGAGAGAGGCAAAAGGAGACTTGACATTCACATGAGAAGGGGATGTGAAGATGAAGACTGAGATCAAAGCGATGTGGCCATAAGCCAAGGACTGCCTGCAGCCATCAGAAGCTGAATGAAACAAGGAGTAGATTCTCCCCTGGAGCCTCTGGAGGGAGCACAGCATGACTGAAACCTTGGTTTCAGCCCAGTGGTACTGCTTTTAGACTTCTGGCCTCCAGAACTGTGAGAGAAAAAGTTTCTGTTGTTTTAAGCCACCAAGAGCTTGGTTCTGAAAATAAGAGCACTGGCCAAGAGCTGATGACGCCAGGTCTTGGGCTAAGTCTTCACTTGAGAAGGAGGTACTGGGCAGCATTTTCAAGGGGTGAGTCAGAAGGTAAAAAAGTGCCCCTAAACGAGAGGTGTTTTTGAGTTTCCTAGAAAGTAGGGTGACAGAATGAGATTTACTGAAAAGGAACTATGTCCCAGGAAGAAGCACAAGTAAAAATAGACCAGCCACAAAATGTACAGCAGTCCCCTGTTATCTGTGGTTTTACTTACCTAAGGTCAAAATAGTAAATGGAAAATTAAAGATATAAACAATTCATAACATTTAAATTGCATGCCATTCTGAGAAGAGTGATGCCATCTCATGCCCTCCTCTCTGTCCATGCTATATATGCCAGCTGCCTACTAGTCACATAGTAACTGCCTGGATTGCAGACCTACCACTGTGGTACCTAGGTACTTGTGTTCAAGTAACCCTTATTTACTTAATGATGGCCCCAAAGATAAGCATAGTGATGCTGACAATTTGAATATTTGAGGGACACCTGAGAAGGTGATGTGAAGAGGAAGACAAAGATTGGAGCCATGTGGCCAATCTTCTCCAAAGAGAAGCTATAAAGTGCTTTAAGTGAAAAGGATGCACATATAGGGGGGGCGGGGGGGAGAAACAGGTAGTATATGCAAGGTTTTGTACTATCTTTGGTTTCCTGCATGCACTGGGGGTCTTGAAACATATCCCCTGAAGAGAAGGGAGTCTACTGTAGAATTCCTTCTGCTAGGGTTACTTTTCCCACTTTTTTTTTTTTTTTTTTTTTTTTTTTTTTTCTTGCCACCAAGGATATTTTCCCAGTAAGTGTATCTTTCCCATAACTCAAAGGGCAGACTCAAACACTAAGCACAGCTGAACATCTGTTCATTTTGTCATCTGTACTCACTATTCCTTCCTTGAGAATTGGCTTTTTCTAGACCTGCTGGTCTAAAAAGAAAACAAAAAGTAAATTAAAATAGAAAGCTGCTAGTATCGCCTACAAATTTTGGGGCTAAAAGGACAACTGTTTCTCCCTAAGTACTAATACTTGGCTCTTTTATGGGGATTCTCACCCATGTTCAGGATGGGTGAAGAAAACAGATAAGATCCCTAAATCTTTCCAGCACCTTGTGGGGCCAACTACAGGCTAGAGGCAGAGCCCTGGCCTCGGAGGCCTTGTCTGGTTCTTCTCTGTTCTCCATCCGAGGCCTCACGGTCTGAATGTGAAATTAAGCCCTTGCATAAGAGGAGGAACAGTAGATGAATGAGGACAAGTAAGATCGTTCTAGAAAACGTAGAGTCCATAGCTGCCCAACTAAGTGTCTGGTGTGGGAGAAAGAACACAGTTCCTCCCTCTGGATTTCCAGTGCAGAATCTCACATTGGGGCCCACCTCTTCCTCACTTCACCTTAAGTTCAGATTCAGTTTCCACTGCCAAAGGAGGCAGATGAGCTTGGTTAAATGGTGGGTGCAAGCTCTAGATTGCCTGGGTTTGATCCTAGTGCCCCCAGCCACAAGCTGGGAGACCTTGGGAAAGGAACTCAACTTTCTCATCTGTAAAATGGGGATAATAAAAGGAAGATGGATAAAGTATGGTTCAGCCAGGCTATAATTTATTTCTTCTTTATCCCTCTTTCTTCATTCATTTTGGGGACATAGTATAAACCAAAGCCCCTCTCCTCATTGAAGCTACAGGGCTAGTAGGGGTGCCTGATAAGAAATGAGAAATTAAGATAATTATAGCTATGAGGAAATTCATGTTTTGATGAGAAAGTCAAAGGGGAAGGACTTTATGAGGTGTGTTAGAGAAGAATGAGACAACAGTATATACACATTTTCTTTTATGGCAAATGGGTAGGAGGCATTCAAGGAATGGAGTAGCTATCAGGATACCCAGAACAGTACAAGGAGGGTGAGAATGGTACACAAAAGGATAAGGTGCTATGTCAGAGGCCAGGTCATCTCTGACTTGTCTAAATCTCATTTTAATAGTGATGAAAAGAACCCTACTTTAAAAGCTTTTATGCAATGAAGTGAGGTTGTCATATCTGTTTTCAAATGATCACTCTGGCTGCAGTGTGGAGAATGTACTAGCATAGAGTGGAAATGGATTACTGCAGTGGAAGAGATGACAGTGGGCTGGACCAGTGGGCAAGAGATGACAGTAATACCAATCAAGATGGAGAGAGAGGGACGGGTTCAAAAGGAGTACTGGTAGTAGCTGATACTGAATAAAGCACTGAACATTCACTGTCATATGATCTCCTGGAAGACCCTCTGATAAACAGAAAACCAGAGAGGTAAAGCAACTTCCCCAAAACCACAGAGGAAGTGGTAAAGGCAGAATCTGAACTGAGGTCATCAGGTTCCAGAATGCACACAACAAACTGCTCTTATTCCAGCAGGCCTGGACAGCAGATGGGCTGAGGGTGCTGAGGAAAAGGTAAATAGTGGTAGCTCTCAGGGTGTAGGCTTGAGCAACTGGGCTGATTAGTGGTGCTGTTTACAGATGGGCATGAATTGAGGGAGAGACTGGCTAGTGGGGGGCAGGGTAAGAGGACTGGAACTGGAGGATCTCTGGGGTCTGAGAACTCTATTTTACATTTTTTTATTTTAATCCTCACTTGAGGATATTTTTCTATTGATTTTTAGAGAGATTGGAAGGAAGAGAGAGGGAGATACAGATAGAAGAGAGAGAAAGAGAGAGAGAGAGAGAGAGAGAGAGAGAGAGAGAGAGAGAGAGAGAGAGAGAGAGAAATATTTGTGTGAGAAAAACATATCAATTGGTTGTCTCCTGCACATGCCTGGGTTGGGGCTGGGGATCAAACCTGCAACCCAGGTATGTGCCCTTGACTGGGAATTGAACTTGTGACCCTTCAGTCTGTGGGCCAATGCTCTAACCACTGAACAACCCAGCCAAGGTGAGAACTCTGTTTTAGACATGTGGAGGTCCAGTCACCTTCATTTGCTCCTCACCCCTTTTCCCTGAAAAGTGGTAGAGGGAGCTATGTGAATGGGGCTGGTGGGGCAAAGGGAACCAGGACAATTTTCCTCTATCTCCATGACCCTCTCTCCCCAATACATACAACTGTAAGCCTCCCAAGGTCCTTTTCTAAAAGGAGGTAGAATGGCAGATAGGACAGTAGAAAAGGCAGTAAATATGTAATAAGGAAAGCAAGTCAAAGTGATCTAATGGAGTTTAAGTTTTCTCATAAGGTTTTTATGAGTTCTTGGGAGCAGCATGCAGGGGCATTTTCCTCATCAAGACGGTGTGGGGTAAAAGTGGATGAGTGACAGCACAGGGCTGTTTTGTGTTTCTGAATCCTGGAGGCGGGAATGCAAAGCTATTTCAGGGATGGAAGGTGGGAGGGGGGCAGCATCAGGGGAGGATCCTGTACTCGGAGGCCCACGTGCTGAATCAGTTATTGGGAACAAGACAGATACATCAATTTCATTGTTGACCTGGCTCTGGAGGATACTAATAAATGCTAACAAAACAAAGTATCTTGGTCATGGAGGCTTGGAAAAAGCTGCCTTGCTATGGCTTCCTTACTGCAGGACTCTCAGCATCTTGAACGTAGGAATGTGCATGTGACTCTCCAAGAAAATGGGATAATTTCCCCAATGTATTTGATCACAGAACACTTTTATAGCCAAGCATTTCCAGGCACAAGTGTTCTAGGGAAGAGTCTTGAGGAAATGTTTATCTAATCCACTTCATTCTTAAGAGAAAGGCAATAGACAGTACTCAGAATTGAATGTTGACAGTTGCTGTGTGTGACCAGAAGTCCTGTGGGGAGTGCTGAGCATTAGAGGCTGTGTGGCAAGGCTTGGGGCCAAATGCATGCTGTGTGAGCATAAGCATGAGTGGGTTCCTGAACCATCCTGAACCTTGGTGTTTCAACTGTCTACTGAGGATAAGAATAACACAGAACAGTATTAGTTAAAGGAGATAACTCATGCTAAGACCTAGTTGCAGGGGACCTGCACACAGTAGGCCTCTCTAGTTGCTCTGAGTTCTCTGACAGGCTACTGGCAGCTCTGAGTCTTTAACACGTGACCTGTGCTGGTGAGAGGACCCTGCTAACTACGCCAGCTCCACCTGCCCTTGGCAACAGCCTTCCTCATGTGGTGCACTTCCCTGCCATTATCAGGCTTCTCCAGTGCTCAGGAGGGAGAAGCTAAGTCCAAGCTGGACTTCCAAATAAGCCCCCCTCAGGCAGGCAGTAATTATAGGTGACCATGCAATCATGCTCCACAACAACAAAAAAATCCACGTGCAAAGCTTTCTAAAAGCTTTCTATTTCAGGTTTCTGGAATTCCCCTGGGGCTCCCTGTCTACTGCAGACATGGCCTCTGCAGTGGCTTAAATATGCAAGACCCAGCCCTGTCTTTCAAGATTCCCCACCATCTATCTGCTTATCATTCAATCACTCATTCAACACATCTCTACTGATCCCCTCTCTGGATGGAGCATGGGGCCAGGCATCAGGGAGAAAGGACCTGCTGGTCTAGTGGGGAAGGTGGACTGGTGGTCGATAAACCTTGGCATAACTGTGAACAAGGTTGTATGACAAAGGGAAGGATGAGGCTTTGGTTCATTCCAAACTTCAAGACCTGCTCACATTTAGGCAGCCTTTGGCATGTGCCAGATAATAGGGTAGAAGGGTTTTTGCATAAATTATCTCAACTCAGACAGAATTATGATACTGTTTTATAAAGAAGAAAATAGAAAATCAGAGAAGTGTTGGGAGTTGCCCAGGGCCACACATCTCATCAAGGGAGGGCTCAGATTCAAACTCAACTCATCAGCCTGTGCCAGCCATTCAGCAGGCAACTCCTGAGCTGATTCAGCTGAGTAAACAGTGCCTATGCGAGGAGGTGGAAGGGGGAGGGGGAGGGAGGGGGTCTGTAGGGGTTCTGTGAAGATCAGAGGAGATGGCCTCTGTGAGCATCTTTTCTTAACCTGGGGGCTTCACACACACGCTCCTGTTTCTTCTGCCTCACATTTCTCTCCTCTGCCTTGTGCAGACTTTGCTTTCAGTAGAGGAAAAGCCTCCTACTTATGCACATGCCACTCTCAATCCAAATTTAGTCAAAATGAGCAAACATGGAGTTTCCTAAGAAGCTTTGACCAGCACCTACATTTCTCCGCTCCCTGAGATCAGCATCATTAACTCCACTACCAGCTCCTGGGGAAGACTTTCTGAAGGCATAATCCAAGTGGTTCCTAGGGTCGGGGCTCCTGGAACCCGGTGCCTGAGCTCGCACAGGGAGGCTGCTACCAGGAGGTTTCTTCCCCAGAAGAGCCTGGGAGCCTCATCTCCACAGGCTCGGGCTGGCTCCAGGCCTGAGAAACAAAACCACCCCTTTCTTGTGGGAGAATCCTTAGAGGAATATTTATGAGACATTAAAACCACTGCCATCAACTCTTTAAAAAATTCCTGTACAAGTAATTATGGGTCCAGGATGAGATTCCTGGATATGGTCTAATTACTTCCCTGCAGCTCCCATTCCCCAGGGACTGAGGGCAGGCACCCTTTCCCTCATCTCCTGGGTCCTTCTCGGCCCCTACAGTCTCTTCCTTTCATGAATGAGCTGCTTCTCAGCTGCTACCCCTGCCCTCTACTCTCCCCTCTGCCTTGCTCTGAGCCAGGAAGGATGACCCTGGGGATGAACCCTGGGACCTTTGCAGGCCAGTACCAGAGCTTAGTTGGCTTATCCAATTGAAGGCACTCATGGGAGGTAGAAGAGCTAGAGGAGGAGAGGCCCGGGATTTCTCTCCTGTTCCCTCCCTAAGTTGGCGCTGCACCCTTCACAGCTACCACTCCTGCTTGTGGCTTCTTCAACAGGGTCCCTGCTCTCCTCACTCTGCATGGGCCCCAGATATACCACTGCCTCTCCTTATCCCTTCAGACCTGGTTGCTTTGGCTCTGCCCACCTAATTGGCCTCCACACCTCTGGTTTATTCCCTCAACGCTGCCTCTCTCACTTATGCTAAATGGATCCTGCCTTAAAGTCTCTATTTGAACCATCTGGGATGCATTCTACTTTGTGACAGGAATCTGACAAAAGCAAATCAGGAAGAGAACTGCAATACTTCGGGCATATGCCAGGAACTAGGTAAGGAATGAGCTTGCTCAACCACCACCTCACTGGTGTGTTTTGGCATTCAGTGCCTCGTGTGGGTGCTGCAGATTCAGGGGTGCTGGCCAAGGGAAGTGTCCCCAGCCGGGAGGTGCAGCTATTTCTCTCTCCTCTCCTCCTGGCTCACTGTGTGTGTGTGTGTGCGCGTGTGTGTGGGTGTATCCGTATATATACTGTATATACTAGGGGCCCAATGCATGAAGATTCGTGCAAGAATAGGCCTTCCTTCCCCTGGCTTGCAGCACTGCCTTTGCTCTGGCCCAGAGCCGCCTTTCACCTCTTGCCTTGCCACATCAATTTGCATATTCCCTCCTTATTGGCTGTGGGTGCCACCTTCTTTGTCACAGAGTTATGGTAAATTTGCATATTCCATCTTTATTAGATAGTACACACCTTATATATGATCCTATCTTTTACCATAGTCTAAAACAGCAAATACCACATTACACACATTTGATAAAGTATTAGGCATAGTAACCGATATTTTTAAATTCATCAATCATTCTCCAAACCTGCCTTGAGAACTTCTGTGAGTCAAGTCCTATATGAGAAACTGTGGTACAGAAATGAATAGCTGCTAGCTTAAGGCATGGTCCCTGCCCTTGAGCACTGCCAGACTAGTGAACCCATATCCCTACTGACTAAGGAAACCATCAGAAATAGAATAAAGGTAACTTAACCCTCGTCCTTCCCTCCCTTCTGGTTTTGTCTAGTAGAACTCATGCATACACACACACACACACACACACACACACAGAGGTAGGCATTCACCCACCCGTGCACCTCAGCCAGATGCCTGGGAATCTCTCCTGGTGCCACGGCAAGACTAATTGTGGTGCTGCAGACCCAGGCAGTAGTGACAACTAGGATGTGCCCCTAGCAGAGGGCCCAGGGCACACAATTCCTTCGCTTTCCTCTGTGGAAACACCTAGTCAGTGTTTCTCTGGTGAAAAGAGAAGGAACGTAATAGTAGTAACATGGGGCTGTGCAGGCAGGCCTCATGGATTCATATAACATTGGCCTTGGAGCCTGTGATCTGCGCCTAGCCTTGCACTTGCTCCTGGGCTTCAGAGCTTCCCCATTCCGTGTTCTTTCATCCCATCAGGGAACCCACTCCCTGTGTTGCTCTTCACCCTCACCCCTCTGTGGACACTACAAGATCACGAGCTCCTGTCTGTCTCAGGAGGCCTGGATTTCAGTTTCAGCCCATTGTTGACTCGGGTGCTGTATAAACACCCACAAACCACTCCCTCATTCCGATCCTCAGATCTCCCACCTGCACCAAGAGGAAGCTGAGTGGATGGTCAGGAAGAACCCTCTACTGAAGAAAATCACTGCACATCCCAAAGCCCTTTATCACTGAGCGATGACAAGGGATAGTAGTAGCCCAGGTGGGGGTGCAGCCCAAAGTGGCACTGGAGTGAATGGAAGCAAGTCCCACGAGAGTGAATTAACTCAATTTAGCCCAATGGGCTTCACCAAGGCAGCACATTATCATAATCACTGGTAGAGGTTTTAGGACCCCGGATGCCCAGGATGCTCCCAACACCAGTTAAATCAGAATATCCGGGCTTCTACCTGGGCATCAGCATTTTTTCAAAGCTCCCTCTGTGATTCAAATGCTCAGCCAAAGTTAAAAACCACCGGTAAACATTCACTGCCCACATCTGAGGTAACACCCACCAGATGCCAATAATGTCCACCTGGAACATATATTTTAGTCTCAGAAAGTAAGTGGTTTTTAATCACAGAAGCCTACAAGGAGTCAGGTCATTAAACATCCTCTATTCTCTAGTGCTTCATCTATGAAGCTATAATCGCCTATTAAAAAGAGCATATATGGATTAATTTTTATAATCAAAAAATGTAATTAATAACCCAGTTAGAACAAGATTTTGAAGAGCTAATAATCCCTAAGCACGAATTATGTACTCTCATTAAAATCTTGTACAAACTCCACTTATTCAACAAATAATCTCTTATCTAATAATTTGCTTTCCTTTATAACTATAGTAAAATATACTCTTTTCCCTTTCTTTGTGGTTATCGCCTTAGACCTCTTCAAAGGCCCTGGTCCCTGGTTCTCAACATTTTCCCTAACATCCCGTTCTTCATGTAACCTTGTCCCTCCTCCCCCAGGTTCCCCACACTCCCACCCAGCCAAGCACCAGTGCCTTATGGGACTTTGAGTACCTCATGTGTCTCTGTTAGACAGCTACACAGGACACTCCCCCTCAAAGAGAGCATATTATGCCCTTTCATCCTTAGCTTGTTTCAAAGTCACTTATTCAAACTCTTGTGTAGAAAATGAAAAGAAGTCCGCTTTGCAACCAGAGAGCTCTGGCCTAAAATGTTGATTCTAGTTGTACCCACAAATGTGCAGTGGCCTGACAGCTGACATGGAAGTGCTGTGGGGGAAAGTGGTCTCCTTTCCAGAGATGTGGCTGAGTCAACTGGTTATCCATATTTCAGAAAAGAACCTTGACCTCTATTTTACACTCCACAGAGAAACTGAACCCAGATGGACTCCGGATATAACTGGAAAGGCAAAACAATAAAACTTTTACAGGAAAACACAGGAGAGCCTCCTCATGACCTGGGAGTGGGCAAAGTTTTCTTAAACAAAACATAAACTGTGCTAACCACAAAGGGGGGGGAGGGAGAATGATACACAAAATTTCATCAAAATGAGAAACTTCTCTTCATCAAACGGTTCCATGAAGAGGGTAAAAATATAAGCCACAGAATGGGAGGAAATAGTTACCGGTTTGGCTTAGTGGATAGAGCGTCGGCCTGTGGACTGAAGGGTCCCGGGTTTGATTCCGGTCAAGGGCATGTACCTTGGTTGTGGGCACATCCCCAGTAGTGGGTGTGCAAGAGGCAGCTGATTGATGATTCTCTCTCATGGATGTTTCTAACTCTCTATCCCTCTCTCTTCCTCTCTGTAAAAAAAAAAAAAAAAAAAAAATTCCTACAAGTAAAAAAAGGAAAAAAAAATCAATCTCATTCTTGAAAAAACATTTTAAGTAAACACTTCACAAAGGAGGATATCCAGATGTTCCAATAAACATATGAAAAGGTGCTTTACACCGTTAGATACTAGGGAAATGCAAACGGAAGCACAGTGAGGCACAACTCTACAACCGCAATGGGAAAGGCAGTGAGTAGGAAACATGGAGAGCAATCAGGACTTGCATAGATTTCAGTGGGATTTAAGTTGGTGTAATCACTTTAGAAAACTGGCATTGTTTACTCAATCAGAACATTCATATAGACATGAATCCAGAAACTCCAGTCCTAGGACCACATTGGTGACAAAAGACATGGAAAGAACATTCTTTAAAGCAACATTTGTAATAGCCCCAAACTGTAAAGCAACCAAATGTCCACCAACCTTAAAGTGAATAAATAAATTACCTGTACTCACACTAGGCAATACTTACAGAGCGATAATGAATGAATTACAACCACATATAATAACATGGATCATGCCGAGTAAAAGACTCTTACACAAAAGAGCATTTGCTGCATGACTCCACTTATATTAAATTAGAAAACAGGCAAAACTAATCTATAGTTTTACAAGTCAGGAATGCAGTTATCCTGGTAGGAACTGAGGAGAAACAGAGTGAGAGGGAGTAGGAGGGGACCTCGGAAGGTGGTAATGTTTTATTTCATGATGAAGGGACTGGTTATGTGGTATATTCACTGTAAAAAAAAAAAAAAAAAAAATCACCAGATTATTTATTTATGAGTGCTGGGCTTAGAGGCTCTGTGCACAAAATTCATGCACTAAGGGGGGGGGGGGGTGGTGTCTTTCAGCCTGGCCTGTGCTCTTTCACAGTCCAGGACCACTTGCTTATTACTGCTTGCCTGCTCACTGCTCCTTACAGTTTGGTTCCTTGCTCCTTAGCTTTGCCATGGAGGCGGAAGAGGCTCCTGCCAGCGCTGCTGCACTTGCCAGCTGTGAGCCCAGCTTCTGACTGAGCAGTGCTCTCCCTGTGTGGACGCACTCACCATCAGGGGCCAGCTCTGGCACTGAGCATCTTCCCCCTGGTGGTCAGTGCGCATCATAGCGCTGGTTGTTCTGGTGGTTCTGCAGTAATGGTTGCTTAAGCTTTTATTATATAAATGTCGATTAAAAATCACACACACACACACACACACACACACGCACACATTTGGCTGCTCCACCTTTTAACTGTGTGACCTTGGGCCAGGCACTTAATCTCTCTGGTATTAAGTTTCCTCTTCTGTAAGTTCCCACCTACTTTGTAGGGCTGTTGCCAGGATAAATAAAATGAGTGAAAAAGTATAAACACATACACAGCACCTGGTGCATTCACTCCATAAATAAGTTTCCCTCTCTCCCAGCTGCATCCCTGTAACAGCTTCTTATGACCTGGGGCCCAAAGAAACCATCTCCTTCCCTTTTGCACATTTAAAAATAAACAAACAATGGGGAAGGAATAGCTCAGGGCTAGAACATTTGACTGCAAAAATAAACAAACAAGAAAACAAATAAAACAAAAGCTGTTTTGAGCCTGAAACACAGCACAGGGCTTTTCACAGAGAGTCAGTGGAGGAAAACACCGCCACCCAGGTTAGAACCGGGAGAGCCTCACAGCCTCAGGGCTGCCAGCAGGACCAAGGACCCATTCCAGATAGAGGTTAACCCAGAGGCGGTTCATCAGGGACTGCTCTGAGATCACAGGAAAAAGGCAGCAGGGCGCTACCCGCCAACATGGCAGCCACACTTTCTGTTCTTTTAACCACAAATGGGCTGAGTTTTCCAGCAGCAAAATTCTTCATAGACAGAAGAAGTTAAGGGAAAAAAACAAACCCACTGTTTCCTTCAAACAAGTGCCAAGTCACAATGTGAGAAAGTGCAAGTTGCAGAAACACATGAGATTCTCAGAAAATAAACTTGTGATTACAAGGAACTGGAAACCAACCACTGCTGCACCTCCATCCCCATCCCCTCCAGACCCCACTCACTCATTTTGAGGTGGGAGTGGCGGCAAGTCCTCTCATAAGCATCTGGGCAGGAGTTTGTTCTTTTATTCCTCCATCTCTCTCTCCAGCAAGCACTTAGGGAGCATGGCTGGGGGGTGGGCAGTCCTGTATTGGCTCGACACAGGGCATCTAAAAGAGAACAGTCCTGGCTCATGCCCTCATGAGGCTTATGAAGATGCCAAGAAGTAAATGGCAATGACAGTGCAGGGAAATACAGGGACTCAGGGACCAGAGAAGAGAGGACACCTTTCTAGAGAAGGGCCACCTGAATTAGAGCTTAGAGGATGAAGAGTGTGATGTGGACACTTCCCAACATTGTGAGCAAAGCTGAGAAGCAAGAAACTGCTCCTGGTGTGGCTGGAGCTGAATGGAGACAAGGAATATCAGTCCAGAGACTGGAGAGGTTGGCAGCTGAGATCCAGGTGGGCCTTTTTTGGGCTTGATCCTGTAGGATATCGGCTCTCAGTTGCGGTTACACATCAGAGTCACTGAGCATCCTTCTAACCACTCTAATGTCCAAACCTCATGTCTAGAGATGGTGGCTTAAATGGGCCTAGGCTTGGGCCCACCACCTGGAGTTTCTTAGAAACACCCTGATACTATTCTAGCATGGCAGCCATGTTGAGAAGCATTGCTATAGTTCAGGGGTCTGCAAACCATGCACCCCATTGGGTCTCTGTAGCCCTTGGAGACTCTCTCCCTCTTACTTCCGGGTATATCTGTGCAGAGTTAAAAAAGCACAAAGAACCAAAGTGTGCTGTGATATCCCTGGGCTCCTTGAACTCCACATACCACTCATGATGGCAGGCAGGATGGGTGTTACTGTCCCCATTTTACAGACAGGAAGCTGGGGCCAAGAGAGAAGCTGCCCTTGGCCGAGATGCAGCCTTGTTCTCCCCCTCCATGTGCTGATTGGAACCAAGGCCACGTGTCCGACTCCTAACTGTTCTCAGAATGTCCTCCTTGCCTCTGTCACATGTCCCTGAAACTCCTTGTAAGCCCTGTAGGTGAGCAGGTGTGATCTTACTCCCTGAGATCCTCCGTCCCTGTGCTGATCTGCCCTGGGTTCAAATCCTGACGCTGCCATGTCCTCACTCACCAGTGGCTCTGAGTCTCAGTTCCTTCCCCTGGGAAGTGGGGGTTGAGATTTCACACACTTTGTGGGGAGCTTACACAAAACAATATAACATGCTTGGTGCAGTGCCTAGCACATGCTAAGTGCTCAGTAATGCATAGCATTATATTAGAGTGGTTCCCTTTTTGTAGTCTTAGCTCCTATCTGCTTGCGTCTGGCGGAGTGTGCATACACAGAGAGGTAGAGTAATGAGAAGTGTAAACTCAGGAGCCAACATTTTGGAGTCCTAAGCCCAGCTCCGCTACTTACTAGCTGTGTGGTCTTGGGTGAGTCACTCATAAGCATAGTTGCTACCTGATGTACTGGGGAGAATTCAGTTGAGTTAAAATGCATAGGGTGTTTAGAACAGTGCCTGGCAATAGTAAGTGTCCTGTAAGGTGAGCTATTTATTGTCAGACAGTTATTTTTTATTTTCGATGGTAATTTTAACATGAGGCCAGGTACTGGGATCGAACAGATCTTGTACCAAGCCTGGCTGGTGTGACTCAGTGATTGAGCATCGACCTATGAACTAGAAGGTCACGATTCGATTCCCAGTCAGGGCACATGACAAGGTTGGGAGCTTGATCCCCAGTGTGGGGCATGCAGGAGCAGCCAATCAGTGATTCATTCTCATCATTGATGTTTCTATCTCTCTCTCCCTCTTACTTCTTCTCCAAAATCAATTAAAATAAAAAAAAATGATTTATTCACCCAGCATTTTCCAGGTCCTGCCTCAGTGCTTGGCCTGCGCTAGCCTTTGGGGTACCAAGGTGAGTAGGCTCTCCCCACATACCTAAGGTCCTCACATCTTTGGGAACTAATGAACCGTGGTTTATACAGCCTCGTACAAACGATCTTCATCTCTGTATGGATTTACATAGTGATGTAATAAATATGCATCACATAAAGCCACATACTTTTATCAATTCGGGCTCTCAAAAAATTCTAAAACCAAACCATTTTTCTTTTCTCTTTTTGTAAATAACTCATTACATGACAAAATAAGATATGAAGTGATGTGAAGCTATTTATTTTATCTATTTTTCTCACACAGTGTGAACTGTTTGCTGCAGAAAAAGTAATGGGTTTGATTATTGAGCCCTGCCCTAGATCCCACTAGGGCAGTGGTCGGCAAACTCATTAGTCAACAGAGCCAAATATCAACAGTACAAGGATTGAAATTTCTTTTGAGAGCAAAATTTTTTTAACTTAAACTTCTTCTAATGCCATTTCTTCAAAATAGACTCACCTAGGCCATGGTTTTTTGTGGAAGAGCCACACTCAAGGAGCCAAAGAGCCACTTGTGGTTCACGAGCCGCAGTTTGCTGATCAAGGCACTAGTGTATTACAGAATATACAGTATATGTACCGTAGTTCCTTTCTGAAATCTAAAAACCCAGCCTGCCCTGGCTGGTGTGACTCAGTTGACTGAGTGTCGTACATGTACCAAAAGATTGCTGGTTTGATTCTGGTCAGGGCACATGCCAGGGTCGTGGGCTCAATCCCTGGTAGGAGATGTGCAGGAGGCAGCCAATCGATATTTCACTCTCACACTTATATTTCTTTTTTCTCCCTTCCTCTCTCACTAAAAATCAATAAACCATTTAAAAAATGATAATTAAAAAAAAATGTTACAAGACACATCTGACCACAAGAGCTTTGGATAACAGACTGTGGACATGCATTTATTATTTCCATGGAACCGCTGTGATCATCCCCATTATGCCCTTCAACCAAAAGGTACCAAACACTGTTATTTACCCATAACCAGATTCCTTTCTCATTAAAAAAAAAAAAAAAAAAATCAACAGGGGTTGTTGCCAAGAAAAAATAAAATAAAGGCATTCCTCTTTTTTTGCAGTTGATATTTCTACAGACATTTACCTTATAACCAGCACAGACTCCATCAGACTGTTCTCAGTCAGAAAAATCCAGGTCTGAGGTCAAGGACAGCCGAGGTCTAAGTGGCTTAGCTCCAGAACACTGCAGGATGGGTGTCTCAGAGGAGCCTTAATCCTCTGTCTCACAGCCAAAGACAACACTTCCCCTATGATGTTTGCTCCCTGGGAAGTTCTGGGCGGACAGGACGCAGAAGGCTTGTGTTGAAGCTGGGCAGGAGGGAGGCACACCGTGGATTTGAAAGCAGGAGGAGCATGGCAAAGGGGACAATTATTTCATAGACTAATTGGGAGAGAGCCACTTGGTAAATTGCTAACAGCCTTGGGGCACTGGAGTGACTAGAGTAAATGAGCAGGCTGATGGCTGGGCTGCTTGCTAGTGGAAGCTCTACTTGGAGAAGGAGGGCTGCAGGAAGGAAACACAACCATGCGATATTTCCATACAGGGGTGGGCAAAAGCAGGTTTACGGCTGTTTGTATGAATAATAATACAATCTACACTAATAAAAGAGAGAAAAATGCTAATTGACCATCCCTTCGCTACGCCCACAACCAATCGGAGTGATTATGCAAATTAACACAACAAATATGGCGGTTAACTTGCATACACAGAGGGAGGGATGAGTGAAGACTGAAAACAGCATAGAAGGAAGAGGGCGGGAAAGTGGAAAGCAAGGTGGCAGTGTGCAGAAGTGGTGGAGGTGGAAAAGTGCGGGGCTGCAGGGGAAGGGAAAGCATGGGGAAGCGGCAGCGGGAGGGAAAGCGCAGAGGGTGGGGGGCAGCAGAGGCGGGAGGAAAAGGGTGGGGTGGGAGGGTGGGGGCTGAGGTGGCAGAGAAAGCACTGGGGAGGGGGGAAGGGAGAGGTGGTGGTAGTGAGACGGAAGCCCGCGGGAAGCCCTGTTCTTGCAGGAATCTTCTTACATTGGGCCTCTAGTAATTAATAAATAATAATACAGGAATAAACTGTGTGGCTTTGTGTACTCAGATCTGTAAAACCGCTTTTTAAAAAATATATATTTTTATTGATTTCAGAGAGGACGAGAAAGGGGGAGAGAGAGAGAAGCATCAATGACGAGAAAGAATCATTGATCAGCTGCCTCTGGCACAGCCCACTCTGGGGAACGAGCCTGCAGCTCACTGTGTCATGTGCCCTGACCAGGAATGGAACCATGACCTCCTGGTTTTTAGGTCAACACCCAACCATTGAGCCATGCAGGCCGGGCTGTAAACCCACTTTTGCTGGCCCCTTTGTGTGCTCCCAGATCACAAGGAAAGGGTGAAGAAAGCAGGAAGTACATAATCTGTGCACAGGGCTTCCTGTCCCCACAGTGATATGCCTGGGCACTGCTCCTCCTGGCCCCAACCCTGGGGCACAGAAGGGTAAAGGGGACCAAGCTGGCAACTGGGGAACATGAGTCCTGATTGCTGCTACCTACTGGCTGCACAACTTGGGCTGAGTCACAGAGCCCTCCTCCTGCTGCCTTACAGGCTCCTGAAGCAGGATGCAGAGAGCTTTACCTGCCTTCCTCATCAGTCAGGGATTTTTGGTCGTGTGTGTGTGTGTGTGTGTGTGTGTGTGTGTGTGTGTTTTGTTAATCCTGACTCGAGGATATTTTTCCCCCATTGATTTTTAGAGAGAATGCAATGGAGGGGGAGAGACAGAGAGAGAAACATGGATGTGAGAGAGTTGTATCGATTGGTTGCCTCCCACAGTGCAGGACAGGAGTGGGTCTAGAAATTAAGCATGCAACCAAGCTATATAACCTGGACCAGGAATCGAACCACTGACAAAAACTGGCTAGGGCATCAGTTGGGTTTTGATTCTTGAGCAGTTTCAATCATTTATCTACCCTTTCTTCCTCCCTTTTCTTTCTGCTCCCCCAAAATGCAATATGGAATTCCCAGCATTTTAATACAGAGAAAGGACAGTGATACACATACCTTGGAAGTGAAGAGACAAACTAAAAAAATCAGTGAGAAATACCCATTGGTCCCATAGTTCTTTCCGCAGAATTATTCGTGTGGGACCCTAACTTCATCTCTACTCCCCATCCTACCTGCCCACTCCGCCCACTCCCATCTTTCCTCCCCCACATTCTCCAGCTTCCTGGCCTCTTTTCCTTGTACCCATTTCGTTCTCATGGTTCCTCCTCCTGCCCCACTCCCTTCCACTCTGAAATCCAGCTACAGGCAACTGAGTGACGACTCTGCCAGCTGAGTGCCCTCCATGGATCTCTGCCTTCAGTCTCCCAAAGGACCTATGAATAGAAAGGACACCCCCTTGGATGAGATGAGGCAACTGGCCCAGAGTGAGTGACATGACTGGTGGGGGTGACGGAGCCGGCGCCCAAACTTGGTTCCCTGGGATGTTCTAAACATCTCTGTGCTTCTGGTTCCATCAGGCCCCCATGGCTGTCAGAATGCCATGGCATGGACTCCCATTTATGGGTTCTTTGCATAGCAGGGCCAACCCAGTCCTCTGGGCATTTTCACTTTCTTAGCAATGACCAATGAAATAGAGATGGGAAAAAAAGGCAGCTGGAGACATCGGGGGAGAGGAGGAGCAAAAAACCAGAGGTGGGAACTCCAAGCTGTGTATAGGAACAAGGTGGTGGAGCTGAGTCTATCTGCTCAGGGAGAAAGGAATGTTCTAGAAGGTGGCGAACCTTGGGAGTCTGACTTTACTCTGGGGCAGTGGGGAGCACCAGGGCGAGTGAGAAGCAGATGTCCCTGGCTCTGGGGGTCACCACCTGGGGCGGGAACAAGGAAGGGTGGGCCTGAAGAGAGGGGGCGAGGCTGCAGGAGGGTGGGAGCCCAGACAAAACAGTGAGAAGCCTCTGAACACTTGGACTTTGCAGAGGTCTCCGGCTTGTTCTTTGAAAATGATCATTGCAACCCTGGATCTCCCCATCCTAGAGTGAGATGAGCGCCTCACACACAGAAACAGCAGCACTCAATAAAAGTCGTCTTACGCTTTCTGACATGTTCAGTACGAGCCATGTCTGCTGCAGCAGGAATGAGCTCCCAAATATAAATGGAGCCAACCAGCCTTTCCAGGGTGACAGGCTCTGCCCGGGCAACCCGTGAGCCTTCCTGGGCATGTGAGCAGGGCTGCCAGGCCTGCCCAACATCCCAGCAGCCTCCAAAGGCCAGTGGGAAAGGGCCAGGTTGTCCATGTTCCAGCTTCCAGTCCTTCTGTCACCTCCTCACTGTACCACTTGGAGAAAATTGCTTTTTAAACGGGTTTTGGCATCTGCAATAGGGCTATTATGCCACCTTCCTTTAGGACGTTCGTGAGAATTTAGTGGAATCATCACTGTTTCATGAGCTATAAAACACCACAGACATTCTAGTACATGTTTTGTTATGTTTACCACTAACGTGTGATAATCTACTATCATGTCCCCAAAAGATAAGCTGAAGTGCTCATCCCTGGTCCCCAGGTCTGAGACCTTATTTGGAAATAGTCTTTGTGGATATAATAAGTTATAAATCAAGGTGAGGTTATCCTGGGTTAGAGTGAGCCCTTAATCCAGCGTGACTGGAATCATTGTGAGGAGAAGAGACACACAGAGATAAAAGAACGCCATGTGAACACACATGACCGTGTGAGGACGGGCAGAGACTGGAGTTATTAGCTCACGCCAAGGAGCACTGAGGGTTGTCGGCAAACACAGTAAATTAGGGAAAATGAGCCAATCCTGCCAAAACCTTGATTATGAGAGAATAAATTTCCGTTGTTTTAAACCACCCAGCCTGTGGTACTTTGTTACGGCAGCTCTAGGAAACTAAGATGGCAACCATGCGATCATATAGAAGAACAAAGTGTGGCAACAGAGAGAAAGAAGCCGTCTTTCCTCCCCTAGGGCCATGGTCAGCAAACTGTGGCTCGCAAGCCACATGCAGCTCTTTGGCCCCTTGAGTGTGGCTCTTCCACAAAATACCACGGCCTGGGCAAGTCTATTTTGAAGAAGTGGCGTTAGAAGAAGGTTAAGTTTAAAAAATTAGGCTCTCAAAAGAAATTTCAATCATTGTACTGTTGATATTTGGCTTTGTTGACTAAGGAGTTTGCTGACCACTGCCCTAGGGCTTGCATGTTGCCTCCTCTCTGCCCGGCAGCTCTTGGCCTCCCAATCCTGTGCTCCATCAGTTCTGACTTATTGTCAGGAAGATAATCTCTGACATGAGCCTACCTAGCACTTTCTAAAACGGATCCATCACGTCACAGTGAGCACCTACTATATCCCCGGGGCCAGACCTCGAGGGTGTAGGGTGAGCCACACAGACCCCAGCCCTGACTGCACGGAGTGTACAGTGCGGAGTGCGGACACTCTGAACAAGGAGTTGGAGCAAGAGACAGGCTCGGGGAAGCGGCATGCCCAGTGCTCTGAGGGGATGTAGCAAGAAAAGAAAACACAGCCCATGATGTCTGTCAGCAGCTCCGTGTGGACCAACCCTCAGCACAAGCTCTGAAGGGCCACAAGCATCAGATCACTCTGCAGCTCAGGGACTGTTTGTGATGCTCAGGGACTGTCCACTACACCGAAATCAGGTCCCATCCTTCTAGGTTCTACTCAGAATTATCCCACCCATCTCTAGACATTGACATCCTAACCCTCTTGCACAAACACCTTATACCTTCCCCAGTAAGCATACAGGCAACACTGGCTTTGGAGAATCCTATGGAGAACCCCAGCTCTGCTGGGGGTAACAGGGTGCCTGCCTTCTGACATCACTGAGCATTTATCAGAGGCCTGTTCCGGGCTGGGTATGGGGAGACTGAGATTACTAAAATGTGCTTCTCCTGGCTCTCAAAGCAGCTGAAGAGGGAGGTAGAGGACCTTGGCCTCAGCTTGCTCGTCTGAGAAATGAATGCATATACCTTATCACCAGTGTAAGGATTAAGTGTGTAACAAGTGTGTGTGATAAACAGTGGATCCTCACGGATTTACTTTCCTGTCTTTGTTCGGACTTTGGCCTGCCTCTGTCCCCTCCTTTCATCTGGACTTCTTCCGGGCCAATACATTTCCAGGACTTACATGAAATCCTGGTCTTCTGGGAAGCTTTTCTTGACCGGCCTAACCACTGAGAATTCTGGCCCCTCTAACCGCAAAGTCTCAGGAATCTCCCCAGTGGTATGGTCCAATTAGCACCCTTGCCTTTGTGCCAGCTCCTTGCCTCTCCTACTTCTTTGTGGCATGCTTTCTCTCTCGTTCTTGTTCGAGGAGAATCTGTAGTGTGTTTTGCCAATTGCTTGATCATTGCACATCCCAGGAAAAGGGAGGAAAAAGCCCGTTGATGATTGGGCCACTCAGGAGCCAGCCCTGACCAAAACGTGAGACAAGGGGGCCCTCCTCAATAGCAGCCTTGTGATCCCCAGACCTGAATGGCCTCATCCCTTCTGCCTTCCTGGCTCCCAAAGAAGCCCAGCTGTTCCCACTCCTGCAGGGGCCCCTCTGCCCAGGGGGCAGGAAGTGGCTGCCAAGTTGCAACCCTAATTGGGAGGCAGGCCAGGCAGGCAGGGGAGGCAACAGCCCATGTGGGCAAGCGGAGCATCTGCCTTCTCTGCCTTTGTGCCTTCCCGGCCCATTCAGATGCAGAGCTCCCTCTGACCTTCAGGCACGGCAGCTGCTGGGTTCTCCCCATACCTCTCCCAGCTCTGGTTCACACTCCATGGCCATCTAATCCCTCAGAGCCAGAGGAGAGACAGCAGTTTGAGTAACTGTGAGT
Source organism: Pipistrellus hanaki (assembly GCF_964339955.1). Taxonomy (NCBI): domain Eukaryota; kingdom Metazoa; phylum Chordata; class Mammalia; order Chiroptera; family Vespertilionidae; genus Pipistrellus; species Pipistrellus hanaki. The sequence goes on along the minus strand of NC_140511.1, from coordinate 38,512,446 downwards.
CACCAAAGCCCAGAAAGACAACTCAAAGGAAAACCATTCTTCCTGTCTGCCAGGGACAATGCTTATGGGAGGCTGGGCCCTCCTCTTCGCCTGGGGGACTGGGCTCTTCACCCCTCTTTGCAGGAGCTATTTCTAAGTGCTACATTGAGTGCTTCAGTGCCCACTCAGGGGCACAAAAGTTTCAGCAGGGTCTTGATATTCTGACCTACAGGCACAGAGAAGGAAGGCACCAACTTTGGCTTGAGGAGTTAGGGAAAGATTCTCTAAGGTCTTGGATGCAGGGAAAAGCGGGAACTAAGAAGGACTAAGCTATCCAGCTGGCCTTGGCTGGGGACATGAGATTCATGGTTGTCTATCATGTCCCAGGCAGTGTACTCATTAATTTTTATGCACTCTTTTATTTCATCCTCAACATAGCCCTAGGGCATAGGTATTCTCCCATAGTGCAAAGGAAGAAACGGAGGTAGGGAGTGGAATAACCCAGGCAAGCAGTCGGGGGCAGAGTCAGGATTGGGATCCAGGTCTACTGACCCCGAAGCCTGCCCTCTGCCATGTGCTTCATGGCTACTAGGTGCTGGCACAGATGTTCCAATCCTTCTTCTTCTCCAGAAGCTGTTTCTGGAGTTAAATGCTGTTCTCAAATTTTTGGCATCTGGATGGTTGCGTTCCAGACTAGAGGCAGCTGTCACTTATGACTGACAAGGAAGGAAGGACATACCAGGAAGTAGACACAGCTGGGCTGCTATGGGAGCCAAGGAGGTAGAAGTGATGAGGCCATCCCATTCTGGGGAGGACTTTGACAGAGGGTGGTCTACTTGTCTCAGAATTTTTAGGGAGGGATGGCACCTGAATGGTCCAGTACGTGGGGAGGGGAGGGCGGATAGGAGGTTTGTTTTTCTCCCTTCCTCTGGGGCTTGCAAGCAATCAACAAATCAATCTATAGATGCTGTCAAAGGGAGGCTGCCTGGTGGAGACTTAGAAAGCAAACAGCCTAGCATTTAAAAATGCCAACTCTGTGCCATGCACAAGGCCCATTTATATGTGGTTTCTCATTAAATCTGCATGACAACCTTGCACAGAAGGTATTATTGTTATCATTTCTGCTGAAGAAAAATCATAGCTCCAAGAGACTATTTTTTAAAATTAATGAATTTACACATGCGTGTTTATTTACATTTACCCTGATACGTGCAAGAAAAATTATAGAGTCCCGTGCAGACGCAATGTATAAAATCTAAAATATGGCCCAAGGAAGGTCTCAGCAAGTTCTGTGTTTTCCCCTTTTCCCAGGCTTTGTAGCATCCCACTACCTGTGTCCTTTAACCTAGGCCCTCCCCTCTGCCCCGTGGGGTCAGAATAGAATTCAAGATGCAATGGTTTGATTTTTCAGAAGTAGCGGAAAATCATGGCGGGGGGGGGGGGGTGGGGGGGAGTAGCCAGGGTGGGGGCTGGGGGAGGGTCTCACCTGGGGTGAGAATTCAGTTAGGTGCTTTTGAAAGTCAGCAATGGGCATCCTGTCTACCTCCCTGTGTTAAGGGGAGTGAGAGGAGACAGGGATGTAGACACACTTTGCAAGCCATAAGCTGCTGTACAGATGTGAAGGAAGGCTTACTTCCATTCCTACCCAGGTAAGAACATTCAATAGCATGGACCCAATCAGAGGTAATCTTAACTAGAACATGCTGAGGGCTGATTACAGAATTATCCAGCTGTATTCAACACATTCAACAGACATATCTGAGTAGCTGGCCCTGTGATGGGAGACAATAGACAGGCACTGAAAAAAACTGAGGGCCCCTGTGTGTTAAGCTCTAGAACAGCTGGGCCCACAGTGGAGCCTGGGACGGTGGACCTGGGACAGATGGAAAAAGAGCTGCCAATGAGGGGAGGCTAGAACTGAGTCTTAGGGAATAAGTCACATTTGGCAAAGGGGACAAAGAAAAGGCATTCCAAGCAGAGGGAACAGCATGATAAAGTCACTGAGGTCTGAGCAGGATGGTGTGCAGAGGGAAGTGTGGACGAGCCACACAGCAAGCCAGGCCCCCAAAATGTTTTCTTTCGTACTGTGATTTGCTAGCAATTTTCTGAAGTCCAACCAATGCCTTGGGCACCTCAGCTCCAATCATTCTAGTGAGCAGAAATCTATTGCTGCCGTATTCTTCCCTAGGGAAGGAGAATTGGCTGAAATGAGTAACGGGTCCCATATTTACATGGTTACTTTCTTCTAGCTGGAAATGAGTTACGAACAAGGGTTCATGTGTTAGGCAGACAGAGCAAAACTGTGATCTTGGCCACGCCAGCTAAAATGGAGGGACGGGCGGGTGGGAGGGCAATGTTGTCTGCTTTGTCGGGACAACCAAAAGCTTTGATTCCCAGAATCTGAGAGGAGAACTCCAATCTGGAAGAAATCTGGGAGGGGATCAAGTTCAACGTGTACCCAAGGCCAAGCTTCTCTATACAAGAGCCTGGCCGATGAGCAGGCACCCAGTCTTTAGCTGCGTAACTTCTGTTCATTGACTTGATAATCCAATGGATCTGACTTCTGGTGGAAGCACACACATTAAGAAAAAGAAGGAGACAGAGGAGAACCTGTGAATTTTTGGGAACAGAGTCAAATTTGGTTCCTCTGCTGACATAGATTAAGTGATTTTGGTCGCAGGCACAACATTCAAACTCTCTGAGCTGCTTCCTCTGTTGAGAGTGGGTTGCAAACCCTCCTGGCTGGGGCTGTTGTGAGCATTGAGTGGGCTGGTGTGTATAAAGTGCCCAGCAGAGTTGCCTGACGCACAGCCAGCACTCGATAAATGGTAATTATTATTATCTCATTAGCCCAAACTCCCACCCAAGGCAGAAATCCTTCTTTAAACAACCCTGACAAATGATAGAGAGCTATCAGATTTCTTCTTGAATAAATATTTGTTGATTGATTTGATAATCAGTTTGTTCTAAACACCCAGGGACACACACACACACACACACACACACACACACACACAGTCAATACATGTTTGTATCTCAGAGATGCTTTAGCAACAAGACCACAGCCCTCTCTACTAGGTGGTACTTAATGGTTAAACCCTTCCCAGCGTGGAGCCAGGCTCTAGTCACTACAGCTTCTCCAGGCCATGCTTTGCTTTCTTAATCGATTTTTTTTAAACCACACAGACTCCTTTGAAGAACTTCCAGAAAACGGCACACACATGGAGCCAATTGCCTAAGACCTCAGGGGTGTGTTAGGCCTCGTGAAGAGCTTGTACTCCAGGCAGAGCACTGCTCCTCTGGAACCTCACCAAACAAGGATCTGCAAATGCAGACACTGCCCCACTGCTCTGCCAAGCACCCCCTCCCCCTCTCCTCCCAGCACTTTGCCTGTGCCTTCAGAAATGTAATATTGGGCTCATGCTCTTCAAGCTGCAGGCCATGGTTCAAATTCCCGTTTCCCCATGTCGTTCATCATTAAGCCTCAGTTTCCTCATCTACAAAATGGGGATGATAACACAGACCTCTTTGGACTGTTTGGAGGGCTGAGGGGGACAATCCATGTTATGCTTAGCAGTGTGCCAGGCACAGGGTAAACACACAATAGAAGTTGGCTATTGTTGTTTCTCCTACTATGTTTCTTCCTTTGGCTTCCCCTTCCACAGACACTACAATTTGCTATTGTTCCACATAAAGGGAAGCTCCAGAGAATACATTTAGCCCCAGGACTCAAGACAGTCCTGAGTGTCCCGCCCTGGGTGTCAGGCAGGAGGCACTCTGCCCAAATCAGACTTGGGACAGAAGCTACCATGCTCCAGACTCCACCCTAGAGGAGCTCTGATGGGCATTTGATTAATAAAAATAAGAAGAGTTGGAGTGACTGATTTTTAAAAAAATGCATTGGTTCAGTAGATTAAAAACCAGTGAACAAAGGATCTTGCAGAAGGGCAAGAAAAAAGCCAATAAACAAAGGATTTTGGAGAAGGACAAGAATAAATAATATCCATGAGATTAAATTTTTTTTTTTTTTTTTTTTTTTAGAATCCCAATGTCCTCCTTTCCCCTTTTCTTTCCTGCCTCTTCCTTTCTTTAGAAAACAAATGAACAAAAACATGTATTGAGTGGTTACCTGTGCTGGCCTCATGCTAGGCACCCAGGATACAAGACAACTTAGCCCTTATTTCTGCCCTCAAGGAGCTCACAGTCTAGAAGGAAGCACGTTATAAAGAGAACACAATGGGCCACGTCGCCCAACAGGGAAGTGCAGATACTGAGGCTGCTGCGGTCAAAGTCTCAGTTTCCAAATGCGACAAAAAGAATTATATTTCCCAGAGAAGTTGACACTTGGATCCAAACGTACTAACCGTATGTATTGGATAGGTTTGCTGGTTATAAAAGTAACATTTATTACAGGAGATTTAGAAAGCACAACATTGCCCCAAAAAACAACAACACACATCAACCATTTCTCACCACGAGCAGCAATCATGGACACATTCTGGAGCATATCTGCATATCTTGCAATCTGTGCATTTACCATACGTAAGCTCATGTGGTCTATACAATTCAATAGGCTTCCCCTCTTACTTCACATTGAAACATAAGCATTTCCCCATCAAGCTCAGTCCATAGAGTGATTTGGGGACAGAGCCCCAGTGCCCAGTAGCCAGGGCTGGCACAGAAGAGATTGCAAGCTGGGTTCAGTGAGCAGGAGTGCCCACAGAGCACCCCACATCCTACAGCTGTGGGGGGCTGCAGACCAGCGTGCAGCCCTCGGCAGAGTCCAGGCCTAGAGGCTCCTCGGCACCCAGGTGGTGGTCGACGCCATGGATGGATGAGATCACGCAAGGAGGGCGTGTAGGGAGAGCAGAGAGATGACCAGGGTTCGGCCCCTGCCCTCTAGAAGCTCACAGTCTAGTTGTGTTTATGTGCAAGTCGTTTATCCCCAGCTAGATTGTAAGCTCCTTGAGGGCAGTTGCCACTTCCGCACAGCAGTCCCTCGCCAACCAGGGGCATGAGGTTTCTGAAAACCCTTGGGGCAGGAGAAGGCAGGCTTGACGAATTTAAGACCTTACTGGGGGGGAAAAATAGGGTTAGGGGAATGAAGTCATGGGTGAACTTATGAAATCATCATATTTTCACATTGACATAAAGAGAAACGACAAGGACAGCATATTCCAAACATCACGTATCAGTGACACAAATGATCAACATTCTCTTCAACTAACAGCATATGCTTTGCAACTTATTTCATTTACCCTCCATCCCCTTAGTAAAGCTCTCCCCTTCACAGCTATAACAATATACTTATAAGTCCATTTTTACCCTCTGGGAAAAAAATACACTTGCTAAGAGTCATTTTCTTCCGTATGTTTCCCCAAGCAATGCTAAATGCCTTTTGTTTTGGTTTCTATGACTCTAAGCTACTGATTTCTATCTTTGGGCCCCACCTGCAAGCACACACTCACATCCCAACAGGCAGGTGTGGGCTTCTGATGGACCCTCTTCTCAATCCTCCCCCCCCCGCCCCGCCCCTGCCCCGCTTCACTTCTAACAGCTCTGCAGTAGTCTGCCTCTCACCTCACCTACTTGCCTCTTCCCGACTTCTGGGTAGGTTTCATTATCCTCTCTGGAATGACCTCAGATTCTCTCTGGCTTCTGAAGCAATATGCAAATGGAAAGCTGCCAGTATTAGAAGTTGGTGTCTTTTTTCTTGACCCTAGCACATCCTGCCCTCGCTAGCTTATAGTAGGTGCTCAAAGATTTCTTGCTGAATTGAGCATGTTTCCAGCCCAGAGTAAAAAATGCGGATTTTTTTTTCCTCTCTCCACTCTACGCTCCAGATGAATATTAAACCTTGCACACAGCATAAATATTGAAATATTTGTAGGCACATTTAATTTTCCCTTCTGACAGCTCATGATGACAAGAAGGAACTAATAGATGCAATCTATCTGCATTCATGAAGGCAATTCTGAGTTCCACATGACATGCTGTCAATAGGTTCAAAAGATATGGCCTTTTGGTTGGAGGAAGTCTCCATCTTTTCCAGCTCAGAGACTACTGTGGTAAAGCAAAAGGCCAGTAAGCTGAAACCCCCTCCCCATGCACGTCATGATACAAAGGCTGCCATCATCTTGACCCAGTGGGAAGACCAGCACTGTTTTGGATCAGATACCAACAAAGCAATTTTCAATGAATGAATAATCAGTCAGTTACATTTACACAGCACTTTACAACTTACAAAATGCTTTCAGGTACATTTTGTTAATCTCATTTGTTCTTTACCGCTCCTCTGTAAGGCTGACCAGAGAAGACGGTAATATCTCCATTTTGCAGATGAAGAAACTGAGGCTTTCCCTAAAGAAAGAGGTCCAAAAGGGGACAACTAAGTAATTAGATTTGAGTCTCCCTTCCCATTGCTACTACCAGCTGGATTACACATGAAAAGCAAAATGGAATTGCAATGCGGCTCCGGTTCCCCCCTCTTGTCATTGCTAGTTCCCTTACTTCCCCATTCGCCTCACCCCAACTCTCATCCCCCATCCACTGGCCACTCCTGGCTGTGAACTCACCAGCCTGGCCCACAAACACAGTCCAGAACCCAAGGGGATAGGTAACGAACAGAACACAGATGTAGGAGCACACATACAGAAAACTACGTTCAGCACTTCCTGTGTGTGATCACCTTTTATCCTCACAACAGCACTGCCCAGGAGGCCCTGCCACTCCCATCCCACAGGGGAGGCTATGAGAGGTTCCTCAACTTGCCCAACTCACAGGCTTGAAGGGGAAGGGCCTGGTTTGAAGGGAGCCTGCCCTGCTTAACCTTCCAGTCCACTGTTTCCCATAGGCACCTATTTGGTAAGGAGCCTGACATCTAAACCCAGTTATCTGGTGGTTGAGGCTAATATTCTCCTCTGCTCCCAAGAAAGCAAGGCAAAGGTTGGTGGTCATAGATCCCTGCAGTCCTTATGTCCTGCCATCCTCTACAAAAAAAACTCACAGTGGCCACTCCCTTAGAGATGCAGAAGCCAGGCTCAGAGGGTGCGTCAGCCGGACCAGGTCACATGCCCAGAGAGCTGCAGAGCTGGAATCTGGACCCAGGTTCGGTTCCTGGATAGCAGGGCCATCCCAAGAAAGCATCCTGCCAGCTGGAAAGGCCAGTGTGTTCCCTCCAGCTCCCGGCTCCACATGAACAAGGACCTCCCCTCAGAGGGGGTGACCACCCCAATGGCGGAGCCTCTGCAAAGGGTCCCCATGTGGACGAAATCACCTGACACTATGATCAAGCCCCAAAGAGCCCCAAATTCTTTGTGGAAAAAAACAAACAAAAAAACAAAAATCTGTATTTTCAACTAGTTCACTGGGACATTTTGGTTTCAGGGAAATGGCACCTGAGTCCACGCATCCATTTATTTCCCAGGGGCTCTTCAACCAACAGGTGAAGGGGAGAAGCTAGTGGGCACCAACCAGGAGACTGCCAGGGTTCCAGTTGGACACGCGGGTTCAGGAAAAATGAGGAGTAGAGCTGCAGAGACAGGAAGGAACCTAGTGCTGCCAGGGGTGAGGGAGGGGCACGGGAGTGACTGCTTCATGGGAACAGGGGTTCCTTTCGGGGTAATGGACAGGCCTTGGAGCTAGATGAACGTGATAGTTGCACAACGCTCTGGAGGTACTAAATGCCACTGGGCTGTACACTTTAGAATGCTTTGTGGTGAATTTCACGTGCTGTGAATTTTACCTCAATTTTACAAAAGGTGGGGTGGGGAAGCAAGTTGCATGTGCTGAGCAGATGGATGAGGCGTCAATAAGTGTTTGAGCTGAAGTGAGTGCCCTGTGGATGTGGAGGCTTTTCGCATAGCCAGTGCCAGGCACCGGAGCTGGGTGGGCATGCATGTGTGCATCTCTGTGCAATGGGCAGAGGGGACAGCCTTCAGAAGTACATTTTTATAGCTTGATCCTTCGGTTTTGTAACATGGTACACCTTCCAAATTCACCAGATCTAACAAGAGTTTTAAGAACAACAATGACAATGCTAGCATTATTATAATATGGCTATCATTAAACAATGGCAGGTACTATTTTTGAGAGATTGCTAGGAGCCAGGCACCTCCACCACTGTCTCAGATGCATCATCTCATTTAGTGCTCACAATAGCCCATGAGAAGGGGGCTCTCCGTGTCTCAGATGAAGAAACTGATGCTTACAAGGTTAAGTACATGCCCAAGGTCACACATTAGTAATGGCAGAGCTAGGATTTTAATCAAGTCCCTCTAATTGATGCCTGTAATTAGAGTATGGGGGGGGGGGGTGTAGGGAAGTCAATGTTTCCAATTGTGGAAAAAGTCTTAAAATATAGTCAAGTTATTTCTAAAGACTCATTAGTCAGAAATAACCATTAATAAAACAATCTAACATATTCACTTCTAATTGTTCCTGTGTCAGTTATATAGTTGATATACAGATAGAGAAGCAAATGGTTTCCCCCCTTACATGGTACCATAAACATTTCCCCACATTTCTCCAAGTCCCCATATATACAGGATATCTCAAAACAATGTATACACACACTTTGAACAATTATAAGAGGAAGTGTTTATTAAAATACATTTCATTTTCAAAATTGAGCTATCAGCGGTTAAAGTGTGTATTCATTTTGGGGGGACACACTGTATAATCTTGAACAGCTATATATAAACTGTCGCAGGGTGACACAGTGGACTTTTATCTTAATATGGAGCAGGTGAGAGGTCTTCAGTGAGGTGTGCATACAAACAATGCTGCAGTGAACATTTCTGTCTTTTGGCTTTCTCTGCATTTCTGGTTTGTTCCTAAGGATTTGGAGGTTCCAGACGTGCCCTGGACCTCAGGGCCTCCTCTGGAACCTGGCTGGGCAAGTGCACCGTCTGTGGGGGTTTCTGTGTGTTTGCACCCCAGGTTCCAGCAGAGAATTAACCTGGGACTCTGCAGCGCTGGATGGGGCTGCCTCTCCTGTCCTGCTCTTGAAGACGCATGATGTTGTCCACCCCCCTCCCGGCCTGAACACGCAGATTTACACTCTTGACTGAAGAGCAGGTTTGCCTCCTCACCGCACTAACTCCTGGCTGGCAGAGCCGGAGGCCTACGGAAATGCACCTGCCTTCCAAGCCTCCTACTTCACCTTTAGAGTTCTGCCACACCTCCAAGCTATCTGCACTGTTAGTACCCTAATTTAAAAAAAAAAATCATCTTACTTTTGTTTCTGTAATCAGTCTATTCAATAAGGCAGAGCATATCTCATTATGATAAGTTAACAAATACCATCTCTTCATGGATAGAAGAAGAAACTTACAATGTAAACACTGAAAACAAAAAACAAAACATGGTCCTATGGGTAATATACCATTGCCTCCTCATCCAGATTTAGGTCTTTGTTAAGTGGAGATTAGCAGGTGTCACCAAGGTATTAAATACCACCCAGCGCCACAGTGACAAAGATTGAGAAGGAATGAACAGCACTTTCGAACTTTCGTCATGTGAATCAATGTTATTTAACACCCTAATTAGGAACCAGCCTCCCTATCCCCCCATCCCCTGCACCACACACACACACACACACACACACACACACACACACACACACACCTCCCTGTAGCAAACTCTGATCTAGCCCAACCTTCTCCATTTACCATTTCCACACACAAATAAAAGAGGCTGAGAGTTAAGTGACAGGCCTTTGTCACATCCAAGCCTGGCAAAGCAGAACCAAGAAACCAGATTCCTGGCCCCTACTTGTATCTAAAAAATAAAATAAAATAAAAAAATCTTTGGCAATGGAGTATATAGAGAGAAAAGATACTTTTACTTGGATCATTGCTTGTAGGATTTTAAAACAGATGATGATAGAAGAGATGAAAGATATAAGTATTTCTTTAACAAATCCCATCAATTACTAATTATTGACCAGTGATTTCAGTGCCAGACCCAGTGCCATGAGATGGGCCTATAGCAGAGAACAAGAGACCAGCCCCATGCCCCAACGCCGGCAATGCTGGCACTAGAAGTGGCATCTGTGGAGTGATCACTCATTAGATTCATTAGCCCACAAACATGTATGAGCATATACTACGTGTCAGATTTATAAAATGACTTTTATGGGAGCACTTATGGTCTCTTCTTAGACAGTTACTGTGATAATGCACTTACTGCTAAGATCCAAACATCATAAAAATGGCTGGGTTTAAAAAATCTCTCTCAAATACCGAAATACAAAAATGTTTTACAAAACGTATGCTGAACTCTTTGAGAAGGGATACAATTTTAACAGCATTACACAGTTTAGATACTACAAACTAATAATAGCTAATATAAAAAAAATCATATAATTATTTACAATTAGCTAATATTCAGTAGAGATACACTTGGCATTGCGCTCAACACTTTTGCAGACACTTACTCCTTTAATCTTCACATGAATCCTGGAAAGAATTACTATTATCTGTAATAAATATACAGGCTTAGAACCTGACACGTATGGAAGTTAAATAACTTTCCCAAGATCACACAGATAACAAGCAGTGAAACTGAGATACAAATCCAGAGTGTGCATTAAAAGTTCAGACCTTTTTATACTTGGAAGGCACACTCACTAGAGGAAAAATAAATGTTTGTTGAAATTGTCTTCACTTCAATTATCTTACCTAATAATAGACAAACATGTAAATTGACCGTACCTCTGCTACACCCACAACCAATCAGGAGTGAGTATGCAAATTAACCAAATACGGCAGGTTGATTTTCATATGCAGGTGCAGAGCCATGGGATGCCTGCTATGGGGAAGGGGGGCAGGGGAGGGAGCTACAGGAGTGGTGCTCAGCTGGGAGTGAAGACTTGCAGGCTCCTGGATGACCAGGATAGAAGCCAAGGGAAGGAAGGCCTATTCTTGAGCAAATATCATACAGCAGGCCTCTAGTCCTATATAATAAAAGGCTAATATGCAAATAGACCAAATGGCAGAACAGCCAAACAACCAGGGGGTACACATGGGGCATCGGCCACAGTGGGATGATGGAGGTGAGTGGGGGTACTAGACCAAGGTGGGGTGCTGTCACTGTCATCAGGGCAAGCCTCTCGTGGTTACTGAAAATTCTTTGTTCCCGTCCAGCACTCACACCTGCTGCTTGCACCCACTACCAGCTCCTGGTGCTGGTCCCAATAGCTCAGCGCCTTCAGCGGTTCAAGTTGCAGCTGCTGGCCCTGATTGCCCCTAAGGGTTTCTCCACCTCCCCCTGCTTCTGAGAAGCAATTGGGACAAGCAGCCACTACTCACACCAGCTGATGGCTCCAGCCTCACTTGCACCTGTTACTGGTGCCAGCCCCAATGGCTCCACACCATTACCCTCAGCATGCGGGACAACAGTGGCAGGAGTGGGGCCGCTGGCAGACAGGGAACTGGGGGTTGTGGCTGGAGGGGCTGGGCTGAGGTGCAGAAGATGGGCTGAGACCCTCCACTGTGCCCATCACAGCCTCATGGCCCACAGTTCATTTCAAGGTGCACAAATTTGTGCACTGGGCCCATAGTACTCACAAAAAGAATGAGAAATTTGAAAGCTCCTCCCAAGTTAAACCTCCAGTTTAACCACTTATTAGTTAACAAATGGGTGATGTTGGTGTTTCCTAAACTCTGGAATACTCCAGAAGTGCCTGGGTGGGCTGTTTACACCTGGGCCCTGAGCTCCCCACTTACTAGGAATGGTGGAGTCTGAGGGTTTGCATTTCTAACAAGTTTGCAGGTGCTCCTGATGCTGCTGGAGTGGAACCTACTCCTTTGGGGATCAAGTTCTTTAGCATGATCTAGACTTGGGTCAGAATCCTAATTTTTTCCATTTGCTTTATGTGTGACCTTGGGCAAGTCACTGACCTTGAGCTTCTCATCTATAAAGGACACCATCATTATTAGATAAGGTCATGTAAGGATTACATTACAGGAATGTATGTGTATTACCTGCCAACTATCTGGTATATAGTAGGTATTCAATACATGAATATCCATTTATTAATATCTATTCATCCTAAATTAATAGTATTAATCTCTATTAATATCATTCACAAATGATTCTCAAAGAGAACGCACTCTCAGTTTCTCACTGAAAGCTCTACTGGAAAGAGAAAGAAACAAAACTGCTAAATATCATGGGGGATATTTCATGCCAAATAATCATGTTTGTCTCTTCTATGCACAAAGATGTTAGACTGTGGCAGCCAATAAGAAGGGGAGATGCTTGTGGTGGGAGACCCAGCAAAGCCAAACGCCAGTGGGTGGAGAAGGCCACTCTGGGCAGCACCCAGCCTAGGCAGTGGCAGCATCCCATCATGCAGACCTCCTGGGTGGCTCATAGGCACAATCTGAAGTGCTTGAAGGCACCTGGGCTTTCTTTGGAGCTGACTTCAAAGTGGTCCTTTTTACCTCTCTCTGCCTGGTTGCTGAAGCGGTGTCTGTGGGGGATACTTCGTGCATGCGTACGTGTGTAGTGTTTGTTGTTGCTTTTAAAATAAGCCTCAAAGATAAATCCTGTTAAGAGCTCCTCTTCCAGGAAAAGCAGGATATATCAGGGGCTGGAAATTGGCCTTGGGGTGCAGTAGAGCAGTGAGGCACATTTTCTGGCTGTTTTGAAAGCTTGAAACATTTAAAGGTGGATCCTGGTGTGGTTGAGTAGGACTGGAGTCATCTGATGAGGGTGGATTTCTAAGGCCATTTGTAAGTTCCTTGGCTAAAGAAGAGTGAGGCACAGTAGTGTGACCTAGTGAAAAGGGATCAAAGAGGGAGGATGACAGAGACCCAGGTCGGCTAGCGATTTGCATCTACGGGGCTTGGTCCACAAGATGTCACTCTTGGAGCTTCAGGTTCCACAAAGGAAGGTAGAAGAATGTCTTCCCAGGAACCACCCCTGGCTCCTTCATTGCATCCTTCGGATTCAGGTCTCAGCTAGAATGCTGTGTCTCTGACCACACACACCTACAGTAGACACTACACATCTCCTTAACCTTCCTACAACTTCCATGGACAGTCTCCACACAATGAGACTTCACCCCTCAAGTCAGGCACTTGCATTTCTCTGTGGGGACTCTCTGGCAGTGGAAACTCATACGTGGTGCGGGGTGGAAACATCTGGAAGCAATCCACAGCCAATGAGGAGATATCAACTCCCTTTCTTTCCCTAAATATGGTCCTGTCCTAACAGACATCTATGAGCCTGCAGAGGGGTTTCATAAAAAAGCGTTTTGGAAATCACAGAATTTTGTGGCTTTGGGCAAATTATTTGCTTTCTCTGATCCTTCTTGAGACCATCTCAAAACTAGGAATAGTATTGCCTACCTAATGGGTTTCCAACAAAGGCTGTGAGCTTAGAGATGTAAAGTGCCCAGGATGTGGCACATGTTTAACAAGTGGGAGTTCCTTTCATTCCCTGTTTCTTCCTCTTATTGTCTCTCTCAACCTCAATAACAAGTCCCACATTCTATAGAGAAAGGGGATTCTTTCAGCCTGCCTCTGTGCCTCTGTCCCCTACCCCAATGCTAACTATCTCTGTCCCTTTACACACACACACACACACACACACACACACACACACGCACACACACATGGTCGCTGCATTACACAGCCAGCAGCTGTATTCTGTATTCTCTTCTACTTCTTGCCTTCATGTAGTAAACACTCCGAGGCAAGTCCTGACCTCCTATATAGGCCACTTGGCCATTTCACAGGGAGGCAAAATGAGGCTCAGAGAGAACAGGTGAGTGCTCAAAGCCTCAGCGCTAGTAGGTCACAGAGCCTGCCTGACTCTCACACCCTCCACCCTCTCCAGGCTACACTCCCTTCATTAGGCGCTCAGTGAATTCCAGCGACTACATAGCTATGACTAATGCTCTAAGGGCCTGCTGAGGTTTGCAGTAACACATATGCCTGTGCTAATGGCACTCCTCTTCCTTTTGTTTAATGAAAATTATGCCCTGGGCGCTGTCCTAGGCAAACCCATTGATGTAGGTATTATTATCCCATTTTACAGTTAAGGAAACTGAGACTTAGAAAGATTAAGCAATTTCCTCTCCACCACAGATTGAGTAAGTAATGAAACCACATCTAGATGGTCCACAGCCTAAGCTGTCCTCAAAAGATATGGCCCCTCCTAGATCTGTCTTGTGTAGCCTTTTAACCCTTTCCCTCTCCCCGTCTCTATTGCTGCTTTCCCAGTGCCTCCCATAGGAGCCCCTCTCTCAGTTTTGTGTTTCACAAAGGCAGGAAATAAGAGCTTCCACTATGTTGCATGCTCCCCGAGGTTGTCTTCATCACATTTCCACCCTCAGATTCACACTCAGGGAAGAGCTGTTCAGCTGCAGTGGTCAAAGTTTCATCAGGTGCTGATTGGCAGCTGTTTTAACTTCCAACTCTGGAAGGTCCCAATTCAGCTCCCCCGACAGGTCAAGACAAGCATTGCAGCCACTGAGCAGCATCATGAATCACCAATACATGCTCACCTTCCATCGGGACTTCCATCACAGTGGGAGCTGATAACTGGAGATGTGCTAGGAGCTCAGAGGAGTCAGCACTCTGGCTCCACCATGACACCAGAGCCTCACCAGCTCAGCATTCCTGCCGTGATGAGGCCCTGTGACCAGGCTGGGTTATGAGGATGAACAGCTGGAAGGGCATGATCCCCAGGATAGCTCTGGAGCTCTCCTGAGCACCCTAAGATGACACCTCCTTCCCAACTCCATTAGCCACGCAGCCAGTCAGTGAAGTGCAAGAGCATTCTAAAGTTGCATCTACACTCACGGAAATCTGCCCATCAGGATACCCTCCAGGGTGGGAGGGGTCAGGACCAAGAGTGGCAAAGATGTCTGACTCCTTCAAAATGGCCAAGCTAGTGACAGGCCCTCTGCTGTCTGATTCCCCAGGATGTCCATAGTGCCATCCAGGATAAACAGGCTTGGGCTATGGGAGTGATTTCCATGATCTTAGGAAACTTCACTCAATACCTAGTGAGGTAGCTGAGAGCGGACAAGCCCTGGCTCTACTGCATACTGTCCACATGACCTTAGAACTCAGGAATACCTTCTCTATCCCACAAGCATGGTCTCTATACACAACCAGGCACCACAGCAGCACTAAGGAGGCAGCTCAAGCAACACTCAGAAGAAATGGGAGATGGGTGAGGGTCCCTATGTAGCAAAGGTGAGGGTGGAGTGCTGGAGGCATCAGTGGTGGACATCTTAGCAAAGTATCAATTATACCATGTATTGCTGCTGCTGCTGCAGTAATTAAAAGCTATCTGATTTGTCTACAGCAAATAAAAGCCCATCTCTACATGTCCACAGGATACCTTCATTCTCAAAGGGATTTAATACCCCCCGCCCAAAAAAAAAAAAATGGAAATGAGAAGCAAAAAAAGAAATCAGAGTAAAAACACACATTCTGAGCCCCTGATGTTTCAAATTTGTTGTTGAAGGTAGGGTTCCCAAGCCTTCTGACACCTGTCCACTGTTCTGAGGCCTGCTGCCACAGGCTCCTGCTTCAGGCTGTGTACAACTCCTCCGGCAACTCTTTGCTTCCTGTAGCTTCCATGGTTTCAGCTGCCTTGGAATCCACACTTTCTGGCAAGAAGCTAGCATATTCTGCCTCTTCCCACCGCACTGAGACTCTCCACCCTGACACAGTGATTCCAGCTCTTCCTGCTGATTGGCCAGCGGACATCAGAGGGAAGGCGCAAATGTTTCAGGGGGCCTTCGAGGCCAGCCCCTAACAGCTGCCTCAGCTGGTGCAGCCCTTTTTACTGTAAAGGCTGCTCATTAAGAATGTTGTTGGTGCAACATGCCAACCAAATCTAATGCGTAAATTTTGTTTGGATCCTAGTTGAGAAGGAAACACACACACGCACACACACATACACACACCCATGAAGACATTTTTTTTTTGGACAGTTAGGGCAATCCAAATATGATCTAGACATTAGAAAACAATTGTGAATTATTATTACTCTTCTTAGGTATAAATATCCTAGCATGGTTAAGTAGAAGAATGTACTTATTTTTAGAAGAGGCATGTATAAAAAAAAATCATGTCTTGTAATTGGAGAAAAAAATACCTACACATATGCATACACACCGAGATAAAGTATATAAGGCAGATATTGAGGGGAAAAGTCAGTTTCATGTGGTTCTAAAAAGACCATACCGTACATTGAGAACTAAATAAAGGAGAGATATAGAAACACAAAATGTCCATATTTCAAAATACAACTTGATTTTGCCCTCCATTAGGAAAAAATTAATTGGCCCTATTCTGCGCCCCAACCCCACACATGCACAACACACACACACACACACACACACACACACACACACACACACTGGAAGGCACTGCTTTTGAGTTCAAAGCCTTAAGAGAAGGCCCAGACTAGCTGGCCTGGACCAGGAAAGAGCTGGGATTCTGCACTGGAAGACTGGGGTCCAAGCCCTGCTGCATAGGGGCTGGTGGTCTCAAGGAGCCACAGAACCTCTCTGAGTCTCGCTTCTAATAACCCTGCCCACCAATCCCACAGTGTTAGCCCAAGGACCCAGAGGAGGTGAGGCTGTAAAGACACCATCTTAACGTTCCTTATTACTACCTATGCTCACAAGTAAGGGACGCTGAGAATTGAATGCACGGAGGGGTAGCCACGCTCTGTGTAAAGGTTCCTGTGTCAATCTTCTGGAATTGGGCCTCCTAGAATATACGTTTCCTGGCTGCTTGCTACTGGAAACAGATGTAACTCTTTTAGCCCTACATGTTATAGCCAAAGCAATAAAAACACAACTGGCTTTTCGATTTTTTTTTTTTAATACAGACATCCCCAAAGCAATCTTATATAAACGGTTCTGAAACATGCAGCTGAGACAAAGGCACTGAGTAGAGAGATGGAACCCAACCAAAGAGTCCTGCTTGGGTCATGGACAAAGAATGCAAAAACCTTGGCCCGCTGCCTCCTGAGCCCCTTGCATCTAAGACTTGGGCAGAAAAACCTCATTCATTCAGAATCCATTAATTCTGACGCTTTAGACTTGGCCTCCGATGACTGTGCCACTGTTCTATCTGGGGAATGCAGCCTGGCTTAGAGGGGAAGGACACATGGTGCACAGGCGAGCTTGTGAGCTGGGTGGCCAGGAGACAAGGTTCACGCTGACCCCACCATGTTGTCACTGTGGATGAGGCACCTTCCTTGCCCAGCCTCCATCATCATCCCTGTCAAAGGAAAGTGTTGGATGAAGGGCTGTTTCTCTCTTGTCTGATTCTAAGATGCTCTGACCAGTCACTTCCTCTGGGAAGTCCCCCGAACCCCTTGAAGGATGTTTGTAGAATGGGACAGGTATCTGTGACATGAACAGATATTTAACCAAGGGAACAGACTTTTTCAGAGCAAGGATGTACAATGCCTGTCAGTTGTCACTAAGCCTGATTCATACATATTTTCACCCATTTGAAGCTGGTTTGGTGATCAAGTATCTATATAAATGAAAGCAATAAATAATATGATCATTATAGAAAGCAATTTTGGGCATCCACACATGCTAGACTCTATGCTAAAATCTTCAGATACCACAGCAATGGTAGGATGTAGGTTCATCGCTACCACTTTCATACAGAAAACTTCAGCTCCGAGAGGTTAAGTAACCTGCCCAAGGTAACACAGCGAATGTTTAGAGTAGGAGTCCAACTCTATCCACTTTGGTAACCTCTGAAGCTAACCAGTCATCTTGTAAACAAACAATGGTTTATGAGCATGCTATTTGTCTTTACTTATAGTGGACATTAACTTGAAAACTATAATTGACATACAATATTATACATGTATTCTTGTACAGTATTGTATTTTCACATCAATATATAATTGTGAAAATATTACTAGAATTAAGACAGTGAACATATCCCAAAAGTTTCCCCATACCCTCCTCCCCTCACACCCCACTTATCTGCTTTCTATCACACTATATGAATTTGCATTTTCTAGAATTCTATATCAATGGAATCAAATAGCACTTTTTTTTTTTTTTTTGCTTTTTCCACTCAGTATAATTATTTTGAGTCAGATCCATCTTGTTGAGTTTATCAAGAATTCATCCTTTTTTATTGCTGAGTAGTATTCCATTGTATGGATATACCACTTTCTTTGGAGGTCATTTGATTCATTTGCAGTTTTTGGCTTTAACCAAAGAAGCTGCATTCCTATGCATGTCTTTGCATATAATTATGCTTTCATTTTTCTTGGGTCGTACTACATAGGAGTGAACTGGCTGGGTTGTACACTTGGTGTGTCTTTAACTTTTCCAAAAACTGCCAACATTTTCTCCAAAGTGGAAGCACCATTTTAATTTTCTGTTGCTCCACATCCTCACCAACACTATATGATTAGTCTCTTTACTTTTAAGTACTCAAATGCATTTTAAGTCATATCTCACAGTCATTTTAATTTTCATGTCCCTAATGACTAATGACTCCAGGCAACGTTCCATATGCTTATTTTTAAAAACTCTTTAGCTATGACTAAAATAACAATGCTAGTTACAATTCATTAAACCTTACTTTGTGACAGATACAATGCTATGAGTTTTATATACATACTAGAGGCCCAGTGCATGAAATTTGTGCATGGTGGTGGGGGGGGGGGGGGGAGAATCCCCTCAGCCCAGCCTGCCCCCTCTCCAATCTAGGACCTTTCGGGGGATGTCTGACTGCTGGTTAAGTCCCAATCCTGAGGATCGGGCCTAAACCAGCAGTCAGCCATCCCTCTCACAATCCGGGACCATTGGCTCTTAACTGCTCACCTGCCTGCCTGCCTGATCATCCCTAACTGCCCCACCCCCCTTGCTAATGTAGTTGCCCCAAACTGCCCCCATCCACCATCTGGGTTGCCCCAACCTGCCCCCTCCCCTGCCAACCTGGTCACCTGTTAGTGCCCCCCTGCCAGCCTGGTCAACCCCAACTGCCCCCACCCACTGGCCTGGTCACCCCTAACTGCCCCCCTGCCAGCCTGGTCACCCCTCACTGACCCCCTCCATCATTGGCCTGGTTGCCTCACACAGCCTGTTGCTCAGCTGTTTGGTCACCCCACACTAACCCCACTGCTGGCCTGGTCAGCTCACACAGCCTGTTCAGGTGTCTGTTCAGTTATTTCAGATACAACGATCGCTTAGCCTTTTATATATATAGATGATATCACCCTTATGCTAACCTAATGAGAATGGTATTAAAATGCAGTTTTACAAGTAGGTAAACTGAGACTCAATGCACCACATCACAGTTAATCAAAGGCGGGACAGGTTCCATTTCAGCCTCTGCTCTATACCCTACAAGGTGTGCCTGCCGTTAACTCTGCTCCTGGGAAAGGCTCACATCCTACATCTCAAGCACAGCCAGGACTTGGGAATTGGGGGTGTGGAGAGGGGGAGGGGGCACAGGAAAAGACAGACACCGCACACAAATGTCACCTCAATGCTTTCTCACCGCTTACGCAGTCATTCCTTATTTGCTAGGAACATGGGACAGTTTAGCCAAGATACACTGTGGCTGAGGCCCTGATCAATATATCAATACTGTATAGCATTAAAGGCAAAACAGATATCTGGAAAGTAGTTAACTGAGAGCCTCGAATCTAAAGACAGGCATAAGGATGTCAATGCTCCATACATTTATGTTGTGCTGAAGCCATCATTTAAAAGAGCTTTATTTTTGCTCTTTAGAAGCAGGTGTATTTCAAGTTGTTGACTCCTAGGCAAGCGTAGGAAAGGTGTCTAGAGGTTTCGTTAGCCCAGAGACAAAGCTGTAGCACCAAGAGCAAAGCCATGCAGCGCATGGGAAAGCTCAGCAGCCTTGTGCAGGCCAGCCAGTCTCTCTGGACGTCGGTTTCCTGCTCTGAGCTGCCAGTGGCTCAGGTGAGGCTGCTCCCTCATTGACCTTCCAGCACCGGATGCTGCTGTCTGTACTCAAAGAAGCATGGCACCCGAGAGTGGTAGTGAACATGGCAATGAGACCAGGAGAGCCCTTCCCAAACAGAAGACATTTTGATTGTGCATTTTGACTTTAAAACCCTGACTTTGAACTGTGGTGCTTGATTTCCATGTCTACAGAGGGGTGCAGTCTTTCGAAGAACAGTTTTCATGTCTCCTGCCAACCTGGATGATGCTATTGCCTCCCCAGCTGATCATCACCATGTGACATCATTTTTATAAGTCCAAGCTCCCCAGTGGCCTTCCTTCACCCTGAGGTCACCTCATCTAACCCACTCTCCCCGAGATTCTCTTCCCCAGAGCTTCCTCCCTTGATCCAGGGAGCCCTTCCCCACTTCCCCACTTGGAGGTCTCCTCCACACTTAGGGCCTATTAAGAAGAAAGTACTGAGAGTGGGTAGGAGGCAGGGTGGAATAGATGAAGGGTTTAAGAAAAAAGAATAAAACTCATAGATAGGCGACAGTATGGTCATTACCAGAGGAAAATAGGGTGGGGGAAGGCAGGAGAGACTAAAGAGGGGATAAATGGTGATGGAAAGAGACATGACCTGGGTGATAAACACACATTATGATATATAAATGACATACTGTAGAATTGTACACCTTAAAATTATATAATTTATTAACCAATGTAAGCCAAATAAGTTTGGCTTACATTGGTTAATAAATTATATAATTTATTATTTTTCTTCCTTCCAAAGAAGGAAGGAAAAAGGGAGGGAAGGAAGGAAGGAAGGAAGGAAGGAAGGAAGGAAGGAAGGAAGGAAGGAAGGAAGTTAAAGAAGGTAGGAAGGAAAAAAGGAAGGAAGGAAGGATGGAGGGAGGGAGGAAAGGAAGGTAGGTAGGAAAAAAAAAGGAATGAAGGATGGAGGGAGGGAGGGAGGGAAGGAGGGAAGGAAATAGGTAGGAAGATGGGAAGAAAGAAAAGAAGGAAGGAAGGAAGGAAGGAAGGAAGGAAGGAAGGAAGGAAGGAAAGAAGGAAGAAAGGAAGGAAGGAAGGAAGGAAGGAAGGAAGAAAGGAAAGAAGGAAGAAGGGAAGGAGGGAAGGAGGGAAGGAAGGTCTCTCCTCTCTAAGGTCTTACCCTGTTGGTCTCCAGGCAGATACTATTACCCCTCAAACTGCACTCTCACCAGCTATGGCACCCTCTTCCAGAGAGGCCCCTTTCCCTATTTACTAGTATATCTCACACAGTGTTTGCATCAGCAATGGGTTATCTGTTTCCTCCCACGCCACCAGCAATTCCCATAGAAGGGAAACATACATGTGAGAAATAGTTACGTATAAGACTATAATAATATAAACATAATAAAATACAAAAAAATTTAACGTGCTATTCTAGCCACATTTAAAGGACTCAATAGTGACATGTGACTAATAACTACCACGTAGGAGGGCGAAAATATAGGGCATCTCCATCACTGCAGAAACTCTACTGCAAAGGACAGGCCTAGAATATCTCTCTGCAAAAGTCTTCTCAGTGGTGGTAAACTTGCTTCTTTAAGGTGTGACTGATGTATTTAAATGTGCAAAAGACACTGGGACTGCAGCATGGGGAACACAGAGAACATCAGCAATTCTGATACTGCTGATTGCAAGATGCCACTTCTATCTGATGAGTCACAGCCAACCAAGCCAACCATGTGATTATAAGCTAACTCTGAAAGCCAATGTGGTTATAAGTTAGCTCTGACGGTCAATGTGGTTACAAACTAGCTATGAAGGTCAATGTGGTTATAAGCTAGCTCTGAAGGTCAACACTACACTGCCTCGTAGGAACCTTTTCAATCTATTCTCCCTTATGCTATTACATCACCCAATGCAACATCCTCAGCTTGTGTCCAACCAGAATAACTTGATTTTCCATTTTCCCTATATATCTGAATATGCTGTCCCCTCCTCCTGGAATATCCTCAACTGTTCCCCTGCCTCACTCTGATCGCCTTTCAATGCAGTTCAAGCTTTACCTCCTCTGGCACACCTTCCCTGGTTGCCTCCATGCAGAGGTGGCTGAGCCTCTGGTTTGCCCCCTGGCATATTGACCCCCCTCTTCAGTCACCTCTTCTCATGGCTGCATCTTCCAATACACTGTCACCTCCTTGAAGGCAGGGGTTGTCAAACAGGAATGAAAAGATTTTTGTCAATGAATGACTGAATACCCACATTCCCAAAGAGGAGTCCAACCTTGTGTCTAGCAATGGCAGCATCTCTTGAATCAATGGGTGGCCTCTCCGGATACCACCTCTGAAGGAAGCACATGCATTGGGTTGTATATGTTCTGGGCCATATTGATGATAGGCTTAGCTTATGAACATTTGAAGCACAGCAGGAAAGAACCTCATGGTGGGCCACTGAGCTATTCCCCTGCCTTCAGGACAAACACATCTACAGCAGCTGAGGAGATATACATGTCCCTGGGTGGTGGTGGGGAGCAGGAAATCACTTCATAAATTACATCATTATCTGATCATTATGCTGTACATCTGAAACTAACATAAAATAGTACTGAATGTCTATTCTAATTGGGGGGAAAAAACCTACCTGGCTTTTTAAATCATCTAAACCACTCCCAGCAAGCCAAGGCAATGCTGAATTAAGAACCCAGGGCCCCTCCCTCTACCTGCTGAGTCAGTGGCTTTTGTCTGCTCAGTGAGTCACCCCACAGCTTATAAACTTCCTAAGCATTGGGAACAAGGCCGCCAAACTTCTCCCGCCCACAGGTCTGCATTCTGCTCCCTTCCTCCATGTGTCAAACAGCACCCAGAGTGGCCACAGCACAGGGGTGTGTGTGTGGGGGGGTCCCTTCTGACTCGTTAAAGGCCACCAGGTCCATCCCTCGCTCTTTCCTGGGGGTGGGTGACATGGTAGAATCTGAAACTTGCCTTCTACACTTGGCATGTGGTATGAACTTTACAGTGGGCAGTCAAGAAACTTGCCTTCTAGACTTGGCATGTGGTATGAACTTTACAGTGGGTTAAATTGGCCAGGTTACAGCCGTGGCCATGTCACTAAACATTTCCCAGCCCCGTTTCCTCAATTTGAGGTGAAGGTACCAGGCACCTCCCAGGCCGGTTAGGAGAGGGTGAAGAGATGAGGGTCTGCCACATTGTAAGAGTTCAAAGCAGGTTAGTCACCATCCCTCTCTCCACCTTCGGCCCTGATGTCCCATAAACGAATTGGCTTTGTGGGTTCAGGTAAGACCCTTCCTTTTCTGAGTCCCCAGCTTTTCCAGCTACATAGGTGAGCCAAATTATTCCTCATTTCCCTTCCAAACCCAGGGTGTGGGGTTTGGGATGTGAGATTTCCTGTGTGATATTGTGTGTGAGTGTGTGTGAGTGTGTGTGTGTGTGTGTGTGTGTGTGTGTTTGTGTGTGTGTACCTATGAGAGAGAAAATATGAGTTCAAAACCATTTTTTAGTTCCCTTAATGGAATAAGACAGATTTAAATATTTTTATTCCAAGCCACTGTGTTCTCTTTGTTCCATATATTATTTTCAAAGCGTGTCTTTGTCTTTTAGCTGTTTCAACAATTGCAAATCCTTCCACAATACAAGGTAAAGGTTTTCTCCCTCTTGATGACTTAGCGCACACACACAAAGTAAAATCCTTACTCTTTGTATATAAATTCTTTGATGTTTTTGATAAAATAGGTTGGAAAGGGCTGGGACAGAAAACCACTCCATTTATCTGAGTGACTAATGCCTCGGAACGAGAGGGCAGCCTTGCAGCCTCCTGAGAAGGTCAGCAATCAGTCTGCACAGCCCTGCCCTCCACTCTGACCGCCTCTCCATGCCACAGACAGTGACCACAACCCTGCTCATTCATTGGTCCATGGAGTCAGTTCCTGGATAGTTTTAAAGACACACTACTATTAGGAGATGTTCTGCAAACATTAAAAAGAAAAATCTCATGATGGAAATTTGGGAACTCTTATGTGCTATTTATCGCTCCTGGAGATTCAAAGTCTCAGTAAAGGCCCTGAGAATTCCTGCAGTGTTGGAATTTAACCTATGCAATCTGGCATTTCTTGAACTTATTTGTACACATACCAGTTGGTGTGTGTGCGCGTGCGCGCACGCGGGCTTGCGTGCAGTTCTCCCTCACGGAAAAATAAAAGCTAAAACACATTTCTCTATTCCACCACATACCCTCATAATCTTGAAAAAAAAAATCTGTGAAAGCCCCATTCTAGGAATCATTATGGGCAGAGGTAAGAGCATACATTCCAGGGTCAATCCCAATTCCACAAGCATCGCAGCCTTGGGATGTTACTTAGCCTTCCAGAGCTCAGCTTGGCCTCAAGTGAAACCTGGGCTGCTAACATCTGCTACTTTCTTGTGTGTGCATTAGGTGAGATGAGGCATGGACAACAGCATCAGGCAGGTGGTAGATATTTTCAAAATGTGACTTTCCCTCCTCTCTCCTTGCAAAACACAAGTGGAGACATCTGAAAACACACTGGTCATTTGTTAAATCCTCATAAAATTTTAAATCAAATTATTTCACATAAGCAGCCATCTTGGAATGTCATTCCATTACCTAGTCTGCAAGTTTTCACACATAGAGGCATCCAGGGGAAAAAAGTGGCAGGCTGCTTTAATGCAGCTAGATGTGAAGGAGGCCTAGGATTTCACACAGCTATCCGGAATTTAATATCAAGGAATTTGCCTGTGTCAAATATTACTTTATATAACGGAAAGTGATATTACTTGATGCAGTCATAAAGTGCATTCCTATCAAAATGCAGCTGTTATTAACATTACTAACAACTGCTTTATCCCAGTGTATTTTATGAAAACCGTAACGACGGGCACATTAGAAATAAGTGTCCCCGGCTAGTTTTCAGAAGCCTGTCTCACACAGAGCATTCCACTAGGGTTTCCACTGAGGTAGAATGAGGAGTTTAAAATGCTTGAAAGAGAGCCATCTCGAGGTCACTCATAATTAAATAGGAGCGAAAGGGACAGGATACAGAAAATGTGTAATCTTCCCTGGCTCTGAAATAAAAACAGATTATCAGCCAGAAAGTACCTCTGTGGGGAGATTTGATCTCAATCTACAGTCGGGTTCCTTTCAAGCCTGGATGTCTATTTCAAAATACCCACTAAAAAGTCTATGATGGACTTAATTAGGAGAGGCAGATTACAAGAATCCAGTTCATTCCCTCCCATTGTCCGGGGTGGTTTAGAGCTGCCAATCATCTCCCCTTTCAAAGGGGCCCAAGGTGCAGCTAGCACTCTCCGGAGGATGGCTGGACTGTGATGGGGGGAGGGGCACTGACCCCACAGGTGATGCGGACAGAAGTGGGAACCTTCTGAGTGCACTGAACTGGACTGCTTGCTAAAAGCAGTGACAGTTTTTTCACCACCCCAATACACAGGGCTTGAACCAAGAAGCTCCCTCATCCCTGCTTCTCATGTCTCTGCCTCTGAGGTTCCTCTTCCCACCTCCACTCACCTCTATGCTGTTTGGGAATGCTTTGACATGATGCTCCATAAACTAACAGGTGGCCTTAACCCTCCCCCTCCTCCCGCCTCACACACACATACATACACAGGGTAAAGGACAGCAGAGGACAGAGCCCATCTCAGTAGAAGCAGCACCAGATCTGGAGTCAGAAAGATCTGAATTTGAATGCTGACTCCCTCACTTCTTGCTGTGTGGTCTTAGGCAAGTCACCTAACCCAGTGGCTGGCAAACTCATTAGTCAACAGAACCAAATATCAACAGTACAACAATTGAAATTTCTTTTGAGAGCCAAATTTTTTAAACTTAAACTTCTTCTAATGCTACTTCTTCAAAATAGACTCACCCAGGCTGTGGTATTTTGTGGAAGAGCCACACTCAAGGGGCCAAAGAGCCGCACGTGGCTCGTGAGCCACAGTTTGCTGACCACTGACCTAACCTTTCAGATCCTCCATTTCCTGTCTGTAAATTGAAGACAAGAACACCTGCCACCTAAATTTAACAGGAGTCCCAGGCTCATAACAGGGTGCCTGACCATGGCATTCCCCCCATAAGACAGCAGAATTCCCACAGCAATGTTTGTTGGCCCCTGTTGTTTCCCATAGAACAACTCCCTCCGCCCAGAGAAAAACTTGCTGGAGTAGCCAGCTGAGAGAGAAAAATGTTAAATAATTCAGAAGCACTAACATCAAGTCCAATGCAGGTATAAAAATAGTTACAAAACACCACACTCCTCTTGTTGTCATTACAGCAACCTTAGTTCCCTGACAGGAATAGGAGCTGGGGTCTGGCCTGAGGCTGGGGCGGGACCTGGGGCAGGGGAGCCTCATCGGGCTTCTATCTGGGCTGTTCTAATTACTCATCTTTGTGCAAAGGCAAGACAGGCATCTGCTTGTCACCTCTATATTTCATTTTCTGAAAATATGATTTCAGAGAGAAAAAGAGAGGAAGAGAAAGAGAGAAACATCAACGATAAGAGAGAATCATTGATTGCCTACCTCTGCATGCACCACTGGGGATGAAGCCCACAACTCGGGCCTTTGCCCTGACTGGGGATTGAACTGTGAACTTCTTGGTTCCTAAGTTGATGCTCAACCACTGAGCCATACCAGCCAGGCACCTCTGTACTTTCAACCAGCCTTCAGATAAGTGGCTTATTTTTGAACAGGCAGCATGCTCAGCTGGGCTGGTGGAGCAGAGAGAATTCTGGGCCTGATCCCAAAACTTAGTTTCAAAGGAGCAGGCAGATAGATTGCCCTGACTCCAATTGGCCTATGTCACCCACAGATACTATGTTTTCCCTAAAAGAAAAAATTCAGGGAACAGATCAGGAAGCTTCCAACCAGAGAACTAACATTTACTAAGCTCCTACTCTGTTGCACATGCCCTGACAGGTACTTGACCCATATTCCTTCACATAACCTCTCAAGAAACCCCAAATTTGTTGCAAGCTTCTACATTCACAGATGAGAATACTGAGGCTCAGGGAAATTAAGGGACTCCCTTCCCCCAAATTCCACCAAAGTGTGAGGGCTCAGAGGGAGCTCATCTGACTTCCCAGCCTTTGCTCTCTCCCGTGTACCCTCCTTAAGAGCAGAGCATGTGGCATGAAAAGGTCTTCATGAAATATTCAGCTGCATTTGTAGCTCCCAGCCAGATCTGAACGCTTACTCAGTGCATTTTCTTGCAAAGGAGCTGCATGGAGACAGATTTCCAATTCATACTTAACAAGACATGGAAACAGGGCCTGTTGTGGGCCTGCTCCAGGATGGGGGCAAGTCTCAACATGCACCAGGAGCTGTCAGCAGAGGAGTTGTGGAATAGAAGGCCAGAACCAAACACACTGCTTCCAGAGGCTGAGGGTCTCAGAGAGTCTCTTTGGCTGACTTTATAGGAAAAAGGAGGGAGTGATGAGCAAGGAAGGGGAAGCCCAGAAGGGTAGAAGAAGAGGAGGAATAATCTACATATATAAAAGCCTAAGCAGCCATTACAATTGGTCTACCATTGGACCAGTTTCTATGAAAGCATACTGACCACCAGGGGGCAGACACTCAGTGCAGGAGCTGCCCCCTGGTTGATGGTGCACTCCCACAGCCAACCTCCCATGGTCCCTTCCCACAAGCCAGGCTGAGGGACCCCACCCTTGCATAAATTCGTGCACTGGGACTCTAGTAATGAACATAATATTTCTTGTCCTTTCTGAAAACATGTGCTCATCCTTCAAGCCTGACTCCAAACACTTCTTTCTTTCCTTCGCTTTTCTTGCCTCCCCAGTCATTCTGAGTATGAGAATTCTTTGTCTGATTTGTCTACTCCATACCAGGCTCTGTGCTGGAAAATTGATTAACAATATTCCATTTTTATCCTGGAAGCAGGCATATGAAAGAGGAAGGAACCAAGATTTACATGTTGGTTAATCTGCCAAAAGTCATATAGGCAAGTACCTGGATCTCAACCAGGGACAGCCAAGAATTATCTGATCACTGGTGCCAAAACTGATGGAGGTAGCTCAACCAGTATTTAAAGTGAGGTCAGTCTGACTCTTAAATTCATGAGGTCTGGTAATCTCTTAACTCCATCATAAGTACCTTGAAGTCTGAGTGGACTTTTCTGCCCATCTGTCCTGAATGACACTGACTCCAGGGCAGAGCTCACTCAGCAAAATCTCACTGATTGATTCATGAGTATACTTCATAATGGTGTTGAAGATAAAGATGTGAACCCCCACCAAGGGGAACCAGGCATATTGGGATCTTCAAAAAGGACAGTGAGTCCATATTCTCATCCCCTACAGCCGTGGTCAGCATACTGCGGCTCATGAGCCACATGCGGCTCTTTGGCCCCTTAAGTGTGGCTCTTCTACAAAACACCACTTCTATTTTGAAGAAGTGCCGTTAGAAGAAGTTTAAGTTTAAAAAATTTGGCTCTCAAAGGAAATTTCAATCGTACTGTTGATATTTGGCTCTGTTGACTAATGAGTTTGCTGACCACTGCCTACAGGAAGCTTCTTGATACACTGACTAATCCTGCTTGTACTCCTCCCATGATGGGGAGCTCACTCCCTCCGAGGCAGATCAGTACTTGGTAGAATGTTCTCAAGCCAGCTCTTCATTCAACCACAACCTGCCTTGGCCTCTGGAGCCTTGTGGTTAGCCCCTATAAGACCAGCCCCAAAGTCCTGGTCATGGTTTTCTGACTCCTGGAATGGTGAGGTAGAAGAACACAGATTTGGTGCCATAGAGATCAGACTCAAACCCTGCTTCCATCGTTCATATAGTTGGTGATGGAACATCACAAGTCTGGCAGGCAGAGTTGCCATGTTCAGCACACAGTACGCAGCTCAGCACATGTAGGGATCAAATGGCCTAACTATCTTAACCAGCATTCATGTAGGCCTGGCTCTCCTGTCTGGTATGCTTTCTGACACCTGCTGGCCTTCCTCACATCAAGTCCCCTCTTTGGCCTCTGCCTGTCTTATCTCTGGGGTCTACTTCTGAACAAGTGAATTTAGTTCCATGGCTAAGGGGTGGAAAATGGAGATGGGTGACAACAAATTAAGAAATGACAACCATGAGAGTTACCATAGCAACACTTTAACTTGAGAAGTCCTAAGAATATGCTATAAATTGGGCACATGCAAGCTCCTAAATGTGGGGCCTTAGAAACCTTATTTGATGCCTGAAACCATCTCCCCACAGCTAATGTAGAATGAATTTCCCACCCTACTGCCCAACTTCAGGGGTAGGTTATGAAGGGCAATTCTCCTTCTAGGAACACATATTAATTCTTACTACATGGCATCATTCATTAGTGCAGGCAGGTGTCAGGAAAGGCTAACCATCTGAAAAGTTTTGGCCGAAAGTTCAGAGACATCTAAAGATGGTGCATGTCTTGCTCACCAAGTACACTGGGCAAGCTCCTCACCCCTCCGTGTCCTGTGCACTGGATATGAACAGCACCAGGGGACAGATGTTTGCCGTAGGCTCAGGTGGGTCTGTCAGGGATCCTGGCTCCCTGACTCACTTGCGGAGTGACCTTAGAAGAGATGTCTAAACTCTCTGAGCCCCTGGCCTCCTGTGGAAAATGGGGAAGGTAAGACCTCAGCTTGTTGTGAGGACCCTATGAGGTGATGTAGGCCAAGTGCAGCACCATTCAACAAAGATTGAGAGCCTCTTATTGGTAGATGCTCCTCTGGGCACTAGGGTTATTACCTCAGTCAATGAAGGACAAAGATTGCTGTATGAGGGAATTCATAATAGTCATGAGAGACTACACACACAGATAAATGAATACTAGCCAGACCATATATGAAAACAGAACTCTGACCACCCTTTTCCCAGCCTCTTTAGCAACCAGCCCAAATGGCCAGTCTCCTGCCAGCTTTCCTAATATTTGCCTCTATTTCTACCACAAGTCCAAAGAGAAAGAACGAAATATGCTTCCCAAACCAATCATGTAAGAAGCTACTTCCAGTTAGCCCCCCTTCAGCTTCCAGCCTCCAATCACAGTAGCCCTAAAGCTTTCCCTTTCTTCGCTATTATGTTTTCCCACTTTCCTGTCTGCCTTGGAGTCCCACCAAAGAAAAGTGATGGTGGCTGACTTCCTGGTTACAGCAAGCTCTGAAGAAACGGCCTCTGCTTATTTTCATCTGGGTGGTTTTCTTTTATTTCCATAGATCAACATAATAAAGAAGTAAATTATATAGCATATTCTGCCCTTGACCTGCCCCCACTCCATGTTCTGATTATTCTTAACACAGCAGACAGTATGATCTTATTAAATCATAAAACATAGTATTTGACACCATGGAAAGAAAATATATGGTAGGATAGGAGAGATCTTGAATACTGGGGGCAGGAAAGAGGGTTACCAATGTAATGGGATTGTCAAGATGGGTCTTGCTAAGAAGGTGATATTGGAGTAAAGACTTGAAGGTCAGTGATTAGCCATGCAGATGTCTAGAAGAAGACTAATCTAGGCAGAAGAACATCCCTGAGGAAGGAGTAGGCCTAACATGTTCCAACAAAGCAGGGAAAGTAAGGGATGACTGGCAGGAGGTGAAGTCAGAGATGTGGGGGAGATCTGGAGTTTGGGAAGTTGTGTAAGGACTATGACCTTTACTCTGAGACAAATGGGAGCCATACAGACTTTTGTACAGAGGCATGACATGTTCTGATTTATGTCTTAACAGGATCATTTTTGCTGCTGTGTTGAGAATAAATTGCAAGGGGTCAAGGGTAGAGCAGGAAGTTCAGTCTGGGAAGCTACTGCGATCATCCAGGTGAGAGAGGATGGGGGCTTCCTTTCACCAGGGTAGCAGATGTTCAATGGTGAGAAGTGCTCACGTTCTCGCTATATTTGGATCATAAGCCTAAAGTCTGAGAGACACTATGTGAGCACCTTCCCTTCTTTCCTTAAAGCTACAGAGTCCTTCACAGATCCAAAAAACAAAATGTGGTCTAGGCCAATGGTTGGCAAACTCATTAGTCAACAGAGCCAAATAACAACAGTACAACTATTGAAATTTCTTTTGAGAGTCAAATTTTTAAAACTTAAACTTCTTCTAAAGCCACTTCTTCAAAATAGACTCGCCCAGGCCGTGGTATTTTGTGGAAGAGCCACACTCAAGGGGCCAAATAGCCGCATGCAACTCGCGAGCTGCAGTTTGCCGACCATGGGTTTAGGCCAACCCTCATGGCCTAATGGCCATCTCATTCAGTGTGACACAGTTCAAGACACACTGGCCCAGCACTGGGGAGCCTGTGGGGTAACGTTTATTCTGGGCTTCTCCACCCTGGCACTCCTGGTGAGTGCCACCTACCCTCATAAAAGGAGAATAAAGATCTATAGCTTCCCTGACCTAACTCCTGCCAGACTGGAGGCAAAGTGGCTCAGTCCTTCAGGGAGTCACTCAGCAACACCTATCAAAAGCCCTATAGAGCTGCATAATCTTTGACTTAACAATTTCAAGTCAAAAGGCTGAAGGAAATACATAGACAAGTAGATGAAAATGTTGATCCCAGCATTACTTACAGTGGTGAAAATTTGAAAATAATCAGAAAATGATTAAATAAAAAATGATATATCCTTAGGATGGAATGCTACATGGCTATTAAAAGTCATGTTGGAGAGAAAAATGTAATGGGACAGGGAAGTGATCATGACATATTAAGGTTACAAAACAATGGGTACAATCTGCTCCAAATGGTGGCAGGGGGTGATGGTAGTGATGGTGAGCGACAAATCAAAGTCTGTGTAAAAAGAGTACTGAAGAGAAAACCAAAACATGGGAAAGAAACTCACTCTATATGGCAACAGCTCTATGGGTTGTTTACAATTGTTCTCCGGGTTGTCTTAAGTTTTCTAAATTTTCAACTGTTTACATGTATTACTGGCATACTCCGAAAAGAGTGAAAAAACAAAAACAAAAAACATGATAAATGTTATAAGCCTTCAAAGTAATACTAATCCTAGTAATGGACATCGCTGCCTCATCCATGAGGCTTAATAAGTGTGAGGATGTGGAAGAAGCCTGGAGAGTCCAGTGTAATGCCTGGAACGAGGGTTTTCTGTGGCAGTATGATAATGCCCACTCTGTACTAGGTCTACTGTCATCCCACAGCGGCCACCACTGAGGCCACCGCAACACTGACAAATAATTGCACAAAACTGATCAGGTCCATTTGCTCTACGATACTCTGCATCTGGTACTCCTGAACTTGGGGAGATGGGAAGGAAGAGAAAACAGAAGCAGGACGGAAGAGCAAGGTTTGAGAACAAGTAGGCATGGCCTCTCCTGGGAGCTTGTTAGAGATGAAGAATCTGAGGCCCACCTTCCCACCCGCTGAATCAGAATGTGCATTTTAACAAGTCTGCAGGCAGTGCTTAGGCACATTCAGTTCAAAAAGCCCAGCTGACGTGGTTGAGCAGTGACCTATGAACAAGGAGGTCACGGTTACATTCCTGGTCAGAGCATATGCCTGGATTGTGGGCTCGATTCCCAGTGCAAGATGGGTAGGAGGCAGCTGATCAATGATTCTCTCTCATTATTGATGTTTCTATCACTCTCTCTCACTCTCCCTTCCTCTCTGAAACTAATGAAATATATTTTAAAAATAAATAAAAATCCCTCTCTAGAACATAACACTTTTCCTTACTTTGAGGTGAACTTGTGATGAACTAAACACACACACACACACATACACACACACACACACACACACACACAGAGAGAGAGAGAGAGAGAGAGAGAGAGAGAGAGAGAGAGAGAGAAAGAGAGAGAGAGAGAGAGCAGACAACTGGGTAGAAGTTTTTCTCAAACAAATGTTAACTATCTAAAAAATGTAAAATCAAGGTAACCATCTAGATGTATGTGCAGAGCCTCAGGGCCCCTGGACAATGTCAAATCTCTGGCATCCACCCTGGGAGCCACTACCATCTGATAAGCTTTTTGTCATAAACAACAGAGGTCAGTCATTCCCTTCTCTAAGTGGTAATCTGGAGCCTCTTGAGCCTTGCAGGCTGGGTGGGGAGGGATGGTTATCAGGGCTCTGCCCAGGAGTAAACATAAAAAGAGCAAAACCAAGTCGAAGGCATATCAGGAACTCAAAATCCAGCCCCTAACAGCAGCTGAGAGAAGCAGGCAGAGAATATGGGGACCAAGCTGGTCCAGAGTGGCAAAGGGACAAAGCCGGAATCAGAACCCGGGCCTGCTTGTCTAACTCTAGAGCCCTTTGGTTCTCTCAGACCTTGAACAGGCTCCTTTAGATCCCCCCTGGAACCCTTTCCACACTTTTATGTCCACCACTGAAGTGCACTGATGGTTCAGGCTAGACTCTGGAAGCTAGCATCAGAGGACCAGGCACTGAATGGGTGAAGAGATAGCAGGAAAAGTAGCCATGCCGAGAGCTATGGTCACAATGAAGACACTGCCTGGTAGGCACTGTGTAAGTTACTTCACAAATCCCACACAACCCTTTGAAGTAGGTACTTCTATTTTCCATTTTATAAATGGAAAAAGAAAAGATGGAAGCTCTGAAAAACTTAGTAACTTGCTGGAATTCGTTCAGCTGCCAGGTGACACAGCAGCGAATGCAATCCAGTATCTGTTAGCGTTTTTCACTAACATGGTGTTAGAGGTCATTAGGATCTTCAATGACTGGTTTGTACCAGATGTTCAACTACAGTAAACACTTAACTCTTGTATGTGAGGTGGGATCCTTGCTTCCCTTGTGGATAGATGAGGACACTGAGCTACAGGAGGGTTGCCCATGGTTACAAGGCAATGAGGTGAGGGCAGGGTCTGAGCCCTGTTCTTTCAGGTTCCAAAGCTAGTTGTTCCTCCCCAGAGCCCATGCTGCTCAGTCTGAAACACCCCGGGAGTGCACATAGAAACTGCCCTAAGTGGCCATGAAGAGGCATTAAGGTTTGACTTTAGGAAGTCTGACCTGGCCTTGAAGTTATACCAACACAAGGCTGAATAAGCCAAGAATTCCAAAGGGCTGCAAATGGGGCAGATGCAGAGCAGCTGGGAGCCTCTGACCACACCTAGCAGAGAGCTCTCAGTGACTGTCTACCTAGAGGCCCTGAGGTACTTCTCCACATCCAATCTTGAGCCCTGCGGCACAAAGCCTGCTTTGAACAATATATATGGGATTTAACAGCATAGAGTTTAGGTTTTTTGTGGGGTTTTTTTTAAAGCGTATTTTTATTGTGGCATTTTCCCATGTCACAAAAGCCGGTTTTCAAAAACAACATTTAATCTTTTCTAATATCTCCCTGTTGGGCTCCACCATACTTCTCTTATCCAATTGTTCATCTTTCTTTCACTATTATAAATAACACTGCCATGAACATACTTATCCTTCCAGCTTTCTGCCCATCTGTGACTGTGTTCTTTGGCCAGAGTCCTCCAGTTGGAATACTGGACTAAAGGCAATGTGTCTCAGGGACTACTGACAGCCATTGCCAAATGGCTTTCCTCGAAGGGTTTATTAATTTGCAAAGGAGAGTACCTGTCTCCCAGCTCCCTCTTCAGAATCCAGCCTTGTCTTAGAAAGAATCTGGGCTCATAGGAGAAGTGAAAGACGGTAGCATGCGACTGCAAAGCAGCAGTGTTTGAACAACCTACCTCTAGTCATAGAACCTGGGTGTGGGTGAATCAGGATTGGAACTCAAGTGGCTCAGCTTCAGCAGCTGGGTCCCTGGCCAGTGCCCCAAAGTACCACGCCACAGCTTGGGTTATGTCATAGTGTTACATGTCAGCTCTTGTTTGAGGACATTTTACACAGGAGGCCCACCAGGGCATGGGTCTTGGCATTAGTCTTTGATCATCCCAAGCTTCAAAGCAGTATCTCATAGGACTTTCTGCAATGCTAGGAATGCTCCGTCTCTGCAACCAAGGCTCAGAGAAGTTTAATAATTTGCACAAGACCACATGGCTTGAAAGTGGTACAGCAGGCAATAAAACTTATGATCTTTCCCCTGAATAATGGTGGACCAGAGCCCAGGAGAAAGTCTATACAACTACAGCACAGCTCTAGAATATCTAGTGCATCCCCTAATAAAATAGTTGCTAAGTGACAAACTCATCTCAGGCCAGGTACCTCTCCTAGGTTCCTGCAAGGCAAGCCTTCACTTCTACACGTGTCCACTTGTTCACGGGAAGGCAGTGTTAATGTTATTTATCTGCCATGTGGGGGTGATGTGAAGATCAGCTAATTAATGCTTGCAAAGAGCTGCACTGCTATCTGGTTCTCAGAATAATTGCACGTTAATAAAACGTTTAAGGAACCAATTCTCATCCAGAGGCCAAGGCAGGGCTGGGTTTATTTAGTAAAAGGCTAGTTTCTCTGGCTCACCCTGCTCTGGATCCTTCCTCTGTAGAGCCCATCAATGCAGACTGCTTTCATTGGAAGGGACCCACCCATCAGAAAATACGGACATTTACCTTCGCAATGGTTTTGATGTCACAGTTTGATGAGTAAATTAATACTACAAACAAGATTGGGGAGGGCGGGTATTTAACCAACTTGAACAAATTGCTTCTAAGCTCTTAAGCACTTTAATTGCTTGCATGATAATGACACAAATTTTTAAATGTCTTGATCCACTCTCAAAGTGGGCCCAGTAAAAGGGCCTCCATGTCAGTCGCCAAATGACAATGTTGCTATTCTAGGAAAAGCAGGAGCCACATAGTTCTAGGTGTGTAAACTTGGGCAAAGGGCTTGCCTTACTGAGCCTCAGTTTCCTCATCCAGAACATGAAGACAAGAAGGCCCTCAGCCCATGCTTGTTCTGCTCTTGCCCTTTCTTCCGCCTCCTCCCTCCACAACTGGATGAGAAGATTGACTATGTCCCTCCCTGCAGTCTTCAAAAAGGAAGATGCCAATTCTTGAAACCCCAAAGGAAAAAATGGACACCTTTCTTTACAGTGTCAATCTACAAATATAAGACAGCTCCTCCTGACGTCCAGGGGTCATTATTATCACTTTCTGAAATAATGTCAGAGTACAAAGTCTCTTGAATGCTTACTACTCCAAGTGTAGGCCAGGGACCAGCAGCGTGATACCCCTGGGAGCTGGTCAGAAATGCAGATCCCTGGGCCCCACCCCAGACCTACTGAATCAGAACATGCATTTCACAAGATTCTTGGGTGATGTGTATTTATTAAAATTTGAGAAGCACTGCCTTCAGAGCATTCAATCCACTCTCCTCTCTCAACTTAATTTTACAGAGGAAAACATCCCAGGAATGGGCAAGCATTTTACCCAAAGCAGAATGTATTAGCTGCAACCCTTGTGCTTGCCTTTCAAGGGATCTGAAGACCAGATGTTTAGAAATCAATGGTCATTCTACAGCAAGAAAATTGGCTCTTTAAGAGAAAAACATTATTTTTAAATTTTATTTTAGAGATTTTAGAAAGAGGATGGGAGAGTAGAGAGAGAGAGAGAGAGAGAGAGAGAGAGAGAGAGAGAGAGAGAGAGTTGTTGCTCCACTAATTTATGCATTCATTGGTTGCTTCTTGTATGTGCCCTGACCAGAGATCAAACCCACAACCTTGGCACATCAGGACGACACTCTAGCTGACTGAGCTACCCAGCCAGAACAAGAGAAAAACATTCTTAAAACCTAATGTTCTTGAGGACTATCATGATTCACCGATTGCATCTGACACCCTTTTCCACTGTGGTCCCCACTATAGAGCTCCGAGCCAGGAAACAAATGAAGGACTCAGGGACACAGGAAGCAGGAGCACTGGTCTACTGCTCTGGAGATCCTGCTACATCCATGTTCTGTTTCCCTTTTGTTTTCCAAATCAAAGAAAAGCCCTGATGTGATGTTCAGAGCATGACAAGAGACAAAAACATTCCCTCACCTCCCCCAGTGAAATCGGAGTGGTATCAGTATCAAAGGCAGTCTCTAAACACTCCTCAGAATTCAAAGTGGGCCACCAGTGGAGCAGGTTTCCTCTGCAGTGGCCATACCCCCCAACAACCCTGAGATGACCCCTCTATCCAACCTAAAGGCAGCTTTCTGATGCCTCCTGCTGAGCACGGGGACACCTGGGAAATGGGAGGACTGGACTTCCTCCCCTGGCTCTACTGAATTCTTTGTCACATGACGAGTCATCTAACCACAGGGAGCAAATCTTTTCTGGGTCACAGAAATCTGACACATGAAAAGCGAGACTGGCAAATACACACTCTGACTGAATGGCCCATGCAGGGATCAGGCCAGATCCCAACTCTTTCCACTTTGACAACAGTGTTAAGCATGTCAACTTCTTTCTTTCTTTTTCTTTCTCTTCCTTCCTTTCTTTCTTTCTTTCTTTCTTTCTTTCTTTCTTTCTTTCTTTCTTTCTTTCTTTCTTTCTTTCTTTCTTTCTTTCTTTCTTTCTTTCTTTCTTTCTTTCTTTCTTTCTTTCTTTCTTTCTTTCTTTCTTTCTTTTTCTTTCTCCTTCCTTCCTTCCTTCCTCCCTCCCTCCTTTTCTTCTTCCTTTCTCTCTCTCTCTCTCTCTCTCTCTCTCTCTCTCTCTCATTGTGCCCAGGCTGATTTCCCCCAAATGCCATGCAGCAGGTGGGGAGAAGCTTGCTGTGGGCCAGTTTCCACCGTCTTCCTTTGTAAGATGTCCTAGGTGGCCATTCATTCCAAGGCCTCTGAACCAAAGGAAAAGGAGAAGGACTGGGAGGGAGGAATCCACTGCCTCAGCAAAGGCTGAAAGGCACACACTTCTCCCAGGAACTGTTTGTCATTCACCGTGGAGCCTGGTCCCACCTACAATACAGAGCAACATATTTACATATTTCAACTCCATTGCTGGCTGAAGCTGCACAGAGTGATGCTTTGGAGACAGCCAGGGAGGGAAAATGTTCTTGGAAAAAGGATTTGCTTATCAGTTTAGCAGAACAGCTCCAAGTTATGCAAATCCCCTGCTGGAGGATTGATTGTCACCCCGACCTCCCTCCACTACTTAGGCTCCAAGCTGGCAACACAAACAGCCACATTCTGGTTGAAAAGATGGAGCAGAAATCACAGTGTACCCTACTGCTTCTCATGTGTGACAGAAGACTGAGCACGGCATCTGCCTTTGACCCTGCCATCCTACTTTCTAGGAATTTGTCTTAAGGAAATATGAAAAATGCCATATGTACAAAGATAGTGACTACAGCTTTGCTATAACAGTAAAATACTAAAAATAAACAAAAAGTCCAAGTGTGGGTACTGTCTAAGTAAATTATTCCACGGTAAAACATTGGGTTTCTATGTAGCCATTAAAAATGTTACCATGGGGACAAAATTATAACAGGATGAGACTTATCTTTAAATGATAATAAGAATCCAAAATGTCATAACCATGATCTCATTTTTTGTACATTTATAGAGTTATAACGCTGAACCCAAAATGTGGTCAAACTTATTTTATTTTTGCTTTTCTCTATCTGGTATGGTCTTAGTTTGCTACAGTGAACACATATTACTTTGGCAATTAGATATCATTACCATGATATCTAATTACATAACTTAGTAATTAGATATAACAAAGA
Organism: Pipistrellus hanaki; assembly: GCF_964339955.1. Taxonomy (NCBI): domain Eukaryota; kingdom Metazoa; phylum Chordata; class Mammalia; order Chiroptera; family Vespertilionidae; genus Pipistrellus; species Pipistrellus hanaki. Next base: position 38,473,936 of record NC_140511.1, on the reverse strand, counting down.
GAAAGGTTGGAAAGAAACTGTGACAAAGCAATAAATTTATAACCCCCAGAGAGCTAACCACCTGCATCCATACTGTTTCTTTAGAAGCTATCCTTATGGAAAACTGAAACATCAGAGGTCCATGTGTGTTTGGCTCCCTTGGAATTGGGGCAGAATTTTCTTTCAAAGTGGCCCCAAGATGGATTCAGCTGTCAATTACCATAAACCAGGCTGATAAGCCAGGTAAGAAGGAGGGTAAACATTAGATCTGGAACTGATTTACCCTTCTAGGTGCTTGGAATCAAATCTTCAAGGAAGTGATTTAAATCCTGCTGTTCTTTTGTTTCACTGTTTAGATCCATGGATGTGGGAGAATGTACTGGGCCCAGAACAACAGAAGGCTTGAGTCCAGGTGCTATTCATTAGAACTGGACAGGACCCAGGTGAAGACTTGCAGGTGAGTACCCAGGACCCAGGCGAGGATGTGCACCTGTGCTTTCTCAATCCCATTTTCCTTCCATCTCTGTGATCATTATAGAGCATCAGTGGTCATCTTGAGTCCCTTGCTTGTGATGCCTAACAATCTTTATCTTAAATTACTAACCACCTTCTTTCCCATATTTGTAACTTTTGATCTGGAAATACCAGGTTATGTAACATGACAATCTGCACAAAGAATATAATTTTGTCAAAAAAAAAGGGGGGGGGCGGGGGGAACTCAACAAGGGAGAAATTCTAACAAAACTGGAAATGGCTTTTCTAAGAAAAGAGAAGATATTTTTATTTCAAGCATTTGAGCTGGCTTTAAATAGACTATGGTTGCAAAGTTGCTGGTTTGCGGTGTGTGTGTGTGTGTGTGTGTGTGTGTGTGTGATTCTTCTGCTTAACCCTCACCCAACATATACACAATGTTGGAAAGGAATGGAGGAGCCCGATGGGAATAATAATCTGTAAACGGTCTACACTGTGTCAAAGGCTTATGCACGTTAATTCTTCCAGTGTTGTAAACTGGACAGCATCTTTCCATGTTACAGATGAGAGAACTGACGTTCCAAAGATAGCTTGCCCATGGACGGCCACACAACCATAATGTCCACCCAGTAAGTTAAGGGGTTAAAGTCATATCCCATCACCTTACTTCACCAAAATTGCAGAGGTCAGGTCATTATACCTCAGATATGCTGGAGGAGAGCCCTCGGAGTTCCACTTGCCCACTGCTACCGTCCAATGTTCTTCTACAACACCTGTTCCACGGGGAGCTCCCTGCCTCCTATCCCAAGCCCTCCCATTGCTGTGGATCTGTTCTCTGATGGTTCTTCTTTAGGCTGGGCACTGAGCAAGGCGGGCCCTTCTCCCCCCACAGCCTACAGGAGGTCTATTGGCTCCCTGCCCTATTCTACCGCCATCCAAGAGAGGCCTTGATGAGAACAGGATGCTGGCAGATGAATCAGAGATATCTCTTTAGAAAACAGAACCTTTCCATTCCTGACAAAGACCCTACCCAGCTCTGGGGAAGATGGCTAAGTCACAGGTTCACCAGTACTCTGCCCCCACTCACATAAAGACACGTGCCGGGAATAAAACCTCCTCAGAATTAGCTCCCTACAACTAACTGAAAGAACAGCCATTTCCTTCGTGTTGCCTGAAGAACCAGGGGATGTCCCATTCCCCCAAACATTTCCGGGGACTATTGCAGGCAAGGCGCCACCAAGGGGGGACATTGGTTCTCCCTGGGAAATCAGCTCCTCAGAGTCCAGTTGCACTAAGTGAAAGGACTTCCGGCCATCACCCTCGCCTGAGGAAACGGATTCTTTCTCATCACCCCCATATAATGTCTACAAAGGGGGGAAAACCTCTTTGAGCGAAGTCTGGCCGCTCCGCACATCCCGATCCCCAGGACACACACACACACACACAAGCACACAAGTACACACACACACACACACACACACACACAAGCACACAAGCACACACACACACACACACACACACACACCCTTCCACCGCCACCACCTGTGAAAACATTCCTCCTAACTTTGGCAAGGACAGCTCCCAGGGAAGCTGAGCGGGGAGGATGCCCGCAGCGAGCCGGGACCCTGGAGAACCGTGGCCTGACCAGGGGAAGGGAGGGAGGTGCCGCCCGGACGGGCACCGCCGGGCGCTGGGGGCAGGAACTTGGCCTCCACAGGCCGCCTCGGCTCGGCTCGGGTTTCCCGCCCAGGCCCCGCCCACCCGGCGGCCCGGCTCCCCCAGGCAGCGGCTCTGCCCACCTAGGAGCCCCGAGCCGGAGGCGCCCTGCGGAAGGCGGCTGAGGGGGCGAGGGAGCCTCAGCTGACGAAGCTAACCGGAGATTTCGGTTTCGGGAAGCAGCCGGGGGCCGGTGGGGAGGAGGGCAGCGCTCGCAGGGTGCGGAGGAGGGGAAGCGGGAACGCACCGCCCCTGCGCGCGGGGAAACAGGTTGCTGCGGAGCCCGGTCTCCTCCTCCAGCCGAGACCCTATTCCTGCCCGAGCCCAGGAGCAAACCCAGCAGCGCTTCCCAAGCTCCAGCCCTCCCGCTTCCCAGGCTCCCGGGGCGGAGCTGGAGCCGGAGCCGGAGCCCTCTTGGCGGCGGGTTAAAGGCGCCTTCAGCAAGGTCAAGGCGCAGCCGGCCGGCCGGCACCTGAGCTGCTTGCAGCCGAGCAGGAGCTTTGCAATAGCATTGTTACAGATCGCTGCAGTGGCAGGAAGTCCGAAGGGCCCCGGGTTTGAGAGAGGGAGTCTTTCTGAACACGCCGAGCCAGAGCCGGGATCTCAGGGAGGGAGGATTCGGAGTCTGAGGACGCTGGAATGTGGCGAAAGCAAAGCACTGCCCACCGGGCGCCACGCCACCCCCTACCCCCCACCCCCGAATGCGGGAGAGAGTTCAGGACCTCTGTGCCCCGGACTTCATTCAGTGTTCCGCCCGGATCCGCCAGGTCTAGAGGTGGCTTATCCCTCTATAGGCAGGGGCGGGGTGGGGTGGGGGGGGGGGGCGACGATTTAAAAACACTCTCGTGCTGTGGTTTCTCTATCAACGACCATCTGCATGCTCCAGGCTGCGGCGGCAGCGAAGGGAAGCAGCGAGATTAGGGAGAATACACCCACAGAAGGAAACTGCCTTCCGCGGAGCAGAGAAGCCAGAAGGAAGCCATACTCCGCACCCATCCCCATCCCATCCCCATCCCATCCCCATCCCCATCTCCATCCCCATCCCCATCCCCACCAACGCGGGGCTCGCTCAGTAAGACAGGCTCAGCTACACGATGGTGACTGGCCCAGGCAGAGGCCAGCACGTTTCCTCTGAACCCCCCGCCAGAACAGGCCCTGGTGGCAGGGATGCTTAGCATCTCCAAGGGGGGGGGGGGCGGGCATCGCGGGGGGGTTAGGTTTCAAACCCCTAAAGGGCGCTAGGTGTGACAGATGGGGAGGTGCGCTCCAAGAGGCCTAGGAGAGGGGCTTTGATGTTTCCCAGGACACAAAGTCAGTTTCCTAAAACAGCATTCCCCCAAGGCCTCCCAACAACCCCCTCGGTCTCGGAAGACTCCATAGACCCTGAGTTCTGACCGGCTTTTTTTCTCTCTGATCCACCTCCGGGACCCTACCTGACTGGATAGCCAGTTCTTTGGGGGACAGTGGCCTCAGCCTTCCACCCACCTCCCCCTGGCAGAAGTGGGCGCCGCCTGGAGCAAGGCGCCCTCCTGCCCGGTACTTACATCCCCTAAACAGGCAAACTTTCAGGCTTGTCTTTCGCCAGAACCCGGTGCCTGCATCACGCTGCCGGGGAACCACGGAGGCAGTTTATGTAACTGCCCACGAGGCAGGTCGGCAGAGCTCCCTGCGCGCCGCTGCCACACAGCCAAGCACATGGGCACCCAGACCTGGCGCCCGGATGGACCCAGAGCCCCGCCGCGGCCTTCCACCGAGCAGCAGGGCGACCTCATGGGCTCCTCACACACCAGGAGAGCAAGCGGGACACGGCCAAACCCAGGCTGCTTCTCTTGGGCCCTTCCGCTGCATTGAGGGCTCACCCATAACTGCGTATCTACGAACCTTCTCTCTAGGGCTGGGAAGTGGGCGGTGGGGGGAGGCGTTGTTAGGGACCAGAGGGGTGACTGGCGTGGTTCTGAAGAGGGGCCAGTCACCAAGTAAGTAATAATACCCTCAATACCCTCGTCCACATGGACCAGGATGCACGCATCGCCTGAGAGGGGAGCCTATTTCCAAAGTTAGAGACCACCACGCAGTTACATTTCCAGGACTTTCCAGCCTAGCTTAGGCGGGGGCAGAGCCGGGAACGGCGGGCAGCCGCCAGCGAAGCCCACCCTACCACCCCGTCAAGGCCCAGGATTACTCACCAGTTGAACCTCCCCGGTCCCTAGTCCTTGGCTGTGTATTCCCCTGGTTGCATGTGGGAATACACACACACACACCGCGATAGCACCTCCAATATAAAGACTGCATTTTTAAACCTTGAAGAAAATGACTAAGGAGCTCAGGGGTCACATTTCCACCCAGAGCACATTTCCCGAAGCCCTGGGTGCTAGCTAGCAGTCACACACACTCGCACGCGGAGTGCTCCGAGGGTCCACCCCACGGCTGGAGCCTCAACTCGATCCGAGGGGAACATCAACGCTGCTGCAAGGCGGCGGGCGGGGAGAGGAGAGCACCACGCCCGCTGCAGAGGGCAAGGGGCTGGGGGTCTTGTCTCCGGATTCTCCGCTCCAACCCGGCTCCCCATGGCTGCCTGCGCTCGCCCCGCAGGTCAGGCTACAGCCGCTGGAGCCCGGCGCCGCCTCGCGGGCTCCTCCCGCGCCCGCTGGGGCCCTGGGGCGGGGGGCTCCGCAGAGGGGCTGCGGGCGCGGGGACCTGGGCGGAAAGGGGCTCCCGGTCGGCGAGGCGGACGATCCCGGGGCGCGCCGCCTGCCTCCCTTCCACCAGCCGCCCCGAGTCCGCGCCCACACCCTGCTTTTCCCTCACCCTGGCCCCGGGCTCCGGTCCGCAGCGGGCTCCGGGCTGCAGCGTCGGAGGCTTGGGGCTGGAGACTGGAGAGCCTCGCCAGCAACCCGCGCCCCTGCCGCCCTCCCTTCCTCCCCCGGTGCGGGCCAGGGGAGCGGGCAAGAGTCCTCCGAAGCCCCCGGCATCCGTGCGAGCTGCCCCGACCCTGCCGCAGCCAGTGCGCGCGGAGAAGCCGGAGTGAGTGCCGGCGAGGCGCCGCCGCGGTCCCCGAGGCGCTTTTCCGCGGAGCGGGTCGCGCCGCCTTACCGTGGCCGCAGACTGCCGCCGCCGGGGAAGCGGGGAGGAGGGAGCGAGGCGCAGCGCCGGCGGCTCCTCTCGCTCTCGGCGGCGCGGATCCTCGGCTCTTGGAACCCGAAGTGGGCGCCCGGGAAGGATCCGGTCCCGGTTCTGCGCTCTGCTCCAGTGAGACCGACAATAGCTCCCGCGGGGCGCGGGGCGCGGGGCCCCAGCGAGCCTCCAGCCGCGCGCGCGCGCCGGCTCCGGTTCCCGGCCGCTCCCGGCCGGCGTCCCTGCCAGCACTGCCGCCCCACATGAAACAGCTGCAATCCCGAGGCTTCTGGGGGGTTGGGCGGGTGTGTGTGTGTGTGCGAGCGCGTATGTGTGTGCGTGCGTGTGTGTGTCTGTGTGTGTGCGTGTGTGTTTAATAGCTTCCCTCCTCTTCTTCCCCTCCCTGCCTGTTCGCCTGCCTGCCTCCCTCCGTCCCCCACCCTCGCTCTCTTACACACAGAGAGGGCGAGCGAGACACACACACACACACACACTCACACACGCTCACACACAGGCACACACAGGTTACATGAATGGGAGGCAGGAGCCAATCCTAGGCGGCCGGGCGAGGCGCTGGGAGCAGGGCCGCACCGCGGCGCGGGGGGGCGCCACGCAGGTGAGGCGCGTCTTCCAGGCTCACTGGAATCTCTGTTCTCCCCCAATGTGTCTTCCTCTGTCCCCTTCCCTCCTTCCTCTCTGCTTTTTTCTTCATTTTCTCTCCCTTTCTCTTTTTTTCTTTCTCCAGTTCTCCGAATTCTCTCAGTTCATTTTGCTGGGTCTCCTCTTACCATCCTCGCTTTTTCTGGACGCCTTTCTAAAACTTTCTCCTTCCTTGGCCGGACTTTCCTCTGCTTCCTCCCCTCTTGCCTTTTGTTCTCTCTCCTCCAGATTTGGCTTTCTCCCCAGTTCCTCTGCAATGCTGTCTGGTCTCCTCTCCTCCCTCTAGGGTCTCTCCGGGTTTCCAGAGGGCCCCCTCCTTGCCTTCCCCTTGATGTTACTTCACACCCCCAATAGGGATGGTCTCTCTCACGTTGCTGCTACAGCACAGCCAGAGGTAATTAAGAGCCCAGAACTTGAGCTCCTTCCTCAGGCATGCAAGATGCCAAAAGAAAGACTCTCCTTCCTCGGACAACTTCCCTCAAACCACAGGAACAGCTACTGAGTCCTGATAGCAATCCTTTAAAAAAAAATAAATAACTGCAGTGAGCTTTGTCCAAGAGATGTTTGTCCTTCGCGTTATCTGGGGGCGTGATCGCCAGCACATTTCCAAGAGAAGGACGTTTTTATGTGATAGGGGTGGCAGCTTCAAGCAGTGGCTACTTGCAAGGGCTTGGGAAAGAGACTGGAGAAATTCCCTGCCTTCCCTGCTCCTCCCCCCCCCCGCCCCCCCACCCAGCTGCATGCCCTTTGTCAGCCTTAGGGCAAGCCATTACTCCTCACACAGCCTCAGTTTTCTCATCTGTAAAGCAGGTAATTATACCTACCTCACCTGTTATAGTGAGGATTAAAAGTGAACACAAAGGAAAGCAAGCAATGGGCATATAGGAGATGCTCAACTAATGTTCATTTCCTTCCCTGCCACCCCTTTGAAAAACTCCCTTCATGATCTTCTGCTACATTACACCTCCATGATTGAAACTGTTTAAGGAAATGAGGGAGAAAAATGTGACAATGCTAATGCCATATACCAGTAGATGTGAAGCAAGATCTAGGATATGTATTTTTTTTTTTTTATAACTCAATTGTGTGGTCAGGAGACTAGCCAGTTGTCATCTGTTGATTATAGAGGTGACATAGAAATTATAAACTTGAGGTGCTAGAATACCCCTTCAACATCTATCTGAGATTGCCAGAAAGGCAGAGATGGGGTAGGGGTGGGTAGGAGGTTTCCTGCACTCTGTCAAATCTATTTTAAAAATATTCATAACTGAACACTGACCAGTGACAAATCCTCTGAGACTCACTAAAATGTCAAGTCTTTGGATACCGTTTATTAATTGTGTGTCCTCACTGCAGACATCAAATGCTGGGCATAGCTGTGATTGGCAGGCAGTTTCAGTTCTTTAGCAAATATTTATTGACCACCTACTCTGGAGTTGGTGCTGTGACTGGCTCTGGGTATCCACTGATGAGGCCAGCATGCCTGCCTTTGTGAGCATAGCATGCAGCAGACGTGTCTGATGGATGTGTAATAGGAAAGTGAGTCCCATACTCCTTGAGAAAGACCAAGTAATTGGTGGACAAACTCATTTAAAATATGAGGTTCATGGAAAGGGAGATAATAAAGCAATCCTTGAGAGTGAAAATTCTGGAATGCATTGTTCATTCTATGCACCTCATTTGACCAGTGGGGATACGGAGGCCTAAACGCTAAACGTAGTTAGTGAAAGTAAATGGGAAACAAAAGATATTTTTGCATACTCAAAGTACCTTTGGAATTCCATAGGGGGAAATGGTAACTTTACTATTAAAAAACCTAGCCAACTCTACCTTTATGAAGTAACTAATAAGTCAGCATTCCTGGGAATCTGACAAATAGACATCATGTGCCTTCTGATATGAAGCATTGACAAGGACATAACACTACTTCTGTGGTATTCCTGCCAAAAATAAATAGTTCGAATCTAATGTCTGATATGTGTTTGTCCGATGAAGAAACATCGGACAAACACATATTGAGAACCATTCAATGAAGTGACTGTCATGGAATCATCAAAAACCCAACGTCATGAAAACAAAGACTCCAGATTAAAGGAATGGCTTAATTGTCAAGTCAATAATTGCAACATGTGGTCCTAGATTGGCTCATTACTGGTATAATTCAGTGGTCGGCAAACCCCGGCTCGCAAACCTCATGAGGCCCTTTGGCCCCTTGGGTGTGGCTCTTCCACAAAATACCATGGCCTGGGCAAGTCTATTTTAAAGAAGAAGCGTTAGAAGAAGTTTAAGTTAAAAAAATTTGACTCTCAAAAGAAATTTCAATGGTTGTACTGTTGATATTTGGCTCTGTTGACTAATAAATTTGCGGACCACTGGTGTAGTTGGTAAAATTAAAATAAGTCTATCGATTAGATAACAGTATGTACCAATTTAATTTCCTGATTTTGATAGCTATTGCAGTTATATAGGAGGCTATTCTTGGATTTAGGAAATATACAACTGAAGTGTTTGGCGGTTAAAAAAGATGAACAGAGCCCAATGTCCACTTTTAAGAAGAGGCACAGTGTGGTGGATTTCTACTTAAGGAACTGGCAATGTGAACTCAGAAGGATGCCCAGTCAAATCCTTGAGGGGAAGACTTTCTTTAGGAGGTGGAATTCAAGCTGAGTTTTGAAGGCAAGAAAGTTAGCTAGACCATGAAGGAAGGAGAGTTACTTTTTGAGCAGATGTCACAGCATAAGGACATGGACAAAGCATGAGGCACTCATGATGGCATGTGAAAGAAGTGCCTGGGTGACATCTAGAGCAGTAGGTGGAATTAGATCTTGAAGGGGCCTAAAGGAAGCTAAAGATCTCAACTATTATGAAAGCTCAGGTACTGGGTGCAGGTGAGGAGCAGAAAGATATCAAAGGCTTTTAAGTAAAGGAGGCATGTGATCCTAAGTGTATTTGAGAAGAACAATCTGGCAACAGTGGAGGAATGGATTAAAGACCATGGCTTTGGAAGAACAGGTATGATCAGTTAGGTCACTAGAGTAAACTAAAGCAATTGTAATGAGGATGGAGGGGGAGGAAAGACTTAAGAGACCCAGGATGGAAAATGAACAGATTTTTGGTGATTGGTTGGATGGGGTAGGCAAGGGAAGTTTAAGGCAACTCCTAGTTCTTAAGCTTGGGTATTTGAGTGGAGGGTGGCACTATTTGCTTCAATGTTAAGAGAATTCAGGAGGAAGTGGATGTTTTAGAGGGAAAGGAAGGTCAGGTGTTATTTTATTGTAACCTAACTCTATAGCTAGCTTGAGAATGTCCTGTATGGCTATTCTGTGCCCATAGAAAACACTGCTGTAAAATTCAGCCTAAGACCCTCCAATCAGCCAGCCCCATATATTAATTACCCAGAAAAATACACAGTAGATTGGGTATGGCAGCAGCACATTATTTGTAATAATGGGGAAAAAATTGTAACAGCCTAAAGAGTCAAGTAGGATAAGTAAATTAGCATAGGCTTGCTGGAACATTATGTAGCCATTCTAAAGTTTTTCTTTATTATTATATTTTTTTTGCAGAGTGTTTTAGTCCATAGAAAAACATATGTCTTATCACATAAAAGTTTTATAAAGCAAACTTCAAATTTGTTAGCTATATTAAAATCCTTATGGAAAAAAACTGAAAAAAAAATGCCAAATATCAACAATTATCATCCTCTGATGATAGAATTATATATATTCATATATATACTGAATGGCCAGATTATTATGATCTCTGAATACATAATAATCTGGCCACGCAGTGTATATCCTATATAATAAAAGGCTAATATGCAAATTGTCCTTTCCACCAGGAGTTCAACCAGCAGGCAGGCCAGCCAACTGCCCATGTCCCCTCCCGCTGGCCAGGTAGGCCAGAACCCACCTGTGCACTAATTTATGCACCGGGCCTCTAATATATATATACTGAGTGTCCATATTATTATGCATTCAGAGATCATAATAATCTGGCCACTCAGTGTATATTTTTCATGTTTTCTTCAGACTATTTTTCACAATGAACATTTATTGTTTTCATAATAAAAATAAAATGCTGTCATTTAAAAAGTATCTGTGATGCTGAAACCAGTTTTGCTCAGTGGATAGAGCATCAGCCTGTGGACTGAAAGGTCCCAGGTTCGATTCCGGTCAAGGGCATGTACCTTGGTTGTGGGCACATCCCCAGTAGGAGGTGTGTAGCAGGCAGCCGATTGATGTTTCTCTCTCATTGATATTTCTAACTATCTCTCTCCCTTGCTCTCTGTAAAAAATCAATAAAATATATATTTTTTAAATGTCTGTGATACCCCCTCTTCCACTTTATCCCTTTTTAATCCACTCTTCCTACCCACCTCCCACCCATTGAAAACTAACTGCCTTTTAAGCTTTATCTTTGAGAGTGAAATAAGAATGCATTTAAAAAATCAGGGGAAATTATCAGCTGGGCTAAAGAAGGGGAGAAGGTTTTTTTACACAGGCAGACATTGAGCTGTTGAAACTGTATATATTAAAGATGTTTGCATTACCCTTATTGATTCTGTGATATGTTACAAGAAAAAAAAAACTATAGTGAGGCCAAGGAAATGTGAGTCTTTAAAGGGCAAATTTTAATTAGGAAGTGTATTTATTTGCAAAAACACTTGAGTCTAGCAGTTACTATAAAATTGTTTCAGAAAGCTGGTATTTCAGGCAAGGACATATGTTGAGGCATGGGAAAATGATTGTGCCTGTTGTCTGATATTACATCGAATATACAATCTGATTCCATAATGCTGTCAAAAGTTCACAATTAGCCAAAACCGGTTTTGCTCAGTGGATAGAGCGTCGGCCTGCAGACTGAAAGGTCCTGGGTTCGATTCCTATCAAAGGCATGTACGTTGGTTGTGGGCATATCCCCAGTGCGGGGAGGGGGAGGTGTGTGTGTGTGCAAGAGGCAGCTTCGCTGTTTCTAACTCTCTATCCCTCTCTCTTCCTCTCTGTAAAAAATCAATAAAAATATATTTTTTTAAAAAGTTCACAATTGTGGCCTAGCTGGTTTGGCTCAGTAAATAGAGCGTTGGCCTGCGGGCTGAAGGGTCTCAGATTTGGTTCCTATCAAGGGTATATACCCAGATTGCAGGCTCAATCCCCAGTAGAGGACATGCAGGAGGCAGCTGACCAGTAACTTTCTCTCCTCATTGATATTCTCTCTCTCTCTCTCTCTCTCTCTCTCTCTCTCTCTCTCTCTCTCTCTCTCTCTCCCTCCCTCCCTCCCTCTCTCTCTCTCTGTCTTCCACTCTGAAATCAATAAAAATATAAAAAAATAAAAGAAGTCACCTAACTTTAAAAAGAAAATTCACATTTGTGTGCATGTGTAGGAGGTGGGGGTTTCTGAGCCAGGGGATGTTCTCATTTCTTGGAAAGGTTGCTGTAAGTAGCTCTCTGGTAAGGTTCTCCCAGCATCTGTGAGTTTTCATCTGACAGAAATGTTTCCTATGTGGATAGGTTACACAACCTAATAATAATAACACCTTACTCAAAGTTGCCCTTTCACCTTTTCACTTTACAAAGCCCCTTCCCCCAACACACACACACACACACACACACACACACACACACACACACATCTGTTGAGTCATTCAAGACTTCTACCAGCCTTCGCTAGGATCCTGTTATTTCCAGTTTGCATGGGAGGAACAGGCACCCAGAGGGGCTAGAACTAAAGAAAGAGCAGAAGACATTCTTGGAAAGACTTCAGTGTGGCTCTGCAGTTTTCATGGCATATCATCTCATCAAAGAATCAGAATTGAGAGGACCCAAGAAGGAGGCAGATTAAATGGAAGCTACACTCACCTTCTCATAGGACTAAACTAAATTATACAACATTCATCCTGAATAACCAACTGAAGACTAACTGAAGAAAAGTCTTATAACCAAGGATTAACAGAAGAAGCAACATTGAAATTGGTAGGAAGGGTGGAGACGTGAAAAGAGCTGGCCCTGCTCCTATGGGTGGGTGATGAGATTCTGGAGGGATATCTCAGCTGCAAAGATACAAGCCAGGCTCTCCAGCCCAGAGCACCGGAGCCAGAAACAGGTGCCCATATAACATCTGGCTGTGAAAATCAGCAGGGATTATCTCCATCAGGGAGAGACAGGAGTCTGCTAGAGGAGCAATTATCAACCACTGTGCTGAGGCAGCCACACTGGTGTGCCGCAAGAATTTTTAAAACATGCAATACCTGACTATTTAGTCGGGCACTGACCTATTTTCCTTAGATTATCAAATTAAAAGTGACAACAGCTGGCCTAGGCAGGGTAGCTCAGTTGGTTAGAGTGTTGTCCTAACACACCAAGGTTGCAGGTTCAATCCTCAGGCAGGGCACATTACCGATTCAACCAATAAATGCGTAAATAAGTGGAATAGCAAATAAATGTGTGTTTTTTTCTCTCTCTCTCCCTCCTCATTCTCTGTCACTGAAATCAACCAATACATTTTTTTAAATGACAACAGCCAACACAATAGCTATCTGGTATGAATGAAATAAAAGTGTAACTATTTTTTTTGTCACATTGAAAAAAATATTTTGTGTGTGTGCTCCAGAATTTTAGGAATTAATTTATGTGTCATGAGATGGAAAAGGTGACCTCTTAAAGGGCCAACGTATAAAAATATCATTTGCAGTGACACACCTTGAGCTCCAGCAAAGAGGGATGAAGCAGACAAGAGTCACCTAAGGAGAGAGTCTGGGGTTAGATCTCAGCAGGCACCAGATCCTGCTGAGGCAAATTCCACTCTGTGTGGTCAGCATGTGCAAAGCAGCTTTGTACACTGTCGTTGGGGTAGATTCTCACAGTCAGTGAGCCTTAGGTTCAACCCTATACACAAATGGGCCAATAGGACTGTAAATGCAATTACAAGAGAATAATAACCCACACAAGGAAATTCCTGGAACACCTAGCTCAGGTGATCAAGGAGACTGCACCATGGGGCCCACAGGATACCTATTAGAAAGGCCACCCTACCAAGACTGTCATTCATAGCAGATCTACCCAATACATAGAAACAAACACAAAGAGGCAGCCAAAATGAGGAGACAAAGAAACACACCTTAAATGAAAGAATAGGAGAAATCTCTATAAAACAACTAAATGAAGTGGAATCAAGCAATTTACCAGATATGGAGTTCAAATGAATAGCTATAAGGATGCTCAATATTATGTATTGAGAACTACAACATAATAAAGAACATAGAAACCATAAAAAAGAACCAGTTAGAAATGAAGAATATAATATCTGAAATGAAAAATACACTTGAAGAAATAAACAGTAGGTTGGACAAAGCAGAGAATGAAATCAGCAATCTGAAAGACAAAATAGCAGAACACACCCAATCAGACCAGCAAAAAGAAAAAAGAATTTTAAAATATAAGGACAGTTTCAAAGATCCTTTGGGGCAACATGAAGTGAACCATCATCTGCATCATATTCAAGTATTTAATCCTTATAACAGCCGTATACACCAAGGGCTGTTGCTATTCCAAAATCAGAGTGTAATACAATATTTCTAGTTATCTGTCTATGGGACAACATGAGTAACATTAATATTCATTCCCAAATAAGCACATACTATCCTGTTCTGCATACTACTTTTTTCACTTAACAGTATAGATTGTAAATAGTATCTCCTTATTGTTTTTTATGGTTGCAAATGATTTTATTATATGGAAGCACTACATAAATTTAGCCACAGGAATTACAGTGATTATACTATATTCATTTAAAAAAAAATCTCAAGCAACTAATGTAAGATCAGACACATAGTAGCTGCTCAGAAATGTAAAATACATTAATTAAATTATATTATTACTATCAAGTCCACTGACTCATAAAAAGAAGGCACTCAGCCCTAGCTGGTATGGCTCAGTTGGTTGAACATCGTCCTGTGCACAGAAAGGTTGCTGGTGCAAATCCCAGTCAGGGCACATGCCCAGGTTGTGGTTCAGTACCACGTCAAGGTAGTGCATATGGGAGGTAATAGATCACATTAGTATTTCTCCCTCTCCCACCCATAGAAAGTTGAAGTTTCATATCAGTTGGGAAAGGACGGACATTTTAACAGTGCAGTGGTAAGTAAAAATAATTGTTTTGGCAGGGGGAGTTAGAACCTTGTCACTTATAGAATTCCTTTATAAACTTTTTACACTAAACGTAAAAATATGAAAATTCTAGAAGAAAACAAAGGTGACATTTACATGATTTTGCAGGAAAGGAAGAGTATTGTCTTAAACGTGACAAGAAAAGGAGACAATCATAAAGAAAATTTTTAAAAATGTGACTGTATAAAAATTTCAAAATTTTTGTATATTTATGAAATCAAAAGAACAATAGAATGTTGGGAAAATATTTAAAACATACAGTGAAAGTACTCTTATCCTATGTAATAAAAGGCTAATACGCAAATCAATTGAATGGTGGAATGACTGGTTGCTATGACCTACACTGACCACCAGGGGACAACACTCAATGCAGGAGCTGCCCCTGGTGGTCAGTGTGCTTTGACAGAGGGGATGCTGCTCAGCCAGAAGTCCTGAGCGTGGCTCATGGCCGGCGAGCACAGCAGGGGTGGTGGGAGCCTCTCCTGCCGCCATGGCAGTGCTAAGGACATCCCCCAAGCAGTCCTGGACTTCGAGCGGGGAGTCCACCCCTCCCCACCACCAGTGTACAAATGTCATGCACTGGGCATATAGTCCTTAATATAAGATGATTTTTTAAAAATGCGTACGTAAAAGGTACCTCAATAGAAAAGTAAGCTAATTTACTAAAAAGTATAAAGCTAAACTTATGATATATATGTAACTCACTCATAACTCCAATAAATGCTACATCATAATAATACTGAGTTTTTTCATTTTGCTTATCAAAGGAAAAAGTATCAGAAAAATGACTTACCTAGGAAATAGTTATTCTCTTTATAGTCTTAATTTAGCCATATTTACCAAAAGCTTTCCACTGTGTGGAGCTTTCAAACCAGGAATCTACGTCGACACTTAATGGAGTTGACACTACAAACTGTCTGTGTGATGTTAGCAGTCTTGACACTCTTCAACTAGATTTATCATTTCACTGGAGATTGTAACCTCGTCATATTCTACCTCTATTTTTCCTTCTGTTTTAATTGGAAAAGCCTATAAAGAGAAATTTCATTTTGCTTATCAAAGCAAACTAAACTATTTGCTTAATGAAAATGCAGGACTAAAGTTTATTTGCTTTTCCTTTTATTTATCAGGTTTCCAAAGAATATGTTAGTTCCCTAGCATCTTTTAGAGGTAAGCAATAATTTTTTTCTGTCATTTGAAATTCATTTAACTATATTTGATATATTTTCATTCATTTCAGTTAGTATTCACATTGGTATTCAAATTGCCCCATCATTGGCCAGTGGGAATATGCTCATATTGCCACCAAGTTTTGATAGCCTTTTTTTTTTTTTCTGGAATAATAATATGCTTCAGGCTCATCTCGTACCTATCCTAAGCCAGACCTGAAATCATCCAGGTTTTGGAAGACTCCTGGTTCTTTTTAGTAAAAAATGGTATTTAGAAACCACAGTCTTGCTACTAGAAGTGGCTCATTGCTACTGGGTTAGTATTATTGATAACCTTTTTTAATGGGCCGGTTTAGGAGATAAGTATTAAAAAAATTTACTATGAGTCTCTACCAATACTTGTAATTTATTTTTTATCTAACTTCTTCAGTCTTCTATTTGTTTCTCCCTCTTCCTCACAAATAATAAATAATGCTATATAAAAATATTCAATAATTTAGGAAAATAACCATAATATGTTTTTATTGGAAAAATCATATGAAGATATAAATCATACATATATAGATAGGTATATAGATATGTAAGTTAGCAGTGCTTATTTATTTAAAGAACTTTTTTTTTTAATCCTTACTCTAGAATATGTTTATTGATTTTAGAGAGAGGAAGGGAGAGAAAAACATTGATGTGAAAGAGAAACATCAATTGGTTGCCTCTGATATGTGCCCCAACCGGGGACTGAACCTGCAACCTAGGTATGTGCCCTGACTTGGAGTCAAACCCATATCCTTTCAGTGAACTGGACAACCGACTCCCCCCAACTGAGCCACACCGGCCAGGGCAGCAGTGATTATTTCTTGATGATGAAATTAATGGTAATTTTTATTTTCCTCTTTTTGATTCTTGGTATTTACAAATTTCCACAATAAGCCCATTTTATTTTTGCCATAAGAAAAAAAAATTCACAAAAAAAGTAAAAATAAACCAGATGGTATAAATTATAATATAGCAAACTGCCAATCTTATATGTGGGTAGAATAATGATATTGTATTTCATCTGTGGAGTGCTTTACAATTTACAAAGCATTTTACATGTATTATCTCCATGACTGTCACAGCAGCACTATATGGTAGTTGGCAGGATAACGGTATTGTCTCAGAGGAAAAGAAAGTGAGGCTTAAAAGGGATTCCTTGTGATGGAATCAAAGCTAGAACTCAGTGTACCTCTTCTTGGTCCGTGTTCTCTCACTGCACAACATCTGTCTCCAGATGATTGTTACTATACTATCATTTTTCCTTTTTCTAAAGTTGAATTTATTGGGTGACACTGGCTAATAAAGTTATATAGGTTTCAGGTGTTCAATTCTACAATACATCATCTGTATATTGTATTATGTGTTCATCGCCCCAAGTCCTGTCTCCTCTGCCTCCCTTTCTCTCCCCCCCACTTTCCCTCTGGTAATCACCATGTTGTTTGTGCCTATGAGTTGTTGCAGCTAGATGTTCTCTAATCTTTACAGCTATGCTCTGTGTATGACACGGGCACAGTAAAGGAGATATTGGAGAGGTGTCTCAAAGATTCAAGTACAACCAAAACCGGTTTGGCTCAATGGATAAAGCGTCAGCCTGTGGACCGAAAGGTCCCAGGTTCGATTCCGGTCAAGGGCATATACCTTGGTTGCAGGCACATCCCCAGTAGGGGGTGTGCAGGAGGCAGCTGACTGATATTTCTGACTCTATCCCTCTTTCTTCCTCTCTGTGAAAAATCAATAAAATACATTAAAAAAAAAAAAAGATTCAAATACATCATGGGGCCAAGGAAAAGCACTGAAATAAGTCTGGGTGATCTGAGGTTGGAGATCCCACCTTTGTCCCTACTTAGCTGTGTGACCTTGTGCTTTTTAGAAACCCTCTCTGATCGTTGCTAAAATATAAAATAAGGGGGAACAGCTGAGACCGGTTTGGCTCAATGGATAGAGCGTCGGCTTGGGGACTGAAGGGTCCCGGGTTCGATTCTGGTCAAGGGCATGTACCTTGGTTGTGGGCACATCCCCAGTAGGGTGTGTGCAAGAGGCAGCTGATCGATGACGCTCTCTCATCGATGTTTCTAACTCTCTATCTCTCTCCCTTCCTCTCTGTACAAAATCAATAAAATATACATTTAAAAAAAATAAAATAAGGGGGAACAGAGCATTCAGATGACCTTTAAACTGTACCTTTCAGGTCTGTTTCACCTTCTGTCATCTACTTAGACCACTTAGCAGTCTTAGGTAAGTTTATGAGAAATTATTTCTATTCCCCAACCATGTATCCTACCAATTAGACATCAGAGGAGTGCTTAGTTGAGAGAGCTCAAAATGTAAAATCAAATGACTTGGGTTTTGCCCTTTACCAGCTCTGTGATCTTAGCCAATTCACTCTTTCTTTTTAATTCTGACTTTTCTCACTGTAACGTGAAGGGGTGAGGCCAAATGAACTCATAATAACCTGCAGAGTTTTCAAACTTGAGCTCTTGGGCTGCATTCAGCCCACAGGCATGTTTTGCTTGATCTCTCACAGACTTTAAAAAACCTTGAATCCATTGCCAGCCTCTAAAATTTAGGAGATTTTTACATAAGAACATGGTTTCCTGGCTTTTCTTGAACGATTGGAAAATTGAAACATGGCTAATGCGTTCTCAGAGAGCCACAACTGGCCTGCACTGCACCCTGGCTGTCCTTTTAAAGGGACATGTGCCCTCTGCCTTGTTGCAGCCCCCACCAGGTCCCTGTTACTCATCTCTATTATGTGCCTGAGTCCTTGAAGTAGTTAAGTTCATGATCCTGGGACATAGTTACACTGACTAGCTGGACAATATCAAGTTAGTAATTATCCTTTCTAAGACCCAGTGTCCCAATTATAGATTGGGGACAATACATGCTCATGTACTGGCATTGCCTGTGTTAATGAGACTCAGCAGGGATCATCAGACCAGAGAGTAATAGTTTACATTTTTTAGGCTGCATAAATCTCTATTGCATATTCTTGTACTTGTTTTATTGATTTTTTTCCTTTTTTTTTTTATAATCTTTTAAAAATGTGAACATTCTTAGCTCTCAGGCTATACAAAATCAGGCCCTGGGTGGAAAGGTCCTGAGGGCGTAGTTTACCAATCCCTGGAATAGAGCATGGGAGGCCCTTATAATAATACCAGGCAGACAGTGAGTATCAATAAGTGTACTTATCAATATCCCAGTTCCAGGCCTCTCAGTCTCTGATGCTGCTGAGACACGGGTGGACTCCACAGAACTCCCTACGGCTGCTTTGACTCTCTCTGACAACCCAGAGGAGGACAGCATGTGTCTGTTGAGACACATCTTTCTCATAGAAAGCCCTGCATGGTGTATAAAGAGCTCCAAAGCCGCACGACAAATACAGTAAGACTGTGTCATCACCGTGAAATCAGAGCCATTGTTTAAGCCGTTTGTTCAGCCACAACCCATCCCAGTTTTTCTGTCTAAAGCGATGCCGAGCGATCGCAGCTGGACGGGGAGTAGGAGGCCCTTTAAATCTCATTACAGGTTCACTGTGCTCATAGCCTTCTTCCTGTGTTTCAGGTCCTTTAACTCCCCTTCTCCCCACCCACAACCCCAACCCCTTGTGCTGTATTATTTATTATAACTGCAATGTCAGGGATGCAGCATTTTGTTGCATGACTCTCATGCATGTAGCTTGGCATAATTAAAAGAGAGATATTGTCTTCTCTTTCAACAACTGTGATGGCTGAATTTAAGGAATGCTGGTTTTTGTCTCTGGTGTCCAAGGCACCCATGGAGTGCATGCTTCTAAATAAAAAAAATTGAGGAGTCCATCAAGGGATTGACCTAAAGATGCACTTTCTTTCCTTTTCTGGCTCTTCACCAAGAAATGGAACACAACCATATAGGGGGTGGGGCATAAGCCAAATTCCTAGAATGACTTTGGCTTACATTTTCTTGATCTGGGACCTGTGCATCACGTTTCTGAGGACTCACCACTCTCCCCTTCCTTTAAGAGACATTGCTGCTTATGTCCCTGCTGGGTGCTAAGTCTAGAAGTAGAGGGATGAGTAAGGCAAGAGCAATGAAGTCTTAAGAATTTATGATCTAGTGAGGAAGACAGATGTGTTGAATACACAGTTCCAATATAAAGTATTAATTAGTTTCATTATAGTAAGAGCCAACACTTAAGAACATTGTTTTCAGTTTATTCTATATGTTACATTTATTGAATCCTCTCAGTGACCCAGGGCTATATGCCATTATAAATGTCCATTTCACAGAAGGAGAAACTGAGGCCTGGGGCTACATAATCCTAAATTCTTTAAGGCTGCATAGCTAGTAAGTGGTTGACAGTCCTGCTAGATTCAAACCCAAAGGGCCTGACTTCAGGGCCAGAACTCTTGAAGGCACTAAAAAAACCTTTCAATAAAAGGGCTTGAATCACGTTCTAGAAACACTACAGAGAAGCCCTGATCTGCCCTTGGGGTCAGGAACCCCATAAGATATGACATTTGTCTGAGAGATTCCTTTTACAGGGAAGGTAGGCAGAGAATATTTGTAAAGACATACAAAAAGGGGCTATTCAAACCTGACTGTTATACCGGAACCTTTTTTTTTTTTTTTTTTTTTTTAAGAACACAGCATTACCAGTAGTTGCTTATTCAATATGAACCTTGACTGCCATTCTGAAGATTCCAGAAGGGCAGGTGCCTGACTTGTTGACTATACTTTGAGACAAATGAACAAATAGTCAAAGCTGAATAGTGGGACGAGGGTTAAGCTAATACTATATTCTCCATGGACAAGGGTTAATGCTTAGGTGTATTTTATACCTACATTAGCATTTAAAAATTCTCATTTCACACTGCTTTTTTTTGAAAAGAAATGCCCATGGTATTCTGTAAAGACTTTATAAACACAGTATTGTCAAAACTCCCATCACTGCACATATCAGTAGCGTTCTGTACATATGATCTGGAGCCGTTATTGTGTGTGCAGAGTTATAAGCATAATGCTGTACTTCACCATGATGGCCATTCATCAGATAACATGAAATAACACAGCACATTTGAAGTGCAAACTCATGTGTGACAAGAGAACCAATGCCAAGGGCCAGTGTAGATCAGGCTTTCTTAAGGAAGCTGGCGGGACTGTCCAAAGAAAAAACATGTTTTGACTTTGGCAGTGAGATCAGTAAAGATATCTAAGGCTGGGGTGTGGGGAAGCAGGAAAAAATGAGACCTATTTGCCGAGAACTTTAGGATAGGTCTCTAGGGAGTTTGGTGATTTCGATGATTTCCTTTTAAGATGTACTTTCAAATATCAAATTGAGAACAGCATCTGTCTGGCAGGTTAACTCTTATAGAAGTTGAAAGCATAGGGGCAAGGCATGGGGTTGGGTGAGTTGAAAGGAAAATCTTTTCATCAATTCTATTTTTCTATCAGCTGTATGAATCTGTGATTCTTTCCTGGCAATGTGTTACCACTAATACACATTTTTTATTAGGAAATTATTGTAGAAGAATGATCCAGATAGTTCAGTCAGGGTTGTTGGACTTTCTCCTAAAATAATTTCCCAAGATTGTTTCATTGACAGCTTTTTACCTACAACCATTCATAAAAATGCATTATTTTTTAAAAATATATATATAGTTTTATTGATTTCAGAGAGGAAGAGGGAGAGAAAGAGAGAGAGAGAGAGAGAGAGAGAGAGAGAGAGAGAGAGAGAGAGAGATAATTATAGAGAATCATTGATGGCCTGCTTCCTGCATGATTGGGTATTGAGTCTACCATCCTCGCATGCACATTAATTGGGAATCAACTTGTGATCTTCTGGTTCATAGGTTGATGCTCAACCTCTGAGCCACTGATGTGGGGCAAAAATGCATTATTTTATAATTTCTGTGAGTGTAGTATGGAAATCCAACAGCACTGTACATTTCTGCCTGCAGTGGGCAATCCCCTCATAAGTGAAGGCAGTTTCCAGTGCCATTCTGCACATGGGCTTTCTCTCTGGATAACGGTAGTCTTCAGGTTGTTAAACATGTCCAAGCAGGACGAAAAGAGGAGAGCTTTGAGCCTGCCTGACCTGAGTTCCACATCTGGTTCTACTGCCGAGTAGCTGTGTGTCTCCGGGCCAATGATGAGGCTGGCACGGAACAGTGTCTTCCCTCCCCTCCCCCCCTCTCTGATTCCTTTCCCAAGTCTGAGGGTAGAACAGAAATGGCAGAAATAGCTACATGTTCCTGCAGAGGGAAAACAGACCAAGTCGTGACTTGCCTGATCCTGAAATTGGAAAGAGATTTTTGGCTGGAAACACCATATTACCTGGCCCTGCCCTGAGCCCCAAAACAATACGAAATGTGAGAATCATTCCTTTTTTTTTTTTTTACTGTACAAATATTTATTGTGTGTTTACAATGTCCCAGCCACTGTGCGTGGAGAGCAAATGCAGACGTGGAACTGAAGTCAAGAGCCAGGAAATCTGAGTTTAATGCAAAGGGGTGAAAGAGTGTCGAGAGTTACACTCACACAGTTTCACTCCAAAGCCAGTGCTCCTTGCTCTGAACCTGTGGCCTCACCAGTTTTGTAAAAAAATATATATTTTTTAAAAAATATATATTATTGATTTTTTTACAGAGAGGAAGAGAGAGGGATAGAGAGTTAGAAACACCAATGAGAGAGAATCATAGATCAGCTGTTTCTTGCACACCTCCTATTGGAGATGTGCCCACAACCAAGGTACATGCCCTTGACCGGAATTGAACCTGGGACCTTTCAGTCCGCAGGCTGACGTTCTATCCACTGAGCCAAACCGGTTTCGGCCATATGTGTCTCTTTAATGCTGGGCAGTAGAGAGAGCACTTTTGCTTACTTAATTTCATTTGCTGTACAATGATTTGGGATACAGGTACTTGGGATAATTATTGTTATCTACCTATTTCATTAATGAAATTGACCCAGAGAGGTCTAGCAGCCCACCTGAGGTCACCCAGCTGATTAGTGGCAGAGCCTCGACTAGCTCCCAAGACTTCTGATGCTAAGTCCCGTCTGCCATGTGTCTACTCCCGGTTTAAATATTTCTCAGTTCAGAATTCTTGAGCCATCCTTTCACCATGTTCCATTATTTCCATAACCCATGCAAATTATAATTAATTTCCTGCTAATTGGCCCTGTTGTGGCAAAGCCTTAGCAATCAGTGAGCCGAGGTCTGTGGGCTTGACGCCGAGGTCTGCTGTTTCTCAAGCTCCATGGACCACAGCAACCTGTTTCCTCGGGTATGCAGGCTGGCTACACCACTGCATTTTTTTTTTCTTTCTTTCTTTCTTATTCCTCCATCAGCAGAAATAGCGAAACCAGCTTCCAGCATATGGAAGCATTTGTACACGGCTGGATTTTCTGATGAGGTTTCAGAGGGATGGGGGAAGCGTGATTTGCAACTATGTGTCAGAAGAAATACTGGTTTTTGAGTGAGGCTGATTGGACCGCCTCCACATGGCAAAAGCTGTCTCCAGAAAAGAAATGTTCCCTCGGCTCTGCCCCCACTTCACCGTTTGTGAAAATAAGCGCATGCCGAATCTGCTTAACATTTGTGAGGATTCAAAATCCAGGAATACCAGGTTGGTTTGTTTTTCCTTATGCAAAAGCTGATGCTCTCTGGCGGGCTTAGGTTCTTTCTCCCGCTGCTCCTGAACAGGGCACAAACAGAGCCCAGGGCTTTAAGTCTGGCTGCTCCATTAAAAAAAAAAATGTTTTTATTGATTTCAGAGAGGAAGGAAGAGGGAGAGAGAGATAGAAAGATCAAGACAAGAGAGAATCTCAGATCGGCTATCTCCCGCATGCCCCCTACTGGGGATGGAGTCCACAACCTGGCCATGTGCCTTGACCAGGAATCAAACCCCATCTCCTTCTGGTTCACAGGTCTACACTCAGCCACTGAGCCACACCGGCGAGCCATTTGTGACCATTTAAAAAAATAAATTAAGTTAATAAGTACGTTAAGTACTGTCTGGATGGATGGTACCTTTAGACACAGAATGCCCAACATGATAATTTTATAAGTAACCTATCCATAATGCATTATTCTATTTTCAGACTAACAAAGGGCTTTCAAAGCTGCAAAGGGCACAATATGTTATTATCCCTGTTTTACAGAGCACATGTTTCTGATGTTCTAAGAAATGACCATTTTTTTCTCCCTCAAACAATGTTTTTCCCCTTTATCTGGATTGAGAATGTTTGTGACCGTGGCCTAATGCCTCAGGTGAAGACTTCTCCACTGCTGGGCCTCCTTCACCTAACTTGCTCTTTTGAAACAAAGAAGCCAGAGATGTCGCTGCACACCTTGGAAAGACTGGGGGTTATTCTTAACCAGAGGGTTTCCTCTATTTCCCCTGCTCTGTTATTTTAACTGTGCCTTAAAAGTAACTCCCCCCCCCCCCCCCCGCTCTCCTCCTGGTTTTCCAAAAGCCCCACAGGCATTCCCTCACTGTTCCTCAGAGCACCCCGGGATGTGTGCCACCCCGGATTGTTAGCCTTGATTACACGTGAGAAAGCTGAGAACTAAAAAGAGGAGTAACTCTTCTAAGGTTACACATAGAGACAGTGATTTGGAGTCTGTCTTGTCTGAATCTGCAGCGGACTCCTCAGCCCCACCTGGAGGAGTGTGTGTTGGTGGTGGTAGTGGGTGGGTAGGGGGTGGGGGAGGGAGGAAGAGACTCAGGGAGCTCTGGGGTGTGAGGAAGGAGCACCGACCAGAAGTCACAGGCAGAGAGTTTTGCCCTGTATTGGCTAAGGGGGGCCTCAGGAGGTCAGAGACACCCTGGGAACCCCAGCATTTGCAATTTCCAGAACAAGGGGGCGGCCCGGCCTGGGTGCCTTCCATAAGGTTTCCCTCTGCCTCCCCTCCGGGCCCTGTGCTTTTGAGGCTCTACAAAAGATCTTTCATTTTGATTTAAAAATTTTTACTTACTGCTTGTCGAGTATGTCATATAAATCAAACCCATAAATACTTTAATAGATTATAACTATTTCTTAAAGCACTCAGAAGGAGGTGGGGGATTAAATTTTTACTTAATCTGACAGGGCCATCGAAACATTCTCATTTCTCTTATTCCCCATTGAGACTTAACCCTCTAATGGCCAGCTGATGGGTCTGGCGATATTGTCCTCCCTCCCTGCAGTACATCCACATCCCTCTTTTCTGCCTGATGCCTAATAACTACTCAATAAAGAGCTACAGTTTTACTTCTCTATTATTATATTCCTATTTAATTCCACCTAATACATAAAGCTGCAAGGTGTGAATGAAAAGAGGCCACATGCTAACTTGACTAACTCAGGGAAGGCCTGCGTGGGGGCCTTGCAAACCCAGAGACCTACAGTAACCACAGAGGATGGTCTGAAATGAAAACCGTAAAAAGCGGTTTATGGTGGGTAGTCATGTCCTAGGCCAGGATTTTCCCTGACAAAGGTCAATCCATACCTTAACTGAACCTATTGTCTTTTTGCATCTATGATAACATATTGTTGGAATGTCAAAGTAATTTTCTTTTTCTGCACCCCTCAACACCCAGGCACCACTCGGAGGAGACCACAAATCCCCTCATTGTTATTGAGCTGATTGCAGACTGTTACTTATCCTGCACCCACCTGAGAAAAAGAATCTGTGCCTATAATTTTACTTTTTATCCATTCCCAGAGGTTTCCCCACTTTGCTTTCTCCAACTTCCCTAATCTATCACCAATGGAGTTCATGTAACCCGGTTACATCTCCTCTATAGATTATAGTGTATAAAACAAGGTATAAAACCACTATTATCCGGAGCACTATCTCAGTACGTTGAGATTCTGCTTCCCAGCAATTGTCGACAGTTTAACTCAAATAAACTCACAAAAATTCTTTACAGATTTGAATGTTTTCTTTACATTAACAAAGACAAACATTAATTTAAAGAAGTGTTAGTAACTAATGCCTCCCACAATAAAGTACCTCTTTATTGTAATACCATACATGGAATCAGTATTACAATATACACAAATTATACTCAAATAATGATTAATGCAGATCAATTAAAAATAGCCCTCCCCAACCCCCCAAAAATAGGCCCACCTCTTAGGAACATTTGAAGAGTTTCCAACAGGAAGGGCACTTAACACTATTTATAAGGCATGCCTGATTTGCCAGTTCTGATTTCCTGTAATTTTACTTTTTTCAGTAAAATTACAGGAAAATACAATGAGATGTGACTCTACCTTTACACCTGTGTAAGGTTTTCCTTACATATGGGAGCTGGTAAAAGTAGGTTAACAATAATAATAAATAATATAATAATTACTAAAAATGATAATACAAGAATAAACTGTGTTTCATGGGCTGACAACTGTAAATCTACTTTTGCCGGCCCCGTGTCACCAGTGACCAGATCATCCCGCTTTTGGCGGGACAGCCCCGATTTCTAACAATTTTTCCTGCATCCCGCGGCGTTTTAAAAAAGTCCCGATTTTTTTTTTTTTTTAAAGAATTTTAAATCAGGACTTATGCGGGCAAATTTGTTAGAAATCAGGGCTGTCCCGCCAAAAGCGGGACAATCTAATCAGCGGCAGAAGAAAACAAACCCTTCCTTCTGAATGTAAAATGTAAAATCACTTTGGCGTGGCAAAATTAGGACCCTGTAGATTGGTGGAACATGAGATACCCACTGGGTAGACTGGCACAGTCTTCTGCATTATATGGTAGAACCCAGGAGAACACAGCAAATAGAATCATTTCCAATGCGACCATGGGACCAGCGCCCATCATGCACGAAGTAATGGACTCTTCGCAGTGACCACGCAAACTGACTCGATCCCCATTTTATAGGCAAGGAAACCAAGGCTCAAAGCCACACTGCTAGGATCTGGGGGAGCAAAGAGTCAGACTGGTGGCCGTGGAGCTCCAGAAAGCCCATATTCTGCGTCCTACCACCGCATTGCGCTCAGGGCCCTGCTTTCTTCCTCGAGGCAGGATGCACTGGGCCCAGAGCTCCAAGGTAAAACCGTTGCTTCAAAATGACAGGAGAAAATTGAGTTGGTCAGATATGACCCAGAGCAAAGATCTAATTCTGAATCATTTAGTTTCATATCTGCCACCTGAGACCACAGCCCTGTCCCTCCCGCTGCCCAGGCGTGATGGAAGAGCGCGCACTCCCGCATGCACATTCTCCCTGAGACCTCCCTTCAGGACCAGTATTTAGGAGGTCCTGTCGCCCAATGCCTTCCCAGTTGCTGATATTTAAAATCACACTTAGGCCCTAGCCTGTTGGCTCAGTTTATAGAGCACTGACCTATGGACTAAAAGGTCCCAGATTTGATTCTGGTCAAGGGCACATGCCCAGGTTGTGGACTCGTTCCCCAGTAGGGGGCGTGCAGGAGGCAGCCGAACAATGATTCTCATCATTGATATTTCTAACTCCCTCTAACTTCCTCCCTGGAATCAATAAAAATATGTTTAAAATATAATAAAAATAAATAAAAATAAAAATAATCACACTTGGTTCATGATAATAGAAACACCCTTGTCTATTTACTCAAAATTCCCATTCCCGAATTTTTCACAGATCTCTGCTTGCTATTCTGCCTTGTGCCTGCACCTCTGGAACTGCTGGACTCCTCTCAAAAGCAAATGCTCAATCATTCTAATGATGCAAGAGGCAGAAAGAGCCTCTGGAAGCCCTAGCTACCTGCTACATTTCATGGGACTCATCCTTTGCCACAGCTCGCATTCTATTTTTACATTAAAAACAAACTGGAGAATGCCGAAAGTGAGTCTCTGATCTCTGAATGAGATAGCAACTTCTAAGGACAATAAGGAAAGAAATCACAGTGAAAGATATCTGCAGACTGACTACTTAAGACTTAAATCTCTGCCCATTAAAAAATTCATTAAAAAATAAAAGGCAAATAACATTGAGGAAATATTTTTAATAGAAGTGACAAAAGTCTAATATCTTTGGTAGATATGGATCATTTGTGAAGATGAGAAAACATCAATAGAAAAATGGACAAGGGGCAGGAGTGGGTAATTCATAGAGTACAGACAAATGGCTAATAAACATGAGTAAGTTTCATCTTGCTAGTAATCAAATAAATGCAAATTAAAGCCTGTAAAACAAAGGACTGGTGTTTATATATTAATACGTCAAAGGTGAAAAAAAAATTCCCGGTTTTGTAAGCATAAGGGAAATGTTCTTACTTTTTCCATTTAATGCATGCATACTTGCTTACATTATTGTTCCACTTTGCATTTCTTTGACTATAAAACATTTCTCAAATGTCAATGTTCTTTGACTTATTAATTTAAATTATAGAAAACTAGAGTAAGGAAATAATCAAAGATCAGAGTATGTTAGTTTATCACAGCATTATCAACATTAATAAAAATTGGGGAGGAGAGAGACCTAAATGCCCAGGAAGGAATACTGGTTAAACAAATTATGGAACATATATTATTTCGCAGGCACAAAAATTGTTATAAATAAATAGTGTAGTGACATTAGAAAATGCTAATTTACATATAGATGTACACACATACACATATTTGCACATATATATATAATATAGCTCAACTACTTAAAATGTATCCTACTTAATATGCCCACAAAAGGTGAAG
Source organism: Pipistrellus hanaki (assembly GCF_964339955.1). NCBI lineage: Eukaryota > Metazoa > Chordata > Mammalia > Chiroptera > Vespertilionidae > Pipistrellus > Pipistrellus hanaki. Next base: position 38,445,995 of record NC_140511.1, on the reverse strand, counting down.
GGAATTCACAAGTATGCAAGAGTGATTATTTCTGGGTGGAGGAAATGGTGTTGTGGTTGTTTTATTTTTTCTTTACTAAGTTTACATTTTACATTTAACTGTAAGATTTATAAAAAGAACATGTATTGCTTTTATAATAAACAACAACAACAAAAATAGCCCTAGCCAGTTTGGCTTATTGGATAGAGCACTGGCCTGCAGACTGAAGGGTCCCAGGTTTGATTCTGCTTAAGGGCACATGCCCAGGTTGTGGGCTCGATTCCTAGTGTGGGGTGTGCAAGAGGCAGTTGGTCAGTTTTTCTCTCTCATCATTGATGTTTCTATCTCTCCCTTCCTCTCTGAAATATATATATATACCCTAAAACAACAACTTCCAAAAAGTGTTATGAACACATCAGACAAGAAAACCTATAGGTAGCCTGTGTTGAAGGCCTGATCAAGAAAGTCTAAACAGAGATCCCAGTCCCCAGGAGTGCCACATGGAGCCCATCACACAGAGTAGCTGCTGAGCCAGACTCGGGATAGTAGGGGCAGGGGTAGGAACCTCCTACAATTAAGTCTTAACCCAGAGTTAAAGTCAAGACAAGCTGGTCAGAGCATGCCTGCTATTGCCATCATACCATGAGAGCAGCAATGTGCAAAATGCATTTCTCTCTCTCTCTCTCTCTCTCTCTCTCTCTCTCTCTCTCTCTCTCTCTCTCTCTTTCTCTGTGTGTGTGTGTGTTTAACTTGCTTACAAGTAGGGTACAACATCTGTGAGACATTTGCTGCCACGAAGGTGAAATGTTGTTAGTTACTCTTTGAACTTAAAGAGCAGAAACCTGATGTACTGAAAAAGCTCCTTTACTTAACATAAAGTTCTTTTAAAACTTTTTACTTAAAAGTAATAAACGCACATCATGGGAAATTTAGGAAACAGAAAAGTAGCGAGAAGAAAGAAAATTATAGTGCTACTTGGGAAGAGGACCACAATTCAAACGTTGTTGTATTTCTGCCCTTAAGAACCGGATTTTTATTTTTATTTTTATGAGTGTTTTTTACTCCTCCTTTCCTCCTCATAACCCTTTGTTTCCTAAAAACATGACTTTTAAATTAGCTGGCTGCCCCTTTCTCTTTTGCATTGGATGAAAGATAACCATCTAGGAAGGGTACTGTAATTCACTGAACATGTGCTTTAGAGAGAGAGAGAGAGAGGAAGGGATATTGTGGCCATGCCAGGATGGAGCCATCGGCCTTCCTAGAGGTTCACAGACAAACCCACAGGACAACACTGACAGGCAAACACGATTGCAGGCACATTTAAAAATACATAATAGTGGTATTATCATTCCCTCATTTTGATTGGTACATTATTATTAAATAGAGTTATTTTTATTAAAATATAGTTAACATACAATATTATATTAGTTTCAAGTATACAGCATAGTTATTTCACATGTATATGCCTAACACAGTAGCCATCATAAATCTAGAAACCATCTGTGAGCATACAAAGTTAGTACAATGTCATTGATTACAATCCCTGTGCTGTACATTACATCTGCATGACTTATTTATTTTATAACTGGGAATTTGTACCTCTTATTCTCCTTTACCTTTTCCACCTTTTCCCCAATGCCTTTTCCCGACTGGCAACCATCAGCTTGTTCTCTGTAAATATGGTCTGAGGAAAACTGGACAGCTACATGCAAAAAAAACTGAAATCGGACCACTTATACTACATACAAAAAATAAACTCAAATAGATAAATACTTAAATGGAAGGCCAGGAACCACTTAAACTTCTAGAAGAAAACATAGGCAATAAACTCACATCGGTCTTAGAAATATATTTTTGGGTACGTCTCCCCAAACAAGGGCAAGAAAGCAACAATAAACCAATGGAATTGCATAAAACTAAAAGCTTTCCCAAAGCAAAGGAAATCATCAAAAAATGAAAAGGCAGCCTACTGACTGGGAGAAAACTGTTTCAAAAGATAAGGCTGATATTCAAATATATTAATATAAAGAATGCGAACAATTCAACATTAAAACACACACACAATCTGATTAAAAAATGGGCAGAGGAACTGAATAGACATATTTTCCCAAAGAAGACATACAGATGGCCAACAGACACATGAAAAGATGTTCAACATCATTACTCAGCTGAGAAATGCAAATTAAAACCACAAAGAGATATCACCTCACACCTGTCAGAATGGTTATCATCAATATATCAACAAGCAACAGTGCTGGCAAGATTGTGGAGAAAAGGGACCCTTGTACACTGTTGGTGGGGTTGCAAATTGGTACAGCCACTACAGGAAATAGAATGGATATTCCTCAAAAAATTAAAAGTAGAACTACCATATGACCCAGCAATTCCACTTCTGGGTATCTACCCAAAGAAAAAGAAAACATTAATTTGGGAAGATGCATGCACCCTTATGTTCATTGCAGCATTATTTACAATAGACACAATATGACAACAACCTAAGAGTCCATTCATAGAGGAATGGATAAAGAAGATGTGGTAGATATATACAATAGAATATTACTCAACCATAAAAAAAGAATAAAATCTTGCCATTTGTGACAACATGGATGTGGGTGTCATGCTAAGTAAAATGAGTCAAAGAGGGGACAAGTAACATATTCCACTTATACATGGAATTTTAAAAATAAAATAAAGAAATAACAACAAAACTAGAAAGAGACTCCTAGTTATTAGTAAGCAGATGTTGAAAGACCCTGGAACTTTTTTGACTCTTCCTTTGCAAACCAGGGCTTCCATTTCCGTATGTTCATGAAATCAGGTTCAGGCCTGAAATGAGACAGGTAATCTCACTAAACAGTTTGAGGTCCTGAAGGCTATTCGTATACATTTCTACATCAATAAAAATAAGAAAGAGGCCAATTATGTTTAAGGGATTTATGATTCTTAGTCATACCAGTGAACACTCAGTAAGACTTTCTTGGGCCTATGGCTGCCATGTGTCATAATCACAGCCAGCCCAGTCATGTCCACTAAAGAGGTTTCACCGAATTTCACTGCTGCTTCGCAAGGAGATTCTGCTACTGAAATAAGCAATGGAGGACGGTGTTTGCAACACAGGTAAAGCCTCGAGAAACTTTTAATACTTGAAATTCCACTTGAGTAAAATCCAGATATATTCAGTTATTTCCATCCATCACTTTAGAAAGCAATGACTGAACAAGTAAATGACAGGAGACAAGTCCTGAGAAGCTTTCTTGTAGAGAAAACAGGGTCCAAGTATCCCAAGGACCAGAGAGGTTACATTAAAAACAGATTTAGGGGGTTGACCTTCGTTAACTGGCCCATTTATCAGGTGCCCCCTGTGTAAAAGACATCACAACAATTAATTCTTTAACAGTCCTTGGTTATTACCCCCATTTCTCAGATGGTGAAACTGATGCATAGTGGAAAAGATGGAATTTGAATGTAATGTGTTTTTTGGTTTGTTTTTGGCAGTGGATGTCTTTTATCTTTTTTTTAATTATTATTATTATTCCTCGCCTGAGGACATGCTTAGAGAGAGGAAGGGAGGGAGGGAAGGAAAGGGGGGAGAGATGTGAGAGAGATACATCACTGGGTTGCCTCCTCCCATATGAGTGCCCTGACCAGTAATCAAACCATCAACCTTCCAGTGCACAGGATAATGCTCAACCAACTGAGCTGGCCGCTCTGGCTGGGCTGACAGTGGATACCTTAGTGCAGTCCTTCTATCACATCTATCACGAGGTCACAAGGGGATCATTTTGGTCTTTGAAAATAATCAGTTGAGATTTATAATTTATTTTTACAACTATTTCCATAAGTGTTTTGAGTAGCCAGATACTTTGTTAAAATGTGTTGTTTTCCTTTATCCACTTTGTAATGACAACAGCTAACATGTATCCCTTGTGGAAGGCTCTGTGCTCAATGTTTGGCACAAATTACTGCATTTAATCCTCATCGTAAATCCACTGAGAGGGAAAACAAACAAATAAACAAACAAACAAACCAAACAAAAAAAACACCAAACCAACAAAACCATTTTTAAAAGAGGAAGCTGAAGCACAGGAAGGTTAAGTGATCTGCCTAAGACACACAGCTAATAAGTGACAAAACGAAAATGGGCATCCCCATCAGAGCAGGCCTCAACTTCATTCCCTGAACCATCATCTCTACAGATCACTAAGGCCTTCTTGAATAGGATCACAGATGTTAGAGCAGGAAGACAACCTAAGGAGCTCCTTACCGTAGACACGCAGATAAAGGAACAGGAAGCTCAGAGAGGTCAGTGACTGGCCCTGGGTCACACAGCAGAGGAATGGCAGAGCCAAGGAGACATGGTGAAGCAAGCTCTCATTCTCTATCACATTTTGGGTGACTCCTATTTCCTCCCCTGAGCATGCGTTTATGACCTAACTCCCCCAGGGGCCACCCCATCTGTGACCTGGACTTGGTGTTCAGAATCCCGAGGTTGGAGCACAGGAAAAGGGAAAACAGGTCTAGATTTCAGTACTTGCGTGGTGCAGTCCTGGGCTGCTCTCACACCACATTTGGAACTCGGCATTGCCTGCATCACTTCATGCCCACGGGGGCTTTTCTCCAAGTGAAAAAGAAGTGCAGCAATCAAGGCACTGACCTTTCCACAGAGCTCCCTCGGCTGTGCTCGGGGACATCTCTGTCTCCCTCAGCCCTTGCTGGAACTGGCTGGAGAACAGTCTTTGACTCAAAGAACTGAAAAAATATACTTAACACGGCATTGATTTTCCATATAATTTTATAAGCACAAACATTCCCTTTCATTTCCTGACAAACAACGATATTCCCCAAAGTGTCCAATAAAAATCAGTAATTTGCACGTCACTATCTTTGTCAGGGCCTGTTGTTTTAAGCTAGTCACCAGGGCCAAGGTCTTTCTCCTGCTGCCTCCACCCTGGGGTGCCCCCTCCCCAAACAAGCCACAGCCTTTGAGTCAGGAGGGAGAGTAGGGACTAGCTGCCTAGACCTCCCTGGCTCTGTTGATGGAAAAAATACATCGTTTTCAAGCCACCTTTCATGGAAAAAGGAAACCAGAGGCGGAGATGAAAAGTATCCCACTGCACCCACCCTCCAGTGATGCCTCCTGGACTCCTGAGATTGTGTAGATGGCACAGGTCCCTCCGCAGCCTCACTGCCTGGGCTGAGAGCAAGGCCTGCCCCTCACCCCCCACCCCTGCCAAGCTAGTGCTGAAAGCATTAACACAGGATGTCTGGGGCCAAACGGGCACCCTGACCTCCAGTGGCAGGTATTACTGTAAGGTTGCATCATCAGACAAGCAATGACAAGAGTGAAAATTGAAAGTGGGAAGGAATCTGTAGGATGTTTCATCTTCTCCCTGCGGCTCCGGAACACCTGGGGGTTCCTCTTCCCATGCCATTCCTAACTTCCAGGACAGACTTTCCTCCCAGCCAACTCTCCTTTCAAAGACCTGGAAACCCTGCCCCAGCCTGAATGTGGCAGCAAAGAACAAAGAGGAAGGTGTGGATTCTCACCCCAAGTCTTGTCTCCTCCTGGTCCTTCAGAAACTCAATTCTCCAGAGGCAGGGCAGGAGGGTTGCCAAGGAGACCTGAAATACCGGTTTGTCACAATCCTGAGCAAATCAGCTCCCCGGAGCCCAGAGGGGAGAAGGTGTTAGTCACTCAAAACCCTCTGTGGCTCAGATTCTGAAGTGGAGGGCCAGGCGGGAAAAAGGGAGAGGAGCAAAGAAAAGTATTGCTCAGAGATATGCAGGCAGAGGAGTTAAGACAAGGAGGCTCTGCGGCAAGAAATGCTACCCGATTGTTCTTTCAGCCAGACAGAGCCAGGACCTCTGGACTGCTTGTGTCCAGAAGAGTGTATTCTTGCTCAGTCAGTGTTTAGGTGTATGTGTGTGTGTTTTTTCCTGCCTCTTTCCCTGAGCCCTGGCACTGGGGAGTGTGGAATGGCTCAACCTGTTGTAATCAAACATGTGAGTTGCTGCTTGTTGCAAAGATATTGCAGCAGCCTCTTCATTAAAGGAGGCTGTTTCTGGATGCTAAGGTTTAATTTCCTTATCTTTGGTTGCCTGCCTGTGCTCTGGGCTGGGGGTGGAGTGGGTGCTGGGTGGGAGTATGGGGCATAGGGTAAAGGGATACTGGGCAGCTGGAGACTGGCCATGCCTTGAAGCGTCCTGGAGCAGTGACCCACTGTTCTCACTTGCTCCAATTCTTTCTTAGGAGGTATGGCGCTGCTGGAGAGGACTCCAGCAAAGGTATTTTCTAAGCACAGTTGGGCCTTAGCCCTTAATCCCACCCTCAGACCTTTAGCCTCATCTTAAATGCTCCTCCTGGAATCTCAACTGACCCTCTGAATCTTAGGTTTCCTGATCAGGGGCACACTCAAGGGGGGTGCGATGGACTTGTGGGAAATAGGGAAGGCATTGACTCACCCGTCGTTGGTTCCTTCACTCATTCATTCATTCATTCATTCATTTATTCCCCCTTGCATTAATTCATGTGTACATTAATTTATCTATTCTCATATATTCACTTGTATACTTAATAGTATGAATTTACTGACTCAATTCATATATTCAGTGACATATTAATTTATTCACTTATTCATCTACTTGAGGCCCAGTCCACAAAAATCATGCACGGGGGCAGGGGGTCCCCTCAGCCCAGCCTGCATCCTCTCATAATCCAGGACTAATGGCTCCTAATTGCTCATCAGCCTGCCAGCCTGATCTCCCCCAACTACCCCTCCCCCCCTTACCAGCCTGGTTACCCCTAACTGCCCCCTCCACAGCCTGGTTGCCCTTTAGTACCCCCCTGCTGCCCTGGTTGCCCCCAACTACCACCCCTGCCGGCCTGGTTACACTTCACTGCCCCCCTCTGCTGGCCCCTCTAGCCCCACACAGCCTGCTGATCAGTCATTTGGTCATCCCTCACTAATTCCCCTGCAGGCCTTATTGTCCTAGGAAGCCTGCTATTTGGTTGCTTCTGTGAGGGCATTGTGACCAATTTGCATGTTACCCTTTTATTAGTATAGATTTGTTATTGGTGGGGAATGGTCCTTGTACCCACCAAATGGGCTTCCTGTGATATCCTGAGAAAAGAAAATTTCTGAGCATAATCATGGGGGGTGAGGCATTATAGAAAGTGTTATTTCTGTGGAATCAAACCCCTTAGTTTCCAAGGTCCCATTTCCCTTCAGCTCCTCCTCCAAGAAAGAGGTGTATCTGTGGCTTTAGCAGAGCTAGAATCAGATCCAATGTCCAGAGTTTTTGTTCCATGATGGAGATTGTCTAGCCCAGCATTTGGGTAGCATAATTTGTGTACCCAGTTGCAGTCCATCAACCCATTGCATGTGGAGTCTGTATGGCCACATGGCTATGGAGGGAACACTGGCAAATGCAAGGAAGCAGGAATAAGAGAGCCTCGAGAGCGAGAGCGAGAGCGAGAGCGAGAGCGAGAGCGAGAGAGAGAGAGAGAGAGAGAGAGAGAGAGAGAGAGGTCCTTTGTTTGGGGGATTATATATCCCCCACACTTTTGTGGGCTTGCAACGGCCCAGTCCGTCCTAGTCAATGATATCTGTTCCCAGGTTTGACTGACTGGCACCTTCCCCAGTCACCCCAGTTTCACTGTGCTTGTGTCTATCTCCCCTTTGTTGGAGCCCTTTTCCTAGTCATCGTCAAGGAATGGGCCGATGGTTACCTGGGGAGTGAAATTGCAGCTTCCTGGTGAAGCTGCTCAAATGACAGACCTATATTCTCTGGCCTCCCTTTTACTCATTTTCTATTATTAATAACTAGCAAATTACAATGGTATCACATTCATGCAATCCATGCACTTGATAAATGTGCATACATTCATTTTTGCATATGTGCAACCTTCACTTTTTCTTACAATTACTTGTTCCTACATTCATCCATCCATTCATTCATTTGATCTTTTCCAAACTCATTCTTCCATCCATCTATCCAACCATTCAATCAATCTTTCTCATATTCACTTATTTGTAGATATGTCACCCATTAATTTATATTTATTTTTATACTCATATTTATTTAACTCTGTATCAATTGAACGCACACTTAAGTGTCTATTACATGCTTAGCATTGAGGGGGCTGTGAGAGTAAAAATGAATCAGACAGAGAGTTGAGGAGAAAAGATATGGCTACAAGAAACCACAACACAAAGAAGAAAGTGATGGATGCCAACAGAGAGGGGCTGAAGAATGTCAAGAGTAGCTATCCTAGGGATATCTGAGGGGCCTGGGGTTGGGGGCAGCTGAAAACATTGGAAAGAGCCCACAATTTGAATTCAGACTTGGCCTTGAATCTTGTTCTGCCACTTGGTGTAGCTTTGCCCTAGTTAATTAATCTCTCTGAATCTCATTTTTTTTTTTTTAACCTGTAAAATGCTAAATGAGGTAATTGATGTCAAGTGCCTTAAAGATTTTTTTAAAATGTGTTCAGTAAATATTCATTTTCTTCCTCCTTTCCCTCTTTTCTTTTCCAAACTTTTCTTAGCAAGTTTATTTTGACCTTCTCTGGGGGAGGGGGATGAGTAGAGGAGAGAGTGCAGAAGCTGAAGAGCTGGTCTGAGCAGCAGAAAGAGCCAGAAGTTAATTCTGAGAGGTTTTCTAGATCTTCCCTAGAGCCCCAGAGAAAGGCTGAGGGAATCTGTCAAATACTCTTTCAAATGTAAAACCTGCCTAGTGAATTGGCCAAAGGGATCTATTAACATAGGATTTGCACAAACCCTTTGCAGTGGGTGAAAGGGGATGGAGGATTTTATTAAGAAGGGCGCTGGGGAGGGGTTGATTCCTGGGGCTGTGTAGTCTGGGAGGGTCTTTGGTCCCAAGGGGAGGGAGGAAGCCTCCATTTCTCTAGCAACCCACTCTCCTGTCCTGACCTACTAGACTCTGTGTGTACCTAATCTCCTGTGTTTCTTACAGCGGTCTCATGAGCAAAGTATTATTACAAATGAGGAAACCAAGAGCCTCAGCAGTTTACTCAAGGTCACACAATTAATAAGTGGTAGAAGAAGAATTTAAATGCAGGTCTATCTGAAACCTCTTTTATTCACTTTCCTCTCCCATGAAGACTTCCTATTTAAAAAAAAATATTTTTATTGATTTCAGAGAGGAAGAGAAAGGGAGAGAGAGATAGAAACATTAATGACGAGAGAGAATCATTGATCCGTTGCCTCCTGAAAGCTGCACACCTGGGATGGAGCCCACAACCCAGGTATGTGCCCAGACTTGAAATTGAACCATGACCTCCTGGTTTATAGGTTGGGATCAACCACTGAGACATTTTGTAAGTCCCATCAAAATGGGGTATGAATAGCCATTGTCCAGAGATTTCTTATTATCTTTCTTCACTGGAACTTGAAATGTGAACAAAGGCTAAACCTTTGAAGGAATAGGTGAAAATTTTATTTTAGAGTCATGAATAGTACACATATAAAGTATATATCATTTTTATTTTCATGTTAAAATATTTCTAGAGGGGTAGAGGGCATAAAAATATGACATTGAACACAAAGTGCTTCATGGTATCCCATTACACTCCAAGGTAGGGGCCAGGGTCTGCGGCTGTCTTGGCAGCACCGGTTTCATAGCCCAGGCTTGCAGGGAGGAATGAAAAATGTGGCAGGTTCAGAGCTGCTATTTCAGTTATGTGACCGCAGGTGTGGAAGGGAAGCAGAGCAGTCAGAATCCTGGGCCAGAATCAGGGGAGGGCCATGGAAAGCTGACTGTGTTGACCCCTCTAACCCTCGCCACCTTTGATATGTTGGAGTCCTAGACCCAGTGCTTCAGAATGGGACTGTGCTTGGCACTAGGACCATTAAAGATATGATTTAGCTAAAACGTGACCCGATTCCATTTGGCTGGTGTCCTTATAAGAAGAGGTTATTAGGAGAGAAGACCTGTGAAGAGAAAGCAAGAGGGTGGTCACTGCAAGCCAAGGAGGGAGACCTCAGAAGAATCCAGTGCTGCTGATTCCCACTACACTTAGCCTCTAGAACTGTGAGAGACCAGTCTTCTGTGGTCTAATGTGTTACAGCAGCCAACTAGCACAGCCATGGAGCATCTGCAGGGGCCAGGGTGGGTCAGGGCAGGAACAGTGGCTCTCCCCAGTGAGTAGGAAAGTGCATCAGTATTTTCACAATTACAGCAACCTTCCTGGGCACACCCCTGAACCCACATGGAGACAGTGTGACATGAATCAGGAGGAAGGCCTTCGACAGGGTGCCCTGATTATTGGTCAGAAGAGAGATGCCAGTGTCCAGAAAACCAGTGTCACCCTGTGTGCTGTGAGCATCAGGGTCCCCATGGCTCTGATTTCACATGTGAAGGAAAGAGTGGTTGGTAACGGTGGTAGATTTAGCACAAGTGTCTGGTTTTATTCCCTTGGAAGCACACTAAAGCTATGGGAGTTTTGATTTTGTTTGTTGCTAAGGCGTGATCCAATGGAGACAGGGAAAATGGGAGAGAAGATAACAAGAGCATTTGAGCTGCTGGAAAGCAGGTGACAATAGTCAGGAAAAAGCCCAACTCTGAGCCAGTGGTGGGGATGCTGTCAGTCAGAGGATTCCCACTGCAGAACCTGCAAATGGCTCAGGGATTGGCAGCTCTGCATACATCTGGAACTGGGGGATCCCTGGAAGAGTGCCTAGATCCTCAGTGAACCACCCCCTTGCCCTTACTCCACATTTATGGGAGATTGGCCCTCTCCCACATGGTAGAAAATGCACCTTCATTTTCTAGAGAGGATGAGTGTTCACTGCAGTTTTGGACTAAGGCAGGGCACCACTCTGAGTACAAAGATGCTAAGTGCATATCTGCATACTGAGAACTCAGGCCCCTCTACTGCTAGCTAATGCCAGGATATGTAAGTGTCCCTTGCTGCTGTAATTACCAAACAACACAGGACTGTTCTCTTATAATTCTGGTGTTCAGATGTCTGAAATCAGTTTCAGACTATACTAAAATCAAGGTGTATGTAGGGCTGGGCTAAAATTTAGGTGTTGGTAGAGCTGCTCCTTCTGGAGGGCTGGGGGAGATTCTGTTTTATTGCCCTGTTTAGCTTCTAGAGGCTGCCCACATTCCTTGGCTTGTAAACTGTTATCACTGATCTCTATTCCAGGTCATAGTTTCTTTTTTTGACTTTGAGCCTATTGCCTCCTCAAAAAAAAAAAAAAAAAAAAAAAAAAAAAGGAAAAAAATGTGTGTGTGTGTGTGTGTGTGTGTGTGTGTGTGTGTTAATTATTGGTTTTTAGAGAGAAAGAAGAGGAGAGAAGGGGAAATAAACATCCATCAGTTGCTTCCTATATACACCCTGACCAGGGATCAAACCTGAAACCTGGGTATGTGCCCTGACTGGAAAATCAAATCTGCAACCTTTCAATGCAGGGGACAATACTCCAACTAACTGAGCCACCCTGGCCAGGGACTATAGCCTCTTTCTTATACCATAAGGACCATTCTGGTTATAGTGAGTCCATTGGATAATCTAGGTTTATTTCTTCATGTCAAGATCCTTAACTTAATGTAACTTATTCATGGGTTCTAAAGATTGGTACATGGACACCTCTGGGGGACCACTGATGCATACCACACAAAGTGCTAGAAATCCTGAGTCATTCCAAGAAGAAGTTTTTATTTTCATGCTGTCTACTTTCTGTGTCCACCCCATCTCCCCACTCACATTCATAAGCCCCACTTGCACATCCAACCAGTTGCACATTCATCTTCAGTTCCTAAATACTGGCAAATATCTGAGCAGAACCTCTAAAGATGGAGACCAAAACAGAGAAGGAACTTGGGGGAGATGGGATGGACAACATGAAAAGAAAAACTGTACTCAGAAGAGTGAGAAGGTAAGTTGAGATCTCCTGGGAAGTAAAGCAAAAACAAAAACAAACAAAACAGAAACAACAACCACAAAAAACCTTAAGGAAATGGAAAGTATGAAAAAGATAAGTAACTTGGAAGGCCAATGTATGTGATTCCATAAAAAATAGAATTTCCAGAAAGAGAAAACACAGAAAATGAATAAGGAAATAATCAATCAAATTATTCAAGAGCATTTCCCAGAATTGAAGGACGTGACCTTTGAGATTTATGGTCCCACCCACAGAGTGCCTAGAACAATGGTTAGAAATCCACTAACCCAAGGCAGGCTCATTACTGTGATATTGCACAATACTGGGACAGAGATCTTACAAGTTTCTGGAGGGGGGAAAGACCCAGACAAGTGATGAGGAATGTCAAAGTTTTCGGATTGCTCAATGGCAACACTGGAAATTGTAGCAATGCCTTCCACATTCTGAAGGAATCATACCCAACCCAGACTTTGATGTGTAAGGGTTGGAGGATGGGATAAAGGCATTTTTTTGGCATTCAAGGCTTCAAAACATTTTCCCTTCTATATACTTTTTCTCAGGAAGCTACTAGGAAAATATATAAAACTAGAGTTTCACTGTAGATTTATGAGTATAAATCATAGACAATCACTGGTTTATTGGAAGAAGGTCAAACACCCTTCCTTCTCTATTCTTCTATTCCATTGTATTCCCAGAAAGACACCCATCACTTGGAGAGAGAGTGGGGGTTACAGAGTGGTATTCAGAACTACAAGCAGAAATCAATTTCAAGGAATGCTCATTGCACACCTGCCAAGCACCAGACTTTGAGCTGCACACTGCTTGATTAAATCAGGGAGAAGGTAACAACCAGAATTCTCGTTAGGAATTATAGCCACCCATATACTGTGCATCATGGGCAAGGCCCTCGGTCAACCCCTCCTCTTTTGCACCTATAAAATGAGGAGGACATTTTCCAGCCCAGCCTACTCTGCGAGGTGAAGGAGTGTGTAACCCGGCATGAACTCTAAAGTGCCTCACAAGTATTGCTGCTGAAATTTTTCTTCCTCAGCACTTTACAGGTTTTAAAGCATTTCATATCCATTATGTGTTTAACTTCCCAGCATCTCAAGGAGGCAGTCAGGGATTAGAACTTTTCTGGCATTTTTCACAATGCCATCGGAAAGCAGAAAGTAGGGTGTTGACTGAATGTCAATGGCATTTTGGGTCTACCAGGCATGACTCAAAGTTTCTCCAGAATACATTTTCTAATTTAAAAAGTGTTCTAGCCCTGGTCAGGTAGCTCAGTTGGTTAGAAGGTCGTCCCAATACACCAAGTCAGGACACACACAAGAAGCAATGAATGAATGCATTAATAAGTGGAACAACAAATTGATGTTTCTCTCTCTCTCTCTCTCTCTCTCTCTCTCTCTCTCTCTCAATCAATCAACGTATTTTAAAAAGGTACTGATACTAAAACATGGGTAGGATTCATCTGTTCTCTTTGGCAGACTATGGGCTTCCTACCAAGGACTGCACCTTATTCAGCTCAGTGTCCCCAGAGATTAACCTAGCATGGCATGTGGAAAAGAGGAAGGGTTTCCAAATGAATTGATGAATGAATGGGTTCCCATGCATCCCATACAGGAGATTACCCTGGTGGTCAGAAAATTGCTAATCACAAAGATATGGCACTGGGATGCCTCCCAAAGTCATGAATACAAGATTAGAAGTTCCCCAAATAAATACTGGAATTATAAAATTGGAAGGGAATAGATGAAATTATATATAAAATTTTAAAATATGAAAACACATTGTACTAAGATCATAAATTAGCAAGTGAAAAGCTGTGTCTATGTTGACATTTCGGTTCTTAACATAATTTTTGATTAGTTTATATTTCATTATGACTTGATATATTAAAGGGGCTTCTTAAAAGGAAAGAAATCCTGAGCATCAGCCTTACAAGTAAAACAATAAACACAAGTAAAATTCTCTAAATTTAAATAATATAAGTTTTACTCTAAAGAGAAATCAGTTGCCATTAAGTAAGTGCTCTAATGTGGAATGATAATAGCAGGATCAATACAGGCCCATCCCCTACACTGCTGGCCACTAATAGGCCTTTTTGTCTGACTGACATCAGTGACTTTATAGCAAACAATGGCACTCTTTCACTCAGGCCTGGAGGCTAAGCATAACTGTGTTCTGGACTATTGCTTAAAGATCTAAATATTGTAAGGAATCTTATTTTCCCCATGACATAAAACCCTTTCTGTAACAATGACTATATGGAACAGTGACTATAAATGACAATGACTGTAATGAATATGATTCAACATTTTGGGCAATGAGGAGTTGCTCATTTAACCAAAATTGTTATGGAATCTGCTTGATATTGGGGACACAAAATTGGACAAACTCTGACCTCAAGGTGCTCATAGTGAAAATAGATCTGGAAATCAAAGTAAAGCAACTGAGTTTGATATTTCAAAAAGGGAAGATCAAAATGCTGGGAAGCTTGGAGGAGGAAGAGAGCAATTGACTTTCATAGGTACTCAGAGTTGTTGTAACCCCTTTGTTCCCAGTGTTAGATAGGAGTCATACCGGTAGCTAATTCTCATTGCAGCCAGAAGGATATTTCCTAAATAAAATTGGGTATCATGTCGATCTTTCTCTTAAAATGCTTCAATATTTAATGATCATATTCCTGACTAGTCTCTCAACCCAAGAGGGCAGAGACTGGTTTTGCTTGGCTCACCTTATGCTAATCACTGTTCCAAGCAAAGTAAGTACTGACTTCTATTTGTTAATAGATGAATGCAGCAGACATTTTAAAGATACCAAAACATGACCATAAAGTTTAAGACTTTCTCTTCCTTCTCTTTTGTAAATCATTGTGTTCTGCTGGTTGGGGTTTCTAGAAGTTTCACCTCATGAGGTTAAGAGCAGCATGGGGTTTAAGAGCATGAACTTTGTATCCCAGGAGATCCAAGTTCAAGTCCTATCCTCTCCTAGCTATCTGACCTTTAACACATTATTTAAACTCTCAATTTCAGTTTCCTCATCTGTAAAATGATGTGATGATAATGATGATGATGATGATGATGATGATAACTTCTTAAAAGGGTAGCTATCAGGATTATATGTTTATGCAAAATGATCAGCAGACTTCTATCATGTATTAAGTGTTCAACAAGTGCAGATATTATTTTTATAATTCTCATCCAAATTAAAGACAAATTTCAAAGCTTTTGCCACTGCTCAAATATTTTGGGTGGGGTGGTGGGTTCAAATGGAGCCATATCAAGATGTGCCTCTGCTGTATACAGATTTTGAGCTAAAAGGGAATTTTAGCTTTAGGCTTAGGAGGAGGCTGTGTCCCCCCCTTTAACTACCCAGAGGAGATTAACAGTGATAACCTTTGAACCCACCTATGTGGCAGGGCAAACTTTATTTACTAACCTTTGCTCTTCTCATCCTGCAATGACCCTTTGAAGCCCTCACAGTGCAGTATCTCATCCCTAGTTCAGGATGTCTTACTATTGTATATACCCATGTTCCCTTTCTATCTCTGAACTGCTTCTGCATGTGGGGTGTCTGACTCTCTCATGTACCTGGGGTTCCTATACATAGGTATGTATTAAATTTGGTTGTTTTCTCTTGCTGATCTGTATCCTTGGGATATTAGACCAGCTAGAAGTACCTTGAAGATAAAGGACAGTTTCTTTGTCCCCCAGAGGGGTTTCTTATTTAGGAAAAGGTTTTAGGGGGCTAATTTCTAAGCCTGGCACAGGAACCTTCAGGTCGACCCCTCTTCTTCCATCACAACCTCAAGGGAAAGTCACTGTCCCTGACTTGATTATTCAGCATGTTCACCGGATTTGGCCCCCAATGACTCAGGATTACTTCCAAATTTTAAAAGACCAGGCCAAAGACTTGTGTGCCCTCACTGAGAGACCTAGAACCAATGTAGCTTCATTGACAACTTGGGAAGGTACAATGGGAGGGGGTACTTTCTAGAAGGAAGCTCTCCTTATCACTGTGGAAAGAGGGAATGCCCTTAAATTTAGCTTTTTATCTCTTGTAGACAAGCTAATTATTTTTGTGTGTTTTCATTTTATTCTGTCTGTTTGATCTTATAATAGATTTCTGCAGTGAAAATAAAGTAACGATACTAAAGGACATTGGAAGGGTGGACACATGGAAAAGATGATCTATTTGATATTTGATATTTGCATTCCAGGAATCAGGTTTGGAGAATGGAGATATACAAATCACTTGGACAGTGGTCGGTAAACTCAGTCAACAGAGCCAAATATCAACAGTAGAATGATTGAAATTTCTTTTGAGAACCGAAAACTGACTTCTGCGCATGGGCCACAAAGTTTTAATTGCACTGTATGTGTGCTGCCGCACGTGGTATTTTGTGGAAGAGCCACACTCAAGGGGCCAAAGAGCCACATGTGGCTCGTGAGCTGCAGTTTGCCGACCACTGCAGTAGAATAACATGAGTAAGAAAATCTCATGTTTACTCTAATTTGAGATGGGTCATCTGTGACCTTAATAGAATGTGTCTCACTGGGTGTAGTTTTGAAATGGCCTTGTAACTGTACTTGGTTTGTATGTGTGTGTCATACTGGAAAGGAAAAGTTCTAGCCCTGTATCTGCCCACCTTTGGTGTTGTATCTGAGCATGCGTTCCCACTTGTGTATATCAGATGAATTATTTATAAAATGATGGAATCTTTCAGACCCATTCCTTTTACTACCAATAATTCTCTTTTCATATTTTCCCTACAGAATCCTATTTGTGTGTGTGTTTCTGTGTGTTTGTGTGTGTGTGTGTGTGTGTGTGTGTGAGAGAGAGAGAGAGAGAGAGAGAGAGAGAGAGAGAGAGAGAGAGGGAGAGAGAGAGAGAGACTTTTCCTACTAAACAAACAAGATTGGGAAGCTTATTAATAATGAGTTGTGCAAGGGGTACTGGAGGCAGGCCCATTATCTGGGAGGCAAATTAGCCTTTGGAGGACAATTCTGTCCCAACAGCAGAGATGATCCCGGTAATAATTCCAATTGTACTCATTGCAGTCATTTACTAGGAGCTTACTATGTGGCAGACACTCCATGCACATTATGTCATTTAACCCTTACACAAAGTAGGAGGAAGGTGCCCTTATTTCTTCATTTTACCAGTGATGAGACTGAGGCTACTGGGGAGCTTCAGTAGCTTGTCTGAGGTTACATAGCTAGTAAGGGTCAGAGGAGGGACTCAACTCAGTCTAACTCCACAGTCCAAGTCCTTAACTACTACACTCAACTACCTCTCAGTTCCAATGGAATGATGTTACTTATATTGGGTTTACATTCCAAAATCTAAAATGTGGAAATCTGCATAGTTATCATGTTCCCCAAAAGTCCCCTAAAGTCATAAGTGTGGCAAAAAGCTCATCCTATAGCTGAGACCAAATATAGAAGAAGCATCATGTACCCACCTGACACTAGCTCTGGGCACATCTTGTTGGCAAAAGGGAGGGCAGAATTGCTACCCTATTTACAATTTTTATATTACAATATTTTAAAACTCTTTTATTTTCCTCTTTTTCTTTATTGAATAGCTTACTGAAATTGCTTATATTAGTCTCCTGCTGCTGCTATAACAAATTACCATGAACTTAACAACTTAAAACACAATTTTTTCTTCCATTTTTGGAAATCAGAAATCCAGAATGTGTCTCACTGGGTTAACATCAAGATGTCGGCAGGGCTGTGATACATCTGAAAGCTATAGGAGAGAATCCATTTCCTTGTGTTTTTCAGATTATAGAAGCTGCCCACATTCCTTGGCTCCTGACCCCTTCCATCTTCAAGGCCAGTGGTTCACATCACTCAGACCTGGCTCCTACCTCCCAGCTCTTTCCCTCAGTCTTCTGCCTCCTGCTTTCACCTAGGCTTACATCAAGCCCATCTGGACCATCAGGATAATTTTCCCATCTCAAGGTACTTAACTTAATCACACCTGCAATCTCTCTTTTGCTATGTAAAGTAACATACTCACATGGACATCTGTGAGGACCCTTTTTTGCCTATCACACTGCTTCTGATACAAGCATGTAGCCTGGGATGCCATGGTATCAAAAGTATGGGCCATGCGAAGGCTCCCAAGAGCCCACATCCTCCTTGAGGGAAAGGTCTGAACACTCAATACAGTACTTAACATAACTGCCCAATAAATCCAGTCTGGCCCTTAGGTCTATGCCCTGCTTCCCAAGAATTGGACTATATCCATTTGGGAAGCATACATCTTGCTCACTTATCAATCAGCCACGCTTTCAGGCCGCTTTGTGAAACTTTAGTTCTAGAAGTTTCCTCAATCAACAAGAAACATCTCTCCTGAGAAGTGACAATAAGAAGTCCTGGCTTCCAGTTCTGACTATACCCCTCTGGGACATTTGGCAAGTTATTTGACTTCCCTGAGACCCTGTTTACTATTTGTGCAGTAGAGACAATAATAATAATGTCTATTTCATAAGGTTGATGTGAGATTTTAATGAAATGAGATATAAAAAATGCAGGCTCTGCTACTGAAAACCCTGGTCTTCATGGTGATAAGGAACATGGTCCACCTGTCTCTCCACCCAATGCAGAGGTCCCCACACTAGTCTTCCTGCCAAGTGTAGGTTAGGTCTGTGCCTTTGTATTTGGACAGATAGGGGCACCATGCCTGGTATACAAGTTGATTATGAGCAACCCCTGGTCCAGATGTGCTCAATCCTTTTCAATGACATGCATAGAAATTCCCAAGGGACGGCAGGAGTTTTGATAGTGGTGACAGTGGCTGAAATAACAATGCTGATAGTTAATGTTTATTGAGTGACCACAAAGTTCTATGCACCTACTAAATGCACTGTCTCACTTAATCCTGTGACAACCCATAGGGTAGAAAATAAGTTATGTCTATTTTTAAGATGAGAAAAGTTTAGCTCAGAGAAGTTAAGAAATTTGCCCAAAGGGCCTCTTTTAGGGAAAACTGAAAAAAAAAAAAATTATGCTTAAAGCTTCAAGGTTATATGTGGTAGATAAAATTAAAACTGAGCTCTATTGATTTTAGAGCTTATAACCTCTGGATTTCCAACAACCTGCACACAGAGGCCTGGCAGGCCATTTGTGATGCTCAGGTATGACAATAGTGAATTGTATAGGGTGGACAAAAGTAGATTTAGGATTGTTTGTATGGAAAACAATACAATAATTTCATATATATATATATATATATATATATATATATATATACCTAAGCAACCAGCTAACTGATAGTTTGACTGTCTGACTGGTAGATATGATGCACACTGCCCACCAGGGGGAAGACACTCAATGCAGGAACAGAAACCACAGGGATGGAATCATGGAACAGACTGATGAATCTCAGAGGGAAGGGGGAAGTAGGGAGGGTGAGAAGAGATTAACCAAAGAGATTATTTGTATACTAGAGTCCTGGTGCATGGATTTGTGCATTGGTGGGGTCCCTCAGACTCACTTGCCTGTGCCTCTTGCAATCTTGGGATGTCCAAGGGCCGGTTTGGCCCAATCCCCACAGGCCAGGCTGAGGGAACCCACCAGAGCACGAATCTGTGCACTAGGCCTCTAGTTAATAAGTAATACAAGAATAAACTCTGTGTTTTGCATACTCACAACCAAAACTTGCTTTAGCCCTGCCATATAGACCTCTTTCCCCATTTAAATGGGTTGACTATTTGTAGGCTTCAGCTTGCCCCAATGGGGTGGCTAGTTGGAGGAATACAAAGAATTGTCATATCTTCTCATTTTTGCAACAAACCCCAAGAATTAGGCTATTTTAATGAGATATAGCATGATTTTAAGATTTTACCACAAACTTCTGAAGTCCTCTGTGACCTAGCTAACTTCTCTGTGTACCTGGATGCCATTTCTTAAGGGATATTCTTCTGTTCCTTTCTCTCCCCCTCAAGTTATCATATGTCAGTGCAAATGAGAGAGAAGGGTTGCTTGCCCAGCAAGCCATAAATTCACACTCATTGTCTATTATGCGGACATAGGTCCTGCCCATTGAAATTTTAACCATTCCTTGTGATTAGTTGAGAGCCTTAATGCTGGGGTTGAGGATGGGGTGTAGTGTGTGATGTGCTGGGTGGGTGGGGGGATTTAGGAAGATTGAGGAGTTAGGGAGGTGGTGGCCACTACAAGGAAGCAGCTTTTCAATTGCATACAAAGGAGGGAGGGCAGGCAGGAAAGCCTAGTCGTTGATATGAACCCAGCAAATCTCAGGAACCCCGTCCCCCTCCCTGCTTTAGTCCCATCAAGCCAGGAGAACAATAACCTTTTCTCCAAAATCTCTAGGCAACATTGATAAATATCACAACCTCCTGGAGAGGACCATCTCTTGGCCCATGCCCAGCTTCTAGGCACTTTCCCAATTCTGCTTGCTGAGCAGTTTAACCTCCTGCCCCTTCTGGACTAATTAAAATAATTGTAAATGTGTTATTTATAGATTGACCCAAATCATTCCTTACTCTGCAAAAAGAATCTGAGTGGTCTAAATTTGTACAGTGAGGACCGTATACTATAGAGCTTTGGCATGATTACATCATTTAGCACTCTTCTCCTCCCCCTCTCTACATTCTTATTTTACATCAGCCAAGACTGAGGGGCAGAGAGGTTTTGTGAATTGCCCAGGTCACTTAGTAAGGAAATGATGGAGCTAGAAATTCTATCCTGGACTCCTGAATGTGATATAAATGCATTGTTTCTTGGGGTCCTCCACTCTTATGGAATAAGGATCCTTCATTCTGAAAAAATGAGGATGGTAATACAATAGCCACCCCCCCTCCCTCCACTCTGCCCCTAGTATAGTCAACAGCATCAGCAGCATCCATACCAGGAATAGAACAGCAACCCCTCAGCCAAACTCTCACGGCTTTAAGAACTTCCTATACAGTCTCTTACATCTATCAACAGAATGCCAGAGAGGATCTATTCATAGCCCACACAAACTTTCAGTCCCTGCCTCATGTCCCATAAATGTTATAAGGGCGTCAGTATTCTTAATTTATGTTTTATATAATTCCCCCCCCCAAATTATTCAAAGATGGATTTTTGATATGCTTTTAATGTAGATATTTTCTTCCTCTTTCTTTCCTCTTTGCTACTTATGTTTTATTTGGCCTCAACTTTCTTGGCTATTCCTTTTGTCTTTTCAAATTAAAAAAATATGTATTTAAATATCTCTGATATTTACATTTTCATGATCATTTCAAAATCCCTTGAGATTCTCATAAACTCATATTATATACAGTAGAACTATAATTTTTTTATACTTGATTTTTGGAGAAGACAGGGATGGGGAGAGAGAGAGAGAGAGAGAGAGAGAGAGAGAGAGAGAGAGAGAGAGAGAGAGAAATATCAATGTGAGAATGATACATTGATTGGCTGCCTCTTGCATGCCCCTACTGTAGATCAAGCCCACAACCCAGGCATGTATCTTGACTGGGAATCAAACCTGCAACCTTTTGCCAAAACTGGTTTGGCTCAGTGGACAGAGTGTTGGCCTGCAGACTGAAAGGTCCTGGGTTTGATTCTGGTCAAGGGCATGTATCTTGGTTGCGGGCACATCCCCAGTAGGGGGTGTGCTAGAGACAGCTGATTGATGATTCTCTCTCATCCATGTTTCTAACTTTCTATCCCTCTCTCTTCCTCTCTGTAAAAAAATCAATAATATATATTAAAAAAAACAAAACAAAAACCTGCAACCTTTTGGTGTATAAGACAACGTTGAATCAACTGAGCAACACTGGCCAGGGCCAGAGTAGAATTCTTAAGAAAAGAAAGCTAACACACATGGTTGGTTGCTTATGTATTTTTTTTTAAATATATTTTATTGATTTTGTACAGAGAGGAAGAGAGAGGGATAGAGAGTTAGAAACATCAATGAGAGAGAGTCATCAATCAGCTGCCTCTTACACACCCCCTACTGGGATATGCCTGCAACCAAGGTACATGCCCTTGACCGGAATCGAACCCGGGACCTTTCAGTCCCCAAGCCGACACTCTATCCATTGAGCCAAACCAGTTTCGGCATGTATTGGTTTTTAACAAAGTTTTCAAAAGTCTCCCTACACCACATATGATGCCTTTGATGGCTCTCAAGTAATGCCTGGCTGGTAAAAGACTGGGATCCTAGAGGTATCACAAAACTTTAATATTGGTTCCTATTTTACAGCTGTGTAAACTGAAGTCTCTTGAAATTAGATGTCTTGTTTCATGTTACATAGCAAGCTGTCTTGACAAAACTGGCTAGAACTGCCAAATTGGCCTGAGGAGATTTGAGGGTCACTGCCTTTGGATGGAGAAGTGTAAATTTTCTCTTAGAGCACTGATTGCTGTCCTAACATGAGTTATATGTTTCTGACAATGCCTGTTCTTGAAGAGTAAGAGGTCTACCTTACATAATCTTACTTCATGGCATAAGAATGAGATGGGGTCTACATCTCAGTATTTTTGGAACTTGATTAGAGGTTGCAGGTCTCCTTCAACATTTTCCACAGGGGGACATAATCCTTTATCCAAAAAAGGCTCTTTGTCTCCACTGGGTCTCCTGGCAAAAATATCTCATGAGGCAATTAGTCATTCCCACACTAGTATGTTTTAATCCTCTATGAAGAGATCATTTTGACTCTGCAAAGGAATAGGGATGGGAAGCTGGGGAAACTAATGCTCTGCTCTCTCATTTCTGTGCTATAAAATCCTGTTTACCTTCAAGAGCCCAATCTCATTTCTTCCAGAAAGCCTTCCTCTCTTGTTAGCTCTCTCTTGTTAGAGAGATTGCTCCCTTCTCATTGCTTCAATAAACAACATCTTTCCCCACGTTCTAGCCGAGTTCTTATCATAATATCTTCCATACAGTTAGTTATTTTTGTTCATTTTATATTTCCTATATTGTCCTCTGGATGGGGAGCCCCTGAAGGGCAGAAGATCTTTTTGCTTCTTTACCCTCATGGACTGGCTGGCTCAGAGACGGTGAGGTTACCTTCTGGGGCCCTAAAGTCCTGAAAGTCAGATGCAAAGTGGCTATGTCCAGTTTTGCACAGATATTTCTAGCTTCTCGGCCATCTTCCTACAGCAAGGTTTGCACCACATAGGACAGAATCTTTGGTCTAACTGCATAGTCTGGGCAGTGGGCACTGGCCGCCAACCTGCTCTGGTTTCAGGTGCTGCAGGGTAGATCCCACTATGGCATGTCCTAGCTTCCGGGCCCTGAGCTTGTTACATCACTTCTCTCTTCAGTTTCCTCTTTTATTAAATAGGCATAATGCTTGCCTCTCACAGTCATTGTTCTGAGACTGGAAATACATCTGTAGCACTTAACACAATGCTTTACACATAATAATATCAATAAAGAGTAGTGACTCCCTCCCTCCCCCTCAGTGCAGTAAAGAGCAAAAACATGCTTAAGATAGTGTCTGGCATGTAGTAAAGGCTGCAAGGGCTGTATGTGAGCTGTCATTTTTACTCTTGTTTTAGGAAAGCAGTGAAATGTAATTATAAAGAGCAAGAGCTTTGGAATCTGCTTTGGGTCAAATCCCTGTTCTGCTAATTGCTAGGAGGGTATCTAGGGAAAATTGCTTGATATTTCTAAGATCAGATTTCTCATTCCTATAATGGGGGGATTGTCTGCTTTATAGGATTATTATAGTGATTTAAGGGGGGAAAAAGTCTTTCAAAAATTGTGGCACATTGTATTCACTCAAGATGGCCACAAAACAGTGGTTGAGTGTGGATCCTTGCACCAGGTGACTGTGGGTTTGATTCCCAGTCAGGGCACATGCCTGGGTTGGGGATTTGATCCCTGATGGGGGACATGCAAAAGGCAGCCTATTAATGTTTTTCTCTCATCAATTTTCTATATCTCTGTCTCTCTCCCCTTCTCAAATAAGTAAAAACATTAAATAAAGATGGCTACAATGTCTCTTGACATACTCTTCTAAAATTCGACCACAGCAAACACCCCTGCCTCTCACCCTATCCCCTTCCCCCATCAAGAGCCAGAGTCTAATTTCCCTCTCCTTAAATATGGGTTATCACCTATGAAGTTCACCATGGGGTAAGGAAGAAGAGGCCATATGAAGGGCCCCCATATAAGTGTCCTGCCAACGGCCCAGCTGAAAGCCAGCATCAACTGCGAGATGTGGAGTGAAGATGTTTCCAGATGATTCCAGCCTTGAACCTTCCTGGCTGAGGCCCTGGACATCGTGATGGTGGAGTAGAAACAAGCTGCTCATGATTAGCCTACAGAAATTGTGTTGTTTTAAGCTGTGAATTTTGGGATAATTTGTGACAAAGCAATAGTTGCTGGAACAGGATTCCAACAGTGTGCTAGTCCAGAGTAAAGACCGGATAAGAGGGAGTAACAGCACTTGTTATTGGAGCAATTATTAGAATTATGACTATCCTGAGGGGTATGTTCACCCAAGTGGCCATAGAGTCTCTACCAGCTTCCAGAACTCCTCCCCTTGGGCTCCTGCCTGCTCACCAACCTCTCAGCCAATGAGGATCCAGCCTGTAAGCCTCACCACGCCGCCCCCTCCATGGTGGCTGGAACAAGAGTGACAGAGCAGCACTGGATGTGGTTTGGTTGGCCTCCTGAGTTGCATGCTGGGGGAATGTTGTGAGTCCTTCTCCCAGGTTTGGGCATAGCTGTCTGCCCTGCTCAGGGAGCAATTGCTCAGGCTGTTTGTGCTGCAATGGCCGCCATGCCTGAGTGAGGGTGGCATCGCTAATCCCCTGTCCTTGGCTGCTCTTACTCAGCAGCCCGACAGAGGTCAGCTTCATTGGACACATTCTTTGTTGCAGTTAAGCCAAGCCCATCAGCTCTTAGAATTGGTTTAAGCTTCATTAACTCCTGAGGAAAAGAAAAATTTACATTTTGGAGACTGGAGAAGAAGGTACTTAAGCCACTCCCTTAAAAATAAATGCTTTCCATCTTGCTACCTTTCAAAGTCTCTCTTTTCCCCCTCCCCCTCCCCTTCTCTCCATTCTCTCTCTCTCTCTCTCTCTCTCTCTCTCTCTCTCTCTCTCTCTCTCTCTCTCTCTCTCTTAATGTCTCTTTAATATACTTTATTGATTTTTTACAGAGAGGAAGAGAGAGGGATAGAAAGTTAGAAACATAGATGAGAGAGAATCACCTATCAGCTGTCTCTAGCACACCCCCTACTGGGGATGTGCCCACAACCAAGGTACATGCCCTTGACCGGAATCGAGCCCCGGACCTTTCAGTTCGCAGGCCGACGCTCTATCTACTGAGCCAAACCGGTTTCGGCACCCTCTTTTTCTATCCTTTTGCTCTTGAACTGCCTTCTCTTCTCCTTTCCTCCTCTTAGCTCCTCCTCTATGTTATTCGCTCCCTTTCTTTTCAGTTCTTCTCCAAATCCCACCCTCTTTGTTCTCTCCCTTCCCTTCTCTGTCATTTGTCTCCCTGTTTTCACTCCTGCATGGCTTCTCCCAGCTTCGATAACTGCCACTTTCAGCACCTTTGTTCCTGAATGTTAAACTGTGGAGCTATCTTTGAAGTTGACATCAGTGTGATCCCCAATAGTTACAGAGGGAGACTGGAATTCTGGAACTTCCGCACTTAGCCATGCTCATATTCTGAGCATCTTGGTGGAGGATGCATCCAGCAATGTGTTTCACATCGAATGGGTCAAATCTTCCATTGTCAGCAGAGGGCCAGTGGAAGCTGCACTGGGGGTTGCTGGCTGGCCCATCCACCAAGGCTCACCAGGATCTCTCCCACGCTGTCCTTTAGCGGACAATTGCAGGGCAGTGAACAAAGACGAGATCTGAGGGTGATCTGATCTCTCTCCAAAGGCTTCCCTGGACTTGAGGAAAAGACCTAGGTCCCCCTCAGCGTTGTGATCTCGGGCTAGTTAGTCACTTCCTCTGAGAGGAAGCACCTCACGCACAAAATGGGGTAATGACAGGCATCTGGCCTTCCTCAGGGAGGGATTAGGAGGCTCACATAAGCTAATGAATGAGAAAGCATTTTGCAAAGGATAAAGTGCTGTACAAATTTAAGTGCTTTTTATTATTGCTGTTATCATGATCATAATTTTTATGCCCCACTAATGCTCATCTTGCAACTCATCAGCATTAAGAATAGGTTCTAAGTGGAATGGAATCTCCTTTCTCTCTCGGGCATTAATTGAAGGTGCACTTGTGTAATAAATATTACTCTTTCAAGAGGCCTTTCTCAAGCCCCTGGCTTCAGCCCTGCCTGCCCTGCTCCTTAAAGACCCTCCCCTACAAATGAGGCTGGAAAAGCCAGAGTTGGCCCTGCAAGAAACTTGCTCCCTTTGTCCCACTCTGGTTTCCTGTATCCTGCCATGTTCCTGCATTTGCTCACTGTTTTGTAAGCCTACCACTGCCTTTGTTCCTGAAACAGAGCAGCTCCTCTAAGGGCAACCAGGGGTCACCCAGTAGGCAGCAACTTCCTTGTCAGGTGTTCTTTGTCTCTCCTTATCCCTTAACCTGGCTTCCATGCAACTCTCAGCCTCAGTCTCTTGAGCTCCTCCTTGTGGCAGGCCCTGGATGGCCGGCTTCACTGACCCTGCAGGAGTTCCTTTAACCCCCATTTGGGGAACTGTGGTTCCTCTAACCTGCAGATTTCCTCATCCCTGCAGGCCACTGAGACCACTGAGACCACTGACCCCAGGTGCCTCTGGGAGAACAAAGAGAAACCCCCATGGGTGGCAAGTCATCTCACCACCTGTGCTTGGCATGGCAGCACTTTTGTTAGTAAAACCAGTTGTTAGAACCTTGTTTCTACCTAAATCAGCATTCTAATTGACCCTCCAACCTGAATCAGACCCATAACTCTGAATATTGAGGAGGGGTTTACAAAGAGGCACAGGAAGAAGGCAGGAGGTACGTTCCGCTAAGAGCTTTACTCCACTTTCTCCTTAAGCCTCAGGCTGGATTGGACCCTAGTTTCTGTTCCCATGGCCCATTCTTGCTCCCCTCTAAGCCTTCCCTCTCTGAATCCTGGAGTAGCCTTCCGCTTGGTCTCTCAATCCTAACCCCATGTTGGCTTCCACACTTTACAGACGAAGGAACTGAGATCCAGGGAGTAAATGACTTGTCTTAGGTTTGAGAGTCCTTGGGGTGGTGGAGCCAGAGGTGAAGCAAAGCAGATGTATGTTCTATTATAATATCTTGCCTTCGCTTTGGTTTTACAAAAATGGTGAAGGCTTGTCCTCTGACCTCAAGGAATTACAGCTTGATGGAGCAGACAGGCATGTGCACACTAATACCTACCTCAAACCTCCTCTTGTCATGAAGCACACTTGTCAGTGTCTTTGAGGTCAGAAACTCCAGAGCGCAAACACAAAGTGTGTGTTCCAACTTGCCTACAACCCTGCCCATGACAGGCATTGCTAATCAATCTTCCCCAGGAATCCAGAGGATATGGCTTCAGAATCTTTTGCAACAAAGTATCCAAGAGACTATGCCTAATTGGTTGAGGCAATAGGGGGCATCTTTGGCTATTCCTGGGTCTTAGACAAAAACTTGTGGTTTTTTTTTTTGTTGTTGTTGTTGTTGTTGGTGGTTTTTTTTTTGGAAGAGGAAACAGGCTCAGAGAAGGGAATGACTTCTGTATATCATTATGGCACAGGAGCATCTGAAATTCCTATGGGTCTGCACCTCTGAGTGATTTTCTTCTGTGTTGAAATCAAGGAACCAACATTTATTTGACTTTATGCATTGCAGCACATCCTGTGATGTGAACAGGGACCATTACTGGTGCTACCTCTCACTCTCACAACCACCTGTGAGGTAGTTATGACTATTGCCATTTTGCAGAAGACAAAACTGAGGCTCAGAAATGCAAACAACTTGCTTAAGATCACATACCCAGAAGGCAGTGAAACCCATACCTGTGTTCAGGTCCCTCTCACTAAAAAGCTGAATTATTTTTCATCTTCTAAATTTACTACAAAATATAACATTTTAGAAAGGTTCACCATGAATATAATGTACACCCTTGTCCCTGTTTCCTAGGTAGGACGTGAAACAAAGCCTGTTCTATTTTTGCAGAATGCCACACTGCCCCTTCATAACACATATTTTAAAAAGGGATTTAATAAAGTAACTGGGCAACATTGAACATTTCTCAATGAAGCCTTCTTCTACTGGAGTTTTAAAATAAAATTTCTTTATAAACTGAAGTTATGTCTTTGGATGGTTCAGAGATTGCAGCGAGGGAAGGCTGCCATTCATGGACCTGCTCGTCCGAGGAGTAATTTAATGCCACAGACATAGATCTCTGCTTCTCTCTTTACCTTTAATCAATTTTAACAAGCCAGATGGTCATTGCAAATGGGCCCCCTAGCATCTCCCTTTTCTGCCTCTGCTGCTCTCGGGGATTTATTTAAATTTGGTTCCTGGCAACAATCGCATGCCTTCCTATTCTCTGCCATTCTCTGCCACCATTTGGGTCGTTTTACAATATTCATAACTACATTTTCTTTAGCTCCCCAATTGAAACAAACCTTTCCTGCTGCACTCTGCAATCTCCCTCAACACACGGTAACCCTAGTAAAGCATACATCTGCATTGCATTAGTTATTTATGTATGTAATTTCCCCATTAGACCTGGCCTTGCTCATCTATAATCTATGTAACAGTAATTATCATAACTGCTCATGCTTTACAGTTTTCAAGTACTTTTCTTAGTCAGAATATTATTTAATACCTACAATTTCTCTGAGGTTTTTTTTTTTTTTTATTGTATTTAATTTTACAGATACAGCCATCGAACCACAGAGAGGTGGTGCAACTTGCCCAGTCACACAACTAGTCACAATTTTTAGAAAAAAAATTAGTATTCCTGCTCTGTAACTAAAATATAGAGTATTTTATATGTAACTTAAAAAAACCTGATATTGGTTATTATTTTATTAAAACTTCCACCCATCAGTTCCTTAGCCTATAAATATTTATTGAACACTTACTATGTGCCAGGCATTTTGCTGGGTTTTGAAGAAATAGCAGTGATTAAGACAAAGAAGATCCTTTTCTCAGGGGACTTAAAGTGAAGTAGGGAGATAGTAAACAAGTAATCAAATAAATAAACAAAACATATGTTAAGATTAAGAATATCCTTCCTTAACATATCCACATCTTAATCCCTAAAACCTGTAAAGATTAATTTATGTGACAAAAGGCATTTTGCAGATATGATGAAGTTAAGGATTTTGAGATGGGATATTTATTTGGTTTACCTGGGTGGGCCCAATGTCATAATAAGAGTCCTTAGAAAGTGGAGGCTATAGGATGACAATCAGAGAAGAAGATGTGATGATGGACACAAGGACTGGACTGATGTAACTGAAGATGGAAAGGGGCCAGAGGCCAAGAAGTGAGGGCAGTGTCTAGAAGCTGGAGAAGTTAAGGATAGAATTTACCCTCAGAGCCTCCAGGAGGGACGCAGTCCTACTGGCCCATCTTACACTTCCAGAACTATAAGATAACTATTTATACAAAACTCTAATATGCAAACAGACCGAACGGTGGGACAACTGAACTACCAAACAACCATTCGCTATGGAGTGTGCTGGGCATGCTTGGAACATGGCAGATGGCAGCAGCAGGCGGCAGAATAGGGAACATGGTGGGCATCAACCACAGCGGGAGGTGGAGCAGGTGAGTGGGAGTGCCAAACCAAGGTGGGGTACCCATCGCTGTCATTGGGGCGAGCCTCTGGTGGTTACTGAAAATTCTTTGCTCCCACACACTGTTGTCCTGCTGGGCACTTGCACCTGCTGCTGGTACCGGCCCCACTTATACCCACTGCCAGCACCTGGTGCCAGCCCTGATCGCCCCTCAGGGCTTCTCCACTTGCCCCTGCTCCTGGGGCCATTGGGAAGGGCAATTGGGGCCATTGCTTGCACTTGCTGACAGTGCCGGTCCCACTCACACCCATTGCTGGCACTGCCCCAATTGCTCAGCACCATCAGTGGATAGGAGCAGGGCCGGTGCCCTCAGCCTGTGTGAGTGGTGGCAGTGGGAGCAAGCTGCTGGTAGACAGGGGACCAGGGGCCCTGACAGCAAGGGCCTGGTGGAGGTGTGGAGGATGGGCCAAGACCAACCCCCGTGGCCCCTGTGCCCACTGCAACCTCAAAGCTCACAGTTCCTTTCAAGGTGCATGAATTCGTGCAGTGGGCCCTTAGTAACTCTATATTGCTTTAAGCTACAAAAATTGTGGTAACATTATGTAGCAATAGGAAACTAATACCAAGGTAATTACAGATTATGATCAAAGCTATGAATAAAATAATAATTTTGATGAGATCACAACTGGGGGAAAACTCTCTGAGGAGAGGATGAGTGAACCAGCCCAAGGAAGAGCATTCTAGGCAGAAGGAATAGCAGGAGCAAAGGCCCAGAAGAGGCAATGTAATGAGGAACAAAGACAGGACAGTGTAGTTAGACTTCAGTGAAATGAGATTGGAGACATAGGCTAGCATCAAATCATACTAAGCCCTTTAGATGATGGTGAAGGGTTTGGATTTTTGACTAAGAGAAATGGGAAGCTCATGAAGGATTACAAAGAGAGGAGAGATAAGTTGTTATTGTATTGTCTAAAGTTCCCTGGATGGTGGAGACCCTTTCTTGGGACATGGAGAAAAGTTATATCCAGTAAAGATCAGTCCACCCTCCCAATTAGCCTTCCTGTGCTCTTCCAGGTTCTTAGAACATGCACAGTTTTCAATAGGAAGCATAGGGTTTTCTTTCTGCCCAGGTGGCACTCCAGTTCATTAGAAAGCAGGTACCCCTGATGAAAACCGTGGGTAGTAGGCATCACTATAACCTGGTGTGATTTATTACAGTGAAGGTGGACGTGCTATGTGGAGGGAAACTTGGTATTTCTGAGTTTATACATAGTCTCGCTACGGGGTGGAACTTATCATTGGAGGTACTGTTTATTTTTTTATTTTTTTAATTTTTTTTGCTTTTTTTTTTAGACTGGAAGCTCTGTGAAATCAGGTACTATCTGTGCTTTTATACCTGTCTTTTCAATACTTGCACATAGTAGGTGTTCAGCAGGCACTTGTTGAAAGCATGGGTTATTGGAGAGGAGGGATGCAGATTAGTTAGCTCACTTTTGTTGGAAGCAGAAACATGGAGAGGACTAATAAGCAGTAAAATACAAACATTAAAACAACCTACAGTCTGTTCTTAAAATGCTTGTTTAGGAAATAGGAATTTGTTCTAACACAATTTATAGTAGAGAATGATGTGAGCATAATGAACCTTTTCCCCAAGAAAAGCAGTATGTGAATGCCAAAATCCTCTTTGAATGGAGCCACATGAGAATACACAGGAGGAAGTAAAACTGTCATTATTCACAGATGACATGATATTGTACATAGAAAACCCTAATTACTCCACCAAAAAACTACAGATCTAATAAATGAGTTTGGCAAAGTTGCAGGCTACAAAATTAATATTCAGAAATAGGTGGATTTTAATACATCAATAATGAACTATCAGAAAGAGAAATAAAGAAAACAATGCCATTTACTATTGCAACAACAACAACAAAAGTACTTAGGAATAAATTTAACCAAGGAGGTAAAAGACCTATACTTGGAAAATTATAAGACACTGAAGAAATTGAGGAAGACACTAATAAGTGGAAACACATATTGTATTCATGGATAGGAAAAACAAACATCATCAAAATGTTCATACTATCCAAAGCAATCTATAGATTTAACACAATTCCTATTAAAATGCCAATGGCATATCTCACAGATATAGAACAAATATTCAAAAATGTATATGGACTACAAAAGATCCTGAATAATCTCAGCAACCTTAAAAAATAAAAACAAAGTTAGAAGTATCACACTACCTGATATAAAACTGTAATACAAGACCACGGTACTCAAAAGACCATGGTATTGGCATAAAAACAGACATATAGATCAATGGAATAGAATAGAGAGTATAGAAATAAACATGTCTTTATGGTCAATTAATAATTTGCCAAATAAGTCAAGAACACACGGTGGAGTAAAGACAGTCTCTTCAATAAATGGTGCTGGGAAAATTGGACAGATATATGCAAGAAAATAAAACTAGATCATCAACTTACACAAGAATAAATCAAAATGGATTAAGGACTTATGTGAAAGTTGAAAAACCATAAAAATCCTAGAAGAAAACATAGAGTAAAATCTCAGACATTTCTCATAATAGTATATCTCCTTGGGCAAGGGAAACAAAAGAAAAAACTAAACTAATGGTATGGCAAAAATGAAAATAATACACAAAATTTAACCCCTCCTACACACATGGAATACCCCCAGTTATCTTAGTTCACTGCCTGCGGTATGAGCCACACCCATCCACATCTGGGTTCCAACTCTGTCCAGTTCCAGAGAATCTCCCTTCAGAGTGACTCATGGTTCTGATGCCCACTTCCACAAGCAAACTGCAGGTCTTTTTCAAGGTAAACTGCCATATTTCCTGTAGTATTTATGCATTTAATCATTTAATATATTGAAAACTGTGATACAGTTTTATTAGGTTCCCATTAAAAAATAAAAAAACACACCCAACACCTGTGTCATGGGAAGAATAATAATGCCCACCCCCTCTATAATCATTGTTTTTTATTGCAAGATTTTACACAGCACAGTGATTTTTTGAACACCTATGTGGTGTTAAAGCAGAACTGACTGCAACACCAGGCAAACAAGGTCACACACACAGTGATTAACAAGATATTGAAATCAAACCACTGAACACTAAGAATGATTCTTGATGTTCTTCTGAGTTACAGGTCCAATCTTGTTATTATTTATTTATCCACTTTTACCCATCCTTCTAGTCATTTATTTATTCTATATTTAAGTGCCTACTATGTGTCAGGTCCTCACATAGACCCTGAAGCTACTACGGAAACCAAAATTAGAGACTTGGGAAGTGATATATTTGGGAGAAAATAATATATAAACAAAAAATAATGAGAGTTGAAATGTACTGAATGTTTATACTACCCCCTCAATTCATCTGTTGAAATCCTAACTTCCAATGTAAATAATGAGAGTTACAATATTGAATATTTATTACTGAATATTTATTACTCCCCCCCTACCCCAACCCCACCCTCGCAATTCATCTGTTGAAATGTTAAAATCCTAACTTCCAATGTGTTATATTGGAGGTAGGACCTTTGGGAAGTGATTAGGTCATAGGGTGGAGCATCAAGAATGGACTTAGTGCCTTTATTTAGGGCACCTCAGAGACCACCCTTCTCCCTTCTACCATGTGAGGACTTCAAAAGATGGACAGCTATGAGCCAAGAAGTAGTTTCTCATCAGAAATTAAATCTTGTCAGCATTTTGATCTTGGATTTCCCAGTTCCCAGAACTCTGGAGAATAAATTCTGGTATTCATAAGTCATCTAATCTATGGTACTTTGTTATAGCAATTTAAGCTAAGACAATAGTTAATCTTTATTGTAAGGTCACTACATCCCAGGCACTATGATCAGCACTTTAAAGATATCAATGTATTCAATTCTTTCAATACCTGGTGGTTATTGGTATTATCAATAAGTGGGGTGGGCATTCTTCCCATGTTCCTGATGAGGAAACTGAGGCTAAGCAATGAGGCACTACTTATTTATAGTCAGTATTTGAGATCCTGTGCTCTTGAATGATGAGTGATATTTTTGACATCTGGCTCCCCACCTCTGCTTGATTACTTTCAGTGTGAGGAACACACTGCGTCTCAAAGAGGCCTGTTCCATCTGTGGCAGTGTATCAAAGGGGTGAAATGTGGTGAAAAATATATTTTAACAGTGGGTACTAGATTTAATTGTAGGGAGAGAATTGAATTTGCTTAAGAAATACATTGGGAGGCCACTTCCTTGGAGGGTGCAGAGGAAGATGAGGAACTGTCTGAAAGAACATCAAGTTATACTGTCTTGCATAAGATTTTATTGGGAAATTGCTGGTTAGGGCAGAGGGAGAAGGACGAGAAAAGAGAAAGGGGTTTGTGTGGATAGGGTGGTTACAGGCTTTCAAAGGCTAAGGAGGCAAGTATTCCCCCTTTCATCATTTTCTCTGCTGTGATGTAAACCCTTTCCATCTCCCAGACCTCCATAAGTCTGTGGCACACCGTGGGGAAGATCAGAGCTGAAGGGCTGTGCCCTGGACTGGGCTGATGTGGAAAGGCCCCCAGCACATCTCCACTAAGTGATGGTCAGTAACCCCCAGCTTTCTTTGCTCAGCCAAGGGAAGTGAGCGCCATTGCTGGGAATGGAGGGAATATATCTGACTGTGCAGTGAAGACCCCAGGTTCAGGGAATTTGTAGACATCCAGGTTGGAGAGGGCTCAGCTGTAAATTAGGGGCATACAGGTCCATTTTGATGCCATTTTCATGGGAATAGGGAATCTCAGACAGCTTCTGGGCTATAGTTGTTAGGGGCAAGGGCTTTCAATAGGGGAAACGAAGTTTGAATCCCAGTTTAGCCATTTAATGGGTGACTTTGAACAATTTACTTAACCTGCCTGCACCTCAGCTTTCTTCCCCGACAACTTGAAGATGGATTTCCTAGCCTGTGGGGTTATTTGAGGACTGAACGCATATAAAATATTTGGCATAACAATTTTTTAAAAACTTTTATTTTTTTAATGTATTTCTTCTTCTGGATAGTATTACAGATATCTCCCATTTCCCCCTGTAACAGTCAATTGATCAATGGTTGTTGTTATAACTAACTCCAGGGGCAGAGTGTAATCAGCATCAGCTTTCTGTTTGGTGGGAGCAGGGTTTAAGACCCACTTCCATCACTAACTAGGTCCGTGTACTTGGGCATGTGACTGAACTACTCTGGCTCTCAGTAAGATGGGGAAATCAGACCTAGCTAGCAGGGCTGTGGGGATTAAACGAAAGAACAGAATCTGCTTTACACTCCGCTGGGCATGTCCAGATGACAAACCATCAGGGCCAAGGCACATCCATATGGTGCCTTTTGTGAATTAGGCTTTAAAGAAAGGTGCCCCTTGCTTTGGGCAACACAGCTCATTAGAGTTTCAGTCCCACTCACCACCCTGGCCTGCGGGCCTTTGTGCACAACTGGCACGTCTGTAGGATGCAGCCTCTGCCTCTGACATGTTCCCTTTGTTCGGGCTCAAGACTGTTCCATGTTTGGAAGAAAGCACCTAGGCCCCTTATTTATTTCTCCTGCACCCAGCTGTCCTCCTTCCTTTGACCTTCCCAATGTGTTTAAGAAAATTCAATTCTCCATCTACAATTAAATCTAGTACCTAATGTTAAAATATAGTTTTCATCCCACTTCACCCCTTTGATATTATATACTGCCACAGATGGAGCAGGCTGCTTTGAGGGGAAGTGTGCTCCTCACCACTGAAGGCAATCAAGTAGTAAAGTGGTTTCTCCACTCCCCCACTCCCCAGCCTCTTTCCCTGGGACCCCTCCCCCAGGATCCTGGCCACTCAGGATCCTGGCCACCCCTGCCTGTGCAGCTGCATTGGAGACCACTTAGCTGTGAGGATGGATCAATGACTTCCCTCCAGGTTACATGCCCAGCTTGGGTTCTGGAACCTCCTCTAGTGCTTTAATTGCCAACAGCAGTCAGGGAAGTCAATGATCACTGCCCACAAAGGATGAGAGTCCTCGGTGGGAAGCTGGGCTGGCTGAGGAGCCATTGAAGGCTATATTTAGTGCCTGGCCACATAGGTGCCAGGAGAAAATGCCAAGTGGGAAGGCAGCTTGCCTGCAACTTTCAACCCCAGCCCTTTGTGGTTCCTCTACTTCCACAGTGAGGGATCTGATCCAGGCATGTTAATGGGGACAGCAATCTCTCTGCTGGAAGCCAGAGTGAGCAGGGAGGGACCTCAGTCACTGGGCGGGGTGTTTAAGTTGGGTGTTTAACTTTCTGGCAATACTTAGAACCAGGGGACTCAGCTCTTATATACTGCTCTTTTTGTAGGCAAGGGAATGGCTTCAGATATATGAAATGAATTCCTTATAGCCATTCTACAGTAAGGTCTCACTGTGGCTGCCTTTGTCAGTGCTCCCTCAGAGCATTCAGTCAGCAGAGTGGTGGGGGTATGACCAGAATCCTTGGTTTGCTCCCAGCCTCTCACTGGTAGGCAGATACCATATCTGACTCTCCATAAACCTGACTAACACAACTCACCCTGCCTTGGTGATTCCCTGAGACCCTGCCCCACCCAACTTGTGGGCCTACCAAAATATTTTTCAGTTTCTTTTCTATACAGTCAGCCTGATTTGGCTCATGCTGTGGAGGTTCCTAAAAATCTCTCAAAGGTTCACAAATCCCCCAAAAATCAGCATCTGGCCTCAGCATGTTTTTAAATGGTCCTAGGCCTGGGAATAGTGACAGAAGGCCTGATTTGCAGTTTGGTCTTTCCCAGGTACTCCAAAACCTAGCACAAGTAGCAATCATCTGCAGATTTCTTTATAGCTTATGCCAGTTGGTGCAGGTGGCCCCAGTAGCACACAGGAAGAAGATGATTTTGTCCTGCACCTCCTGGGAGGACCCAGACCCAGTGCACCAGGTGATCAACCTCAGACAATGCAGGAGAACCACCCAACCACCTCCACCAGGAACATGCTCATTGTGCACCAGAGCCTTACTGAAGTGAATCCTGCTTTAGCCCTTGTATAGAAGAACCTCTGCTCAGCCACAGAGAGGCCTCTAAGTCCATCAACCTGGAGATAAATTCCTCCCATTGATGCCCCAATGGAAATCAAATCTTAACTATAACAAGATAGTGCACACAGCCCACACTTGGCGGGAGGAGGGGGCACGCATGTGAACCCGAAGTGTTCACATTGGGTGACTGGGGAGGTTAAACCATTGGGCTCTAGAGGACAGTGACTACATAGGGTACTCTACTAAGACCAGGAGACACAACAGCTCTACCTAATACATAGACACAAACAGGGAGACTGGCAAAATAAGGAGACAAAGAAACACACCCCAAATGAAAGACCATAACAAAACTCCAGAAAAATAATTAAACAAAATGGAGATAAGCAATCTACTAGGTGCAGAGTTGAAAATGCTGGTTATATTGATACTCAAAAATATCAGTGAGAACTTCAAAAAGCGATAGGAAACATAAAAATGGAGATGGAAAACATAAACAAGAACCAATAATACATGAATAATACATTAACTGAAATGAAGAATACATTAATGGGAATCAACAGTAGAGTAGGTGAAACAGAGGATCAAACCAGCAATTTGGAAGCAGATAAGAAAGCAGACAAGAGCCTATCTGAACAGAAAAAAAAAGAAAAAAAAAAAAAGAAAAAAAAAAAAAAGAATCCCTTAAAATGAGGACAGTGTAAGGAGCTCTGGAACAACTTCAAGTGTACCAACACTCATGTTATGGGAGTGCCAAAAAGAGAAGAGAGAGAGAGCAAGGGATTGAGAACCTATTTGAGGAAATAATGATGGAAAATTTTCCTAAATAAGTGATGGAAATAGACATATCAATCCAGGAAGCACAGTGGGTCCCAAACAAGATGAACCCAAAGAGGCCCACACCAAGTTACATCATAATTAAAATGCCAAAAGTTAAAGATAAAAATAGAATATTAAAAGCAGTAAAAGAAAAAAGTTAGATACCTATTAAGGAAATCCTATTAAGACTACCAGCTGATTTCTCAAAAGAAATTTTGTAGACCAGAAATATTTTTTTAAAATATATTTTATTGATTTTTCACAGAGAGGAAGAGAGAGGGATAGAGAGTTAGAAACGACGGTGAGAGAGAATCATCAACCAGCTGCCTCTTGCACATCCCCTACTGGAGATGTGCCCGCAACCAAGGTACATGCCCTCAACCGAAATCGAACCCAGGACCTTTCAGTCCGCAGGCCAATGCTCTATCCACTGAGCCAAACCGGTGCCGGCATGTAGACCAGAAATATTAAAAGTTACAAAAAGCACAGACATACAACCAAGGTTACTCTACTCAGCAAAGCTTTCATTTAGAATTGAAGAATAGATAAATTGTTTCCCAGACAAGAAAAAAGCTAAAGGAGTGCAACACTACCAAACCAGAATTACAAGAAATATTAAAGGGTCTCCTTCAAGAAAAAAAAAGAGGTAAAAATATGAATAATAAAGTGACAATAAATACATATCTATGAAAAGAATAAAATGTGGAGTTAAAACTAGATAAAGGCTAATTTTAATAGAAACTATCATTATATGATAGTAACCAAACCCACCATTTATGAACTTTTGATTATATCACCTTATTTACTGTAACAGTGATGCTATGGCTTGGGCACAATAATCTCAATTTTATGGTTGAGGAAACTGTACCTCAGAGATGCTAATCCACTAGCCCAAGAAAATAGAGCAGTGAGAGGAGAATCCAGATTTATTTCAGAATTTGTAAAAGCCTGTACTAACTTTTCAACGCCAAGGCTGAGACCAATGCTAAGCTTACAGATGGGGACAAAGCAGAGCCAAAGGCAATGTAAAACCAAATGAAAATTTCCAACCCTTACAATTGCTGCTAGCCAGAAACAAGTTGTACCTAAAGCATGGAAATGAAATCAAAGAGTTCAATGAACCATGGGCCATTCCTGGAGAACCAGAGCTGTGGACTGAGGCTTTGGGCCAGCGCAAGATGAGGCATGACGTGGAGAATCTACTGACCAGTCCTGGCTGTGGCCACACATGGACAGACAGAGACATGTCCAGTCCTTGCCAAGGCATCTACAGGTAGCAAAGGGCAAAGGAGTCAGTCTTACCCTATGGGATATTAATTATATTAAAATAAATATTTATGACCCTACAAGGCAAGAGAAAATAATATTAAAAAAGTATAGAAAATCATTTTATATATATTAAAGGCCTAAACAAAACTATCTTTATTAATATTTTCACACTAGTTATAAAACAGATGGATTGGAATTAGATATAAAAAAATATTCTATCAATACAAAGGAAACTCTAGGGAGAACCAGGGAGTTATGAAGCTTTTATCTTATTAAGAGTGAACCCTTCAATTCTTTCCTCCCCTGCCTTTCTCCTTACTAAGTGTCCACCAGAGCCAGCAATTCTCCACTCCTTTTGTGTACTAGAGACAGGCTGTGGCACCAAATGCTCCCCAGTTAGTCAATGCAAGGCTAGTGTTAGCTCTGCCAAACAACCAATGGGATTGCTGTCCATTCTTGAGTGTTTTTTTTTTTTTTTTAATGGTCTTTTCAGCTGCTGTGAAGTATAAGCAGCATATTAACTGTATTTCTTGGACACCTTGGACAGGGGAAGGTGGTTTTCCCTTTACTTGGGCTATAAGAGAAGCAAAGATTCCTGAATTTCAGAGGTAGCAGGCACAAGGGCAAGCCTGTGGCTTTTGAGGTAGACCTGAAATTTCAAGACAGAAACACCTTGGCTATAAAATGTTCATCATAATGAGGAGGTTCTGTTGCCCTCTATATAGTACCTATAGTGGAATCTGGAACATTCATGGAAGAAAGATTTATTTCAGGTGAGATGACATTGATGTGGTTTGCACTAGAGCAAATGCTGTTCAATACATGAGACAGTGTATGTGGTCTTAGATGAGGGAATTATTATTGGGGAGCTTTTTTGGTTAAATGATGTGCCCCTTAATAACTGTTGGAGTCCTAATTATTAATCCCTCAGAATGTGACCTTATTAGGAGATAGGTCTTTATAGAAGTTAAAATGAGGCCATTAGGGATGGGGGGACTTTGATACAAAAAGACTGGAGTCCTTATAAAAAGGGGAAATTGGACATAGAGACATGGGCAGGGAAAAAGCCTTGTGAAAATGAAGGCAGAGATCAGGGTGATATATCTATAATACAAGCCAAAGAAGTCAATGATGGTCTTTGGAGCTAACAGTTACATATCATTTTCTAGGATACTGACAGAGCTCTAAGTGACTGACATCTGTATAATCCTCATTTAATCCTTACCACAACCCTATTACTTACTGCTTTTTAAAGATCAGAAAACTGACCAGCAGTGAGGTTAAATATCTTTACTGAATTCACCTAGCTAATGAGCAGTAGACTTCGTGTGTGTGTGTGTGTGTGTGTGTGTGTCTAGAACCAGGGTCTCTGCTCTTAACCACTATCTGAAAGAATGTATGTGAAGAAACTGGCACATAGTATGTGTTCAATTTCAAATAGTAAGGGATGTGAGTACCAAGAAGCACAGGGTCCCTCCCTGGTGGCCTTCCAGTGGAGAGGTGGCCCTGCATTACTTCCTTGGCAGATCTTTGGGATTTCCTCACACTGCTTAAGGTCAGTATGGCAGCTGCCTGGATCAGTGGGGCCCCTTCTATATCAGTCACTGCCCCCATCCACTCCCAATCCTTCTGCTGGGCTTGGAGGAAGCCAACCTGATGCTAAAGAGGGGAGAAGAGCAGAGAAGGTGTTGACACCTTGCTCCATCAGAGGGATGGCAGCCCAGTGCCACCTCCTCTCCATAAGTCATCCTGCACAGAGTGCAGAAGACTGACTTGGCGCTTCCCACCACAGGACCACGCTGGCTGTTCACAAGTTCCCCAGACACTCCTGGCTGGGCCACCTCCCAGCAATGGCAGTGATTTACCATGTTATATGCCAGAGCCTGTACCCTGACCCCTGGTCTTGGTCACAGGTTTAATTACTTAAACAGATTTTCCATTTTATGATCACATCCACAGGCTGGGCAGAAGAATGCCTTAGGAGAAGAAAAATGTTGCAAAGGTGAAATTGAAATATACAAAGACAAAGTACAAGAAACGATAAAAATCCTGAGTCTGATATTTAAGGCCCTTCCGAATTTTCCCCGTTTTACCAGCCCCCTCTGTTGTTGCTACCTTTTCATTCCTTGGCAAATAATACATTTCTGCCTCCCTGTAGAACAAAGTAATTTTCCATCATCCTTGCAAGTCTACAATTTTGCTTCTGCTAGCCAGCCTGTTTATACTGTAGACTTTCTCTCTCTCTCTCTCTCTCTCTCTCTCTCTCTCTCTCTCTCTCTCTCTCTCTCTCTCTTTCCACCTGGCACTGTGGTAGCACTGGCAATGCATTAGTGAACAAAACACATAAAAATCCCTGTCCTCATGGAGCTTTCATTCCATGGCAGTAGACTTCCTTATCTCATCCTTTGAAGTAGCTAAAATGCTACTTCCTCTGTCTTCTCTGATTTCCCAGGTGAAATTATTTGCTCATAAGACACTTTGTACTTGTCTTTACTTACTGTACTTGAACTTGCTGCTCTCCCTCTACACTCCTTGAGTGGAGTTTTGTTCCTATCTTAACACCTGGCACATAGGCTGTGCTTAGAATAAGGGGTGGCAACTCTGCTTCTCCTTTCTGGCAAAGAGAATCTCCTTGTGTGTTCTCTCTACTCTGACATCTGCTGGTTAGTTTTGCCATTTATTCATTCATTCACTCCATTCATTCATTCATTCATTCAGCATATGGTTATTGAGCATCACTATGTATGAGGCC
Source organism: Pipistrellus hanaki (assembly GCF_964339955.1). Taxonomy (NCBI): domain Eukaryota; kingdom Metazoa; phylum Chordata; class Mammalia; order Chiroptera; family Vespertilionidae; genus Pipistrellus; species Pipistrellus hanaki. The sequence continues at coordinate 38,404,540 of NC_140511.1, read as the reverse complement.
CTCTTCTAGGTGCTGGGGATATGCTGATAATGATAGAAAAGGTCCCTGTTCTCTGTGTGCTCACATTCTGGTCATGGAGACAGGTAGTTGACTGCATTCTGCAGTTCTTTGGATGTCTACTTCTCAGATGGCTGTGAGTGGCCATCAGCCCTCAGGGCTATGGCAAACCCAGGCTGAGTGTGCAGTGATCTGCCCTAAATCTCAGGGCAAGAGGTGTCTGTGGCCAAAACCGGTTTGGCTCAGTGGATAGAGCCTCGGCCTGTGGACTGAAGGGTCCCGGGTTCCATTCCGGTCAAGTGCATGTACCTTGGTTATGGGCACATCCCCAGTAGGGGGTGTGCAGGAGGCAGCTGATTGATGTTTTTCTCTCATTGATGTTTCTAACTCTCTATCTCTCTCCCTTCCTTTCTGTAAAAAAAATAAAAAATATATGGTTGGAAAAAAAAAAAAGAGGTGTCTGTGTTTCCCTGCCTGGCTCAGAGGAGAAGGCTGGAGAAAATGGATCTCACCAATTTCCCTCTCTAAGCTTGCCACGTCCATGTAAACTGGGGACACCAAAGTCCAAGGCTATTAAACCAATAATGCAAATAATCCACATTTTTCATCTTAAAAGCACTTCTGGAACATCCGATTAATCTTTCTAGTCCAGTTGCATGTAGGTAAGTACAAGATTTTGCTTATAGAAGAAGAAACTGGAACACAAGGTGATTAAGCTGTTGGCCTGAGGCTATAGAAAAAGCAAGGCTTAGAGCAGGGGTTCAATTCACCAGTCTTTAGTTATTCCAAACAATTGCAGACTCAGAGGCTCAGGTCCCTTGGGTGGCTGCTGGGGAGTGAAGCCAATTTGCCGTGGCGGGCAGTGCAGGCCATCAGTGACTCGGAGCTCTGCAGGGGCATCAACCTGGGTTTGGCTCCTGGCCCCAGCACTTACAGTCCAGTGACCTTTGACAAGTGGTTCACGCTCCATGCTGTCTAGTTTTCTCATGTATAAGATGGAGATAATAGCTTTGTTGCAGGATCAGGAGGATGAAAATCAATGAGAATGTAGAGCTGAGCACAGTGCAGGGCACCTTTACTTAAAGGTATATTAAAACAGAAGCATTTAAAATGGGCAAGGCGTTGAGAGTTGCTAATCATCATATCCTCATTGTCATCCAACCTCTTTTGGGCACTTGGTCTCTTCTAGACATAAGCGTTTCTTAGCATGATTTCATTAAATGCTTGGTGTCTTTTTATTACTATCAAGTGGTAGCCACACCTAGATCATGTCATTCGCCTGATCTCATTCTCTATGAACAAGTGCCAAGCCCCCATGCTGCAGGCCGTGAGGGTACAGAGTAGCCTTGAATGTGGGTCCTGCCCCCTCCCTTTGCAATCAGAGTCACAAAGGCCCTGAGTCCACACCCTTAACTTCACCAGGTGCTTGTTGTTGAAAAGCCTTCATGCCATCCGCAGAGAGAGCTGCAATTAGTCTTGCTATAAATAGCTGACATTCTAGATGTGCCAGGCCCATTACATGCATTCTTTTGTTTAACCCTCACAGCAGTCCTATACAGCAAGAACAACTTCCACTCCACTTTTGTAGATGCGGAAACTGAGGTGCAGAGAGAGAAGTCATTTTTTGCAAGGTCCCGTAGCCAAGTCCCAGTTGGCCAATCCTTAGTTCGGTGTGGCTGAGAGGAGATTTGTATCTGAAGAGACAGTAGAGAGAAATAAACTAAAGCCAGATTCATAATCCATTTCCCAGGAATTTGCTGTGTGGTCTTCGGGTTGTTATCAAATTATCTGTGTGATTTCAGTAGATCATCAAGTATTATAGGATCTCTGTTATTGGTCCAGACTATATTAGGCATTGTCAATGTTATAGAGTAGTAGAGGATTCTTTTTTTTTTTAAATTTATTTTTGCATAGATTTAATGAGACAGAAGCTTGGAATTGGACATGGTGCTTGAAACAGCTAATCAGCAGCAGCAGCAGCAGCAGCATCATCATTGCCATCCAACATCTTTGGGGCACTTGCTAGATTCCAGACATAAATATGCTAGATACAGATCTCCCATTGGATCCTCACAAAATATCTATGAAATACATATTACTTTCCCCATTTACAGAGAAGAAAACAGAGGATGCTACAATGCTTGTGGAGATAAAGTAAGTTGCCTAAGATCACAGAGCCAGCAAATAAGGAACCTGGGGTTTAACTCATTCTGAGTTGTGTGCACAGGAGGGATAGCTGCCACTCAGTGAGGCCCTGTTAGAGAAGTCCTGTCTTATTTCCTCCCTCAGTGCTTGATCAGCTTTCTCCTCTGGCCAGAACGAGAATTAATAGCTCTGAAGTTGGAAAAGTCACTTCTAGGTTTACTGGCTTTTACAGGGCTGTCTTTAACCTCTGTCTGCACCTCCATTTCCTCATCGTTAACATGTGCCTACCTCCTGGGGGTGTGTCTGTATTATTAATGACGGTGCAGTGCGCTGAACACACTGCCCTGAGATTCATGACAAATGTAAAGTACGATTAATCTTGAGAACCATTCGGCAGGGCCACTTGGAGCTGAAGGACATGGGGACCCTCATTGTACAGAGCCTTAACATTAAATGTTTTACACCACAGTCACATCTGATCCTCACAAAAATCCTGCTCCGCAGGCTGTGTGGGGACGGAGAAAGGCTATCAGAGCCACAGAGACCCACAGTGCTGTGGGAGGGAAAAGAGAGAGTTGGGGTCCAGGAGAAATGTGAGGCACAGAACTGCTAGCTCGCAGCTGTACCAATGTCCTAACTTTCCTTGCAGTTGGTTGTGCTCATGTGCCTCAATTCCCAGTGGAAGCTGGGTGGATGGAGTGTGTATTCACTGCAGGCTTGGTTGCTAGATACCTCTCACCTGTGCTCTTGCTCTGACTGCTAGAAGACTTAAAGGAAGGTGGAGCTACAAGATGGAAGGTTCTTCCACTGTTACCCAATCTCAAGTTACCCCCTCCCCCCACACCCCAGGAAAACCTAAAACTATACATTTTTATATGTGCTAGAGAAAGGACCACTTGCCATCTGGCTATGATTCAAGTGCTACCAGATGTACCCCTTGTCCTGCCTGGCACCCAAATTGCCAACCCCATTCCCCACCCCCACCCCCAGCCACTCCCAGGTTGCTCTGCAGGACTAAGGCTTTGGCTTTTACCACACTCCCTCAGAACAGCCTGTGCAGTATCAATTTGCACTAGTACCTCACCCCCTAATTTGGAGGAAGTTAGGGAGTATCCACATCAGGAATTTCTCTCTGGTTTTCATCTGGGAAGAGTGTTCCACCTTTGTTTCCTCCTGTAATAAGGAGCTCTATGCAAACTACCAGGTGACTCCTTTTGCCCTGGCAGCCAGGAAGCTCAGGTACCAGGCTTTGCACCCATCTATTTTCTCCCATTTCTTTAATCACATCAGTTTTTCTCTCTCCTCTCCCCCCCCCCCCACCTGTCCCTTTCTTATTTTTCATAAATTTATTAGGACTGTCTGTTTTTGGTAACTTTCCTCAAATCATTTAGAGAGTGAGGCAGCATCTAAATCAACTCAAGAAATTATATAATGCCCACATAGCCAGCCTTGTTAAAAGGATAAGTGGGCCGAAACTGGTTTGGCTCAATGGTAGAGCGTTGGTCTGCGGACTGAAAGGTCCCAGGTTCGATTCTGGACAAGGGCATGTACCTTGGTTGCGGGCACATCCCCGGTACCGGGTGTGCAAGAGGCAGCTGGTCGATGTTTCTCTCTCATCGACGTTTCTAGCTCTCTATCCCTCTCTCCTCCTCTCTGTAAAAAATCAATAAAATATATATTTTTTAAAAAAGGATAAATGGGCCAGATATTTTTTTTCTTCGTGCCACTCCCTCTCCCTTCCTCCACTCTAGTCTCTCTAGTCACTGCACAGCCTTCATTCCTCACCCAAATGCCCCTCTGTCACCCTCTGACCTTCTGTTCTGCATCCTCAACCTTTAACAGGGGTGGGGGAATGTCAGCGAAATCATTTGGTCTGGCTCTGCCAAGGCTTTGGGAGAGAGTTAATTAAATGTTTGACCAAATAGAGCAGGCTAATGTTTGATACTTTTGTATGGCCCATGAATGATGTTATAAACATCCAAACGGCCCTTTGGCAGCAAAAAGGCTCCCCACTCCTGCTTTATTACCTTGATCAACAATCCTGGCAAAGCCCCAAAGTGAAGGGAACCAGTGGCTTCCATCAAGCAAAAGGACATGCAAAGCTCCATTCTAATGTTGACTTTTGGATACACTGGACGTGGTGTGGATCAGGCTGTGGCCTCACAAATGGGAGCTCCCCACAGGGGTTTCTGTGGGGAAGAGGGTCCCTGGCAGAGAGGAGAGCAAAGAGGGCTGACTGTGGAGACGGACCGGTTGATGCAGGAAGGAGGGAGGTCAGATGTGTTGGTAGTGCTGAGGCTGGCTGAGGAGCTGGCGTTACTATTTTTAAGTGGGCTGAGAAAAATAGGCCTCTTCTTTCCTGGGTGTTGGATTTTTAAAAAATTGTAATATTGGGAAACTTGTGCTTTAAACAAAGCCACTGGAAACTCAGCCCAGGGAATTAAACCTCCACCATCAAACATTAAAAAATCACTTTAGACTTTAAAAAAATCCATTTGCTGGCTTTAAATGCTTTTAATATATATGTTTAAAGGCTCTCACCCTCTCTTGCTTTTATGTTTTGAGATGTCATGTCAGGCAGGATGTCAGCCTGCCTCCCAACTATAACATCTCCTGTGTGTGTGTGTGTGTGTGTGTGTGTGTGTGTGTGTGTGTGTGTGTGTGAGTGAGAGAGAGAGAGAGAGAGAGAGAGAGAGAGAGAGAGAGAGAGAGAGAGAGAGTGCGATAGAGAAACTGGATCATGAGTCATTTCGGCCAGGGTAGAGACCAAGGGCAGACAACTAGGGGCCTAGCATAATTGCTACAGGGGCAGTCCTGACAAGTTCTGTTGGTTTCATTTGCAAGAAATGATTCTTGCCTGTTTGGGTTCAGGAGACAATGAAATGGGCTTCAGATTCCACTCCATACAGTGCATGAGGACTGACACCCTAGCATGTTCAGAGGGGGTTCCAGCATCATCCGTTTAGCTCTACCTCATAAGTTTGGTGGGGAAAACTAGAGTCTAGAGGTGTGATGTGACTACCCTAAGGTCGCAGAGCCTGTAAGAGACACAGCTCACACCAGAATTCAGGCCTTTTCATTCCTTGGTTGCAGAAAGCCTGGAGAGTTTAAGCCTAGGAGGCAGCCCATGAGAACTAACATTTATTGAGCATTTACTAAGTGTCAGGCACCACCTTAGGTGTTTTTCTGGTATTCCCATGACTACTCCCAGCATCAGCTGTTGCTTCTTAAACACCTGCTGCTTGCTAGGTACTATGCCACTAGTAAGTGCTCACATACATTTTGTCTTACCCTTATGTGATCCCTGAAGTAGGTATTGTCCCATTTTTTTGCAGATGACTAATCAGCCTAGAATAGCTAACTCACCCAGGGACACAGCTAGGAAAGGTAGGAACTGTGATGTGAATGAACCTAGGGCTGTCCACTCCAAACCCGTGTTCTTTACTGAATCTCTATCATTTCCCCCAGTAAGCCATTCTCTTCCAACTAGTCTAGGCTTTGCAGAGTCACACGGTGGGTGTTTGTGATCCAGGGTATGGATAAAACATTTTCCCCTCTGAGCTGTTTCTCTTCCTCCCCTCTCCACTGTGCTTCCTGCTCTTCTGACTGAGATTTGCAAATGCTGTGGAAGTGTGAGTGCAGAATGGAAAGGGTATAAATGTCAGTTCAATTCCTGCTGCGATGCTACAGGACATGAGACCAAGCAGGTCCCCTGGCTTTTCTGTGCCTCACGTTCCTCATCTTTGGAAGTGAAAATAATGATGTCTATGCTTGGAGGTTATGACTTTGTCTGACTCATAGGTGCTCAGAAAGTGGAATTTCTAAGATATCATGTCTGCCTGGCAATTTCTGGAAAAGCTTGCCTTTAAACAGACCATGGAGAGCTCCAAGTCCCTCAGAGATACCAGGAAACACAAGCTCCTATCCCTTCCCTTTCTGGGCCTAGATGTTCTTGGAGGGCAGGGCTGAGTGAACATCTATGTGGGGCCATTTAGGGTCATGAATTATTGTCAAAGGTGAAAACCATTGGGTTCATCAGACTCATCTCCCAGTACATGATTTCTACCCCCCCACCCCCTCACTGCAAGGTAATGACAAAGATTCTCACTAGTTCTATATGTGTGATGAAGGAGAAGAAAAATATCTCCAAACCATGACTTGGGAGGGGGGTGGAATCTCCAGAGGTGGACTCCAACAGCTTCCTACAGATGCTGTGGTTGGTGATAGAAGCTTTTCTGGAGTGCATGTATGTTTGTGTGTGTGTGTGTGTGTGTGTGTGTGTGTGTGTGTGTGTGTGTGCATTTGACCTTGGCTGGAGTTATTCCATTTACTTGAAAGTTCTCTAGTTCCCACCTCAGGAAGCTAGAGGCTTGATCTGGTGTAACCTGACCCATTGGAGAAGCACACAGATGTGGCTGCTGAGGAACATTGAGGTCTAGAGTAGTGGTTCTAGAGCCTGGCATCATCAGAACCTGGTTACTTATACAAACTTCTGCAGAGCTTCTGGCCCCACCTCTAGAAGGCTTGATAAGAGGTCCTGGGTGGGAACCAGATATCTATTTGTATTTTTAAAAGGCTTTCCACATACTCCTTCTGGGGCTCCAGGTTAGGGACTATTGGTAAGATGGACGGGTCATGACATAGGAACCCTCTCTCTCTCTGAGCTCCCTCAGATAAGGACTAACCAGAGGCCAGCAGCTCTGTGTATATCTCATAGTTTGTCAGAGCCCCTCTCCTTGGCCAGAATTCCATCTCCCCCACAAGGAAGGAAACAGGCTGAGGAGAAGCTACCCAGCAAGGCAAAGCCTTGCCCAGGACCATTGCGTTTTTCCATCACTGACTGATCCACTGATCAGTGGGGAACCAAGGTTGGACACACCCCTCTAGGCAACAAGGGTCATTTACTTCCATAAGTAAATTACAATTGGTACATTTCCGTCTGCAGCAATAAAGAATAATTTCTCTTCCTTGTGCACAAGAGCTCCAATTACGATTTAACTCAATTCTGATTAACTATGCTTTGATGGCATTTCCATTACATAAAAAAATGTATTAGCCAAGCATAATGTGTTTTGACTATAGTTCTGGTGCTAATAAGGAAGCTGTTTGGTGGCTATGATCCCACATTTCATCCACAGTCATAAAGAATGAGAGAAAAAGGACGAGGCAAATAACACTGAGAAATCCCACATGTGATCTGGGGGTGGGGTGGGGCTGCCAGCATATGCTTGGTATTCACAGGTCTTCTCTCACAGCTGCTGCTCTGGATGCTGTTGGATGTGAGTGTGGGCAGCTACCAATGGTTATTTTGATTCTTGGGGTGGTTTCCTGAGCAGGGTTGGTGTGGGGGTGAAGTGTGAAGATGAACTGACTACACACCCTGCATGTGGAAGTAGGTAGGCCTGTCTCCATCACATGAATGACAACAATGTCCCTCCCATCTCTGGAGCTCTGTCACAGTCTATACCTTAGCTCCTAGCACCTGCTCACCTGGTCTCCAGCTGGACATGCTCTCGAGACATCTAAAGGCCCTCCCACCTGTCCTGACACATCTGCACAGTCACTGACACCCTCCTGGAGTCCCACAGCACCCAGTCATCCTTCCATCCCTGAAGAAGGGGTCTGACCTGAGCAAGCCCCAGTCCTGACACTTGATTTACACCATTATTCTTTCAACAACTCCTGGAGCTATGTTTCCATCCTGTTTCCATGTCAAGTGAAGCTTCCAACTCTGCTGGTATGGCTCTTGGCCTGCCACATCACTGGGGAGAGGAGGCGACTAAGCCAAGCATGGGCTTCTCACTAATCACCCCACATCTGGAGAGAAGCAGAGAAAGGATGTGGGCAAACCAGCCAGAGAAAAGCCTCATGTCCGCTATTCACTATTACCAAGATCTGAGGATGAAGTCAACACAGTCCGTTTGCCCCAGCTCACTGTTTCTCTAGGACAGTGGTTGTCAAACTCATTAGTCAACAGAGCCAAATGTCAACAGTACAATGATTGAAATTTATGCTGAGAGCCAAAATTTTAAAACGTAAACTTCTTCTAATGCCACTGCTTCAAAATAGATTTGCCAGGCCATGGTATTTTGTGGAAGAACCACATTCAAGGGGCCAAAGAGCTGCATGTGGCTTGCGAGCCACAGTTTGCCCACCACAGCTCTAGGATATTATGTTCATGCCATGAAACAGGTTAGGTAGTGCTGCCTGCAACCACCAAAAAGTGCCTAGAAGTGCAACCACATGCAAGGCTGAAATAGGAAGAATATATTTCAGATATAATGGAAATGGAGTGGAGAAATATTTGACCATATTGTATTGAGTTACATACAAAGAAATAGAAAGTATAGTCACAACTGCCCAAGTTATGCATGAGAAAGATGAGAAGAAACTATGAAGCAATTAAGAACATATTAAAGTTCCTATCCCATCCTGGAAGAAAAGAAGAAAGGAAAGGAAAAAAAGTAAAGAAGGAAGGAAGAAAGGAAGGAAGGAAGGAAGGAAGGAAGGAAGGAAGGAAGGAAGACAAACATATCAAAGAAAGGCTATTGCTTATTTTTTTTTTTTTTTAAAAAGAAAGACCCACTTTGAAAGAAAAGAAATCCCAAGAAAGAAAAAAAAAATCCCAATGTGTATTTTGCACTACAGAGGAACTTAAGAATATGAATCCAATGGAACAAAAGCTCAACAAGGAGAGGTTAGAGGATAGTGCAACACAATGAGATTAAAAGAGAGTTCATGCCGAAACTGGTTTGGCTCAGTGGATAGAGCGTCGGCCTGCGGACTGAAAGGTCCCAGGTTCGATTCCGGTCAGGGGCATGTACCTTGGTTGCGGGCACATCCCCAGTAGGGTTAGAGGATAGTGCAACACAATGAGATTAAAAGAGAGTTCATGCCGAAACTGGTTTGGCTCAGTGGATAGAGCGTCGGCCTGCGGACTGAAAGGTCCCAGGTTCGATTCCGGTCAGGGGCATGTACCTTGGTTGCGGGCACATCCTCATTGATGTTTCTAACTCTCTATCCCTCTCTCTTCCTCTCTGTGAAAAATCAATAAAATATATTTAAAAAAAAAAAAAAGAGAGTTCATGATATTAAGAAAATTGAGAACTCAAACTATAATATTATAGAAATCATAAATTTTAAATGAAAACACTTAACCAAAGAGTTGAAAATTATTATTTCTGACAGAGAAGGGGTTTGCTGTGATAATGGTGAGAGCTGAGGAAAAAGAGATTGAGGCACTCAGAAAGCAGGTAATATATTTGAAGAACAAATTTGATTTAAAAATAAGAATAATTGGTGTCTCTACTGAAGAGAACCAAACACATGAAATAGAACATACATTTTATTCTGCAATTTAAGGATTGAAAGGGTATACCATAGTCCAGAAAAAACTGGATAATAAACAAGAGAGACTATCTTCTTACTATCAAACTTGAACCATGAGGAAATAATTCTTCTGGCATCTAAACACAGAGAAACAATTCACCTTCAAGGAGGGAAATCAAGCTGACCCCCAAGTTCTCCACGAGGATGTTCAAAGCCAGAAGGTAAGAGCAATGTCCCAGAAGATCCCAGAGAATTACAAAGGAACTCAACATTGTCATACCTGACCAAACTACAATGAATCACAGAGGCAAAAGGAAGACATTCAAAAATATAGTACAGGGACTCAACATCCATGAGCCCTTCCAGAGAAATGACTCAGCTGAAATCCTGCCATTGAAAGCATGAATGCAGACAATACAGTGGGAAAGTGGGTGTCACATTCAACAGCAAGATTCAGTGAAGCAATGTTTGCAAGATCCAAGGGGCGGAGTGTGACTCATGATGGTTATAGTCAGCCAAATCGGCCGTTACACATAAGTGCAACAAAGGAAGACTTTTAGGAGCTAAGAGATTATAAATGTAAGCCTTCTATTTAAAAAAAAAAAAAAAAAAAAGCTGATTGGTAATAGCCACCATACGATGAACCAACACACAGAACTCCAGAATGAAGATGCTTTGGTGAAAGGACTATAGGTGAGCATTAACTCAATTCAAATATAGAAAAAACAAAAAATAAAAACTAAACAATTATAGGTATTACAGTTACATAACATACTTTAAATATTCAAAGTAAAATTACTAATATACCCAAAAACTGGGAAATAAGGCAGGGCATGAGCAGTGTTTATAAAAGTCCCAATTTTCTCATCTTTTACAGCAAAAGTCAATCAATTCTGTATAAAATTAGATCATGGTTAAAAAAGCATAATGATTCAAACTGCTTAATTCCCCCCCCCCCCCCAGAATATTTTGTCTTAAGAGAAACCTCTTATTTTATTTATATGTTTGTTATGGGTTGAATTGTACCCCACTAAAGAGATGGGTTACAGTGGCATTGTAACCCCTTGTTGTGACAAGCCTTGAGTGGGCTCGAACTCCTGGAGACTCTATGAACGAGTGATGTCCACGGTGTCCTGTCCTCGATAGCCCTGCTCAACTCCTGTAGACCCAGGCCTATGGCGTCTTTTATGGAGTCAGTCCATCTCATAATTGATCTTCCTCTCTTCTTGCTTTCTAGAAACTCATAATGTCACCCGATTTAAGATAGAATCTTTACAGAGGTAATCAAGTTAAAATAAGGTCATTAGGGTGGGCCCTAATCAAAGATGATCGATGTCTTTATAAAAAGGGGAAAATCTAATATTGTAATAACTACATAGGATGCCCATTGGGTATACTGGAAACATCAGGGTTCCCCTTTGTAAAGTAGATGATTATATAACCTTTATGCTGTATACCTGAAAGTAATACAAAATAACATAGAATGTAAACTTTAATCGAAAAAAAATTGGAAGATGATTTGACTTTGGGTGGTGGGCACACAATACAATACAATACAATACAATACAATACAATACAATACAATACACAGATCATGTATCATAAAAATGTACACTTGAAACCTATGTGATCCTGTTAACCAATGTGACCCCAATACATTCAATTTAGAAGAAAGGGGAGAAATCTGGACACAAGGACACTCACACACCTGAGGTTGCCTGAAGTTGAGAGGGAGGCCTGGCATTGTCAGAGGGAGCCCGGTTCTGCCAACACTGTGATTTTGAACTTCTGACCTCTGGAAAGGTGAGACAGCAAATTCCTTTGGACCACCTTCTTTGTGGTAGCTTGTTACAGCAGCCCTAGGACACTAATACAATATTTTTGAAAGTATTATCTAATAAATGAGCTTTCCTGTGGTAAAGAAATGTTAATAATTCCCCAGATTTACTTGTTACTATTTTTTCTATAAATTAAGTAAAGCCAGTAGAATGGTTTGTTTTCCTAATAATAGCATCAGATGAGCTTATTTTATGAAATTATTTTTGTCCAAACACTTATCATGGAACCTCACCTACCCATCTTGTGTATATAGGTTCGGAAATGTACCTGGAATGTGGTCACCTTATTTTAATGTTGCTTATAACTAGGTACTAAGATTTTGGTTGATGGTTTTGTTTTCTTTTTTTGTACTGGTTATTGTTTGATATGGTTTTCAATGATCATAAACACTTCATTTAAAAATCCTGCTATTGCAATGGAAAATTCTTGTTCAGTCCATGTGTACATATCTCATTTTGTAAAAGCTATGGCATCCTAGACAGAGTTTGAATATTTTTAAGACTCTTTAATACTTGTGGTTAAATTCCTTTCTGGATTATAAGGGTTTATAGTCCTACAAGCGATGCATTATGATGCCTGCTTTATTACACACTTGCAACACTGAGTATTATTATTATTATTATTATTATTATTATTATTAAAATAGCAATTTGATGGCATCTTGTTTTAATTTGCCTTTCTTTAATTACTAGAGAGGTTGTTCATTTCTCACAAATCTATGGGCTACTTGTATGTCTTGTTCTGTTCATGCTTTTATACCTTTTCTATGGTTGTTTATTATTTATGAGTACATCACACACACATGCACACACGCAACCATCTGCCTTGTTTGTTACAAATATTCTTAGCCTAGGTTTTGCTTTTGAATTTTCTCCTTCATGTTTTGAAATGTTCATACACTTTTAACATTTTAGTCTGATATTTTATTTTCCTCTCATTGGTTTTAAGGAATTATTATTTTTTGGCATGTTTTATCCTTTTGGTGTACACATTGTTAGAGCCCCAGAGCAAGGACAATGGAGCAGGTATAGAACTTCACTGGGGCAGAAAGCCCTGGATGCCTAACAAGGGGAAAAATGGGGAAAACAAGAACATTGCCCATAGGTTAACCTGTCTTCCCCTAGCACATCGCTGGTCATGTGGTTTGGACCCTGTATCTTTCATATCGCTGGTCAGGCAGTTTAGACACCCTGATCTTTTCTTCCCTAAAGATAATATCTAGGCCTCAGTTGTATTTCAGCTCCAGACCTAGAAAAGCAGTAAAATCAGACAAGTGACACTGTGGCTGCCTCAGGACCAGATGCATTGACTAATAACTCCCTGTCCTGGCACCCACCCATTGGTGAAGACCATGACCCTGAAAGAGCACACCTGGAAAGTTGATGAATATTCTATTGAGACCTTCCCCTGAGACTTCCCTTAAGATTTCCACATGCAAGAGAGCGAGAGAAATATGCTCAGGACAAAGGACTCAGTGTGCAATTTCCCTCCAAGGAGCACGCCCCATGCCATTCCTTCACAGGCACAGGTTCCCTGGGATCCTCTAACTTCTAAGGGTCTCCACAAGACTTGCTACCAGGGAAGCAATGGGCTGTGGCAACTTGTCTCAGGCCAACCCCCTGAACCTGTCTTCAAGGACCCCTTTTCTCAGACTTGCCAGTAAGCCAAAGCAGCCTAGACTCTCCTGTTGCTTCTTCTATTCCCTTCCTTGTTTCACTCTCCTAAGTATATTTTTGTTGCCACCATGGACCCAGTACCTTTGGGCTCACCCTTCTCTTTGGATACTCCCATTTGTCATCCCCTTTTCCTTAAATATATTCAATTTTCTTTCATCACTGTCTGAGATGGCTATTTAGCCTGCCTGTGCATCACCCTCCCAACTACTCTGGCTTTTCTTTCAGGGTAGCATTCCCCACACAATACATTTCCCCCCACTATTTTAACCATTTTAAAGTATGCAATTTGGTGGTTTTTTATACATTCACAATGTTGTCAAACCATCACCACTATTTAATTCCAGAACATTTACATAACAACAAAAAGACTCTCAAGCTCATTAAGCAGTCACTCCCCATTTTCCCATGCCCTCCAGCCCCTGACAAGCACTAATCTACTTTCTCTCTGTGGATTTGTCTATTCTGGACATCTGCTCAAAGTGGAATCTTACATTATATGCTGTTTTTCTGTGTTTGGCTTCTTTCACTTGGCATTATGTTTGCAAGGCTTACTTATATTGTAGCATGCACTTCATTTTATTTTTTTAATTTAAAAAAATTAGTGATTTTTTTTTTTAAAAAAGAGGAAGGGAGAAGGAGAAAGACCACCTATTGCAGATGGAACCCCTGACTTGGGCATGTGCCCTGTCTAGGAACTTGATGCTAGGGGTCAACGAACCAACTGAGCCACATTGGCCAGGGCAAGATCTTCCCTTCAGGTGGCAGAGGTAGGAGAACCCCTTCAGAGGAGCATGAGCTCTGTTAGCTGGTCCTGACTTTCATGACTGTGTTTCCAGCAGGTAGGCCTCCTGGGCCCAAAGACCATGCTGTGGCCCTGAACAGTTCTTTTCAGGCTGACCCTTAACTTTTTATTGTTGTTATTTTGTTAATCCTCTCCTAAGGATACTTTTAGAGAGATTGGGAGGGACAGTGGGGAGGGATGGTGGTGTGGGAGTAGGGGGAGGGGAGAGGGTTGGAGGAGAGGGAGAGAGAGAGAGAGAGAGAGAGAGAGAGAGAGAGAGAGAGAGAGAGAGAGATGAAACATCCATGTGAAAGAGACACATTGATTATCTGCCTCCTACACCCATCCTAACTGGAGCCAGGGATTGAATCTGTAATCCAGGTATGTATTCTTACTCAGAATCAAACCTGGGACCCCTAGGTCTGTCGGCTGACAATCTAACTACTGAGCCAAAGCAACCAGGTCTGTCTGACCCTTATCTTTATCTGACATCTGGCATTTTTAAAATGAGTGTCAGGTCCACATATCTCAGAACATTTAGAAAACAACTTTTCTTTCCCTTCTCCATTCCCATTGGCAGAGGGATATCTCATTCCCATAGTAAGTGATAGGGTAGAGATCTTAATTTCAGGGGATTGATTTCAGGTTTTGAAAAAGTCACTTATACTTAGGATCTTAAACAACACTCGTCCCCACACTTCCATCTACCCTCAGGCTAGCTTCCCATGAAGGAAACCTGAGAGGAGTGAAGTGAAACCTGTTGCCTGAGTGGCAGGCATCTGCCTCCAGAAAGAAGCCAATGAGTGGTACCTAGGATGGGCTATTGTGAGGGCCTGGGCTAAGGTGGGAAAACTGTGGGCTTTGGAGTAAAGAGAGCCTTAGAGACAAACCGATTTAAAAATATATATATTTTTATTTTTTAACCTATGGCTCTTTATGGGCAAGATTCTTTACTTCTCTGAGTCTCAGCATTCTCCTTGTGAAACTGGAGCCATAATATCTACCTCAAAGAGTGATGAGGTCTAAGTGGGAACCATCAATGCATGAATTCTCCAGAGAATAAATGAATGAATGGTGTCCATCATCAAATGCTGGTACCCCATTATGGGGCCTAAATATTCACTGATTTGCAGTTTTATCATTGTTTTAAAATTCTCTTCAGACAGTGTACCCCCTTATTGCTGATACCCTGATTAGCCCGTTCCGGACCACTTTCCTCCCTCCCTCGAATGCCACTGGAATCAGGCTTGCAAATACAGCAACTTCACCAGAGATGGGACTGGAGGATTATGGAGGCAGAAGACCTGGCACTGATGATCCCTCTGGGCCCATAATTGTAGATTCTGAGCTATTTCTGAAACTCCTTGCTTGTTCAATCTGAAAAGTCGTTTGCAATGGAAATCTCTTCCCCTTGAAATCCCTGTTAATCTAATTGCAATTGAAATGCATAAATGAAATGACAAAAGCTGCATTTTACCAGCAATTATAGCAATTTTCTTTTATTTACTGGAGTCTGACCTCTGCTGTATTGATGAATTGCACTTTTTCAAGGTCTATTTTCCCATCAGCAAAGTCAGGTTGTTTATAAAATGATTGGCATAAAATGCTGTTCTCCCCTCACCTGTCCCCCCAACTCCCCAACCCCTCATATTTAAAAAATTGTCCCAAGTCTGAAGAAGTAGACTGGGAATTTATGAATCCAGCACTTCTCTGTCTGAGTGTATATTTTTACAGAGAGCTTTAAATAATACAAGGACAGTCTTTTCAACACCAAAATCTGAAAAAACAAGCAGCATTTAGCATCTTGCACCTCTGTCTCCTGAGTCCTTAGAGATTTGGCGTGTGAAATCTGCACCCATTATCCTTTCAATCTCCCATCTAATTGCTCCTTTCAAGGTGACATTGGGAAGTTTGAGATGAATGAGGGGCAAGGCCCCTCCCCATGTCACCAACAAGTTCAGCTGACCTGATCTCTCCAAACTCCTGCCTTCCACATCTGCTGCCACTGCCCTAATTCAGACTTTATCCACTCTCTGATGGGCCACCACAGTAGCCTCCACACACATTGAATCTCAGCCTCCAGTCTTCAATGCCTTTCCCTGCTCCTTTTCTCCACACAGCTGTCAGAATGATGCTTCAAGATCACAAATGGAATGTGCCTTGCCGTGAAATCCTCCCGTAGTGCCCTGTCACCATCAGCATCTCTCCTCTTTAGGATGACTCACAGCGTATTAGGTGACCTGAATCGGAATCCTTCCATGTGTCCACATCGCAGCCCACCTGTGCCTCTTTGCCTCTCAACCCATTCACCAGGGACCCAGAACTGGTGTCGGCTGTTTAGACATGTGGTAACTGCTCCCTGGCCCTTTCTTTATGCTGTTTTGGTGCATGAAAAGACTTTTTCCACTTCAGCTGGCTAACTCTTACTCAAGCTTTATAGCAATGTATCTGTCACCTCCTCTGTGAAGCCTCCTTATTATTCTGATTGATATTATGTGTCTATCAAAGTACTTCCTACTTCCTATGGAGATGACAGGTCTTCAGTCTGTGCTTCCATATATATATTTATATATATATTACACACACACACACACACACACACCATATTTTCCGGCGTATAAGACAACTTTTGAAATGAAAAAAAGTCAACCGAAAATCGGGGGCAAAAGACCAAAATTGCACAAAAATTACCTGCAGATCTTGACGGCAAAGTAAGTCTTTTCTCTGAAGTGGGGGTAGTCTTATACAGCGAATATAGGCCTAAACCTATGTTTTAACTGTAAAATTAGGGGGTCGTCTTATACGCCAGAAAATACAGGGTGTGTGTGTATGTGTGTGTGTGTGTGTGTGTGTGTGTGTGTGTGTATGAACATGTATAGGTTGCTCAAGGGCAGGAAGTGTAGTTTAGTGAGTTCTGTATCTCTGGTGCCTTGCTCAGGTAGCCATTTGCACACCATCTGTCAAATTATATTACACTAGTGGCCTGGTGCATATATTCGTGCACATTGAAAGGAAAAAAAAAAATTAATATTGCTATTTGCCCTTTCTCTGTAATGAATGCTTGTTGCTGTCTGCAGAGTGATCGCTGGGGCATCGGGGCCAGTTTGCACACACCTTGGCCTGGTACTGCCCACTCATCTGCTCCACATCCCACCACATTCCCGTTCTCCTTGGGGCTCATCAGGGCCAGCAATGCTTCCACTGATGCCCTCTGCCAGTGCCACATCACTGAAGCTCTCCATGTTCTGCACTGCCCTTGGTGGTCAGCACATGTCACAGTGAGCATTCAAACTCTGTGAGACTCCAGGTCGAGGGGACAATTTGCATATTAGGCTTTTATGATATGGGATAGTAGTTGCTCAGTTATTGCCAATTTCATTTTTACTTTCCTCATTCCCAGATTACTGGTCTCCTCACCTATAAATTGTATATAAAGTTCCTTGTTTTACCTAGCTCCCTGCATTCCTTTGAGAGTCAAATAACAAATAAATGTTTCCCAGTGTTAATTTTGTCTATTATTACTCTTCGATGGCATCTTCATCTAACTCTTCAATTATTCCTCTCCTGCCCCCATCAGAAACTCCTATCAAATAAAGCATTTCAGATGACAAACAGAAGCCCCTGACACATTTGCATAAATCAAAAACCAAAACAAATGAAGTCGACCCTGACTACATTAGGCTCATGTTATAAGTTGCTTCAATGTTTATCCCTTTCCCCTTCAGCCACATAGATGTCCAGATTTGAGAGAGCTGCCCCTTCCCTGGTCTCTCATTTCACACTGTAGCTCTCAATTCCTTTTTCATGGACTGTCCTGTATTTTTAGCAAATGATAGTGTTAACACTGTTCATCATCCTATCTAATAAAGAGGGGATATGTTAATTGACCCTCATGTCATCACAAAGATGGTGGCACCCACAGCCAATAAGGAGGTAACATGCTAATTGACTACCACACCTTCTGTATGTAACAAGAAAAAGATGGCGGCACCCACAGTCACAAGATGGTGGCTCTCAGTCCCCTCAGATCTGCTGGGGCAGTAGGCACATGGTGTGGCCAGCCTGCCCTCAGCCTCCCAGCCACCCAGAATGCCCGAGGTACAGGTAACGAGGGCCAGCTGAGCCTTGCACTGCCGGCAGTGGCAGCAGCAGATGTGTGATGGGGGTGTCACCTTCCCCTGATCACCGGGTTGCATCCTGCCCCTGAGGGCTCCCAGACTCTGAGAGGGGGTAGGCTGGGCTGAGGGATCCCCCTCCAGTGCATGAATTTTCATGCACCGGGCCTCTAATATTAGCATTCACTATATACTAAGTGCTGAACTGAATGAGTTGACTTATTTAATTCTCCCCCAAATCCTGTAGATAGGTACTTTTATCCTCATTAACAGATGAGCAGACTTGTAACTGGCTAAGTCACTGTTCAGAAGGTCCCAAGTTGCAAGGAGATAGAGGTGAGTCTAGAAGCTGCACCCTTCACTACCTTTCAAGAGTCTAGAGTGTAGTTCCTTGGATGGCTGGGGCTTCATTTGATGTGCCCTTGCCATTCCTAGGAAACATTGTTCTGACATGGGAAGATGCCCAAGGGAAGTAGCACAGGGTCAGGAAACAAGTGCTCTGGAGACAGGAGATCCAAGATCGAAACCCCTGGCTTCACAGCTTTAAAAGTGAGCCCCAGTTTCTACTTCTCAAAGATGGGAATTTAAAAAATTGACCTCATAGACCTGTTGGGAAATGAATGAAACATTGCAAGTAGAAACACTTAGATGATACCTGAGTCAAAGGGGATGTTTGATGAATACTAGTTTGAGCTTATTGGAGTTTGATTTTTTCTATTCATGAAAGCATTTTTTCTTATATACTATTGTGTTAAAGCTGGGCATCAACTCCTCTGTTTGTATGTGATTGCCATTCCCATTTAATGAATGAGGGCATTGAGACATAGAGAAAGTTTGATCTGATGTCCCCTGAGTAACTGACCTTATTTTGAGAAGTACTGTTGCCCTGGCTCTTCTGAAATGCCTGGGATGGCTTAGGTCAACCTTCATGACCTTCACTCCATTTGCACTGTGCAGAGTCTATAACGACTGCAAATCATTCATTGGACTATGATTCTCAAAAGTCCCTCAACCAAGAATGTAAGATGTGTGGCTAACCAGGTCAAGTTAGGCCTTCAGCCTAATATTAACCTAAGAGGAAGTGCTTTGCTTTTATTTCGTTGTCCTGTGATTTCTTTATCTTGATAGCTGTTTCTTTAGCTATGAGAGTACTGACTGTGCCCTTCAGGGCTGAATAGCTATGACAGCCCTCTGGCATCCTATATAATAAAACCCTAATATGCAAATTGACCAAAGGGCAGAATTCTGACCAAAGGGCAGAATGACTGGTCGCTATGATATGCACTAACCACCAGGGGGGCTTATGCTCAATAAAGTAGCTGCCCCATGGTGGTCAGTGCACTCCCATGAGGGAGCGCCGCTCAGCCAGGAGCTGGACTGATGACTAGCAAACATAGCAGTGGTGGTTGGAGCTTCTTCTGCCTCTGAGGCAGCACTAAGGAGCAGCCAGAAGCTGGGCTCACAGCTGGTGAACCCAATTTTCCCACCCCGCCCCCTCAGCAGCATTAAGGACCCCTCAGGGGATGGAGTGGGCCTAAGCTAACAGATGGACATCCCCCAGGGGTCCCTGACTGCAAGAGGTCACAGGCCAGGCTGAGGGACCCCTCACCCAGAGCATGAATGTCATGCACTGGGCCTCTAGTTGATAATAAAGAGCCTTTTCTTACCCTCAAGAAGATCCCAGACATCTGGGGAGACCAACATGCAAACGAGGATTCTAGAAGGATTATGTGAAATTCCCCAGGATATACATTTGGTATGTTCCTCTGGCTGGAAGTATCAGAAAGTAGATTTGGAGCTGGTTCTTAAAGGACCCAGGGTAGTTTATTAGGAGAGAAAACTGGGAAAGCCTGACTTTGGTGAAAGGATGTGTGGGCAAAGGCAACCTAGCACAAAGACCTATAGCAGCTCTCTTTTGGGGAAGTGGTTTAGTCAAGTTTGTATGATGTCTTGAATCTGCAAAGCAACAGGGAGCAAATATTTCAAGCATGGCCCATCAGTTCTGGTTGTACCCTTTCCTTGGGACTTATTGCTATACTTGTCATCTTAGTTATACCAAATATTTAAAGTATGAATAATGGGGACCCATGGTAAGAAAATCAAAGTCTGATATTTCTCTTCATTGAGATTAATGATTGTAATTTTCCCTACGGTGGGGCGGGGGAGTAGGGAGAGCTGCGTAAGAAGAATGGTTACTCTGTGAGGAGCATAGGCCTCATACAAGGTTTACCTTGACAACTGCATCTTTGATCAGAGCTACAGGAAGGAATTTGATGCAGCGGAAATTACCCTGGCGGATGGCTGGCCTCATGGGCTGCCTGCCTAAGCCAGTCAAGTTCTGTTCTGGGATTCCAGTTGACTAGTGCCCAAGCCAGTGTGGCTTCCTTAAGTTTGATTCTGCAACACCCTATGCACTCTATACACTCAACACATAACTGATAAGAAACAGCATAAAAACAAGACCCCTGAGGCAACATAGCACATCATCTAAGTGCAAGGACTGCAGAGCCAGGTAGACGTGGGAACAAATGATGGCTGGTCACTTGCTAGCTGTGTGACCTTGGGTGAGGCAGGTCATTTCTCTGGGTCTCTGTGGTCCTCATCTTTGGATGAGTATGTCATGAGGATATTTAAGGCACCTGGAGCACATTAGAAACAGGAAATACAGGCCAATTTCCTCCTTTTCTCTAAACATTTCTCTCCCACACACATCCCACATTCATCACCGAGACTCCCAAAGGTATCTGGCTGGAGAAGCTGCCTATTGCAAATGTCCAGGTCAGAGAAAACCCTGGGCATATCTGAAGACAAGACATTGAGAGGACATTTAGCATTTCTTTAGCTTTGAGTGTGCTCCTTCTCTTACAGACAATGGCTACTCCCAAGAGATGGGATGGACTTAAACTATTACTGGCCAACAGGAGATGGTGGAAGGATCATGGTTGAGAAGATCACCTCCAGCACAAAGTTGTGTGTTCAAATCCCTTCCTATGACTGCCTAACTTAATGTCCTTGGGGAAGGAATTTCACCTTTCAGATCCTCAGAAGATGGAGATAGTAATAGTAATAATAATAGGGGCTGCTAGCTCATTATATATGTAAAGTTCTTGAGTTCTTGGAAAAATGCCTGGTTGCATAGGAAATACTAGGCAATCTTTATCAGTCTTATTTTTTGTTGATTCTTGCTTCAAAGTTATTTTTTTTAATTGGTTGTATTACTATTTCAGCATTCCCCTTCTTGGGGAAAACATCCATCTGTGTTTTTTTGTTTTGTTTTTGTTCTCTTGCTCTGCTTCAGCCTATGTGCCTTGAAATGCTAGGGCAATGAAGAGAAGGTAATTTTGCATGTGAATATTGATCATTTGAGCTTATTATTGTTGCTTCTTCCTGTGTCCGTCCTTTCTTTTGGTGTTGTAGGAGCCCTGCCACATCTTGAGAAGTTAAAAGGTAGATGGGAGTCTACATTTGACAAAAGAGGAAATCAAGGCAACTCTTAACCCCTCTGAATCTCTGCTTTTACATATGGAAACTTCGGAGTTTCAACTAGATGATCTCCAAGGGCTCTCTTAGCTCAAATTTTCTCATACTAATACAGCATGAATTGAATTCAGCTGATAGCAGAAAACAAAATTGAGGGCATGGGGCAAGATCCATTCCACATAAGAATAAAGCATTTCCAAAAGCAATGGTATGTTCATGTGGCTATTTAAAAATAATTATCAGCCAATCATGTTTTAGCTACAAAGAAAGCCATATAAGTATGAGTGTGACTGTGATCATCTTCTGACAATTAAAATCCTAAAATGCTTTGCTCAAGATTTTAGCATAAATGCTATTGCTAACTAATCTTTGGGTATTCAGAAGAGAGGAGATGAATCCTGTAGAAATAACAAAAGTTCCCATTAATTACAGGGCATTTCATGATTTAAATTAATTTCTTCTTACTGTCTCTCTGCCCAGGGTGCATTTAGAAGTGCACATCATTAATCCAGAGGAGCAGTCTCCTCTTATTTTTGATAGGGGGAGTAGGGAGACCTCTCCATCCTATGATTAATAGCAGTTTGGAGTAATTTCTGGTTCCATTTTGCTAATAGAATGTAAATTGTCCTTGGCAATGACTCTCATAGTGGTTGAAAGAAAAGCAGTCCTTGCATGGTGACACATGGGTGCCTATCTTCTAGTCATATCAGTGTTAGAAATAGCTATTTCTCAATACCCAGCAATCACAGGTCAAGTGGGTTTGAAGTCTCCTTCCCTAAAAAACCAGCCTGGTATTTGGAGGTGGTAGATAGAATACTGTAGGGGCCCTCATGCTGCTTTCTGACGCAACAACCCAGTTATTTCTGGGGCCATAGACTGTGATGCTGGAAGGAAAACACCTGAACTCCATTTCATTTTTTGTTAATGTCTTGCTGTGAGACTTTTTGCCAAGCACTTCACCTCTCTGTACCTTAGCAAACTCAACTGAAAAATGGGAAGAACAAGTTTAACCTTTTTTTCTCCACAGGCCTATTTTGAATATCACAAAATAATGATGTGAAAGTACTTTTAAAAGTCTAAATGCGTATAGATAGGTCATTAAGGGACAGTGGTTAACAGTCAACATACTATTGCTTTACCAATGATAGTAAGTAGTAACTCTCTGAAAAATTGTGAACCTAATCAGGCTCCATAAAGTTTTCTACAAATTAAAGATGATTGGCAAAGTGAAGAGTAGTGATAATATGTTGATCTTCCATCAAAAGGTAGTTATAAAACACCTTGCCTAGTTCTGCTAGGCTCTGAGGGGGAATGTGCAGTAGGATTAGAACTGGCTTTGCCTTCTTCCCAGGATTTTAGTGAGGGTTAAATGACTTACAATATGACATATTATTTACCTAATTTCTTCCCTCTACCTTTCCCTCCTCTGCTCCTCTCTCTCTCTCTAACAGATGTTTTTTTTTTTTAATATATTTTATTGATTTTTCACAGAGAGGAAGGGAGAGGGATAGAGAGCTAGAAACATTGATGAGAGAGAATCATCGATCAGCTGCCTCTTGCACACCCCCCACCGGGGATGTGTCCACAACCAAGGTACATGCCCTTGCCCGGAATCGAACCCGGGACCTTTCAGTCCCCAAGCCGACGCTCTATCCACTGAGCCAAACCGGTCCCGGCTAACAGATGTTTATTGAGCATTTGCTGTGTAACAAGTATCATTTAGATGGTGGAGATAAGACAGAAGTTTCTGCCATGGAACTTAAATTCCAATGGGGTGATGAACAAACAAATATATAGTGTCTAGTAGAGATAAATGCTCAGAAACAAACAAACAAATCAAGTGGGATAATGAGATAGACAGTGTTGGGGGTGTGTGTGATCAGGGGGTCAAGGAAGGCTCTTCAAGGAGGTGCCAAGAGCAGAGACATTGGAGAATGGAGGGAGTAAGCCATGTCAATGTCTAAAGATTGTTCAGTGTAGAGGGAAGAGCAGTGCTGAGCCCTTGGAGGATGGAGAGCAAAAAGTGCCATCATTTGATGAGGTTTTCAAAGATGGTGAGGTGATGGGAGAGCAGAACCAGGCTAACTGGTGGAGGGATGGGTGGGGTGCATCTTGGCCTTGAACAAGAGAGAGCTGATTGTGGGTCTGTAGCCTGGCAGTGATGGAGGAGGTGAGAAGTGAGCAGATTCAGGGTATAGGCTGAAAGGAGAACCAACCACACTTGCTGATGGAGGATGTGGGGAATGAGAGAAAGAGAGGGCTCAAGCTCCCATGTGTTTTTCCTGAGCCACTGGACTGAGAGAATTTCCATTGGTCAACATGTGGGGGACTATGGCCAGGGCAGGTTTGTGGTCAGGGAGTAGGAATCAAAAGTTCATCTTTGAGATATTCATTAAAATATTCTCTTTGTATATGTGACTGGAGATTTCATATACACAATTTGATGGACATATTAGGAGAGAGATTGGGGCTAGAGGTACTGAATTCATCTACACATTCCCTTAATACTTGCAATCTGCCCTTTGGGCAGAGGTTTATCTAATCACATTTCCCACTTTGTTCTTATTTAGTGTGGACCTATGCTGTTCATGGGTAGTTGCCCTTGCCTGCCAACCTCGGTGTTGAGAATGCACAGCCCAGAGTAGGAGGTCCCTGTGACTTCCCCCTTGGTGTACACTGGATACTCTGCTGAGGCTCAGAACCCCCAGGAGTCTTGAGAGAGCCAGAGATCTTTAACAGCCTTGACTATACTTGCATCAGAAGGAAATACTGATTATCCTGTTTATTCTGGTTTCTAATCATAACCTCCAGACTCCACACAAGTGCAGAGTCACAGCCTGCACACCAGGAGCCCCATCAGTCTCCCCAGGTTTCCAGGCATCTCGCTGGGAGTGCAATGTGTTTTGCCTGCAGCGGTGACCTCGTGATGAGAACTCACATTTGGGGGAAATTAAGAAGTTGCAGAAGACAATTGCTGCTGGTTCATTAGCTGACTGGAAGCTGACACCCGGTCATCCCTCCAATCTGAGAGAAATAAGGCTGCTTCAGAATTGGGAAGAATGCCAGCCTACTGAGCACCTCCCTGGATGGGAGAGAACTTCATGCTAGCCATATCTAGGCAAACACAGCAGCAAGGGTGGAGGAGGGAGCCCTGGACCGAAGTCAGCTGACTTCTGTCCTGGTCCTGCCACAAGTTCTGTTGTGCTGTGTTACATAGGGTAAGTCACAGCTCCTATCTGTTTCCAGTGTGTTCATGAAAAGGTTGAATTATTGGATGGGTCCTGCCAGCTCTCACATGCAATGAGGGACTGGCTGATTCTGGATGGTACAGTCGGAGTTGACTTAGTCATTGTACTTCACTCTGATGCCTGCCTTTCTCCTCTCTCTGCATATCATGATGGGGGTACAGCTGAATGCGAAGGCATAAGGTGCCAGGCATGTGCTGATGAGGCCAATGCCTCTAGCCAATGTCCTGCTGGGCATCTTTATGCAAAGACCCCTTAATATCTAGAAGTGAACTCATCACCTTCCCTTTCAGAACTTTCTTTTTCTCTTGAGTATTTTGCCCACATTAATCCTACTTCATCTTCCAAATTAGAAATTGAAGGCCATTCTAGGTTGTACCTGTTATCCAATCAGTGATTGAGCCTTGTCAATTCTATTTTATTGCTACCTATTCTATAGTGTCCCCATCCTCCTGCCAATGTCTAGGTTTAGTCTAACATCATCTGCCTCTCCTCTTAGCCACTGGCTGCCTTTAGCTGAGTTCTATCACTTGGCCTGATTTGTTAATTTCTTGCTTGAAACCACTAATGAGTTCATACTGTTTGTGGAGGAAAAAACAAAAACAAAACACAAACAAGTCAACACCTTGGGAAACTGATCAATGTTTGGGCAGAGAATCAATGTTTACTCAAAAAATGAAAGTCCAAAAATTTAAAATGCCAGTAGGTACAATTGGACATAAAACTTTATTTTTGTTAACATACTTAATCTGCATAAAAATTTTGTGTGGAAGCATTCTTATCCCCGCAGATGAAGAATTTGAGATTAAAAAGGTTAAATAACTCGCTGGATATTTAGGTGGGGTTAGATATTTCAGGTATGTTCTTCATCTCTGTCCTGCTCCAGCATGTATTATCCTTCACAGATGACCTCAGCCTAATTTTTATATCTGTCACTGCTCTCTAATCCCCTCCAGACACATACAATTTGTCTGTTTTCATTAGCGTACCTTCTGCAACTCAAATTCACCATGAACTTTCTATCAGAATGCCTTTGCCTTCACTATTTTCTCTGCCTGGGATGCTATTTCCACCCAGGAAATTTCTACTTCTCTTAGAGGTCCCATTCTAAGAGCATCTCTGTAAAAACTTCTGGGGACTGCAGGTGGAGTCCATCACAATGTCTGTTCTGTCAAAGCACTCTATTTCGCCTTTTTCCATAGCATCCATCATGCTGAGATGTGAATGGCAGCTCACTATTACTATGCCAAAAGATTCTCAAGGGCTTTGATGGCAAGGACTGTATCTCTTTCCTCTTTGTAGTACTTTGCATCAGTCTTCAATGCCTAGGCCAGTGTCTGATGCATAGGAACAGTTCAATAAATGGCTAATGCATTGAATGGAGCCCAACTCCAAATATCATGATAGGACTCTATGGCATCCCTGGGTAATACCACTTTAGGCAGAACAGTAATGTAATTTGAGTTTCCATACCCTTTAATTTTAATGATTACTGATTATGCATCCTGCCCTGTGCTAGGAATTTTAGAGGAAACTAGAGATGGAAAAGGCGCAGTTATATTGGCTAACATTAAATGAACACTTACTAAGTTTCTAGCTGTGCTTTATATGTAGTTTCTCATTTAATCTTCATGCTAAACCTATGAGTTACAAATTATTTTATTCCTTTTTGTCAGTGAGTAAGGATGACTAACCTGGTTGAGGAGACATAATTCACACACTGAAGCAGAAAGGATAATGCATGCTCTAATACCCTGTTTCCCCGGAAATAAGACAGTATCTAATATTAATTTTTGCTCCCAAAGATGCTCTAGGTCTTATTTTCAGGGGATGTCTTATTTTTCCATGAAGAAGAATACGGTACACATTTATTGTTAAATGAAAATAAAGGAAATTTATTACCTGTATACAGTACGGTAGTTCGGTAGTTTTCAACACAAACCAGACAAACTGAATCCTACAGTATCAAAAATTTACTCATTTATTCAATGACAATCATGTCATCATCTTCTGGAACATCATGATAACAATCCAATTCCTGAATTTCCTGGTGAATTTCTTGTGACTCCATTTCTTTCAGAATCAGTGGACCAAATCTCTCATGTTTAGCCTAGGGGGGCCTTATTTTAGGGGGATGCCTTATATTTCACTCAGAAGGAAACCTGTAAGTAGGTCTTATTTTTGGAGGATGTCTTATTTTCGGGGAAACATGGTACTATGAGATGCGGTAGAAGTTCGGAAAAATGCAATGGACTAGAGATTAAGGACTTTCATCATAGACACAGTTATCAATATTTTACTCAGTTAGAGTATAACATTGAAACTTCAGTTTTTTTTCATTTGTATAATGGACAGAGAGTCAGACATAGGTAATTATCATGAGTCATAAAATCTCATATACACTTGTGGCTTTCCATCACTACCATTTCCAAGGTTGGCTGTGGATCTGGAACTTTCCAAATAGTCATTTCCTTGGGTTCTTGGTTGAATACTCTTCCTGCCCCAAATCTAGAACCTATGAATGTGACCTCACTTGGAAATAGGGTCTTTTCAGGTGTCATCTCATTAAGATAAAGTCAGACTAGATGAAGGTGGGCCCTACTCCAATTATTGGTTTCTTATAAGAAGAGGTAACTTTAGACACACAGAGACACAGAGTGGAGAATACCATGTGAAGATGGAGGCAGAGGCTGGGGTGATGCACCTGCAAGCTAAGGGACACCAGAGATTACTGGCAACTAGAAGAACCTGGAGGTAAGGGTTACATCCTCCTCCTGCTGCCTTCAACAAATAAGCAACCATGACAACACCTCCATTTCAGACGTCTAGCTCCTGGAACTGTAAGAGAATAATTTGTGGTTGTTTTTGGCTAACCAGTCTGTAGTACTTATGGTAGCCCTAGGAAACTAATGCACTTTGGATGATGATAATGATTTTGATGATGATAATAGTAATAACACTAGTAATCATCTTTAAACATGGAATCAAATTTCTTTCCATGGACTTGTAGCATTATTTTTTTTTAAACCTGCATACATTTGGACCAGTTTGGGGTGCTCTGGGTTAAAATATACTGCCATGTGCTTGACATACACTTAACTTGGCTGCCTTTGAAGGCCTCTCTCAGAGGCATGGAGAGGTCCCCTTCAGGAAAGCCTCAGGTAACCAACTATTGCTTGGTAGAAGTATATTGCGTATCTCAAGAGCCTTGGACGAAGAAAACAAACAGTGGATTGTATTATCAGAGCCAAATTGGAATGCCCAAGGGCAGGCATTGGACCTGCAGGCTCTGATTTGGGAAGAAGCTACTTCTCACAAATGGGACTCCATGTATCTGCCCTCTAGGTGAGGAGCAGGAGAGAGGTCTTTCTTTCAGTGTGGTTAATGGCTCTTTAGCCTTATCTGGGGAGGCAGCTGGTACTAAAAAAGAACCAACCTCTATGGATGACTTATCTATGCGGTATACTTTGTAAAGCACATTACATCATCCCATTTAATTTTGAAACCTGCAAGCACCCCTATCTTACAGAGGAAGAGACCAAAGTGTAGAAGATCCAAGCAACTTTCCCCAGGGCATAGGATTTGAACCTGGGATTTTGATTTTGGAGCCTAATTTTTTTTTTAATATATTTTATTGATTTTTTACACAGAGGAAGGGAGAGAGATAGAGAGCTAGAAACGTCGATGAGAGAGAAACATCGACCAGCTGCCTCCTGCACACCCCCTACCGGGGATGTGCCGGCAACCCAGGTACATGCCCTTGACTGGAATCGAACCTGGGACCTTTCAGTCCGCAGACTGACTCTCTACCACTGAGCCAAACTGGTTTCGGCTGGAGCCTAAATTCTTAAATATCATGACATTGCACTTATGAGTCCTGTCCATTTATTCTTATTAAAGGAAATTCCAAAGCCGGCCAATGGGATTCTTGGTAAAGGCCTAATTTATACCAATCCCTATCTATACATTTCACTGTTTAGGATGAATGAATGAACAGTTATTTCTTCTATCATTTCTTCTATCAAGTACAATGCATTTTTATCCAGCAACTTCAAAGTATGTGGTCTCCCTTTTGCTTTAGCACAGGTTCACCCTGGACTGCATACTCGTTGGTTTTATAGATAACAAAAAGGTCAGTTGAGGTTTTCTATCCTTTGACATTTAAGGTAATTTGACTTGAACCCCAACACCATGGGCAGTGAGAGCTCCAAATTCTCTCCATTTTTGTGATGATTTGTGTGTGATTTGCATGAGAGAGAAAGAGAGAGAGGGAGAGGGAGAGGAAGAGAGAGAGAGAGAGAGAGAGAGAGAGAGAGAGAGAGAGAGAGAGAGAGAGAGAGAGAGAGGAAGAGAGAGAGAGAATTTAAGGGAGACAGAGAAAGAGAAAGACAGGAGAGAATGTGGTTTTCCTAGTCCCTTCTGCTCCCAGGGTTCTGTTTCTGCTTACTAACTTCAGTTAATGGATCATCTTACCATTCCTTTAGTCTGACTTGGTTCTATGTTACTGCAAATGGAGAACAGAACATTTTCCCTTAAGACAGTGCTCATAAGCATTTGTGAGGATAATGCATTTGCAGTTTGGGGATGAGGAAGAATTTATTTAGCCAGGTTCCTCAGAGCCCTTCCCCTTCAGCTTTTTTTTTTTTTTCTTTTTTCTTTTTTTTCTTTTCCAGCTCCTCTCTCTATTCATGCCCCCACCCACAGCACCCTTTCCCAGAAAGGGTTGCCTTGCCATGTACAAAGGCTCAATAAGATGCTCTGCTAGACAATGGGGCATTTATTCCCAGCCTATCATTTAGCAGAAATAAAATATTGGCAGAAACTTTAGAATTTGAGTTCATGTCTCCCCCTGCCTGTCTCAGTAAGGACCAGGGAACAGGTAGGAATGAGATATAAGGCTACTGTCAATTTATGCTGTAAATTGCAGTGACTTTTCCCTCTGCCTCTCTGTCACTTACTCCTCTGCCAAACCACGTGCTTCTGGGGAAAGGACACATCCCTGGGTCCCTCTGAGGACCCATGGTAGCCAGAGGGAGCTGATGGAGGTAGATTGCTTTTCTATGTAGTCATTTGCTGGAGAGGTCTCCATCAGAGAATCTAATTTCCTGCCTTAGACTTTTAAATAATGGGGGTAAGAATGTACATCCCTGGGAGAGAGTTAAATGGGGGAGTAATTTAGGGAATGCACCGAGGATTATGACTGCTAGTTTTCTAATCTCTACCTTTGCAGCCCCAGCATCCTGGCTCTTTGGTTGGAAGCACTGCTTGATCAGGGCGCCTTATGTGGATCAGTGGGGATCCTTTACCATGATGAGAACTCATTCCCTGTAACCCCAGGGGGGCCTGAGTCAGGCACAGTAGGGACAGGGCGGGCAGCTCCCATGAAGGGAGAGCTGGCTCCATGTTAAGTAACTCATCAACACTGCTCAGTGGAGGGGACATTCCTTTGATTAATCACAATTCCCAGAGATTTCAGAGATCGAAAAAACAACCCCTTCATCTATTTAGTACCTACTACATACTAGGCATCTGTATTAAAACTGGATCTTTACCTCTAAATTTAAAAATAATATTTCTGGAGTCTGACTGGCATAGCTCAGTGGTTGAGCATCAATCTATGAACCAGGAGGTCAGGGTTTGATTCCTGGTCAGGGCACATGACTGGGTTGCAAGCCCAATTCCCAGCAGGGGGCATGCAGGAGGCAGCTGATCAACAATTCTTTCTCTTCTAACACTCTTCTCCTTTCGTCTCTGAAATCAATAAAAAATACTTTAAAAATATTTTTGAGGCAATTATATATACATTCATTGTGTGTTTTTTTTTAAACCTACTTAGAAAGTTTTACATAATATGATCAGGGTAAAAACACACCAAAGTTTGTCATAGAAGAAAATCTTAGAAGAAGTTGCAGGTGTAGGGCTTCAAGAAGAAGAATTTCTGGGTTCAGTCACCAGCTCCCATATGTCTGGGACACCCTCTGGAAACTATACCTAGAACTAGACCATGCACATAGTAGGTATTAACTGGATGGTTAAATGGAAGAATTAATGAGACAAGATGCTGAGATACCGATGGTATCCTGCCTGCACTGCCCCCCGTAGCACTGACACATAGACTTCACACAGAGAGCCAGCAGGCATATTCCTGACACAGTGCTCATGCCCCCAGATATATCCATGTCATCAGGAGTTGGATAGTTTCTAACTGTGAATATTCTTTTACCAATCACAATAGGCCACATTTCTAAGATATGTAGATATTAAAGAAACATGGGGCCACATTTTAATTGGCAGAGTTTTTTCCCCTTATTAGTGTACTAGAGGCCTGCTGCACAAAATTCGTGCAATAGTAGGCCTTCCTTCCCTTGGCTATTGGCACTGGCTTCCTTCCGGCACCAAGAACTCAGTCTTCCCTCGCAGCCCTGGTTTCATCTATAAGGTCATGCTGAAGGACATCCAGTCTAATCAGCATATTATGCTTTTATTATTATAGATGTGTAAGAGTGGAAAAGCTTTGTTGGCATTTTGGATGTGTTGAAAAACTGTACTTCTATTTTGCTAAATGGAATCTTTAGGGTTTTGTTATTATCGAAGGAATGCTTTATTCTATTTTGGTTGTTACTTCCTTCTTCTTAATTCTTTGCTGTCTCTGAGTCCTTTTTCATTTGGGAAGAAGACAGAGGTGGCATAGTTGGGCTATAGCATCTTTTGGCTCACACCCATGGGCTCCAGTCAAAAGCACTTGGAGGACTTCTACACTAGAGTCTGTGCCATCCCTCCTTATTCCTGGTATCAGACATCACTAATAAATTGCTGCACTCTTTCCTGCTGAGCTCAGATAAGGGCCCCCAATCCTTCTCACTACCTCCTATGGGGCAGTCACTACCACTTATCTGGTCTTGGCATTCAAGATAAACCTATTTGATATCACAAGCATTCTAGTCCCTGTTCCTGGATCAAGCCAAAACACTGGAAGCTTTGCATTTGTATCATTTTTTTTTTTACACTTGGCAGCTATGCCCTAGGTTTTTATTGAGTAATGGTACAAAAATTGCCTTATGAAACTGTTTTCCGCATTTCTTTGGGGAAGTTGTTAAAGTTATTATTCTCTACATCATTTGGTGAAAATCATAAGTAATTTTAAGCAAAGTCTTAACTGCTAGGAAGTACTTAAATACTTTCTATCTCTTGAGAAACAACTCTATTCTTTCCTCCAATGATTAAGACTACATAACTAACTGGGTATCCCTATTGGTTCTGGCTGCCAAGAAGCTCAGAGCCAGATCTGAGGAATATTTTTAGATTTATTTAGCAATTATATTTCTGTTCTTCCTCTCATCCCAATTTTTTACTTTGAGCCTTTATATATTTCCTTTTTTATAATTTATCACATACAATGCTTTCGTTGTATTTATATGTATTCTTTTAAAAATATTTTTTTTTACTGATTTTAGAGGAGAGAGAGAGAGAGAGAGAGAGAGAGAGAGAGAGAGAGAGAGAGAGAGAGAGAAGGAAATCCATTAGTTGTTCTACTTATTTATGCATTCTTTGGTTGATTCTTATATGTGCCCTGACTGGGGGTCAAACCTGCAGTCTTAGAGTATTGAGACAATGCACTAACCACATGGTCAGCAAACTGTGGCTTGCGAGCCACATGCGGCTCTTTGGACCCCCGAGTGTGGCTCTTCCAAAAAATACCACGGCCTGGGAAAGTCTATTTTGAAGAAGTGGCTTTAGAAGAAATTTAAGTTTTAAAAAAAAATGGCTCTCAAAGGAAATTTCGATCTTTGTATTGTTGATATTTGGCTCTGTTGACTGAGTTTGCCAACCACTTCACTAACCAAATGAACTACCTGTCCAGGGCCTATATGTATTCTCATTTTAAGGCTTATTATGGGCCAAAGTAAAATAATAATAATAAAAGTAGTCACATTGGGTGGTTAGTTTATCAGACCAACAGCAGTTGAACTAAAAATGAGAAAGAAAGCTCAAAGTTTTAGTGGAGGAACACAGGCATGCTCTGCTCCCGATGTTTCAGAAATACTGCGCCCTCAGATCTGGGTGATTGCCATAGGTAGCTTCTGAGATGGCTCTAAGTAATCCTTGCCTCTTCAACTTCACCCCCGGGGTGATCTCTCCTTTGTTGCAGTCTGAGAGACCCAGGCCAGGGGGCCCAGCTATGTCACACAAAACCAGGAGATAATAAACTTTGTTGATTCAAGCCAATACATTCTGGGGTCATGTTTTATGTAGTAGTAAACAACTAAAACAGTACCACTTGATGGCTTTGGCAGCCTTCTCATTTGATCCATATGCCAACACTAAGTGTTATCATTCCCAGTGCATGGGCAAGAGCTGAGCAAGGAGCCACATCATGGGTAAGTTTATCCAAAGACAGAGAGCTTGAAATTGGGTTGTCCCAAGTCCAGTGCTCTTTGCTTTTTAAGAATGAGTTCTCACCTCAGGGTAAATATGAGCTATGTTGTATGGCAACTGACTAGCTAGTTGAAGTGATGGAACTTAACAACTTCCACCTGAATTCTCATGCTGTGATGCAATGTCTAGAAGCTCCCTCATTTGTTGGAGTTTTAGTCTTCATGTACAAAGTAGGCTTCTCTGAGAATATATTTAGTAATTATAATTTGATCACAAGTATACATTGAGCATCTGTGTGTCAGTTACTTTTACCCCTGTTATTGCATTGAATTTATGCCATTTAAGCCCCACAGGTACCCAATGAGGTAGATAACAGACAGGAAGATTGAGGCTCAGAGAGGTTCAAGGGCATGCCCATTACATTACTCAGCTAATAAGCCACAGAGACAGGCGTTAAACCCAGCTAGGTCCAAGGGGAAAGTCCAAGGTTTCTTTCCACAATCAGCAGCCTTGATTGGGCCCCTTTTCTGAGTCCCAGAAAACTTTCAAGTGTTATAGCAGAGGGAAGTTTCCTTGTGCAGTTTTATCTTTCTGTTGTGAAAAAAAAAAAAAAAGAAGTCTTTTTGGAAAATTTTCAAACTCCAATGAACAAATTTCAAGATCTACTTAACAACTGATAAAATGTAGGACTCAGCAGTGACAAAATCCCCATTGTACTAAAGGACACCTTCCTGTCCCCAAAGAGAAAAAGATAAAGACATCTTGAAACTTGTACGAGCTTCATCTTTAACAGGCCCTTCTCAAGGACTTTTACATGTAAACAAGATCATTAAACAGGTAATTTGACATTTATTACCCTTAAATATTCATAAGCCGCGAATACCCGGGAAACACCTACTGCACGTTCAAGTCTGACCGAGCCTCTCAAAATATGATGTGCATGTGAGTTACTTTCAGGAACCCTGAGGAAACTTCATGGTGCAGCTTCCTCCTCTGAAACATGAATGGTGCTAGCTACATTTATGAATCGTCTTGTTTGCAAACAAAGTAGTAAACCCAACAAAATAACCCGTGTCAATTTCACCACCTGTGGTGAATGACATCTTGAAGAAGTCAACAGAATGACATGCACATTGTACTGACTTGTTCTCCCAGCCTTTTCTCTTGCCCAGGATTAAACCACCAAACTCTGGAAGAAAGAAGGCTGCCTCCTTTTCAGTCCTAATCATTGTGACCAACATTTGGCAGCACTTCTAGGATGTGAGATGGGAAAACAATTCACCCCAAACAAAGTGAGAAGCAAATGCATTTTTATTACACTGCAAATACTGTTCCATGTAGATGGTGTGTGGATAGGAGGGCAGAGGGTACCCATGTGGTGAGACACTGGTGAAACTCTGGCTGTGCATTCCTCCCCCCTCCCTTTGATAATGAAGGAAAAATATATTACTTGGGCATCAAATCAGAGCAGTGAGAATCTGTCTAAGGATGTGGAGGTGGTAGGGCCAGGGCAGGTAAGAGAAAGAGATCTACTTCACCCTTCACCATTCCTTTGGGGAAAAGTCTTATGATATTGTTGATGCTATAGTTGTCAGTATAAAATCTCTTTCATGCCCATAGTAATGATACTAATTATCATCATGCCCATATTATAGCTAAGGAAACTGAGGCTTAGGGAGTTTGAATAATTAGTTCAAGGTTGCAAAAGTTGGGACTCAAACTCAGCTCTTTTGACTCAAAGGTGAGGACTCTTTCCACTACAAATATCTCATTTTAAAAGTTCTGCCCTGCCTTTTGGGATTTCCCAGCATTTTGGAGGAATGAGAGATTAAAATCATGAATCAGAGAAAGCCAACGGGAGACATGCTCCCTGTCTTCCAGTAGATGGTTATATGGCAAAGGAATTGGTCTCTTTCTTTGTGGCTGTAGATAACAGAATTAGATCAATGTAGAAATTCAACGAAGCAGATAAAGGAAAGAATTCTCTCACCATCAACACTATTCAGCAATGAAATAGGAGACAGTGTTAGGTGCTGAGCTTCTTGTTCTGAAAATGCTGTGGCTGGGATAGTGGGTGCGGAGTTGGATGGGAAGGAGCCTAGATCCTGTGGACACTTGATTGCTGAGCACAGAGGTGTCTGTTACAGCTCAGCCTGATGCTAGATTAGCGCACTAATGCAAACCTGATGTGAAAAACCTCAGGATTCCACAGAGCTGCTGCAGGGTCCTCTGAATGCTTGATTTGAATTTCAAAAGTTCTATTTTTTTTTCTAATGAATTAAGAGAGAGAGAGAGAGAGAGAGAGAGAGAGAGAGAGAGAGAGAGAGAGAACGAACCTTGAAATGCAAACTAAACATATGTGAATTGAGTAAATAATTAAAGGTGGCATTTCCCAAAAAGTAAAATAAAAAGAACTTCAATAAATGTTTTGGGACAAAAGGATACTTAATTCCTTACATGAAAATAAATTCCAGGTTAATAAAAAATTTACACTTAAAAATTTGGAAACTGTGAGGAAACCTACACATAGACACATGCATGCCTGCACATAGCACATATGAGAGATAAAAGGCTGATTTCCTAAGTCTATGTGGAGGGTTTTAGTGCACACTTTGAAGTCCTTATGTATGTGTCATTGATCAGGGGAGCTGCAGCTCCCCATCCTTTGGTTATTAAAAGTCAGGCTTATGCATGTTGCTTGTGCCTGTGAATGTATCCACCACTATAGCCCAGAGTGTGCTAGAGAGGATGGTGTGATCGAGGGGACTATCGTTAAC
Source organism: Pipistrellus hanaki (assembly GCF_964339955.1). NCBI lineage: Eukaryota > Metazoa > Chordata > Mammalia > Chiroptera > Vespertilionidae > Pipistrellus > Pipistrellus hanaki. The sequence continues at coordinate 38,368,780 of NC_140511.1, read as the reverse complement.
ACTCTACAATTATAACAACATAGACAGTTGGATGAAAAAATAGCAACCACATTTCAGATGTTTTGTTTCCTGGTGATAATGAATCAGGAATAGTTTTGTTGTATACTGTAATTTTTCAGTATTCCTTTTCTGTACTTAATGCTTATGTAAAAAAAAATGCAAGGTGTTGTTGGAAGTCATTAGTGGTTCACTTTGGAAATTTCAGTCTTTTCCTCCTTTTGAAGCTTTTGGATCTGATGATTTGAGAACTTTCTGAGATTTTCAGCAAACTATTAAAAATGTGCCATTTGCAGTTACTTATTATATGGGCAAATAGGATATTCTCCAGACTTGCAAAGCTATACAATGTAAAGAAAGAAAATGAATGCTGAGGGTGATATAAGGTTGTAACTTCAAAACCTCATGTTCTCACTAACTTTATAAATCAGGGTTACATTTTGAACTTAAAAAATAAATTGAAGCTAAGCAGACTTTTGTTTTTCTAATTGGGCTTTTGGTAAGATTCCATTAGGGAAAATGATTTCCACTATTAAAATGTCTTAAAAAAATAAATGACTCAAAGTATTTTTTTTTAAGAATTCATCTTTGATTATGATTGCTTTCCCTTTTCACTTTTAGCTGTGGCTGCTAGGATGCTCAGAACTGTTTACAACTGCAACAGTGTCCACCCATAGCTTACATTTTCTAGAATTATCATTTCCCTTTTCTCCCTATCACTCTTTCAATTCTTTTGATATTTGTTTTTCTACTATCTGTAGATTGGTTGCTTTTTTTGTTTTTAAACAAAACTATTTTGTTTCCCTGGAGGCAGGTGGGATATATACATTTAAGGAACATTTAATTAAAAAAAAATACTTAATGCTTTATATATGCCTTTTATATTTCAAGGACATTCCTTGGTGCAGAGACTTTGGTTAACAAAACAAAGTCTCTGGCCTCATTAACTTTATATTCTAATAGGTTGAGGTAGACTATAAACAAATAAATCCATAATTTGTCAGGAAGTGATTATAACTATGGGGGAAAATAAAGCAAATGGGCAGAGGCTGAGGGTTAGAGGATGGGGTCTCATTTGAGATCACAGATGGACTCTCTGTAAAGTGAGAAAGACAGAGACTTGAATAAAGTGAGGGGGCAAGATATGGTGACACTTAAGGAAAAAGCCATCCAGTCTGAGGAGACAGCAGAGGGCAATGAGGTGGGAGCAAATCTGATAAATTCAAGGCAGAGTCAGAGGACAGAGGTGGCTGGAACAGACTGAGTGAGAGGCAGAGAAGGGGGATATGAGGTTAGAGAGGTAATAGGGATCCTTGGACACCCTGTGCACACATCAAAATAGAGAAAAAGAGAGGTGATTGCATTTTCTCCCTATGTCAGTGTAACGTGACTTGGGGTGGTGGACTGCCAAATGCATCCCCTCATGCAGTCATTCACTTTTGCTGTCCACTCATTTCTCAGACATATTTGACAAGGCAGGGCCAGAGTTCTTCCAAAGGGCTAAGAAACCATATAAATCTTATTATTTCTTAGGGTCTGCTGTTTTCAAGGCCCGCTTCTCTATGAACACTGATGCTTCAGCCTTTTTTTTTTTTTTTTTTTTTTTTTTTTTTTTTTTTTAATATATTTTATTGACATTTTACAGAGAGGAAGAGAGAGGGATAGAGAGTTGGAATCATCAATGAGAGAGAATCATTGATCAGCTGCCTCTTGCACACCCCCTACTGAGGATGTGCCCGCAACCAAGGTACATGCCCTTGACCAGAATCGAACCCGGGACCTTTCAGTCCACAGGCTGACGCTCTATCCACTGAGCAAAACCGGTTTTGGCACTTCAGCCTTTTGTTGGAACCCCGTTAGCTCACTGAGCTAGTCCTGGTCAGAAGGGCGGTCAAACCTTGGCTTCTTAACTGCCAGAATAATGATGCTGATGTTGCCCATGATGATTATGATAATGTTCTTGTTGATGATAGCAAGAAGAGCAGCACCTACCATTTCTCGAACATTTATTCCACCATAGTTCTAACAATCTTACAGGACAGCTAATATTCCCAACCTGAAGTTCAGGAAACTGAGGCTCAGAGATGAAAAATGCATCACCTTGGACCTCACATCTTAGAAGTGCTGAGCAGGTTTCTGAACCCAGGTCTCTGACTCCAGAGAATTCAATTTTTCTACTCTCACAGGTACTTCTGAATGGGAGTTCCAGGCTCCTGTGATGTTACTAAGAAGCAGCCCGCCCCAAATGCATGCCTTTCTGGTCTCAGCACAAGGGTGGGGCCTCTTTCATGGCACATGATTAATGTTCTAGCCACTTGTTAGAAGGACACCTTGGCTAGCATTTTCCAGAACCTTGCCTAGGAAGATGAACTCTGATTATCATTACCTGAGAAACCACTGAAGAAAGTCCTCTCTAAAAGTTATGGGCAACTGTCTCTGAACTTTGGACATTGCTGCTGATTGGCATTTTGGCTCCAGCTTTTTCTTTTTTCTTTCTTTCTTTCTTTCTTTCTTTCTTTCTTTCTTTCTTTCTTTCTTTCTTTCTTTCTTTCTTTCTTTCTTTCTTTCTTCCTTCCTTCCTTCCTTCCTTCCTTCCTTCCTTCCTTCCTTCCTTCCTTCCTTCCTTCCTTCCTTCCTTCTTTCTTTCTTTCTTTCTTTCTTTCTTTCTTTCTTTCTTTCTTTCTTTCTTTCTTTCTCCCTCCCCCCCTCCCTCCCTCCCTCCCTCCCTCCCTCCCTCCCTCCCTCCCTCCCTCCCTCCTCTCTCTCTCTCTCTTTCCTTCTTTCGTACTTATAATTTGAACTTCTGACTAACCTGCTGCAGGGGCCCTTCCTTTAGCTAGTGATTTTCTTTAGCCTTAGTTTCAGACAGACCCTGCTGGCTTACTCTTCTTTCTGAGTTCCCTTGAGTTATTATCCTTTTCCTTGATGTGAGAACATATTCTACAAATGCAGCGCTGTTTTGAGCATTTTTTTTGCCAGGATTTTATCCCCTATGTGCTCACTTTTTTGGGATGTGTTCCAAAACAACAATTTTTTTTTGTAATAGAATTTCTAGGGAGAAAGATTACTGCATTTAAAACTTGATATATTCAGGGGCAGATGAAAGTTTTTTCCCCCCAAGAATTAAGAAAACACTCTATCACTTATTTTTTGGCTGAGTATCTACATTTGTTTCCCTTAAGATCATTCAAAATTAAGACCATATTGTTTTCATTTTCAAATTGCAGAAAATGAGCTGAAGAATGAGTGAATTGAAGAAAAGAAAGATATACATTGCAGAAAACAGAGTTTTCTTAAGCCAGTTGGTCACATGGATTCCTTTATTTGTTTAAAGAAAGAATTGGCAAACTTTGTTTGTAAAAGGGCCAGATAGTAAATATTTTAGGCTCTGTGGCCATAAAATCTATCATAACTACTCAGCTCTGCTATTCTAACATAAAAGCAACTGCAGATAAGATACAAGCGAATGGTGTCATTGTGTCCAGTAAAACTTTATTTCTAAACACAGGTGGTTAGCTGGATTTGGCCTGTAAACTCTAATTTTCAGGCTCCTAAGGAAAGAACACATAGTATCTGTCAGCTCATGACAAAAACAAGCTAGAAACAAAGATGGTCAGAACTGAAAAACTTATTATAGATCATCTCTCCCAAGTCCTTCCTTTTATCTATGAGGATTGGTTGATTAGATTGCTTTATATGTCCCATAGCTCTATATTATTTTCCAGATTCTTTACCTTTCTGTGATTTAGTTTGGCTAGTTTCTAGCCTTGATCACAGTCATTGATTATTTTATTTCCTGCTGGATCTAACTGGCTAGTAAGCCCACTTGGTAAATTTTCATTTCAAATATTATAGTTTTCAGCCATGTAAAGTAACTGAAAGACATTGGAAAGATAGTATTAGTTGATATTGATGAATGATTGATATAGAAAGAAAGCGAAAAGCTGTGACTCTTGGTGTCTATCATAATAGCAATATCTTGACTATGTGTAGGATAGATCCAATGATGGCTATGTTGCTTACTAAAGCAGGAAAGAGATTGATAGTGTTTATAAAGAAGTTCAAAACTGGAGGTAACATATGGTACTTTGCTTATGACATCATCAATTAGAAACTCACAATCCTTAATTTTTTCCAGATATATAACTAGAGTTTCACTTTGGGGAGTTTCTGTTCATCAAAAGGACTTCTATAAATATGGGCACAGTGCAATGGGCAGAGGATAGAGTGGCTTCTTCTTGGACAAAACGTACGCACTAGCTGCATCTTGTGCCTCATATTTGCCCAACATCCTCTAGGCCCAACTTCTTACTCCAGTTGCTGTCCCAGTGACCAGTCTCAGTCAGGTTTGGACAGCTTTGTGCAGACATGATTGGATAGCACCTTTCCTTGTGTCTTTTATTCCTCCCCTGGGGCTTCTGAGATACCTTACGGAACCTGCTCTAGTCACATACATGCCATTAGGAAGTTCAGGGGAGTCAGCACCCATGGTGCCCTCCTTGACGAATGAGGGAAAGGACACAAGGAATAAAAGCTTCTCCTTCTTATCCGGCAGGGAGCACATTCTGAGTTGCTTGTCATAAGGCTTCTGCAAAAGTCCTGGTAGGACTGAGAAGCTGTTGCTTTAGTGGTGAGTAACTCAGTATCATATCCTTATTTTGGCTTTCTCTTTTTCTCCTTGCACTTACTCCCTGGGATCACATTCCCAAATGTGACCTACACACAAATCACTCTCCCAGGCTCTGCTTTGGGTTAAGACTCCCTATAAGATGGAACAACTCCCAGAGAGCAAGTTTGAGAGCATTGCAACTCAGTATTTTTGGGTCAGTCTTTTAGAGATGATGGCACCATAGGGACTAGAAGGATAAAGGCAGAAAGAGAGATGAGAAGACATTTCTAAGAAACAGGAGGTAATGTCCCCTATCCTATGAAATGCCTGACCATGAAGTTAAGTGATAAGTGAGCATCAAAGCTTCTCCTGTGTCCAGTTGTCTAGCAATCAACTTGGTTTTATGAAGAGAAATTAAAAAATGTTAAAGCAATTTAATTCCCTCTTATGGCAGATGATTAGGAGAGGGAGAAATTGGTATATGTAATACTGTTGATAAAGACTTGATTTCTTTGGTTCTACAGGGTCAGGAGGCAATGGGGGCTAGCTGAACTTGATTATAAAGTTGACTAAATAATGTTCTTCGAATAGTCTCCTGCCTGTCAGTGTTACTTGCAATCAGTTCTACTCAACAGCAAGCAGAGAACAATTTCTAAGGCTCAGCAGTAGTAAGACCAGTCCTCCCTCTGAGACCTTCAGTGGCTCCTCATTTCTTATTTTAGCTTTCTACAGTTTAAAGGTCTCAATTTATCCAAAATTTCAGTTAACTTGACTTGGACTACTACCTTCCCATGAGCACCTCTCCATACCAGTATGTCCTCAGGCTATTTTTTTTTTTTTTTTTTTTTTTTTTTGCCTAGAATGTCTTTACTTAACTATGTCTATTGTAGTCCCACCCACCATTTGATAATCTCCCATGAAAGCTACTTTCTTGAGGAAGCCTGAGAACCCAACTAGATGGAATCACTTCCTGCTTAATACTCCATAGCCTCTTGTATTTACTCCCTGGGACTCACTATAAACTGCCTTGTACTAGAGCTATTTGTGGAAAGGCTTTTATCACCTTTAGGGAATGAAATGTTTTTCTGCATTCATATGTGTTGAGTTATGAAAAGGTATATAATTAAAAGAAGTTCTTAGAGAAGCATAAAATAATGTTGGGTGAATGGGGAAGGAGGAGAGTAAGAGAAAGATAATTCATCTTTGTAAAACATCTACTATGTGTCAGGTGCTTTCCATAGTTGGCTTATTTTCTGATCTTCACAACACTCTAGAAAACATGCATTCTATAGAATATAACACTTTATTTTATAGAAGAAGAATGTGAAGTTCCAAGAAGTAAATTATTATAGAATTCAGCCAGTAAGTGGTAGAAATAGGATTTGAACCTAGATCTCTGTGACTCTAAAATCTTTGCTTATTTCATTATAACTGGAGGACATGTAACTTATCATCCTAATTGGGATAATTTTGAAAGTGAAAGGAAGTGCTAATAATAATTGCACTGGAGTACCTGGAATAAACTGCTACTCTCCTAGGCAAACTTGACCCTATGGTCACCATAATTATAAACCACCATTGCCTCCTTGTCTCGTGAGTATAAATTGGTCTGAAGCAGAAAATTAACCTAAGTATTTTGAGATCTTCATTCTCTCAGACAGGATAACCTTTGAAGAAATACTTTGGTGTTGTAAAAAAAAATTCTTTTACTGATAATTGAAAAGAAATCCATCTTATTGAAAAGAATCGATGAGTAATCCCATTCTTTTAGGAGATTTGAGAACACTCCTTGTCCCCTCTATTCCCTTCTCTAAGAGAGTTGAAAGTTAAACCATCTACAGAGGCAAGGTTGGATGAGCTCACTGAAATAAGGCAGACTGGGAACAAATGTAGCTTGACCAATTGTAAAACAGTTAATAACAATAGCAGCTATTTTATTGAGATCTTACTATGTATAAAGCATTATATATAGTACTAGAGGCATGGTGCATGAAATTCAGCCCAGCCTGCACCCTCTTCAATCTGGGACCCCTCGAGGATGTCCAACATCCCTCTCACAATCCAGATCTGCTGGCTCCCAACTGCTCTCCTGCCTGCCTTCCTGATTGCCCTAACCACTTCTGCCTGCCAGCCTGATTAATGCCTAACTGCTCCCTTGCCAGCCTGATTCTCCCTAACTGCCCTCCCCTGCAGGCCTGGCCCCTCCCAATTGCCCTCCCCTGTTGGCTATCTTGTGGTAGCCATCATGTGTCCACATAGGGGCAGACATCTTTGACCACATGGGGGCAGCCATCTTGTGTGTTGGAGTGATAGTCAATTTGCATATTACACTTTTATTAGATAGGCTAGAGGCCTGGTACACGGGTGGGGGCTAGCTGGTTTGCCCTGAAGGGTGTACCACATCAGGGTGGGGGTTCCCTTGGGGCATGGGGTGGCTTGGGTGAGGGGCCTGTGGTGGTTTTCAGGCCAGCCATGCCCCCTGGCAACCCAAGCAGAGGCCCTGATATTTGGGATTTATTTATCTTCTATAATTGAAACTTTGTAGTCTTGAACAGAGTCCAAGGCAGGCTAGGGTGGGCAGAAAGCTTGGCTTCCTCCATTGCTGGGGGCAATCCAAGCCTCCTGCTCTCTCAGCTCTGTGGCCACTGCCATATTTGTTGTGTTAATTTGCATACTTGCTCCTGATTGGCTTGTGGGCATGACTTGTGGGCATAGCAGAGGTATGGTCAATTTGCATGCTTCTTTTTTATTAGATGGAATATGTATTATCTCATTTGTTTTATATTATGTTCTATCTCATTCATTAGAAATGGAAAGGAGAAGGGAGGGGAAATGGATAGGTGGGAGTCATCTGAAATACTATCAATAACAACAAAAGCAAAAGAAGTAGAAAGCAAATTCACCATTTATCAAGCCAGTGCCAGGTTCCAGAAAGAAAAAACTCTAGCATCCTTCCTTGTTAAAGACACATTCTAGTAGAGAGGACTGACATCTTGGACATGCAAAACACTGATGGATGAAACAAAGGTATGTCCCAGATGCCCTGGGATCATTCACTCTACAAATATAGGCCTGTGCAATTCTAGGCCTTATATACAGACTCTGGAAGCACAGAGTGAAGAGGAATTGGTTCTACTGAGGGCAAGTCAGAGATGTCACAGGGTCAAATAGATGCAGTTGGTGCCTGGTCTTGCCACACCAGCATGAGCACCCCTCCATTGGGGGTTTACTGCTGCATCTGGTCCATATCCATTTGCTTAATTTCTGAGCCAAGCTTTGGAAATATGTGCTTTGCGACTATGCTCTCAACACATAGGGAGGGGAGTGACAACTGACTTTCTTTTTGGGGCGGGTTGGCATTTCACAATTAAGACTTGTAAAAATCACACCACACTTTGTATATCTGTGTCTGGGCAACGATCCCTTGGAATCCACTGTGGCTTCCTGCCTTCTCTTTTCAGCTTCCTCATTGCTGTTGTTGGTACTCAAAATGCACGGAGAGTTTTTTGATTGGCAAATGTACAACCCAGAAACTCCCTGACTATGAAAGAACACAACTGAAGGTGTGAAAGACTCTACAGAAACCAGTGAATGAATGTTGGAAAGATGCTAAAAGAAACAGATCTTTAATTTCCATTGTTGTAGAAATTTCCCTCCTGAGCCTTTGTAACTTTAAGGAAGCTGTTTGGATTATTGTTGAGGCAAAGAGGAGGGAAACACATTTATTGAGTGCAAACTATGTGCCCAGCACCATGGGTAAAAAGGCTCACCTCATATAACCCCTGAGGAATTATACCTAGGAGTGACGGGCTGAATTGTGTCTCCTCCAGGATCATACATTGATGTCCTAATCACCAATATCTTAGAATGTGACTCTACTAGTATTTGAATGTCACATTTAAAGAGGTAACATATTACACTGAAGTCTTAGGGTAGGCCCTGATCTCATAGAATTGGAGTCCTCCTCAGAAGAGATTAGTTCACAGTCATGGACAGAGGGAAGGCTAACTATAAGTAAGGAGAGAGGCCTCTGACCAGCCAGTGTGGCTTAGTAGTCAAGCACTGACCTATGAAGCATGAGGTAACAGTTAGGTTCCCATCAGGGCACATGTGGGTTGCAAGCTTGATCCCCAGTAGGGCCATGTAGGAGGCTGGCCAATGATAAATCTCTCCCATCATGGTTGTTTCTATCTCTCCCTCTCCCTTCTTCTCTCTGAAATCAATAAAAATATACATTATAAAAAAAGAGAGAGGTCTCTGAGGAAATCAACCCTACCAACACCTCATCTCTGACTGCCAGCCTCCAGTACTATGGGGGAATACATGTCTTTAAAACACCCAGTCTGTGACACTTTGTTATGGCAGTCCTGGCAAACTAATACTTCAGAGGTTGGCAAACTTTTTCTCAGAAGGTTACATACTAAATAATTTGGATTTTAAAGGCAAAATGGGCACTGTTGTAAATGCTCAACTCTGCTGCTGCAGAGTAAAAGCAGCCACAGACACCATGGAAACCAATGGGCACAGCTGTGTGCCAATAAAACTTTATTTATAAAACCAGGCATTGGCTGCCTGTGTCTGTGAGCCATACTTTGCTGAACCCTGATCTATCCTGATAAGGCACATGGCTGGGTGAATGAATCCCAACCCTGTGTGAAGTACTGCACAGTCTGATGAGGGAGACACACAATTAAACAACACTACATACACCATACAAGGTGAGTTCCTGGGAGTGGGACACTCAGGATGTTGAAGGATACAGAGGAAGGAGGTGTGGTGTAGCCTGAGGCTGCCTGGGGAAGGACTGGGAAGGCTTCCTTGGAAAAGGTTAATGCTTGAGATATGTATGGATTGAGAGATATTTTCTTTGACAACTCCTTATATTTTCTGAAATGAAACCATGGTCTTCCAGGACTCAGGATAAGGTCGTGGGCCTGTAGGGCTGGTGTCTTTCCACTGTAAGAACAGTATAGCGTTGACCTCTGCTGTGCTTCTGACTCAGCCAGGCAAAGACCCTAGGGCTGTTTTGCTCTCAGGGTATGGTTCTAGGCCCCTGCTTGAGTGTTCTCACTCTGCAGTCCACTGAGCTAAAACAGTGGCCTCCACCCCAGGATGAGAGTGCTGCTGCTGCTTTCTATGGTTACCCTTCCTAGATTATTGGTCTGCATCTCAAACATCTGAGGACACATTTGAGAAGTCCTTGTGCTCACTGAGGTCCAATGCCTGGAGGTTGACCATGGCTCACTCTATTTAGGACATTGTACAGGTTTCTTTTCTACAAGATGCCGGAGTGAGGAGGGGCCTTTGGGCCACACAGGATTGGGGGATAGCAGCCCAGAGAAAGTGGTGGCCTCCTTAAACTTCACACAGTGACATGCAGGACAGAATTCAGACTTTCCGCCCCTGAACTGAAGGATTGTCTCTCTGGACCATCTGTAGAGCTCAGCTCTCACAGTTATCCATCCCAACACCCTTCTTTCTATATTTTGTGGGAGCATTAATTTTTTCTGATTCCATTCCATTCCATTCCATTCCATTCCATTCCATTCCATTCCATTCCATTCCATTCCATTCCATGCCATGCCATGCCATTCCATTCTTCTATTCTATTCTAACCAGAATATCTGGAAAGTATAGGGAAATATTACAAAACAGGTAAATTCACCTATGATCTTATCTTTCCTAAACAGTCACTATAAACATGTTGACATATTTTCTTTAAGATGTTTTTGCTAATTTCTTAAGAAAATGTAGTTGAGTTCTATTGTTTTTTGTACAATTTTGAAGTTTACCTTTTCTCCTTTAATATTATAAGCATTTGCCCACACCACTAAAAATCCCCAACTACCACCTTCCCCTTCTGTGCCAAATCTTCAGGTTGCTAGAGTAAAGCTTTCTCTGGGCAACAAGCAGTTTATGAGCCATGGCTGGGCCAAAGGAGCTTATGAAGTGAACATCAGGTGCCCCTGGCCTTGGCTTGTTGGGGAGAGGGTCTGATCTCCCTTATTCACCATTCCTCATTTTATTCATTTTAATGGGTTGGTTCCAATGCCCCCCAAGGTATCTTCTGGCTCCATCATGCTGCCCTGTGCCCTACTTTTTCTATTAAAGTGCTCAGCTGATCTGTAGTTAAGAAAATTTCCAAACTAGCTTTCCTCAAACACAACACTATTTTGAATGCACTGACTGTATTGGCTGTGCTTTGAGCAATTCAGACAGATGAACTTACAGGGACAAACAGCTGAATGCATAAATCAGATGCTGTATTCCGATCATGCAACTACTGAACATTTTGAAGGTGGGGAAGTGGGAGTGAATGGTGGGAGGGTTTACAGCTGACAGTTCTTTTTTTATCACCTTAGCTGGCCCCTCCCTCTTCTGTGTTCTCAGGGTTCACCCTGGGACTCTTCCCCTTCCTTCAATAGAACTGAGAGTTGGTAGAAAGCTTTCTAATTCTACAGTCCCCTGCAGTGATTGAAGTGGTAGAATCTGGAGTTCATGCCAAAGCTAGAAGGCAGCTTCTGAAGGGTTTTGATTGACCTAAGTGTCTCCTGGGCTTTGGAGGAGCACCAAGATGTATGTGAACCTTGGCTCTAATACTTCCTACTCGTGTGGCTTTGGGAAATTTCTCTGAGTCTCAGTTTCCTTATCTGTAAAGTGGAAATGACAATATCAGCATGATAGAATTCTTGAATAGAATAAATGAAGCAACATATGTGACATATCTAGTATAATGTTTAAGAAAACTATAGGAAGTATTATAATTAGTATAGTGATGGTAGGCCTGTGTGTATATCATTATTGTCTTATTTTTAAATAATGTGATACTTGGCCCTGCTGGTGTGATTGAGTGATGGCCCATGCACCGAGAGATTGCTGGTTTGATTACTGGTCAAGGCACATGTCTGGGTTGTGGGCTTGATCCCCATGTGGGTGGCAACCAGTAGATATTTCTTTGTCATTGATATTTCTATCTCTTTCCTTCCTTTCCTCTCTAAAAATAAATAAAAACATATATATATATTTTTAAAAAAATATAATGCCTAAAATTGTCAGGTGTCATGCCTAAGACAAACTACCTGTAGCCTGTAGCACAAATGTATGTGTTCTCTGTGTACTGAATGCAGAGAAAATGAAATTCCATTATAATAATCCGATAATTTTTCCTTGAGCAATGACAGGATTTTAAAACCTTTCCCTGGGAGAGATTTTGATAAGAGCTTTAGGTTGATTACTTTTTTATACCCCATGTCCTGTTTGGTTGATAAGCTCCCAATCTCTGCATTTCACATTGTTTTTATCTTTTGGGGCTGTCCCCATCTTGTCACTGTCATCTTTTCAGTTGTCAAAATGAAATGAAGGGAAGACAGAGGGGGGACTAAGGCCTTGGGAAGGGGTGGCTAACCCCTCCCCCCACTCCCCTGTCCCCCAACCCCTCCGTGCCCCAGCAAGGGTGACAGGTCAGCTTCTTGAGAAATGGCTGTTCTGAACGCAGGAATTAAGCAGCTAATCTCCAGGTGACAGGTCCCTTTACTAATCTGGCACACAAAATCTGGCTCTCACAGGATGCTAAAACTCCAGGCCTCCTCTGCTTCTGCCTTGGGCTGATGAAATCTTGAAATTTTACAGTACCTGCTGCAGTTCAACATGCTTTTTAACCCCATAGTCATTTCTTGGAAACCAACATGTTTTGAGAATCATAGACTTTCAGAGTTAAAAGGGACTTCAGAAAACATTTGGTTCAGGGAGACAAGAGGAATATTGTCCACAAGTCACTCAACAGGTTATAAATAGCGTCATAGGATATGAGCATAACTTTCCTCTGTGGGGCTCATGGGCACCTCACTGTGGATGGACTGGTTCTCAAATTATTTATAAATGCACCAACATATTTGTGCTTAAGAAATCTGTTAGTATGAGGGGATACTGAGGGGATAAGGACACATATGTAATACCTTAATCAATAAAGAAATGAAAAAAAATAAATCTCTTAGTGAGTTCTGGGTAGTTTCTTCCACAGTGCGGGGGTTCAGTTATCAATAAATAATTCCTGGAGTCTTATAAGGCCTTGTTGTTATAGGACCAATTCAGATGTTGTTAAGGGGCAGAGACCCAAATGAATTTGAAATCATTATGCTAGGACCCCATTTAGGAAGCTAGAAAACTATTTTATCTTTTGGAATGGAATGAAGCTCTAATAGGACTTACTCCTGATTGAGGATTGTGGTGGATACTGTTTTTTTCAATGTGTGTTTCAATTTCCTTCTATCACATATTCTTATAATGGAAAGCTACAAATGACTTCCCAGATGGCTTTATGGCTGAGATTCTGATAGGATTTAAGTTTCTCTATTAAGATACACCCATGAAAGGTGGAACATTGTGTACCTGGCCTTCTACTGTGTTAGCTGGCAGGGACAGTCATGGAGGCATTTGATATCTTGTGTGGTCCTTAGCAGAGCTCCCCAGTGGGACAGCATTTATATCATAGCAAAGGGAGCACTGCTCTAGAGCCAGCATGTGCAGTGGTCATTTCCCATCATGTGGGGCAACTTCCTCTTTCTATTGCTTTCTGATGAAACTCAATTCTGCTGTGGTTTTGAGGGCTACTCTTGGAAGTTCACCTGAGGTTCAGTTTCTTCCATTCTCAGTAGACCTATAATCCAGGGCTCAGCAAATATTTTCTGAAAGGAACCATAGCAGTCAGTATTTTAGATTTTGTGAACAATATGGATTCTGTTCCAACTATTCAACTTTGCCATTTTAGGATGTGAGCAGCCTTAGAAAGTACATAAATGGGTGTGACCATCTATATATATAAAAGCCTAAGCAACTGTTTGACCGGTTGCTATGATGCACACTAACCATCAGGGGGTAGACACTCAACACACAGGCATGGAAAGATGAAACAGACTGATGAATCTCAGAGGGAAGTGGGGAGGGGAAATGGTAGGAAGAGATTAACCAAAGATCTTAGATGCATACTAGAGGCCTGTGTGCATGGATTTGTGTATAGGTGGGGTCCTTTGGCCTGGCCTGTGGGGATTGGGCCAAAACTGGCAGTCCAATGTCCCCCAAGGGGTCCCAGATTGTGAGAGAGTTCAGGCCAGGCCAAGGGACCCTCAGCAGTGCACAATTCTGTGCACTGTGCCTCTAGTGTTGTAATAAAACTTTATTGACAAAAGCAGGCAGAGGACCAGATTTGACCGGTGGGGTGACAGTTTGCCAACCCCTGCATAATACACCCCTTTCTAATGAAACTACCCAGAGTAAATTCTTCTTTCTACCATTGGATCCTAACCAATGCTGTGATGTCTGAGTGTTAGAAAAGATGGAGTGTGAGAAAAGAGGAAAGGTAGTTTGTGCCCCCAATTTCTGGTTCAGGGGCTGATAAAAAAAATAAAGTAGAACATGCATATCCTTAACTGGTGGTAAACTTGGCAATAATCTCTTACTTTTGTGCTGTGCTTTTCAGTTAGGAAGTGTTTTCACATACACTAACTGCCTCATTTGACTTTCAGAACACTAGGTAAGGAGTGTGAAGGGGGTAAGGTTGGGAGGCCTTAGAAACACTCTGGACAGGTGGTAATTTTCTCAGTCACATAGCAGTGAGGAGCAGAGGCAGGACTTGAAACTCAGCCTTCTGTGTCCTAGGCCAGCTCTTTTTCCAGGCTCCATTTCTGGACTCAGCAGATAGGACCTGAAGCTAAAGTCACCTTCTAACAACATTGAAATTTCTCTTTTGGAGATTTTGAGAGCTTTAAGAGACTTGTTCTAGAAAGGCCTGCTAGGAACTGTCCACACAGCTTTGCTACTCAATGTGAGGGCTATGGACCAGTAACACCTGGCAGCTTGCTATAAAAGCAGACTCTCAGTTGCCACCTTGGACCTATTGAATTGCAACCTGCTTTTAAAGAAGACCTTCAGATGGTTCTCATGCACCATAAAGTTGGAGAATTAAAAGTAGAAGGAGACATAGTCAAAAGTTTAGTGCTCACATTCAAATTGCCAAGGCTCAGGAGACAGAATATACATAGTCAGAAGTCAAAAGTCATGGGAAGGTTGAATAGTATTAAAGGGTGACAGAACCATGTTATGGCTATGCTATTTGGCTGGGAGATCCAGGAATACCCAGATCTTCGTTGCCCTACAATTTCTCCTCATAGTAAATTTATGCAGGGCAATATATGCCCAAAGGAGGAAAAAAGAAACAAAGTAAACCCCAAGGTATCCTTGTTCCTCATAAAATATTTCTTAGGTTTCTTTTACTCACTTAATATTGCCCCATCAACCCTATGAATTGGGAGCAGTTATTTTATTTTTCATTTGAACTCACCATCACCACCATTGCCACCAATCCCACACAGCTGAATCATTGTTCTAAGTCCTTATACACACAACAGATTTCTTACAACAGTGATATGAAGTATCTCCACCTCCAAGATGGAAAGACCAAAGCATGCAGAATTTAACTAACACACTTAAGGTCACACAACTAATGTTTGGTAGAGCTGGGATTCAAACCTAGGCAGCAGGGCTTCAGACTGCATGTTTGCAATTACTATATCATATCCTTTTGCTGAGCAAATGGCCAACTGGCCTAAGATCACAAGACAAACACATGGCAGATACGAGGTTCATACCAAAGTCTGACTTTGCGTCCTCAATCACAACAGTATTTTCAAGCAGGATGAGTATCCTGGTATCCATGCTAGACTTTCTGAATCTCTAGAGTTAGAGATATAAACACGCATCATGTATATATAGCTTATATAATACACAGGAATATCTATTATACTTATACATATGTAGAGTTTTAAGTTCTAAATATTCTACTGCCCAGCTTTGGTCACGCAGCAGCACAGTACTACACTAGTCTGCCTCTGCTCGGTTAGATGTATGTGTAGTTTCTACCGTACTGCTAGTTTTTTAAAGATGTGCTCTGTATCTTATCCATTTGTATGATCCCAGTGCCTAGTTCAGAACTTGCCTCATAGTAATTTCTCTATAAGTGTCTGTGGTTTGAACTGAATACTCCCCAGGGGCCATCAGCCTAGGACAATGGTTCTCATGCATCAGCATCACCTGAAAGGTCTGTTAAAACACAGATAACTGGACCCTATCCCAAAGTTTCTGATTTGGTAAGGCTCAAAAATTTGAATCTTTAACAAATTCCTAGGAGATGCTGATGCTGCTGGTCCAGGGACTACACTTTGAGATGCACTGTCTAGGGAGCATTCAGAGATGAGGGAGGATTGGGCCAAACCTTGAAAGATCCCCAGAGAACACAGAGAAGCTAGGAAGGTTATTATGTTGTTTCAAGTTCACATTTCAAGAGATGACTCACTATCGGCTTTTATGAGTGCATGACCCTGTACACGAAGCATGGGAAAAGATGACATCTGATGATATATGCTTTGAGACAATGCACCTTTAATTTCATCTCTTCATTAATGTGGAGAAGTGCAGATGTAGGCTTCTCTATCATTAACTAATTGGGAATGCATGGTCAATCTTTCCATTATCTAACAATGCACCACTGTTAGAAAGTCATTATTACAAGGTACAGTGATACTGCTTGGTGTGTATTTGAATGTAGCATATTTCAATAAGTCATATTTAGGTTCCAAATTTAAAAAAAAAGGAAATCTTATCTAAAACAGAAATAGACAAAATGAACGAGTAAAGACAGGCTACCTGATAATATTTGCTCTTACTGTTTCCTAGTAATGCAGAGTGGAGGCAGCTGGCTGCTGAGGCCAATAGCCCAAACCAGCATCCATGATCTTCTCTGGTTAACCATTTCATTCCAACAATGGGAATATGAGATAGGCAGGAAATATTTCTCCATGCCATCCTTTCTTCTCCCCCACTCAGACTGTCCCAGGAATCACATTGAGAAAGATGTAGATAGGCTCAAACCCCACCAGAGTATGGTGGCCAGGTAGGTAAGGGATCTGGAGAAGATTACATACAAAGGAAGGGAAGTTCCTCCTACACAAGAAAGTATCAGAAGTGGGTGTATGTGATCACTGCCCCTCATTGGGTCAACCTTCACATGTGTTCTTGAAACTCTAAACATCGTGTGTTGTTCTTTAACAGATCACACAAAAGTCTGTAAATGTGTTTACTTATCTGTCTCTCCTATCTCACCATTAGTTCCTTGATGGATTCAGTTTTATTCACCCTAAATTTTAGCCTCAAATACAATTCCTCAAATAGTATGAGACCCCAATGGATGTCTGTTGACTTTAATTTGAGTTGTCGGGAAGAGAGGGCATACCTAGTCTGTGTGACTCTAGGCAACAGAACTAGATCAGGGTGGATATGGAGAGGGACATTTATTGTGGCCAATACTATCATTTTTTAAACTATATTTTATTGAGCCAAAGCCGGTTTGGCTCAGTGGTAGAGCGTCGGTCTGCGGACTGAAAGTTCCCAGGTTCGATTCTGGTCAGGGGCATGTATGTTGGTTGCAGGCACATCCCCGGTAGGGGGTGTGCAAGAGTCAGCTGGTCAATGTTTCTCTCTCATGGACATTTCTAGCTCTCTATCTCTCTCCCTTCCTCTCTGTAAAAAAAACAAAATATATATTTTAAAAAATATATATTTTATTGATTTTTTTACAGAGAGGAAGGGAGAGAGAGAGAGTCAGAAACATCCAGAAACATCGATGAGAGAGAAATATCAATCAGCTGCCTCCTGCACACTTCCTACCGGGGATGTGCCCGCAACCAAGGTACATGCTCTTGACTGGAATCGAACCTGGGACCTTTCAGTCTGCAGGCTGATGCTCTATCCACTGAACCAAACCTGTTTCGGCAATCCTATTATGTTTTGCATCTATAATTATTCCTGGGTAATAATGCTACTTGTGAAGAGTAAATGAGATAATTTGGTAAAATGCTTAGCTCCTTGCCTGGGGTATGGTAAGTATTCAATTAAAGTTTTATTTTTATTATTACTATTACCAAGTGGCCCTTTTAAGTTTTATGTTGTAAGTTTTTATGAGCCTTTGGGAAATGCCCTCCCTTCCTTCTACGTTGTCTTTCTTCTCCCTTTCTTTCTTTCTATTACTCCTCCTATCTCTCCACTTACCTATTCATTTATTTATCCAACCACTGAATGTCTGTCTATTCATTCTCTTGTCTACTCTTTCATCCATTAATATCTATATTAATTAGTTACTTATTAATCCATTCATTCATCTCTAATTGGGTGGCTTTGGTGAGTGGAAAGTGCCTGGATGTAGTCATATCCATATCCTATCTGTTGAATTTTGGATGGTGCTGCCTATACCAGACAGTGGGGGACACTGACATTGTTTTGTGTGGCTGAGCGATGGAGCATGATCTCTGTCCAAATGACTTTTCATGGGCACCTCTGTGGGCCATTGAGGTCTGCAGTCCCCATCAAGCACTCTGGGAAGACACTCAAAGCCGTGGTATCTGAGCTGCAATGTGCACATTTACAATTAGATGATTTTATTCATCACAGTCATATTTTATTTAAAGAAACCAATAAAGTAGATGGGGACTGCTAAAGATGTGACTATTTTAGCTGGCATGTTTGTTCAGCAACTGGCACAATGAGAGAGGTGCAGAAGAGCAGATGAGATGGAGAACACCAATTATTTTAATTTTCTTGAAGAGAGGAACTGAAATCACAATTTTGACCTTCACAAATCAGAAAATTATCTGGATTCTAGGAAATTCAAGATAATCATAGGCTACTGAACAGAGAAGGAAAAAAAAAATTGGCTGTGCCTTTAATATTTGACTTCTCTATGCTGTTAAATTAATTGAAGTGGTGTCCCGAGGAAGAGGAATGATCCTGATAACGTAGTAGGAAGAGCATGGGTCTGGTGTTGTTCTGACCAAGGTTTGGATTCCTGCCTTTTCTACCTCTTGGCTGTGCATCCTTGGATAAGTCATGCAATATATTTTTGAGCTTCATTTTTCTTATTGGTAAATGGAAGGTAATAATAACATTACATTATTCAATGAAGACTGAAGTGAGATAATGTAGATAGAGCAGCTGGCAGAATGCTAGATGCAGCTCAATATAGACTGGTCCCTTACGTGTTCCAACACTGTGTGTTGATGAGGTGACACCTGGAATATTTTGCTTCCTTCTGCACAATTGAAGAAATAGTTTAGCATGTGCCTTGACGAGTGACAAGAATTATGAGACACTTGAACTCAAATCCTGTGTCCAGATTACATGTGTAATTTGAAGAGGGGATCTTTGGGAGAGACAATATTGGGACCATCAGGTAAAGAACAGTGTGAAGAAAAGTGGGTGTAGACTTACTGTATATGTTCTTTGCGAGACTGATGTGTAAAAGCTATAGAAAGATACATTTCAGCCCAAATGTGGAAAAATAAATAAACAGAAAAACTTTCTATAAGTGTGTGCAACTGAAGGGAAGCGATGAATAAACTGGGTTGCAAGTGTGGGGATGTCCTGGAGAGCCCAGGGACATGGCAGTGTTGGGAGGTCATCTCAGGCTGAGGAAGAGCAGATGTGGAGGCAGTGAGATGAAGCCACAAGCTGTGCCTAGGGAGCCAGACACTGTTAGCCAATTCTGGAACTTGGATTAGGGAGAGGTTGTGCATGGTAGAATATGGCAGGTTGGCAGGGATCATGCAAGATGGAGAGGTTTCTGAGACAAGGTCTTCAGCTGAAGAGCGCTGTGATCAGATTTGCTCATCATACTAGAAACACTAATGATAAACAGGACAGTCACCACACAATTCAGTGTGTGAACTAGGGTAAGTCATTTCCCATCTCCCAGAGACACAAGTGAAGCAGAATTGTTGATCTGACCTTGCTTCTTCCCAGGTTTACATGAAGATAGAAAGCATGATAGGCGTGGAAACATGAGACAAATGCAAAATGGTCTGCCCAGTTGAAGAGCTATTTTTTGTTTGTTTCTTCTTCCCCCTATTCCTGATGAAGTGAGGAGTGTGGCAGTGGGTTGAGAATATGTCTTTATTTAGGATCTTGGTTATTTTTCTGCAGGAATTTTTCTTTTTTTCCTGTGCCTTGACTGATTTCAAACAAACCATAGCAATGCCCTATCTTTTCATCTCATTTCATAGACCAACTGTGTTCTGGCCCTTCCCTTCCTGTGACCTCTGTATATCTGATTGTGCAGCTGGCATTAGGGTGCCTGTGCTATGTAATTTGTGATGCATTGTCACACATGAGACTATCTCACCCTGCCCCCATTAGAACACCAATGTCATCATATCATAAATTGAGGCCTGAGAAAGGTCACAAATATGCTATGGTGCCTAGTTCCTCCATTTATAAGTTGGGGATCAACTTCCTGATACCCAAGACCACTGTAAGGATCAAATGAGTATAATAAAGTGCCTGGCATATAGCAC
Source organism: Pipistrellus hanaki (assembly GCF_964339955.1). Classification (NCBI taxonomy): domain Eukaryota; kingdom Metazoa; phylum Chordata; class Mammalia; order Chiroptera; family Vespertilionidae; genus Pipistrellus; species Pipistrellus hanaki. Next base: position 38,348,779 of record NC_140511.1, on the reverse strand, counting down.
ATTCAATTAAAAAACAAATAAAAACTATAGGAGGCAGTAATTATTTAATGAGTCATGCATATGGACATGTTTTTATGTACTTTTAATTAGGTGCATATGTGTTATAATGTCAGGGGATTTTGTTGTTTGACTTAGAAATAAAATCAAGAAAAAAGAAACACTGGGTAAACCTGAGTTCAACATTCAGTGAAACTGGATGTTTCACCAACTTAACACAGAACTTAAATGTTAGTTTATATTTACAGGGGTAGGAACCTCTGGCCTGTGGGCCATATAAGGCCTGTGAAAGCATTTGGTCTTGCCCTGCCAAGGCATTAGGGGCGAGTTAATTAAATGTTTGACCAAACATAGAAGGCTAATTTTTAAGTTGATACTTTTGCATGGCCCATGACTGATGTTATAAATACCCAAATGGCCCTTGGCAGAAAAAGGGTTCCTTATTCCTGGTTTAGAATGTTCTTTATCCTGGAGTGCTACCTTGTTCAGATAAAGCTAAAGCATCATTTTGGAGGCACACCCTCTACAAAAGCATAGGTATGGGCCCTGCAGCCTGGAGAGTATCAACACAGACTCCAACAAGGGATCTGGATTCTGGGTCAGGCTCTCAGTTTTTGATGGCTCCTCATAGTCCTGCCCTTGTGTTTATTGTATTTGCTGGCAAAGCTATTGTATTGAATCTTCTCCACCTGGTCCAATTGTGGACTATGTGACACTCAAGACTGGAACCTACCTCCACTCTCCAGGTACCTGCATTTGGAGGTGGACTTTGAGATTCTGCTTTACTATAGAAATGGCTCCTTGTTTCTCTGGAGTGGCCCTGCCAGAGGCAGAGGCCTGGCCCTGGTCACTATGACTGACCTCTTTGACCTCTCAAGAGAGATTGTGGGGTTGGAATCAGCGATGGGTATTGACTGTTTGCTTCCTTAATATGACTTTTCAGGTGTCTGCAGCTTCAGCTTATGAAAATGAATTTTGGAGATCCCCAACACCAGACTATTTGAATTCTTAAGATTTTAGAAGGTATTTTCTTTATACATTTCTGATTTTGATAGAATTTGTAAGAGTCACAGTGATTTTTTCAATATTATATAGTAACAGCATTCTATAATAGAATAATTTTAGCAATTAAAATTAGACTGATACTGGAGTTAGAGCCTGGGTTCTATTGTTTATTAACTTAATTCTGGGAAAGTCTCTTAACCTCTTTATGCCTCAATTTCTTCACCTTAGAAATGGGATGATAACACATAATTTCCAGAGCTCTGATTTGTGAAAGGTAATATAATTTGCCTGAAAACCAACCCCAATTGGTGTTCTAAAAAATCAGTGTCAGATTTCCAAATGGCATTAGAAATAATTGACAAGCAATTTTACTTTTCCCACAGGCTCTTTCAAACACATTAAATATAGAGTATATTTATAGCATGAAATTTATTCAAACATTGCTTTCTCCATCACTCTGTTTCTCAACACCTCTTACACATTGCAGTTTCCACAGAGGCTTTCTCCTCCAGACACCGATAGTGCCCAGGCTCTCTCATGAACTCCAGCCTGTGTCAGCAATCTCATCTCCCTTTCCTTTCATTCCTCCCTTCCCTGGTATTACCCCCACACCACCCCCTCCCCCAAAGGGCTGATACTGCAAAGTAGAATCCACCCTGCTTAGGAAAATGGAAGGGAGGAGGGGGAAAGGTTACAAACACAACTCAGGTAACCAGACAGAGTGGATAATCTGCTACCAGAGTCTAAAACTGGGAAAAAAGGGAAGGGAGGTATCACATTCTGGCCTTGACTTCCTGGCTAACTCACCCTGACAGGTGTTTAAGCAGAAGACTAGGGAAATAGGGAAATCCTTCAACTATGAGTTAAAAGCCTGGCCCACCAGCAGAGTGAAAGAATCATCCATAAGGCCCCTGACTGCAAGAGGTTGGGGGAAAGTTAAGGAGGACCACATTAATGGCAGCTGGGAGGGGCAGGTTTGGAAGAGGCTGGCTCCCTCATGTGAGCTCCATCCCTCATGGAGGATCTGAGCAGTGGAAAGATATCCTGGCCCCGATGGGTACCCTGAAGAATTTTATGTGTGTCTGCAAGAGAGCCATGGACACCATGCTTAGCTTTAGAAGTTCAAAGCAGAGTTGACCACAACAATCCAGATAAACGAGAAAATCCTGTTTCCTCCCATTTTCCATTCCAGACTTGAAGTGATGGCCATGCTTCCCTCCACCCTTCCTCCGGCCAATCATTGAGGCTGAAGCCTGGCTCACCCTTATGGAAAGAGGATGGGGAACATTAAATAGGACACAGGATTGAAGATTCAAACAAGATGGGGCACTCTTGGGCCCAAAAGCAACCCGAAAAGTACGGAATCTGCCCAATGGGTCTTTGAGGGGTGGAAAGGGAGACTTGACTTTGTGGTTGAGAGGGTGATTAGAGAGAAAAGAAAACCTGTTTGTATCAGTGCCCTGTTGAGTTCCGAGGGTTCAATAAGCCAGTCATGTTGGATGAATTTTCTTTGATCCCTGATACAATATAGATGAAAATGTTCTGTAAACTGGAAACCTACAAATATTAGTTATGATTGATAACCATTACAAAGAGGAGTAGAGAAATAACATGAGAGGCTTCTTGATTTCTCTCAGTGTTATTTTAGAAATCCAAAGCAGAATTTATGTGCATACATATGAGCCTAACCAGTGGTCGAGGACAATAGGAGGTGGGGACATGAGTGGGGGTGGGGGATTGGAATGGGGGGTTGAGGACAAATATGTGATACCTTAATCAATAAAGAAATTAAAAAAGAAAGAAATCCAAAGCAGAATCCCTGGTCTGAAGTGAGAAAAAATTAAGCCATGTTTCAAAATGCCTAGTTCATGGCCAATAGGGGAACAGGGCAAGGGAGGTGCTTTCTGAACTTGGCTCAGGGTACTGGCAAGGCATCAAATTTGACATCTTCCCTAATGACATCCATGCTTCCCTCCTCCCTACCTCTGACCAATCATTGAGGCTGACGCGTGGCTCGCCCTTGTGGAAGAGAGGATGGGGGACACTAAATAGGACAAGAGATTGAAAATTCAAACAAGGCGGGACACTCAGACACCCAGAATTCTGATTATTTCTCTTTCCCTTATCCCTTACCTTGAAGCAGTAGACAACATTTGTAATTATACTTCTATGCTTCCACCATCAACCTTCTCTCTCCACCTCTATTCATACAAAAGCAGCCTGGTGAGGGTCACAGACTGTTTCTGTCTCATGCCCTTCACCTCTTGCAGCAGCCCCACGAGGTAGACATAGTACACATGAGCAGACTGAATCACAGAGGGGAAATCACTTATCCAAGCTCACACAGCAAGTCGGAGGCGGAGGGGAATCCTAACTTGAGAGCCTCATTGGTCATTCTCTCCATTTTTACCCAACCTCCGCCCTGCTGCCAGACTGCACTCTCCAAGTCCGGTGGTGTCACTGTCCTAATGAAAACCCTTCAAGGGCCCTTGAATGCCCTTAGACAAATCCTACATCCTCAGCTTTTTGGCCCAAGGGAGACAAGGTGTTAAGCCAGGACAAGTTGAACAGAGAAACTGAGGCAGACAGGTAAATGGCCAAGCGGTTTACAGCCATCTAGCAAATAGCAAATGCCTATCTTCCCTTAACCAAGGACACTTAAGAGTAAATGGTTTACATTCCCCTCCCCCTCCAAAACAGGGAGTAAAGAGCTTTAAACACCCTATTCAGGGAGGTAGATAGTAGAAATCCAATTAGTGCATTTGTGCCAATCACATCCAAGGACAGATGAAGTGAAGAGAATAAATCTCATTTTTGGTGAATCAATATAAAGCTGATAAATATTCTATTGAGATTTTTCTCCACTAAACTCCCAACCTTTAAAACCCTTAAGACAAAGGATCCAATGCCCATGCCTTGTACTTCCCCCTTTTCTTCCCTCTCAGGTATGCATCTCCTAAACTCTAAGGGTTCCTATGATTCTTGCAATCAGGAGAGCAATGGGCAGTGGCAGCTCATTCCAGAGTAACCCCTGAACCTGTCTCCAGGGCCCCCCTTTCTCTGACTTTTCAGTGAGCAACAGCATCCCTGCTTGGCTTACTTCTGTCAGTATGACTTTTACTTCCCAGTGACCCAACAGCAGTTCTCCCTAGAATCACATCTCTCCTATAATGTCTTTAGAGGCCCCAAGTAGCCCCATCTAGGCTCTCTCCTGCTGCTTCTTCTATCCCAAGCTCTCCCTCACTTCACTGTCCTCAGCTTTCCTGACATACTCTCAAAATCACCTGGACTCATGGGCCTTCCTGCATGAAGTCAAGAATCCACACACTACAGGCTGGCCGAAGCAGACCCACTCCAGCACAGTTCCTGTCCGCTAACAAAGGCTGTCCATGAACCAACTCCAATCTCTTTCAGGCTCTGTAGTTCAAAGAGCCATGGATGGCATGATAGTCTCTTAATACCCCTACTATTATTCTCAATCTGTCCTTCCACCTGGACACCTGATGAATTGTCTCTCTCTTCTGAAAGTACCAGAGAAGTTCTGTCTAAGCACTGATAGACCTACATGGGCCATTCCTATTCTTCAGCCAGAGGTGTGTGGTGGCTAAAGCAGAGCCTTGAGCAGACCTGGGTTCTTAAGTGTAGATCAGTCAGCCCATTACTAGCTACATGGATTAGGACAATTTATTTGACCTCTGTGGATATTAGTTTCCTCATTTGTAAAGAATAGTAATGATGATATAGAATTTACTTGGCTGATGCAAGCGATGTGCTTAGCATGGTACACTGATCATTCTAAACCCTTCATTCCTTTCCTCAATGTATATGGAGTACATCATGGGCTGGGGCTATGCCAGGTTCTAGGGTTTCAAAAATGGACAAACCATAGCCAATGCCTGCCCTCATGCAGTAAACAAAACAAACACTATTATCTGGGATGCTGAGAACATTAGTTGAGCTGTGTCTAGGTGGTGCGGGCACTATACTGTCTTTTATAACATTCATCCCTGGGAGGCAGGCATTGTTAGTCCCATTTTACAATAAATTGATGCCTGGAACCATAAGGACTAGAGACCTGGTGCACAAAATTTCATGCCTGGCCTGCATCCTCTCACAGTCCAGGATTCCTTGGGAAACATCTACCTGCCAGCGTAAGCTGGCAGTCAGACATCTTAGTGCTGCCACAGAGGTGGGAGAGGCTCCCACCATTTCCACTGGGCTCATAGCCCTCAGCCCAGCTTGTGGCTGAGCAGAGTTCCCCTGTGGGAGCACATTGATCACCAGAGGGCAGCTCCTGTGTTGAGCATCTGCACCCTGGTGGTCAGTGAGCATCATAGTGACTGGTCTTTCTGCCATTAGGGTCAATTTGCATATTGTCCTTTTCTAAGATTAGCCAGAGTATTGTCTTTATTAATAGTGGGACAAGTCTGGGACCAGATCAGTTTGATTTCAGATACTAAGTTCTTTCTTTTATACCCACTTGCATTGTACTATTGATGGGAACTTTGGCTACCCTGAAAGAGTCCTTCTCATCTCTGGCTCTGGAATGATTAGATGACTAAATTGATGGATGATAAAAGAATCAGTGAAAAGTATAAAAGAAGACCACTCAGGCCAGTAAAGAAGAGTCCCCAAGTCAGCAGAGCCCATTCCCTGACCCCTAAGGGATGGGAGGCAGATTTAGGCCTGTCAGACCCTAAACATTTAGGAGGTTCCGCAACTGTCTTCTCAATAAACGGACAAATATTTTAGTTTCTGTGAGTTGGCACCTAAAGAGTTACAAATAAAATCAGTTCACCATGCCATGAAAATTCCTCATAATGCTTCTGTTACTCCACTAACAGAAGAGATGTTACTATTACCAATTTCATCCTAGGGTGTGTATGTGTATGTGTGTTGGGGGTCCCATGGAATGTTTTTTTATCAATAAAGATTCTATGTGTAAAAAGGTTAAAAATACTGCTCTGAGTGGTCCGCTGCTACACGATGGCCCAGGAAGATCTGTGGTCTCCAGAGCAGGGGGGGAAGGGGTAGCTGCCAGGTGCTGTTTACCTTGAATTCCTTTCTCCACCCCAGTACCTTCTCACTCAGATAACATGTCGGGCTTACACCCAGGGAATGCTATCAGTTTACAAACAGCTTTCACCACAATGTCTTAGCCAATCCTAACAATAGCTCCTGAGACACACACTGAAGAAGTGGGGTCCTCTCCAATTTAAAGATGAGACAACAAAGGCTAGAAACAGGAAGCAGCTACAGAAGTACAGAGCCTGGGCTCTGAAAGCTGGGCCAGACTTCTGTGGGTTGGTCAGTTCTCCTGGTGACTTCCCTGCCCAGATTCCACTTTGCTATAAAGTTCTTGAGAGAAAACATGCCACAATCTTGCCTGGTGTGGGCTGGCATGCTCATCTTTCAAAAGTATATGTGTTACCTGGGTGGGGGCCCCGGAGCAAGAATAAGGTCACTATACCTTATTCTTGGGGTTCAGGGAGCATCACATTTCAGAAAAGTAACTCCATATGTGAAAAAGTTCTCTCCCCTCTTCCAGACAAAGTAGCTTGGAGAGGGGATGGGAGGATCTAGCCCCTTGGGGAATGTGGCTTCCCTAGAAACTGTTTTGCCCTGACATCTGGGCATTGGTTACAGCTACTTGTCCATAAAAACCCAACTGACCAACTTTCTCTGCATAAAATATAGGCAGAATATGAGAGCAGAAAGGAGACTAGATGGAGGTCATGGAACCCCATGCCCACCTTGCATCTGTAATCAAAAACTGGGTAGCAGTGATTACTCTAATAGTCTCTGATTCGGGCAGCCTCCTGCCTTCTTTCTAGGCTCTTCTCTTCGTTGAGATTCCCAGACTCAAGTCCATTGGAACAAGATGCTTATCTGAGCTAGATATAAGCTGGCCTCTCCTGGTCCTTGTCTATGTGGACTTGGGCCTGGACCTAATGTTTGCTCCTGATGTAGGGCCTTTGGCAGGCCAGCTGAATGTTTCTATATACCTAATGGGCTCTCATCCCCTGCTCTTGAGTGAATGGAAGTCTCTCTACCCCTAAAGTGGCCTCCCTGTCCAGTAGGTTAAGACCATACCTCATAGTCCTAGGCCTTTTCTCATATGCATGATCACACCTACTTATTGTAAATCACTTGGGAAATACTATGGGAATCAGAATCTCCCCCCCGCCCCCCCCCCCCCCTTTTTTTTTCCTGCTGGAGGCCTGGCACTGAGCTCAGAGCAATGACTAACTTCAGGGAACAAGTTCCTGCTGCTAGGAGGTTAATTAAAGTTCCAGGGCCTGAGGTGGTTTTGCTTCCCCTACAGGGTTGTAGGAGAAGAATGATCCAAGTGCAATCAGTTCAGCCCTGACCATGCCTTCCCCAGGTCTCTGTGACTTAGAAGATGGGTTTGGATGAAAAGAAGGGGAGGCTTGTGTAAATGGTGGAGTTAAGAAAGGGAGAGAGAATATTAAGACAGTGTGACCAATGCAGAGAGGTGGTTCTTTCATGCTCTGTTGGCAGAGTCCATGCTGGGTCAGCATTACTGGGAGATAACCTGGTCTTGAAGAATAAGAGCTTGAAAACTGTTCATGTCATTTCACCCAGTCATTTCCCTTCCTCACATCTGCCTAAACACCTGAAATGCAAATAGAGCTTTATGTTTATCACTGGGCTTCTTATTACAGTAATGAATATTGGAAGTAATTTAATATCTGATATGGGATTGATTATCAGATTATGACTCATCTATGTAGGGTAGAACATTCCGTAGCATTTAAAATGATGTTTATGAGGCATTTTCATGGCATGGCGAACTGCTTACGATATAATGTGTAGCAAAACCAAGCAGAACAAATTTTAGAAACAAGTTATCAATAATCAGATGTAAAAAAAAACTATGCTTAAGAAATATCCTGGGAAGAATATGATAACATGTTATCATCAGTGGTTGATTCTCAGATGGGATAAACTCTGTTTAAGTTTTCCAGTTTTTTAGAATACTATGTAAATTCTTTTATAATAAAAATAAAAGGAGGTGTAATGAAAGAGAACTAAAGGGTACTTTATCCCTTGGAAATGTGAGTGTTTGGAACTTCTGTTGGGCCCTTGGGTCTAGAAGGTTGGCCTAGAGGCAGCAGGCTCTTGGCTCTATGGACAACCAAACCAGAAGAGCCTTATATTTAAAGGCCAAAGAGAGTTGGACAAGGGTAAGGGCACAGACAGTGTGTGTATCTTTTCCAGGTGCACAATCTCCATGTGTTCATCTACCCGGAGGCTCTCAGAACCTAGTCCTTTTGGGCTTTTACAGAGACTTTCTTCCATAGTCATGACAGAGTGAATCATTGGCCATAGGGGAGTGATTCAACCTCTAGCCCCTCTCCCCTCTCCTGAGGGTTCCAACCCTCTAATCATATGGTTGTTTCTCTGGACACCCAACCCCCACCCAAAAGTACTCCATTAACAGAACAAAAGACAGCATTATGGATCCCACCATTTAGGAAATTACAAAGGTTATAGGAACTGGGTGTCAGAAACCAGGATGAAGATCAAATATATATTGCTTGTTATAAATCATCATGTCATAGGAATGGTCCTCTGAACTGCTCTCTCCCACACTGCTCCTCCACAGAGCCTTTCTTGACCCCTCTGCTGGGCTCAGGGAAGGGCACAGGGCACACTCAGAGCCACTGAAAGCAAATGGGAATTTGGGAATTGCTATAGGAATCAGAATCTCAGCTCCTCCTGTGGGCCCTGAAACTAGGAATGCAGGAGTTCCTGCATGTGAAAGACTGAAGCCGGTCCAGCAAAGGCAGATCCCAGAGATGAAGACAGGTACCAGCAGGAAAGATTCATTAGCGATCTCATCAGAGTCAGGGGCCAACAGGAGATAGATAGCTCACTTGCACTAGAAACTGGTTTAATAAAGGGACCATTCATTGTGGGCAGAGTGTAAGGTGCCAAACTACCCTGTGCACAAAATTCTGCAAGAACCCAGGACCAGTAACTGGAGCTACTATCACCTGCAGGTCGAAGGGGACTGACGTGAGAGGGAGTAGTTACCAAAACCTACCAGGGAGAGTCAGATAGAGAGAAACAGTGACCTTGGATTGGGGAACAGAGCCAGCCAGAGGTGACCCGGCAGGGAGGGAGCCAGGGGAATAGGCACCCTGACCTTCCCTTGGCTCCCTCCTCCCCATTAGCCAAGCCCCTTGGAAGGCAGAGGTTGCTGAAGCCCTGCTCATGTGCCCAGACAGTGCAGGCTTTGGGGGCAGGGAGATAGAGGGCAGGGAGAAGGAGGGTAGCAAGTGAATCTGGAGCAGCAAAAGGAAAGGAAAGGGCATAGTCCTGAATCCAGCCCCACCCCTAGATGGCTCAATTTATGTGAGCCAATAAATTCACCCTTTACATAAGTCAGTTGGATTGGGCATTCTGTCGTTTACATCCAATAGAATCCCAATTAGCTCAGTGGTTTGAATGAATTTCCCTCTCTTCCTCTATATCTTTTTTTTTTTTTTGCTTTAAAAAAAGTATGATAAAATATATATAAATGTGCCACTTTAGCCATTTTTAGGCATACAATTCAGTGGTATTAATTCAATTTACAATATTGTGCAACCATCACCACTATCTAGATCCAAAATGTTTTCATCACCCCAAACATATTTGGTACTCATTAAGCAATCGCTCCCCATTTTTCCTTCTACCTAGCCCCTAGTAACCTCTAATCTGCCTTCTGTCTTTATGAATTTACCTATTCTAGATATTTCATATAATTAGAATCACACAATATTTTTCCTTTTGCATCTGCCTTATGTCACCCAGCACACTATTTTCAAGTTTCATCCATGTTGTAACATATATAAAAACTTTATTTATTTTCATGGCTGAATACCATTCCACTGTATGAATACACCAATATTTGTTTATTCCTTCATCTGTTGGTGGACACTTGGAATGTTTCCACATTTTGGCTATTGTGCATAACACTGTAACTTCCTCTATGCTTCAAATGCCTACCATCAGAAGAGAAGCAAAAGGGAAAAGAGACTAATGGCAATAAAATGACAACAAAAGTCATGGTACCCTGTGGTGGTAGTTACCAAACCTGGTTAGAGCTATTGCCACTGTGAGTTAGGACATGCTGTCCACTCAGGCCGCATGAGACTGGCCCCCATGTAGCCCACACAGAAGCAAAGGGGGTGAAAGGCAGAAGCCATTGATTTCTGGAGGGGGAGGGAGGCCTAACAACTTAGGGTGTTGTTTTTAGAAATACCGAAGCCCAAAGCAACCTAGTAATTACAGAGCACTCTTGGCAGCATTTGTTTAATGGTTGAGTGATCAGAAGTTCTCTTTCTTTTTTTTTTTTTTCCCCCCTCTTTCTCCTGTCAACTCTGGCTGATTAGCAAGGCCTGCGAATCTTTCCTTACACATAATTTTCCAAGTCTGAAGTGAGAAATTGAACTGAACTCAATTACAGCAGCCAATCTAATGTATTTAATTGCACACAGGAGCTAGGAATTTAAAGGCTTCCTTGGAGGATGAAGGTGAGCAGAGTGGACTCGGAGTTATTGATGTCACATTTACCTGTGAGTGTGTATGTGGCCTCGAGGGCACCTCCGCCCCTCCCAAGCACACACTTCTGTGTACACATTGATGAGATGCAGATGCTGTAAGATCACATCCTTGGAGATGGTGGCACTTTCTCCAGTGGTTTGGCTGATGAATTTACAGCTGCTTTCAAGTGCTAATTCAGAAGCTTGTGTAGTTTAAAAAATACATTTCTCCCCCATGAGAAACTGAAACAAATTAATGAAAAAAGGTCAAGCAGAGGAGGAAAGTTGTTTGGCTCACAGAGCCTGTACACAAAGGGACTGGGTGTGCAGGACCAGCTGAAACCAAGCTGCTCCTTAGCATCAGTGAGTAGCAGCATCCAGGGTCCAGGGAAGCTCCAGTAATCAACATGGTGGCCCTGTCCTGGGAGCTGATGCTCATAGTGGTGACTGTTCACAGAGCACTTCCTGTGCATGCGAGACAGTGTCCCTGCTTTTCACATGTTACCTTCTGTCTTCACAGCAGTCCCGCATAGCATTATTCTAGTTTTACAGATGAGGACAGGGAGGTACAGGGGTTATGAAGACTTGCTTGAGCACCTGACTGCACACAACTTGATCTGGGATCTGAGCTGAAGCCTGGAGTTGCTCATTATGTTAGGGAACCTTCAAGAAGGCAAGGCAACACTTATCTGCTCTACATTTCAAATGCCTCCCACCAGAGGAGGCGCTAAAGAGTAAAGGAATGGATGGCAATAAGATACGTGGTTCTGCAAATCAACTTTCCTACTTGGTTTGACTTCTTTTCATTAGCTTTGGTGCAGTTTTGTACCCATTTCTGTCTTCTGCATCTGCTTTCACTTTCCATACTCCTTCTCTTTCATTTTCCTTTCCTGGCGTTTCCATCCTTACCCTCAAAACCACTCTGTATCCTGTTCTTGCTCCCTCCCTATTCCCATCAATTTTTGCTCAAAAACTGGCCATAAAGCTGTCACTCTGAAAACAAAAAAAAGGAACCCCAGGAGAGAAAACGTTGCTTTGATCTAATTGTGAGCTACAAAGTTGGCAGTAGCCACCAAGGGTGAGGCATGAAATCCAGAAGGGCGGCAATGAGCAGCCGAAGACTGAAAGAGCTGTGGCCGAGCACTGGGGGCCTGAAACCATGCTCCCACCTTCTGGCCTGAGCTGACACTCACCAAAGAGGCCAGAAAAATGTCTTTACCTTTGAGTGGTGGGTGCTGTTCAAATCCAGGGGCCATGTGCAGCTGAACTTCAGGTGGTGAGAGAGGGAGTTGAATGGGCTTGGGAAACAAGGAGGGGAGCAGCCAGTGGAAACCAGGGCATGGAGCCAGGGATTAGAAGAGCCAGGGAGATGTGAGCAATGAGGTCACCTCAAAGCCAATCAGCAGGAGGGCGGCAGGTGAGTCCTGGCCTGCTGCCAGTGACTAGTTGTGATGTGCCCAGCTCTCCTTGGCATTAGATAGGGCAGGCCTGAGCCATGTCAAGGCCTGGGAGTGGGGATACTGTTATCTGCTCTTTGGCCAGTACCATTGTTCCATATTCTTAGCTTTTGTACATTTCAGACCCACTTTCGTAAGTCCGACCATGAAGTCATTGAAACCGGGACCAATTATAGGATTATTCTACTTTCATAGATGATAGACGGGAGAATCAGGCTTGCAGAACTGGGAAGTGAAAAAGCTGGGATCAAACCTAGAATCCCTTCCATTTGTCCAGGCTGCTGGGAGCCCTGTTTGGAGGCCAGATAGAGCGATATTTGGAGACAAGCACAGGACTTGCAATCAGCCAGCCCCAGCCTGGAATTCTGACTCTGAAACTCATTAGCTCTGTTTTTCCACTCTCGGTGTTTTGCTACCATACAAACTTGCTTGGTCTGTCAGGGGGTCTGCTTTGTACAAGCAAACGCAACAGAATTCACAGAGGGGGCACTGCTTCTCGGGGCTTGAAAGCCTGGTCCCTGTTAGCTGCTGAGTTCATAGGAGGCAGCCTGTCAGCATGGACCTCGTGGGAGGGAAGCCAGAGCACTGCCTGGAAAAGCCTAATTATACCCAGAAAGTATCTTTCACCTGGAGGATCTGGGCTTTCAGCGATGTGTCTATGTGGCAAAGGACATTTTCCAAGTGAGAACTTGGATGCCCGTAAAAATAAAATAGAATGATTAGGGAGGTGCTGGACCATGGAGTGTTTTCCTTGAGCAAGTCTTTTAACCTTGTGGTGAAGCTGACCCCCTCTCCGGCACTGACAGCCTTTTTGGAACAGAGGACACAAGCTAAGTTCCTTTTAACGTATATTAAATTGAGCCTGCCAATCTTGGCAAAGTCCTTCTAACGAGATGGACACGCAGAGGACAGCCTGCCCCGACACGCTGCTCGCGCGGCTGTGTAGATGGCACTCCCACCCATGACTTAGGCCGAACAAAAATCTCCCTCTCTTCTTTCCTTTCTTCCTTATTTAATAAAAGCCATTGCCTCTTAGTGATCACAGTCCAAAACCTGTGCCAAAGACTTAATGTGAATTCTCTGGTGTAATCCTGATAATGTGCCTAAGAAATGGGTTCTAGTGTATCCTCACTTGAGAGAAGAGGGAAGCAGAGCTCAGAGCGATGCTGCCTCACAGCTTCTAATAGGCTAGTCTGACCTCTAGGCTTAGTCTCTCTGTTTTTGGATATTATTACCCTGACTAGTCATACTGCTTACATTTGCTATGTTCTTTTTCAGGCCTTGCCCGAGTGTCTACATAAGTTATGCATAATTAAAACTTTAATTATTTTACAGCTAGACTTTGATATTCTTTTAAGATCAAAGTTTATTTTTTTTAATCAGAGTAATACATAAGTATTTTAAAAAGCCAAATAGAGTAAAATATATACCTTAGAAAGCTCCAATCCCTGGTCTTACTTGATCTCTTCTACCTGTTGCCTCTGTTAGTGATCACCACATTTTTGGTAGATAATATATTTAGGCCTCTTCTCCTTAATTGATCCGTTGTAGGTATTGACTTCCTTGAGCAGTATAGACCTGTCCTCTCACTGCCTTCACTTTCTTTCCATGGATTTCTATATGGTGGTGTTCAAGTGGTGTAGAGTCAAACTGTATTTCCTTATGGTATTTGACTTTGTTTTATAAAAGGGAACAATTGCTTTGCTTCATTATTTGCATACTTTCCTTTAACCTTTCTCTAATTTTAGACACATGTCCCCACATCTCTAGCACTCACCTATCTGTAATTTTCCTATAAACTCAAACATACCAATTCCTTTTATTTTTTAAATTTTGTCTAGAGGTCATCCTTTCATAGCTGTCCTCCTGTTCCAGTCTCAACTGGTTGCTTTCCAGGATGGCTGCACAGCTGGCGTATGGGGTCTTCTTTTGATTATCAACCTGGGAAGTCTTTTAGCTTTTTTTTTTTTAATTGACTTCTTACCTCCTGAAGCCCTTAGCTTTATGTGTTATGATTTTCTTTTCAATTTACTTTCCTAAGAAAGGGTATATGAGTTATAAAGTCTTTTTGAGTCTTTGTGTTATTATTCACTTAAATTTATGTAACCATTTGGCTGGGTATAAATCTCCAGTTTGAAAATGATTTTCTTTCAAAATACTTAAAGCCATTTTCCATTGTTATCCAATTTCTTGTCATGGTATTCAGAAGTCTAAGACCAATTTGATTCCAAGTTCTTTGTATATGACCTTTTATTCTCTCTGGAAGCTTTGGGATAGTCTCTCTATTATTTGAGTTCAGAAATTGAATGCATTGCACTCAAAACTTGATAAATCCTTTAAGTTGAAGACACTTGCTTTTTAGTCCTGTGAAATGTTCTGGTCTTACATTGATTTATAATGTAAGGATTCCCTAAAGTTTGATCTACCTTTTCTATTCTACATGAAGGAAGGGAAGGCAATTAATGATTATTGTACAGCTACTATGTTTTAGTCTTTGAAATAGACACTTTGCCTGTGCTATTTATTTTATCTTCATAGAAAACCTTCAAGACAGCTGTTGGCATTAATAGCTTATTGTTGAAGACTCTGTGATTCAGTAATTTTTCCCAGCTATTAAACAGATACCCAGTTATTAAACACCAACATTAAACAACAACAGTTATTAAACATCACAGCCAGAATTCAATCCAAGTCTGGACAACTCAGTGTATTAAATGAACTTCCCCAAATATGTTCCTTGGAACACCAGTATCACTTGCATTTCTATAGTTTAATATGCTTAGGAAATGCTTGGAAAAATATATGTCTTAGTTATAGAATTTTTCAGAGTTGTTGATAGCCTAAACTGCACTCTGAGTCTCTAAGGAGGAGATTATCATCATTTCCCAAAGTAGATGGATGTGATATTGAAGCTGTGCCTCGAAGGGGAGGAGAATTAGAGGATGAGATATTAGATCTAGCAGGCCATTCTTGCAGTGGACTCTGTGGTTCTTTCTATAATACCTTGTCTTCTCCATCCTACTCTTCCTTGTTTCATTCAACTGGCTCCCTTTACTTTCTTGGCACTAATCCACTAATCACAGCACCTTTTTATTTTTCTTCCTTTTAGTATCTTGATTACTCAAACAGCCATATTGCCTGTCTTTCAAAAAAATATGAAAACCTCCTTATGCCTTTGAGCTTCCTCATATACTGCTATCTCCCCTGAAGTTTTCTTTACCTACCTGAACGTCACTCACATCTTTGTCCTTCAAAGCTTAACCTAAAGGCTGTGACCTCAAGGGAGATTTCCCTAAGCATTCTGATTAGGTTAGGTCTTCCTACAAGATGTTTTCATGTATATTGCACTTCTACATGATATCAATCATAACATATATCATTTACATATGATATACAACATATCACTTGCAATCATATAATTATGTTATTTTTAAACATTTGTTGACTGTCTTCTTTCTGCAGACCCCAAGGTCCTTCTGCAGCAGGGACCATGTCTGTCTTGCTTATTAACATATGCCTAGAACAGAGAGTTGTGGGTAATGTATGCTAGATGCTCAGTAAACATTTGTTGATTGACTGCATGGATGATCAAATGGATAAATGAAAATGGCTACTTCATTCATCATTATCATTAATGAGGGTGCTGATTAATGAATTTTGCTTAAATGGTGGCTCTTGTTAGAGTTCCAATAGCTCAATTCTCCTTTACAATAGGTCTGCAGTGAGACAAGATTATAATGCAAAACATAATTTTGAATGTAATGAATATTCCACAAAACAAAATCATAATTTAAAAAATATTAATTTCTGCTCTGTACATGAATTATTTTGCCAACAGGTATCTCAGCATGGGACTGCTTCTACCCCAAAATACCCAGTCTCTAAAGCACATTCAAGTAGTTCTTCATAAGTCTTGTAAATCAAGCTCTGATCATAGAGCTAAGAGAACAATGAATATTCTCTTTTAAAGAGTGAAAAGGCAAAGGCTAGGAATAAAAAGAAAGAGTCAGGTAGGATATTTTTAAGGACCTTTTTCTGGTCTTTGCTAGCTGAGCAGGTAAGCCTGACCCAGAGTCTTGGGCCGATGCTTCCATCCCCCTGAAATCTGTGATTTCACTGAGATGAGATGTTCTGGGGAGCTGTGCTTTCCATTTTTACCACAGACGACTTCTAGGAAGACTAAATAGCATAACACCTCCCAAATCATTTAGCACAGTGTTTCCCAAAGTGTGGTATGCATACCCCCAGGAGTACGGGGAAGAGTTTGGTGGGGATATGCACTGCACCGTGCTTAGCTGAGCCCAATTCTACGTTCTCATGAGTACGAGGGGTACTCGGCGTTACAAAAATTATAAAAGGGGTACACATATGTCAAAAATTTGGGACAATGCCTGCACGTGCAATACATGTAGTTCTTTCATCTTCCTCATCAGGTCTCTTTGTTCTAACTTTCTTGATTGATTAATTAGCTCTTTCTGTGGGTACCTTCACTGACAGTTCTGACAATGTCTGATTCACCTCTGCATCCCTGGTCCTCTGACCATGCTGGGCACACACCAGAAATTCAATATATGTTTATTGATGAGGAGTGAAAGATTCTATCCATAGCCCTGTAAAGTGAACATGGAACCTTTTATTATCCCCAGTCACACAGAGGAGGAGGCTGAATCTCACACAGCCCATGCGACTTGCCTGAGGATCCAGGTGATGATCCCCAACTTGTATACACTCTTTATTAAGGATGGCATCAACAGTCCTGCATGCCCCCTATGAGGATTGAGCCTGCAACCTGGGCAGGTGCTCTGACCTAGAATTGAACCAGTGACCTCCTGGTCCATGGGTGGACACTCAACCACTGAACACACTGCCTGGACTTGTATGCATACTTAATTAAGGATGGCATCCGCTGTCCTGCATGACCTGGCCCTGCCCACCATCTCAGGATTTGTGCCTGCTGCTCATCACCTTCTTGTTTTGTTTTCTCTCTAGTTAAGCAAAACAGCAGTGGTTCTACCCTTATATTGAAAACAAGTCAAATACGTGCTTTTTTTGTGAGACTGAGTCTTTGTTCTTTGCTCTTCCCCACGGACAGGTCTTCCTTTTATTTACCTTTCAACCTTCTGTTGAGGCATTTCCTCCTCCTGGGAGCCTTCCAGGACTAGCTCTCTCCTGCTCTGGAGTAGGACTCCCTGGCTCAGTGGGGATCATTGCACTTGCAATGTGGTAAGGTGGTAAGGTGTTCCGTTATTGGTCTGTTCCTAACCAGACTTGGGTTTTCTCTGGGATAGGGGCTGGAGCTCAATAAAGTTAAGAAAAGGCACGCTGCACAGTGGAGCTCAAATCCTTGTGAAGAACACCAGGAACACACTTGGGATCCCAGCCTGGCCTCCCGGTCCAGTGCTCTCTCCCAGACATCATGCTGCTGAACACATTGCACAATATGAGCATCAGGAGGGAGAAAAAAAAATAGATCAAATGGCAGCACAAACCCAAATTGGCAGCCATCCTCAAGATGCTGAGAGGCTGCCCATCTGCTCTCCTCCAGTTCTGAACCCACAGTTGTGCCCTCCACACTGAGAGAGCTGCCAGCAGCTGGCCCCCTGCTGCGAGCGAAGAAAGGAACAATTTATTACAAAGAGCCCTCTCTAATTCAATCTGTGGATCTGCTCTGGCGGTCCTGTTGCAGAGGCGGCTGTGGACACTGTCCTGTTCGTGCTACTGCTGCCTCTGCATTCCGGCCACATCCAGCCAGTGCAGCACCAGGCCATGAAGCAGCCTGGCATTTTTTTGGGGGGAGCACTTTTAGAATGTCAGAGATCAGAACATTTGATTCCCTGTATAACAGACTGGGGTGACTGCCGGCATGTCCTAGGGCTGCAGCCCCCACAGTTGGCATCTGAGTGATACTCACTGCGCTGGGCAATGGGCTCTGGCCAGTGAGATCTTTTACAGAAACTGGTTTCCATGCCTGATGCCTCCCCATATCAAGTGATGTTGCTGGAAGCCACATTTGAACATGTCTCTCCTTTTGTAATGGCTTCCAGTATTTTTATCCTCAGAGTTGGGACTTGCAGGTTGGATTGGGATGCGGGACTCTTAGGAAGTTTGACTGAAGTTGGAGGTGGGAGTCGACTCTGATGTGTCAATGTGGAGTTATATACATGGTCCTGCCCTGTGGACAGTGCTTACTGAACTAATTAAAAATAGCAATCTACAGGCTTGTGAATGGCTCACCATGTGGCCTAGTGTCAAAAAATCAGCTGGGTCCAGACGGTGAGGCTTAGTAATTGAGTGTCAACCTATGAACCAGGAGGTCATGATTTGATGCCCTGGTCAGGGCACATGCCTGGGTTGCAGGCTTGATCCCCAGTATGGAATGTGCAGGGACCAGCTGATTGATGAATTCTTATCCTTGATGTTTCTATCCCTCCCTCTCCCTTTATCTCTGAAATCAATTAAAATATGTATTAAAAAAAGATCAGCTGGGCCAATGGCACTGAGGGTCTTGTGATTGAGAACTAAGAAACCCCCAGGAAATGAGGCTACTGGTGGTGAGAGCTAAAGCTGAAAGGTAAGATGGAGAGAGAGACCAGTGGAGTACTAATGAGCTACATGCAAGCCCAAGTTAGGTGGGAGAAAACACTGAGCAAGCAGAAGTCAGGTATAGATACATGTGAGCGGTGAGTGGGGGGGAAGAATGGGGCAGATGAGGAGAGAATGAGGCTTCCTGATTAGAGAGACCACAGAGCCTTTCCTTGAACCACAAAAGCCCTATTTATATGTTTGCTCAATAAATAGGCTTAAATTAAACCCTGGGCTACTTGTTGGGGGTATAGTCTTTGAACTTCATAGGCTCACAGACCTGTGAGGGAGAGACATGTGTAGAGGGGCAATGACATAGCTCAGCAAGGGGTAGTGAAATGCATAAATGTAAAAGGTGAAATGGATATACAGGGAGGCACATCTCAGTTTGCCTGGGAAGTCAAGGAAGGCCTTCCTGCCAGGTTGAGGGAGGGAGGGTACAGAGTCTAGGCATTTGCCATGCACTGTGTAAAAGCCTGAGGGGCAGCACAGCATGAGTGGAGATTTATAAAAAGCTGGAAATATGGGAACAAGAAAAAAAAAAAGTAAGAGTAGGTAGTGATGATAAGGTGAATGATGTAACCGGCATCAGCAAATTGGTTGTCAGAAACAAAAATCACACTATTATGAAGATGGAAGGAAGTGTAGAGCTAATCTAGTCCAAATCACTTATTTTACTAATGGGGAAACTGAGGCTCAGAGATGGGAAGTCACCTTTAAGCTGCTATGGATCTTTCTGGAATTGTCCAAGGACGTAGGGGCAGGGCTGGGACAAGATCCAAGCCCCCTGAGCACTGGTTCTAGCCTCTATGTAAAGGGCAGGTAGCTAGTGGAATGCAGTGACTTTTCCATTTCAGCCTGATGCTCTGGGGGGAAGGGTGGTCCACTTTACCCCTGAACAGGAGCACTGATACAGCAAACAGTGATACAGCACACATAGACCCTGCGACTCAAGGCACAAGTGAATGCTTGGTTCTAATCTTCACTGGCCACCTGAAAGGCCTTCTTTGTCTCCTCTAAATCTTGTCTTCTCCTCAGAACCTGGTTCAACTTCCTTCTCTTCCAGAAAGCTTTCCATGTCTGCCCAACACCCATAGGTTGGAGGCACTTTCTCTTCTATGGCCTTTCAGGCTCTGATATTCACAGGATATTGAATATCATCTCTGCTCATCTATGTGGCTATTTCTCCAACTGGAAGCTCCTGCCTGTGGAAGGGCTACTTCTCATACAATCTTGAACCCCACCACACTTAGTCTAATGCCTGGCACAAGACAACACAAAGGGATTCTTTTAGACTGTGTAAAATGATCCTTTCTGCCCTCCCTCATGCCCTTTCAAAGCTAATTTACTTACTGTATTGCTCAGTTTCTACTGTTGCTTTCCACTTTCACCATTTTTTTTCTTAACTTTGAATGACAATTGTAACATCCCTTTATATTCATAGAGCCTCATAGTAAAATAATAATAATAATAATAATAATAATAATAATAATCTGCTGTCCTATCTGTGGAGTCCAAAGGTCAGGGAAGTTAAGTGACCTTCTAGGTTTTTCAGGTAATGCTGTTCAAAATGATGGATGAGTTCAAAATCATATGTATGTGAACTAAAGACTAATAGGAGGTTAAGGAAAACTGCTGATTTGAACATCTTCAAGTATTGTAGGTGGAGTTGGGTGGGGTGGGGGAGATGCATTATATGGAAACCTCCCCCTTCTGCATCTCAGAGTCTTTATATAGAAAATGATCTAAGTGGACAAGATTAGGACTTTCCCTTCTCATAGTTGATGATAGTGCAGTAATTGCTCCGTGGGCTTCATATTCTTTGCCCAAATACTAGGCCCATTTATTGGACCTATCTGGGGTGCTTATTTTGTTTTAAACGATAATGGTATGCTTATTTCCTTCCTCTGATAAATTCTAAAATACTGTTTTTACTTCACTCTTCCACATAATCTTCCTCTTAATTTATTGCATATTCAATCTCTGGCTTAATCACATTAATCATATGCCTAGTTTATGTCAAAGGAGGTCACTGTGATGGATCTATTTCATTTGACCTCCAGATCCACTTTCCACTTTTCTCCACCCTGCTGTTCCCCCAGAGGCCACAATCCAGGACTGCATCAGTGCTCTTGACCTCTGGTGTGGCTGACTGGATTTAGCCAGTGGGAGGCACTTGGAAGGAGGTGGAAGGATGAGAGGAGAGTGGAGGTCAAGGTATCTAGTTCCCTGGCTCACGCACTATTGGGTCACTATGAGTTGGCTGAAGCCCCCTACTGAAGGCCACAGATCCTATCAGAGGTCTTCTTTATTTCTTATTTATTTATTTATATTAATCCTCATCCAATTCCACTAATTTTTTTTAGAGAATGGAAGGGAAGGAGGGAGGAAGGAGGAGAGAGAAGGAGAGAAGGAGTTAGAAAAGAAGAGAGAGAGAGAGAAAGAGAGAGAGAGAGAGAGAGAGAGAAAGAGAGAGAGAGAGAGAGTGAATGAACCTGGGATTGTGCCCTTGATTGGGAATTGAACCCTTGACTAGGAATTGAATCCTCGACTGGGAATTGAACCCTCGACCTTTAGGTGCACCCGATAATAGTCTAACCACTGAGAAAACACTGGCCAGGGCAGGGGTCCTCTTTATATAGCCACCTTTTCTGGTTCTGGATATTCTTGTTTAGGCCTACGGGTGATAATTGCTCTGTGCTGTTACTAATCATGTGGCTTATATCATCCCTTGTAGTTTCGTTAAATCCTGCCCAAACCTTTGCAAATACTCTACTTATTTTATAAAATTATCTATTTCCAAGTATTTTTAAAAGCCATAATACACATTTTTGTAGAATACATCATGAACTTAAAACATCAAGAAAACATTCTTAATTCTTCCTCTCCCTCTCTAGATTCAACTACTACCAGTGCTTAAAACTGGGTAGTCTTCTTTCCATACCTTTCTTAATTTTCCATTAAGTGTTCAGATGTATGAGTGCATTTTCCCAAAATTTTATAAACCATAATAATATGTACAGTATTGATAATATCCCATAGGCACATCTTAGCAGATATACAACATTGCAAATACTCTATTTCGTAAGTTCACCTCAATCATCCAGTTTGAGTGTGCTGTCTGTTTTTTGCTGGGACTTCACTGATAGTCACCATAAGGTTTGTAAAAAATAGAATGATTCCACTTATAGGAGGTACCTAGAATTGTCAAGTTTATAAAGACAGAAAGTAGAATGTTGGTTGCCAGGGACCTGGGGAAAGGGGTGTTGTGTGTAATGAGTACAGGGTTTCCTTTTGGGATGATAAAAAAAATTCTGGAAAGGGATGTTTGTGATGACTGCACACCAATGTGAATGCACCTAGTGCCACTGAACTGTCCACTTAAAAAATGGTTAAAGTGGTAAATTTCATGTTATGCAAATATTACTACTACCAAAAATAAATAAATAGGGGAAATAAAATCCGATTGCTTATTAATGCTTCATAGGCTAGAGCCAAATAATATCTCCTCTCTGGCCCCCCTTCCCCCCATTTTTAAATTCCAGTGGAGGGACCACATTGGGTCAGCCTATGCAACGACCAGGAACCTTTCATTCCTGCCAAAGAACTTAATCATGCTTGGGATGCTGTCTAATTTATTTGGAAATATAAATGCACACTGATTTTGGCCTGGAAATAACGGTGCTGGTACACTACATTGACTGATAAGTAGCCTCCTCTGCTCTTATCCTTAGGTCAAAGCCTAACTCATCTATTTCATGAAACTGTCTGGACTTGTTCCCTCAGACTCTTGTCTCTCTTCTCATTCCTGTCTCTGAACTCCAACTGCCTTGTGCCAGCTCTGTAGAAGTCAGCCCATTATGTCATTCTGGTTCTGATT
Organism: Pipistrellus hanaki; assembly: GCF_964339955.1. Taxonomy (NCBI): domain Eukaryota; kingdom Metazoa; phylum Chordata; class Mammalia; order Chiroptera; family Vespertilionidae; genus Pipistrellus; species Pipistrellus hanaki. The sequence goes on along the minus strand of NC_140511.1, from coordinate 38,326,304 downwards.
CCAGACAGTTGTCTCCAAAGGACTCAGAGCTTTTCGAGGACGAGGATCAGGGTCTTATTGCCATTGTCCCCATCCTTTGACATTGATGCTGAATGGTACTCTACATACACTTGGCAAATGATTACAACCTTCCATAGATGGCTTTGTGCGATTTACATAATGGAAGGGACTGCACATCAGAATGTGTTTCTTCCTAGCTCTGATTTCTACTGGCAGGAAGACTAATTTTCTCAAACTTATAACAGCTCAGACTCTTGACAGCGGTTTGACATCCAGGAACAATGGATGCCTTGGGTGCTTTCTTCTTGCCTTTCTTTCAGTTTTCTGTAGTTCCTGAGCCAGAAATTTATACAAATAGCTAAAATCTCCGAGGAATAATGAACTCCTCTCCAGGAACCGCAGAGGTGGGCAGCATCCACAAAGCTCCGTTTCACCAGAGCAGAGCCATCTGTTCTGTTGGAATTGTTCTTAGATTGCTATTGCATCCTCCTAATTTCTCTCTTTGTGATGGTAAACTAATGCCCTATTTATATCGTGATCCTTGTGTTGTTTTGAGCGTGGCTTTTCCAGTAAGAAAGATAATTTGATTTTATTCAGACTATCACAAATGCTAGAAAAATCCAATCCCATTCCTGGGCATTGCTGAAATAAGCATGTATGTTAGATACTTGACCAGTGGAGCACAAGATTTGCTTTCTACTCCTGTTCTCTAAACTGGATACTTGAAAGTCCTCACATTGTAATGTGAAGATGAATTAGGACATTAGTGTGTTAAAGTTCTTAGCTTTTTAATTATTGATTATGATGTGTTTTATTGGTTCACATAAACTCTATATTGAAGATAATAACCTACTGCATATCAGATTTATCCCATTTTAAATAGATTTGTTTGTGGTCTCAACTTTATTTGTAGCATTTTTGGAAACTTTTTATTCTTATATAATCTTTACATATTAACATTTGTCTGGGTGGGTATTCTGTCCCATTGACTTGTCATTTTTTTTTTTTGTGTGTGTGTGTGTGTGTGTATATTTAATAGTGCACTTAACGGTAGTGAGTTAAGTAGGCATTTGAAGTTTTTGGTGAGAATATAATTGATGTAGCTTTTCAGGGAGAGCAATTTTCCAAATTAATGCAAAGGCCTGAAATGTGTTCATAGTCTTTGACTCAATAATTCCTCATTGACGGATCTATGCCAAGGAAATGTAAAACATTTAAGCACTAAGATGTTCACTACAGTATTTCTCATAATAATAAAAAATGGATATAATGTTTGGGAATTAGGGCTTTCGTATATTATTGTGTAGGCATTAAATGCTTATGATATAATCAGTGATGTGCTAGCAAAAGTTTAACAACAGGCTCTCTGAAAACATGAAACAAAAACAGCCCTGCTTTGTAGTGTCTGATGGTTTTTGTGGTGTGCATGTTCCCACCGGTGATGATTTCAGGCTCCCAACACGATGTCATTGAATTTAGAGTTGGACAGAGATATGTATTGACTCTGGTGAACAAGTATGAGCCAGCTCCCACACTCCACTAGTTATGATGTTATGTGGCAAAAATAGGAAGCAAAGAGTGCACGTAGGTGCACATAGTGTGATCTCCACAATGTAAGTAATTTAGTTAAAAAGAGGCTGAAAGAAGAGTGGTCCCTTTGGATAGTAGAATTATGAAGGATCCTTTCTTCCCTTCATCCAAATATTTCTCTGAACTTCACAGAATGTTGACAGAGAGCCAAATTATTTTTACAATCAGAAAATAAATCTCTACTTGTTCTGTTTCCCTCCTTCCCCACCCACTCCTCATCATGAAGCTTGTCTCCTTTTGTGATCCCGTTCACTCTAGTGATAATACTACACTGGGGCCTTTGCTGGGGTCAACTTTAAAGACTTGCTCTGTATTAGCAGAGCCTTTTCTTCATTTCAGAATCTCCTGTCCTGACACCTGTCTCCCTTTCCACCCTCTACAAAGAAGCAAAGAGGATTTCATCCTCTACAAAAAAGGTACTTTATCTTGGAGTAGCAGTCAGAGGTATAAGAAACATAAACTTTCTTATAAGGGTATTTCTTGTATCACATGATCTCATGCATCTAGGGGAAGTAATGAACAAAAGAAACTGATGAACAAAACAGACTGGAAGACAGAGAAGCAGAAATCAGACTGTCAAACCTCAGAGGGAAGGTAGGGGAGGGTGGGGGTAAAGAGGAGAGATCAACCAAAACCTAACCAGTGGTCATGGACAAGAGGGAGGTGGGAGTATACGTGGGGAGGGGTTTGGGATGGGAATGGGGAATGAGGACTATTATGTGATACCATAATCAATAAAGAAATTTAAAAAAAGAAACATATACTTAAGTAACTACTAGTTCAGCTTAAGTTTCTGTCACATGTGATAATGTGTGCCTCCTATCACTCAAAGCTGATGGGAAGTCCTCACTCTGGAAGGAATCAGTCCTCCCATTCCATTGTCCAATGGGGAGTGAACCAAGCCATCAAGTTGAGGACTCCTAATGAGCCAATGGCTGTGTACCCAGGTCTCCTGACTACCAGGCAGCAAGAGTGTCTGTGGCAGTAGTGCTGGAGCAATATTCAATCTAGAACTTCCCATGGAGGAGCTGGTAAGAGTCAGCCCCTCAGTCTGTATGGAGACTCATGTGGATATCCAATACTGTCATTAGAAACTTCACCTCAGCCTGCAGGGGAGTGGGGCAGTTCTGGGGAAACTTTCAACCTTACCACTCTCTGGAAAACAAACCCTCCATTCCTTTCACGAGTGCATTTTTGGATGTGGCCAGTTATGTACTGAGAAGAGGGGATGCCAGATGCTTGGGAAAAGATACAGCACAGAGACCTAAAAGTTTGATTTAAATAAGCAGCAACTCCCCAGGAAGTTAGCAACAAAAGTCACAGAGAAACATGCATGATTACAGGGGAAATTGTTTTATCTAGAGCTGGCACATGCCTGATTTGGGAGGATACTAGCCTTTCTCCCTGGGCAATGCTGGCCCTCTGAGGTGGGGCTCGTGGAGTCTTCCCCACATTGTAATTCTGAAACACACTGTCATTGCTTGAATCTCCCACCCATTTTCTAGGATGTGTCATTCTACTCCTGTTCCCTGTCTCAGAGAAGTGGGCACTAGGTAGAAACCTTGATCTCATGTGTGCACTTGTCCTGATTTGCCTTGACACATTTTCCTGCTCAGCGACATTATCCTCCAATCCATTGTCAAACACTGTCCCAGCCACTGTAAGAACCTCCACTTGTATCCATCTTCCTTGCCCAAAGCCGAGCTGTGACCCCAGGTTACCTGGATAATTCAGTGGTCCCCTCCTTTGGCCATTCTGCATCCACTATCTCCCTTCCTTCATTCTACACACAGTACCCAGGGTTATCTTTTCAAAGTGCCCAGGCTTCATGTCATGCACCTGATTATAACCTAATTCTCTTACAACAAGATCAAAATCCTCCATATGGCTTATGTGTCTGAGGCACCTGCCTCCACTCCCATCCCACTCTCACTCTGGCTTTCTGGGCTCTAGTCCACTTTCAGTTACTTGACTGGCATGCTCTCTCCTTTACAGAATGAATTTGGTCCATACCACAGCTCTTAATGCTTTCATTAAGCCCATCTCTCCTGTCCTCCACTCAAGTGTCACTTCTGCAGAAAATCTTTGTGGACTCTCCCTCCTTCCCCCCCATCTTCTTAGATGAGTGGGTCCTATGTCATAGGCTCTCAGGAAGCCATGCCCCTTTCCTTCAGAACACTTACCCTAATTTTCAGTTTTGCAGGTATTTAATTATTTCTACTTCCTGTTGTGACTATGGGTACCATGACAGCAGGGACCCCATCTTTCATTATTCAGAATTATATTCCCAGTATCTACACAGTGCTTGTTAGCAGCTCATCAGATGTGATTTAAATGAATGACTGAGGGGAGGGGATATGACTGTTTTCTGTGAACCTTTTGAGACCTGCCCTTTGTGGAGTTGCTGATTCCAATCCCTATGCTCACCTGGCATTTCTTCATATTCATCTATTAGTTTTCCCATCTGTAAAATGGGGCTAACCATATGTCATAGTATTTAATGTGAGATGAATTACAATGATGGAACTGAATATACACAATGCCTATCACATAGTGGGTGATTTTTAAAAAAATGCTTGTTTTCTTTATAATCACACTTGTTTCTTACCATGAGCACTGAGGAGGAAGAGGCCTCACCTCCGTCATCTCAATCACCCTTCACTGGGAGGGCTTTGCACATAGTGGGTGGGCCCCCATGAAGTCTCTAGGTTTGAATGATGGGACTGAGACATCAGTGTACATTGTCCTTGGCTGTCTTTTCCAAGACCTCATCTTTCTGTGAAGCCTCTTTTCTGATCTTGTAGCCTCTGACTAATTCATTTTTGATCAATGGGATTGCTCTATACTTATATTCCTGTGTAATATAGCCTCTGGAGTTCCCCTCAGCACTGGAAGGCGGTCTGGCTCATTTGAACAAATTGTTTAACATGTTAAATTAGATTTAACAGACCTTAGAAAGAAAAATGAAGTTAAAAAAGATGAATTTTAATTGTCCTCATACCCACACTCTTCCAAAACTGACTTATTTTACTATTGGCAGCTCCCAAGGCATGTGTGCATTAGTACTATGACTTGTGCCAACCAGGAGGTTTAGGTCATTTTCACCATCACCAGCCAATAGCCTCTAAGAATTCAGCACCATGCTCACAACATTGTAGAAACATGTATGACCTTAAAACACGTACATTGCAGTTAGGATACTTCATTCATTGGTAGTGTCATTAATTTGTCTTTTTATACTTTTCCCTTTCATCCATCCTATCCATTGTATACCTGTTGAAATACTATTTATCCTCTAAAGCCCAGCTCATATACCCCCTCCTCCCAGAAGGTTCTCTATCTTCTCATAAAAAAAGTAATCACTACTTTAATTGGGCTAAATCTGTATCTTATCAATGTTCTATTTTTATTCTGCACACTGTGTTTCCTTGCTAAATATTTGTCTCCCTTATTAGAAAGTGAGATACTTAAAAGAAGAGAAATAATTATGTCTTCAGTATCCAATATTGTGATTAGTATATAGTACATGCTCAAAAAATGCTTGCAGAACTGAATTAATAAAATTTTTGGCCAAAAATATATATTGTACCTATTATGTACAAGGTACCACTATGGGCTTGATGTGAGGCACAGAGCAGCATTGGAGGAATACTGCAGGGCACAAAAGAGCATTAGCTGCCACTTCTCTTCCATGAACCACTTACTGCTTTTTAAACCTATTAATCCTGATAACATCCCTAAGAAGACAGTATTAGCTTCATTGTACAGACATGGAAATGGAGGGGTCAAGAAGTGAAGTTAGTGGCTGGGGTCACAGCTATCCAGGGATTAGCTTGTTTGCTGTTAAGGACAATACTAAAATAAAGCTTTGTGAATAAAGCCTGAATGGGCCCAAAATGGAGCCACAAGCTGTCTGAAAGAAGGTAGCTCCGAGGAGAAGGCATCCTGTTCCTGCCTTTGTTTCTTTTCCATGGAGACATTCATGTTGTCTGTCCATCTGCTCCAGTCTTCCCTCTGGCCAGCCCTCTCCACTTTCCCAGTCCATCCAGAGGGGTCAGTGAGAGTGGCTTAGTCACCACTATCTCCCCTGAGCTCAGCTGCTAGAGCACATGTGTCAAACACAAGGCCCGCGGGCCAAATCCGGCCGGCCAGGCCTTGCAATGTGGCCCGCACCGCGCTGTCATCACTGCACTCCGCTGTCAGTTTATGACATTGTCAGTTTATGACTGTTCAGTAAACCATTCGGCCTGCGATTTAGGCTGGATTTTAGATTTTGGCCCCTTCTCTGATTGAGTTCGACACCCCTATGCTAGAGTATTTCACTGGGCTTTGAAAACAGTGACTTTACATTTGAAAAAAAAAATTCATTGTGATCCGTTGTAAAAAGTATATCTGACATCATGAATAGGTATACAAATATATACACAGCATAAGGTAAAGATATACATTCATTTGCACATACACAAACACACAAATATATAAACACACATACATATATCAACAAAGGCTTTAGAAACATAATGAGAAATATTTCATGAAACAAAACTATATTCAAAGTGCTCTGATATTTCCCATTCTTTTCCACGCCACTAGTGAAAGGACTCCTCATTATCCTCCAAGCTGATTTCATGATCCACTAATGAGCTGAAAGCCTCAGCTTGAAAAACCCTGATCTGAATGTCGGAGGGCCTCAGGGCACAGTCCTGGATCCCCTCTGTTCTCTCTCTCACTCTTCTTTCAGTGATTTCATCCAGCTTCATGATTTAAACACCATATATACCGATTCTTCACAAATGTGCATCTCCAGCTGGACCTCCCTGCATTTCCACACTCATCTATCAATAGCCTATTGACATTTGTACTTGGATGTGCAATGGCCTCCCAAACCAGACTCGTGGCCACTATCTGAAGCCCACATTTTTTTTTTTTTTTTTGTAGCCTGTCCCACTTATTAAAAAGAAAGTGCTTAGGCTAAAGAACTTAGAGTTATATCCCTGATACCCCTTTGGGTCCAAACCACCTGCAGATACTCTTGGCTTCAAATTATGTCTAGAAATCAACAAGCCTTTAATACCTCCAGTAAACAACACTCTGCTTCAAACACTATCATCTCTGTCCTGGATCATTGTAAAGACCTTTTAACTGAACTCCTTGTTTTTACCTCAGCCAGAATGGTCCTTTGAAAATATGTCAGATCACACCACTCCTCTGCTCAAACTCTCCAATGAATCCCCACCTTTTGCAACATGAACCCAAAGTCTTTCCACAACCTTCAAGGCCCTACATTGTTGGACCTGGTGACAGTCTGACCTCAGTGTTCGTTGCTTCCCTTACTTCCTCTCTTCTCACTATTCCTCATTCATGCCAACCACACTCCTATCTCAGGACCTTTGCTCATGTTCTTCCCACTGACCATACCTCTGGTTCCCCAATTATCCACGTGGCTCACTCTATTAGTCAGGCTTTGCCAGGGAAAGAGGCCCAATAGGATGTATTTATGTATAGAAAAATGTTTATTGTAAAGACGTGGCTCATGTGATTATGGAGGCTAACAACACCTAAGATCTGCAGTTGGGAGAGCTGATTGTATTGTTCCAGTCCGAAGGAAAGCAGGCTGGAGACCCAGGAAGAGCTGATGTTTCAGCTCAAGTCTGAAGGCAGGAAAAAATCTGATGTCCCAGCTTGAAGGCAGTCAGATGGGATTACTTCTCTTTACTTGGAAAAGGTCATCCTTTGTTCTATTTGGGACTTAAACTGATTAGATGAGGCCCACCCACACTATGGAGGGCAATCTTCTTTACTTAATTTACCAACTTAAATGTTAAACTCATCCAAAAATACCCCCACAGAAATATACAGAATAATATTTGACCAAATATCTGGACACTCTATGACCCAGTTAGGTTGACATATAAATCTAGCTATCACACTCACTCCTTTGCCTCCTTTAGGTTTCTGCTCAAATGCTGCTTTATAAGAGAGACTTGCTCTGACCATCCTATATAATAAAAGCCTAAGATGCTAAGTGTTTGGTCAACTGGTCAGCCATTCAACCAATCAAAGCATAATATGCTAATGATATTCTAAGGGCACTCAACTGCCATGACATACACTGACCACCAAGGGGAAAATGCTTTGACTGGTAGGTGAGCTTGTTGCTGGGGTCCAGCTGATTGGTACTGAGCACCCTGGAGCCTTCGCATGGGCTCTCACCAGCTGGCCAACCTTCAGTGTCCTTCCCTGGTCCTGATCATGCACCAGTGGGGTCCCTTGGCCTGTCCTGCACCCTCTAGCAATTTGGGACCCTTAGGGGATGTTGGAGAGCCAGTTTCAGCCTGATCCCACAGGCCAGGCTGAGGGACCCCATTGGTCCCCAAATTCATGCACTGGCCTCTAGTTAGTATATAATGACACTCCTCTCCCCTCTCATGTCACTTCAAATTCCCTTACTCTTTTTTCTCTTTCCCCAAAGCACTTATTACTAACCTGACTTATTATTTTTTGCTTATTGCTAAAACCCAAACTATAAAATTCAAGAGGCAGACTTTGGTTTTGTTTTCAGCCTTATTTCCAGTGTTTAGAACAATGCCTGATAACTGCTCACATAATATTCATTAAATTAATGAATGAGTCTTTAGACCAGTGATTCCCAAAGTGGTCTATATCGACCCCCAGGGGTCTATGACAACCTGCAAGGGGTCTACGTCAGCGAAAAAAAATTGGGGGGTCCATGAAATGAAAATGGGGGTCCACGATAGTGGATCTCAACATACACTGATAGTACCTATTTACTTACATCATATTATCTTATAATATAAAAACATATAAATTATTTATAAAAGTACCTATGAAGTAAAAAATTTATTATATATGTTTATAAAATTGTGTAAGTTGTAGGATAAAAACCTGCACATAATGATATACCAGTATCATCTTGTTACAAGCATACACGCAGTAAACATTCTTGCCAATTTTTGTCTCAAAGCTTCGCGAACTTGCACCGACTTGTTCAATTCGTCACTCTATAAATATGAATGTGAGAAAAATACGTTCATTCGTTTCCTGAATCTTGAATAGGAAATTGCTGAGAAAACATTTAAAAAAATATAAACTGGTAGTTTATCATACAAATTATAGTGAATCAGTGTTATTTTGTTTGAGAATGCCGGAGAAAAGTAGGTACATTTTTTTTTATTAAATTTTATGTTACATATATTTTATATAACAGATACAAAATTTTATTTTGAGTAGTTTTAATTTAAATTCAATAAATAAATGTATAAAACTTAACATGTGTTTTTATTTCAAGTTTTTAACACTAAACTTCACTACAGTTAGAAATTTACAAAAAAAATCAATATCAGGTAAGTAGGGGGTCTACCCAAAACCGAAAAACATGGCAAGGGGTCTACGGCACAAACAAGTTTGGGAACCTCTGCTTTAGACAGTCTGCAAAGAACTCGTCCTTAGGCTAGTACTTGCCCTGGTCCAGGCAGTGGCCACCTGTCATAAATAAAGCTGATTTTGTTCCCCAAATTGAGGACAGCAGGTAGAACTGAGTCAGCTAGAAAGGACTCCTGGGCATGGTAACCCCATACACACTGAGTTGCATGTATAATAAACTACATATGTTTTCCCTTTGTATGGACTGTCCATAAATGTGTATGTCTTTTTTTATGAAGTTCCATGAAAAATAAGTTTATAAGAGCCACAGGAAACTTGAAGATGCTTTGCATGTTCAGAGAAGGAAGGGGCTGTTTCTAGCTAGTGGTAGAGAGAATCTTTGTAGAGAAAAGGCACCTTAACTGATCCCTGATCTTAGGATTCAAGACTAGAGATGGGGCTGAGCAGAAAGGGCATGTAAAGAAAAAGCATACATATCGGCAAAGGGGTGGGAAACTGCATTGTACACAGAAGAGTCAGTGGTTTGGCCTAGCATCTTGTAAGTACCCACTGAATCAATCACTGCTCTGGGTATCAGATCACAGGCCGATTCAGGTGAGATTTTAATTCAAGCCCCCAAGTCTCATTATCCCATGATGTGGCTTGGTGGCCTGGATTACCCAGATCATTGCTTCTCCTCTCCCCTCTAATGGGCTCTGCATCAATGCAGGTAATAGCTGTGCAATTGCCTGGCTGTCCTGTCTAGGGCACCTTTGATGTTCACCAGGTACAGGTGAGATGGCTGTAACTGCAAGCAGTGATGGGAGCCTGCACTTGCAAAATGCCTGTCTCTACTTTCTGAGTGTTTAATTAGTTCATTCTCACATCTTCTACTGCACAAGGGCACCTGGATGATCCTCAATACACATTTAATACAATAGCTTCTCCTACGGATCAGGAGCAGGAGGCAGGGTGCCGAAATATTGTAAGCTTGTCAAGAGTCATAATTCCATAATCATCACTGCCATCAGACTTGCCAAAGAACTGCATTGTTTTTCAACTCCATCTTCTTAAAAACTACAAACTGTTTATCACTTTATGGACCTCTTGGAATAAACAAGAAAGATTTTTAAATGTTCTTAGCTTGCAGGAGTCTGACTTTCTCTTTATATTTTTTCTTTCTTTCTATTTCTGTGTCTGTATCTTTGTCTTTTTGCTCTGTTCTCTTTTGTCCAGTCAATATCATTGAAAGGCAACAGAATATACTGGGTAGAACAGAATACTTGGGAAAGAATGAGAAAATGCCCAGCTGACATGGCTCAGTGGTTGAGTATAAAACCAGGAACCGAGAGGTCCTTGGTTCGATTCCCAGTCAGGGCACATGCCTGGGTTGGGGGCTTGATCCCCAGTGGGGTTCAATCAATCGATGACTTCCTCTCTCATTGATGTTTCTATCTTCCCATCCCTCTCCCTTCTTCTTTCTCTTTCTAAAAAATCAATAAAAATATGTTTAAAAAGAAAAGAATGAGAAAGCTTGGGATTTAGGTTCTACTTAGATTGAAGGACCCATGTTTCCTGTGGGCCCTGGCACATACCCACTCTGTGGCACTGAGCAGGGTCTTAAACCTAGCTGCCTCTCAGGTTTCTAACTGAGAGAATGAAGGTAACATGAGGCTATGGAGAGAAAAACATGAGGTGGTAATAACCTAGCCAGGAGGATATGGCTTTGAGCTCAGGAAAGTTGGGCTTCTATTCTCACTAGCTGTTGGCTTGGGTAAGTTACTTATTAATAGTAGTTAAGATTCACTGTGTATGCATCACATACCAGGCTTTATTCTAATTTTTTTATTGTCTCAATGAGTCTTTCTACCCTGATGATATTTTCTCCATTTTGCACCTGGGAGAGGGAGACAGAGATTCAGGGGATTGCTCAGTGCCAAAAAGCAAGGACCAGAAGCAGAAAAGCAAGCCCAACTCTTCTGACTCCAGAGCCCATATGAGAGCATTGCCAGTCCACAACAGAATTGCTTACAGAATAGGCGATATTAATTACATCTCACATATTAATAATTGATATTAATACATCAATGATTACTATGGATATGTTAATATAACTAATAGGTAATATCAAGTAGTACTTATTTCATCTGGCTACTCCAAGAAGTAAATGAGATGCATAAATGACTTATCAAGTATCTTCTAATAATGTAATTCTGTAATACATGTTCGCATGTATATATGCAGCCTTAAATATTTATTTTGACAACATGATGGAGTGAAATATATATACTGCATATGTGTGAATAAGTAGCTTGTGATCCTTTACGTATCCAGGACACAAGTTACTGTCATGATGACAACCTCTAACTTTCCTCCTAGCTCTCCATGCAGGCCTGCTCTGACTCATTTTCCCCCGGTTGTGTCAGCTCCTGTGAAAGTTCCCAGAGCATTGTCTGCAGCGATGACTAACGGTTCCAGAGTTCTATGACTTCTGTGCTAATTAAATGTGAGAAAACATGGAGCTCCGTGAGGACACCTCTGTGGTTTCTTTTTTAACTGGGTGCTTCCACCATACCTTGCAGCTACACCACTCACACCACTCTGCCACAGAACAGTAGTCTATTCATTGAGCATGGTGAGTCACAGATCAGTTATGCGAAAAGGAAAGATGCACCTTGAGAGGCAGGGGAGGCAAAAGGTGAATCCCGGGGCTTTGCGTAGTTAGTGCAAAGGTCACACATGAGATGCCAAGCTCTTCCCGCTTACTGTCTCACCAGTCATTTATTAAGCCCTGAGTCAGGGTCTGGTACCAGAGAAACACAGTCCAGTAAATCTGATTCCCTGTCTTGGAGGAGCAGAAGGGAAAGGATTTTCCATCTACAATACTGATTACTTGCTTTGGGCTGGGCACTGGGCTAGGAGTTTTAATCCTCAAGATTCTCTTGAGATAGGCATTATAATTCCCATTTTGAAGATAAGGAAATTGAAGTTTAGATAATCCAAAAGGTTTACCTGAGGATCACATAGCTGGGAAATGAAGGAATTGGGACTTCAGGTTTGCCACATTTTACTATGCCTCTGATTAGAGAAGCTCATGTCTAGTGGGGAGATGGGTCCACGTCAGTTCTGTGTGGAAAGATAAGGTTCCTGGTCTACTCAGTCCTGCAGTGCAAGTGGAGCCAAATGAGAGCTTCCCAGCAGCTATTGTTAGATCCTCCGCTCCAGCCTTAAGCAGGAAGAGGATGGTCAAGTTCTCTGCTACTCTTACTCAACCCATGCATGTCCATCTCTTCAGTCACACTGCCAAGGGAAACCTTGGGGGCTTGGGGGTCCAGAGGGAGCCACACTGAAGGCAGCCACAGGTGCTGCAAACTGGCCAGCCTGGTCTTCCTCCTGCAACGGGAGGGAGGAGACATTGTGGCCCTGGCATGGCTGGTATAATGTAGGACAGGCTGCCCACAATATTCCTAAAACAAGGGTCTCAACATATCATTCCACTGCTCAAGACCATTTGGTAACTTCTTTGGCATAGAAAAGAGGCAAAGTCCTGAGCAAGGCTTTGCGGTTCCTTAGGGAGGCCCCAGCTTATCTTTGTAACTTCCTTCCCCACTTCACCATTTGTCCCCTATTGCTGCAGCCATGCCACACCCCTTTTCTTCATTTCAGACTCTTTGCCTTAACTCACCCACTATAATTATTATTCCTATTATTATTATTTACCACTTATGGCTTAAGTCAAATGTTTACTATTCCATGAAACCTTCACAAATAGTCCTAGGAGGGATGGGTCACTCCCTCCTCTGCATAACCTGCCTTGGATGGCGCGGAGTCATGACTATGGTCCTCAAGGAGCTTGAGGATTCCCCCTCGGGCCCTGGCTCAGAGCTTACTCACCTTGTACTCATTGAGGCTTTGTGGACTCAACTAGGAAACTGTCAAGTGCACAGCTAGTTCTCTGTGCAGCCTGTGTGCCTTCAGAGCCACTCCCGCTCTCCTCCCCTCCCCCTACTCAGGATTACAGGGCCCGGGTTCTCACAAACTATGCTTTGCAGGTTCTTCACAGACCACATTTCGCATGGCTCTTTCCAGGTTCTGAGGTCATATTATATGGGCATCAGGAAAGCTATAATAGATGCTGATTCTGGCTCTGCCACTATGCATTCGTGGGTCATTCACACAATTCCTCTGGGCTTTAATGGTTCTTTAATAGAAGGATAATGTTAAATTGATGTCCTGTAAGAGCCTGAGCTTCTTTCCCTCCCTCCCTCCCTCCCTCCCTCCCTCCCTCCCTCCCTCCCTCCCTCCCTCCCTCCCTCCCTCCCTCCCTCCCTCCCTTCCTTCCTTCCTTCCTTCCTTCCTTCCTTCCGTCCCATACTCATGAAAAACATATCGAGCTCTTTCCTTTTGCTGAGCAATGGAAATACAGAGGTGAATGCAGCGTGGTCCCTCTGCTCAGTGAGTTCACACTGGAGCAGAAACATTTGAGGAGAGTGATGTGAGTGGGCATGCTTTCTAGGCAAAGTAATAGATGGCCTGCTTGGGGAGTGGTGTGGTTAATGGGAACCAATTTCCTGAGGGCAGAATGAGAGCAATGGACACAAGTCAGAGAACATCTGATTTCATCTCGCGATGACAGGGCAAGTTTCCTAACAATTAGAGGAGCTGAACACTGACAATGTAAGGTAGTGATGTCCCGTCAACAAAGATATCGAAGACAGAGATGGATGCTGCCCTTATAGGAGGCAGGGACAGTTTTTTTGCTTTGAGAAGATAGACTAAATAGTTTCAAAGAGGGTTTTTAATTCTAAGATTCGCTGATTAGAATTCAAATGGTTTTTAATTCTAAGCTACTCTGATTCTATGCTTCTACTCTGATTCTATGCTTCAAACAAATTGTTTTGAAATGAATTTTTTACAAAGCAGCATGACTTTACCTTTAAGCAAAACTCCATGGAATCTCAATTCATAAAATAAGTAAAAGTGAATTGACTCTGGTTGACATTCAGGGTTCTTCTTTCCTCAACTTCCCCTCATTTCTTGAGAAAACAGGTTAACAACTCAGCTTTAAAGAATTGATGCCCTTCGGCTATCTGGTGGCTGAGCAGATCTGTGCTGTAAGGCCCTGCTGGTCCCACCAGCCCTCTTTTCTTCTCCTCTCTGTGACCTGTAGTGCCCCTCCACCCCATCCCGCCCAATGCAGTTCATTTCTCCACTCCCAGCCCTCTCTGCCCTTGGCTTGAGTGGTTAAGAATCTGACTTGATGCCATGAGACTTGCAGCATATGGCTCTGGCTCCAGGCCTAGCTCCAACTTCACCTTGCTCTGATGGACTTGTTCCAGCAACTGGCTCCTGGTCTCCACCTTCCTGACACCCAGTCACCTGGATTCCCTATCAAGGCACCAGAATACTTCCCCTCTCCTTTTCATCCATTCCACCCATGCCTCCCCTTCATCCCTGGCCCTGAGAACCCCTACTGTCGGGCAGTAACTCGCATTTTCTAAGTATGCCCTCTGAGAAGGACACAGCTCATATTTGATCCTCACATCAAAACTGTCAGTCAGGCATTATATGTGTACTGTGTCACAAATGAGGAGACTAAACCTCCTAGAAAGCAAGTGACTAGCTGAGAAGCTGCTAAGTTGAGATCACGACCTAGCTCTGCCTGGCCCGAGAGCCCATGTCTGTTCCACACCCCAGAGTAATGAAGTCCCTCCCGGGGCTGTGCCCTGCGTTGGTCTACCCCGTTGTCTTTTCATCTGCCAGGGACTCTCTTTCAGTGCTCCAGAGATAAACTCCCTGCATGGTTTCCTGAGGCTCAGCTGCCTCTGAATTATGCTTGGTCTTCTCTGTTTATATACTCTCACATTCATTAACCCCTCACTATGTACTGGGCATGGTTTTAAATACTGTCACATGAAGTTTCTTATTTAATCCTCTTGCTCTGATGGACCTATGAGATAAGCATATTTCTTATACCCACTTTACAGATGAGGAAACTGAGGCCCAGTGAGGTTTAATAATACAGTCACACAACTTTTAAATGGTAGTATCAGTATAAACCTGGGCATCTAGTTCTAGACCCTGAACTAATAACTAGACCCTGCATATAGATTTTTAAAAATATATATTTTTATTGATTTCAGAGAAGGAAGAGAAAGAGAGAGATAGAAACATCAATGATGAGAGAGAATCATTGATGCACTGCCTCCTGAATGCCCCACACTGGGGATCAAGCCTGCAACCCCAGCATATGCCCTCGACCAGAACTGAACCTGGGACTCTTCAGTTTGCAGGTCGATGCTCTATCCACTGAACCAAACTGGCTAGGGCCCTGCATAGTTTTGACTGATTGGCTGTGTCTTCCTCACCAGTAGCTGAGATGGTAAGACTCAGTGACACAGGTACTCAGTGGAACTTAGTGACTACCCTTCCCCAGAGGTCTCAAAATGGTAACTACCTTATATAGTCACTTTGCCAGGAGATCATTTTTCATTCAAGCTAATAAATAAGTGATGAGAGCTGTGTGCATGCTGTGTGTGTGTGTGTGTGTGTGTGTGTGTGTGTGTGTGTGTGTGTAATGGGATGAGGAACAAGGATATCTCTGCATACATTATTTGGTTAGACAGCTTTTCCTTTTCTGCCTAGTTGCATCAAAATGTCTTATTTTGCTTCAGTGGATGGTTGAAGTTGTGGGTTGATTTCATCTCTTGTTCCAAATTTGGTTGATTTATTGTGGCTGCTTGGCACTGTGAGTTGGGAAGGATTCTGCAGCCACAATTGGTCTCAGCAGGAAAGAGAGCCATGATCTATTAATAATGTCTGCCAGGTGCAAGGGAGATGGAGGTGACGCATGCGAGCAGTTTATTTGATAGCCATGAACTGATTTCCTATCCTGGCTCTTTCTTATCTGTCTTATCTGCAATCAGATAAGTCCAGGAAGGCCTTTTCTTATCCTAAGATGAGATCTGAGTTTTGACAGGATATCTATCTCCTTCATATCTGGATGTCAACATATAAACATGATGTGGAATGGGGGGAGGAGGAAAGTGGGGAGAGGGATTTATAACAAACTTGTTGCTCGAACATATTTTGTCTTGGCATTTCTTCCTAACTTAAATGGAGCATGAGTTCTTATTAACAACTTGGACAGCCAGTAAAGATCTCTCTCTTCAGTTCTTGCTCACGCAGCTAGGGGATCAATCCCAATGGCACTGTTCTGCATCCTATCTTGGTGGAAGTCATGGCAATACAACAGCAGCTCCACTGCTCTGGACCCAGTGTTCTCTCAATGCTCTTAGTCCTGGTAGGTTACCAGATCTACAATGTTCTTGCTAGGTCTTTCCAAAGCTGATCTTTCCACATCTTTTAGGTTTTAATTCATGTGACTCTACCTCTAAGAAGGCTATCCTTTAGTACCACATTAAATGTCTTCCATGGCCATTCTCTATTACAGCGTTTTTCAACCGCTGTTCGGTGGCACACTAGTGTGCCGCGAGATGTTGCCTGGTGTGCCGTAGGTGCAGACAAGACAAGAATTTTATAATTTTTCACTATTTTGTTTACTTAATATTTCATAATAAAGTAAATATAAAATACTTTCTTTGTGTTTATTTGATTCCTATTCAAGAGAATTACTTTATATATATGTAGTCAATATAGGCACAGAGTTAAATTTTTTAACATTTTCTAATGGTGGTGTGCCTCGTGATTTTTTTCATGAAACAAGTGTGCCTTTGCCCAAAAAAGGTTGATAAACACTGCTCTATTATATAATATTATTCCCTTTCCTTTCTTTTCCTTTCCTTTCCTTCTTTCCTTTCCTTTCCTTTCCTTTCCTTTCCTTTCCTTTCCTTTCCTTTTTCTTTTCTTTTCTTTTCTTTTCTTTTCTTTTCTTTTCTTTTCTTTTCTTTTCATCCTCTTTTCTTCCTGTCTTGCTTCATTGACATGACATGCTTTTCTTATTGATCCATGTACTCATTAAGTGTCTGGCCTCTCTAGAGATGTTTGCAATGTAAACCTTATTTATTTATTTATTTATTTATTTATTTTCTTATTCACCACTGTATCACCTATAACTCTGAAAAATAAAATAAAAACCAAGACTGATGCCAGAAATTTCATGTACAGTTTTCTCTGATGTGAAGGACAGCTGCCATTCAATGTATGCTGGTGGTTTTGACCACCTGGCCCATGTAAAACAAGTTTCCGTTGCAGCAACCTGGATCTCTGAAATTTTTTACAATCCAAATGCATCTCTTTAAGAACTTTTCCCACGGTGCATACCCATATGCCCTTCCAGCTGGCCTCCAGCCTGGGGTTTCCATCAGATCAGTCAGAGGCTGGGGATATCAGATATCTGGTAGCTTCCCTTTTGAGAGTGAATTATAGCTCTTCATTCACACAGACTTCTTGGACCAGGCAGGCAGGAAGAACCTATGTGTCAAATTTCTTTCATAGTAACCTTATTGAGACACTAGAGGCCCAATACATGACATTTGTGCAAGAGTAGGCTTTCCTTCCCCCAGCTGCTGGCACCATCTTCTCTCCAGCATCTGGGACCCAGGCTGGTTTTCCTCGGCTGCCCGCAGGCAACAGGAACTGAGCTGGCTTCCCTTGGGCCACAAGCAGGCACCCAGGACCTGGCCTGACTTCCCTCCAGCAAGACCCGGCTACATAAGGAAGGACATCTGAAATGACGTCTGGAAGACGTCAAGTCTAATTAGTATATTACCCTTTTATTATTATAGATTTCTTTGGTCACATTCCCCCGATATTTTGTGGGGGATATATTCGATATGAGTCTTCAGTAACTCCCCAATGCCACAGGCCAAAGTCTGAGGTCTTAAATTAAAGCACTCAAGGCTTCTCAAATCTCCCCATCTACTCTTTTTAAAAAATCATTTAATATTTCAAGAAAAATGATTTTAAATATAATAATGTTATATGCAATAAATATTAATATTTCAAGAAAAACTATTTAAAATATAATATCCCTGAACATGCCTCGTAGCCATTCTCTCCCCTTGGCAGTTCTTACCTAGGCATTCTTCCTTGTACAATCTTTCTGGTATTCCTTATCTTTGGAATAGATTACTTCCCCGATGGTGCCTCATCCCTCCTGCACATTTTTGTATTGCTGCACTTTGACACATGGTTTTGAAATATATTTTTACTTGTTCTAAATAACAAGCCTGAAGTAATCACTATCTCTAATTTGCTTTTGTATCCTTAGTGCACCCAGTAGAGCATCTAGTCCAGATTACAAAAGAATGAATAGAATCATTTCTTCATTTTTCTGAATGAGAAAACAAAAGCTCAGAGTGTACATGTCCTCATGCCCAAATCCAGGTTGGCTGGGGAATCAAGACTTGAACATCAAACTCTTTCTTATATTTAAATTAGAGGCCACATTACTCACAAGTCAAAAGGGACCAGGCCTGTTCCATAAGCACTGAAGCATGTGGGTAAATACAATCTGAAGCAGGAAGTTGTCCATCTAGGAGAGAAGCCAGCAAACAGCTAAACTGACAACCAGGTGGGCACGTGGGTCCAGCTCTGCCAGGCATGTAGGCTCCATGCAAAGTTGAAATGTGTTTCATATGTGATGACATATCACAAAGTTTTTAATGTTGCCAACTAGTTCTAATTAAAATACCTGGTGGTCCAAACACATCCCCTCTCTGAGCCAGATGAGGTCTCAGCCTGCCAGTTGGTGACCTTTGCTTTTGGTCTCCCCATAAGATCTCCCTGGATATGGAGCCACAGATCAAGTGACTCAGACCTACAGAGGAAGAGCCAAGTTCTGATTGCCTTTGTGGCAGAATTATTTAAAGTCACTGGCCTTGAGCTGATCTTGGGGCCTGCAAGTTGAGTGGGATGAATACCCTTGAGTTTCACAGTTTGAAGTTGTGTCAACTCCCAAAGACAGGTTTCCTGGTCATTAAAACTGACCAGGAACTCTAGCGATGGTCTGCAAATGGATACATGCAAATCAATAGAAATTATAAAAGGAGCCCTGTGTGGATTGGCTGGCTGTCAAGAAAGATAAAATACTGAGGAATTGTTGCAAGGAGGGAGGATCTCCAAAGCCTGGCTCTTTGAAAGTGGAAGGCAATTAACTAAGTAACAATTACATCCATAGGGTGGGGTTGCATTCAGCTTAGAGAAAGTAATCAGCTCTTCCTGAACGCAGGCACTAAAGAGCAAAGCAATGGGAACTTGGGCCACATTGACTTGAGCATGCATTTATTATGAAAAAAATGATCCAGTATTGACCTGGGGGCCCTAATGCAGGATATTAGCATATTAATAGCAGGCCATTGCATGCTCTTTCTAAATGCTGAGGATTCAAGTATTGCTGTTCTTTCAAATACAAAGGAAATTGTGTCATTCAGATTCACAATGATCACTCTCCCAGGTTATCATGACACTTATAACGTTGAGTATGTTGCTGAACTATTTTCAGTGTTAGATTTATAGTAATTAAAATAGAGATGATAACAGTTTCCTCTCAGATTGGTTGGGAGATGACTTAGTCAATGTATTTTGCACAGTCCCTGGCATAAACTGGATGCCATATACATTTTATTTTGCTGCCCTTCTCAATTTCCATAGCCTTTTTATCTAAGTCACTCTTAGGACTTGGTTGACTTTCTTTCTGAATTTCATAATCTCTCTGTTCAGATATTTTCCTCTGTTAGGCAATGAATTATTTTGGGACTGAGTTTCCCACTAATTCATCTTTGCACGTTCCAAAGGGCCTGCCCATAGTAGGCAGCCAATCACTATTTGTGGCAGTGACAGGTCCATAGCTTAATGGCACAGGCAGAAGTCTTGGTCCACTGCAGCATTCAGCATCTTCCCTGTTAGTCATTGTGCCCTGTAGTTGCTCTATTACACCAGGCCATCTGCCTCAGGATTATGGTCCTGGTGCACGTGTGTTGCCTAAATCATCACCTGCTCTAAGTATGGGTGAATGGACAAAGAAGCTAGAATTTCTGTTACTGAGAGTGGAGGTAGAGCCTTAGGAAGTTTCCTTGAATAGATGACTTTAGAGATGGGCCATAGAAGATCAGGGAGATGTTTCTAAATAGAAAAGGAGGAAGAATATTTTAGGCAATGAAACAGCCTGTGCAAAGTTATGGAGGTGTGAAAAGGGGATGTGTAGCTAAAGAATGAAGAAAACTTGAATCTGTTGAGCACCTACTATGTGCAGGAGCTTTATCAGTTATCACATTTCATTATTTCACCTGTCTTACTAGGGAAGCCTTGCCCTTCCTATTTTAAAGGGGGGTGGGGAATAAATTAGTGATTCAATTTAGTAATTTGTTCAGATTTTATAGTGTGAAAGTGGAAGGGCTGTTTTTATGCTAATATTCTCATTCCCATAGTGTATGGTGAGGAGCAGGGAGCAGTGGGCTAAAGGACACTTCATGACACTTCCCCAACATATTGTGGTCAACTTCAACCCTGAAGGTGAGCACAAGGTGTGGTCAACTTTAACCCTGACACTGAGTTCTCTTCTAGTTTTGAAAATTTCCCACGTGTTTGAAAAGTGATCCTCTAATCTCCTGAAAGAAGGGCGATGGGACCTGTGAGGAAAGAGATCTTTCTTGTATCACTTTGCAAGTTGTAGCCAAATTGCTTGAGCTATTTTCATGCTTGGATTTCAGACAACTTGCTGAGATCCATATTATCTGATTTGGGGTGTTTTGTGCAAAGCCTTTTTATTTTATCAGGTGCATTGCACTCCACCGCAGCCCGGGCTAATCGCCCCAGCGATGCCTCAGGAAACCGGGTTGGCAGTTTGCAGAGGAGCTGGAGACTGGCGTTTCCACAGGCGCTGTTAGTCCAGGTGCGGGGGAGGGGGGGGGGTCCTGACAGAGTGTCTCTGGGGACTAATTTGGGAGGCCTCCTTCTATCTGATGTAATCATCTTTTAGATTCCCTGGGCTTCTGGGAGGCTGAGCTGTCACATTATCTTTTTCCTAAGTGAAGTGCAACCTTCAGTGTGACATGATTAAACTGGATGTAGATAGTTCTTTCAATAGGGCATATAAATGCACAGATCCTCAGCAAACCCTCTAAAGTTACCAGAGGGGCCATTTTGGGGCCAGACAACCTGAACTTAAAATCTTTTCTCCCCCCCTCCCCCTTACTAGTTATGTGATAAAGGGTGAGCATTTTAACCACTGTACCCTAGTCTCCTCACTTAAAACACAGAGATAGGAATACCTTTCTTGCCCAGCCAGTATTGCTAAGTGGTTGAGTGTTGGCCTATGAACCAGGAAGTCACGGTTGGATTCCTGATCAGGACACTTGCCTGGGTTTCAGGCTAGATCCCCAGTAGGGTGTATGCAGGAAGCAACTGATCAATGATTCTCTCATCATTGATATTTTCTCTCTCTCCCTATCCCTTTCTCTCTAAAATCAATAAAAAAACATATTTTTAAAAAGAATGACTTTCTCCTAGGGTTAATGTGATAATTATATAAAATAACATTCATAAAGCTCTAAATATATATTCCTGGAATATATCTCCTTGATTCCTGAATCCCTGGCTGGGAATATAGCTAAATAAGTGAAAAATAATTAAAGTGTTACTTTTTATACTAAAACAAAGATATTATGTTTTGTATACTAGATATCAAAATTTACACAACATGTTAAGATTCCCAAAGGAAGCCTCAAAGTAATGTTAAGGTTGCAGCAGCTGCCTTCTGTTAAGCCTCCAGGTCTCTAAAGGAAGATAGTCTTGGTTTTTGTAGCATTTCAGTGAAAAAATTCAAGCCAGCTCTGGTCCACTCTTCCAACCATTAAAGGAAAAGTCTAGTTTCTGGCCTTTAATGCTATTTACACATTTAAATGTCCTTTTCCTAAATGGAATGTCAGTGTCAAAATTATCTCTGAATAGTTAAACAATAACTTCATTGAACCACAGAATTCAAGAGAGCTTACAGGGAGCTTTTATTCTGCCAGGTGTATCTTACTTTACCTGGCACTTGCCATAATGGGCCCAGGACAGTTCTGAAAATTGTGTGTGCTATTTGTCAGGAGATCCTGAGACAGGCATCTCCACAGGTGGTGATAGTTCAGGTGCAAGTGGCTCCTGGTAAAACTTCTTTAGGAACCAAAGGTAGAACTAGAGACAATGGAATTTGCAATGTTCTTGGACTTTCCATAGGATGTACAATGGGACTTTGAGCCAATTTTATATTGATGTGAAGGGCAGGTGACCAACAGATGACCTGCTGGTCACATAAGTGTTTAAGTCAGAGTTCATACTTTGGCTCTTAAGACTTTGTTAAGTCACTTAACCACCCTGAACCTCAGTTTTCTCCTCTGTAAGGTAGGGCTAATATTAGTAGTTACATCACTGGGCTGTGGTAAGATTGAAATAAGAGAAGCATGCAAAATTGTTAGTGTAGAGTGTGGTCCATGGAAAGCATTCAATAGATGGTAACTTAAACCTCCCAACACTGCTACAATGACAACTAAATTTAACAATACTGTATGACTGCTTGTGCTCTTCCACATCTGGAACACACTTTATCTGATGTCTGTCTTGTAATTTGATTTGCTTTCTCCCTTGAATTAGCAGTATTTGTCGTCTTTGTCATGTCCCCTCTAAGTCCTTAAGCACCATGACCTCAGCCGATGCATCACTGTGCTCCTCCAGCATTCAGCACAGGCTGAGTCTTGGTTCAAATCTTCTGATAAACCCTTTTGCTACCATCAGCTCCACCCCCAAACAAAGAACACTTTGCAGTGATGCTTCCTTTCTGTGCTTACCAGTTGTTTCCTAACTTAATTAGATTCTGTGGACCTAAGATCTGATGTGGATACACCTGGTAGTATTGCAGTCATTTGAATTTTGGTAAAATACATTTTAAAATGTGAGTGAGAGATCTATGTTTTAATAGGGTTGGTGAGTTTATTTGTATGTAGGCTATTTAGTCCTGATGCCTGGATATTTTTTTAAAAGATCAAAAACAGAGACTGCCCATGAATAGAGAGGGCATGATGGCCACCTTTTTGTAGGCAGCTTGGACTACAAGGCATGGAACAGATCTAAGCTCTGACCATCACATCTGAGTCAGGCCTCAGAAGTGCCAATTCTTTATATATATATATTATTGATTTTTTTTACAGAGAGGAAGGGAGAGAGTTAGAAACATGGATGAGAGAGAAACATTGATCAACTGCCTCCTGCACATACTGGGGATATGCCTGCAACCAAGGTACATGCCATTGACTGGAATCAAACCTGGGACCCTTCAGTCCATAGGTGGACGCTCTATCCACTGAACCAAACCAGTTAGGGCAGAAGTGCCAATTCTTTTGTGTTGAAGGTTCCCTGGAGACCAGCACACTGCCAGAGTATCTTCACAGCCCTTCTCTATTGTAAGAATGAGCAGTATGTGTCCTGAGGGGTTAGTACCAAGACCCTTCCTGTCTTTTCTGGCCAGAAATATTTATTTTCTTCCTCTTGGGCCCCCGAGGAGGCCAGGAGAGGTTTCAATCCTGAGTGTTCTGTATAGATCCCTTTACTTAAAGGACCAAGAACGTATATCTCCACCCATCTCTGGAACTAGAAAGTCAGTCTCTCATGAGACCAATGCAGGTTAGCATTTACTACTCAGGGGATGTATTTGATGACCTGTGGTATTATGGAAAGGACATGGGTTTTAAAATTAAGCGGAGTAACATTAGAATTCCTGCTCTGCCACTGATTAGTTTAGGCAAGTCACGTCTTTACGTTTGAATTCCCTTACTTTCAGAATAGGGAAGATACCATCTACCTCTCAGGGTTGAGAGAATTTAATGAAGCCACACATTAAAAGCTCCCAGCAGTGCTTACTCGGCACACTGTATTAAACAAGAGTTACTCTTTTTTGTTTCTCTTACTAATTTGTTGAAAGGCTATATTAATGCTGAGACTGGATTGGATGTCAGTGGAACTGAATTCTGATGTGGGTTCAGCCATTAACTCCTGTGCATCTGGGAATAATGTAACCTACCTTTCCAGATATCAATGGTCTCATCTTTAAAACAGATCTTAGTTAAAAATTTGTTCTAGAGTGTCTCTAAGGTCCATTCCAGTTTTTTTTTTTTTGTTTGTTTTTGTTTTTGTTTTTTTTTGTTTTGTTTTTTTTTTTGCATTCTAGATGTAACACAGAACTTCTTTAAGGAAAAACTAGCAGTCTGATAAAAAAACCTTCAGATTCCCCTTCTCCACAGACATGTACCTTTCTCTCTGTTGCATTAAGCCGACCTCAAGTGTCCCAAGTCAGTTACGCCTTCATTGCATATCATTAACATCCAAGTCAACTCAGAAATCTGCTGCCTAGGTGCTGACACAGTTTAAATAATGTCTCAAAATAAAAAAATTGGGTCTTCTATTCAATGCAGAACAGAATTTGGATTATATCCAATTTTTAGAAAAAAGCTCTTATTACTCGGTAGTTACCATGATCTCAGTCCTTCCAATATGTGAGGTCCAGTACCTTCTTGCTTTTTGCACAGTCTATTTGTACATTGTGTATACCAAGAATGTTATAATAAGAACACAGCATTTATTTTCTGAAGTTCTGGGTCCAAAATGTCTACTTGCATTAATTGTTGGGCAAGTCTGGTGGGCAAGTCAACATCTCCTTGAGCCTCCATGTCCCGCCATCACAAAAATGGGGACATTAACATCATCCTGATTCATCTCTTCAAGCTGCTCAGAGACAGTAGTAACATAATATATATAGACTGGGTTTTATAAAGTACTTGTGTTCATGTAGTGAATTCTCTTTATTCTTCTGAGCCTCAGTTTCCTCTTCTGAAAATGAGGTTCAATAAGTCATCCTCATGTAAGGTGCCTAACACAGTAGTTAGTACAGAGTTGATACTCAGATTATGGCAGCTGTTAATTATCAGTGCTGATTCTCAGATAACTCTTCAGAAATGAAATGCCAATACAATTTCATTTTACTCACAAGGAAAGTGCTTTGTAAAGATTTCTATAAGAGTACTTATCACTACAATTATTATCTTTTTTAATGTTTGGGAACCAAACGAGCTAGTTTGCACACACTTTCTGTTCCTATTCTTCAATAACAGCACCCCTGGAATATAAGGTATTACTAGTAAATGTGCTTATTAGCAATTGACAATTCATTGAAATCAATGAACATTCAGCAGAGAATCCACTTATGAGGGGTGCTGTCAGGAGAGGATATCCTTTGAGGAGTGTGTGCTGTCCTTAGGAACTCCTGGCTGCTATGGAGCCCAGTCCTTGTCAGTGTGGCTTTCCCATAAAGAGTAGTATGTGACAAGCCTGCTGGGGCAGGGAATAGTTTTATGCTAATGAGTTTGTGCTTCACTGATGTTTTCCCATTAAAATCATGTTAACGGTGCCCCCCTGTTAATCATCCCAAAATCAGTTTATTAATTAATTCATTTTGGGAAATCGCAATTTAGTCAGAGCTCTCCAGCTCATTAGCATGTTACCAGGACAGAGAAAATAGATGTCATTGAAATTCCTCCTTACATGAGTAGTTCACCAGGGCATGAGTCTTCTTCAGTCTTGTTGGTTTGTGCATTCATTCATTCATTTGTTCAGTAAAGAATTGTTGAAAGTGTCCTATGTGTCTGATTCCACACTTGATCTGCCTCAAGCACATCGGAAGGCTGGGGGAGTGAGACTTGCAAATAGAAACTGGTGACAGAGTGGAAAGGAATACAGGGGACTGCTTTGGGCCAAACACTCTCTATACCATCCTTAAACTAGGCATTGCCTGAGGAACAGGTACAGCTTTTCAAAGTCACTTCCAATGCAACTGAACCTGGCTACATACATTTACACAGGGAGCTCTGAGATTATCTAGCCCAACCTCCATTTTAATAATAATGATAACATTATTGACAATAAGAGCTGACATTTATTAAATAATTATGGTGTGCCAGGCACTGTCCTAAATACTTTACATGTCATATCTCAATGAATAACAATGAGAGTTGGTAACATTTAAGCTTCACAAAAATCCTATAATGTAAGTACTAAGAGTTTCCCCACTTATAGATAGAACACTGAGGTAGGCTGCACAGATTTGCACACAAGTGGTTTTTCTCCAAAAGAGATAAAAATGAAAACCAGAATAGGAAATAACATAGTGAATAGTGAGAACAGAACTCAGGCCCCGATGGCCAAATCTGTAGTCTTTCCACTGCTATCTGCTTCCAGAAGTGCCTACCTTTGGATCAGTCCGATCTCCTGAAAGTTCTTTATAAAATATAATACAGATGTGGTGTGTCTTGGGGTCCAGGTCTCAGTCTGACTCTCAGTCCCTAGTGTTTGGCACCAATATATGCACTCAATGGGTATTTATGGATTGGTTACATGAACTTGGAAATTCAGATTTTGTCTACTGGGCAATACAAAGATCTCATCTTGGAGGTTCGACTTTCTGGCTGTGTGGGTAAATATGACTCCTTTCTAAGGCCCAGTTTTCTCATCGACAAAATAAATCTGAAAGTAACTTCCCAGGCCACTGTGAGGTTAAGTGAAATGAAATGAAAGTATCCTGTGTCTAGTAACTCGCTATGCCAATGTCAGCGGAAGCCACCCTCCCTATTAACCTTGCCACTTGGAGTGTCAGGATGGTCCTCACTGAGTGGCTTGAGGGCAGGGTGTGGGCACTCTGCCTGAGAGGAGACATTGACCTTTTCTTTTGCTCACCGGGCAATCAAAGGGCAATGCTGGCATTGGTGAGCTTGCCTGTGGATTCTGCGATTTCCCTGTATACCTTAGCTCATAGAAGATACAGCCATCAGCTGGCTGCCCACAGCTCATGATGGCACACTGGCCAGAGAGGAAGCATGCTGAGCCCTCCCCCTTGTCCTTTGGAACCTTTCTGCTTAAACTCTGGGCTCCCTCTGGTCTTTACTGCCAATGCTGGCCTCTGGGCGAGGAGGGTCAGTGCACAGGGGGAGGTCATGAGTGTCTGAGGAGATAGTATCCATGGGTGAGAGAAGAAAGCTTGATTGCAGGGAGGGAAACTAAAATTTAAAAAAGTAATTTTAGGAATAAGAGGTAGGAGCTATGTCAAGATAGATAAATAATACATCATATGGGGTTGCCTTATTTTATTTAATTATTTACTGGCAGAGCTTGAGGTGTTTCCTGTGAGGGAGATGGAGAGAGAATGAGCCTCTGCTGCCAACAGACATCATCTGGAGTTAAGGGGTGGGAGGCAGTCCTATGTGGGAGACACGAATACCAATACATAAAACAGTGGAGAGAAGGGAATGGGAGACAGGAGTTATGCTCAAATCTTGCCCTCTTCAGAAACAACAAAAAGACAAACTTCCTTGGCCATGAGCTTCCTTGGTAGTGGAGAATCTCAGAGTTTATCCTCCTGCAAAGGCCTGTCCAGCAGGATGCCTGATAGTGCCCAAGCTTGAGAAGCTATAAGGTGGTAGGACTGGTGAAGGATCATCAGTTTCTTGTCAGATCTTTTTCAGGCATCTCAAGGGAATCTAGCTCCCATTTATGAGGACTCCCCTAAGTTTTGTCAAAGAGATATAGATTCATTACTAGAAAGAAGAGTTGTTTTGTCTACATTTTAGAACTGCTGAGTAGTAGGAAGAACTGCTCAAGTGATAAGATTTTCACTGAGCTGAAAGGAGTCTGAGAGAGATTTACTCTAATTCGCCTCTCTCTTCTTAGGAGAAAATTAAGGCCCAGATAGAAGAGGTAGATTTGAGTGCCTGTTGCTAACCCAGCCCTAGATAGTTCCAGAACTAAATTAGGTAGTGATTACATGATGATAGTAGTTGAATTTTATTGAGCAGCTGCAATTTGATACCTTCTGCAAGATAACCTCACCAAGGCCTTGATAACCTCACCTTGTTTAATCCTCATAATTGATCTGTTAAGCTGTATGGTAAAGAGGTTGCTATGTTTTCATCATGTCATTGCCTCTTCCTGGACACAATGGAGACATTTTTCCAATCCAACTTGCAGTTATGCTGGGACCCTTACAAATAAGTTCCCGCTAACAGGATGTGGGTCAACATTGTACATCTTTCAAGCTTAGATGTAAAAGGTCCCATTTAAACCTCTGATTCTTTCCTTCCCTGCTATAGCAACCTAACAGGTCATATGTTTCAGATGGGTGGCTACAAGATAGTGAAAGTCTACCCTACCCACATCAGATATAGCAAGTCAGTGATACATAATGTGATGAGCCACTAAGGTTTGGGGGATATTTATTACTATAGCAAAGCCTAACTTATTCTGACTAGTGTAGATGTGTTGTATTATGATCCCAATTTACATATTATAAAACTAAGACTTAATGAAATAGACTAGCTAATAAAGGGGCTGATTCAGGATACAAACCCATGGTCTTATGTCAGAGCTTATTCTCTTTTTATCATAAGATAAATGGAGAGAGTGGTAAGATGAAAAACAGCAAAGAGCCATAGACATAGATCTAAAAGTGCCACTTTGGACACATTTGTTTACTTCTTTAGGGACTGTTTTCTGGTCTATGAAAGAGAAAAAACAAACATTTCCCATCCTGTTTAGATCTTGCCCAAGAAGTTGAGTGGCAGTGAAGAAATAGCATTGTAGTAGGAATCATGAGGACTGGGTACTACTACCTACCATTTACTCATGAGTCCTTGAGTACTTATGGGCCTCTTTCCCTCTAAAGGTTTCTTCCTCATAATCTGTAACAGCAAGGGATTGGACCAGATAACTGGTGAAGCATTTTTCAACCATACAGTGACCCTGACATACTTTGTAAGGTCAAAAAAGAGGTGACAAGTGCAAGAGTTTGTAAATGATAAGTATCACGCATAGAGAAGGGAACATCATTAAGAGATGACTTCAGGAGCTGCAGAATTTATGATTGGGTGCCTAGTTTTTAGGAATAAATTATTCCTTCTGGATTATCTCAAAGGCACGTTTTAGAGGCTGCTACTAAGGCACTGGCAGGCAACAAGCTGGGTGAGGATCAGGTCTCACAGATTCTCATAGCCATAGATAAACAGATTGTGGCATAGGCTTATCCTAACTGAAGAGAAACTGTCAACCTCTGGACTCCTCCCCTCTCTCTTCCTTCCTTCTTCTTCTGCTAAGAAACTATATTTCAGCCTGGCTTTTCCTGCCACCACATCTAATGTACCTTCCTTGCCATCCCCCCTCAGTCTACTTAACTTTTTCCTAACACTCAGTGGCCACCACCTGACAACATTGCATACTGTCTGCTCCCCTGCTGCAATGTGAGCCTCACAGAGCAGGCGCTTGTCTGGTTTGTTTACACAGCAACCCCACTTCAAGAGTGCTCAGCACCCAATAAATATTTGTTGAATAAGTTAAAGAAACTACTGATTCCTCTTATAAGTGGCTATTCTCTACTCCTCTTGTGAAATGCATCCAGGGAGAAATTTCCCAGAAAAGCAGAACTTGAAGGCACTTGCAGGATCAAGTAATATAAGCACTTTGCTTGTCAGAGATGAACTAGGGGGGAGAGAGAGAGAGAGAGAGAGAGAGAGAGAGAGAGAGAGAGAGAGAGAGAGAGAGAGAGAGAGAGAGAGAGAGAGAGAAAACTTAAAGAAGGGAGAAAAATCCAATATAGCCACAGCTTTGCATTGACAATTGAGGGTCCTTTAGAAGTTGAAAGCAGTTTTTCAACTGTTATAACTGTGGTCCCAAACCCAGGTATGTTCTGTGCTGTGGATTGAGAAGGCCAAATTGCTGGAAGGGACTCTACAGCTTGGTCCACTGTCTTCACTGAAAAGTTGGTGCACTAGAGACTCAGCCTCCATAGGCAGGAAAATGACTAATTCATATTCTGTGGTCCTAGCATCCAGCAATAAACCATCCTTAAGGGTTGCTTAGTGTTCAAGAAGTGCATGGAGATGATAACTTTTTTTCATTTCTGGGTATCCCTGCTCTGGTTCCAAAATTTTCACCCTCTGCTACCAATTTTATTCTTTCCTGATTCCACTTACCATATACACAGTCATCTGAAACTTCATCCACTTCCCTATTTCTCCCAGTCCTGTTAATAATGAACATTTCATACCTATTTCTTCCATAAACCTCCTGTTTCTACTTAGAAAGAATTTCTCCTCTTTTTTTTTAGGCATTTGTTGTTTTATTTTGAGGGCAGAAACTGTGTTATTTATCACTCTATCCTTGATGCCTCACAGTATCTGGAAATACACAATGATAATAATAGTGATTATGATAATAATGATAGCAGATATAATTTATTGAGCACTAACTCAATATCAGAGACTGTGTGAAGCACTTGACATGATTTGTTTATACCCATGAATTGGTGAGTTATTATTCCCATTTTATAGATGGTAGAATGTTAACCAGGACTCAGAACTCAAAAGTTATAATAATCATCAGACTAAATATTAAGTGAACTGAATTAGAGGGGAGGGGAAAGGATGAAGCAGATTGAACTCTTTCTTCTCTCACCATATCTCTGTGTGTTTTCTTTTTCTTTGTTCCCCTTTGAGCATCAGGAAAAAAGAAACCTATTTCTTACAGTCTACAGGCATGCATGTGCATGAAAATGAAACAGCCCCAAGCGAGGCACCCTGACACCCATTAGACCTTTGGTGACTAATGAAATGTGAGCAATCTGTGAGTTTCCCATCTCCCTTCTTGGAGAAATTCGTGACTCAGCAGCATCCCCTCCTCCCCGAGACACAGGTGGCACATGGACTCTCAACCCCAACCCCCACAGCAATTATGAAAACCCACTTGAGTAGCAAATTAATATGCAATTACGATTTTGGCAAGTGCCCCAAGGAAACCCAAAAGGGCTTAATTGAATGGCATTTTCCCATGAGCCCATTCCCAGAAAAATGGGACAAAACACTTCGGATATGCTCTGGCCCCAGACAGCACAGGGGAGGGGGTTGCCTCAGGGGGTGAAGGGTGCTGACATCTGAGGTATAGTGATAGGAATTCAACCAGACAAGTACTTGCTATTTGGGTTGGCTAAGCTTCAGGGAGAAATCATACTGTTATGGACTCACAATGTAGAAGAAATGGGGTGGGGGGGGGGGCAGCACAACAATTAAAATAAACTGTCATAAACTTTCCCAAGCAGGATTGGTAGGAACCCAGTCCTCAAAGTCTGAGGGTTCAGCTTGTTTACTAGCCAGTGAGGAAAGCTGCATCCAGCATCAGGGCCCCACAGTCCTTGAACTTGTGCGGGCAGCGTGAGGGCAGAGTAAAGACCCAGAGATGAGATGATCTGAAGGCAGCCTCCGGCTCTACCCAAGCAAGTGACATGATCATAAATCTCCTACCACCCACCATACACAACAGTAACCTCCGGGTGCGTTAAAGATTTAAATAAAAAAAGAAAAAAAGTTAGCAGAATATTTGTATAACCTTGAGCATTAGGGGGCTACTCCTAAATAAGACAGTACATCTAGATG
Organism: Pipistrellus hanaki; assembly: GCF_964339955.1. Lineage (NCBI taxonomy): Eukaryota > Metazoa > Chordata > Mammalia > Chiroptera > Vespertilionidae > Pipistrellus > Pipistrellus hanaki. The sequence continues at coordinate 38,294,868 of NC_140511.1, read as the reverse complement.
CTTTATATATATTTGAATAAGATAAGCATTTAAAATTTGTGCATGTTAAGATCTCATAACCAAAGGCCAAAACCCAGACAAAATGAAGTAAGTGGTGCTCTGGAAAATTATTTGCAGCGCATATGAAATGAAGTTATAGGGACACAGGTTAAGGTGCCTGTATAAAAAGTGCTTTTACAAGTTGACAGAAAGTCAAGCAACTTAATTTAAAAAATAGGCGAATATTATACACAGGCAGATATGGAAGAGAACATCTAAATGGCCAATAAGCATGCAAAAGATGCTCAACCTAAGTAGCAGCAAGGGAAGTGGAAAATAACCCAACAGTGTGAGACCACTTTTTACTCTCTCAATTGGCAAACAACGGAGACAACAAAAATAACTGGGCACAGGGAGGATGAGGGGCCATAGGTGTCCTCAAGGACTGCTGATGGAGACATGATTTAGTGATACTTTGGGAAAATTACCTAACAATACGTTTTAAAGTTAATATTATGCACACCATTTGATTCCAGATTTGGAAACCCATCCTCCACTTACAAATACGGGTATATAGGGATTTATTTATAACAATTGTTTTGTGTGGTAAACGGCACAAAACATCATCAAAGAAAAACTGGAAACAATTTGAATTCCCATTAATGTGGGAATAATGAATAAATGGTAGAGCATTTACACTATGGAATGTTGTGCAGTTATTATGTGCTCCGAGTTAGTTTTATATCTTTTTATAAGTTTTGATCTGAAGCACTCTTACAAGATACTGTTAAATGAGAAAAACAAGTGGAATAGCTATATTATAATTTTGAGGGAGGAAAAAAAAATAACAATTCTCTCTCTCTCTCTCTCTCTCTCTCTCTCTCTCTCTCTATATATATATATATATATATGCTGAAAAGGGAGTGAAGTGAGGGATAAATATTAAATTTTTATTTATTTTTTTAATCTAGAATGCACATATATTGTTTTTGTCATTAAAAGAAAACCAAATATAATGGAATTACAAAGAGAGCCACTGAAACAAATAAAAAAAAAATTATACATGGGTGGGCAAGTGTAGGTTGACAGTTGTGAGTATATGAAACAGAGTTTATTCTTGTATTATTATTTATTCTAGTATTATTCATTTATATCAAAATGATAAACCTACTTTTACCCACAGGAAAAATGTTGAAAAATTGATTCCATGCCAGTATCCTTGCTCTGAGTAAGGGTTTTAGCTCAAGATACTTAAATCCTCCTCTATCTCTAAGAGTCTAAGGCTGAGGAAAACTGGACATTGCAGGGTCAAAGAAAAACAAAAAAGGGGAGACTACTGAGATGAGAGTGGCCAGGCAGAGGGGACAGGAGGGTGAGGGTATAACAGGAGGAGTCTGTGCCTTTAAGAGAGCAGATACAGAAGATCTGCAGCAGCAGTAAGTGAATTGCAGGGATGCAGGAGCGAGGATAGAAAGTAGTCCACTGTGTCAGCGAACTGGGCTGTACTGGCGGTAAGAGACTAGCAAGGCAAAGGGAAGAGCTGGGATAAGTTGAGCTCCTTCACGGAAAGGTACTGATGTTAGCAGATAACTTATTCAGTAAGGTGTGCAGAGGGGCTGGGTAGGGTCACCATGCACAGTGAGAAGTGCTTGGGTGTGGCGTGGAGATGAGGCCCTTTCTCTCTCAGACAGGAGGGCAGGGAAGGACTTTGTTTCAGATGGTTGGAGAGGGGCAGCTAGATCCCAGTTTGGAACCCAGGTTACTAACTCTGTGGTCATTCTGTGTAAGCCTTCATTACACTTAGCAAGTGGAGTTACTTAATGCAGACTTCTCAGACTTGTGTCAGAGAAAAAGTGTCTGACCCATCTGCTGCTACTACATGAGGAAGTGCAGTGTGGAGGGTAGGAGGCACTGTGTGGAGTCAAACAGACTGGGGCTGGGATCCAGGCTGGGACACTTAGTAACTGCTGACCACGGAGATCCTAAGGCAGGCTGGTTCTCTCATCTATGATTGGGGCTATGAATGTAAGGGTGTAATAAGGTTCACAGATACGGTTTGGCAAATAGAATGCCTGGAATAAAGATGATGCTTCATCTATAGAAACTGTTATTGTTTTTCCTCATCATCCTTTTCCTAAGAGATAAAGTCATAGGGTAACAGTTTCTGCAACATATCAGAGAAATGAGTCACCACATTCCTAAGTGGCAGAGAGACCCTGTTCAGTCAGTATGGTATCCTCTGGCTGTTCCCAGCATCCTGGAATTGGAAGTTGGGAAGGAAGACAGAAGATGGAAAGTAAGAAGACAGAAGAAGAGAGGAAGGCTGGTGGCTCCCTTTGGATCACCCCAACCCCCTTCTCTCTTTTTTTCTGCAACTAAACTTCCATTTGAACATTTCTGTCTTGTAAAAATTGCTTTGCCTATCTGTGGTATTATATGAGATAAGCAGGAGCCCAGGGATCCAGAGGGATTTGTGATTTGACCATTTGATTGCTGGGTGATACAGAATAAGGGGTTTTACAAGCATCCTATTTCTATCTACACTAATAAAAGAGAAAGATGCAAATTGACCATCACTTTGTTACACCCACCAGCCAATCAGGAGTGAGAATGCAAATTAACCTGAATAAGATGGTGGGTTAATTTGCATACACGGGTGCAGAGTGGTGGTATGGGGGGGTACAGATGCTTGTGCACACACTGGCACCAAGTGTCCTGGGTCCCAGGGACGGGCATCTTTGGGAGCCAGGCCACTCTGAACCTGTAGGCCCATGTGTAGGCCTGGAGTGGCTGGGGTCCCGGAACACCCCTGCTCACTCCAGGCCTACACTTGCAGGTGCTGAACGACCAAGGGTGGGATGGGAACATCCATGGGACACAGGCACTCTGAGCTGGTGTGTGTGTAAGCATCCAGGGAGGGGTGGGAATGTCTCCCTCAGCGAGTGAGCAGACAGCAGGGCCCCCATAGAGAACAGACACCAGGACCTGTGGTGGCGCCAAGCAGGCAGGTCTGCAGAGAGCAGAGAACCACGGGGAGCAGGCCTAAGCCATCAGTAGGACATCCCCTGAGGGCTCCCAGATTGGAGAGGGTGCAGGTTGGGCTGAGAGATCTACTGCCCTGTGCATGAATTTTGTGCACTGGGTCCCTAGTTGTCTGATAATTTCCATGTCTTGATGAAACAAGTATGATTAATACCAAGCTGACATAGGAAATGGATGCTCAGTAAATATGAAGTACCTTTCCCTTGGCTGCTAGTGAGGGCCCTTATAGTATTCATGTCCTATCTTCACCCACCATGAAGCTTGGCCTAAAGATGGTACTTACATAGTGATTCCCAAGTAAATGAATAAATGAACAAATGAACTAAGGTCTGAGAGCAATGTCAAAATAGGCAATCCCAGATATTAGTCCACAGCATGGAATGGAGCTGTGTGGTTCTGGTCTCTGGAAGTATGCTACCCAAGAGACCTTTCTTCCTGTCATCAGAGACGTGATAAATGACAACTTGATTTTATGACCGGCAGTAATTAGACCCGGGATCATTGCAGTCTCTCTTTTTCAGCTCTGTGGGAACTTTTATGAGGCTCAGAGGGCAGCCATTTCCCACTTCCTCTGCATCCTATATCCATGGGCCTCACAGACCTAGTGCTTTGGGAGAAGGCCAGTGTAGGGCTGGTCGTCACAGCCTACCTTAGCAGGTCCCAGGTCCATCATGGAACTTGAGCAGGGGCCTGGGGCTCCAGGAAAGAAGTAAGATTAATTAGCTCTGTGGTCACTCCCACTCCCATCCTCTTTCTAGTTCTCAGTTCTCTCTTCTATAAAATAGGATATTTAAGTTAAATGGCCTTTATAAGGCTCTCTCCACTTCTGAAATCCCATGTCTATATTGACCTTTTTGAAGCATTTAGCTTGATTTTAGGTTAAGAAATACCACATGGGAGTGCTATGTGGGTTTTCTGGAGGTCCTTTCTGGAGCCCTCCGATGCTTATGGATTTTGTACTTACTATAATGAGCTCAGCTGATGATTAAGATTGCACTTGGCAGAGCTCACTCTAAAAGGAGCCGCACAGCAGTCTTCTAGTCTAGAGCTTTGATGTTCTTCTGGGCAAGTTTGGCCTGAAGAGTGTTTCCCTCGACTGTTATCATCCTCAAATGCTTTTAAACCCCTTATTATGTTAACATTCATCCCGATTTACCGATTCTTACTGCCAAAATGTTTCTTGAGACATTTGAGTTTGTAATTGGTGAAAATCAGGTTTTTATTTTATACACATATTCTTTGAATCCAAAGAAGGAAAAATGGCTTATCTAAGGCCTCTCGGTTGGGATTCCAACAAGACCTTCTGACTCAACTGAGCTTCTTTTTTCATTGTATTCTAGGGATAGGGCTCAAGTACAAGTTTAACAGAGATTAGGGGTGAGAAAGTCCTTTATATAAACTACCCTAGTGGGCTTAGGGGTGTCTGGTAGTAGAGTTTTCCTTAAGTAGATTTTAATGGGAAGACCAGAGAATTTGAACAAAAGATTTGTGTCAGGGGTTCTGGCCTCAGTTTCTTCATCTATATTAACGTGGATGATTCTACTCTGCTCCTACTTTGAAGAGTTTGTGGGCTCTAAGTGAAAAGGTGCCTAGAGGTGCTCAGTGTTCCTTCCTATGAACAGCTTGAATATGGCTAAGGGGTTGACTGGATCTTACCTTCCTAACCTCCCAAAATGTAATAATCACATACATTCTTACTTTCAGGACCATGTGAAGGAGGGGAAAGTGAGGGATTGACATAGAAACACACATGAGCACTTTGAGCTCTCTAGCAAGGAGAGTGCCAAGACACAAGCCCTCAGGGCAACTTCAATGCCCACCCTCCCTCTTTGGGGTACCCATGTTGGAGGGAGACAGCCTCCTGCTAGGGTAAACCATGGGCTCCACCCAATTTCCCTGTTTGCATAATTCAAAACAGCATTTACTTTAACAGTCCTACCCTCTCTAGGCTGAGATGCATTTTCCTTCCCTGAAAATAGCCAGTGCAGATGCATCATATTTCTGACAACATGTCCTCTCACCCAACAGATCAGAATGATCATTTAAAAGCTCTGAGTGAAAGCGCAAGCTTCTGATTGATCCGATAATATTGTCTCGTTCCCATTTTAAGCTACCTGTTCTTTAAATTGCATATAAAAATATGGCCCATGAAATATTAATACGCTAATGAATAATACACTAACAATTTGAAGCATGCCAACCCACCCAAGGATTTTTCATCTCCTGCATGTTTCATCCAAGACACTTGGTATATACTGAGTAATTGTTAGGATGATGAAAATGATAATAACAATGAAATAAATGTAGAGCAGCTTCACTGTGGTGGGGAGGAACATGAAAGGTAATTCTCAATTATAAGTGAGAAATGGATGCCTGTGATCCAGGGATGAGCCTCTGCTTTTGATGTATCACAGGTAAGGGCAGCTGCAGCCATGTGCAAGTGGATGTATAACACAGCCTCATTTGTCTAGCACTGTCAGAGAAGGTGGTATTGCACGAAAATAGAATTTCCTGATATCAGTGACAAAGTGGTTTGAGGAAAAGGACAATGAGTTTGGAGTCTGCTTGTCCTGGATTCCAATGCTGGGTCAAACATATAATTGCCCTATGAGCTCTTTAGTCTTCTCTTTGTTACCTGGAAGATAGGATAATGGCTACCCCACAGGATCATGGTAAGGATTAAATCAGATAGTGTATAAGAGACCTGGAGAGACCTGGAGAGTATTATTCTAAGCGAAATAAGCCAGTCAGAGAAAGACAAGTACCACATGATCTCTCATTCATATGTGGAATCTAGTGAACAAAAGAAATTGATGAACAAAATAGCTCCAGAGACATAGAAGCATGGAACTGACTGTCGAGTCTCAGAGGAAAGGGGGTAGGTGAGTGGGTGGGGAGAGATTAACCAAAGAACTTATGCATGCATATATGTATAACCCATGGACACAGACAATAGGGTGGTGAAGGCCTGGGGGAGGGGGACAAGAGGGAGATGAAGGGGGTCAATGGGAAAGAAAGAGGGCATCTGTAATACTTTCAACAATGAAGATAAATAAATAAAAAGTAAAGAAAATGCCTGGACCAGGCCTGACACCAGGGAGGTGTTTAGCAAACAGTTTCCTTCCTCAAATCACAGAGAACAGTACCTGCAGAGGCTCCATGAAAGATAGCTCCCTTTCATTATACCTGAAACTTAAACTGTGAGGCAGCTGGTTGAAAAACCCAGAGGCTTTTTTGTCTTATCTATGGCTTTGAGAATATATCTCAAATGACTGGAGGTTTGGGATCTGATCTCCAAAAATAAGGATGATTTGGCTCATCTGCATCTAAATACAGTTATAAAATTCTCATACCAAATAAGATATGGCAAATTCTCTGCCAAAAGAAAACCTATAAGCATTTGCATTTGCCTTTACAGAGCATTTGCATATTTAGAAGAGTCTATAAGCATTTATAAACTTTTTTTAACCATGAAGTAGATTTTAAAAACCCATCATTTTTGGAAAAGCATTTTATTTTTTTTAATTTTAATTTTTTATTTTTTCACTTTTTAAATTAAATTATTGTCTGTGTACATATTTTAACATTGCTCGCCCCTCCCATACATACCCTCCCTCCCCAGAGTTTTGTGTCCATTGGTTGAACTTATATACATGTATACAAGTCCTTCGGTTGATCTCTTATCTTCCCCAGATCTCCCTACCCTTCCCGCTGTAATTTGACAGTCTGCTTGTTGCTTTACTGTCTTTATATCTGTCTTTTGGTTCATCAGTTTCTAATGTTCTTTAATATCCGTAAATGAGTGAGGTCATTGGAAAAGGATTTTAAATGGGATTTATTTAATCAAAAGTTATAGATTTTCCACGCCGGCACCAGTTTGGCTCAGTGGATAGAGCGTCAGCCTGCGGATTTAATTCCGGTCAAGGGCATGTACCTTGGTTGCGGGCACATCCCCAGTGGGGGGGTGTGCAAGAGGCAGCTGGTCAATGATTCTCTCTCATCGACGTTTCTGGCTCTCTATCCCTCTCTCTTCCTCTCTGTGAAAAATCAATAAAATATATTTTAAAAAAATGTTATAGATTTTCTTAAAAAACATAACTTAACAAATGCATGCATGTATTGACTCATTCATTCATAAACCCTACACTGAGTGTTGACAGTGGACTATCACCACAATGTAAACATTGATGTGTAAAGACATACTCCAAGAAGGATGACAGACCCATGCACTTTTTTTTTTTTTAACCAGTGCACTTTTGTGTGTTTTTAAATAAATATATTTTATTGATTTTTTACAGAGAGGAAGAGAGAGGGATAGAAAGTTAGAAACATCGATGAAAGAGAATCATCAATCAGCTGCCTCTTCCACACCCCCTACTGGGGATATGCCTGCAACCAGAGTACATGCCCTTGACCAGAATCAAACCTGGGACCTTTCAGTCCGCAGGCAGATGCTCTATCCACTGAGCCAAACCAGTTTCGGCTTAACCAATGCACTTTTGACTAGATAAGCATAATTAAAATTGCTGACATCAAGGACAAGATTCATTTTTGTAATGACAGGTCAATTATGCTACCTGTGATCTGGAACTCCTTGAAGAAAGTGAAATTTGAGGTCAAGAATATAAGAAAGCACATTCTGGGCTTATAACATAGTGTTAGAATAAAACAAAAGTAGAATTTCCTGATATCGGTGGCAGGGTAGAATGTGTGATGCTGTCTGGAAGATGGGATAATGACTACGTATATGAAGGTGCCAGTTGGGTATGATTCTAATATAGTCCGCCATTAGTTATTGATTACTGAATGTGTTCCCATGTGCTTTGCAAAGCACTTATCCGCATTGTCTCCTTTGGTCATTATAACAACCCTGCAGGCTATGCACAATTGTCACTGTTTTACCTTTGAAGAAACTGAGAATTAGAGAGGCAATGACTAGACAGTGCCATACTTGAAATTCTATTCCATCTTTCTGGTTCAAAGGCTGTGTTTGAGCTGTACTGAATTCCAAGGCATTGTGGTAAAGAGGATACAGAAGATAATAAAACAAGTTCCTGCTCTCAATAATATTGTTATGAAGGTAAGACTTGGATGTGAGCAGATGTCTTAAGATTTGGGTCAAGATATGATCAATCCCAACCTGGAGGCAGGTGAGCTGCCAAGTTCATGCCTGGGGTGCCATTGAACAATTCTTTATGAATTGGGTCTTGAAATAGGCATAGTTCTTCAACCAACTGAGAAAAGGAAAATACACAGCACTCAAGGGGAACTAGAGAGTCTGGAAGGTACATGCCTGATTCTGGTTAGGGAACAAAATAAAGAGGAAAACAGTGTGAGTACACAATAGAAGAAGTTTTAAACTTGAAAGGAGTTTTAAACTTGACTCCAGGACACTTTGTTCCACTTTTTCCTTCCTTCCTTCCTTTTTTCTAAATATGACACCTTACTTAGGCAAGGCTTTTGACTTTACTTAATCCCCCCACCACATCTGTTAAGAATAGTCCAAGGAAATGTCATGAGGTTAAGTCTGATTCTATGAAAAAAAGCAGTGAGAAGTCCCTAGTGGCTAAGGCACTCTGTCAACCTAGGGAATTACATTGTAATGAACTCCAGCAACATGGCCTGGATCAGGAGGTTACCATGGCAGGGGAAGAGAATGAACTGGACTCTCACCTGTCCATCAGCTCCATTTCTCACCAGGCAGCAGACATTAGTGTCTCCTTCTAGCCCAGCCCTGAGATCATGTTCAAGACTCCTTCAACTGCCACTGTTTAAGCTTTTATCTGCCTAGGGAGAGTTTTGGGCCACATGCTCTTAACAGACTAAACAAATTAAGAAGTGGATATGCCTCTATTTGTGCAGGTAGTGGCATTTTGTCTCCTTGGATCTCAGTTTCCCCACTGAGGAAGCAGCAGTAGATGTTCCCTAAGGTTGTCTTTAGAGATAGTTTCCGTGAAATGGAAAATTGCTATACATACCAGGTCTCCTGTGTACAATCAACATTTCTCAAAATATTATTTCATGGGATGCTAATATGTATAAAGCAAAAGTCAAAATGAAACAAATAAAAAAAAAAAAACAGACAAAAAGAGAATCTGTGGTCAAATTTAGTTAAACAGCATTATACAAGGCTATTCACTAAAAGCCTGTAGTGAGTTGAAATGCATTGACAATATTCCAGAAGATAAGATTTGGAGAATTTTTCCAAAATGTATTTGTCTACATCGTCCTTTTTTCCCAGGGCCAGTTTTTAGCCAATCATACTTGGAAAAATGCTACACTAGCCTTGACCTAATAAATTCAATCCTTTTGCAGCTCTTGATGAGTCTCAGGACCAAGGATGACGCATTAGAGGGAGTGTCTGGGATGCAGGAGTACCCATTCTTTAAGTCCAGTTCTGTCCTTTTCAATGTGGCATGACCCTGGGAAAATAATTGCCTCTCCTTCCCTATAATTAAAACAAATTGATAATATAACCTCTGAGGTCTCTTTTGGTTCTAATATTTTATAACTACATAATTTTCTGTAGTGTATTCATTTGTTCTTTCATTCACTCAGCAAACATGTTTGGAGTAGAGGCTGTGTACTCAGAACTGGAGCCAGAGGTTAGAAAACATATGCAATACCTGCCCCAGAGGAAGTTGCAGGCCAGCAGGAGAGACAGAGAATGTGCAGGCAGTAAGAGTACAGTGTGATCAGTGATTGAGTCCAAGTGTGGCTTAGAAATGGCATCTCTCCAGCCATAGAGAAGGGATGGTTAGAAAATACTTTACGAAGGCAATGCCAACTGAAGAGTGAATAGACAGTTAACTGACAGTCAAGGGAGCTCTGGATAAAAGAACGTGGTGGATAGAGGCATGGAGGGAGGAATGAATGTAACTCATTCTGGGAACTGCAACATCATCATTAGCAGCAACAGCAGTGAAAACAACAACAACGGCAGGGGCAGCTGATAGGATATTTTGAGCAAATTATTAATGAATGCCTTGTATCATTAATCTCAAATTCCTATAACCCTATCAAGTAGATATTATTAAGACTTTATAGTGGAGGCAGGAATAGGCAATTCATTATGCTTTGTGGGGATTTTTCCCTGAACATAGTTAACTTTCAGCAAATCCCAACTGATCTATCCACTTCATCTATTCCTTGTCATTCTTGTCCAAGATTGATTTTTTTGTTAATTTAAGTTACCTTTGGCTGCCTCTTACCAACTCTAGTGAGGACATGCAACACAGACTTCTTTCAATATGAGCTTAGGCAAAACAGTAAGATACACAAGAATCAGGATGCATTTTCAAACCAAAAAATGACTTATCTGCATATTTTTAAAATGACAACCCTGCCCTCTTTTGGGATGGGTCATTGGGATTAGGGTTTAATTAGTTCTGTTATCCTCCCTGAGGAAAAGACTTGAACATTTACATTAATGCACTCATTCATCCATCATTTATTGGAAACCTATCCCATGGCAGACACAGAATAAAATACTATGGGGATTACCTCAAATCCCCCATGATTCAGCACAGGTGGTACCTTTTCCAGGAAGTCTTTCTGGATCCACTTTCCCACCTCTTTACCCTTCAAAAGGTAGGTCATGTGACTTTATCTATGCTCCCAATCTGCAACAGTTCTTGACTGATCATAATACTGCATGACTATTTACTTATTTGTAATTTTTGGTTTGGTGTCTAGATTATAAATTCTATGAGGACAGAGATGGTATGTATGATAATTGCTGTATTTTCAATGCCTAGCACACTGGCTGGCTGCATAGTAAGTGTTTAACAAATAGCTATTGATTGCATGGATAGACTTTTCATTCTTTGAATACTGAGACTATGTCTAATATATTTAAAATCCCAAGTGCTTACCAAAGTACCTGGAAATGGTAGGGACTCCTTAGATATTTGTTGAATGAAATGAATGAATAAAATATGAGAATCATGCTATCTATCCCAAGGAGTTTATAATTTACCAAGAGATTACTTGTTGGCAGCATCCTTTCTCTCCATTGAGCAAGAGGATCCTATCCTTCCATACTTGTGGGTCATGTTGTTTGGTTGGGCCTCTACTCCTGGCAGCAGGGACAGAGAGAACATTCTAGAAATTGACTCAAGGATGGTCATCTAAGCTAATTTTTGTCAAGGAGGTTTAGGCTTTGGAAGTGAGGGTGCTAGAGGGAACCCTGGCTTCTTTGCTACTGAATGTAAGCTTGGAGCTTTTGTAACCAACTGGCTTACCTGGCTGAGAATAAAGCCAGCCTAGAGGAAGGAGAGCCAAGAAATTGCCCTACCCCAAGCTAATAGCCAGTGCAGTTTCCTTAATGCTGACAGTGGTGTGAACTAGTTATTAGACCTTTGTAACAGAGAGTCTCAAGTGAATGAGGCATGAGCCTATGACATTAAAAAGGAAGGGAGTCTTAGAGAAAATGCTAAAGGAATTCAGAAGAGAGTTCAGGAAACAGGTAGAAATGTTCTAATTAGGACATGAATGCAGATGGTCGCTTTGAGAGCTCAAGACTCAGAATATTTGAACCCAGCCTTAAGAGAGAAAATTATTTTGTCTATCAATGTAAATAAAGAACTTCCAGAAGACAAAATAGCAGGAGCAAAGTTATAGGGTCCAAAGCATAGGACACACTTGGGAATAAATACCTGGCTGGAACCAGAGGTTGATCACGGGCAGTGACAAAAAAGAAGAATGAACAGGTGGGCGGGGGCTGACTCACAAAAGGCCTTGAATGCCAGGCCCTGCAGATGGGCTCTGCAGCAAATCAGAATTTCTCTTCCTGGGAGGCAAAGAACAGAGTGGTACTGTCCTATGAAATGTCCATTGACTTGTATGCTAGTACCCAGAGAGAAGCCCTGAGTTCACTCTACCTATACCTTTGGGATCAGAAGCAGAGCTCAATGTCTGCTTTAGGACAGATACCTACCTGTCCCAGTCTCTTTCCTGATGTCATATGCAAATTTTTGATGATTTGAAAGAAAGGGGAAGAAGAAAACAGAGAAGTACCCATGAAAAGACACAAGATGAAAACTGCATCCCAAAGATACATGACCACACAGGGGAGTAAACAGAATGAAAGGTAACCACAAAGAAATAGAAAAACAGTGCCATGGGGATCCTCTTGACATGTCAGGGCTAGAGAGGAATCATTGGTCTTGGGAAGAGATGTACCAGACTAGGAATCAGGTCTGTCCTTAGAATTCCAGAACTCTCTGAGGGGACAAACAGGGTTCACTCTCTACCCTCTCTGCTGCCTGGACCAAAGAGGGAGTTTCTGGTTGTTTCTATTCAGCTCACATTCAGTGAGAACTTACGCAGAACAAGCCTTCTATGTAGGGCCAGCTTCATGGGCATGCAGTCTATTCAGCTGTCTAGTGCCCTGTGTTTACAAGGGGCCCAACCTTGGTTTAATGCTCTGCTGTCACTATCTCGACATTCTTAATGCTTTTTTCAATGAGAGGCTCTTCATTTCCATTTCACCCTGGGGCTTTGCAATTTATATACCTGATTTGCTTCCACGTTTATGAGAATGGAAGAAAAAGTCAAAGGTTACTTAAGCAACTAAGGTTCGGCTCCTCCCCTTGGCCATCATGGATGGTGAGGACTTGCTTTAACTACTAGGTCCTAACACATGCCCCTCACCTGCCCAATTTCTCTTCTTTGTTTTGTCCTCCCTCCCTTAGAAAGTGCAGCCTCTGCCTCCATGAGTCTGAAATTTCCCACCTCTTGAGAGTAGATAGAAATGACACTTCCGCCAGCACATTTTCCTTGATTCTTCCTATTAAATACATTTCCTCTTTTTTATCTCCTCTTCCCTTGAACTTTTGTATTGCATTATGGTTACTTTTGCCATGTAAGCTGGAGCCAACATGGCTTTAGAAGAGAAATACTAGATTCAAATTTATGCTTATGGACATAAACTCTCTGAGCCTCAGGATCTTCATTGATAAAATGGGAGTTAGAACTATTCATCATTCAGTGTTACTGAAGATAGTAATGAGATACACATAGGGGACTGTGCCTCTGGTTTGCCCAAGATAGTCCTGGTCTGTGCCAATTATTCAGACTCAATTAGTAATAGTGCTCCATTACCTTGGTTTGATGAAAAGTTATATGACTCCCTGGTTTCATATTTAAAAGTTCCCAGCAAGGTATGGGACATATTGTAGGTGCTCAAGACATGTTTGCTGAATCAGAAGCTTTAAAAAATTTTTTCTCTGCCCTTTTCTCTGTGTATGTGAGCAAGTTTTGTATCTCTCCTAAATTTTACAGATTTAGAATTAATAACAAATTATGCAGAAGCTTAAAACGAAACAAAACACCATGATGACAAAACACTGCTTTCATCATGCCTCTGATTTTTCAAGGGCTGTGATGATGGCTTTCATGCCATTTACATAGATTCAAGGGAGAAAGCAGAGGGTCCGGCTGATCTCTTGTGTTATCTTCATTCCAGTGTCTACAGGTGCCTGTGGGTCATGGGCATCGAGCCAGCTGGACTGCAGACTGCTTTCATTTTTACATTAATGCTGAATAAAGTGATGCTATTGCTGGTTGTGTTTGATTTTCTTTAGAGAAGAACTGGCATCTTGGAATGGAGCGCTTCTTTGTCTAGCTCTGATCTATGTAGGGAGAATCTGTTGTGTAGAGAGCGTCAAGGCCATCCCTTTACGTTGGCTGCAGTGGGATCAGTATCCCCTTGTAAATGAGGCTGGGGTAAGTGGCTTCATGGAATTCTGCTTTGGCAGACACATTTCCCTCCCCTGCAGTACAGGGAACATCTGAGCTGTGGCTCAACCTGCCCAACTCTGGCTCGACACCTCACAGAGATGTGTCAGGAAACGTGAAAATCAGGGGTATTTGATCTTGTTGTTTGGGTCAGAACTCTTGGTCCTTGCTGTTTTCATTTTTGTTTTGTTTTACTTCTCTATTATTTTCATTTTTAAAAGAATATTTGTATATGTATATATTTAAGGTATACAATATGCTAATTTGATATACAAAGTTAACTGATTACTATAGTCAAGCTAATTTACATTACCTATCTCATCACATATTTCCATTTATTTTCTTTTGTTTGAGGTGACAGCGTCTGAAATCTACACCTATAGCAAATTTCTAGCATTCCATTTGGCATTACTAACTATAGTCATTATGCTGTACATTAGATTCCTAGTCTTACTCATGAGGGAACTGCAACTTGTACCCTTTGATTACCATCCCCCAAATTCTGTATTTGAATACCCCATTCCCCCCACCTCTCCATCCCTGGTAACCACTGTTCAGCTCTCTGCTTCTATGTATTTCACCTTTTCTGGGCTCCACTTATAAGTAAGGCCATGCAGTTTTATCTTTTTCTGTCTAGATTATGACACTTAGAATAATGTCCCCAAGGTACATCTACCTTGCTGCACATAGCAGAATCTTTTTTGAGGCTGAATAATATTTCATTGTATATAAGTACCAAAATAATTTCTTTATTCATTCATCTGTTGATGGACCCTTAGGTTGTTTCCATGTCTTTACTATTGTGAATAATGCTCCAGTGATCATGGGAGCACAGGTATCTCTTTGAGGTGCTGATTTAATTTCCTTTGGTTGTTGTATATTCAAAAGAGGGATTGCTGGATTATGTTAGTTCTATTTTTAGTTTTTTGAGTAACCTCCATAATGGCTGTGTGAAAGAGTTTTCTTTTCTCTACATCCTTGCTAATATTTATCTATTTAATACTAGGTATACTAACAGATGTGAGATGATATCTCACTTTGGTTTTGATTTGCATTTCCCTGAAGATTATCCATGGCTGAATACCTTTTCATGTAGCTGTTAGACACTTATCTGTCTTTCTTTGGGAAAATGTCTATTTAAGTCCTTTGCTCACTTTTTATTTTTTGCTATTTAATTATGTGAATTCCTTTTCATTAACCCCTTATTGCATATAAGGTTTACAAAGATTTTGTTTGTAGTTGCCCTTTCATTTTGTTAATTGTTTCCTTTGTTGTACTGACACTTTTTAGTTTGATGTAGTTGCACTGGTTTATTTTTGCTTTTGTTGCCTAAGCTTTTGGTGTCATGTCCAAAAATTCATTACAAAGGCCTAAATCAAGAAGCTCTGTCCCTATGTTATTTCTTTTTAGGGTCTTATGGTTTCAAACCTTATATTAAGTCTTTAATCTATTTTGAGTATACTTTTGTGTATGGTGTGAGATCAGGGTCCAAATTCATTTATTTGCACATGCATATCTAGCTTTCCTAAAACTGTTAACTGAAGAGACCATCCTTTCCCCATTGTGTATTCTTGGCTCATATAGTATGTAGACGGGATAGAATTGTTATATTAGGAATGCAATGAGAAAGACATCAGTGCGATCTGGAAGTGTCTGACAAGTGTTACATACATTACTCATAAATTAAGTAAAAACTAAACAAAAAAACCTATTTGGTTCCTTTAAAAAAAACCACACACACTAGTTTATAATGAATATTACTGATGACAAGAACAACTTGTATAGAACTGTTGGCCATCAAAACTAATTTATCCACAGGCTAGCTTAGGTGCTTCTCTTGGTACTCTTCATAAACTTGATACTGATCTCTACTCTTACCAGTGGTCACATTATTTTCTAGTATCTGAGCCAACATGTTTCTCTTGCCAACAAGATCAGAAACTATCTGAGAGCAAACTCTCATTTCCACACCGGTGTCGGGCAGCAGTACAGTTCAGTTTAGTATTTGTCCAGAAATCTAGGACTTATCTTGCCTGGGAGGTGAAGCATCTCACACATCAGAGCCTTCACCATTTTAGTATTTGCTTTGTACATGGAGGAAATAATATAGAGCCTTATATGTCATTGTCAGGATCTTCATTGGATCATAGTTTGAATGAGTGGGGAGTTCTTGGAGTCGTGCTTTGAAAGGGGGACACACTGGCTGCTAGGTTGAGAAGAAACTGTAGGGATGGAGATGCAGGAGATGGGCTAGGAGGTTATGATAGTCGCCTAAGTGAAATATGAGGGTGGCTTGAACCAGGGCAGGAATAGTGGAATGGAGATAAATGTTCTAGATAAATTCTGTATATTGAATACCAGGCTGATGGGATTGGGAGCTAGAGCAGATGTGACATGTGAGAGAAAGAAAGGAATCAAGGGTAATGCCAGTATCTTTGGCTGGAGTAACAATAGGTTGGTGTAGCCTTTTACTGAGTAGAGGAAGAGTGAGGGTCAGAGCACATTTGGGAGAATGTCCCCTCTAGGATGGTTTACTGCCTTTGTGCCCAGCCTTTCCTAGCTCTGCATTCCTGCCTTTGGGAAACTTCAGTTCTGCTCAGCTCCCGAGGCACCTGCTTCTGACCCCTGCCTCCTTCAGCATCACTTTATGTGCTGCCCTTTCTCTGGGATGTCCTCATGTCTATCAGACTCAGTGGGGAGGAAAATCAGGTTCTACTCAATTAGCTCATCATAAGTGAATTTCACCGTGCATTTAATTAAACCTGTTATAATCTTGAAAGGCATTTTGATACATGGTACTTGATACAGAGTAATTAGACTACTGTGGGCATCACATAAATATCTTTGGACTGAGGTATTAAGCTGGGATCCTGGGCTGTGGGTTCATATGAGCTGCCTTGCCAATAATTTCAAAGCCAATAATATTTCGGACTCCATATGCTGCAGCCTTCTCATACTTCTAGTTGGTGATCAATTGCAAGGTCATTGCTTACACTTTTCTATGGCTTGGGGAAAGAATTCTGGCTCCTATCACTCTCCTGTTCAAAAGATTGTATGGGTCTTCATCGAGTAGGGAATGAGGTCAAAGCTCTTTGTGTATACAATTTTGAGCATCTACAGTTCAGTTATCCACCATGTTTCCACTATAACCTCAGTCTGCAAAGCTTTATTCCATGGGATGTCTACATCTCATCTGCCTCCAAGCTTTTCTTCAGTGGTTTCTTCTCCTTTGGAAATCTTTGCTGTTTTATTGTATATCTGTCAGAATAGTACATGTTAGGCTGCAGTAGCAAAGGACCCCACTATCTCAATCACTTTACTATACCAGAGGCTTATTTTCCTTTCTCACTCATTCCTAGGCAGCCATTGCAGATGAGCCACAGCTCAGCTTCACTACCAGCAATCAGAGCAGAAGAGAGAAGAGGGCATGGTGACTCACACATTGGTTCTTACAGCTTCTACTCAGGAGTAGCACAGCCACTTCCACTAACATTCCCTTGGCCAAGTAAATCTTATGACTAAGTCTGCCATCAGTGAGGTGGACAAGTATCATCCTTTCCCAGGCAGAGTGACTTTTTGAATCACAATAAAATCTAGAGTTGCATCACAGATCTTTCTATGTTTTTATTTCCAAAGCAGTGTTCACTCTGCACTCTCCATGAGATTTTTTTTAACTTGTACTTTCCTCCTTGAATAGATAGTGTGGAGGGCAGGGCAGTGTTTGTCATCTCTCTCACCGATGCTGCCTAGTAGAGGCTAAAAACTAAAAACTATGTTCTATGGATTAAATGTTGCATTTTCAACAAGGCATCACCAGGAAGCAGCGTCATAAATTTGAGAAAGTTAGAACTGTTCCCATTCGGAAGACATATGGCTCTCTTCAGTGGTAATTTTATTGTATGCAATCCTGAGTCAGCACTGGGATCTTCATATGGTTTTAGCCCTTTATACATGTGAGAACACTGAGGTCCAGAGAGACATTGGCATGCTCACCATCACAGTGAATGAAATTATTTCCAGGTTAGCACTACTTTTGAATTTAAACTGATGTCTAAAAATGATTACTATTTCATAACCAAAGGAATAAGACCAAGTCTTCTATCTAATAGGAGACTGACTTTGCGAATATCTACACCCTCTGATTTTCAGGAAGAGAGGATGGGGGAGAATCAAAAGAGTCAGAGAGATTTGCTTAATTATTGGCATGTACTCATGTTGTGAAATCTTGCATTACATTATTTTGTTTGGGAGAACCATAGAGTGAAAATGGATTATTCGGGGTGAGAGTGGAGAGGGAAGGGAAAACAAGAAGAGAGAATAAGAAAGGAAAGAATTGAAGTATTAGTGGAGATATGTTTTTAAAATAGTCATTATGTTAATTAATTTTTTAGTGCTATTAGTTGCCAACACATGTGCTAGGAAATGGAGGTACAGGGATGGAAAAGTGCTAGTTTTTGCCCTTGACGAAGCCTTCAGCTTGGAAGAGGAGATTGCTCTTGATGCAAGGCAGAGTGATAACCAGAGTAGGGGCCGCAAATCCAATACTTTGGGAACACAGAGAATGAGGAGGGAAGGCAAAAGCCGCTGATCCCAGCAGTATTCCTCTAGTCCAGGCAAGCTTATTAACCAGATTGTCAATAATGTCATGGTAAATGTTTCCAATGTTTTTTAAAAAGCCTCCAAGCATTTCATTGCATTTGACCCTTCATCTAATAAAGCTATCTGCCTATGTCAAGTGGTATCAGCATACCAATTAACACGAGAAGTCCAATGAGTCCATTCCAAGGCCCATGGGGATGGTAAAGGGGGCTCTTTCATGGAAAGCAGTCCCTCCTCCTCTCAGGTCTAATTCAACTCACACCCCAGGGAAACTTGTTCCTAGTTCCATATTGAACACCAATAAGCTATTCATACTGGGAGTGTGAGCTAGCCAGGATTTGTGGGTTCATATCCTGGCTCCACAAATGAGCCTAAACTCCATGAGGAACATCAATTTCCTCATCTTTAAACAGGAATTATGAGCACCTGCCTTGTTGACTTCCTGTGGTTAGTACGAAGGCCTTAATAATTCTCTACCACCAGCTCTGCCACCATCAGCAACACCCAACACTTACTGAAAGCTTTGCAGGATCCCACTGAACCCTCACCATGCCCTGGAGTTAACTACCTCCATTGTGGAGATGAAGTCACTGTGGCTTAGTTACCTCAAGTAACCTGCTCCATGTCACACAGCTATTGAGTAGGCAAACAGAAGTTGGACTAAATTAATCATGTTTCCAATTAAACCCTTTATGATCACACTCCACTCAAATTGTGATGCCTAAGCCAGACTAAAAGAACTACTTAGAAAACTCTCTCTCTCTCTCTCTCTCTCTCCTCTCTCTCTCTCTCTCTCTCTCTCTCTCTCTCTCTCTCTCTCTCTCTCTCTGTCTGTCTCTCTCTCTGCTACCTCCTTCCCTCCGTCCCTCCCTTTCTCTCTCTCTCCCTCCCTCTTCCTCTCGATATCTCCCCCAGGCACAACACACATATTCTGATTCAGTGCATCTGGGGCAGTGTCTACCAACATGTATTATTATTTTTTAATAGTAATGGTTCAGGCAATTTTGACAAAGCTGGTTCTTAGAACAACCTTTGGGATGCCAATTTGACTTAAAGAATGCCTTGTTCAACTCTCTCTGAGAGCTGAATCTGGTCCACATCCTCAGACTTTTCAATCTTGTGAGAAGGTCATCCATCTACCCACTGATGCGATTCACCTTTGTGCTGGGCACTGGTGGTATAGGCAAGAGGAAGTCACAGTTCTCAATTGGGAGACACTCATGGCTTATGTTTTTCCCATGTTCACTAGAACACTACCTCCTTTCTGCTTCCATGCATTAGTTCCAGAATGTGTTCTGGAGGCCTAGAGGATGAGACTCTCATTAATCTCCAGTTCTTCTTTGGTCCTTTTTACTTTGGGCACAATACCCCTGAAGGAGAGGATGGAAGAAAGGTGGTTTGAATGGTAGATTAGATTTCTCAGGGCTCGCTGTCTCTCTGGAGCTCTCCCTCCCAGGCAGTTAGCTTGGTGCACACCTGTGGTTTCTCTGCCTACCTCCCTGTTGCATTCCAGCAGCTTCCTGAAATAAACAGCAGCAGCCATAGTAGGACATCTCCAGTCCCCACCCTCCATAGCTAGAAAGGCATTTGGAGACTTGCAGATGGGGAAGTTCTCTGGTAAGTCATGGATGGTTTGTGGGGGGGGGTCCCTTGAACCCTTGGAGTCATACACATATGCCTTGTATGCATTACACCTGGATGGTCAGAAAGTTCATGACTGTCATTAGGTTTGGAAAACATTTGTGACTTTCAAAAGTTTAAGAGTTACTGCTATCCATTCCCTCAAAGGGTGTAAAGCTCTGTCTTTAGAGAGGAACACTTATTAGGTCTTAAATGTTTCCTCTATTTCTTATGAAGAAGTCATATCTCATTTGATCTTTGCCACTTGCTTTGGAGTATTTTTTTTAAATCTCCACTTAATGATTTTTGGAACTGAAATTTTGAAGCTAAAAGAACTTGGCTCAAGTCCCAAAGGCAGGGTCCATACTCAACTCCAGCTGACTACCAGTGCAAGGCTTAGGCCCCGGCCATCCTCTCCTGCTAGGCAAAGACCAAACCCATTAACGTGGAAGAAGCCATTCATTCCAATGGAAGAAATGAAAAGTTTATTTCACTCTCTGGAAAAACTAGGGAAGCAACCAGTTTAAGTTATTAATGTAAATTCAATACTACTTTTTGAGTACCTACTATATGCCAAGCACTTGTGTATATTATTTCATTAAATTCACTAAGAATCCTGCAAGTCCAGTCATTCTGTTATACAGATGAGGAAGATGAATCTCAGAGAAGCCAGGTTAAACTGCCCAACCTCATGACTGGAAAGCCAAGATTTGAACCCAGGTCTAGGAAAATCTTCACAGTTTTGTCTCCTTCTACAACTTTCTCACACCATGATGATTTATAGGACCTGTGTAGGAAGTAGCTGGTTACTGATTAAGATAGAGAGTCAAGGGAGGGAATGGAAAGAGTGGGCTGCTAACTCTCCCTGAACTCAGTATTCTTATCTGTGAAATGGGAGTGAAATCATTTCAAACAATGACTGTGAAAATTGAATGAGATAATGCATTTAGGTACTTGACATGTGTACTTAAGGCCCACTTGTGTCTAACTATTCCTAGGGAGGAGTTCTTGCGGCCAACATTGGGCTATGATCACACTCCACTCACACAGATGTGGTGCCTAAGCCTAAAAGAACTCCTCCCCAGGTTTCTGCCTCCAAGCCTGAGTCAGTGAGAGGGAACCAGCTGTATCAGAGAGCTTCTCTTTTTCATCCTGCTGGGAGATGTGAGAAGTTAAAAACCATTTTTTCAAAATATGTTTTGACATTTAATTATACACATCCTCCTCTTTAGTTACAACTTCCCTTGTCATGTCTACAACATACAGAGGTTTTGATGTACTAAAGCATCGCTCCTGCCCCTCAATTATCAGATTCTTGCCTTTAACAATTAGTAATCTGAATATCAAAGTCCAAACACCCAGGTCATTTAATTATTTCTCTTTCTCTTTCCCTTAACCAAGAAGAACCAGCAAATGAAACATTGGTTTACAGGATCTAGGATTGTAAAAATGTGTTTTTAGACTGCATAGAGGAACCAATGACCCTTCTCTCAGACCACATTCAATTAATATGCAAGTGAATGGAGACCTTCTGGGTCAGCATTCAAGTTCAGAATCAAAGGAGTTGGGAAAGAGATGGAGGAGGAAAGACTTAACAAATGCTTTTGAAGTAGTTCAGACAGAGTATAGGATCTGCAATCTGATCAACCAGGATTTGAGTCCTGGCTCTAACATTTACTTGCTTTATTACCATGATTATGAGATTTACCTTATTTGAGCCTTAGTTTCATCAACCTTAAAATGGGGAAACTCACTTCCTCTCTCTGACCTTACAGGTGTTACAACATTTGCCACATGGTTAGGTGCACCCTATAGGAGAGAACTCTGTCCTCTTCTTTCATGTGTTGTCATTTTTTCTCTTGTGCAGATGTTGCAAACTGAAAGGCATACAGGTGCCAGGTAGGTATTGCAAAGGAGTCAAGTGGGTCAGGGTAGTATGAGAACAATAAGGAGTGGTGGGGACTGTGGCAAATTGGAGAGTACAATCCCCAGAGGGACAAAAGGTGGCAGCAACAACCCAGCTTCAATGGAGCAGACATGGGTTATCGCAACTTCTAATTTTTTAAGAGAAGCGTGAAATATGGGTTTTATGTAACATCTTCCAACATTGTACCTAAACAAAACACATCTGTAGACTCCATTTAGCTGGTAAGCACCCATCCAGTGTTGCACCTTTGTTTAGTATGCTTGGGGCCTAAAGATTTTTCTCACTTTTGCTTGGTATACCTTGCAGCCATCCTCCTTCTGCACCATCTCCAGTTTTTCTTTTAGAAACAGAGTTCCATCCCCCTCTCAATCCGTCATACCTAACCACAAATAGAAAAGTAACACATCCTATTAGTTTATTAATGCAGAGCAACTTAGCTCTCACTGGTCATCTAAAAGCAAACTCTGGAACCTGTGCTTGGCCATCTCAAAAGGTCTGTTAGCAAGATTTCCTGAACACAACATCTCATTCTGTGAAATGAGATCGCAGGTTGGAGTAGGGAGGAGGGGTAGAGACCCCTGGAGAGCATCCTTAAGAGAGAGATTCCACTTTTAGCTCTATCACTAAGTAACAGTGTAAAAATGTCATTAGAAATGTTTGTGTCCTAGCATTTCTATTTTCATAATAGAAATAATAGCATATCCCCTCCCTCCCTCTTGGATACTTTAGAAGAGTGAAATTACAAAATACAGCAGTAATTCAACAACATTTTCTGAGTGCTTGTTCTACACCAGGCCCTGTGAAAGAAGCTAGATGCATGAACGAGAAGATCCTTGTTTTCAAGGAATTCAGAGAATGGTGAGCAAACACAAAATAACAATTGTTTGTTGTAGAATAAGGTGACTGAACCACAAGTGGAATGTAGTGGGACAGTGGAAAGGAGGAGGAAGGAGTCTCTACATCATCTTGGGGTTTAAGCAATCAGGGCATCCTATCTAATAAAAGAGTAATATGCAAATTAACCATCACTCCAGGACAAAATGTTGGCACCCATAGCCACAAGGTGGCGGGGCCCAGTCCTCTTAGCCCTGCCAGTGTTCCCAAGTCCGCCCAGCAGTGGCCATCCAGGGTGCCTATCTGGGAGGTGCCTGCCCCCCACACAGGGATCCCTGTCCAGTGGAGGCAGCCCGGGGTGTCTGGCTAGGAGGCACCAGCACCCAGTGTGATCCCAGCCAGAGGCAACAACTTGGGCTGGGGTCTCAGACCTTCAGGGTCACACCCACCCCACCCGCAGCACGATTACCCGACCCCGGTGGCAGCCAGGGCTGGAGTCTCAGGCCAGCAGGGCCTTGCACCCAAGCCACATGATCCCCTGGCCCCGAAGGCAGGCTGGGCTGGGGTCTCAAGCTAGCAGGGCCGGGCACCCCCACTGTGTGATCACCCGGCTAGTGGTGGCAGCCTGGGCGGGGGTCTCAGCCTGGCCAGAGTGCAATCCCCTTCCAGTGGTGGCAGCCTGGGGTCTCAACCATTGAGTCACACCAGTCAGGCAAATATGGAGGAATTTTAAATATTTCTTTTTTAAAATATATATTTTATTGAATTTTACAGGGAGGAAGGGAGAGGGATAAAGAGCTAGAAACATCTATGAGAGAGAAACATCGATCAGCTGCCTCCTGCACACTCCCCACTGGGTATGTGTCCCCAACCAAGATATATGCCCTTGACCAGAATCAAACCTGGGACCCTTGAGTCTGCAGGCCAATGCTCCATCCACTGAGCCAAACCAGTTAGGACTGTCCAATATGCTAAAGAATAAACCCTATCTAATAAAGAGGGAATATGCAGGGGAGGGCATTTGGGGGTGACCGGGGTTTCAGGTGAAGGCAGTTAGGGACAATTGGGCTGGCAGGAGAGCAGTTAGGCGTTGATCAGGCTGGCAGGGGAGAGGTTAGGAGGTGATCAGGCTGGCAGGCAGAAGCAGTTAGGGGCAATCAGGAAGGCAGGCAGGTGAGTAGTTGGGAGCCAGCAGTCCTAGATTGTGAAAGGGGTCCCAAATTGGAGAGGGTGCATGTTTGGCTGAGGGACAACCCCCCTCCCATGCATGAGTTTCATGCACTGAGCCCCTAGTGTTATATAAACAAAAATAATTGGGTTAAGAGAAAACAGTAACTGTATTCTGTCAAATAACAGTGATATAAAAAGTTATTATAATTTCATTTGGTATGTTTATTGTTTATTAACTTATATGCATTTATATATGTCATATGCATTTATATATGTTCCTGTACAAAGAATATAAACCTTACTGTCTCACTTTAACCATGATTACTAGATCAGTCTGTTGATGCCACTGGATGAGCTGGTGTCTATACCAGCCATTGAGTATTGGTTGAAAGTGAGCAAACAAATGAGCACAGGTTTGATGCAGCTCAAAGCCCTAGAATCAGCTTCTAAAAATCTTTGCAAAGATAAATCATTTGTGATTCTATTTGGGATTACTGCCTTTAAATGCTTTGTGTTAGGAAAGAACTAGGGACATTAAGAACTTTTGAGTTCCTTCTCTTTAAGAAGAATGCTTTTCCTCAGAGGCCAGTTTCTCACCTAATTAATATACGTCTGCCTGGAAAGGCTCATGAGAGACAGCACAAGGTGGTGTGGAAAAGTGGGAGTCAGTATCAGTAGCCTTTTCTCCCTTGTGTCCTCTGTCCAGTCTTGCTTCAGTGGGGGAAGGAATGCCAGTGTTCATGTTGGCCCAGGCCATTAGCATTGTGCTTTAACAGACAATGGGGTGTGTCTCCCTGCATTCTGGAGCCAGGTGAAGCTCCCAGGAAAGTGGAGCAGAACTGACACACAGCAGGGAAGAGCAGGGTGGGGACTGAGGACTGAGGAGGAGGCTGGGAAGGTGAGAACAAGCAATGATTCAATCAGAGATTGTGGACACCTAGAACTTTCTTTGTGTAAATGTTCAGAGCATATTGGTATAGTAACATGGCTCTATTTTTGAACACAAAGCAAAGCCTTCATCCATCTATCTACTAACTCACTCACTCCTTCCTTTATCTACAGACCCATTCACTCATCTACTCAACCAATCACTATTGGCAGGTTCACTTCTAGCCACTGGGTATACAGCGATGAATAGGGAGGAACAGACATGCCAACAGGTAAATTTGGATACAATATATATAAAACAATAGAGGGAGGATGAGATCACCAGAGGAAGAAACAAGTGATGTGGTCAGCAGGGATCAGAGAAGTGCCTGTTGGGCTGAGACTGTAAAATTGATGAGACTAATAGGACAGATGATGGTTGTGACTTACACTAGGAGGTGAAGGAGCAATTTCAATAGAATGAAGGCAGAAAGGGTTTGGAATACTCTGGGAAATGGGGGAAGTTGAGTGTGTGGCTGCAAATCAGCTTGTGAAGTTTAAACCACATGTTGCAGGGTTGACTGATTTTCAGTTTGTTGGGTTTTCAAGAGCTGCCCTTAGAAGGTAGAGTTCTTGAAGACATCAAAATACATTTTTACATCAAACAAGACTAGATTTAGTGCCCCAGCTCTATGCTCTCATTTGTATGTTTCCCGGATGTTCCCATTTGAAATGATAATTGCACATCATTCCTCCTCCTACTCATTCATTTAAAAGTGTTTATCAAGAAATGACCCTGTACTAACAAATACACAGAAATGTTAGTTTTTCCATATTCACCCAGTTACATTCATCATAGTAAGTGACAGGACAACTCAAACCCCAAAGCTCATGCTACTTCCACTTACAATAGGCATCATATAATGTGAATTTTTCTGTAGACAAATGAAGAAACGAATGTAAAGAACTGACTGTTCATGGAACCTGAACGCTTCCAATTCTGAAGCTTGCTTTGCCTGTTGTTATTTAATACTGTAATGATGAAAGTATACCAGAATGGAAAAAAGATCAAGGTTCTATGGTGTTCTAGGCACTATCCTATATAATAAAAAGCTAATATCAACCAAAGGGAGAACAACCAGTCACTATGGCACGCACTGACCACCAGGGGGCACATGCTCAATGCAGGAGCTGACCCCAGGTGGTCAGTGTGCTCCCACAGGGGGAGTGCCACTCAGCCAGATGCTAGGCTTGCTGCTGGCAAATGCAGTGCCAGTGGCGGGAGCCTCTTCTGCCTTCTGTGGGCTGGCAGACATCCCTCAAGGGGTCCTGAACTGCAAGAGGGCTGAGGGACTCCCCCCTCAGTGCATGAATGTCATGTACTGGGCCTCTAGCATTGAAATAATATATGAAAAGTACTTGGCCCCATGTACCTAGTCCAGCATCATCCTGAAACCGATTCAGAAAATGAGAAGTACTTATACTATGCTCAGGTCTTTTTGCGATATGTGATAAGTTGTTTAGATTTGGAAGAAAAAAATCTAGAATCTATAATCAAGGGAGCAGGGGGAAGGGTTTAAGGTTGAATCCTGACTGTCATTTGTGAGTTGTGTGATATCATCTTAGTTTTTCTAGGCTTTGACTCTTTGCTTGTTTAAAAAAAAAAAAAAGTAATTGAATCATTTCTACTGATAATCCTCCCTCAGCTGAGCCCTCTCCTCTCAATTTCCACTGCTAATGAATTGATTCAGACTCTCTTAGGTAACAGTTGCTGCTACAGATGAAATGTTTGTGAAACTCCACAAAACTCATGTTGAAAACCTAATGCCCAATGTGATGGTATTTGGAATTAGAGCCTTTTGGAGGTGATTAGGGCATGAGGTGCAACACTCATGAATACGTTTAATGCCTTATAAAAGAGACCCAAGAGAGCTCCCTTGTTCCTTCTACCATGCGAAAACATGGCCATGTAGCAGTTGATATGATACTATATAGAGAGAATCCTAAAGATTCAAAAAAACAAAAAACAAAAACAAACAAACAAAAACTACTAGAATTGATAAGTAAATTCAGTAAGTTTCAGGATACTAAATAAATGTCCAGAAATTAGCTGCATTTTATACACTAATAATGAGCTATCAGAAATGAGAACTAGGAAGATAATCCCATTTATAATTGCATAAAAACAATTTAACCAAGGAATAAATTTAACCAAGAATGTAAAACACCTGTACTCAGAAAATTATAAGACACAGAAAAAAGAAACTGAAGAAGATATAAATATGTGGAAACATATACCATGTTCGTGGATAGAAAGAAATAACATCAATAAAATATCCATACTATCAAAAGCAATCTATAGATTCAATGCAATTTCTATAAAAATATCAATGGCGTACTTCACAGAATCAGAACAAATATCCCAACATTTATATGGAAGCATAAATACCATGAATAGCCACAGCAATCTTGAGAAAGAAGAACAAAATTGGAGGAATCATGTTACCTGATATTGAATTATATTACAAGGCCATTGCAAAAAAACCCAGCATGGCATGACATAAAAATAGACATCTAGGTCAATAGAATAGACTAGAGAGCCCAGAAATAAACCCCCACCTGTATGGTCAATTAATATTTGACAATGGAAACAAGAACATACAATTGGGTAAAGACAGTCTCAATATATGGTCCTAGGAAAATTGGACAGATAAGAGCCTCGCCCCCCACCAAAAAAAAAGAGAAAGAAACGAAATCACCATCTTACATCATATGCAAGAATAAGCTTAAAATGGATTAAAAACTTGAATGCAAGACTTGAGACCATAAAACTCCCAGAAGAAAACATAGGCAGTTAAATCTCAGACATTTCTCTTAGCAATAATTTTTTTCTGATATATTTTCTCAGGCAAAGAAAACAAAAGAAAAAATAAACAAGTGGAATTACATCAGTCTAAAAAGTTTTTGCACAGCAAAGACTACCAACAAAATGAAAAGATAATCACTGAACATATTTGTCAATGATACATCTAATAAGGGGTTAATATGCAACATTTATAAAGAACTTGTGCAATTCAACTTAATAAACAACAGCAAACAATCCAATTTAAAAAAATGGGTGAAGGACCTGAATAGTTACTTCTCCAAAGAGGACATACAGATGGCCAATAGATATATGAAGAGATGCACAATGTCACTAAATCATCAGAGAAATGCAAATTAAAACCACAATGAGATATTACCTCACACCTGTCAGAATGGCTGTCATCAATAAATCAACAAACAACAAGTGGAGAAAAGAAACCCTTGTGCCCTGTTGGTGGGAATGCAAATTGGAGCAGCCACTTTGAAAAACAGCATGGAGTTTCCTCAAAAAAATAAAAAAAATGGAACTCCCATTTGACTGAGAAATCTCACTTCTGGGAAAATATTCAAAGAAACATGAAACACTAATTAGAAAGAAGATATGAACCCCTATGTTCATTCCAGTGTTATTTAAAATATCCATGATTTGGAAGCAACCCAAGTGCCCAACATCAGAATGGGTAAAAAAAGCTGAGGTACATTTATACAGTGGAAAATACTACTCGGCCATAAAAATAAAAAGAAATTCTTTCCATTTGTGACAGTTTGGATGGACCTGAAGATTATTGTACTAAGTGAAATAAGTCAGTCATGCCGAAACCAGTTTGGCTCAGTGGATAGAGCGTCTGCCTCTGGACTGAAAGGTCCCTGGTTCGATTCCAGTCAAGGGCATGTACCTTGGTTGCGGGCAAATCCCCAGTAGGGGGTGTGCAAGAGGCATCTGATCAATGATTCTCTCTCATCGATGTTTCTACCTTTCTATCCCTCTCTCATCCTTTCTGTAAAAACTCAATAAAATATATTAAAAAAAAAAAAAGAAGTCAGTCAGAGAAAGACAAATACCATATGATTTCACTAATATGTGGAATCTAATGAATAAAATAAAGTAACAAACAAAATAGAAACAGACTCATAGATTCAGAGAATAGAACATATATATAGAAAAGGTTAATATGAAAAGTGGCCCCATGGGAGTTTGACTGAGAGACCAGGAGTTCTATTTGTCACTATGATGTGTGTTAACCACCAGGGTGTGGTGTGGAATGAAGGAAGGCCCCAGCTGGCAGTTGGTAGATGGGAAAGGGAGGCCCCAGCCAGGCAGGCCTCAGGACCCTACCCATGCATGAATTTCATGCACCAGGCCTCTAGTTACAGTTATAAGAAGGAAGGGGGCTTCCTTCTTAGACAAAGACAACAGTGTGGTGATTACTGGAGGGGAAAGTGAGGTGGGTGAGATAGAAGCGGGTCTAGGGAGGATAAATGGTATTGGAAGGAGACTTGACTTTCAGTGGTAAACACACAATATACCTACAGATGATGTGTTATAGAATTGTATACTTGAAATCTATATAATTTTAATAAGCAATGTCACTATAACAAATTCAATGCAAATTTTAATAAAAATAAAGGAAACATGACCATCTATGAACCAGGAAATGGTTTTCTCTCCATACACTGAATCTGCTGCTACCTTACTCTTGGTTGGACTCCCCAGTCTCCAGGAATCTGAGAAATACATTTTGGTTGTTTATAAGCCACCTGCCCATGACACTGTTATAGAAGCCCAAATGGCTAAGACAGCAAACAAGCCTCAGCAGCTATTTCATGCACAAATTGGGAAATGATGATCTGTTGGGAAATGATGATCCACACAGATTAGAAAGAGCTGACTTTCCCCTGTACTGACCCAGTTCCATGCCAGAGTGGCTTGGGTGCCAGCTATGGGCTTGATTTTGACCTGTATATTTTCCCAGCCAGACATCCTAGCACATTGTGCAACATCCACCAGAATTCACTGTGGCCCGGGCTTCCTCATTGGTCTCTCAGCCTCTAGACATCAATGCTCTATTCCAGTCCTTCCTCCACACCATTCCAAGAAATCACTCTCAAACTGAATGACAGAGTCATACTCATTCCTGAGCAAGTTCTCCTTGGCCCCCGATGGCTTTAGGATAAAATCAAGCTCCATTGCCAAGCCTCATAGAAACTCTTCTTCACTCTGTGGACCTCTATACACACTGGACATTTGCAGTTCCTTGAACAGCAATGTTTTTCCTTGCTGCCATGCTTCTTCTGTACATGCAGGTCTTCTTGCTCAGAAGAGCCTCTTCAAGACCCTCCTTCCCACCTTTCATCTTAGCTAATGCCCTGGCAGCCATTGAAGCTCAGCTCAAGTGTCATCTCCAGTAATCTTTCTGTGACCTACTACTCCCAAGACAGACTAGGGGGTGGGGGGGAGGGAGGCTTCACTGAGCCTTAGCACAGAGATACCTCTTCTAGTGAAAGATCTCATGTTACAGTTGAGAAAATGGAGTACTAGACAGCTGAAACTTTGCTGACAAGAATGACAAAACCAGCAGCAGCAGCCATCACTGAATGAGAACTGTACCAGGCCCTGACAGTACTACAATGTAAACATTATCATTTCTAGTTTATGGGCGAGGAAGCCAAGGTGATGAGTGACATCTATCATCTAGTACGATGGTTCTCAAAGTGTGGTCCCTAGTCATGCAGCATCAGCTACAATCCTGGGAGAAATTCGAAACAGCCAGATGACCCAGGCCTATTTAATCAGAACCTCTGGTGGTGAGCCCAGAGTTTTAAAGCCCTTAAGGTAATTATGATACAGATTAAAATTTGACTGAATTGAACCAAGTACTGGCCTATATGGTCCAGCTGGTAATGTGTGGAGCTGAGATTTAGATCTATATTTGCTTTAGAAAGTCAAAAACAAATTAATAAGCAGTGCATTTAATTTCTATGCTGTGACCAGCTATGGACTTTGCTTGGAGTGGGGGGCTCTCCTGCCACCCTATTTAACTTTGCAGCTGGTTCCTTTCCTCCATCCACTGCCAGCATTTTCTATGTCCTGCTCCTTTATTTAAAAGCACTGCCCATCGACTGGTGTATTATATTTTTAAGTATTTACTTATTATTCATCTCTCTCTTAGTCAGCTGGGGATGCTATAACAAAATACTATGGGCTGGGTGATTTAAAATAACAACAGAAATTAATTTTCTCACTGTTCTGACAAAGGTGCATTCTTGTGAGAACTCTCTGGTTTGTAGCAAGAAGGTGGCATCTTACATGACAGAGAGAGAGAGAAAGAGAAAGAAGAGAAAGAAGAGAGAGAGAGAGAGAGAGAGAGAGAGAGAGAGAGAGAGAGCGAGCTCTCTAGTATTTCTTCTTATAAGAGTACTAATCCCATCATGAGGAGCCCACCCTGTGATCTCATCTAACTCTCTTTCTCTCAAAGGCTCTATTATTGGGGTTAAGACCTCAAGATATGAATTTAGGGGGCACATGAACATCGAGTCCACAATAATCTACTACTACCTGAGTCTAAGCTTCATTGGGAAGGAGCTTGTTTATATATTTCACTCTTGAATTGCTAAATATTCTCTGTGCCTAGACCCATGATCGGCAAACTCATTAGTCAACAGAGCCAAATATCAACAGTACAGCGATTGAAATGTCTTTTGAGAGCCACATTTTTTAAATTTAAACTTTTTTTAACTTCTTCAAAATAGACTTGCCCAGGCCGTGGTCTTTTTGTGGAAGAGACACAGTCAAGGGGCCAGAGAACTGCATGTGGCTCTCGAGCTGTAGTTTGACCACCATGGGCTTAGACCATCACCATGTACATAGTAAGTGTTCAATAAGTATTTGTGAAATATGTACACAGTCACACAGCTGGTTGGTGACACAAAAAAGAGACTCACAAGGATCTCTTTGTTTGCAAGATGTTTCCTCTGGTCCCCCACCCGCCTTGCCTCCCCTGAGTGTTCCCTTGATTAGTAGCGCTCTCCTTCTAGAAGGATCCTTTTCCAGAAACACTCCTTCACTAATCATAATTTGCAGGAAGAGTCTTTCCCCAATAAGCCCTGCAGAGCAGTTACCCTGGGCATGATTTAGCTAATTTACTCAAAGCTTTGTCTTAATGGTTCACCAAGTGGAGATTCTTTCAGTAATGACAGTAAATGCATTTGAAATGTAGATATCGACCCAGGCAATGCTGCATATTCAGTTCATCAAACTTTAATGTTAAAATTAAAATATATATTTTTTTTCAGGTGGGGAGAAGCTGAAGTGCGGATTCCAATCTGAACAGAGTGGCATAATTTTCCCCCAATGACAGGAGAATGCCTAACAGTACCTCCCTCCTATGGCCACTGTCACTTACTAGGAGATGATAACTACAGAGGGATAGAATCAGATTTGTTTAGGACCCATTATGTTCTACTCATGGCATTCACTCTACACAGAAAAGGTGCATGCAATTCTTTGTCTCACTTCCCCCCACTCCAGGCAAAATAAATGCCATCATTATCTATTATTTCTCTCAAATAGATTCCTCCCAGAACTCCCAGCTGCCTTGGTCATTATCAGGGTCCTCCAACTCCTGCCACAAGATGAAAACCATCCCCACTGTTTTTTATTCTACTTATTATTTTCTCAGTGTTGCTTTATGGATCACCCTATTCACATGGGTATCTATTTTTCTTCTCTATTATCAGAGTTACTTCCTCCTAATATTTATCATAATCCACAACTATTTGCTCCTGTTTTCCCCCATTAGTTTATTTCCATTCGTTTGTTGTCTATTCTTAGAAAAACCAAGACTTACAGAATCAAACCTAGCTTCTCCTTCCTGGGATGGGGAAGGGCAATTATAAGACCAATTTATTTCTTGTTAATTCATCCAGCTACTTATACTGTCCTAACTTGTTACTTGCACTGACCCTGTGAGGCAGAAAATAGCATTTCTACTTTGTAAATGAGGCCACTGAGGCCAGAGTAGTTAAAGGATATGACTATGCAAAGCAGATCATAAGTGAGGGGACCTCACTCACAAGATCTGCCCAACTCCAAAGTCAAGGTCAGTGGCAAAACCTGCAGGCTCTGAAGCCAGCAAACTGGGTTCAGATTTGGGCTCTGGCACCTAAAAGCTTTGTGATCTGAGGTGACTTATGTAACCTCTCAGTGTTTTCATTGTCCCACCTGGGAAATGGGGCTATTAATAATACCTACTTCATAGGGAGGTGAAGATTAAACAATTAAAAACATAAAGAACTTTGAATAATTTTTTGGCACAGGATAGTACTCACTCAATACCTTTTAGCTGGTGCTTCTACTTCACCAGTCTGGCAATTCACAATTTCTCACATTTTAACAGAATTTTATAATAGTCTACATTAAGAAAATACTATCCCCCCGTTTCCCCAACATTTCCTCATTTTTCTGATGAGGAGACAGAGGATCAAAGGTTTCTAGCCATTTGCTCAAGGTCACAGAGCTAAGAACCGGCAGAGAGAGTTAGGACTAGGTCCCAGGCCTGTGGCCTCTTCTCCAGTGGCCTGCATTTTCAGGCCAGAATTTATAAGGGCTCTATGTTCTCAGGTGGCATCTGTGGACTTGTTGTGCCAAAGCTTTCCTAGTTCCTTAAGGAACTCACACAAAAAAGTACCCATAAAATGTAGTGAGTCATGTATTCACCAAAACAATGTGATGAAAGGAAGATCCAAGCCAAGGTTTTATAGAGAGGGACTGGAGGGTGGTGGTGGTGGTCATGGGTTGCGGAGTGGGATGGCCAGTGCAGGTCAGTGGTTGAGCATCAACCTATGAATCAGAAGGTCACAGTTCGATTCCCAGTCAGGGCACATGCCTGGATTTTAGACTAAAACTCCAGTGTGGGCATGCAGGAGGCAGCCAATCAATGTATCTTGCTCATTGATGTTTCTATCTCTCCCTTCCACTCTGAAATCAGCAAAAAAGAGGGGTTTGGGAGCTAGTCAGAGTGGCAATCTGGGCCCTTGTAAACTTTCCATGATGAGCAGCTAAGGGCTGTTACGGCAAGATGATGCCTGCCTGCACAGTGATTGGACACATTCTGCCTAAACATTTCTCCTCTGTCTAATACATCCAAAATAATCTCTTCTAACAGACTGTCAGTTCCATCACTCAAGACAATTCTTTGGGATAAAATGCTGCCCCTCCATCATCTTGCCCACAGGAGAAAATTTTCAGACTCACTCTGCAATCTGCCCCCATCCCCCAGGCTTTCCTCCAATCTACTTGCCAAACAGTCCCACAAAGCAAACGGAAAAGAGCCGAATATTTCACCTTGGGCAGTTTCTATGTTCCAGGGATGGGTAGCCTGTTTTACATATATTGTATAATTTAACCCTATGCTGACACTGCAGTATAAGTAGTATTGTTTCTTTTGATGCATAAGGAAACATGCAGAAAGTTTAAAGAACTTTCCAGAGGCTACATAGCTCATAGGGATGGAGCTAAAATGCAAATGCAGGCATGCCCAGCTCAAGTCTCTGCTGCTTCCAGGACACCAACATCTACAAGGCCGTTAGCAAAGCAGCTTGGCTTTCTGTGTGACTGTGGAGGTATCCACGCAGCCTTTTCTCACTGAGTGGGCCACTGCAGATGGTACCTTTGTAATCTCCCTTTGGAAAACTGGGATCTGATTTTTGGAGGCTGGGGGTCATGCTGAAGTTCTGAAGTCAAGAAAGCATGGGGGCTTAAGTGGGAAGTTTTAACCTCAAAGATGGCAGAGTTTATTTCTACCAAACTCCTGTTATGGGTACATCACCATCAGTGAAAAGACAGCCCTGAGGAGTATCCCAAGGAGCAGTTCTTCTTGTGGCTCCTTCCTTTGAGTATATAATGGTCGGTTGTCCTCCTGTTATCTTGACCCTGCACCAGTTCTGACTTCTGCATTAGGGTTTCATGTAGGTGAACAGGCTACAGGACTTGGAAGCTCATTCCCATGATAATAACATTTATGTGTCCTTTACCCCTTTTATCCACCACCCAAATGCTTTGCCTCATACTTCCACAGCACTATATAGATGTTCAGCATCTTAATAAATGGAGACTCCCAATCCCTCATTTCATAAGTATTCTTCCTTCCTTCCTTCCTTTCCTTCCTTCCTTCCTTCCTTCCTTCCTTCCTTCCTTCCTTCCTTCCTTCCTTCCTTCCTTCCTTCCTTCTTTCTTTCCCTTTCTCCCTCCTTCCTCCCTCCCTCTCTTCCCTCCCTTCCCTCTCCCTCTCTTCCCTTCCATTCCCTTCCCCTTCCCTTCCCTCCCCCCTTCCTTCCTTCCTTCTTTCCTTCCTTTCTTCCCTCTTCATTCTTTCCTTTCTTCTTTTTAAATAGCATCCCTCTTTCCACTGTTATATTATGATCATGCAACTTAGCCCACCAACTGAACTGAAATTCTTGAGGTTTTTTTTTTCTTCTTTTTTTCCCCCCTACATATACTCCCAATAACCAATTGAAGCCATATATAAATCCCTGGATATCTTAGTTTATCTCCCCTGTTGCGCCCAACACAATAATGTAAATCCTGTGAATCCAATATTTAAGGAAGGGACATGAACATGTACTGAGCATTAACCATGTGCCAGGTACCCACTTTCCCTTAGGCTGTCTTAATTGTGCCTTAGAACAACCAAGAGAGGATGAACGTTTCACACCCATTATATAGAAAAGGAAGCCGAGGCTCAGGGAAGTTAAATACTATGGCACGATCCATACCCTTGAGGGTTAAAGCCAGGATTTTGATTTTTCTTTATCTAACTTTGAAGGCTAGGTCTTTCTAATACAAAGTCCTGGGTAGCATTTAAGACCTGCAGACTATTCTGACTTGTTCTGCTTTCTGGAGGAGCCAACTATTATAATATGCTGTCCTTTATCGCTTGTGGCCAGGTTAAATATCAGAGCAAGGTGTGTCCACTTTATGCCTCAGCAGTCTCTTTTATAAAGCAACATGAAACACACATATCTGCAAACAGAATTTGAAGCAAACTGTGATTTTTAAAAAGATTTTTAGAACTATAATAAAAAAGTCATTTATTAACTGTTCATCCACATTCACCAATTAAGTGGTCCTGTCATTTATCTACTTGAACGTCAAGCAGATCGGCAACTATTATTTTAATTAATTAATTCAGCCCTTTATCCCCAGGTCAGCCCATGGGAGACGCCTGGCTTATTTTCACAGCAGTCTCTGACGCTCAGCTGTCAAGCCACATCATGGCTGGCACTCTGAGCTTCATGCAAGGCCAAGCGCTTAATCTCTTTAAGGGAGACCTGTCACAACTCCAGTGTGGCCCCAGTCCATGTTGAGGCATAAAGTCTTATGCACCTATCTCTCCTTTCCCATTCTAACAGCCACCATCTGGGATCAGACACTTCACAGTGCATCTCGGAATCATTGTTCCTGAGATCCACTGAATTCCTGTTCTGTGCCAGGCACCATGTTGTGTGTTTCATAGTCCTCTTCTCCCATCTACAAAACAATCATGCAACACAGCACATCCCCACATTCTCCAATAGGAGATGGAGTCATAGAAAAGTGAAATGACTTGACCAGTGTCCCTCAACCTGGGAGATGAAAAGCAAGGATTTGAAGTGAGGTCTGTGTTGCCTTTAATAATTACACTCCTTCCACTCTTCTGCATTGTCTGTAGCTGTGCCTCTAATCTCTAAGATCTGGGAATAAAAGACAGGTGCTAGCTCAGCCATAAACCACATAAAAGGGTAAAACAGGCAGGGATACCCCAGAGGAACATCGCAGAGAGAGGGCCTAGGGGAGATGGAAAATGAAAAATAACAACAAAACAACAACAACCACAAACACATAAACCCCTTCTGCTGCTGTGCCATGTGAATTCTCCACACAGTCTTATATGTGGTCTCTTAAGAGACCATTGCTCCTGATATTCATGTGCAGTATGTTTATTTGGGAGTGGTGGTAGAAGAGGTATTTAGGGTTAAGAGGAGAAGGAAGAGATAACAGACAATTGGATTACAATTGTTTTCAGAGGACTGGTTGATTAAAAATGAGAGAGAGAGCAGGTGAAACAGGTTATTGGAGTGGGATGGTCCCCAATACCTGAATGAGGGAGGAAGGCATTTCAGGTGAGAAAACAGCTTGTGCAAAAGTCCAGAGCTGTGGCAGGGCCCAGGGCCCACTCGCCCTGGGGTACAATGGTTTTCAGAGGAATCCTTTCTGCGTACAAGATGCTGAACTGGTCTGCTCATGTTTCTGATCAACCTTCAATCCCAAGCATAGCTGTAAAGGCCCTGACATTCTCACACACACACCCCTCCACCCCTTGCTATTAAGCATTAAAAAAATCCAGCCATCTTCACATCCATTGCTCCTCAGCTGCCCTGGGTGTGCTGTGCCACCTTTAAGCTGAAACCTCTTGTAATTATTTGGGGTACCCTGGGCCTCCCAATGGCAGCTTCATTTAATGCCATTACAGTTTCCTTCCAAGTTCTTAATCTTGGTACCTGCCTTCTTTGCCTCTTGCTGCCAGAAGGGATTGCTCTTAAAAGCTATATCCTTGATGCTCCCAAATTGCCTCTTCCTGTTGCGTGGAGAGAAGATGGTAGGACAGCACATCTCTCATTCTCTGGGCCCTGGAAGCGGTTTGAAGCATGTCTGTTGAGTGTTTTGCAATCAACACTGGGCCCAGGCTATGGTCTTCTAAATGTAAGTTTGCTAGTCAGATGTCTTCGGAAGTATAGAACACTATACCCCAGACTTAGAGATTCCTAAGGTATATTGGCAGATTAAAGGCACAGAAAAGTCCTGCAATAAGAAACCCTTTTACTGCAGCATTTCCTAAACTTATTTGGTGCAGGGGTCCTCAAACTTTTTAAAGTGGGGGCCAGATCACGGTCCCTCAGAGAGCTGGAGGGTCTGACTATATGAACTACTAATTCCTACTGTAACACCTCGGCTGCGCTCACTGCCCAAAAAACCTGGCGGGCAGGATCAGACTCCTCTGCGGGCCGCATGTGGCCCGCGGGCCGTAGTTTGAAGACCCCTGGAGAGAACACTGCTTTTTGCATTGTCCCTATATCCTCTAAGAAGTGCTATTCTAGATAACCACCCATTCAGGTGCACAGAATCTAACATTTTACATTATGTTAGAGCAGGCACTGAGAAAGGCTGTATGAGTTGTATTTTACAGGTGACACTGAAGGGCAGGCATGTATGTGACTTGTACCAGGAAATGCAGCTGGCAGGAGGAAGATGAAGTTAGAGGGATTGATGTATAGTGGGGATCTGGTGATCAAATTGCATGATTTTTTTGGTTGTTGCCATTTGCATGTTTCTGGCAAATCAACTCTCTCTCTCTCTCTTTCTCTCTCTCTCTCTCTCTCTCTCTCTCTCTCTCTCTCTCTCTCTCTCACACACACACACACACACACACACACACACACACCACAAAGAACAAAATGAGCTTTGTAAATAGTCTAATTATTATTATTACTTAAAAAAAATCCACAATGAGATAGGTGGGAAAACTCAGTAAAGAAATGCTTGCTTAATGCATATAGAATATTGGGTGGTTCACCTACATCACTTCCTGAACCTTTGCAATAATCCTGAGAGATAAGTGTCATTACTCCAATTTTACAGGGGAGCACACTGAGGCTCAGAGAGCTTAGGTGACTTTCCCGGGGTCACACAACACCAAGAGGCTCAGGCAAGCTTTATATTTATGCTTAATTCCAAAAAGCATGTTCTGTCCTCTTACCACAATGCCTTTTTTAGTGAATGGCACCATCCCTGCCACCCTAGACCCTGATAGAGAGAGTTAGATTTTCCAGATGCCTCTGACCCTACTTGGGTTCCAGGTCTGGTTCAGTCTGCAGGTTCAAGAACAACAAGAATCTTGGGAACTAGTAACTGAGCTCAAAGGAGACCAAAAGGAGTTTATGCTTCAATGGCTTGACAATGTTTTGTCCCAACCTAAAAACGTCTATTTTGGATCTATTCCCCAAACCATAAGACTTGTTAATGTCCTCTTAGGGAGCCAAGCTAAAATGACCAAGGCAGGACCTGGAGGTGCCAGGCAGGATGACATAGTGGTGAGCAGGAGGAAGGCCAGGTGTCTAATTGGGGTGGTACCCCCTGAGAGTGTGATCATGGCAAATCTCCTAAACCCACTTGGCCTCAGTTTCTCATATATAAGATAAAGGGGTGTGAAAAGATGGCCAATGGTAATAAATCTATGGTTAAAGTCTCTTTTTGGAGGCAAGAAGGACCAATTGGCTGGCCAGGGTTGTATCCTCTGACCCAATTAGTCCTGGAAAAGGAGGTCATCTTAAGTCCACAGGATGGGAGAAGTTTTGGTGACTTCAATCTTCTGAAATGAAAATGAGACCAAGTGTCCTATAGTTTATGTCTTGCAGAGAGGGCTTGGGAACCACAGACCAGGGGCCATAAGATCTCTCTCACACAAGGATGGTGGGTGCTTTCTCCCATTGGTTGCTTGTTCCCTGAGTTTGAGTCCCAGGCAGGGAAACTGTAGAGGTCTTGTTTGTTGTTTATCTACCAGTGGAGTTGTTAGCATGGAGGTGTAGGGCCCCTGTTGTTTCAGTGGGTGAGGAGGCCCCTCAGGAATGAAGTGACTGGGGGGAGGAGTAGTGCTAAAGAGGGAAGGATGCAACTAAAGCCCTGGGGCTTATGAGAGTGAGCTGCTCCCAGCTGGAGTCTAAGCATGGACATTTCCAGAGGCTCCTATAATAGGGGGATGGTTTAGGCGAGTGGTCAGCAAACTCATTAGCCAACAGAGCCAAATATCAACAGCACAACAATTGAAATTTCTTTTGAGAGCCAAATTTCTTAAATTTAAACTTCTTCTAATGCCACTTCTTCAAAATAGACTCGCTCAGGCCGTGGTATTTTGTGGAAGAGCCACACTCAGCGGGCCAAAGAGCCACATGCTGCTTGGGAGCCGCAGTTTGAGGACTATGAGTTTAGGCAATTTCTCAGCTCTCTCCTGGCTCACACATTTTGTCTTGAATTAATCTCCATACCTTTCTGGAGCAATCCTACAAACAGATTTGAGTGTGACTCAGTGAAAAGTGTCAGGCCAGCCGGGGCTTCAGACAACAGATTACAATCAGCTCTATTGCAGACCCTGCACACCTGAGGTCTGAGGACCTTTCCAGAGGAATCTCTTTGTCTCCTGCCCTGGTTTCCAGGGGCAAACATGGTGTGCAGGTGTGGTTTGGCCCCACAGAGACCACCTGGGTAATAGATTCCAGACATTATTGGGGCCTCTAAGGACCACTGATATTTTGCCTGACAGAAAGAAAGATCTTAAGAAACCTCAATTTATAGGTTCCTCAACAGATGAAAAGAGTAAGCCCGTGTTACCATTTGGAGAGAGACACAAAAGCAGCCACACCTAGTTTCCAAAGCGTGGGTGGGCGGATGGCATCATCAATACTTGAGTAGCACCAGCTGTCAGGACCCACCCTCTGGACTCTACTCCACCCCTCTTTGTCAAGCTCATGGTTTTCCCACCAGAGAGTGCTGGCAAGTTCTGCCAGCATGGTGGGACCTGGAAGTGCTGTCATCAGTGCGGTCAAGGTGATGCTAAAGTATGTCACCTCCAGAGGGTCTATGGGTCCTGGCTGCAGGTTCACCTTTCAGGCTCTTTCAGGCAGGGACAAGCCCAGTAAATAAATAGTTGTTGAATGATTGATTAGTACGGAGGTGGTGAGGTGGGGATTGTTGCATGGGTCTCAATGTGATTGGAGATCTCGGGAAAGCAGAGGTGCCTGGAATTTGAATTTGGTACTTACTCTGTGGGACAGACATTTGTGGTTGGCATTTCACATCAATTACTTTTCTTAAATCATAACCAGGAATTACTGCCTCTCTTGTGAGCTGAGGTTTGAGAGGCGAAGCGGATTGCCCCAAGATGAATCATTTGTAAGTGGCAAAGGCAGGATTCAAACCTGGATCTTCTGACTTATTTGCCTCCATACAGTGAGGCCATTTTATTTTCCTCATTTGATGGAGAAGACTGAGTCCCAGAAAAGCAAGCTCACAGCTAATAGAAGGCAGACCAGGGACTGAAACTCAGAACTCCAGCCTCTCAGCTTCACTCTGCCCCACACCTCATGGCCTGCCTGATGTTCCTCCTGACACGTGGTCTCTGACTGTATTCAGCCTCTCATCCAGTCCCCTGCAACCAGAAATCCTTGTTTTCTCTCTCATCTGCTCACGAAGAACTAGGGAATCCCTTGTAGCCCCTTGGGGGAGGGCAGACATCTGGCTCACAGCTGGCCTGGGTATGGCTACTGCAACTCTTTGGTGTAGAATGTGGGCTTTGTGTGTGTTTATTTTTCTTTTCTCTGCTGATAATAAAACTGGATAATGAGGCTGATGAATGAAGCCCCACCAGCGAATGGGCAGGAGTCCTGGTTCTACCACTTGCTTGAGGTGACAAACTGTACCATTGGGGTGCCCAATCTAATTTTCCCTTCTGTAACACATGAGGTTGCACAAAATGACACCTGAGTTCTCCCAGCGCTGACCTTGTAGAAATCCATTTAAAACAGGTCAGCACACACATACCAGAAATCAAATACTCTTTCCTATGAAGCAAAATCTAAAATTAAACATGTATTAACTATTTTTGATGTTTAAATCAAACCTTGGCATTTTCTATTCTCTTTTTTGTCCAGGTGTGACTTTTTAAAAATAGTCTTCATTTCATGAGAAAAGTATATTTTTTCTTAAAGAAGGCATAGAATTTCAAACATTTTTTTATTCTCATGCATTCAAAAAGTGCTAATTAAAAACAACAGAACAATAGGATGGGTAGAGGAGTACAATGGCTTAAATTAAAAACTTTATTAGGGTCCCTGTTTATCTACATCTTGTGATCATTAATTTTATGTATCAACGTGGCTAGGCTGTGGTGCTCCCTTGTGGATCAAACTCTAGATGTTACTGTGAAGGTCTCAATCTGAAGATGAGATTAACATTTACAATCAATGGATTTTGGGTAAAGCAGATTGACCTCTGCAATACGGTGGGCCCCACCCAATCAGTTGAAGGCCATAAGAATGAAGACTGAGATTTCTTGGAGACTAAGTAATGCTGTCAAAGATTCAACTTAGAAATTTGGCCTTCTAGTTCACTGGAAAGCCATATGTATATATATGTTTAAAAGTTTTTTCCATCAGAAATGTCACAAAATCCATTATTATCAGACTTTTTCCAGGAATGCTATTATTATGTCAAGGTCAAGTGTCCTGAGAGTGATCTAGTCACACTGCTTACTAGTATGGGGCTTGGTGCAGGCACCACTCCCCCTGGGCCTGTTTCCTCATCTATCAAACAGGAGATGGGGCATGGGGTGTGATGAGAGCAGCTTGTTCAGGGGTTGCTGGGATGGTCAGATGAGATTTTGTGTGTGTGTGTGTGTGTGTGTGTGTGTGTGTGTGTTTTAAGATGCATGTTTTTATAAAATTTATAAAACATTGTAACCCAGCAGAATAAATTAGACAAGTTGTAATTTGACTAGATAATCTCTCATACTTGTTGGAGCATTACAATATAATGAATAATTTTTCTCTATACTAATTTTAAGATTGTCTAAACTATTATCTGGTGTCTTTTCAACAGCTTAACTATTTAGAGCTTCTCAGAAACATTCACATATTACACAGGAAACAGAAAACATACAAAGTTTATTTGGGAAACATTCATATTTTATACAGGATTTACAAATATGAGACAATAAAAAGACACACACACACACACAATTGCACCTGAAACAGTATCTCAGCTGCATTGTGGTGATTACGCTGTTCAGTCAGCTGTCCACTCTACACAACTGGATTTTAATGGTGCTATTTACAGAGGGGCCGAGAGCACTCATCTAAGGCAAAGGCAATACTCAGGTTTACTATGCACTTTCACAGCCCTATGAGGACACAACCATTATACACACTGTAAACACCACTGGGCATGACATCCATCTCCAACCACAAACATCCCTCTTACTGGATCAAGCACACAAGATATAAGGTAAGGTGCCTGACTTTTCCTCCATAAGCATACTTCTCATCCAAGACAGCTGCTGTTCTCCCCATTGGATACTACTTACTTATTTCAAATATGGTGCCAGTACTCAAAACCTATCTGGAACCTCTTTATGGGGATTGCCTGCACAGTCCACAGTGACGTTTTCTTAACATCCTTGATGGTGGCAAGTCTCCATCCTTTGAGGATGCATTTGATTGAAAACAACAACAACAACAACAAAACGCCAGGCATAATTAGTCATTGCCAAGTGAATCAAAATGTGGGCTGCCACCCTCGATCAAATGGGAGGCACGTCTATAAAACAATGAGACAAGTTTTCTTGTATGGCTTGTAAATGAAAAGATACCCAAGCAATAGCAGTCCTGCAGAAACCAGTACAGATTCTTCTAGGGCAGTGGTCGGCAAACTCATTTGTCAACAGAGCCAAATATCAACAGTACAACGATTGAAATTTTTTTTGAGAGCCAAGTTTTTTAAACTTAAACTTCTTCTAACGCCACTTCTTCAACATAGACTCGCCCAGGCTGTGGTATTTTGTGGAAGAGCCACACTCAAGGGGCCAAAGAGCTGCATGTGGCTCGCCAGCCGCAGTTTTCCAACAACTGTCCTAGGGTGAGGGGGTCTGAGAGGCAACACTCATTTGAATGGGATATCTAGGTGGTATTTTGCAGTTTTAAAATATCAATCTTTTGGATGCTTCCCGGAGAAACTTCAGTATTCCTCTTCAGTCTCAGTCCCTCCTGTTTCCTTATGGATCGCCTGATGAAAGCCCTGGAAAACAGGGACTCAGTGATTGTCATAAAGCTCCAGCTTACAGCCAGGGAGGTCTTTTCAGAGCGGTAGCAGCACATCCAGTATCCTGGCCCATAAGGCAATGCCTGGCAATAGGGCTTAGGGTGTCAGAAGCATAGGGACACATCCCCCTTCACATCTTTTTTCTTGCACTGCTTACAAGGGTCCTCTCTAGAGCATGGGTCTCGAACCCAGCAAGAATCTGCTGGCCTGATGTGGGAGTACTCAATGAGGAACTTGAAATAGAAGCAGACACATTGAAGAGCCACTAAACTCTTGGTAGGGAGAAACCCAAAGATTTTCAAGCAAGAAAGCCATGTATGGCTCAGGCCCCCAAAGATGCTGGGTTTTAAACCTGGTCTCCAGAAAGTTATGAGACTCCTGCTTCTTCCAGCTGGAGGCCTGACGCACAAGTGCTGTCCTTCCCATGGGAGAGGCTGCCATTGGGACATATGAATCACCTGTAACATTGTTTTCCACAGAGGCACTGCCCCCTCAGCAGCACCTTCAGGCAGGCTGGCCTCCCGAGACACTTCTGCTGTGCTTTCATTCAATGGGGAACAGTCTGACTTGTGCCAACCAGCCAGCAAATAGAAACACAGCCTCCCTGGAAGTGGGTCTCCACAGGGCTTTACCCTGGAAGGTTGGTCCTTGGTCACAGTGAGGACAAGGCACACAGATTCCTTTCTTTTCTCTCAGGATCTTGTGGCACAAGCGCTCTACTCATACATTCAGCAGCACCTTGGGCAACTCGATGGCTTGTGCTGGAGGAAAAGGTGACTCAAGTCCCTCTGTCATTTCTGCATCATGCCTATTGCTGTTTTTCACAGCAGTTTGCTGATCTGGCTCTATTTCTGTGTTACCCCTGGGGGAACTCAAGCCTGCTGGCATTGAGGGCCAGCCCCAAGGAGCCCCATTCCAGGCCTGCTCCTCCTTCTGAGAACAGTGGTCAGCTCTTGACGGGCCACAGTCCACAGGTACAGACCCCGCAGGAGGATACACCTGAGTGTCAAGTGCTTCCAAGGCACCTTCATCAGCCTGGGTGCCATGTGCAAGCAACACCTGCTTCTCAGGGAAGCCGCTCTTCTGAGGGAGGCTCCCAGATTCCTGCTGGCTCTGCTGCTTCAGGCGCTGGGACTCCAGCCGGGCTGCCATGTCCAGGAGGCAGACTGACTCTCTCTGGGATTCATCAACCTCAGGATTTTCCCTTTCCATGGGCTCTTCACAAGCCCCAGGGGCAGAAAAGGGCTCAGTGGACCCTTTTCCTGAAAGGGCACCACTTGCC
The DNA here is from genome assembly GCF_964339955.1 of Pipistrellus hanaki. Lineage (NCBI taxonomy): Eukaryota > Metazoa > Chordata > Mammalia > Chiroptera > Vespertilionidae > Pipistrellus > Pipistrellus hanaki. Next base: position 38,250,039 of record NC_140511.1, on the reverse strand, counting down.
TCAGCAGCATCTTCAGGAGGCACAGCTCTGGATGTCCCAGAAAGCCTCCCCATGGCCGGGGAGTTAGCATAACTGGCCCGCAGAGCAGCACCAGCTCTTGCTCCAGGAAGGCCACCATCTGGGTGACGGACAGAGGCCTCCCAGTGCAAACACCAGCCCCACTGACACTTGCATAGTGCACAGAGCAGTGCTCAAGGCCACATGAAAAAGGCTCAGGCTCATAGAACTGGCCGATGGATTCCCTCATCCTTTCTAACTGTATCCTGGCTGCTTTAACTTCTCCTGATCATCTCCCTCTTCTCCCATCCATATCCTAGGAGCCTTTTATTTTCATAGATCCTATCCTATCCCTGCACTGGTAGGCTGCAAAAAATGCAATTTTCTTCTTGGTATTTCCAGGTTTCACCAGCGCACTGCTATCCAGCGGCCCTTCCCCTTCCTCACCCTGGAGGATGGCTGCAGAAAGTGCGTTCTTGGTCTGAGCATCTGTGCTGCTTTCTACAGGGCTCTTCCTTCTCATGCTGCTCAGAACATTTGCAGAAAGGACCCCAAAAGGCTTTTGAGATGATGCTTTACCACGGGAGGTGGAAAGAAAGACACTGGCTTTCATGTAACTACCTCTGCATTTTTATTTATTTATTTATTTATTTATTTGTTTGTTTGTTTGTCTGTTTGTTTGTTTATTTATTTATTTTTGGTGGTAGCCTCCCAGTAGCTCATGGGAGTTCTCAGGGTTTCCTTGATGATTTCCATAGGTTGCGCTTTCTTGGGCGGTTTCCAATGTGGCGCAGGTACATGACAGAGGCTCTTGCAAGTCAAGGTCATTGAAGAAGGACTGAGGACGCCTCTCCCTCTCCCAGCTTCCTGCTGGAGTCAGTAATGAAAGTGGCTAGCGTCTCTTACTGAGATCATTCTGATATTTTTTTTGAAAGATTAAAATTGTAAAATGCTAATATTGAACAACTTTCGATTCCAATCCACTGCGATTCCTCGCGACAGGAGACTGAACTTACTTTGGCACTAAGGTCCGGAGCCTGCTGTGACATCAGAGTCCATTTCCTGCAAAATGGACATCACAGACACATGGACCCACCGCACTATGACTTCCTTGTGAATGGAGGCTGCCCGCAGTCAGCTTCCCACCCTCTGTCCTGCCAGGTGCCGAGAAAGGTTAAGGCCAGGCGCCAGCTCACCTGCTCTGGGACAGGAAGGACAGAGTGGCCAAGCCTAGGCGGGCGTGACCTTGTGAGGTGATGATCCCCACCCAGGGCTCGACTTCCTCATCGGATGCAGGTCATGGAGGTGCAGCCTCTTAGGTGCTGGCCTGTCTATAATCTCTCTGGCTTCAACCAGGACCCTGGGGGCCAGGTGACTTACTCAGCACCTGGTCGATGCCAGGGCAAGGGGGAGGCCCACCTGGGGGGAGGTGCCGGCTCTTGGGTCCCTGCCTCAGATTCACCTGCAGCACAATGTTCCCTGGACCTGCTGGGCCTCCCCAAATCCCCACCTTGATGTTTGAAATAACCTGAAACCTAACATGAACTCGATAAAGAATAAATGCTACTGATATTGAGTATGACACTTTCTCTATCATCATTATTTATTTATTTTTATTTATTTATTTTTAAATCTTCATGAAGACATTCTTCCATTGATTTTTAGAGATAGTAGAAGGGAGGGGGAAAGACAGAGAGAAATACTTGGGTTGGTTGCCATCCCACCCCTCCACACCAGGGCCAGGGATCAAGCCTGCAACTGAGGTATGTGCCCTTGACTGGAATCTAACCCGGGACCCTTCAGCCCACAGGCCAATGCTTTATCTACTGAGCCCAACAGCCTAGGGCCATCATTATTAATTGTACTCAACATGTATGAATCACTGCCTGGGGGCCAGACCCTGTGCTGGGGAGCTGGCGATGAGAGGTGAAAGTTAATGTCCTCCTCCTCCAGGAGCTCTAAGTTAACAGAGAGGAGAAAGCTCCCTGTGCTCCATGAGCCACAAGACAAGACAGTATAAATCATAGCACTCCCAAGCTTTCAAGGCTCAACCCAAATCCTATCTCCTTCATGAAACCTTTCTAGATCGCCCTATTAGAAATTAATCTCCCGGCTCCTGTGTCCTCAGGGCCTTTGGCTTGTTCCTTCCCTGCAGTACTTACCACTATTTACCTTGTATAAGAGTGATTTATGCACACGCCAGTCTCTCCCACTAGAATGTGAGTTCCTGAGGACAGAAATATTTATGAAGGGCCTTTTGATGACTTTGGTTATTGTATGAAGGACCAACACAACAGCATCAATAATCTGCTTCACATTTTAAAGTGATTTTATAATAAAATAATTTAAATGGAATATGATTTTTGAAGTGTTTTCACATTTTTAGTCTCATAGACATTGCCTCTCTTTTCCTGTCCATTTGACAGATGCCACGCAGGATGCAGAGAGCTTGTCATGACCTGTACAAGGTCACAGAGGTAGTTAAGAGCAGGGTTAAACCTGGAGCCTGGCCCATGTGTTCTCAGCAGTCTAAAGCTGGCCCTTAGCGGATATGGCCGTGCTGCATAGTCCTAGCCCCATTAAACCACCCTTACCTAGCAACTCCACATTCTGCTGCACACAAGTGGTTTGGCTTCCTTGTCATGAGTGTGGTTTAGGAAGTTCCCTCCCTGTTTAGACATAAAAGGAAGCCAGATGAAACAAATTGCATCTTTTTACTGCCTTTCCAGACTGATTGTAACTCCTGCCCTGATGATTTTCAGGTTGGCAGAGCCTAGTCTCTAGCAATTTCCCCAACAAAACTGTGTGCCTTTGGAGTGATTAGGATTGGGCATGCTTGCTCACTGATCTTCCCACAATCCTGCCCTGGGACTTCTCAAGGCCTTGTGACAATGTTGAGAGATAGGCTCAATTATCTGCTATTGACGGATGAGGACCTTGAGGCTTGGAGAGATGGAGTTAGTTATGTACGCAAGGCCACACACAGCCAGGATTCAAACCCATGTGTATTCTGGTGCCCAAGACTTTCCATTATGCCCACACTGGATTCCTTCTCTAATTGGGAGGACTAGGAAAACAGGGTTGTCTCTCCTATATCCAGCCGGCCAACTTTATTTGTAAGATACTAATTAGAGGACTGATTATCCCGAAGAATTAGTCAAACTCATTAGACAATGACCATGACCCAGAGAATAACTTTTGATATTGATGCATGCTGATATAAGGCTAAACATTTTTTCCCCCCTCTCCCAGGCTGTAATTTGAACACAAACTGGCAGAACTCTCCACTGTGATATTCCACTACAAGATTCCTTCCTGCAGCACAACTGACTAATGGGAAGACTGACTAAAACCCTCATCCTTCCACACTCATGCCTTTACTTCTGTTGTGTGTCCACTTTGAATGTCCTATCTGTACTCCTGTAACTACAATAGGTTTTCTTCCCTCTTTCAAGATCCCCTGCATGGGTCTTTGGGTCTGTTGAATTTGTGCTTTGGCAAGACTAGCCTTTGGGCAATGATCAGTAGAAAAAGAGTCAAAAGTAAAAGATAACCAATAATGGAAGGCCAGGTAAGAAGGCTGGTGAGAAGTAGATTCTGTTAATAAAATTGAACATTTTTTATTCAGTTCCCTTTGTTGGTCAGTGGGGAATAATGGAGCAGAGGGGCGAGCCCATGATAAGACCAAAGTCTAGAGAAGATAAGTCTGGTAATAGAAAGTAAAGGTGTGAAGACTATTTAGTTAATTCTTACAATAGTTTATCTTCAAGGTGACAAGGGCCTGAGCCAAGGAAGTGAATTTGGACTGGAAAGGAGGGAGCTATTTGGGTGGGCTAACCTGGAGTTCTTTTCCCCCCATGGAATCTCGATAAAATTTGGTACAGCCTAGAAGAGAGGATATGGACTTTGGAATGAAGCAGTGTGCGTTTTGAATCTCAGCTCAGCCACCCACAGGCACGTGACCGTGTGCAAATCACCTGAAATCATTGAGATTCAGTTTCTTCACCCGTCAAATGGTAAATTAGTAACCACTCACAGATCTTTGTGAGAATCAACAAAAGACAAATGCAGAAAGTTAGTCACACTGTAGGTGAACAGTTAGTGATTATCATGGAGTGTGTGTGTGTGTGTGTGTGGGGGGGGGGAGATAAAGGAGCATCCAGGCCCCAAGTCCTGGGGTAGAAGTTTTATACTTATTCCCCTTGTCAGTGCTTGACCTTAGGCAAATGACTGGACCTAAGTGAATCTCAGTAAAATGGGGATGATAGTGGCTCTCTCTCAGATCTATTGTAATGAACATTAAGTTAAATGAGAGAAATGTATGTGAAGTGATTAGCCTGCAATGAGCTCATATGAAGCACTCGGATAAAGGGGAGTTATTTATTATCAGCATATTAGAGGCCCAGTACATGAAATTTGTGGCTGCTGGATGTTGGTTGGGACCTTCCCTCATTCTGCCCTGCCTCCTGGTAGTCAGCACACATCATAACAAGTGATTGAATTCCTGGTCAGTGGAACTCCCAAGGCAGCACTCTGCATATTAGGCATATATATATATATATATATATATATATATATATATATATATATACATGTATACATATATACATATATACATACACACACACACACACACACACACACACGGACACTGCTTACCAGGTGAATCCACTTTAATTCCAACCCTTCTCTTTTCCTCTCATATTACAGAATCTTTAAAACTAAATACTCTATTGCCCAGCTTCCTTTGCAGCTTTGCAGCTATAAGTGGCCAGGTGACAGATTTCTGGCCACTAAGACATGAGCAATGTCTGCTGAAGGATTCTGGGATGCTTTCACTTCCACGATTAAAGGAAGACAACCACTCAGTGTGCCCTAACTTTCTTCTGCCCTCGATTCCTACCTTACATTCAGGCATGATGTCTGATGCTGGGACAGCTAACTCACAACAAGGAAGAAAAGGCAAAGAGATTAAAAGAAGAGGCCAACCAGCCCAATCTTGGGGAGCTGCTAGTCTACACCATGCCCACAGTCACCCATGTACCCAGAGTTCTTGGCATGTAAGGAACATAAACCCTTATAGTTAAGTCACTATACTGAGTTCCCTGTGTACTTGTTGCTGTATGTAGGCCTAACTGATAGAAGAGTAATGACAGCCAGCAGAAAAATAGTAAGTAGGTGGTACTGAGCAGCGTATTGCAGTTAAAGAAAACTATTCCATGTTCTCCACACGGGCCCTGTGTTTTCCTCCTTCTGTGCTTTTTCTTACAGGGATCTCTCTGCTGAGAACCTTCCCTCTCTGCTGTGCTCCTCCAACCCCCATCTCTGCATGCACAATCCCCCGTGGCTCTGCCTGCTGCCCCCCCATCACAGAACATCTCCATTCCTCAATGGAGAATGTGTCTCTCCTATTTAAATTTTCATGAAGGTTTTTATGTTTTAAATCATACTTTCAAATGACTATATGGTTTGATATTGGCGTTCACATCTTAACTCCTTTGGTAGAAACTAAGCTCCTTTACATACATTTCTTTTTTTCTAAATGACAATGTGCATGGAATGTGAATAAGACAATCTTGCACAAAATATTAGGCCTTATTATTGTTATTTTGTACTTCCAATGTTTGTTTTTTTCATTCAATAAATAGGTACCAAGAATGCATGTGCACCATCAGGATTAATAGTATCTTCTCTGATGATAAACAGTTTGGGCTCCATCACACAATATACTCAGTTACTTCATCTTTTAAATAGATATAATGTAGTAACATAGGTATTATGGGGAATATGTGAATCAATATATGTAAAATGTACAAAATAGTATCTTGCATGTAGCAAACACCTAGGGAATATTATTATTATTTACCAGATCATCTATTAGTCTTAAGGTATATATCTAACATGTTCCCTCTCATATAGTAGGCCTTCAACAGATATTGAATGAATAACTGGTGTATGTGTACCTCTGAAATGTTTTTAAAAAATCTCCAATAAAACTAATTTAAATTCATATATACTTAAGCACATTAATGCTCATGAATAATTCACCTTAAGAAATATGTGTTTTTAAATTGATTTTCTTTGGAGATTACATTGAGAATTTCACAACAACTCTTGAAGTAATTGGAAAAGCACTGGCAAATAGCACAGAGCCAGAAAGAGGGATGACTTGGGTCAATTAGGAAATTCATTCACTTTTAAATTCAATGACTGTCTACACTCTCTCTGCTCTGGTTCAGCACCTGTGGAGGCTCTCACCACCTGGGTCTCCAGAGTGAAAGTCAATCCTCAACCCTAGCCCACAGGGACCCCTGCAGTCTGAGCCCAACACACAGCATCAGCTTTGTTTTCATTTTCAATCCCTTGCCAAGAGTCTGGGCTCTGCAATCAGAATACCTGAGTTCACTATCTTGTTTGCTAATTGTGCACTCTCTCTGGGCCTTAGCCCACCATGTACAAAATGGAATGACAGAGTTTCCTTCACATTGAGTTACTGTGAAGCTTAACTGGGTTCATCCAAATGAAGTGCTTAGCACAGTGCTGAGCACAGGGTGCAAGCTCAGTAGATCTGAATTGTCTTATCCCATTATTCTAACCAGCCAGCCACACTGCACTATTCTCTGGGCTCCTTCCTCCCTCCACAACTTTGCACCTGCCCTTCCCATGACATTTCCCCTTTTCTTGTACTTCACTGGATAAGCTTCTACTGATACATCAAGACTCATCACAGAGGACACAGTAGTCAGGTATATGAGGGGACATGAACATGCATCTCCAGAGTTTATAATATTTATAGTGAAACAAACATGCAAACAATAGCACTCACAACACCAGCAGCTAACCTTATGAGTGAACAACTTACAGGAACCTTTTTCCAAGTACTCACATATCTGCTAGTGAGGGATATTTGACTTATTTTTCTAGTCACCATTCGATCTAAGTAAGAACCAGTTAACAGCTGGGAACAGAGTTTGACTGGCAGATCTTTGCTGAGTCAGGGAGGGGACTAATACTTGTTGAGTTTTTATGATGTGTTGGCCTTGCATGAGTGCTTCATATGTCCTCATATTTAATCTTTAGTACAACCCTAGGGAGTAGACAGTGTTATTCATTTTACACAGGAGGAAACTGAGGCAAAGAGGCCATCTGACTTGCTTGTTTTTACACAGCTATGAATATTGGCTCTGGGAATTGAATTCAGATGTCTCTGCTGACACAGTCTTGCATTTCCCTGAGTTTTGTTAGAGATGAGATGGAGCAGTGTTGGGTTACAGGAGTGGGGAGAGAATAGAAGAGTTCAGGCCGGCAGGAAAGCCAAATTTTCTACCCTTGCCAATCTTATTAAGCACTGATCCTGACTATAATCCTGCCAGGTGTTCATTAATAACAGAGAAAAATACATCTGTGTAGGCTCATTTTATTTGCAGAATGGGAATTGCTGGGCCATGATCACACAGAAGTGTCTCACTTGGAAAGCGAGAACTTTGATCATTGTATTCTTCTGAATACATTCAGAATTATTCATGGGATGTTGGAAAGCCTGCTTCAGAACCAGCCATCCAGCAATTGGGGGCTGAATTCTAACAGATGAGTTGTCAGACTTCAGGCGAGTGATTTGAACTCATTGAGCCCTTCCTTGCCTCATCTAAGAATGGGATTATTGGCAATGTCAACTCAGAAGACAATGATGAGAAACTATTAAATGAGGTATGAGTAGGGTGGATATGTAATTTATTGTTCAAACAGGGAATCTGGGTGTGTGTGTGTAGGGAAGCCCTGCAAAAACCTATACTTGGACAATAAGTATAAACTCATACCATCTTGAGCAAACTGGATTGTTTGGTCACACTAGGTATGATCTATAGAAGCGTCTAGCACAGTGGGTCACAGCTAGTAAACACCTGTAAATGCTCTTTCCTGTATTTTAAGGGTAAGTATTAAGTATTTAGCACAATTAAAAAATTAAGGTACATTGTACCATTTGAAACTTTCTGAACATTTTAGACTTGCAGGCAGAGAAAGCTCGGCCAGGGCCCTATTAGTCATCAGCTATTCATGTTCTCAAGTCTGACAGAGCAGTGAACATGTACAGACTCCTCAGAACAACGGAACCAACTTCTCAGTGTAGGCAGAAGACAACAACTTGAGATGATTTGTTCAAAGGAAAGAGAAAGGAAGGTATGTGCTGTAATCTATTTAAAAACAAACAGAAAATATACCAGCTTCAGATCAGAAGATGGGAAGGGGGAGTGTCAAATAACAGAAGTAAACAAGTTAGGACATGTATTCACCGATATCTGCTAAGGAATGAGGGTGGGCAACCAAAATATTCCAGCAAGACAAGGCATCTTCAGCCACCACTGAACATACTCTGCAGGAAATTGCAGGGGATGAAGGTAGAAATCCTAGGATTTTGTCTTTCTGACAAACAGTGTATTCCTAATAAATGTTAGTTTCTTTCCTTTTGCTTCCTTTGTAGTCAGGATTTTTAAAATAATCTGAGAAGCTGAGTAACAGTTTCTACCCACAGCATATTAGCTGCTGGAGTGCGGAGAAGTTGATGGTCACTAATATCTGTTTAATCATCAACCTTCCTTTCCTCTCCTCTCCCTCCCTTCCTTCCCTCCTCCCTCCCCCCTTTCCAACTTCTCTCCTTCTTTCCACACTATTTATTGAGACAGGAACTGAGGATATAGTGGTGGATAGACAGGTTCTCCTTTGTCAGGGAAGATAGACACTGAGAAGATAATTAACTACAATGTAGGAACTGCCCTGAGATCAGAGTCTGCTTTTCACCTCAAGCCCCTGATTTTTTATATAAGTTTGACATGTGCATGTGGCTCTCTCAACGTATCTTAAATGCAACACATTCAATATGCAATTCATAATCCTCCTTCCACATCTAGCTCTTCCTGGCCTGCCTTCCTTGTCAGAGTGGATGATGCCACTAACTCCCCAGCCCTTTCTTTATACTTCACCATAGTTCTAGGTTCATTGAAACAGAGACTTGGGGAGATTGTAAGTTGTGTGTTCAGAGTCCTACAGAAAGTTAATGGGAGTGTGAATGTTGAGAGAGAAAACTCTGACCATTAATTTTTGGGTTGTATTAGAGATAAGTGTGTGAGTGTGAGTGTGAGTGTGTGTGTGTGTGTGTGTGTGTGTGTGTGTGTGTGTGTGTGTGTGAAAGGAAGCACATGGAGGAGGCTGAGAGGAAGAGAAGGGATCTCCAAGTTGAGATAACAATCATAGTTCTTCAAAGTTTCATTGTATACTGAGGGATATATATTGCCCCTCCCCCTCCACAACCACCCCACCTTTTCATTTTCATCATCAATATTATATATATATATTGATATATATATATATTAATATATATATATATTTTAATTTTTTTTTAAGAAAAACCCAAGTCTTTGTTCAACCTGCTTTATCAGAATAAGAAAGATGCTAAATGTCTTCTGTGACAAGAAAACAGCAGCTCCTGTAGCAATCTCTACCCAGACACCCTCCAACCCTTACCCCTCCTTATCTATCATCTATTTACCCATTTGAGCAATGGGAGGAAAAAAGCAGCTTTATAATCAATCTCATTTTCCCTGAATATTTGAGTTTAAAATCATTTGCATTTCGACAATGGTCCAGCAATTCCTTATCCCATCCATCAATTTGATTGGTAAATTGGCTGCCCACTTTTCATCTGATCTTTAATTGAATAAGTGCATGTTATCAACACAAATTTGCAGTTTGGCCCAGAGGTGTTTTTTTTTTTGTTTGTTTGTTTGTTTTTTTGTGTGTGTGTGTTTTGGGGGAGGGTGCATTGCTTCTTTACTAAAAACTGTTTCCAATTTTAAATGAATATTTATGTCCACATAATATTTGTGTATGGAGAAAGAGAAAAAGATTTGACTGGGCATGGGGAAGCGGTATGGTAAAGGAGTTAGAATTGCATACATGTACACCACTAATTAAAATGCAAAAATAAAATTCACTCACTGAGTCCACAGGCTATGATTGTTCCTTGAAAAAAAAAAAAAAAAAAAAAAAAAAAACACCAAAAACTTGAAGCCCTTAATACTTAGAGATTTGCAACCGGATAATAACTTTGCAAAATGTGACTGACAGTTTACCAGATTATCTCCTTAATCACACCTTTATTTCTATTAAGCAGGGCTTATGTTCCCAGCAGGTTTCAAACATGTGTTAACAGTGAACATTCCATGGAAGAATCAAAGTGCTGTAGCAATTGGAGCTTTGCAGAGGAACTCCGCAAATAGAAACATTCAGAAAGAGAGGAGGAAAAGCCACACGTGTGGAGCAAATCCAGCCTCAGTCCACTCCACCTAAACAAAAGTCTCTTCCCACAACCGGTGCAGAATGAGAGCAGCTCCAGAGGAAGATGACAGAAAGGTAGGAGAAGGCATGCAAATCAGAAAACCCTGCAGATTTTTTTTTTTTTGTCTTAATGAAATCTTAGGATGCCAAGAGTCCGTTGTTCCAAAGGACTAATTCCCATAAGACATAATTAGCACTTATACAACATTTTATTATGTGTGTTCTTTTTCTTTCACTCTAAATGGCTAACCATTATGAATAGTTAAGCTGGCAGTAGGCCCTCAGAAAGAGATGAGGATGATCAGAGACCTGGTCTTTGTGGTTTTAAACTGAGTCTAACACAAGGTCCAAGATACCCTAATAGTTACTGGAAGCTTTTCCTGGGAGTTTGCATAGGAAGGACAAAGGAAAATAGAGCAATGTGAAGGGTCTGCTCTACACTAAATATTGCATATTAATTGGGTCAGTTCTGTCATCTGCATTCTGAGCTAGGTATCATTATCCCATGCTGGAGATAAGAAAACTGAGCCAAGGTCCATTCACTTGCTTAAGGACCATAATTTAAAAATTGTAGTCAGAATTTGAACCTAGATCATTCCTCATTAGCCAGAGAAGTGAATGGAGCAAAGCGCTCAGGAGTGATGTGGAGGATGTGGAGGTTTTTCTCTCTGGATCCCATTTTGATGGATCCCCACTCCCTTCTGCTTCTGTTTCTCCTGTTCTTCTTCTTCTCTTCTTGCTTTCCTTTTCTGACCCCTTCTCTATACCCTCCTCCTCTTCCCCCTTTTTCTTCATTTAAAAAAATCTCCTCGCAATCTCCAAATGTAGGTATTTTCCATTGGCTCCTCCAGATGCATCCCTTTCCACCTTGATCTGTGCTCCAGAAACAGCCACCCTTGCCCTCTGGCTTTAAGCTGTGATTGATCAATGGGAGGCTCTGGTGGAATTAAGAGAGGGAGAGGACGAGGTTCCTTGGGGAATGTATTTCCCAGGCTCTCTCCCTGCCAGGATGCTATGGTGGCTAACCAAGTCCTGCCCAATGGCCATCTTCTACATTGACCCCCTCTGAATTGCAGTCACCCAACAAACAGTTCCCAAATGTCTTAACTTCAGCACCCTTTAGACTTTTAAAAATCATTGAAGACCCCCAAAGAGCTTGTGTTTATCTCTCAAAGTTTACCACATTAGAAACTGAAAGGGACAAAGACTCAAACACAAGAATACACAAACAAACAGGTTGGGGCAAAAATAGGTTTATAGCTGTGAGTACACAAAACACAGAGTTTATTCTTGTATGATTATTGATTAATTATTGTATTATTTTTCCATAACAAACAACTGTAGTCCTACCTTTGCCCAACCCTGTACATTTTATTAGCCATCAGAACAATGGATTCATTACAAGTCAAGTAGCCTCTGGGAAATTCTATTATGCATTCATGAGTGAATAAGAGTGAGAAGGCAAAAAATGTCTTGATGTTACTGTAAAACTAGTTTTGACCTTGTGGTCCTCTAAATGAGTCGCCTCAACAGGCTTCCAGTTTCCAGAACTGCTGCTTCAGACTCACTCTGGGATGCTTTTCCATTCCTCATTGGATGTCTTCACTCTGCCCACACTGTCATAATCACTTCCTTTATTCAACTCTCCTCAATCATCCCATTTGAATATGCCTTTTGTTTCCTTCAGGGACATTAACTCATTGACTCATCAGTGAGTATGGGATGACTGAAATTCACCTTGGATGAAGAGCTGGGGCCCGAGGTGGATCAGAAATATCAGCAGCAACGAAAAGCATTCGTTCTGCCTGCACTGACCTTTTTGCTATGAACTTTGATTTATCTTTTTAAATTGTAATGATCACTTTTTTTTTTTTTAGAGATAAACACCTGTGTTTATTAAATCAGAAGTACAGCATGGAATTTTAACAATATACAGGCACACAGGCCCTATAGCTAAAGATTCACATTCAGGAGCCTGGGTGGGATCTGGTCTTTCCTACATTTCAAGGGTTCCTAGTAAGGTGATGGGGTGAGCCAGACTTCCTGGCCCATGGAGACCCAGTGGAACGTGGCTTTGAACTCTTTTATGAAGCACAGTTGGTTTCTCTCCTTGCACAGCAGTAGGAAATGGCTGAGTGTGGAGAGCATTCATTGGTTGTTTTCTATGTCCGGAACTGTGTTAAGGATTCTTTCAGTTACAGGTGATGGAATCAAACCTTTCTGGCAGGGCATCTTTGCCCAATGTCAATATTAGTGGAAAAAGCAGAGACTCTAGATCAATTCTTCACTGATGAGGGCAGTGTCTAGAATCAGAGAGATGCCTGTTTTTCTTTTCTGAATTCGGGCCAGAACAGAAGAGATTAATTTCCTTTTACAGGTGCAGATGAACTGGACCTCTTCATAGGAGGACAAGTAAGACTCTGGAAATCAAGTTCATGAGGAAGAAATAAGGAAATGGTTTCTTGTGCAGGAAAGAAATCTCAGGCAAACTTGGCCATTTTCAGCTGGCCTTGCTCACTATGGGGAAGAATACTTCTTTCTGTCTGCTGGGCTCTCAATTGAATTTGAATAAGACCTTAATTGCCTCATTTTACTTTAAAAAAATCTTAATTGTTGAAAGTATTACAGATGTCCCCTTTTCCCCCATTGACCCCCTCCAACCTACTCTATTGGCTTATTTCTCTTCTCCCCTTCTAGATTGCTAGCCTCCCCCCAAGGTGTGTAATAAATATTTGTTGAAGGAAGAAGTAGAGATGGCAATCTTTTTTTCATAATTACCATTTTGTTTCCTATAGTCACCTGGAGATAGTCCATGCTTCCCAGCTTTATTGAGGTATAATTGATCGGCAAAGACTTGCATATATTGAATATGTACAATTTGATGAGTTTGGACATATGCAGACACCCTTGATACCATTATCACAATCAAGGACATATCCCAAACCACTCAGTTTCCTTATGCTTACTTCTCTTTTTATTTATTTTTCCTGTGGTAAGGATAGGTAACATCAGATTTACCCTCTTAAACTCCACAAATTTTGAACGGAAAACTGTATATAGTATAGGCACTATGTTGTAGAGCAGATCTCTAGAATTTACTCATCTAGCATAATTGAAGCTTTATACTCATTGAACAACAACTCCAGTTTTCCCCACACTTAACTCCTGGTCACCACTCTTTTATTCTCCACTTCTGTAAGTTTGATTATGTAGTACCTTATATCAGTGGAATCATGCAGAGTTGTTTTTGTAAGCCACTCAGAAAGTCATCTAAGTTCTCTGCAGAGGCAGAAAGGGAAGGTGCAGAAGGGCTTACACAGGTGTTGCGATATCTGGACCATAAACAGGATTTGAAATAAAAATGCCTGGATTTCAATCCCAGCCACAACATTCACCAGTGGAGCTGCCTTTCACATGTCACTTCCTTGTCTTAAGGCTCAGGTAATCAGAATGAATGGTTTGGACAAAAAAAGTGAATACCAAGGGTATCATTGCCAGGTGTCTGCTAATCCATCTACAAGGGTATAAACTATTGTTGGCTGCCTAAAATTTAGTGTCTCTGTCTCATATCTGAATTATGTTTTCACATATATGGAAATGTGATTATAATTTATAAAATTCAAGACACTTAAGTCATTCTTAAAAGTGTTCAATCTGTTTTGCATCTCTTTTAAATCAGGAAGTAAAATTATCTGATGTGGTGGGGTCCACAAAATGCTCCCTCATTTGGAAAAGGCTCTTGGTCTTGGGAGAATTGGAAATTCCTGAGCCTAGAGACTCAGTTTTGACTCTGAAGTCCATAGATGTGATGATTCAGAGCAGGAGCAGGCGATATCTCTCAGCTGAAGATCGGAAGGGCTTTGCTAAGCATAGTTATGAATACTGATCGAGGAAATATCCAGCAAAAGCCTGTGAACATGTTTTTTTTAACTTTTTTTCTCCACATAGACAGTATCCATAATATAAACACAAGGTCTCATATTATAAGAAGAACATGAAAGTGTTTGAAGAGGTAGAAGCAATGAACATTTTTTGAAGCTGACAAAATAATATTTGTTCTCCCTTTTATCTATCCCAACCTATTATCATCACTCAAAAATATTTTAGAAACTTCCTTCGTCTAATGGATAAGGAAGATTTTGGTGAAAATTTAATCTACTTAATACCATGTTTTGGGAGCCACTAAAGAGATGAAAAAAAATTCTTTAACTTTCAGGGATTTTTTGTGTGTGTTCTTTACACTGTCTTTTATTTTTTATTTTATTTTATTTTTATTTAAACCAATCTTTATTGTTCATATTATTACAAAGGTTCCTATTTTCTTCCCCCCTCCACCAGGTTCCCACTCCACCCTCCACTCCCTCCCCCCCCCCATTGTCCTCATCCATAGGTGCACAGTTTATGTTCAGTCTCTTCCCACATCCACCATTCCCTCTTTCCCCAATAACTGTCAGTCCACTCCCCTCCGGTATCTCCGACTCTACTACAATCAACAGCTAATATTGTCCATCAGATTTTTCAATCTCCTTTTTTCTTTTTTTCTTTTTTAATTAATAAACTTTTACACTTCTAAGAATAAATTTTAAAATCTAATAATTTTAAACCTTGTTTTTTTCTGCCCTGGGAATTGAGAAGCAAACTTGTTTACATGTAAACTTGCCCTTAGGCTATCAAAAGGTGTAGCCATTCAAATGTAAATGAACACATTGTTTAAAGACAGCTGCTGGTTGGAATTGGATTACCTGTTCTGGGTGGGAAGGGCTTGTCCTCCCCTTTCTCCTTTAAAATTAAGGTGTTAGCTTTAAAACCTCTTTTTGGCAAGAGACCTTAAACTTTCAGAACTTTAAATTTTTCTGATAGTAAATCAGTTACTTAGCATTTTCTCAAATCAATAATACCTCCACATGCCCAAGGATACACTTCACACAAAAGACATTTCCAAATAGATCAACCAACCTCATCCAGACCCCACACAAGGCATTCACAGATCAACACCCCAGCACTATAATAACTCAACACATCCAGATCTAAGCCTTCATTACTTGATTCAGCAGACCCTCAAGTTCCTCAAAAGTTTCCAGCCATGTCTGAGAGGCAGCCCTGGGGCAGGGGCAGGCAAGGAGCGAGCTGTTCTGGGCCTGGCTGCTCCGGGCCTGGCCTCTGTTGCTCTGGTCCGCTCCACAACCTGCTGCTCCAGGTTTGGCCACTGCCGCTTCCGGCCTGGCTGCTGCTGCTCTGGACCTGGCTGCTCCGGGCCCGGCTGCTCTGAGCCAGCTGCCACCCTGGACTTGGCAGCCTCTGCCCGAGGCCTGGATGCCACTGCCTCAGGTCTGGCTGATCCGGGCCTGGATGCTGCTGCTCTGGTTCTGAATGCTGCTGCTCTGGGCCCGGCTGCCACTGCCTTGGGCCTGGCCACTCTGGGCCTGGCCGTCGCCACTCCAACATTCTGTCCTTTTTTATTTTTTATTTTGAAATGCATTTATGTTGCAATGTTGGCTGCTGAGTTGATTTCTGTCTTAGTCTTCGATTTTTTAAGATCTTCTTTGTATTCTTTCTTAAGTAATTTTATTATCTTTTGCTATAACTTGATTTCTTCACATTGAAAACTTCTTCAGTTTCTTCCTCCTTGTCCTGGAAGCTCAGCAGGCTGGCCTGCGGCACCCCTTTGTTCTCCGCAGTCTCCTGCGCGGCTTCAGCCTGTTACCGGGGTCAGCGCCGCCCAGGAAGCAGCCACCGGCCTCGGTTCTGTGGCCTGCGATCAGCGGTTGAGGGCCCAGCGGTACCCCCTCTCTCTGTGGGGGTCCAGTCGCCCGGCTTCTTGCCAGCGCCCAGCTGGCCGGTGTCTGGGAGTGGCTCCTGCTTCTCATCCCGTTCCTCCCAGTCTGGAGCTTTTTTCTCCTTCCCACTCAGGGAGTCTAGCATCAGAGTCAACAGACTGTCCTCTGCGCACAATGTGTGCAACTCCAGGGGCTCTGCCCCTCTCCACTCCCCTGGGACTCTGCCTCACAGCCCTGTCTCCCTCTGTTTGAGCCTGGGTCCCCTGGGTCTGGCCTAGAACTGGGGTTTAGAGCAGTCAGAATTGGGGCTCAGCACGGCCAGAGCTCTTGTTTCCTTCCCGACAGGGCATTCTAGCATCAGAGTCAACATTCCTTCCTTTGTGCGCAATGTGCACGACTCCGGGGGCTCCGCCTTTCGCTGCTCCCCCGGGATTCCGCCTCACAGCCCCATCTCCCTCTGCTTGAGCCTGGGTCCCTAGGGATTGGCCTAGAACTGGGGTTCAGAGCAGTCGGAACTGGGGCTCAGCACTGCCAGGGTTTTGTTTCCTTCCTGCTAGGGCAATCCAGCATCAGAGTCAACATTCCATCCTCTGTGCGCAATGTGCGTGACTCCGGGGCTCCCCTGGGATTCCGCCTCACAGCCCCATCTCCCCCTGCCTGAGCCTGGGTCCCCAGGGTCTGGCCCAGAACTGGGGCTCAGCGCTGCAGGTTCTGGGGTTCAGCCCAGTCCAGGGCTTTTATTTCCTTCTTGCTAGGGAACACCAGGCAGGCACCCAGCCTTCTCCTCCTCTCTGGCTCCGTCCTCTCTGCGCTTGTGCGCGCAAGAGCGCACAGCATGTCTCTGTACCTTAGGCTTTTTCAGCTCCTCTGATTTTCCTTCTGGTTTTCTCTTTCCTTCTTGTAGAATTTTCAGTCAGTCGACTACCTCTAGCTCTGGGCAATGTCCATTTTATATTTTAGTTGTATTCCATTGAAATTGTTGTGTGCGGCTGCGGTTAGGTGTTTACCTGTGCAGCCATCTTGGATCCTCTCAACTTTCAGGGATTTTTGTCAACACCCAGTTAAAGGAACTCAGTGGCAATTTACTGGGAATTATCAACTCTTAGAACCACTGAACTAGAAAGTGATGCTTTAAAAATTTTCAGCAACACTTTTTCCTATATTTTTCTACTTACTAAAATAACCTATATTCATTATAGAAGTTAGAAAATACAGAAAAGATCAAAAGAAGAATATATAAACCACCATTATTGTACATGCAGTATTTTATATTCCCACATAAATGTACAACTAGTTCATATTATTCATGCTGTTGATAACTTGCTTCTATTAAAATTTTTATTATATAATATTAGGCAAATATAAAGGCTATTAAGTAAGGTATATGTAAGTTGTAAAGCATTATAATAATATGTACAACCATGAGATCACCATCTAACTTATAGGTTCAAATACCACTAGTATTATTATGCCTATCTACAAGTCTTCCCCAATCTCCCCATGTGGTAACTATGTTAAGTTTTTTGTTTATAATCCTCTTAATTAAAAAAAAATGTTTTTAAAACCACTTAAATAAGTATACAATTTTAATTGTGCTTATTTTGAATCTTGTAATGGTGTATTTTTAATATAAGTATTTCTTGAGATTATTTTTGTTCAGTTACCAATTTTATATTTATAATTCAGCAAGTTATATATAGCTGTATTTCAAACTTTAATTGCTATATAATATTTTAATTGTGTATGTTAGACATTTAGGTTTCAAGGTTTTGTTGTTGTTGCTATTAAAAGAATCATGCATTTTTAAAATTTGTTTTCTGGTCCACATGTGTAGAAACTCTTCCTAGGGTGTATACCAGGAGTGGAATGGATTATAGATAGATAAATACATATAAATGATAAATTGTTTTCCAAAGGAGTTGTACTCCATTACCAGTGCATAGAAGTCTCCATTCCCTTTTTTTTTTTAATTTTTTAAATATATTTTTATTCATTTCAGAGAGGAAGGAAGAGGGAGAGAAAGATAATCATTGATTGGCTTCTTCCTGCATGCCCCCTTCTGGGGACTGAACCCACAACTTGGGCATGTGCTCTGACCGGGAATTGAACCATAGGTTGATGCTCTACCACTAAGCCATGTGAGCTGAGTAAAGCCTCCATTCTTTTACATCTGTGGCAATATTAAATATTTTCCATTTTGTATTACCTATACATCTATTCTCATGGTTTCAATTTACATTTCCTTAGTTACTTTGAAATAGTTATTGGGCATTTGTGTTTTCCTCTTTGTGATTTACCTGCTCAAGTATTTTGTTTATTTATCTGTTATTTTTTAAAATATATTTTTTATTGTTGACTAGGGGACCAGTGCACAAAATTCGTGCACTGGGGGTTGGGGGGGGGGGTCCCTAAGCCCAACCTGCCCCCTCTCACAAACTGGGAGCCCTCAGGGGATGTCCTATCCATGGCTAAACTGCAGTCTGGCCTCCCTTTGTGGGAAGCAACCAGGCTGATCAGAGGAAGGCACCAGCCCCATCACCCCGCTGCTGCAGCCACTGCCAGTCACCACAGCCATCAAGTTGTTTTCATCAATACGACTCCAGTTCCTTCATCAAGAAAAAATGACAACTTTCTTTAGGCATTTTCAAGATGTGTCTTTCATGGGATATGCATTTCTTTCTTTCCTTTTATTTTTTTTATCCACACCTGAGTATATGTTTCCACTGGCCTTTAGAGAATGTGGAAGAGAAAGGGAAAGACAGAGAGTAACATCAAAGTGAGAGGAACACTTTGATTGGTTGCTTCCTGCATAAGCCCTGATCTGGGCCCTGGCTAGGGAGGAGCCTGCAACCTAGGTACATGCCCTTGATCAGAATCAAACCCAGACCCTACTGTCTGCAGGCCAAGGTATTATCCACTGAATCAAACTGGCTAGGGCAGGATATGACATTTCATAGTCATCCAGCAGCAGACCTTCATTTTTTTTCTCCAGAAGTGTGGTGGAAAAACCCTAGATTACCTTTTTGGATTCTTATTACCTAAGTTACTATGAATATTACCAGTGGCTTACAGGAAGCTTAGCCAATATACAGTCAGAAAAGGTTTCCTTTATAGTTCATACCAATCGAAGGCTGGGCCCTTCCCAGGCCTAAAGCCTCTGGCCGGAGCTTTAGGCCTGGGCAGGGCCCCTCCAGCTCTCTCTGATCACTGGCTCAGCCCCTGCCAGAAAGCCTCTTAGGCAGGAGTGAACCCCCAGCTCCCTGCCCAGGTGATTGATGGCAGGGAGTCCGTCCCTGCCCAGGCTGTACCTCACAGTGACCTGAGTGCCAGGATGTTCCTGGGACACAGGCCCTGGGTACCTATGTATGCAAATTAACCACCATCTTTTTTTAGGTTAATTTGCATAGTCACTCTGATTGACTATAAGCATAGCGAAGGTACAGTCAATTTACATGTTTGTCTATTATTAGGTAAGATAGTATTAAGATATCTCACATCCCTCCCTCCTTTGTTCCTCTCCTCCCTGTCCATTGTTTTGATTGACCTTTTCTTATTGGCATTTAGCTAATGTTACTAATTATTAAATGCAGATGTAATGCCTGGAGTTACAACAGCCTCACAGTAGGCATGAGGCAAAGGTTAGGATATTTATAAAAAATTCTGGTCTTGACCATTCTTTTAAAAAATATATATATATTTTATTGATTTTGAGAGAGGAAGGGAGAGGGAGAGAGAGATAGAAGTATCAATGATGAGAGAGGATCATTGATTGGCTGCCTCCTGCATGCCCCTCTACTGGGGATGGAGCCCACAACCCAGGCATGTGTCCTTGGCCAGAATCAAACTTGGGACCCTTCAGTTTGCAGGTAGACACTCTATCCATTGAGCCAAACCAGCTAGGGCAGCCTTGACCATTCTTACACTCATTTATTTCCAAATATCTGGTTATGTGATTTAAAAAAAATAATCTTGGCTTTCCTAAATACTGTAAATCTAATTTTCTTTGAATGAGAAAAGGATGTCATTCTTACTGATGTGGCATTTTTGTACACCAACTAGAAGCTGGGTGCACAAATTCATGCACAGCTGGGGTCCTGTTGGCCTTGCCTCAGATTGTGTGTATGTGGGGGGGACTATTGGGGACTAGCTCAGGGGAGGGGCTGTGGGTGGTTGGCAGGTGTTTGAACTCCCGGCCAAGGGGACAGTTTGCATATTAGCCTTTTATTATAAAGGATGATACCAGTAGTACAATCCAAACTAAAGTCACAAATCCAGCAGCATCCCCAAAACAGTAAAGATGTTCCACAAGTAATTTCATGACATCAGAATACAAAGTCCTTAGCAAGGCTAGAGTGATCAGGTCACTCTTCTCCTTTTCTCTGCAGGTTGTATCACTTTGTCTTTCATGCATTTAGCTTCACCTCATAGTGGAACCTCTAACATTTCTAAAAAAAACAGCAACAACAAAAAAAACCCACATGAAATTCTTTTCTATCCCATGAAAAATGATTCTTTTTCATGTGCTTGGATTCCTGTCCCCATAACTTTCCTTCCCATTCTAAACCAGATGCCCCTATTACTATGTCTCCATAAAGCATATCACAGTATGTTCCCCCTGCCCCCACTAGGCTCTGAGTTTAGGCCTTGAGAACAGACTCTGTGTCATTCTTGTTAATTTAGCCTCGCACAGCCCATGAGAAATAGTAAGCACTCAAATATACTTTGTCAGAGACACAAGTGAATATCTTGTGTGCCAACCCAGTGTCAATCAAAGCCTATCTTTAGTGTATCTTTCACTAAAAGCTCCAGGGTTTTCATCTTTGAGATGGGCTAATATTTCATACTTCTCAGTGGGGTTTGAGAATGAAATATGATCATTGTACATATGTGCTTAGATATGTGCTTAGAATGTGGTTTGGGTCATTTGCTTCTGATAAGGGGAATCTTTATTAGACTTTTCCTTCTAACTTTTTTTTGACACTTTAAAAATAATACTTAATTTAATTATTAAGGAGAATTATAATTCAATCCAACATGTGTGGAGTGCTTGCTCATATATTGTATATGACAAGTACTTTGCATATAGTACCTTACTTGTTTGTAGGGCATAGCCTTTGTTATTGCCCCCTTTACATAGAGGGAAACTGAGGCTGAGAGCAGGAATAAGCCTTTTGGGCACCAGCCACTGCCAGTTAGTTGGAAGCTACCTATCTAGAGAGTCTGCTATTTACAGGTTATGTTCTCTGTACCTGCTTCATTTTGTTCTTTTCCTGAGAAAAAAGGCAAAGCAGAATAAAATGTGTCAATACCAGATTTCCTTTTTAAAAAAAGAAAAGCAACTTCCAGAGTCTGCTCTGATGTCAATACAGGATTTTCATCCCAATCTCCTCTCCTCCTAGATCCACAGACTCTGGATTGAAAATTGATGCTCAAGCAGATGATCCCCGGATGGGATCCTCCACCAGAAAACAGTGACAGAGCCAGGCGTCCAGCAGCATGCTCAAGAGGTCCAGAGAGTAGATGAGTACACATGACAGAGATTTTGCTATGACAATTAAAAGCAAAAGGCAATTATAATATTTTAACCAGAGCTCCTACTTAAGAAACTCACATGTAGGAGGTGCCTTAAATGCATTCCATGAGTCTCAGGATATCGTGAGATTTTAGCATAATGTTCAGTGTAGTTTATTCTGACTGCCTCTCAATATGGCAAAGCTCTTCAAATTTGCCCCAATTATTTTTCTCTCTCTCTTTTAATATATTTTATTGATTTTTACAGAGAGGAAAAGAGGGATAGAGAGTTAGAAACATTGATGAGAGAGAAACATCTATCAGCTGCCTCCTGCACCCCCCACACTAAGGATGTGCCCGCAAACAAGGTACATGCCCTTGACTGGAATTGAATCTGGGACCTTTCAGTCTGCAGGCCAACAGCCAACACTCTACTCACTGAGCCAAACCAGTTAGGGCTTTTCTCTCTTTTTAAAAAATACATTTTTATTGATTTCAGAGAGAGGAAAGGGAGAGTGAGAGAGAGAAACATCAATGATGAGAGAGAATGATAATTGGTTGCCTCCTGGATGCCAGCCACTGGGCATCGAGCCCACAACCTGGTCTTGTGCCCTGATTGGAAATCAAACCATGACCTTCTGGTTCATGGGTCAACCACTGAGGCACACTGGCTGAGCCTAATTTTTTCTCTTAATATTCCATTCGTTGCTCATAGCTCTAACTGCACTTGAGTACTTTTTTTTTTTTTTGGATATACTCCAAATGTTTCTAACCTTTGTGCCTTTATTTGTGCTGTTTCTGCTTCTTAGAATTCCTGCAACTCAGCCCACCTTTTAACAACAAAACAAAACAAAACAAAACAAAACAAAACAAAACAAAAAACAGCCCTGGCTGGTTTGGCTCAGTGGATAGAGCTTTGGCCTTTTCACTGAAGGGTCCCAGGTTCCATTCCAGTCAAGGACATGATGTACCTTTGTTGTGGCCACATCCCCAGTAGGGGGTGTGCAGGAGGCAGTTGATCAATGTTTCTCTCTGATTGATGTTTCTAACTTTTTATCCATCTCCCTTCCTCTCTGTAAAAAAAATCAATAAAGCATATTCCCTCTCTCTTCTTCTCTGTAAAAAATCAATAAAGCATATTAAACAAAACAAAAACAACAAAAAATGAACAACAACAAAAACAAAAAATAAAAACAGGGCAACTCATCCTGTAGATCTCTGTTAGGATAACTTTTTCTCCATTAAGCCTGTCCCAGGTAAGACATATTCACACCTAGGAGCTTCCCAATCTTCTAAATATAATTACGGCAACATTTCCCATTTTGTGGCATGGTGTGGCTGGTGGATAAAGCATAGACTTTAGAGTCGGATATACCTGTGCATAAATTCTACCTCTGCCACATAAAAGTCATGCTCACGGGCATGATTTAGCAAAATGTGAGCTTCCATTTCCTCTGTGGAAATGAGGGTGCTATCAGCTGCCTGTTAGGGCTCTTGTGGCAAAAGGAAGCAAGCATTTAAACTGCAGAGCACAGAGTCTATTTCATGGTCAGCAGCTGCCTTGTTCTTGGCTCAAATATCACCTCTTAAAAAAAAAAAAAAAATATATATATATATATATATATATATATATATATATATATATATATTTCAGAGATTAAAGGAGGGAGGGATGGAAGGAGAGAGGGAGGGAGAGAGTGAGAGAGGGGGAGAGAGAGAGAAAGAGAGAACATCAACAACAAAAGGGAATCATTGATCATCTGCATCCTGCATGCCCTATACTGGATATTGAGCCCACAACCCAGGCCTATGTCCTGACCAGAAATCAAACTGTATCTTCCTGGTTCATAAGTCAATGCTCAACCACTGAGATGATCAACCACTGAGCAACACTGGCTGGGTTCAAATATCATCTCTTGAGCATGACCCCTATCTAATTTCCCAACTCTCTAATCCACTCCCATCTTTAATATCTTTGGACCAGGTTATCCAACTGTAAATTCCAACTCTTGCACTTACTGGAGAATAAGTTACTTAACTTTCTTCCCCAACTTTTCTCATAAGTAAAATGGAGCTAATAATGAACTCATAGGCATGTTATAGGGACAATTTATACCTTAGATTAGAGTCAAGCACAGAATACATTCCAGCTGTAACTGTATTGTTCATTCCTCTATTCCTAGAGTCCACATTAGTGCCTGGTTCAAGAAAGTACTCATTTCATATCTGTTGAATGAATGGATGCATTTTCTCTGGTTCTTTCTCCTTCCTTTGCATCCTCTCCCTGGATCTTAGAATAAAATATGGGCTCCTCTGGGGCAGGAAGAGGGTACCACTGTTATTGGGTGCTCAGTACCCAGCACTGGGACTGGCAACAGGCAACTCTTAGTCAGTTGCATGAAATGGAAGGGACCTTTTTCTGCTGTGTATTCCTGCTGCATTGTGCTGGAAGTGACTCTTCTTAGCATCAGCCAGCAGAACAGTGGGCACTCTGCCCACCTCTCTGCAACCTCTTGTCACCACTTACTCAGGCTCACTTAAAAGAGGATGGCCCATGGATGAAAAGCCACTTCCTCTCTGGCATGACAAAGACTCAGATCATTGTCTCTCTTGATTGGGTACAAGATTTACCGTGTTCTGTTGGCAGATTCACTTAGACTATGCCCTACTTGAAGGAGAACAAGAAGATTCTTTGATTTTTTTGTGTGTAGGTCTAATCCTTTGAACCAATATTTGCTCCCACACAGAGACTGCTAAGCTCTTATGGCATCTCCAAAGTAAGAGGGCAAGCATGGGCCATGAAAAGGGAATTGGGGGAAGAGAAGGAAGGGCCCAGCCTGAGGACATCTCCACAGGCCAGAAGTTTTGCTTTCCAGTAAAACCCATTACTTTGTTGGTGAATTAATTTAATCTCTTTGTAAGCTTCAGAAAAGAGGTAGTGTGGGAAGAATGTAGGGGCAGCCAATTACATTTCGGTCTGACCAACAAAGAGAAGTAGGCCATGGCTGACTAACAGAGAGGCATTGACTGAGAGAGGCCTTGGCACTGGGAGTCCATCCTGCTTGAATGTTCTTTTTTCCCCAAAAAAACAAGAGGACCCCCCAAAGCATGGAGTTATACTGTTCATATCAGGGCTTATAAATTGTGTGTTTCTCTCATGGAGAGTCCACAGCATGACCATTTCACCTTACTCTCCATTCTCTCCTTTCATCTCTACAGGACACAGACTATTTTTGTCCATTTTTAATTCCAGCATCACTGAGTTTTCCTCCTATTGCCAAATGCAATAGCTGCACATAACCTGCGGGCAGATTCTGGGTGTGCTGCTAAATAGATGCCATTTCATGATCCATTCCTTTTCCATGCTGACCCAAGAGTCTTTGCCCAGGTCCTCTTCTGACTGATGATTTTTTAGATCAGATGAGGAGGGAGAGGTGGAAGCAGGGAGCATAAAATTTGAAATTTCAGGCTTTGAAATCAGATGTGGACAAGAGGCTGTTTGAGAGAATGGCATACCCTACTTTCTCTTGTGTGTCCTTGAAAATGGGTGTGAGAGCTGAAGCATGAGAATGTCAATAAAAAATTCATAGAATAAGGGCATTCTCTTAAAAGCTAAATGGCATTGAATATTCACTAATTTTTCTTACTTTTTAGACAGAACAGTAATACATAGCCCTTTCATTTTGTGTGTGATTTCTTTAAATCCTCATCCAAGGGTATGTTTATGTGTTTTGTTTTAATTTATTTTAGAGAGATGGGAAGGGAGAAGGAGATAAAGAGAAACATTGATTGAACCCACAACTCGGGTATGTGCCCTGACTAGGAATCAAACCTGTGACCTTTTGGTGCATAGGACACTGCTCCAACCAACTGAGCCACACTGATCAAGGCTGTATATAACCTTTAATTTGGCTTTTTTCTTGCACAATTTGGCATGCTGTAGTCTAAAATGTGTCCAGTTGAGTCTAGAGTTTACTTTTTGGACAAGTTTACAATTTGTTGTCCTTGATTCAGTTTTATTAAGGAAATAAGGCCTACTTATACTTTCTTTGCTGTCACTTAGCTATTATAATTATCGCTGCTGTTATTGCCATCACCGACGAGGAAGGGGACATCACTGCTCTCTGCGGGCAGCATCTCCATGTCACCATGTTCATTTCATTGACTGAATGCAATGATGCATAAAATAGAAAAGCTGCTAAAAAGCCAAACATTATATAGTTGAGAGCCATCTGTGGTAGGCAAAAACATGGGCTTCATAACAAAGCAGGGCTTGAACCAGCTTGCTGGCTCATAATATCTTCAAAGGACATGCTTTAAATATCATCATCACAATGAGCTAGAGTCTACCATAGAAGAAATAAGGAGTCAGAATAAGAATAAGTCCTATTGTTAGCTAGTAGAGAAATGTATTTGCCCTGGAGGGGACTGGCCAGTTTTAACGGTTGGCCACTCTTTCATCTGTCAGCTCACCCCAAACCAGCCAAGTTGGGTTTCGTCCTTTTGAATAAGGCAGAATGAAGGGTCTGGGCTTTAGAGTCTGAGAGACCTAGACCAGCTCTGGGCTCCCCATTCTTCTGCACAAACTTGGATACATTACTTACACCCTTGGACATTTTATTTCACTCATAAAATGAGGATAGTGCTGTTTTCTTACTCTTAGAAGTGTTGTGAAGTTTAAATAGATACAAAAATTATTAACACAGGCTAACACATAAAGAATACTCAGATAGATGGTCTTCAAATGGGGACAATTTGGGTCCCCTGGGGACATTTGGCAATGGCTGAAGTATTATCTCAACTGAACAACAGGGGTAGCAGATGCTACCAGCATCTCATGGGGGATGTCAGGGATGTTGCTAAACATCTTATGATCCATAGTTGCCCCTATGATAAGGAACTATCTGCCTCACAATGTCAATAGTGCCTAGCCTGAGATACTTGGGCTCAATAAATAATAGTCACTAAGCATTAGGCTAATTTTCCTGTACATGTCTGATCGCTTTCAATTGAACAAGTTCAAAAATGTAGATGCTGAACTTTGGGGCTGACAATAATAGTATCCACTCATTTACAAAGAGCTTTCCTATATACAATCTAGCTTGATTTTCAAGAGCACATGTTGCTAAGTATTATCCATACAAGCTTCATTTCACAGGTGAACAAACTGAACAAACAGCATGCCGGTGTCTAGACTGATTTCATTTCCTGTGTCCCATCCGCATGCACAGAGCATATTTAGGTAACACGAAGCTCAGCATTGAATAATTTGGGTTATCTGTTCACATGTGAAATGGAACAAATGACGCCTATCTATGGAAAGCAATTGTTGTAAGGATGGCATGAAATGATGCACTCAACAGGGACTCCAAAATCAGAGCTCTAACCCATCCCTGCTTCTCCTTAATGACTGGGTCACAATCAGTCCTCAACTCCCTTTTCCCCCCTCCCCCCAACTTTTGTACTCCAAGAGACCCTCCAAGGCCAAGCCAGGCCTTGTACTGTGTTGGGTTCCATGATCCATGGCTGCTTTGTTCACTGAGTGACACCGCCTGTCAGGCACCACCCTGTGCTGGTCACTGGGACTTCACAGGGGCCGTCAGTCCTTCATGTGCCTGGTACCCTGGGGCTGACGCCTTGACAACCATGTCACTGCTCTCTCATTACTTATCGGGAGGGTCACCTTTCTGATAGACAGCTTTGAAAATCCTTTATTAAAAATGTTTTTAGAAGAAAAGACAGATTATTTTGCAGTTCTGACATGCTCTACTTATTATGACATGAAACATTTTTCTCGTTCCTTTGGAGGGGACATTTAACTTCCAGCTGCCTCCTGTGGTGTCCCACTATAATATATCCGTTATTCGGTCAGATCCTTTACATATTAATTCATTCACATTCATTCATTCATTCATCACTCAACTGCACATTTGAAGACCAATGGTGAACCTAGTACTGGGATAGACATTTATTGGATAAAATAACGCATTTATATTAAGTCCTTGATACTGGGGACATTCTAGACAAAGCAAGGGTGTAAAGAAGATAAAATGTTAAAGTGGTAAGTGCAATAAAACAGGTGCATGTTGCCCAGCTGCTGTGGCTCAGTGGTTGAGCGTGAACCTATGAACCAGGAGGTCACAGTTCCTGGTCAGGGCACATGTCCAGGTTGTGGGCCCGATGCCCAGTAGGAGGCATACAGGAGGAAGCCAATCAATGTTTCTCTCTCATCCATGTTTCTATCTCTCCTCCTCTCTCTAAAATCAATAAAAATGTATTTTTAGAAAAGAAATAGGTATATGTTGTACCTGGTAACTAAGGTACGTGTGTACCTGGCAGATGGAAACCAGACTGGCAGTGGGTCTGCAGACTGGGATATCTGGTTCACTCTGGACTGTGACAGGGAAGGTGGCAGCAAAGGCTGGTGGTGGATGTTGCTGTGTGTAGAGGCTGGAACAGGAGCGAGCACCCACAGCTGCAATAAGCTGATGATACTTCAACCTAGAAGAAAGCCTGGATGCCAAGGTTTTGGCCCCGAGTGATTTTTAATGGACCTGAATTACATTTGATGAATAATATCTCCAAGGCACCACTGAGTATCTGAGGGCATTAGCAGGAAGTTCTCGAAAAGGGATTTACTAACCTTGCCTGGGGTACAGATGGGGCTGAGGGCATTGCCCCACAGGATGTGACATTTAAACAGGACATTAAGTATTCAGTGTGGAAAAGGAATTTGAGCACAGCCAAGGTGAAGGTGATGCCCTCAGAGGTGGATGATGACATGAGCAAAACACAGGGGAGGCTGAGGGCACTTTGGGGCCATGGACCTGGACTCTCTCCAGTAGGATGGGTTGGGGCTGTGGCTGATGTATGCAAAGGGCAGACTGGCAGGATGGGCACTGTAGCCACATCTCTCTGGAGTAGTGTGGGGTTGTGGGAGGGTGGACCCAGAGCGCAGGGGCAGGAAGCAAAGACACAACTCAGGTGGTTGCTGAAACAGCCCTCCCTCTGGTTTCATCCAAACAGCTTGGCTACTCATGCTTGCATTCAGATGACCCAGCATTATATTTAGAGAAAAAAAGACCAAGGATGAGTGAATTTCTTCAACAAAAACTTAAAAGACAAAACTAACATGTGTGAAATACTCCAGCACCTGGTGATATTTGCAGTGCACAGACTTTATAGAATAAATGCATACATACCTCAGACACAACGAAGTGTGCAGTAAGGATAGGGCCAAGTAAAAGGGACTCTGCAAAAGCAGTCTGTGGATTTGACATAGTGCCAACATAGCTCTCATTCCTATGCACGCGCCACACATGGAGGGCTGATGGACTAGTCCTCTCAGTAAACACCCAGTGCCTGCTTACACAGCACCTGCCATGCTCCATCATGCACTGGGCTCAGCATGCCACATGTTGTCTAAGTTCATTCTAGTACAAGTGCAAAGCAGACTCGTCCAGGCATGAGGTTCATAGAGTTTAGGGATTTGCCCAAGTTCAGGGCAGTCAGTGTGGAACTGGGATTTGACCTCCAGTCTCTTCAGTGCTAAGACCTTCTGCCTTAGTACATCCTATTGTGTCAGCAAATCTATCATTGCGGGATGAGAGGTGCCTGCAGGTTGCTAAGATCACCTTTTCTTTGTGGATTCTAATTTAGTATCTTTAGAATACAATGTGGGCAGAAAAATTCAAACTTTGGGGTGAGAAAGAAATTGGTGGGAAAGAGAAAAAGGAGAATAAAATTTCTCTCTCCCACTTCTGTTTTGGGCTTGTGGAAATTTTTATCCTCTTTGGATCTGAGCTATTTCTTCACTAGAATGAAATAAATTAACTCAGTCATATGCAGGATACATTCTGCCTTAACATTCCTGAGATTCTACCACATGAGCTAAGCTTCCCATCACACAGTGGAAAGCAACATTGAAAAAAAGTAATGGCTTTCAGTTTTTCACCAAAGAACTTACTAATATATGCATGCATATAAGCATAACCAATGGACACAAGATACTTGGGGGTGGGGGTGGGGGTTAGGGCATGTATCAGAGGGTAGAGAAGGGGGGGAGGAAGTCAATGGGGGGGGAAAAGAAGACATATGTAATTTAGGGTATTCAATTAAATTAGAACTTCAGATAAGCAATAAACATTTATTTAGTATAAGTATTTCCCATGTAATATTTGGGAAAAAGTCACACTAAAAGTTTTCCATCATTTTTCTGAGCTTCAAGATTAACTGGAGTCCTGAATATATCTGGCAACCCTATGACCTTGACAACGTACCTATAATGGCATAGCTGCTTGAAGTCAGAGGAAAGGATAGGGGAGTGGCTTCCTCCACTCACTGAGTGACAAACCAGTGGATAGTCTCTATGAGAGTTAAAGAAACAGAGGCTTAAGTTTAATATTTCTAGCTATAAAGGTAACCAGTAGAAAAACAGAGCAAGAAAATACAGTAAAATAATAAAAACCCCAGGAGAATAGGAGGATAGGAAGAAAGTAATATAAGAAGACCAAATTCCCCTTTAAAGAAAGGGACCTATAATACAGTCTGCAGTAGATAAATCAAGAAGTAAAAGCATAAAATATTAGTTAACATTATGGTGATAATTAAAAAAAAAAACCAACCTCACCCCAAAATGAAACTATTAAAAAAGGCTCTCTGGCAGCAGCGCTTAGAGAATGGGAGAAGAGAAAGTTATGTTTCCTTTTATTTTACACTCATTAGATTTTTCAATTTTATGCCATGTGTAAAATTAGATTAAAAATAAAATTATTATATTAATCAGTATTACTTTCAACCATCCTTCAGCAAATCATAATTTTTTTTTGTTCATGTATAATCTCATGTTCTTAATAAGGCTTATATTATTTTCCTCTAGCATCTTCTTTTGGCTATAAAGCTATTCAAATCAGTTTTACAAACCCAGTGGATGCACACATACCTGCTATTGCTATGCAATGATGTATGATAAAAATAGTTCCATGTTTTCTAGTATAAAAGAAAAAAAACCCCTCCAGATAATAAACATAGTTCATTTAATTTATAACAAATATTTGAGGAGAGGTACTCCCTTAGCATGCTTGTAATTTTGAGTTGACACATATTGCCCTGAACATAGACTCACAAATGAATTATGCTTTAATAAGTAGAAGTCAAAGTACTAGCCAGAGCAAATTTTGGTTGATTTTCTTAGGGTTTGATTGATTGAACTTAGAAATATATGAATTTTTATTCAACATTTCTACTTGTGGGTAAGGGAGCCACAAAGCTTACTTGGGGCTATCAGAGAATGTAAAGTACACACACACACACACACGATGAGGCCTCAACAAGTGACTTCTTAATATTTGACATTCTCTTATATAGTATGACTAAGTGATATAGTATGACTAAGGGGCAGAAGGTTTGAACCATAAAAATGTCACTGAGCTCAATGTGAAGCCCCTTTTGGAGAATGATGGTTAATGACTGTAAAAACATAAAGTTTAGCTTTTGACTAATGGTAATTCTTCCCAAAATATAACTAACGCACATTGCAGCCTGGATACCCCAAGTCCTTCTGCTCATACTGCCCTGCCATGGAATCAAACCCTTCCTTCACAGACAGGCCCTGAGGCCACCTAATATCTCCTCAACTCATTTCAGAGTTGTTTTAAAGAGTAAAGAAGATGATGATGGAAGATGGAAGCTTATGAGTTAAGGAACTAATAACATATAATCTGTAGAAAAAAAAGCCAAGGACTATCTAGTTTCAAAGACATAGCGATTGTAAAGATAACAAGAAAAACAGCAACAACAACCAACACCACAGTTTCCACCATTTATTGAATAACCATTATGAGTGCATTATATGTTTTACAATTTCCTTCTCATTTAATTCTCACCACAGATGGGGTATTTTTATCCCTCATTGTAAAATGAAGAAAATAAGGCATGGAGGGGTTAATATACAAAATACATCAAGAACACATGCAACTTAACAGGAAAAAAAAATCAGATTGAAAAATCCGAAGGCAGAGGAACCAAATAGACATTTTTATTTTTTTTAATTTTTTTATTTTATTTTGTTTTAAATATATTGTATTGATTTTTTACAGAGAGGAAGGGAGAGAGATAGAGAGCCAGAAACGTCGATGAGAAAGAAACATCGACCAGCCACCTCCTGAACACCTCCCACCGGGGATGTGCCTGCAACCAATGTACATGCCCTTTACCGGAATCGAACCTGGGACCTTTCAGTCCGCAGACCAACGCTCTACCACTAAGCCAAACAGGTTTCGGCCAAATAGACATTTTTATGACATGTATATGGTCAATGGTAAAATAAAGAAACTTAACAACACTAATCATCAGAGAAAGGCAATCAGAACCACAATGAGGTATTGCCTCTCATTTGTTAGGATGGCTCTCATACAAAAGACAAGAAAAAGCAAGTGTAGGGGAGGATTTGAAGAAAGGGACACCCTCATGCTCTCTTGGTACAACCCTATGGAAAGCAGTATGGCAGTTCCTAAAAAAAATTACAAATATAACTACCTTATGATCTAGCAATTCCATTTCTGGGTACTTATCCAAAGAAACTGAGAATTCTAACTTGAAAAAGATATATGCATCCCATGTTCTTTAGAGCATTATTTAGGGTAGCCAAGACATGAAAACAAGTGTCCACTGATGGATGAATATATAAAGAAAATGTGGTGTATGTATACCATGGAATATTATTTGTTGTGGAGTGAACATGAGTGAATGACCACTCGAGTCCAGACAAAATTAAAATGTAGGGAGCCTTTATTAGCCAGCTGGCCAGCTGGCCAGCTGACCTGCGACTGCTCTGCCTTTCTCTATGCAGGGAGTCCAGAGAGCAGCAGGACCACTTTTAAGTCCATTAACCACATGCTGTTTTTGCAGAACAAGTAACCCAAGACAAAACAGTTTTTTCCAAGTAACATCAGAGTCATGCCATTGATGACCATGTTGTTCAAAGAGTCATCCTGTTCTTCAGAAAACTGACTGACAGTGATCTATGAGAGAAGGCCTACATGCTGGGGAAGGGCCCTGAGACTGTATCTCAAGGCCTGGCCTGGTGTCAGCACTGACAACTTTATCTGGGGCATAGTCCACAGCCTTTCTGGAAGCATGCTCAAAAATTCCCACTCTCTAACATTATTCAGCCAAAATAGAAGAAAATCCTGGGATAACATAGATAGATCTAGAGGGTGTCATGGTAAGTGAAATAAATCAACAGAGGAAAACTTACAGGCAAAGAGAAAACCGTGGTTACCAGGCTTTCCTGAGTGGTGGAGGTAGTCAAAAGGTACAAACTTTAAGTTATAAAATAAATAAGTTCTGAAAATGTAATGTATAGCATCATGAGTATAGTTAATAACACTGTATTTGAAAGTTGCTAAGAAAATATTAAAAGTTCTCATCACAAGAAAACAATTTATAACTATGTGTAGTGACAGGGGTTAACTAGATTTATTGTGGTGATCATTTAGCAACATGTGCATATATTGAATCATTATGTTGTACACCTGAAACTAAAATAATGTTGTATGTTGATTTTATCTCAATTAAAACTATTTTTAAAAGAAAACAAGCCAGAGAGGTTAAGTAACTAGCCTAGAATCACAGAGCAAAGCAGCTGCGAAGCCATAATTCAAACCTACATCAGTTGCAATGTGAAGCCCCTTCTATAGACTCATCCATGAATTGAGTAAGAAGGCTAGAGGAGACACTGATACACAAGAGCAGATGTGGCTCTCAGATAAACACTGACCCAATTTGTGTGTAGACTGCATCAGCTATTTTAAATCGCATGCTTAGAATCCCCTTCTCCGAGGTCATCTGTTCACCTGGAAGTGTTGAAGCATATGTGGACACACACTGACATTGTGTGCCAGCTACACATGGTGGCATATTGATGCATCATGACTGTGGGCACAGAAGAGAGGAAAAGGGGGAAGGAAATGTCAGCAAACAGGGAGCTCTGTGCAGACCCTGAGCAGCAATGAATCTTGAGAGTTGACCCGTCTGCTGCCTTGACCATTTGCTGCTGGCTGCACAGCAAATGAAGTTGATCAGATAGATACACACTTTCTGATGTCTGCAGCTATGGGGACCCCGGGGAGGCTGTAGCCACTTGAGAAGACTTCTGATTGCAATGGGGGGTTTAAAAGTTTAAGACAACTTCTGACAGGCATCAGTTGTCCTACACAGAGAAGCAATTCCATGGGTGAGATTACAGCACGGACTTCACCTTGAAACTGAGCTGTGTACTGTGTATGCATGATGGCTTCTGCAGCTCCTTTGCTCTGAGGTTCTGGGGCTTGCTGCTTAACTTCTCTGTGCCTTATTTTCCTCCTTTGGAAATAAGAAGCAATAATGCCCCATCCGGTGGTGAGAATTAAATGAGGTGAAAATTGTAAAGCCTCTGATATACGCATAATAATAAGTACTCAATAAATGGTGGGAATTGTGGCTGGTTTTGTGGTTAGTTTTATAACTCTTCTGTCTTTTGTACTAGAACCAAATAGGACTTGGCTTTTTTTCTGAATCCAATTCAGACTTCCCAGGCCTCATAGCTGACCTGATGGTTGGCCTCAGGCTGGCCTGAAGATGGCTTAAAACTAAAGTCTTTCCATTATGAATGTGTCTGCCTCTGCTTCTTCATTCTTGCTCAACTCTCCCTTTTCTTCTATTCTCCTTTTTCTCTCTCTCTGTCTCTCTCTTTCTTTCTCTCGCTGTCTCTGTCTCTCTCCTCCATCCATCATTTTTCTTTCCCTTGTGGAATTCCTGGTCTCTGTTGCAATGACATTTTAAAAATTTCTTTTCATTTTTTTTAATATCAATGGCTCGAAAACTTTTATATAACGTCAGCAAATATTGGGAATAGAAAAGTGAACTCTGCAGAATCTCACAAATAAATTTCTCCTATCTCCACTAACAAATGCTATCCTCCAATGGCTAAGCAATGGTCATGCTATGAACAGTCACATGATGAGTGGCTGACATGGGGAAAGGCAGAGACAGTAAAATATTACTCACACAGCATATTACAACTTTTCTTTGAAATCTGCAGGTGGACTTCATCACTTGGAAAGATATACAGCATCTCCATTATCGTGTCAAACTTAACCTTACACATCTTTTAAAATCTCGAAGTTTTTAGAAACCACAAAGCACTTTGCAGAGCTGAGCCTGCAAGGGCTGGTCTGCTGGGGGTGGGGTGGGGTCGGGGTGGGTGGGTGTGGGTGTCTGTGAACATGGGTCCCGGGGTCGTATTGGGAAAGGCGGGGCCAGTTGTAGGGGTGCCAGCTGCTGGGCATCCAGGCCTGGCTCAGAAGAGCGAGCTTCCTGGGGTCTGCTTGAGGCACATGATTAAAAGCTGGCGTCTGGGCTTTAGGCATGATTGGGGGTGGGAGTGGGTATCCAGCAAGCAGACAGTGGAATGGGGAGAAGTAGGGGGCCACCTTCCCAACCTCCAGAACCCCTGGGCCCCGCAGTCTGCCCAGGCTGGTTCGGGGGAGCCAGTGCGGATGGACTCGGCCTTGAGGCCCTAGGCCGGCTGCCACCACACGCGCTTCCTCCAGGAGTGAGCACAATCCACCCTCCCTCTCCGCCCCCCCCCGCCCCTCCCTCCCCACACACACACATACCCAAGAGTGTCAGGAGAAGACACAGTCCGGATGGGGCCAGATCGCGCCAGCCACATGCCTTGGATAAAAATTTCTTTTCATGTCTTTACCTGCGTATTACCCCTGCCTCCTTTCTTCTTTCCTCCCTTAACACAGAGCGGTCTGTACTGCCCCAAATTCTGTAAGTATGGAAGATGGACTGCTTCCCGGGGACCTGATATCATCACAGGAGCAAACACACACATTTGTGACTGTAATTCAGGAGAGACTAAATGAAGTGGCATTCTTAAGTTGTTTATTCATTCAGGGCATAGTTTGTTTAAACCTCTTGTAATTATGAAGCACTGTACTTGGCCCAGATATAATTCTAAAGGAATTGGAGAAGAGAATGATTGCTTCTAGCTAGCCATTGGCAGCCAAGAGGGCAGTGGTGGGGAGAAGAAAAACGACCAAAGATAAACGTTAGGCTATCACAAGAAAGCCCTATCTCGGCCAATAAAATAGGAATTTCAGCCAATACTTCTGCTCTTTAAAAACACACACAGATCTCCTTTATATTCCTTGCTGGGTGTTACCTATGGACTTAGGTACCATCACATTACAACACACACACACACACACACACACACACACACACACACACACACATCATCCTCATTATCATTATCATCTCTTCCCCTCTCTCTTCTATTTCCCCCTTTTTCTCTGACGTTCTCTCTTCTTTTCCTTCTCCCTTTTCTCCTCTGTTCAATGCAATTCATTCTGGCAGGCTTTGTTTTCATAAGCACCACTCAGCTCAAAATGCTTGCTGACCTCAAAGTGTTCAGCAGTGATATTTTAATAATGAAACATTTTCAACAAGGTGAATGTTTACTATCAGATTGTGAATTATTGTTCATCCATTTCACAGAGTATGATACAGCCTCCAAATAGCTTAACTGTCACCCCCTCAGACAGACTTTCCCTAGACAGCACACACACCTCTTACCCTGCCTTGGTTTTTCTCGCTGCACTTATAACTTGTAAAGTGGTTCCTTATGGCATGTCTCTTCCACAACCCATGAGGCCAGGGGCTTTGCCTTCACTACCAGGCACCTGGCAGATACCCACTAAAGTTTTCTTGACTGAATGGACACAAGGAGGCATAATAATTGTATAAATAAATATTTAATAACACAAAATTCCCCTTTATATTAAGCTAAACAGTAGATACTAAACTACTAAACTGTGCTATACCATAACTTCAATTGTATAAAACACATGGTAGAGAAAAACTACAGAAAGGAAGAATTCTTGTTCATTTTGTTCTCTCTGGCTGATAATATTTTCCTTAGATTGATCTATATTAATCTAAATTTTTTCAATAAGTGTATGTAGACATAATATATATATATATATATATATATATATATATATATTTAAAAAAAAGGTAATGGAGCTGGCTCAGTGCAAGGATTTTGTAGCTGGGACAGATTGAAGGGTGTGAAAGTGATGGAGGGATCAGTGCAGTGTTTGGGAAAATAACTCAGATCTTGCTGACTCAGTGCCCTAACCAAGAGCTGAAAATTCCTTTGATTGCCAGTGATATGTTTAAAGTGAATGTTTTGATGATATACGTGAAAATGAAGAAGTAGAATCAACAGGCTCAAGATTGCTTTGAGGGTGTTAGGGCTGAAGCATAAAAGGGAGTGAGGGTTTGGCAAAGCCCATGGTTTTGGTGGTGCCAAACCCCAAATGATCAAAAACTACTTCAAGATGTTGATGAAACCTCAAATTGGGGTTGTCCATGGGCCATTCACTCAGTCTTAATGCTTTGCAGCCCTAGGGTAGGCTGAGATAGAAGATAAGTCCTGTGGCTGAGCTGAGTGAGGGAGGCCTGTGCAGAAGGGTTTATCTGCCTGTTCAGCTTTTTTTTTTATTTATTTTATTTATTTTATTTATTTTTTTTATTGCTGCCACTGGTGATGTCTTAGCCACAGACTCAGCTCTCTTCTTTGAGGACATCTTCCTTTAGAAAATCACTTTTAAACCTGTCAGGTAGGTGTTGAACAAGTACTGCTGCCTAAATTTTCATCCATTCATTCAACCACTGTTTATGGAGGGCCTCCTGTGTGCCAAGCACGGGATTGGATGTTGGGAATGTAGGCACTAATAAAACAGACATACATTCTTGTCCCCATGAAGCTTATATTATAGGAGCAAACCTGTAGTTTAGGCTTGAGTATTTGCCAAGCCCCAGTCTTCTCTTAATACTTTTGTGAAAAATTTCTGGAATAATGCCATCTTCGTAATTGGATGGCTCCCTCAGTTTCCAAGTTAGCACTAGTTTCTCGAAAGGGCTGGAGATAGCCTTGGAAAACAAGCTTGTCTATGACACTGACTTGCTCTGAAGAGATTGTTTCCTTAGAAGTCCGAAGACTTGCTGCCCTCTGAATCCTCAGAGCCATCTAGAGTTTGCCTGCGAGCCATGGGTGAATCAGAACCACCACTCTGCTAGATACTCATCATCATCATCACCACCATCATCATTACTGTCATCATCATTGCAATCATCATCATCATTATAGCTATCATTTATTGATTATTCACCATGTACCCAAGCTTTTTCTTTCATTGTCTCAATTAAATATTCACAATGCATGTGACTTCTGCTTTTAGTATATCTCCTATGGGATTCCAACTTTCCGCTAATAACAACTATAAACTATGGACTAAATATGAAACCTAAAATCAAAACAATGACCTGTAGGAATTAGAAAGCAGCAAAGTAGTAGACTAAGTTTTAAGAGAAATATTGGGAAGAAGAGAGTAGCGTGGGTTGTTGTTTTTTTTTCTATTTTTATAGCTTTTAAACCAAAGATGGGTCAAATTGATATTTTGCAGAGTGGGTAAATCTATGACACAAAACCCCACAGTCTTCCTAGCATGGAGAACAAAATAACAGAACTCAGGGTAACCACAGCCACTGAAAAGTGAGAAAGGAATCTCAGAAAAGAGACAGCCAAATTCTGTTTATAAATTCTGTCCAAGTCCCTGCCTTACTCCAGCATGTAGAGGGCAAACAAAAAGCAGCTTGTACTTAAGGCTTAAAGAGCACATGTCCACTACACTGTGAAAGTTTGCACTGTGAGTCTAACCAAGTGTGATGGTTAGTCTCATGTGTCAGCTTGGCTAACTTAGCATGCAGTTACTTCATCAAATATTAATATTTGTGTTGCTGTGAAGGTATTTCGTAGATATGATTAACATCTACATCAGGGTGACTTTAAGTGGAAAAGATTACACTTGATAATGTGGTTGGTCTTCATTTAATTAGCTGAAGGCCTTAATGAGCAAAACTGAGGTTTTCTGTAGAAGACATAATTTTGCCTCAAGACTGCACATCAAATCCTGACTGAGTTTCCAGCCTCCAGCCTGTCCTACAGATTCTATTTTCATTTAAAAATATTTTTATTGCCAAAACTGGTTTGGCTCAGTGGATAGAGCATTGGCCTGTGGACTGAAAGGTCCCAGGTTTGATTCCTGTCAAGGGCACGTACCTTGGTTGCTTGCACATCCCCAGTAGGGGGTGTGCAGGAGGCAGCTGTTCAATGTCTTTCTCTCATTGATGTTTCTAGCTCTCTGTTCCTCTCCCTTCCTTTCTGTAAAAAATCAATAAAAAATATTTTTATTGTTGAAAGTATTACCAATATCTTCCATTTCCTTCTCTTTCCCCTTCTCCTCCCAGCCCCTACCCGCACCTCCAGGTCTTCACTACCATTATTGCCCATGTCCATGGGCTATGCATATAAGTTTATCTCTTCTCATCCCCCCAACCCCACATTGAGGTATGTCAGTCTGTTCCATGTCTCTCTGTCTCAGGTCTTATTTTTTTGGTCAATTCATTTTGTTCATTATATTCCACAAATAAACGATATCATGTGCTAACTCTCTTACTCAGTTTGGTTTCTTAACAGCCCCATAAATATATGACCCAATTCCTGGAAATAAATTTCTTTGACCATAACAATATGTGTTGGTTCTGTTTCTCTGGAGAACCTTGACTGAGACAACCAGTTTACTGATTGCTAAAATAAAAACATCAACACTCTTCAGGGCTGTAACTAAATCTAGAGGCTCCACAACATAATATTCACAATAACCAGGATAAAATCAAATATTCCTTGATGTTCTAAGAACCAAGAAATTATAACCCAGTTGCAAAAGGAAAGGAAACCAATTGAGCATGACCCAAAGTTTACCAAACCGGTAGAATTAGGAGACTCTTATAACTATGCTCAATAAAGTAAAGAAAAATATGCTTGTGGTGAATAAAAAGACATAAAATCTCCACAAAGAAAGCAGCTTCCAAAAAGAACAAATAATCAAGCTGAAAAGTATAACATGTGAAATAAAAATTAACTAAATGAGTTAGCAGCAGCATGAAGATGACAAAGAAAAGAGTCTAGATATTATCCAAAATGAGAGTAGAAAGGGAAAAATATATTGAAAATGTTGAAGGGAGATTTAAGGGAACTAAGGGAGAATAACAAAAGGTTTCCTTCTAAATATCTAAAAGGAAGGAAAAGAAAGAACTGTGCAGGCAAATTAATAAGAGATGCAATGCTGATGTAATGGTCAGTGACATATGTTAACTTGACTGATCTAAGGGATGTCCAGATAACTATTAAAATATCATTTCTGTGGGGGTATTGCCAGCATTTGAATTGGTTGACCAAGGAAAGAAGATCACCCTCACCAATTGTTGAAGATTTGAATAAAACAAGAAGGTGAATAAAGGATGAATTTGCTCTTCTTGCTTGAGCTGAGAAATCCATCTTCTACTGACCATAGACATCAACAGTTCTGGTTCTCAGGCCTTCAGACTTGGACTATGACTTATACCAACAGCCTGCTGATTTCTAGGGATTCAGACTTGTACTGAATTATACAAGCAGCTTTTCTGATCCTCCAGTTTATAGAAGGCATATTGTGGTACTTCTCAGTCTCCATAATTATGTGAGCCAATTTCTATAATAAATCTCACCTTTATATAGATATGTATATATACCCTATTGGTTCTGATTCTTTGAAGAACCCAGACTAATACAGCTGAACATTTTCAACTTTGGCATATATATAAGTGTATAGATTCAACAATGCAGAAAACTCAAAGCAGGAAGATAAATAGAAAAATCACATCTAGGAAAATCATAGTCAAATTACTGAAAACCAAAGATAAAGACAAACATTTAAAGCACCCAAGAGAAAATGACCCCTTACATGAAGAGCAATAAGAACTAAAAA
This sequence comes from Pipistrellus hanaki, assembly GCF_964339955.1. Classification (NCBI taxonomy): domain Eukaryota; kingdom Metazoa; phylum Chordata; class Mammalia; order Chiroptera; family Vespertilionidae; genus Pipistrellus; species Pipistrellus hanaki. The sequence goes on along the minus strand of NC_140511.1, from coordinate 38,209,499 downwards.
TCTTGTTGACTACTCATCACTAATTATGTTTAAATATATTTTATTGATTTTTTACAGAGAGGAAGGGAGAGAGTTAGAGAGCTAGAAACGTCGATCAGAGAGAAACATCGACCAGCTGCCTCTTGCACACCCCCTACCGGGGATGTGCCCGCAACCAACGTACATGCCCTTGACCAGAATCGAACCTGGGACCTTTCAGTCCACAGACCGACACTCTACCGCTGATCCAAACCAGTTTCGGCTCATCACTAATTATGGAGTCCAAAAAGTTGTGGATGATCGAGCTGGCAGGGGAGGGCAGTTGGGAGCTTTTGGGCTGGCAGGGGAGCAGTTAGGTATCAATCAGGACAGCAGGGGTGCGTTAGGGGGCGATCAGGCTGGCAGGCAGAAGCACTTAGGGGCAATCAGGCAGGCAGGCAAGTGGTTAGGAGCCAGCAGTCCCGGATTGTGGAAAGGATGTCCAACTGCAGGTTCAGGCCCAATCCCACAGGCCTTAACTAGTAGTCAGACCATCTCCAAGGGTTCCCAGATTGGAGAGGGTGCAGACTGGGCTGAGGCCCCCCCCCCCCCCAAATTTTGTGTATGGGATCTCTAGTATGAAATAATAAGGGAGAGGCTTCAAGCTAATAAGAAATGCTACCAGATAGAAGCTTGAGTCTTTGGGAGGGAGCAAAAGCTATTGGAAATTATAAATATCTGGATAAATATACTAGACTAGAGTTTTCTCTTAAATTGTTTAAAACCTATGGGACTCTTTAAGACAAATTTTATAACACTGTCTATAGGGCTTATAGCATATTTAGTTATAATAATTTGGCAACTATCGCACATAGGAAGATGAGGAGTGATAAACAGACATATGGGGTTTTATGACAGGTGTTGAAGATCAGTTCTAAGGAGAGAGAAAATTGGAATCACTAGAGTGGTCACTTAAAAAATGCAGCCGAGGCCGGTTTGGCTCAATGGATAGAGCGTCGGCTTGGGGACTGAATGGTCCCGGGTTCGATTCCGGTCAAGGGCACGTACCTTGGTTGCGGGCATATCCCCAGTAGGGGGTGTGCAAGAGGCAGCTGATCGATGACTCTCTCTCATCGATGTTTCTAACTCTCTATCTCTCTCCCTTCCTCTCTGTACAAAATCAATAAAATATATTAAAAAAAATGCAAAGAGATATACTGAAAAGATCCAAGAGATAAATGAAATTGAATACTAAAAAAAATTGTAAAGCAGACCATAAGAAAAAAAGAAAGAAGCAAAAGCACAGTGGACAAACAGAAAATAAATGGTAAACTAGCAGACATGAAATCTACCATATCAATAATTACAATTAATCTGAATGTAGCAACATTCCAATTAAAAATCAGAAATTTACAGAATAAAAAAGTATGAACCAACAACATATGCTGTCTAAAAGGAATCCATTTTAAATATAAAGTCACTGATTATTTGGATGAAAAAAGATTAACCATCCAAACAGTAAAGGTTAAAAAGTTTGGGCTAGTTTCCATATCAAACAAATTACACCTTTTGTCAGTTATCAATTCATTGTTTCTCAGCTCCAAATCCATGCTCCATGGTCTGCTTTATATATATTTTTATTGATTTTAGAGAGGAAAAGAGAGGGAGAGAGAGAAATATCCAGGATGAGAGAGTATCATCCATAGGCTACCCCCTGCACACTCCACATCAGGGATTATGTAACCCAGCCATGTGCCCCTGACTGGAATTGAACCCAGGGCCTTTCAGTAGGGAAGCCTATGTTCTATGCGCTGAGCCAAAACAGACAAAGTTCCATGGCCTGCTTTGTGGTACCTGAGGCAGAACCTGAAAACATTTCACCTTTGTCGCTTCTGTTAAGTTTTGCCAGGAGAGGGCACTGCAGTGTTATCGCAGGAAGAAAGGGTTTCTCTTCCTGATTGGTGTGCCTTTGTCCTTCCTTTCTCCTGGGGCATGTGGTGGGGGCAGGGAGTGTGTGGGACATATGGCGGGTGGTGCTCACTCCCCATTGAGTGTCAGTGGCACCCTTTTGAGTGGCTCCTTAGCAAGTTTACACCAGCAACCCAGCTCATTTTCCAGTGACTCCTCATAGGCACCTTCTCAGTGAGTCCCAGAAGCACCCTCGCAGGGATCCTTAGTAAGAGACCTCAGAAGGAGGCTTTGCAGTGGGTTTCAGTGATACCTCAGTCAGTCAGTAATTTCCTGTAGAATTTCATCAATATCTTAGCATCTTCTTTCCTGCATACCACCTCCCATCTGTGTTACTAAGTGAACTTCTCTGCTATCCACTGTGACAAAACCACACTCTTTCCAAAAAGGTCTGAATCTCATGATCTTCAAAATGTGTTTCTTTTGATGCCGCTTCTAGGAATCCATCCAAAGAAACCTGACACACTAATCAGAAAGAACATATACAACCCTATGTTCATAGCAGTGCAATTTACAATAGCTAAGATCTGGAAACAGTCCAAATGCCCATCAGTAGACAAGTAGATAAACTGTGGTATATTTATACCATGGAATTCTATGCAGCAGTAGAAAAGAAGGATTTCTTACCCTTAAGACACCACGGAGGAACCTGGAGAATATTACGCTAAGCAAAATAAGCCAGTCAGAGAAAGACAAGTATCACATGATAGAACTCATATGCAGAATCTAAAGAACAAAATAAACTGATGACCAAAGTAAATCCAGAGACACAGAAGCATGGAACAGACTGTTGAAGCTCAGAGGGACAGTGGGAATAGTTTAACCAGAAAATGACAATATTGTGGAGAAGGCCTGGGGAAGAAGTCAGGTGTGAGTTAGAAGGGGTCAATGGGGCTAAAAGAGGATATTTGTAATACTTTCAACAATAACGATAAATTTTTAAAATGTGTTTCTTCCTTGTGTACTACCCCTCAGCCCAGAGGTAATGAAAGCTCTATATCTGCTATTCTTGTGACCTTTAGAGGCCTCTTTGCCCCTTAGTAATTAATCCCCTGTTACTAATTAATGATTCTTTATATGAAACTTCCCTGTTCAAATTCTGTGTGACTTCTGAACCCTGACTGATACAGACTTCAAGACAAAGAGCTTGATCAGGAATAAAGAAAGTCCCTTTACAATGGTAAAAGGACAGTGATGAAGAAGTTTAAAATGAACAGTTGGAGACTAAAAACACCCTTCCTTCAGCTACTATAAAAAAAAGTAAATCATAAAGAGCAACATTATTATCTTAACCTAAATGATAATTATAGAACACTGTACTCTACAGCTAACCCACTCATTTTATTCAAGTGCATATGTTAAGATAAATTGGGTGTTGGACCACAAATTTATAAAATAATAGTTGAAAAGACTTGAAATAATATAGTGCATGTTCTCTGATCTCAACAGAATTAAACTGAAGTCAATAACAATATAATATCTAAGAATTTACCAAATATTTGATAATTAATTGATATACTTAAATAATACATGGATCAAATGATAAATCATGAGGAAAATTAGAAAATATTTATATGTAAATTCTGATAAAAATATGACATAAAAAATTTAGGATGAAACTAGAGCAATGTTTAGAAGAAATTTGACTTAAATGCTTATATTAAAAAAGAGAAAAGCTTTTAAAAATATTTGATTTCCCCTAAAGATACCACAAAAAGAACAGTAAAGTAAGTAAAAAGCAAGTAGAAATAAAGACAACAGTAAAAATAAATGTTGAAATCAAGGAAATTAATAAGTGGTAAGCAATAAAAAAAAAATTAACAAGGTCCAAACTCAATTCTTTGAAAAGCCTAAGAAACTTAGTAAAACTCTAGCTAAATTGATAAAGGAAAAGAAAGTGAGAATACCAGTCACCAATAAAATGCCTACCTAGACATCTGAATAGCCCTGTATCTGATAATCAATTGAATTCACTATCAAATGTTCTCACAAAGAAAATTTTAGGTCTGGAAGAAAATTTCACTGGTGAATCCTATCAGATATCAAAGAAAGACATAATACCCAATCAAACATTAAAGAAGTAAATTAAACCAATTTAAAAATTTCAGAAAATTGAAAAGAAATAAAAACTTTATCTTTTAAAAACATACATATTTTATTTATATTTTAAAGAGAGGAAGGGAAAGGGATGGAGAGTTAGAAACACAGATGAGAAAGAAACATTAATAAGCTGCCTCCTGCATACTTCCTACTGGGTATGTACCTGCAACCAAAGTACATGCCCTTGATTGGAATCAACCCTGGACCCTTGAGTCCACAGTCCTATTTTTGTTTCTGAAGCCAGCATAAGCATAATACCAAAACTTGAGAAAATATTTTTAAAACAGCCTAAATTTCTAATGAACACAGATGCAAAAAAACCTTACAAATGATTAATAAATTAATGAGAAATGTAATAAACGGATAAAACGTCATGGGCAAATGGGTTTTTCTCACCAAGTAAGGATTTCTTAACAGTTAAAAATCAATTAATGTTATGTGCCATATTAAGACAATATAGAAGTCAAAGCATATGTTCACTTTAATAGATGCAGAAAGTTACAATTTCAAAACCCTTTCATGATAAGAAAAAACAAAACGCCTCTCAAAAATTTCTATAACTTGATGAAAACTCCTATAGAAATGCTACAGCAAACATACCAGAAACATATTTGCAAGAAGAAAGCAAAACATAAAAAGATTAGAATAAAGTTAAACTATTTCTATTTGCATGTAATACAATCATTCACATAGAAAATCCAAAGAAAACTACAATATATTTATTAGACTTGATAAGTATACTAGTATTTAGTAAGATAGTAGGGTCACTGTTAATATTCATAGATCACTTGTAGTTTTCCATTCTAGCAGCAATTTAACAAAATATGGGGCAAACCTCTGTACTAAAAACTAAAAAACATTAATGAAAGAAATTAAATAAATGGAGGGAAATACCATGTTCAGTTTCTTAAAGTCAACTGATCCTAAATTGATGTATAGATTCAACACAATCCCCATCAAAACCTTAGGAGACTTATGTTTTTGGTAGAAATTCATAAGCAGATTATAGAATTTATATGCAAAAGTAAGGCTATTCAAAGCAATTATGAAAGAACAAAGTTGAAGGTTTAACATATGATTTCAGGATTTACCATAAGCTACATAATTCAAGGCAATATGATATGTAAAAAAAAAAAATAATAAAAATGAATTAGTTAACTATTTAAAGGGAATTAAGAGGTCAATAGAACTGAATAGAGAGATGGAAATATAATCCCATATATATAGTCATTTTGTTTTTTTATAAAGGTAACAAATCAATATAATATTTTTTGTATTGTGGTAATATATATATAAAACATTTACTATCTTAACCATTTTTAAATGAAAGTTGATGACATTAAATACATTCATATCATTGTCCAATCATCACTATCATCCATCTCCAGAACTCTTTTCATCTTGCAAAACTGAAAGACAATACCCATTAAATAATAACTTCTCCTTCTCCCCTGTTCCCAGTTCCTGGCAACCACCATTCTACTTTCTCTCTGTGTGAATCTGATTGCTCTAAGTGCCCCAAATCAGTGGAACCATAGAGTATTTATTTTTGTGTGTGGCAGGCTTATTCACTTAACATAATGTCCTTACAGTTCATTCATGTTGTAGCATGTGTCAGAATTTCCTTTCTTTTTAAGGCTAAACAATATTTCATTATATACACAACCACATTTGCTTACCTTGTCATCTCTTAGTGGATATTTGGTTTGCTTCCACATTTTAGCTATTGTAAATAAAGCTATGTAAACATGGGTGTACAAATATCTCTTTGCAATTCTACTTTCACTTTTGAGTGTACAACCCTAAGTGAAGTGTAGTGTAATAGCTGGATTGAATGGTAAATACCCTTTTAAATGTTTGGGGCAACACCACATCATTCCCCACAGTGGCTTCACTATGTTACATTCCCATCAACGGTGGATAAAGGCTCCAATTTCTCCACAGCCTCACCAATATTTGTGTTTCTGTTTTGTTTGCTCTGACTCTTTAGCCAGAACTGTCCATACATTTTTTTAGTTGTACCCATGAGTAAGTTTTATTACAGTGACACAGTAAAGATTACACAGCTGGACCATAAGGGAAAGACACCGAGGCTGGAGCAATCCATGCACACATTTCCTCATGCTCTCTACCTCTCATGAGGGGCACACAGAGCACCCTGCTCCCCCAGAGGTAACGCTAGTGTAATGCTTTTGCCCAGGGAAGCTCATTAGAGACTTGGCAGTTAAGGTTTTTACTGGGGGCTGGTCACATATGCACCAGAAAGAACGAAAACATTTTTAACAAATATGCTGGAATAAGTAGATATTTGTAAAACACAGAAAACGCAATGTGACCCTCCATCTCTACCTCTCACAAGACACAAAACTAACTCCAATGAATCATTTCACTCTGACTAGTCATTTGCATGGGAAGTTGAGGATCCAAGCAGAACAAAGGCATCACCCTGCAAGATGACACCATAAATGGCAGTCAGATCCTGAAGCCGGATTTGTCCACTTCTACACCTGTGCTATTTACTCAGACTACATCCTTGAATTCTACCCAATCACATTTCCCATCAGTGAATCCCAGGGCCCAGCAACATCTGTTGAAGGATGACTGAATGGTCTAGAATAGATAGAACACCCTGCTGCCTATCTGAGCACAGCACTCACCACACTATGCACCACACACCTAGTAGCCAACGTGCTTCCCTGGCCTCTTTCATACAGAGCTTGGTTTTCAAACTTTGGGCTTAGAGAGTGGAACCAAATTATGAGAGAGAGAGAGAAAGAGAGAGAGAGAGAGAGAGAGAGAGAGAAAGGAAGGAAGTTAGGAAGAAAGGAAGAAAGGAAGGAAGGAAGGAAGAAAGGAAGGAAGGAAGGAAGGAAGGAAGGAAGGAAGGAAGGAAGGAAGGAAGGAAGGAAGAAAGGAAGAAAGGAAGGAAGGAAGGAAGGAAGGAAAGAAGGAAGAAAGGAAGAAAGGAAGAAAAAAAAAGGTCATTATAAGCCAGCAACATTACAATCAGAGTAATTACCAGAGTAATTTACCAGAGTAATTTTTACCTATAAGGCTAGTGACATATGAATTTAAAATAAAAATATAAAAAAATATATTTCAGTTCAAAATCAACATTATCTTCTAATTCCATTAAGAATCAGTTTAAAATAGTCAGTTTGCTTATCTTTAAAATTAAGAGTGGGACATCAAATTCTACCTAAGATGTATTACAGTTAGTGTAGAGAGGGAATGGGGGAGGCAGGCAGAGGGAGGATGGATGGGAGTTGAAAACAAAATAGAGAAAACCATGGAAGGGAGAGAGGAAAGTCAATGTAGAGGGAGTATAGGCAAGGGAATATTCTACTCATTAAATAGTGCATAGAACCTGGCTCAGTTTTAAAGATGACCAGGACTGTGTTCTAATGAATCTGGCCTTCCCTGTGGGTTGTGATCACCAATGCTCCTGAGTGATTCCAGTTCCCAAAAATATGTATGATGTTCTGCTTTTAAAATCCGGCTTCAGGGCAAGAAAAATCTGCATAGTTGTGTCCTGGTGAGCCTGACATCTCTCAAAATAGCATTGCCAAACACTAAGGAAACCCCAAGGGAAAAGAAATGAAGAAAACGGGTCCAGGAGCCACTGGGGTATTCATAAAACATAGACTTTTGACTCTGCAAGTCCCCTACCTTTGTTCCCTTGGCTACTTTATAAGCAGCTTCTTTTTTTTTTTCCTGTTTGTCATGAGGAAAATGACCCTCCCCTAATCCTCCATCACCCGTGTTGAGGGACTCTACAGGCTCTTAATCAGCTTGAAGCACCTTCTGATTTGATTGGGGCTCCTCATCCATTGACAGACTTTATCAGGCAAACCCGGACACTTCTGAGAGGTAACTAGAACCCTACTAATAACCACATGGGGACAGCAGGAACTCACAAATGGTTCTGGGCTGAGTGTGTGGTCACCCTAGTTATAGACTCATAGGAAATAGACACTCCAAACCCAAACCTTTATGTGCAGATTGTAATAAAATTTTTTCACACACAGTAACAATGAGTTTTCCCCCCCAGGGGGAACATGAACAGATAAACAGAGGGAGAGAGGCAGATACATTAAACAAGATGGGTGACAGGGAGAAAGATACCAGGAGAAGAGCAGGAGGGATGGTGAGGAAGAACAAAAGAGGAAGAGAGCACAGGTAACCCTCTCTGCAGGTACTGTAGTGAAGGCTCCTGGCTGAGGTCTTTGGGTGTATTTATGCAAGTATCTTGTCCTGTGAAATGTTAATTGCTCTATTTCCTTAGTTCCAAGAAGAATACTTTTTTTCATATTCTAACGATTCTGAAATCTGACTGTGTATTACAAGGGATGCCAGAAAGAACTTTCTGGCTCCTAGAAAGAGGAATAATTTGTGACCCAGTTGTTAATGCTGGTAGTTGTGTGGACTTGACAGTGAGTAGAAGCAGACCTGCCCAGACCCGCATCTCTGATGAAACATTTGCATTGGTAGTACCACATTTTCAATTTTACATGGCATTTAGATATGCACTAATTGCTCAAAATGTCCCCAGAAAGGCTGTACCCTGTTGTCACACTACAGCAAAAAGTTATACTTTGCGGAATATAATATTCATATTCTAGGCAATGCAATTAAATACACTGAAGATGACCAAATATCTTCAAGTGATTAATAGAATTTTTAAATCTTAATAGAGGTAGATACTGATGGGTCATGCTTTAAGAAGACTTAGTTTCCTGTGGTCTGTCAGAGGCTAAGGATGATTTTTTTTTTGTTTTGTTCTGTTTTGTTCTTGTTAATTCTCACCTGAGGATATTTTTCCATTGCTTTTTTAGACAGTAGAAGGGAGGGAGAGAAAGGGAGAGAAGGGAACATTGATGTGAGAGAGATGCATCAGTGGTTGCCTCCTGCAGGAGCCCCAACCAATCTAAGGATCGAATCACAAACCCAGAAATATGCCCTTGACCCAGAATGGGACCTGTGAGCCTTTGGTGTTGCTGGCTGACACTCTAACCACGGAGCACAGTGGCCAGGGTTAAGGCTGATTTTTAAGAGAAATCTCTTGAGATAATTCATGCAATTAAGCAAAAAGAATAAAAGTAACTATATCTTTAACTATATAGCTAATGTAGATCAAGTGGTGGTCTCCTCCCAATTGCCTTGATGTCACACTGTCATTTTTACAGGTATCACACAGAAAGGAGATGAAAACCCGCTCACCTATGATGCAATTACATAATGCAAATGGCCTAAAGATTCCAAAGGGTCCCAAAGTGTTAATGAGTTTAGACTCAGATTTTGATGGTGACCCTTAAAATAAGTGCTGTGCATATGGCAGATGAATTAATACTGTTGATCAGGGTTTTTTTTAAAGTTAATTTTCACATTTATTTTCATTCCTTCTACAACCAGCAATTTTCAACCAGTGTGCTGCAAGATTTTTTTTTAATCTTCATGCAAGGATATGTGTTTATTGATTTTTAGAGAGAGAGAAAGAGGAAGGTGGGGAAAGAGAGGGGGGAGGGGAGAGAAAGAGAAAGATATATATCCATTGGTTACCTCCTGTATTCACCAGGCTGCAAAAGATTTTAAAATATGCACTACCTTACTATTTAGTCAGAGACACTGACCTCTTTTTTCTTGGACTGTCAAATAAAATAATGACAGCAGCCAACACAACAAGAGCCATCCGGTGTGGATGAATCAAAAGGACATCCTTTTTTGTGTGTGTCAGAAATTGTCAAAAATATTATATTTTTCTATGTGCCACAGAATTTTAGTAATTATTTTGTGTGCCATGAGATGAAAAGGATGAAAATCGCTGCACTATACCAATATCTGCCCCAAAGACTGTAATTGGATTAATGGTCCAGTTCATAATTGACTCTGTCATAAACTTAAGGAAATTTGATACTTGTAAGCTCCACTATTGCTTTAATCCTGAACTTAGAGGTTACTTTATCCAAAGGTTTGCCCAGAGTGTCTACTCTGGTGGGAATCACTAAAGACACATGAACAAAAACTAGAACCCTATAACTTCCAGAAGGGAGAGAAACCTGACCAAGCACCAGGTTTACCTGTGAGGTGAAATATTTATATTTCTGACATGACTATACATTTTAAAAATATGTATTAGTGTTTAAAATGTATAAACTAAGAAAAAAATATAGTGAGTATGTGACTGGAAGACCACTGAAGAATAATACATATAATTTAATTTTGACAACATTCATTTCACATCAATTCAGAAATTTAAAACATTAGCTCAGTGTGAAATATTAAGTGGCTATCATAATATTTAAAATGAAGCCAAAATGCCCAATGAGAAAACATTTGTATTTAATCTTGAGTTAATAAACTTTCACCACAGAGTGAACAAAGCATTAATTGACTCTGCATCTTAGATTATTTCTTGTAGATTTTAAGAGTCTCAAATGGGAAAGTGAGAATCCACTAGACCAAAATTCTGAGGAGAAAGGCCAAAAGAGGTCTTATCTACAAAGAAAGATTCTTGTGGTACTAGAACTATTAACTTTTTATTGTTTTACAGGATACTTACAGAAATATTTTTTGTTGTGATTATGGACAAGTCCTCTGTCCATAAAGAATAACTGACTTCAAACAGTTGAACATACCATTTCCCTGTTACATAAATAATTGTATTGAAACATTTGATGCCCTGTCTATATTGTAACGATCAAACTGGATTAAACTGTATCATAGAGATGCAAATAATTTCCTACAAGTATGGTGAGGGGAACTCCAGAAATGTTTCTTGCAACTTAATATTATTATTTTTAATATTTTATTGATTTTTTACAGAGAGGAAGGGAAAGGGATAGAAAGCTAGAAACATCGATGAGAGAGAAACATCGACCAGCTGCCTCTTGCACACCCCTTACTGGGGATGTACCCACAACCAAAGTACATGTCCTTGACTGGAATTGAACCTGGGACCTTTCAGTCTGTAGGTTTATGCTCTATCCACTGAGCCAAACTGGTTTCGGCTCTTGCAATTTATTTAAGATGGCATTCTATGATTTTAAGGTGTGAGCAATATGTTTTTCCAATGTAATTGAAATTCTGATTTATTTTTTTTATAATGTTAAAAAATGAAAAGGTTTGAGTATATATGTTTGGATGGGAAAAATAGAAATGGAATTGGCTTAGAACCAAAGTAAAAAGAGTAAGATATTTGCAATATGGAGATGGGAATGTGACAAGGGACAGAGGAATATATGAACAGGCTGGTAGAAGGCATATATTGACTGTATTTTCTGAACCAAAAGTTAGAGCACAAAATCTAAGATTCCAAATATATCAGTGGAAACAAGGATGGGAAATTATGGCCGCCCCAGAAAATCCAAAAATTGTTGCCCCAGGAATGCATAAAGAGGCAGTGAAACGTTGACAAAGGTATTAATACAAGGAAAAGAAAACTACAAAAAGAAACCAATTACGTAAAGTGAATTTTATCTTTTCAAACCTGTTTCCATTTTCCCCAAATTATTATTAGTAGTACAGGCAAAATGTGTGGGTATGAAAAGAAAATGTGTTAACTTTGCCTTCTGAGCACATTTATTATTCTTAATCTACATTAATGCACCAAGAAATATTTTTCGCTAAAAGCAAGAAACAACTTAGTCTTCAGAATGAACTCTTTTCTTTATAGAAGCAAAAGACAAGCTTCTTATCACACACCTCTAGCTATTAGGCCTACCATTAAACAAAACTCCAAAACAGCTTCCCTAAAAAACAAAACAAAAACACCCAGAAGACTATCTTAGTCAATCATTCAAAAACAACAAAACATGCTCTGAAGAAGAGCCCAGAACAGATAACATACCTGGAAATAGATTCCATTTTCCATGGGAATACAGCTTACCTGAAGGTCAGAAATCTTTTCAGGATGCTTGAAATACATAGATTTAATATCTATCTACCCTTTGACATTTTCTCCAGTTGGAGCAAACTCTTTATCTTGTCACCAGCATTTGAACAACATATCAAATCAAAGCACATATGGTAGCAAAGTTTCATTATTAAATATAAGGGACACCTCTAAAGTGAATAAACGATCACTTTTTTTGAAGAAGACAAAACAGGAGTGATTATTAATTTTTCAAATAGATGCATTTTTCACTTGGTAACAGAATTCCTTTGAACATAAAAATTCTCTAGAGGGTTTAAATTGAATATATGCTTCATAAATACTTGGCTTATACACAACTGTTCACCAACGCAAAGGTAGCCTACAGGGAGTCTACCACTAACGGTGTACATTATACTCATACACTACCAGAACATCCTCACTTGAGCAGAATAGGACTCTGCAGACTTTCAGAGGAGGCTTGAGAATCATGACAATAAAATAACCCAAGAATAAAGAGTACTTAGCAAGTCAAGCTTTTGCCCTAACATGGCCAAAGATGACACATGGAAAATAAAGAACCATATTACTCACCAACATAACCGGCTATTTGCATTGAGGGAACTGTGACAAATCCAAGCTCTATCAATGACCAGTCTGTAAAGAGAAAAAGGAAGAGTGTTACCATTTTTGAGGAAGTGGAGACATTTGTGGGCAAGTCGTTGACCGCATTCTGACAGAACTGCATTACAAGAGAGACATGGGTGTGGGGTGGGATGGGTAAGGAGGGCCTATTAGAATTGCCTTGCTTCTCCTTCAGCTATGACCCCATATGTCTACTGTACAGCTATCCCTTCTGGCCTGCATACTGAAGCCAGGGCCAGCCCTCAGCAAGAAGCAACTAGCAAGGTCTTGATGAAAACCCTCTAATGTGCCATTCCATGCCTTTTTGCTGGTCTTTGTAAAATACAGATATGATCAAGTTCCTTCACTGCTTAAATTGCTTTTCACTTTGAAGGTCAAGAAAAAAACTTCTTACCAGGGTTTACAGGGCTCTTCAGGAGCTGATCCTAGACTCCTTGCTTTCCTAACTTGCTGTCTCCTTCCCATCCTTACTAACTCGTTTTCATCTCTAGAAATTCATCCACTCACCATCACCCATGAACCACTGAGCTTGAAGACCCCTCTGCCTTGAAAAACATGTCTCCCCAGTTCCCTTGAAACCTCTTGTCAGCCTGCCCCCATTCGTGCTATTCATTCAGTTATCATCAGAAAGCCTCTGCCGATACCCACAGGTCATCAGGTGCATGCCCACCGTGCTCCTGCAGCACCTTATTTCTAATTCTACCTTAGCACTTACCAGCTTGGGTTGTGACAATGTGCCAAAGAATCTGGTCTTTACTGTTTTAGATCTTCTTTATTGCTGTATTGTCAGTACCTAGTAGAATTCTTGTCATATAATGTGCTCAGTAAGTGTCTGCTTACAGCTATATAGACTGAGTCAATTAGCATATGGCAGAAAAAGTGAATAATTTAGTAACTATTTATCAAGCATTTACTAGTATATACTAGGCACAAAGCTATATTTATCACCAATGTTTGCTCTCCATTTTTCTTGCATAGATTCTGTCTTCCTATGGTGCAAATGCCTTGTCTTGATTCTTTAATTCTTTTTCTCAAGAATTTTTTGTTCATCCTTCTAGCTTGGGTTCCTGGTGTCTAATTACTGAAAATTGGAATTTGCCTTGATGAGTCCTGTCTTTAGTGAACTTTCTTGAAATTGACTCTTAACTTGTATGACCATAGGAGTTTGCCAGAATGCTTCTTAGTTTTGAATGAAGCTTTCAGTTCTTTTTTTTTTTTTTTTTTCCAATGGTAAGAATTTTGAAATTATAAAAGTTCAATGGGCTGTTTGGTTTAGTTAAGCCCTTAGGTTTAGTTTAAGAGTTGGCAAATTAAAGCCCTTCTTGTTTTGGTATATAAAGTTTCATTGGAGTCATACCCATTTGTTTACATATTATCTCAGGCTGCTTTTTTGCTACAATAGCAAAGCTGAGTGGTTGGAATGAGATTGTATCACCTGCAAAACCTAAAATATTGGTTTATCTACACCTTTACAGTAAGTTTGTCAACTTCTGATTTGGATCATCATCTAACAATATTCCTTCAGTGTTTTTACTAAAGAGGAGTTGTTTTTTGTTTTTGTTTTAACTTTTGAAGAAACTCATTTAATTGTTATTGGAAGATCAAACACAGAAATATCTCCATTATCTTTCATTAAATCTATCTGCTACACAGGCATAGAGAAGAACAAGGAGAATCAGAGATGTTAACTTTCTTTGGTCACCACTTGTTTATTTATTTATTTATTTATTTATTTATTTTTAATATATATTGAATATATTTTTTATTTTACACAGAGAGGAACTGAGAGGGAGAGTTAGAAACATTGATGAGAGAGAAACATTGACCAGCCGCCTCTTGCACACTCCCCACTGGGGGTGTGCCCGCAATCAAGGTACATGCCCTTGACCGGAATCGAACCTGGGACCTTTCAGTCTGCAGTCTGACGCTCTATCCATTGAGCCAAACCGGTTTCGGCTGGTCACTTGTATATTTAAATTATAGACTTTTTTCTCCTTTTTTACTTTTTAAGATTTTTAATATTTTTCTTTAATGAAAGAACATTGCTTCTATAAATGGAAAAAAAATTAAAATATAAACACTTTTATCCACTTGTCCTACATCTGTCTACTCATTTGAGGTCATTATGGAGGTGATAGAATCTTTTTCATGAACTTCTCTGTAAGGGGAAACTTTAAACTCAATACAACAGTGAACAGAAACTGTGGTAGCTGAAATAAGAATATCAGGGGAAGCAGATAGCTTTTGAGTTGTGTAGGTAGTTTTAGTGGGTCAAATAAAAAGATAATGAGGTTTTCACAGGTCTCTGAGAGTTACCCTATAAAAAGAGTCATAAGATAGTTTTGTTTTTTTTTTAATGGACTCCCTGTCTTTTTAATGGGCTTTTCCAAGAGTTACTGAGACTGCCAAACCTTAGAGCTGGAAAGCACTTTCAAGGTCTTTGTCCTCACCAGTCCAGTCCTTCAGATCCTTCTATATTCTCATCTTTACAGGCTCATACTGCACATCTCCAATGATGAGATACAGGCAATGCATTTACTCTTGGATTATTGCAAATGTCTTTGATCTTTCATGTTGAGGTTGATCTAGCAGCTTCCATTCATTGGTCCTAATTTTTTCCCATGTGAACCTACAAACCAGTCTACTCCTTTTTCTTCATGGCAATTCTAAAGACATTTAAATCCCTGAGTTTCCTCCTCTTCCAGTTGAACATCCCTAGTTCCTCCAGCTTTTCCTCATGTAATACTATTTCTGGCTCCCTCACAATTCTATGTGTCTTTTCTGTTTCAAGTGTGGTTTGCCCCAAGGCAGAGTGGCACCATTGTCTTCCTACTCTCATACACTGTTCTGAGACATCTGAGAACTATGCTATCTTAGGCTTAATTATCATACTCTTGCTTGTAGTCCTGCAGTGCATGGTTAGGTATAAATTTCAGGTTTTTACATGGTTTTCAAAACATTAATTTCAGATAACTTTACCACAGTCTCTCTGGGAAAGATTATGAATTTATGTGATCATTTTTTAATATTGGATATTTAGGTTTTCATTTTTTTTCTCTCTTATAAACAATGCTATAACATGATTGATGTTTTGCATAAACCTTTCTCATACTATTTGTTTTAAATTTAGATTTGCTCCCAGAAAACCATTCCTCATCAATAAGTATTTTGATTGAAAAAGTGTAAGATAATAGAATATAAACAAATTTTACAGATTGCTAAATTCAATCGCACATGTTAAGAAAAGTCATTTGACAGAGAAAGAATAATAATTTAACAGGAGAATATATGCATGGGATTTCAAATTAAATACGGTTTTTATTACTCCCCCCTTTTATCCCTCTCCTCTCTCAGAACTAATGTCTGCATTCCTTTAAGGAGGCACATCAAGTCCAGGGGAGTAAAATGTTTACCTAACAAATAGACATGATATTGCAAATTAGCTGGGACACTGTAACAGTCACAACCAGTCAGGAGTTTGCATGCTCAGGTGAATCCTGGAGTGGAGATGGAGACAGAGACAGGGGGGCCTGCCCAAGGCACTGTGGCTGAAGGCAGGCACAGAGAGGAGAGGGTGGGCCTGCCAGCAGCCAAGTTCAGGCCAGGAGGGAAGAGGAGAGAGGACCTGCTCACAGCTGTTGCAGCTGAGGGCAGGACCTCGCTGGCAGTGCCACATCTGCAAGTGAGTTGCAGAGGAAACACCTTTTCTGATGACTCATTGGATAAGCTCCCAGAATGACACTCACAGTATTCTTGGTAACTTGCCTAATAAGAGTCCAAGAAGGTGATCTAGGATTTTTTCACATCACTCCTGGAGGAAAAAACAAAGGTCTACTGCTGGAGGGTCTAAGACATATCATATCCTGCCCTGGCTTGTTTGGCTCAGTGGATAGAACCTTGGCCTGCCAACTGCAAGGTCTGAGTTTGATTCTGTTCAAGATCATATACCTAGGTTTCAGGCTCCTCCCTGGGTCAGGGTTCATGCGAGAGGCAACCAATCAAAGTGTTCCTCTTACATTGATCTCTCTGTCTGTCTTTCCCTCTCTCTTTCATGTATTCTGAAAACTCAATGGAAACAATATTCTCAGGTGAGGAAAAAAAAAAAGAAAGAAAGAAAGAAAGAAAGAAAGAAAGGAAGGAAGGAAGGAAGGAAGGAAGGAAGGAAGGAAGGAAGAAAGAAAGAAAGAAAGAAAGAAAGAAAGAAAGAAAGAAAGAAAGAAAGAAAGAAGAAAGAAAGGAAGGAAGGAAGGAAGGAAGGAAGGAAGGAAGAAAGGAAGAAGGAAAGGAAGAAAGGAAGAAAGAAAGATGCTCTGAAAGATACATCTTGAAAATGCCTAAATACAGTAGTCATTTTTTTTTTTTTTTTTTTTTTTTGTGGTAAAGAGATTGGAGTCTGGGTTGATGAAAACACCTTGTTGGCTGCAGTGGCGGGGTGATGGGGGTGTTGTCTTCCTTTGATCAGCCAGGTTACCTCCTGCAGAGGGAGGCCAAACTGTGGCTTAGGCCTGCTTCAGGCCTAAGCCTTTAGTAGGACATCCCCTGAGGGTTCCTAGACTGTGAGAGGGGGTAAGCTGGGCTGAGGGACACCTTCCCTCCCCCCAATGCATGAATTTCGTGCACCGGGCCTCTAGTAAAAAATGAAACAAATCAAGAACCTCTTAAAAACAAAATATATACCCAAACATATATATTTTGAAAATATTTCAATGATATAGATTGCTATAGGTAATAATAAGAAGAGTGTGACATTTTAGAATATATTTATATTAGAGGATACTCTTTAATTATTCAAAACTCAAAGAATTTCCCACCTTTTTCCATCTTGCCTATATGAGAAAATCTCTTCCATTGCAAACAAATATTTCTCTTACTATGCATAAATTTGGATTTGGATTATGTATAAAATTTGCCTCAACAGCCTTAAAAATATATGTGCAAGCAATAGTGCCACTTTCAAAATTCTGTACACAGAGAATGCTTATTCAGTGCTCATTTAGAACAATATAAGTGTTACATTCCCATCTGAAAGAAAATGCCCTCCAGTGCTGTCCCTGAGATGCTAACTGGGAAATACCTTCCCTCATGTCTTCTCCTTTATTTCTTCCTCTCCTTTCCATACCAGTGAGAAGGTACAATGAACAATACTCTTCTCTTGAGGTTTATGCATCAGATTTAATTAGTATATTTCCTATTTCCATTGAGTTTCAGGCATCCTGTAGGGCATTAGGAGCACAGCTATGAACAGATGGATGTGGTCTTGCCCTCAAGGTTCTCTGCCAAATTCCCTTGATAGTTGCTGCAAACTATGATCTTAAGGCTCTGGCTTCACCATCATTATTGTAAGGCAACTGCTGAAAATATGGATAATTTAATGAGGAGGAAGTACAAGATGTATGTTAGAGTCTGATCAGTCTACCATTCTCCCACATTAAGCCATCCCACTTTCTATCATAGAATAGATCCCTGGCAACCAGATAGTATTGAATAGACTACCACCTTCCTGGCCACAGCTGCTTGAGCCAAATGCTGCCGTCTTGCTATGTAGTATTTCCCCCAGAAATGTGGAAATTGGACTACGGGAATTAGCTTTTTTAGGAGGCTGGATTGTAATATATCCATTTGGGAAATGGAAATAGACCAGGAGAAATGGTCTCTTTTTCCATGCAAGAGACCAAGGAAATTCCTCAGAAAGAGAATACAGTAGCCATGTAGAGAGGGTGATAGTGTCCAGATAGCATTCTGAGCTTCACCTGCATTCCTGAACTTGTTTTTCATGAGACAGGTTTTCACTCTTATTATAAATCCCACATTTTTCTTAAAGCTACTTCAGGCTTGTTTCTGTAACTTAAAATAAGTGGCCTAATATGCTGGGGTTAGGAAGGTACAGAAGGACGGGAGGAGTGCCACCTTAAAAAATCCTTAATGGTCTAACAGTGAGAGTGACAAGTTACTGTCGGAATCACTGCTTGGCAGCAGTTAAAAGAAGGGAGGCTGAGGTTATATGCTCAAACTTGATGTAAGTTAAAAGGAGACATGAAAATTAGAATTAATCAAATCTCAGAGCTGCCATAATTTGAGAGTTAGTACAAAAAGCCTTCTTAATCAGAGAGAAAGAAAGATCCTCAGAGATGTAAATTACAGAAAAATAGTGGTAAATTTTAGGTATAATCATTCAAGATGTAGCGGTGTATTTGAAGTAATGAGAATGTCTTTTTTTAAAAAAAATAGAAATGTTAGAATTAAAAGATAAAAATCATCTGATTAAAACAGTCACCTAAAAAGGTTGGATTTTGCCTTGGTTGGATAATTCGCTCAGTTGGTTGAACATTGTCCCATGCACCAAATGGTTGCTGGTTTGATTCCCTGTCTGGGCATATGCCCTGATTGCAGGTTTGGTTAGTGTGCATATGAGAGGCAATTAATTTATATTTCTCTCTCACATCAATGTTTCCCTCTCTCCTTCTCCCTTCTTCTCTCTCTGAAAGATCAATAAAAACATTTTTAAAAGGTGGGATTCATATTCCCATAATCTGCGTAAACCAATTTAAGAATGCTAATTTTTCAAATCATGTGGTGGACAACTAAGCATGTAAGACAGACCCTGGCTGGCTTCATAGGTACCAGCTGTGTCTCATCAGGAAAGTCCAGAAATCTCAACAGGCCTTAAGCTCTTTCATCTTAAGATGGGGTGATGTATATGTAATTTAAAAGGGTTTCAGTGAGATTAAATGAGATACTGTAAGTAGCATAAGGCCTGGTATAAAAATCTGTCACTTGAGCCCTACCAGTTTGGCTCAGTGGATAGATCATCGGCCTGTGGACTGAAGGATCACAGGTTCGATTCCAGGCAAGGGTATGTACCTAAGTTGTGGGCACATCCCAAGTAGGGAGTGTGCAGAAGGCAGCTGAATCAATGTTTTTAACTCTCTATTCTTCTCCCTTCTTCTGTAAAAAATCAATAAAATATATTAAAAAATAAAATAAAATCTGTCACTTAATATATTTTAGTTTTCTTTCTTTTGGCTTTTCATGATACACTTGGGTTTCTGGTCAAGCCAAAAGATATTTGAAATGAAAACAGAACATTAAGTAGGACACAACTATTTCACAAAAACTGAGATTGATGAATTCTTATGCTGCATGTCCCAAAATGATCAAACAAGTGAATAAATAAGTCAGTCCTGACCTAGAACACAGTGCTGTGATTGTCTGGCTACTTGTTTGAAGGTAAGATGTAATATAAGCTTCATTCATAAGGTAAGCTTTCAGTTCTGTTTCTTCCCTAAATTCCCAATTATTGAGCCTGATGGACAATAAGTACTGAAAGAAGAAATGAAAAATAACAAAAGAGGGGATGAAGAAGAAAAGGGAGAAAGGAAGGGGGCGGGGGGAAGGGTACATTTATTTATCATGAATACGCTAAATTTCCTTAGATGTATTTCTAGAAGATAAATAGTGGAAGAGGACTGCTTAAATTTCTACCCTGATGTACCCACTGGGACAATGACAGAAAGCCCAGTGCTTTTTATAAACCACCAGGCAAGAGGCTAAACTTTCCCAGAAAAGCTAAATTCACAGAGGCCCTAGTTGTGAGCTGAAGCAGAAAAGACAAAGAGTCAACTGCAGGGGTCCAACTCTACTGCTTTAAGTGTGTACTTGTGGTAGATACAACCCTATTGTGGGAACATGTCCTACGAAGAATACGCCCATGGTCAGCACACTGCTTAGGACAAAGCACTTGAACTGATGTAGTTTTGGGGTGGATAGGAGAAAGAGATCAGTGATATTGGTTCTAGAATGACACTTTCCTATTGAGGCCCTAGGAGACAGTCTGATTCACCTATTTATATACACCCAGTTACTTAATCAACTGATGTTGACTGCTTGGAAGGGCCCAGTTATATAAGACCATATGGGAGGAACCACCAACTTGATTTAGAATTTAGGGAGATGACATTAATGTTAGAAGGTAACATTTCAGAATAGAGGATGGATAAAAAAATGAGTTGGTTGGCTGAAGAGTAGGCAGAAGGAACCGCCACACAGAGGAAACAATATGCACAAATATCTGGCAATGAGAGGAGAAATGGTGTATTTGGGAGAGCTATAAAAAATCTAGCATGGCTGTGCCAATGGCAAAGAGAGGAAACCATGCCCATGGGTGTCTACTCTTTCCATAGAGCAGTGGGGACCGTTGAAGAAAGGCAGAAGACTAAAGCAGTTTAAGTAAGAGATGATTGTGTTCTGATCTAGAATAATGGCTGTGGGAATAGAGGGAAGTGGACAGATCAAGAGAAAATTAGAAGGTAGTAACTCAGTCTCTCTCTATTGTATAGATGGTTCAGGTCACATTTTCTCTGTGGTTCAGATCCCTATTACAGGTCTGCAGTGTTTAACAAGAGAGTCACAATCATTACATTAGTGTTAACATATTGTCCTGACTTTTGAATGTTGGTCAGGGTCTGGCCTTTAGTGCTAGTCTGATATTCACCAGATAGTACATGTAGCCTGGAGGATATATATATATATATATATATATATATATATATATATATATATATATATATTTTATTTTTTTATTTTTTAGCTTGTCAGCAACGAAGGTCAGGGACTCCATCTGCTTCACTTCCATGAAGCTATAAAACCACAGCACAGCTAATGTAACACAATAGACCAGAAAGTGACCCCAATTTTCCCATTGGTCTGAAAGCCCTGAGGTCAGCTCTTCTCAGGGCTCTCAGCAAGCAAGCTATAACAGAGTGGGGGACCTCTGCTCTTTGGCACCACTTCTGCCACATGCATGCCACAGTTAAATGTGCAATATTAAGAGAAACTAAATTGAGTTCAGAAATTGGTTGCTGAGGCCATGGATATTTGATCATGGCACTTGGAGTCTATGGGAGTACATGTGCAGTCTTTGATTCCAGCCTATGTGGTCCTGCAGCCTTAGGGTTAGATTCCTGTCCTTGCCTCAGCACCTCAAGCTATGATGTATACATTAATTATTTGTTGTGTACATTGTTTATTTTCTCCCTATGCCCCCCAAATATGGGGAGGTTTTTATGTTTTATACTGTATCCTCAATGCTTAGAAAAGTACCTGGCAGAGTAGGGATTCAGTTAATATTTATTGAAGAGCTAAATTAGCTGAAATAAGCTTGGGGGACATTATTTGAGATAAGGCTTCAGGCTTATTCACATTTCAAATAGGACTCATAATATGTGTCTTATACCTTTTTCAGGGCTCTTTTGAAGCTTTAAAGAAAAAATGAAAGTCCTCTCCTTAGCTGTTTAATTGCCATTTCTTTATTTTAGCTAGTTTTTATAGTGTTCTATCTAGCTATCCATCCAGCCACCCATCCCTCACTCTAGTTTAGCACTTATTATGTACCTGGGTAGAGCATCTAGCATTATTCCATATCAAGGATTGTGCTAGACACTACATTCACTGACTCTAATGTTTACATCAGCACTGCAATGCGATTCTCTGTACCTCATTTTGTAAATTAGGAGGCTGAGGCTCAGCAAGTCCACACAGATGAAAAGTGGCAGACAGGCATTCACATTCTAGATCTGTCTAATTGGCTTTTGACTCCTGGTTTTTCCATTTTCTCTATTGGGTTTTTCTTCTCTGAAATGCCCACTTACAGGATCCTATTCATGTGCTTGGCATATATACTGTAAATTACGTAAAGCACTTACATAGATAATACCTCATCATTGCTGTTATTACAGGTATGCCCACTGGGCACCCTGAATTATGATCCTTATGGCAAATCACACATAATGCTTTTTTTTTTTTTTTTTTACTATATTCCTGTCATTCATTATTTATGGACATTTTAGTAGGGAAACCACAAATGACATTGCTCGCTGCTACTCATTGCTAGTGTCTGATGGCATCCAGGTGCCCTGTCTCTGAGTTTCTGAGAGCCTTCCCCAGCTCTGCTCCATCTCTTCTGGATAAACTTTCACTTTTGAATTCTCTCTCTAGAGAGAAGCACATGCTCTCTCTAGAGAAGCTCTAGATGTTTCTTTATGGTCTCTCATCAGCCCCTTCTTGCTATATTCTCTGAAAAAAAAAAAACTTTTAAAGAGTCCTTTCAGCAAATGAAATTAAAAAATTTTAAATATATTTTATTGATTTTTTTACAGAGAAGAAGTGAGGATAGATAATTAGAAACACTGATGAGAGAGAAACATCAACCAATAGCCTCCTGCACACCCTCTACTCGGGATGTGCCTGCAACCAAGGTACATGCTTTAATCGGAATCGGACCTGGGACCCTTCACTCCACAGGCCAATGCTCTATCACTGAGCCAAGCTGGCTAGGGCCAAAATTAAATTTGATAGAAATAGTAAAAGTATTGAACTATGTATAATTTTATGCAAGGCCAAGAAAACAAAATTAAATACTAAAAAGACTACAAACACTTCATTTCCCACTATGAAATGAGGCATTTTGGCTTAATTTCTTATAATACTGGGTGCTATGCCTTGTCTAGTTGTGTAGAAGATTTTTGATATAGCTGGAAGACAAGCACAGGCTGAAATCCCAAACCAGCTCCACTTTTAAAATTAGCTTGCTATGTGACTATGCCTTGGCCACATGGTAATGCCAGCTTGACAAGGACTTTCTCTCTTTTTGCAACTGTGTCATCATTGCAAGAAGGGGAAGAATGGTATTTGAGTATTCAGTGGCTAGTTCCATACTCAGATACAGGGGATTAGCTAGCTGAAAAGTAACAGTTACTTAATGGTTGCAATAAATCAGGCAAAAGATTAGGTGATTTACATGTATTTTGTATTATTAATATTTTACAATACTGCAAAGCACATGGTAACATTTTTTCAGATGTATAATTGAAGGCTCAGATACATAGTTTGTTCACATCACATGGGATTGGAGTTAGAAATTGATCTCAAGTATCTCTAACTCCAAAATGACTACTCTTTCTACCCCACCCCATATTTAGCACTGCTCATTTATTTCTTTTTTTCCTTGTATTACTTGTGTGTATGGCTTTCAGGCTTCTTTGAGTGGGGAGACTGTGCCATTAGACCCTACAGGACACCTATTACATATGTGTCTTTACCAAGACTGGTAGACATAGTAGCTGTATAATTCACAGAAACAAATACTGGGAGACTGCCAGCATGAGGAACAAAGAAACATGTCCCAAATAAAAGAACAGGACAAAATTCTAGAAAAAGAACTAGTCAATATACTGAATGCAGAGTTCAAAACACTGGTTATAAGGGTGCTCAGTGGACTTAGAAGAAGAGTAGATGAATTTACTGATAATTTCAACAAAGAGATAAGAAACACAAAAAGAGAATTGGATAACAAAAACCAGTCAGAAATGAAGAATGCATTAACTTCAATGAAGAAATAATTACAGGGAATTAACAGTTGAATAGATGAAGCAGAGGATCAAATCAGAGATTTGGAAGATAAAGAAAAAGAAAACATCCAGTCATAACAGCACAAAGAAAAAGGAATACATAAAAGTGAGGTTAGTATAAGAAACCTCTGACACAACTTCAAGCATACCAACATTTACACCAAAGGGGTGCCAGAGGGGAAGAGAGAGAGCAAGGAATTGAAAACCTATGCAAGATAATACTGATGGAAAATCTCTGTAATTTGGTAGAGAAAATAGACATGCAAGTCCAGGAAGTACAGAGTCCCAAACAAGATTATTCTACCCAGCAAAGTTATCATTTAGAATCAAAGGACAGATAAATAGCTTCCGAGACAAGAAAAAGTTAAAAGAGTTTATCACCACCAAACCAGTATCACATGAAATGTGAAAGGGTCTTCTTTAAGAAGAAAAAGATTAAAGTATGAATAATAAAATGGCAATATTATTATCTATCTATCAATATTTGAATCTAACAAACAAACATAAAGCAAACATAACATAAATAGACTCATAGATACAGGGAACATTTTGATGGTTGCCAGAATGAAGTAGGTTGAGGATATGGGTATAAAAGGTGAAGGGGTTAAGAAGTAAAAATTGGAAGTTACAAAATAGTCATGGAAATGTAAAGTACAGCATAGGGAATATAGTCAATAATACTGTAATAACCATGTATAGTGTCATATGAGATTTATTGAGATGATTACTTAGTATGTTATATAATGTCTAATCAGTGGCTGTATGCCTGAAACTTATATAATATTGTATGTCAATAGGAATTAAAAAATAAAAATTTAAAATTTCAAAACTTATGTGTAAACATGCTTTATTTTTATTATTAACTGTTAACTTATTCACCAGATATGGGAATTGGACTTATTCATCTTAAGTCTTTTGTGGCCATCTGTGCTTAGAACTGTTTTATACATTTTGCCCTTGAAAAATGGAACTATAATTCTTTTAGTTATGAGAGGAAAATAAAAGTCCCCCAAATAATAATGCTTTGATTTTTTTCTTACTTACCCTTTTTGAACTTCTATTATTTATATAAAAATGGCAAACTGCCTTTTTTATTGCTTCAAATTACATTTGTTAAAATACTTCTGTGCTGCCAAGTTCCAACCTGAATCAATGTTCATATCCAAGTCACAAACATGAATGAGGAATGCGTTTGGGTCTTTGCCCTTACTCTCCTTCTTAGTCTCAATCCAAACTAGCCTCTACCTTAAATCTATTCTTCTGTTAACATTTAAAACACTGAGATAAAAGGACTTCTTTGTGATTATTGCATCTGGAAAGAGTTTGACCTGGCTTTTATTTATTAATATATGGATTCTAGGGAAAGCCAAAGAAAAACAATAAGGACAAACAAGACTGTGCTATACTCATCAGAAACAAAAGGTCTGCTGACATGCATGGCCCTGGGAAGACCCATGGCATTGGTCACGGTGCAATGCTTTAATCACTCAAAGCTCAAAACTGAAATCATCCTCAAGAAACAGAAATATGGATTAGAGGCAAAATTGCAACCTTAAGGAGATAATCAAGCTATTTCAATAATGAATGTAGTTTTTAGACATCAGAAACAAAACAATTCTTATCTCATTATTGTTTTCCCTTTTTATCCCATGCTGGGAAGGTATATGTGTGGAGTGTACCAATTTATTGGAGTGTGCTAGTCCTTCCAACTTTGGAAGGTAATGGGAAGTATGACGGAAGCACCTAGTGCAGCACCTAGTGCAGCTTTTAGGTTACATATTGAAAAATCACTATTGTGAATGACTGTGTGTGTGTAAGCATTTTTTAAAAGTATCTTAAAGGCTAAATCTTCAGGATCAAGGGTAGCCATTAGGGCTTCTAAAATTCTTGACATCAAGTTTTCAGGTTTTCTTCTGGGCTCATTAGGCTCACTCCAGAGAAAGGGTGTGGGAGGAGACAAGCAAAGACGGGTGTCTTCTTTCTAACCTCCATGGAAAACTGCAGTGTCTTGTGCTGCACAGGAAGTGAGAATTCTCTCTATTTTACAAATATGCAAATTGATAAGCAAGAGACTAAGTGACCCCCACCCCCTGTTTATTACTTCAGAGTTTGGGCCAGACAGCTCCTGCATTTGAGTTTCATATTCTTTCTCTAGTAAAGCACTTAAAAATTTCAACTATCCATTAATCAAAGGTCAAATCAACTATTTCAGACTCCTCCTTCCCACATTTTCTGGGGACACAGAGCATTGTGTAGGTACTCAGGGAATCCAGGTCTCAGTGTTCGCTCCGTTGTAACTTTCTCCATGACCTCAGTCAGGTACCTCATTGGCTCTCAGTTTCCTCATCTGTGGAATGGGAAGCTTGGGCCAGATAATTGTGATCTCCAGCTTGAAAAGAACAGGGCTCTAATGAGTTGAAACTATGCTGGGAGACACTAACACATATTTGAATTTACAATGTTCAAATAGGTTTCTTTTGCCTCAGAGCTGTAGTTGCTAGTTGTGTTATTATCTCCTCTCTTCCTTCATCCTGTATAGTCATCTCACGTCCAAAAGGTGTTGAGATGCTGATCTATCCAGAAATCTAATGTTGGAGAGATCCTGGTTGCTGGCAGCCTGATAAAACTACAGGGCTCCTGATTAAGAAGCAGGTCTTTGCTCTGCCCTGGAGCTGCCTGTGACAGAGCTATGTGATATCCAAGCCCCCCAGTCATGAAGAAGTCCTAAATGCACTTGATGACCACCTGTCCTAATCTTCTCACTCAGTGCATTACTCAATTTTATGATCATGATCAATATCTGGCCAGGCCCCTGCTTTTGCTGTCCAACTGATACAAAAACAGATTGGGCAACTGTCCAAAGCAGCATTTATCATTTGATGTATCAAATAGAGGGGAATTCACTGCCCTCTGAGAATCCAGGCCCTGGTTTCCACATGCAGAAAGGTGCTTCCCCTAGGCCAGAGTGCAGCAACATTGCATGGAGGTGCTTCTATGCAGGGATCAAAACCTGTGCTTAGAACCCCCATTACTACTTCCATCTGTGTCTTCATGAGGTAAAGGCAAAACTGGTCTGAAGCTGGGTAGGCATTGCAGTGCCTGAGTGTTGTCTCTGAGATTTTCTGAATCAACTGAAAGGGTCTCAGTTATACCAATACTCATATATATTGTAGTGTCCTGGAGGAGAGAGGTGACAAGTCCTCTGTCCACGCACTGACCAGACCATACTGAAAATATTATGTGTTGTCCTCAGCAGTACACTTTATGCAAAAAGACTTGCATTCTTAAAAACAAACAAACAAACACACATACCTTTGTTTCTTAAACTATCATGCACTCCAGGGAATTGATTAGATAGCCACATGCATATTGAACAGACATGCTTCTCTGGAGGATATCCCTTTGTGTGCACTTGTATGACTACCAGTTGTTCAATTCAGATGCCCTGTGTCCTCCTTCTCACCAATGTGGCTAAACCAATTCCTTCCTGGGGCCCTAAACCTCCCCATGACGCAGCAATTAAAGGGTTAACCATCAGGATGACCAGATTCTAGCCCCATGACCAGACCTTGTTATAATGTGCCAGGGCTTTTGAATATGATTTGTTACTGGTCTTACTATTGCCATTCTTTTAGTGAATTAGATGAATTGTAAACAAACACAAAAATAGTGATCAAGAAAGATGAGATATAGGAAACAAACAGAAGTTCTCATATTTTAATTTGTTACAAAGGGTCAGATCACCCCTGTTTGGGACACTGATAATTTAAAACACTCTATTGCCTTTTGAAACCAACTTCTTTCCTCCTTATTCTTCTTATCACCTTTGTTCAATCATCATTCCTCACATGTAACAGCCTTCCAGGTGGTTCTCCTGAATTCATTTTTTCTAGTCTTGGACTTTATCTCCACACAAAAGCGTAAAATGCATTTCTGTGAATGCACCTTGGCCTGAGACTTCTCTGCTTAACACCCTCTGATGTCCCTTGGAAATGACAGAGGGGTCTCCTAGCAGGGCACCTACAAAAATAAATACTCCTCTAGAAGGAGTCAAAGGATGTGCAATGAGTTATATTTTCCACTTAAAATTTTTTAAAATATATTTTATTGATTTTTTTACCAAGAGGAAGAGGGGGATAGAGAGTTAGAAACATCCATGAGAGAGAGTCATCGATCACCTGCCTCTTGCACACCCCCACTGGGGATGTGCCTGTAACCAAGATACATGTCCTTGACTGGAATTGAACCTGGGACCTTTCAGTCTGCAGGCCGATGCTCTATCCACTCAGCCATACCAGTTTCGGCTCCACTTAATTTTTAATTTCTATTTCTATTGCAGGACTATCATGCCTTGAATGTGCTCTGTAAATTGTGAATCTTACAAGATGATGCAGCATACACCATTTCCCAAACATTTTGGTCATGAAATGTCTTTTCTCGCACATTTCTACCAATAACACTCAAACAGTGGTTCATTGAATGTCAGTTTGAGAAACACTGTTGAAAGTACCAACAGCTCAGTAAGTCTGTCAACATCCTGTGTCATCTGCCCCTATCATCCCAGCCTCTTTCTCTGGTATTCTTTCTTCTTATGGACCTTCACTTCCATTCCTTGTTTTAGGCAAGTGGTCCTCAAAGTCCGGTCCAGGGAACGTCATCAAGACTCCTTTAAGAGCCCATGGGTCAAACCTATTATTTTCTTAATAATACTAAAATATTACTTGACTCTTTCATTATCATTATCTCATGAATATACAGGGCAGCTTTCCAGAGATTATGGAGGTATAAATTTTGCAACAGACTCAGTGCAGTACCACATGTGATAATCCAGCTGACTTTTATTAAGCCATATTAAAGATATTTAAAAAAATGTAAAACAGTTTTTCTTTTGTTTCTGGAAATATAGTTACTTTGGATAAAGTATGTAGTGTTACCATGGACCAGGTTTATTGTTATTTAAAATTACTAATAATTATTTTTAAAGTTTCTCAGCTTTGATTTCTTATACAGAAGATATTACTATTTAAAACCCACATAAACAAAACCTCCTTGGTGTTCTTAATTTTAAGTGTATGATGGAGTCTTTTTTTTTTAACCCTGAATTGACAAGGGATGATTAATAAATACAAGTGTATATACTTAAAGTGTAAAATGTGATGATTCGATATATAGAGAGAGTGATTATTAATATCAAGATAATTAACACATCCATCACCTTCCATAATGAGCTCTCCTGAAGGGCTGATCCAAGTAGGAGGTAACTAGAAATAAACTGGGGCTTACAGAATGGAGCACGAGGGTTTGGAGTGGAGTATAAGATGCCGCAGAGAGAATCTAAGTGTCTCTAGGAGTTGACCACAGGGAATTTTGATAGTGTGTATGAGGCCTTGTACCACAGAGAAGATACTGGGTACAAGAGTACAAGGCAGAACAAGTTTATTAACATCCTTAAGATTTTCTTTTCATTTCTTTTTATATGCCACTAGAAAAATGAACCTACCCTAAAGAGGGAGTGGGTTTGAAAGATCTGTGAATAGCTGCTGTGCCTTAGATGACATGCATTCTAATTATGATATTCAAAGTCTCTTGGTCTCTTGCTCCTCAAATTATACACATGCTTTGCTCTGTGACTTAGGTCGGTGCTAGCTCTGTGTGTATGTGATGAAAATAACTTGATTTTGCTCCTTTTTTTTCCAATTCAGTGTTTGCAGTTTGGCTATTACTCCCCCATCAACATATATGTTCCAGTCTACCTTTGTGTTGTTAACATTATTTGTCAATAATCATTGCCTTTTCCTGTGTTTGAGTGCCCAGAGGCCATTGTGTTTGGGTTTATCTTGAAAATCCAAATAATGTAAGTGGAAAGTATAAATAATATATCAATTTCTTATTCCTTGGGGGGTCTGGCAGGCCTGTCTAGAAATATAGTTTCTTTTAGTGTGTGTCCAGTTCAATTTTAAGGTCTATGGGAGCAGTGATAATACTTGAATCAGAAAACATTAACAGGGAAAATATTACTACCCCCTCCCCGCCTTTACCCATAGCCTTGTTAAGTATCATGTGGGCAGAAGGGTACGTGTGGAGATAAACATGATCAGAAATGAGTAGAATTTAGAAAACATCAGATTTTGGATTTTTTTTCTCTTTAAGGTTTCAGGATAGCAGGAAGGGGAGGAGATGATAACCCTGTACAATTGCCACTTATACTTTAAAACAATAAAAAAAAAATCCCCATTTAATAAGGGAACAACTACCTGCTGTGAATTTAACAAATCTTAGCCTGAAGCCTATTTCTCTCTATTAATTTGCTTTTATTTATTTATTTTTCTTCTCATATTCTTTCATGCAAAGGGAAGGCAATCAATGAAGGCACTTACAATTCTTTCATCCCCACTTAAAGTAAAAGCTAACAGATATGAGTTCGTATTACCTAGATTTGCACAGAAAGCTTACAGTTCTTAATTTCCCCACCCCAAGTTCTCAGGATCATCTAGTAACTATTCATTTATTCAATTTTGCTTTATCCCTCCATCCACCAGCCCCAAAATAATTATTTACAATCTACCATATGTAACTGTTGTACCCCAGCCTCTCTCCCTCTCATTATTCCCTATAACTAACAGGCTTATTTTCCTTAAAATACATATTTTATATTCTCCAGCTGAAAAGCCTTCCACTGCTCCCTAGTGCCTCCATGGAAAGATAAAGGGTAGAACTCTTCACCTAGTATTCAAGACTATCAAATTCGAATGTTTGGATTCTGGCCAAGGTAAAGTAAATGGGCCAGACATAACCACCTGCCTAAAACAACGAAAACAGACACACAACTAGTCAAAATACATAAAACAATAGTTTTCAGACATTGCACACGGAGCAATTCCAAAGAATGAGCCCTGATAGAGGGGAAACAAATGAGGTGTGCCCTGCAATTGCCCCGGTTGACTGTCTGGAGGAGTTTCCAGGAAACAGCAGGAGAAGGGGAGCTAAGGCAGAACATCAAGGACACCTGGAGTTGATAAGATAGCTCACTAAATATCATAGAAAAGAGCTGCTCAGAGAGCTCAGAGATGTACAGAGGGCCCTCTCATCTTTACCTGAGTACTGATCAGACCATCCATGTGAGGAAACTACCCAAGGACAAGGAAGCAGCACCCGAAAAGATTGCAGAAACAATCACCGGAGCTCACACAGGGCTTGAAAAAGTTCTTCTTTCTGCCAGCTAGAGTAAACATTTTTCATAATCTATAACAATAAAAGTATAATATGCAAATCGACTGAATGGCCGAATAGTGAAACAACCACCTGGACAAACACGCTATGACACCCCTTGGTGCCAGGCCATTCAGGGCATGTGTAATGGAATTGGTCAGGGGGTCTCACATCAACCCATGATTGGCCAGCAGAGGGAGGCCCGAGACCACTGGCAGGCAGGGCGATCAATGGGGGGCTCCACAATCGCCCCAAAGAAGGAGGTCCAGACTACCCTCTGCAGGGGGATCAATTAGGGGGCTCCACAGAACTGGGGAACTGGGGGAGGGGCTGTAGCGGTGGATGTGGGCAGCGCCAGGCCAAGGTGGGTGCAGGCAGGGGATGGGGCCAAGAGGTAGCCAGGCCACAAGGCAGCTAGGCTGGGAGGTAACGGGCTGTGAAGGTCTACCCTTGCATGATTTTCATGCATTGGGCCTCCAGTTGGTAGATAAACAAGTAAAGTATTTGGACAAATTTTGCCTTGGTGGTGAGGTAAAGTTAGCACTAAACTTATGTCTCCTATGGTCCTGCTTCTTAGATAAACCTGAAAAGAATTAGACTGTTTCCAAGAAATTTAATTGCATACCAGAATATTTTAAAAATGTTTATAGGAATGCAAACTATCTAGCACCTAACCAGATAATAATAACAGATTAGACAGAAGTGAATAGAAAACAAATAGCAAGTTACTAGATTTAAACCTAAGCATATCAATAATCACATTAAATGACTAAATGCCATTTAAATGGCAGAGTTTATTAAACTAGATAAAAAAACGAATAACCAAGTATATACTGCTTCCAAGAAACCAAGTTTATATTTAGAAACACAAATAGGTTACAACTTAAAGAACAGAAAGGAAAATACTGACTGTGCTAATAATCAAAAGGATGTTGTACTTAAAATATAGTATATATTAATATCAGAAAAAGGAGATTATCAGAGAGATAATGAGATTTTGTAATGATAAAAGTAATTTTTATCAAAGGAACATAAGATTTCTAAATATTTATACACTTAAGAATTCCAAATTCACAATAGTTGAAGAAAAAAATACTATAAAACTGCAAGATGAAATGAACAAATCTACAATTAAAGTTACTACTTCAACACTGCTCTCCATAACTTATAGAAAAGGTAGAAAGGTCAGTAAAGTTCTAGTAGATCTGCCAACTATTAGCCAATTAGACCTAATTGACATTTGTAGACACACTACCTAACAATAGTAAGATATGTATTTTTCTCAGGTATACCTGGAATATTTTCCAGCATTGGCTATTCTCTAAATCATATTATAAGTCTCAATAAATTTAAGAGGATTCAAGTAATAGCACATATATTCTATGACCACAATATAATTAAATTTGTAATCAATAAAATGAGCTCTGGAAAATTCCCAAATATTGGATGGAACTGGATAGCATTATGCTAAGCGAAATAAGTGAGTTAGAGAAATATAAATATCACATGATTTCACTCATTTATGGAATATAATGAATAATATAAACTGATGAAAAAAATAGAACCAGAGTCATAGAAGCATGGAACAGACTATCCAACCTATGAGGGAAGGCAAGAGGTGAGAGGGTAAGAGATCAACCAAAGAACTTATATGCATGCATATGAGCATAATCAATGGACACAGACAGGGGTGGGTGGGTGAGGGCATGTGCTGGGGTGTGGGGTCAACTAGGGAGAGGTCAATGGGGGAAAAAGTAGACTCGTGTAATACTTTAAGTAGTAAAGAATTTAAATAATAAAAAACCCACTAAATAATGTAAATATAATATGGATCACATAGAATAAATCAAACAGAACATTGAATCGATTTTGAACTAAATAAAAACTGAACACAATATTAGAAATCCAAGCAGTACTTAAAGAAAAATTTTTAACAGTGAACAGCAATATTACTAGGTAGAGAAGAAAGTCTCAAAACAATGATTTTTCTTTGCATCATCTATAATAATAAAAGGGTAATATGCTAATTAGACCAGATCTCCTTCCAGATATCTTTTCTTCAGGACAAAGACACAGCAGGCAGAGACCCAGATAGAGGTAAAGGAGGCCTCAGGCAAGGGTGGTGGTCCGCGGGGCCCAGACCAAGGCCTTTGCAGGGATTTCGTGTATCAGGCCTCTAGTAGGACATAAAAACATTTATAATCTGACTCTACAGTTCCATAAGGTAAGATTATTACCTCCAGTTTAATAAGGAGGATGTTAAGTTTTAGGGAGATTATAGAATTTGTACAAAGTTATATAATCACACTGCCACTCAAAATTATTGTATATTCATTATGATTTCAGAGAGGAAGGGAGAGGGGATAGGGAGATAGAAACATCAATGATGAGATAGAATCATTGATTGGCTACCTCTTGCACACCATCCCCCATTGCAGATCAAGGCCACCGCAAACTCGGCATGTACCCTGACTGGGAATCAAACCATGACCTCCTGGATCACAGGTCTATGATCAACCACTAAGCCATGGCAGCTGGGCTGAATATCCATTATGTACAAAGCTTTTTTCCAAGTACAGAGGTAGTGAGTTTCAAATTTAGGACTCAACATTCAGATTTGCATGGCTTCAAAGCATATTCCGTTAGCCATATTGATTTTTATTTTGCCATTTGTATACTCCTTGATTCCCCTTTAACTTCCATTCCAACTCTAGGAACTCAGAGTGATGTTTGGATCATAGTTGGGATATAGGAATGGAGAAAAACATTTATAAATCATTGAATACCATTCTATCCCAGATTCTGATTGCCTTTCATATACCTCTTTTTAAAAATATCAGGACTGTGTGAATTTATTATTTTTACATTTCAGCTTACACATATATATATTATTATTTCCCCTTTTCTACATCTCTACTTGCCCCACAGTGTAGGACAATATAATTTCTTGTCTGGACTACTGCTAGAGTTTCCTAAATGGTTTCCCAATTTTTATTCTTGCCTCCTCAAAATCTGTTTTTCACAGAGTAGCAATAATAATCTTTGAGATAGTATTTAAAGTAATTTAGATCAGGCTTAAAAATTATCAGATGTCTTTATATTGGAAAACTAACTCCTTAGTGAAGCAAAAAAGATCTAGTCCCTGTCCATCTTGTCAACCTCAACTCTACTTTGCACCTGGTTACAGCCTGACCATACATACTGGGCTTTTAGTATTGGTATATTCCAATCCCATTTTCATCTGTAGTTTTCACTCATGCTGCTTCTTTTCCCCAGAATAATTTTTTCCTCTTTCACCTGGAAAATCTTATCTCTACGTCATATTCCACCTGATATTATAATTTTCTATAATCCTTTGACCCTCTTCCAATATCAATTTGCTTTATTAATCTCCCTAAGAATTCCCTGTTCTTTTATTTTGTTGTTCTTATCACAAATTAGAATCATATAGTATTTATTCATGACACTGAGAGTTAGCAGAATTTTAGATTTTACTCAAGTCAGTAGTCAATTCTCTACCTTACAGTATTTTGCAGCAGCATTTCACCCCATGGTTGTCCATTTCTATTTTTGAAACAATATCTGTTGGCTCCCATGACACCACACTCTCTTGCTTTTTTGCCCTCCTCCACAGATGTGCTTATTTTCCTTTACTCGAGCTTGCTTCTCCTCCAGCATTCTAAGTGTTGGCAGGCCTGGGTATTTTTCAGTATATTTATTGACTTGGTCCACCAAAATGGAAGATTTTTTAGTCAGGAAATCCAATGAAAATAGCACAGACATTTGAATCATATGTATCTGTGTAGATTCCCAGCTGTGTCATTTAGTAGTTCTATGAACTTGGCCAAGTTTTTTTTTTTTTTTTAACTTCTCTAAACTCCAGTGTCCTTCTGTGAAATTAAGATAATGATTGTATCTCTTTCAGAGAGTTTTTATAGAGCATACAAAATAGGGTAGCCTTTATTCATGTTACAGTGTAGTTATAGGATAACAGATCAGTCTTATTGACCTTCATGTTTACAGTGCATGGAAGGCACCAGTAGGTCTGCTGAGTGAATTTATTTTCTATACAACCTGAGTACATGCAAGCCTTTCTGTATTAGGGAAGACCATTACAAACAACGTTTGCTCAACTACAAACTATGTTCCTGGCATGAGAAAGGACATGATGCAATGCAGTACCCACACCTTTCACTTCAAATACACAAACACTGGTCCTTGTTCAAGGCTTGCCATACACACCAAATTGCAGTGCTTCTTGTTTACAAAGACTGTAACTCAAGCGTGGCTTGCACGCCCATGGGCACACACTGGAACAAATTATTCTTAGCTTTGGAAGTTTATGGCCATGGAAACAACTGTCACACTTCTATTCTTCATTCCAGGGAAACAGAGCAGGGAGGACTTCTATGAACAAACACAGACAGAAGTTGGGTTAAACCAGACAGCACACAATCTGGTGAGGTGTTTTAATGATGAAGTCAAGAAGAATTGCCAGGAAACTCTGGCAGTTTTTACAGTGAGAAAAGCAAGCATTTTGGGCAAGAGGGGGAGGAAGTGGGCAATGGTGATACTTATTGATTTCTGGGGTCTGGATTCTATTTATCTTTGGAGTCTGCCAAAGTAGCTGAAAGAAAAAGAAATAAAATGCAACAATTCTATCTCCAGGCATTTCAATTCCTGTTTAAGTTTTTCTTTCAAATGGCCGACACTCTGAATTTCTGCACGAATGACTCAGATATATTAAGGATTAGGAGCGGAAGAAGGTAAAGTAGCATAGTCTTAATTGAGGTCCTTGGTGATTAATTTTTTCTCCATCCTCCACAAAATCACTGACAAAATACTTCTAAAATTCTAATCAGATGAGTTCACTCTTGAATGAAGGTCTTCAATAGCAATCTGCTGCATACAGGATAAAAATTCAAATTCCATAACCTAGAATACAAGTCCCATAAAGTCTGGCCCACAAGTTTCTGTTGCCTTATGCTCTATTGTAGCCTTATGAAAATATTCACTCTTCTCAGAATGAAGAAGGTTGTGTTCTGAAACTCCATGCCTTCACAAAAGTTCTCTTCATTTTTAAGAATGTCCTTCCTCACCTGATCTACTTGGCCAACTCCTATTTATTTTTGAAAAACCATTGTTATGCTTTATTGAATCACTTCCATGTTCCCCATGCTCTCCTCCTGCCTGAGCTGACTATGCCGGTTCTTACTCCAATGTCCACAACATACATCTATATCCTCATACTGTAATGCAATTAGTTATTGACATCTTCTCTCCCTCATTGACCTGTATATTCCTTGAGGGTGTTGAAGAGAGTACTTTTCACAACTCTGCCTTCTCTTACTTCCACAGGACACTCATCCTAAAAGGGGACTGGGTATCCCTTCCTGTATGTGCACTGACAGGGAAAGAGAGAAGGCCACTAACATTTGAGTTCGTTAATGCAGAGGATATTGCAGAAAGTAATAATTTCTGTGTGCCAGACATAAGGGTGGGACCATGGAGTGCAATTAAAGAAAGTACTTCCTCTTGAATTTTTACTTCTAACACATCTACTGCATTTTATGAATCATTAGAATATTTTTAGTATGTTATCTTAATTTATCAAACAAAAACAACTGTGGAATTCATTTCTAATTGTTATGCAATTTTAAAAATAAGGCTTTTCTAATATGTTATTCCTTATAAGGGATCCAAATTTGAACTAGATTACAAGGTGAAGAATATTTTTAAATAATTAAATCTATTTATTAAGCATCTGCTATTTTCTAGGAATTGCGTTAAATTCCATGTATATTATCACTAATTTATAATAAGTTATCATGATGATTGGGATTACCTCCACTTGTAGATAACGAACAAGCCGTAGTCCAGAGAGACAAAGTCATTTTTCTAAGAACACACAAGCAAGAAGCAGAATCAGTATGAAATCTGGATTCATTAAACACCAAAACAGCAATCTTCCTATCCCCATGTTTGTTGAAGTTTTTATTTTGTATTAGCCCAATTCCCTTGTAATAAGCAAGAGCCCACAGAAACCCACACAGAAAGCCCCCAAGGAAAATAAGGTTTAAGCAGTTTGCAGGGTGCTAGGGTAGAGGGAAAAGATTATCCCACTGAAGAGGGAAATAAAGGAGTTTCTGAAAAATATCTGTGCACGGAAAGAGGATATGTAATGAAAGCCTATTTTAGGGAGCAAGAATGGGAGAATCTGTTCATTTCTTCTCCTGTTTTCTGGTTCTTCTTGCACATCCATGATGGAATCCATCCAACAGGACCTTTGACAGCAGCTGGAATAATGCAGAAAACTTGGACACCTTCAGGATAGTGAAGGGTCAACATGTTAAAGACTCAAAACCACACTCTTTGAGGAGACCTTGAAAGAGTATGGACATTTCAGGCAAGAGAATGAATAATTTAGCTCATTCAAGAGAAAACTCTCCCAGTAACTGAAGGATGCTCATACAAAAGGATGAATAAAACCAGGAAAGGAGCTCCAAGGAAAATCCGGTTTCCTCATAGGGCCCATATGTGGACACAACCAAGAAACAACTTTCTTTTTAACTTTTCAAGAGATTAACTTCTTAAATTACATGGGTTAAACTGGTTGGCTGCCCATCCTGGGAGAAGTTCAAATAAAGGTGAGATAGCCACTTGGTGGGGATGTTGTAGAGAAAATACAACAATTGCTAAGGCCCTTAAAATTGCTGCCATATCCTGCCCCTTTGATTCTAAGAGCTGCACTGAATTCAGATGTATAACACTGACACCATATTTACCACAGGCATTATCATGTCTCTAGACGTTCGAGAAGATGGATATTGTCTTGGCTGTTTAGATGGGAACATCTAGTCGAGAACAGAATCCCAATCATACTAAGTACCAAATGGACGAGCCACTGGGGTATAGCAAATCAGAGCCCCTTATGGGAGGAGATGAGTCATAGATTATAATCATAGCTAGTATCATTACAGTCTCCCGGGTCTTGTGCTACATAGCACTGGAGTAGGCTGAAAATATTATCTCCTTGGGATGATAAAACATTCCTTGGTAAGCACACAGGTTCATTTTCCTAAAATGAATAAATCACTTGAGCTTTTCTTTTCTACATTTTATATCAACAGGCTAAGAGCCAAGCCTGCCAAGATATCTGTCTAAAAAATAAGTGTATTTTTAGAAGGACTGTACAAAGAATAAATACAAAGCAGGTTCCATGCCAGAGGTCAAACTAGGTTATAAACATGCGTCCATTTTGTCAGGAGTTGTAGAATCCATGCTAGCAAAATATACTATTTTTGTGCGTGTGTGATGAGCTTAAGGGGCGAAATTCCAAGCCACTTCTAATTTTCACTGATGTTATAAAGTGAGAAATATAAATGGCTTTAGGTATTGAAGGTGAAACTGTTGCCTAAAGTATAAATTTTATCTAATAACTCAAACTCTATTGTTTCCCCTTGAGTTTGACTATGCTCAGACTGAGAGTTGATTGATAAATCTGGTCCAGACAGATCTTTGCTCAAATAATTCCCTGTCCTGGGGATTTGGAGTTTGCTTTGAAAGCACTTATAATGGGAGCATTTTGCAGAGCTAACATGTACTGAATTTATTCTTTGAAAAATTATTTTTGAGTACTTATCTCTGCAACAGGTAATCTACTGGGCATAGGAGTGGAGAATATGTATAAGACACAGATCCTTTGCTGAATAAACTTATAATTTAATGGTGGGGGAGGCAGATTTATAAACTTATCATGCATATAAGAGAGGTAGTTATAAGGAACAATAATGATGTGAAGGAGGATACAATTGACTATGCATATTGTGTGTGTTGGTAGTGGGGAAGGTGGGAGGGGTAAAGTTTGCAGGAGAAAGTTTCTTAAAGGAATTAATATCCAACCTTGAGCTGGAGTTTTTCCTATATAGGTAAAAGTTGAAAGGGCATTCCAGAGAGAAGGAGAATACACAAAGGTCCCGAGGTGTGGAAAAGTGTGGCATATGTAGGAACACTTGAATATGGCTAGTTAGGGCACAGGTAAGAGTTGTACAGAAGATGGGACTAGGAGCAAGCAGAGAGAGCGCATTTGTCCTTTGACTGTGGGAAAGCAAAATGTTTTTAAGGAAGGAAGTGACATGATCAGATTTTACCATTTGTAAATGTATGTATCTGTAATGTGGAGATGGGACTGAAGAGGAACGAGAATGGAATCTATAAGTAGAATTAAAAGTTGATTCCAAAATTTTTAAGTTTTATAAAATCTACTGGTCATAAGCCTGTAGAAAAACGTGCATTCTCTCCCACATTGTTGGTGGAAATGTAAATTGGTTCAAATTTTTAGTAAACAAGATGGTAATATGTAGCAATTAAATTTCTAGAACTTAGGTTATAGACATATCTGCATGCATGCATATATTTGTTTTGAATAATTGTGAACAATCTACATGTTCATCAATAGGGAAATGGCTAAAGCAGTATTACTTATCTACATACTAGAGGTCTAGTGCATGAAAATTCATGCACTGGAGGGGCATCACTCAGCCTGGTCTGCCCCCTCTCACAGTCTGGGAGCCCTTAGGGGGAGGAGATGACCCAATGATCACACCTCTGCTGCTGCCACTGCCTGCAGCACAAGCCGCAGCTGGCCCTGGTTACCTGAGCCTCAGGTGGTCCTGGGCAGATGGGCAGCTGACATCTGAGTCTTGCCTGTGCATCAGGCCTGCCCTGGGCAGCTGGGCAGCTGACATCTGAGGCTTGCCTATGCCTCAGGCATCAGCTGGACAGCCACCATCTGAGGCTTCCCTATACCTCAGGTCAGCCCTAGGTGTCTGGGCAGACTCTATCCAAGGCTTGCCTACACCTTTGGGCATCAGCTCGGCATCCACTATCTGAGGTTTGCCTGTGCCTTGGGCCGGCCCAGAGCAGTTGCAGGGCTGAGGGAAGGTCCAGTCATACCGTGTGCCTGCCATCCCACCAACTGGGCTGAAAGGACTGAAGGACCCTGGTGGGGCTGAGGGGACTGGGCACTGCCATCTTGTGGATATGGGCACCACCGTATTTCTGATGGTGTGATGGTCAATTTACATATTACCTCTTTATTATATAGGATATAAAACCCTAATATGCAAATAGACTGAAGATCAGAATAACTGAACTGATAGTTATGAGGTATGCTGACCACCAGGGGGTGCATGCAAAACGTGGTCAGTATGACATGTGCTGACCACCAGGGCGTGCACAAAAATATGGTGTCAGCAGCAGGTGGCAGAGTGCAGAACATGGCAGGCATCAGCCTTAGCAGGATAGTGGAACAGGTGAGCGGGGTTGCCAGACCAAGGAGGAGTGCTGGTTGCTATCATCTGAAAATTATTTGCTCCTACACTGATGTTCCCCCTGGGCGCTTGCACCTGCTGCTGACGTTGGCCCCACTCACACCCGCTGCCAGTTCCAGAGTTGCTGATAGAACCAGCTACTGGTTCTCAGCGCTGGCCCAATTGCTTGGTGCTGGCAGCAGCTGTGAGAGGTGGCTGCATGCCCCAATAACCCCTCAGAAGCAGGGAAGGTGGAAAGGCCCTGAAGGGTGACCAGGACCAGCAGCCGCCTCTTGGATTTGCTGCTGGCAATGGCCATGCTCACACCTACAGCTGGAGCTGGA
Source organism: Pipistrellus hanaki (assembly GCF_964339955.1). Lineage (NCBI taxonomy): Eukaryota > Metazoa > Chordata > Mammalia > Chiroptera > Vespertilionidae > Pipistrellus > Pipistrellus hanaki. The sequence goes on along the minus strand of NC_140511.1, from coordinate 38,168,689 downwards.
GCTGCTGCTCACACCTGCTGCTGGTGCTGGCACCAGCCCCAATTGCTCCGCCATCAGTGGGTGCAAGTGGGGCCAGTGCCTTGGTGGCAGCTGCAGGAGCAGGGCTGCTGACAGACAGGTCAGGGGATTGTAGTCTGTGGTGGGAGGGGCTGGGCAGGGGCATGGAGGATGGACTGAGACCCACACCTGTGGCCACCACAGCCTTGTGTTCCACAGTTCCTTTCAAGGTGCATGGATTTGTGCACTGGCCCCTTGTACAAAATAATTGGCTGAAATAATAAAAAAATAAGGCAGATTCATCTATAATGATGTGGAAAATTATCAATGTGTATCATTAAAGGGGAAAAGTGAGTTATAGTACAGGTTATAGCTAACTACCTAGCTATATAAGATGGGTTAAGTAATTGGTAACCATCCTGTTAGCCATAACAAAAGCTAAACCAAAGTGAACAATGTATTTTGAACAATGTATTTGTGTATGTGTGGGTGAGTGGATGGTTACAAAGTCACTGAAGAATTATGGATCCAAGATTTAGAAAAATATGAAAATATGGAGAATTATAGATCTAAGATTTAGAAAAAATATGAAAATATGGAAAAATGAACTCAATATTTAGGGTGGCTTTTCTACTAGAATTGCCTCCTGGTTCTTACATAGAAATCTAAGAAGCTGATAAGTTGTACATAGAGCTTCAGGAGATTCTTAGAACTAAGAGAGCAAAATATGAAGTCTTGGCTCCCCAAGCTATGAGGTGCTATTTTAATAAACACCTTTCTTTCCAGTTGAGGAGTTAAAAGTCTAAATCTACAAGTAATGGTGAGCCAGGAATGCATTTTCCCTGTAAGAAAATGAAATCTAGCTTTAAGACATCTTAGTCTTAAACTGGATTGATCCAGAATAGTTACTAACACCAATAAATATTCCCATAGCTTATATAAAATTTTTCTGAAGACAAATACATTATTCTAAGTTTAAATTTTATCTACAATATTTTATATAAAATGACAAACATTCAGTAAAAAAGAATAAAAGATAAGAAGAGATGAGAGATAGGACTGAAAATCAATAGAAACAATACACACACATACACATGCACACAGAGACTTATGGGACATTCGGATCATAGAGTTGCGGGACTGAAACTTAAAAAGAGCTATGTTTAATGCATTCAAGGGAGTAAAATGTATTACTAAAATTTCAACAGAAAATTGAAAATCATATAATAACCAAATGGAAATTCTAGAACTTTAAAATACAGAAATTAAAATTAAGAACCTGGGTGATTTTAATTACAGGTTAGAGCAATTACACAGAATAAGTGAACTGGAAAATTAGAAAAATGTAATACAAAAATGACATGAAAATATAAGTGATTAAAAAATATAAAAAAGAGGTAAAGATACCTTAAAAGTCATCTAGATTACATTCACTATAATGGAAGATAGTGAGAAGTTCGTCAAAAATCTTTTGATTTACTCCCTGACACAAAAAGCTAGATTAGATTTTAAGCAACTCTTAAAATTGAATATGGCAAAATGGTTGAGTTCTGGCCATTGGAATGTTGGAGAAAGTGATATAGTACACTTACAGATATGGCCCATAAGAGACATGTATGTTATCCTCTACTCTTCTTTTGTTTGGGATGTTGACACACAGCTGACCTTGGAAGCCACATGTTGAAGATGGTTGAACTTCCATCATCTTGATTCCTAAATGACTGCATCAGGCAGAGTAATTTAACTCCTGCCTTTAAATGGGATAGGATTGAGGAATAAATTGCTCTTGTGTAAAGATCTTGTGATTTTAGATTGTATCTGTTACAGTAGCTAACACTATCTAACTAATAAAAGAAAAAAATGCAAATTGACCACACTTTCTCAACACCCACTACCAATCAAGAATGAGTATGCAAATTAATGCAACAAAGATGGTGGGTTAATTTGCATATGCTGGTGCTGAGCAGTCGGGGGCACTGTGGGATGCTTATGTTGTCACCATGGCTCTGGTCCTCTGGCAGCATGGGAGGGCAGAAAGGTGACTCTGGGCCAGAGGAAAGTCCGTGTAGGCAGCCAGGCAAAGGAAGGCCCATTCTTGCAAGAATATTTGTGCATCGGGCCTCTAGTCCTAAATAATATGCTTAGTCATCCCAGACTCTCTTATGCAATGTCTCTCTACTAAGTCTACTTCCACATTGAACACCTACAATGAAGGAAAATGTCCAAATTTGCAAGATAACTAATTCCTTCTGTTAAAAGATCAAGCTCTTGTAAAACGTTTCTTGCTTATATAATTTCTGTGAATTTACTCACTTGACTTATTTGCTTGAGGTTTCTTTCAGAGGCAATTCTTTAGCTATTGAATCAAACTCTCATAAAGAATTTCCATTTTAGAATGTGTTTTGAAAGGTAAATAGAAAACTGATATTGTCTAGCTGTAGGACATTAAGTATGTCTCCTTTTTTTGAACTTGGCCTCAACTGGTGAAATAATTGAGATAAATCAAGTTGATCTCTATTATCAGTTTTTGTTCAGAAAAGGTGAGATTGAATTTTACCAATTAGCTCAGGAAAAAAAGATCACAAACAAGATATAAAAACATACAAAGTGTTCTATTACATATAATATAATAAATATAATAAATAGAATGAATACAATATAATATAATCTATATATATAAAAGCCATGCCTGGAATGCCAGAATGGCCAGAGTTACTGGTAGCTAGTTACTGTGGCCAGTGAATCAGCCTGATCAGGGGGTTGGGTTAGCCAGACAACCTCCTGCATCCCATCTCCACACCCAGCCCCACCCCAAATCGGCCCTCCAAGCCCAATCAGGGGTAGGGCCAGCCTGCCAACCACCCATGGCCCCTCTCCCAGGATTCTGGTTCCTGATCATACCCCCCACCCCATTATGGGGTGGCACCAGCCAACCTACCACCCACAAATCCTCCCTATAGCCACCCCCCCCCCCAATTGGTCCCTTATCCCAATTGGCCCCTCCCCTCAGCTGGCTTGGCCCTGATTGGGCCCAGATCAGGCAGACCAGCTGGCCAACCTTCTGCTGTCTCCTCCCTACAAGCCTGGCCTCAATCTGCCCTGATTGGGGCCAGGCTAACTGGACCCCACCCATGAATGAATTCATACACTGGCATATATTGGGTCGGCAGCTAAGTAATTGCGGGTTTCACACATATATGGCTTCAGTTGAATTTTTAGTTTGCAGACGTAGTACAAATGTAAAACACATTTTGTTATTTGATAGTTGGCTATTCAGCTGTTAATCAGTAAAAAAAGTTTTTTGATTTGTTTTGTAGTTTTCGTTTGGCGTTCGTTGAAAAATGGAAAATCAAAAAGAACATTTTCGTCATATTTTGCTTTTTTATTTCCGCAAAGGGAAAACGCATCGCAAGCTCATAAAAAGTTATGTGCTGTTTATGGTGACGAAGCCTTAAAAGAACGGCAGTGTCAAAATTGGTTTGCCAAATTTCGTTCTGGTGATTTTTCACTCAAAGATGAAAAACGCTCTGGTCGTCCAGTTGAAGTTGATGACGCCCTAATCAAAGCAATAATCAATTCAGACTGTCACAGTACAACACGTGAGATTGCAGAGAAGCTTCATGTATCACATACATGCATTGAAAATCACTTAAAACAACTTGGCTATGTTCAAAAACTCGATACATGGGTTCCTCACGAACTGAAAGAATCACAGTTAACGCAACGCATTAGCAGCTGCGATTTGCTAAAGAAACGTAATGAAAATGATCCATTTTTAAAACGACTGATAACTGGCGATGAAAAATGGGTTGTTTACAACAATATCAAGCGGAAAAGATCGTGGAGCAGGCCAGGTGAACCAACTCAAACAACATCAAAAGCTGATATTCATCAAAAGAAGGTTTTGTTATCAGTTTGGTGGGATTACAAAGGAATTGTCTACTTTGAACTCTTACCACCCAACCGAACGATCAATTCTGATGTCTACATTGAACAACTAACGAAATTAAACAATGCAGTTGAAGAAAAGCGGCCCGAATTGACAAATCGAAAAGGTGTTGTATTCCATCATGACAATGCAAGGCCACACACATCTTTGGTCACTCAGCAAAAATTAATGGAGCTTGGTTGGGATGTTTTGCCACATCCACCATATAGTCCTGACCTTGCACCATCTGATTACTTTTTGTTTCGATCTTTACAAAACTCCTTGAATGGTAAAAATTTCAATAATGATGATGATGTCAAATCGTACCTGATTCAGTTTTTTGCTAATAAAAACCAGAAGTTTTTTGAACGTGGGATTATGATGCTGCCTGAAAGATGGCAAAAGGTCATTGATCAAAATGGGCAATACATTACAGAATAAAGTTATTTAGTTCCATGAAAAAATTGTCTTTTTCTTTAAAAAATCCGCAATTACTTAGTTGCCGACCCAATAATATAATATAATACAATATAATATAATATAATATAATATAATATAATATAATATAATCATATATAATATAATCATATATAATAATATAATATAATATAATATAATATAATATAATATAATATAATATAATATAATATAATACATTATAATCCTATATAATAAAAGGGTAAGATGCAAATTGATCCTAAGGGTGGAACAACTGGGAACGACCAGTCACTATAACATGCACTTACCACCAGGGGGAAGATGCTCAACACAGGAGCTGCCCCTGGTGTTCATTGCACTTCCATGTGGGGAGCGCAGCTCAGCCATAAGCCAGCTCATGACTGAGTGATGGAACACCCCACAGAGGGAGGCTCAGGCTACCCAGTTGAGGAGTGAGCCTAAGCCAGCAGGTGGACATCCTTTGAGGGGTCCCAGACTGCAAGAGTGCTAAGGGCTCCCTGAGTGCACAAATTTTTGTGCAGCAGGCCTCTAGTATAATATAAATCTACATCTAAATCTAGTTGAGATGAGAAGGCTAACAATTAGATCTAATTATGTTAGAGATGGTAGTTCATACACTTACACATTCAAAATTATCAAAGTTAAAAATCCTCTTTAAGAATCACTTAATCCAGGGAAAGAACTGCATTAAGTGATTCTTAAAAGAGGATTTTTTTCATCCTTCACCCTTTTCCAGCTTAACTTCTATCATAGCTGCATCAAGTGGATGCTCAGATATTGCTTGGATTCCTAGTGACAGGGAAGTCATTATATCCTAGGGAAGAAATACCCTTTATTGCTTATCAGCAGAGTTGTGATATTTAAATATTAATAATTGATTTTAATAATATCTGAAAAATAATTTGACTATAGGGTTATATATTCTTATGCATATATCCACATATAATAGCAAATCAGACAGAATATATATACAAAGATATAGAAAAACACAAGCAGTGTATACTCATAAGTAGTGTAAAAATGAGCACTTAAAATTATTCATGGAGTTGTTGACATATTTATACATCTCACATAGCATCACTCAATAATCATTTTGACTATGTCAAGACATGATAATCTTTCACTAACTCTTTTCAATGAGGACAAGGCCATTTTCTATGTCTTTGGAAGATGCAGAGTAAGCCTTCTTATTTAATGAGTATTATAGGAGTAGATAAATATAATTTTCTATAGAAATTCTTCTTAGAGTATTGGCTGGCCCACTCTGACCCTCTAAGTTAAGATTTCCCTTTTTGCAGGTCACAGGAAGACATCTGCTAGGTTCAAGTGGATTTTGCATCCTAGGACGACCTTTTATCACACTGTGCAATGAGTTAAATCTGTTCACATCCCTCTGAAACACCATAATTTAATATTGTATCATTCATCATATTTAGCGATCAAGGGCTATACTCTTTCTATGTGAGGTGGCTAAATAGTAAAATATCTACAAATTCTTTGCAAGCTGACAAAGTGTGTTGTGATGCATTAATTATTTAAGTTTTACAACCACTCTTGAGTTAGGTAGAGTAGGGATCTTATCCCAACCTATAGTTAGGAAGTCTGAAAGCCAGTACCATTTGCAATGAATCCACCCTCATTGTAGAGTCTCCCCCCGCACCCCTCCTTTTTTTTTATATCCCCTTCTTGCTTACTGAAAGCCCCATTGGTTTGTTTAGGATGGCAATGTGTATAGTATAAAACGTGGTCTCCTACATGATTTGTAGGTAGGGGTGGGCATGTGGCTTAGTTCTGGCCAGTGAGGTACAAGTAGGAATTTTATATGAAGGTGCTCACTTCCTAAATAAAAAAGAACAATGTTGACTTCCTTCTATAACTATCCTTCAGGCACATGAACTTTTATTTAATTTTGTAAAAAACATTGCAAAGACCTGGAGTCAGAAATAGCAGGACTAATGAGAGGAGGTGAGCTAGGGGAATACAATTTTTGTTAGGCCAACTATACAGGGTTATTTAATTTTGCTTTCTGAGTCATTCCTCAGAGATGCTGGAGTCACTTTAAGTCACCATTTTAGTTTCAGTCTGAGAAATCATTTGCCTTTACAAGATGCCAACAAAGTATGACACAGTAACAAAGGCTTGTGAACATGTGCATAAATAAATCATAATGACAACACGGCAAAAGGTATAAATAAGGAATAAACCATAATGCTCCCTTACCCATCAGCTCTCAGGCTTTTTGTTGCCACAGATCACAAAAACAAAATTCTATGAATGCAGTTTTCTGATGCACTTTAAGAACATATAAAATCAGGGACTAATTGAACATACTGAGCGGAATAAAGCTTAGAGGTCACCTGGTCCAGATGTTCTCATTTTTTTTGCTACCCATTGGACACACTAGGGGGCTTTTAAAAAATCCCAACATCTCCTAAACCACTTCAATCAGAGTCTCTGCGAGTAGCATATAGACCAGCGTTTTTCAACCGCTGTTCCGCGGCACACTAGTGTGCCGCGAGATGTTGCCTGGTGTGCCGTAGGTGCAGACGAGACAAGAATTTTATAATTTTTCACTATTTTGTTTACTTAATATTTCATAATAAAGTAATTATAAAATACTTTCTTTGTGTTTATTTGATTCCTATTCAAGAGAATTACTTTATATATAGTCAATATAGGCACAGAGTTAAATTTTTTAACATTTTCTAATGGTGGTGTGCCTCGTGATTTTTTTCATGAAACAAGTGTGCCTTTGCCCAAAAAAGGTTGAAAAACACTGATATAGACATTCGGATATTTTTATTGATTTAAGAGAGGAAGGGGTAAGGGGACAGAGAGATAGAACATCAATGATGAGAGCGAATCATTGATTGGCTGCTTCCTGCACAGCCCCACACTGGCTCGAGCTCACAACTAGGCATGTGCCCTTAACCAAGAATTTAATTATGAGCTCCTGATTGATGCTCAACCACTGAGCCATTCCTACAATGCAGATGTTCAGATATTTTAAAGCTTCTAGCTGATTCTATGCGCATCTAAGTTTGAGAACCACTAATCTCAGCCAGCCACTCCTTTATTCAGGTCAGAAGCTGAGGTTCAAAGAGGTGAAGTGACTTTCCTAAAGTCTCATCATTTCAAACTGAGGTTTTTTATTCCTGTGGTCTTTGCTCCCTGCCACACAGAGCAACCTCATGCCCTGGGAATTCTGGTTCCACCTCAACCACACCGTCAGTTCAGAAGCCAGGATGGCACTGTATTTGCAAAGGTGTGATATAGAGTTCTGACTCAGGTGTTTTGAGAATCCACCTGAAACTTTTCATGCCCTCACAAAAGCACTGTGAAGATGAATAGGCTCTGTAGCCCACGTTCTGAGGAACGATCCTGTTGTTTGCAGAGCACAGAAGGATGTGGTGGACTGGAACATGGCCAGGTAGAGAGACAGGGAAGAGGCAAGCTGCACGTGCGGGGTGGCTACTTCTCTGTGGTGAGGGGCCAAATACTGAACACGCAGATGAGTTTATTTAATTTTCAAACACAGCTATTTAGTTGGTATGTACAGGGATATCACTATTGGCTGTTACATATTAAAATAATTCTGCTGAGATTGTTAGGTAGCCTCTACTGCAAGATGGCTGGTTGTCCCTATGCTCTCTCTACTATCCCTGGCTCCTGGCCACCTGCTTCTTCTTGAGGACCCCCCTGCCTCTCCTTGGTTCAGCAAAGGGTTAACCTTAGGCTCAGTGGAGGCCTTTGGACCCTGCTCTAGTGAGGCTTCAATTACCCTTCTGATTACTCAGATCCCCATGCTTCATGCATCACTGTCTTTTGAGAATCTGTTCACATTTTCCCCCTACCTTCCCACATTCCCACAGCAAATGAGATCTATAACTTCACAGATGAAAAAGCAGAAGCTCAGAGAGGGTGCACGACTTGCCCAAGGTCACATAGTGAATGCATGGCAGTCACCCGAGCCCCTCCCTGTACGTAGGTCATGAAGCAGTGGGTATTTTTGGAGAATGAAGCCCAGGATGGACTCTGGGATCAAACATACACTTTAATTCTCCATGTCCTTCTCTTTAAAGCCTTAACATGAAAAGAAGAAAACTACAATGGCTCTGCTTTATGTCTCTCACACACAAAAGGTACTAGATGACTGTAGTGAAGATACCAACATTACCTGTTGATTTTTTTAAAACAGTCCTGGCCAGTGTGGCTCAGTTGTTTGACCATTGTCCTTTGCAATGAAAAGTCACTGGTTCAATTTCTGGTCAGAACACATGCATTCAGTTCCCATGTGGGAGGCAACTGACCAATGTTTCTCTCTCATGTCATCTCTCTCTCTCTCTCCTCTTCTTCTCTCTCTAAAATAAAGAAAACATATTTTAAAAAAGAAGAAACAAAACAATTTTAAGGGAAAAGAATGATCATTTTAGGCCTATCCTGGGAACTCCCCTCAGGACTAGAGTCAGGAGTAGACCATATAACCATATTGCTTATATCCACTAACTGCCCCCTCCTCCTCTTTCTCATCCAAGAACCCTCACCCCAGATTTCAGAACAGTGATTAGTACTCTCAGATTCTGGGCCTGTGTGAGCATTGCTCAGTAATGTGTGAGAGGCACTTAAACACAAAGAGGGCTAAGTAAGTAACACTGACTGCCCCTTTATCACCCCTTTTCCACAGCACAAATAAATCTCAATTTTTTTTTTAAATATTGCAGAGCTGGGCTATTTATTCTGCACTGATCTCCACTTTCTTATCATCTTAGGACTTATAAAGAATGATAATAAATTCTGTAAATTGTGCAGTTTCATCAGCAAAAGAGAAAAAATGATCAAGAATTAGTTTTCATTATCTGAGCAAATGCTTGGGTGCAAGGACAGGAGTTGAGGTCTCACCCCATGCTAGGCACAGTAATTGACACAAAGAAGCCCTCAAAAAAAGGTTGTTAAATTCAATGTTGAATAATATAACCAGGTGTTTTCAAAAAAAGTAAAGGGAGAATCATGTCAAATATATAATTTCTAGGAACAGATTGGCAGTTTCAGTTTTCATTAAAATCTAAGTTCCTTGTAAACTTCCTGTGTTCCAGGGAATTCACTCCTCTTTGTTATTTTAGAAGACATTAGCTTAAAGCAGGGCATGGTGAGGTAAAATCTAGTATTTATTGAAGAAAAAAAAATCTAAATTTTTTATTTATAGAATCTCCCACCCTCAATGATTTACTGGTACAAAGTAAGCTGTTTGTAAAGGAAGATGAGAGTTTCACAAAGAACCTCGAAGTTATGACATAGTAGGATATTATAGCCAGGTTTTTTTCAGGCAGACAGACCTGGATTCCAAATTCTGCCTGGTCATTTTCTAGGCATGTGACCTTGGAAGCACTGGTTTAGAAGCACTGGTTTCTACATATTTCACAAGGATTGTAACTCTCCCTGACCTCTTTCCCAGGCTGCTTTAAGAATTAAAGGGCATGATGGGTAAAAAATTTATGGACTGAGACCCAGGACACGTTAGGTTTTAGGGAAACATTGGTCTTTTCCCCCATAGTTCAAAGTCTTGGGATATACCATGATTTGTTGACAAAAGAACCTTGTATTTTATAGTGTATGCATGTTATACCATGCAAAAAAAAAAAAAAGATTTTGAAATGTTGAAGTTTTTCCATTAGAAAATTAAAGACCCAACAACTAAATTGAAGTATGAATGATTCTTAAATTTTATAATTACAATTACTCTCTGCTCCTTTTTCCCAACTAATTTTATAATTATAAAATTATGCATAATTATACTTTTTTAAAATATAGAGGTTTAATAATATTTTAATTTTTAAAAAATAAAAATTTGAGGTAAAATGTAATTTAAATGTAATTTAAGGAATATGGATGATGGATATCCACTTTTCTGAGTGAAATGGATGATGAATGAATAACCAAATAACATAATAAAGGAAAAGGATGACATTATCAATCCCACTGTCTCACCATGAATTGAGAATGATTATTTTGGTTTCATAGATAAGGAAGGTGACCTTGTTCCACAAGGTCAAGTCTCTTATCTAAAGCTGCATAGTCATAGTTGAGTTGGTATGACCAGAACTAATAGGATCATAGTTAGACATTTGAACAGATAAAAAGTGTCCATCTGATTCTCTCTTTTAAAACTTGGAATTGGAAGGTGTTGGGCACTGACACAGTGCTATTGAATAAAGATAGGGCACTAGTTGGGATTTAATCAACTCAAAGTCACATGAAAATTATTATTCTATAAGCAAAACCAATGGACACAGACAGTAGGAGGATGAGAGCTTGTGCTTGGGGGAAGGGTAGTAGGGGAGAGGTCAATGGGGGGAAAAGGAGACTCATGTAAAACTTTAAACAATAAAGAATTTAAAAAATATTATTCTAGGAACTAGGGATTGAGTCTTATCTGGGAAGAGGGAAAATGCAGAAGAGAAGAGATTTTCTATATGTGAGTTTTATGACATCTTGAAGGGGAGAGTGGCCTCTTTTAGGAACTCATCAAAACCACCACCCAGACAGGCCTTGGACAGTGCCCACAACTGCGCAGCCACTCTAGCTAAAATCCTGCTGCCCTACCTGCAGACCCACAGAACCTGAGACCTCCACCTCCAAAGGTGCACTGCTCCCATAGCAGTAAGTGCAACTTCCCTCCTCCTCAGCGGCAGACCTCAGGATACCATAGGTGTGTGTTTCCAGCACAAAGGCCTCCTGGACACATCACCCACTAGCAGCTCTTGGATGCCTCTGTGAGCCCCAATTGGGTGTGATTTTGTACAGACAAAGGCGCACTGCCTCAAAGTAGAAATTCTGAATCCTCTCTTCCCCAATAATTGCCACAGACGCCCCAGCAACTTCAGCACCAGGGTCCTTCAGAGCTCCACACTGGCAAAGGCACTGCCACAGGCACACGTTTCCAGCTCACAGGTGCCCTGAGCCCATCGATCCACAGGGTGCACTTGGGAGCCACTGTGAGCCCCCATGGGATGCAATCTTAGACAAACAGGGACATACTCCCCCAGCAGTAAAAATTCCGAATTCACTCATCCTGGATACCTGCCCACAGACACCTAGATTGAGTGGCTTCAGTACCAGAGCCCTTCAGAGTGCATCATATATTTTGCAGGCAAATGCACCATAGGTGCCTCTGAGAGCCACCACCGGGGGCACATGTATCCAACCACAGAGGCAGTAGCAAAAGCTGAGTCTGCCCACCCCACAGCTATAGAACTCTGGACACCACAGTCATACCTTTCTAGAGCCCAGGCCTCCTGAGCTCCACCACCCCAAGAAATGGCTCCTGGGTGCCTCTGTGAATCTTCACTGGGCATGCACAATTTCAATCAAGGGCACAAGACAGCAAAACTTGGGATATGCCCCTCCATGGCTGTTGACTTCTAGATCCCACAGTCGTGCCTTTCCAGCTCATAGGCCTATATCAAGAGAACTCAAATAGCTCAAGTAGGGAGCTACACTAGATTACCAAGCCTAGGAGACCTGAGAGACCACATCAGAAGTACCATCCCCAAAGGAACTTGGGTAGTAAAGCAATTGAATCTACATTTAAAATGTTATAGCAAAATATGGGAAGACAAAACAAACAAACATAAAACAAAAAACAAAAACAAACAAACAACAACAACAAAAAACAATCCCCAAAGGAAAGAAAAAGATAAATCAACAGAAAGTTCATTGAAATTGAAGTAAATACCATGTCAGAGAAATAATTCAGAGTAATGGTTATAAGGATGTTCAAATAACTGGATAACAAATGCACACAGCTCAATGACAAATACACACAACTCAATGATAATTATGGGAATCTGAATGATAATTTCACCAACATGAAAAGGAACCAAGAGGAAATGAAGAATTACATAGCTGCAATAAAGAACACAATGGAGGGCTTAAACAGTAGACTAGAAGAGGTTGAGGACTGCATCAGCGAATTAGAAGACAAGGTAGGAAAAAACACACAAACAAAGCAGCAACTAGAAAGAAAATTTAAAAAGCAAGAGGAGAGCCTAAGGGAGCTTTGAGAGGATATAAAACAAAACTACATTTACATATTTGGGGTACCACAAGGAAAGGAAGGGAAGCAAGACATAGAAAACCTGTTTGAAGAAATAATGATGAAAAACTTCCCTGATATTGGCAAGATAAAAAGCTATGCAAGTCCAATAAGCACATAGAGTACCAAACAAGATGAACCCCATAAGACTGACACCAAGACACATCATAATTAAATTAGCAAATACCAGTGACAAAGTAAGAATCTTAAAGTCTGCTGGAGAGAAACAGAAAGTTGCCTACAAGGGATCTCCTATTAAAACAACTGATTTCTCAACAAAAACACACCAGGCCAGAAGGGAATAAAATGAAATATACAAAGTGATGCAAATCAAGGGACTAAATCCAAGAATACTATATACAGCAAGACTATCATTCAAAATTAAAGGTGAAATCAGGAGTTTCACAGATAAAAAAGGGCTAAAAGAATTTATTACCACCAAGCTAGCAATGCAAGAAATACTAAAGGGACTGCTGTAAAAAGAAGAAATAGAAATGCAAGAAGAAACACAAACATTAAGAATAAAAATTATGACAAACAAGTACTTATAAATAAAAATATTAAATACAAATGGATTAAATGCTACAATCAAAAGACATAGGGTAGCTGAATGGATAAGAAAACATGACCCATATATGTGCTGTCTGCAAGAGACCCACCGCAGAACAAAGGATTCATACAGACAGAGATTGAAGGGATGGGGAAAAAATTCAGGCAAATGGAAATGAGAAATAGCTAGGGTTGCGATACTCATATCTGGCAAAATAGACCTCAAAGTAAAGGCTATAACCAGAGATAAGGGAGGCCACTACATAATACTAATGGGAGCAATTCAATAAGAAGATATAACTCTGGTAAACATATATGTACCCAATATAGGAACACCCAAATACATCTTCTGGAAGATATCAAGGGAGAGATCGATAGCAATACAGTCATAGTAGAAAACTTTAATAATACCCCACTGACAATATTCTATAAATCCTCTAAACAGAAAAAATCAGCAAAGAAACAGCAATCCTAAATGACTCACTCAATCAGATGGACTTAATTGACATCTTCAGAATATTTTACCCAAAAATACATATTCTTCTCCAGTACACCCAGGACATTTTCAAAGACAGACCACATATTAGGACACAGGCAAAGTCTCTTCAAATTCAAGAAGATAGAAATCATAACAAGCAGCCGAAACTGGTTTGTTTAGCTTGTTTCGGCTGCTTGTTATGTCTGGAAAGGTCCCAGGTTCGATTCTGGTCAGGGGCATGGATATTGGTTGTGGGCACATCCCCGGTAGGGGTGTGCAAGAGGCAACTGGTTGATGTTTCTCTCTCATCGACATTTCTAGCTCTCTATCTCTCTCCCTTCCTCTCTTTAAAAAATCAATAAAATATATTTAAAAAAATAATAATAATCCTAAAAAAAAGAAATCATAACAAACATCTTCTCAGATCAAAGTAGCATATAACTATAAATCAACTACAATAAAAACAATGAAAAATAATCAAACACTTGGAGGCTAAATAGCATGCTATTAAACAATGATTATGTTACCAAGGAGATCATAGAGTAAATAAAAAGCATCCTGGAAACAAATGACAATGAAAATACAATAATCCAAAATGTGTGGGACACAATGAGAGCAGTCCTGAGAAGGAAGTTCATAGATCTACATGCATACCTCAAAAAACAAGAAAAACTGGTACTAAATTATCTAACCTTGCAATTTAAAGACTTAGAAAGAGAGCAATAATAAAAGCCCACAGTATCCTGAAGAAAGGGGATAATAAAGATCAGAGTGGAAATAAGTGACATAGAGACCAAAAAAGAAACAAACAAACAAACAAAAAACCAACCAAGCAAACAAACAAAAAACACCAAAAAACAAGAACAAACAAACAAAAAGATCAATGAAAACAAGAGCTGGTTCTTTGAAAAGATAAACAAGAATGATGAAACTCTAGCCAGGCTCACCAAGAAACAAAGAGAGAAGACCCAAATACACAAAATCAGAAATGAAAGAGGTGAAGTAACAACTGACCCCACTGATATACAAAGGATTGTAAAAAAATATGAACAACTCTACTTCAACAAATTGGACAACCTTGATGAAATAGACACATTCCCAGAGTAATACAAGCTTCCAAAACTCAATCTGGAAGAATAAAATAATAATAAAAAAAAAAACACCACACACACACACACACACACACACACACACACACACACACACAAACCTGAATAGGTTGATAACTACTGATGAAATTGAAACAGTAACCAAAAAAGCTCCTAGCAAACAAAAGCCCAGGACCAGATAGCTTCACAGGGGAGTATTAGCTGCAGTTATAATACATTAGTGCAACTGATAAAGGCTCTTTATTTAAAATGAAATATTGAGCAACTGAAAACAGAAAAGAGAGTTAGCTATAACTGCTAGAATGTGACCAGTCCACAGAGGTAGGCAGGAAATGTTCATGGCAGAGACCATAATAAAGGATCAGGATAATAGAAGGCTAATGAAAAAGAGAAAGAGACTAATGCCTTGGTTATTCCTGGGTAAGGGTTTTTCTGGGCCCTTAATAAGAAGGCATTGAAGTAATGCCAGAGACACATGATATATTATTAATGCTTTGTTGTATATGTTATGGCTCATGTAGCATTAAGCAAACTTTATGTAGTTCATTCCATGTATGATGGCAATAATAATAGCTATTATTTATTGATGTTTTGCTATGTACCAAATTCTGCTAGGCATTATCTATACTCACATTTACGTCCTCACATGAATCCAACCCTGCATATACTTCTTTAACACATCCATCCTTCCAAAGTGGAAGGTATGCACCTGCTGCTGTATGCTCCCTAGGCTTGAGGAGTAGCCAAGGCTTGAAGAATAGCCAAATGTAGATTAGTGTGGACATTGGTGAAGGTGTCCGTGTGGATGTGAACTGACCTCCTTGCATCATGGATGAGAAGAGAAGAAAATGGCTGGGGTTTGGTTCTACACTGCCATGTTCAGGTATGGAACTTTGAAGAATCCAAGAATTTTAAAGTAGAACTTAAACACAAATCTAGGTTTTTATAAAGTAAGATTTGTCAAGGGTGTAGACAGGACATATTTTAAGTTACCTTGGCTTTTATAACCTGTACTATTTAGCCACAGGAATGTAGTCCTTCATAGGAATCAGGCCTCCCCCTGGGCCTTAAATTTCAAGGTCAGGTTTGATGTCCAATACAGTGCCTGCCACATAATAAACATATTCATATTATTGGTAGATAACTATGGTTAAGGTTTATGTGTGCTGAGGAGGGCTTCAAGTTATATACAACATAGTGGTTTAAAGTGTGTTGAATGGGGTTTTAAAATACCCAACAATTAGAATTTAGAATTAATCATCCAAACAGAACAAGTCTGAATCCTTGTACAAGAAGGGCCTGGAATAATAACAGCTGGATAGAAGCTGCTGAAGGGGCCAAGGCCTGCCATATTCATAGCTTCTCTACTAGCTGGTAGCAATTAACAGGGGGGGGGGAGAGGGAGAGAAGGGAGCACTGAGAGGGGAACAGCTGTTTCTGCAGCTGCTGACAAGATCACCGAGGCTGAGTGGGAATTAACATTCATCTCCATGAGCTGCATTGCTCCAGCAGGAGAGAGGGTCAGCCATTTGGAAATTTCACCGAAAGGATGATGAACTGGACTTGCCCATGATCTCTGAGCCCTTACTGCACATCCTACTCCTACAACTTAGCCCCTGGAAGAACCTTGTCTCTGTAATGATGGAGAACTGGAATTAACTAGTACAAGGAAGAACAGAGATCTGTGGTGGAAATCAATGGGCTCAGATTAGAAGACATGTCCCCTGTTTACTGAATGTTTACAGGTAAGTCCCTTCACCTTTCTGAGCTTTATTATCTCATTAAAAACCCTAAGCACTTAGCACCATGTTCAACATAGAACCCTAAGTGAGCAATTAATGGCAAAGCTGCTAGTACTACTCTTGTTAATTATGTCTCTCCTATGTAAAGAGGAGATTATAATATCCTTCCTGCCTATTTTCAGGCTAGTTCAATATGAAAGTGGTTTCAGAGCTGCAGGCAATGCTCAAATGTGAGGGATTAATATTACATATTGCAAAGGAATGATTTGAACGGTCTCCAAAGGCCTACCTGACCCCTAATATTTGTTGAGAATATGAGGGTGAGTTGAGATGAGACACCAGAGAAACTGGGGAGGCAGATGAGCAAGATGGAAGGTTTCTTGTTGGGGCACCTTAGAAGTTAGGGCTAAGGATCAGGCAAACTCTACAAATCCCCTCTGATATAGGAGATAAGTTAAAATAACTGTTGTTTGGCTTTTCTGGGTGGAAAAATTTTGAGGTCCAATAAATCAACTTTCTTGTCAGTGTCTTTTCTTGAGTGCTGCCAGAACATGGTTTTTTGCTTTCCTAATTATAATAAATAATTTTTGTTTAATGTCATTTTTAATGGAAACCTTCCCTCACCTTCTCTGGACTAGATCAACACACCTGGTCTGAGTGCTCAAAGCATTGTGTGCTTTCTCTTTGTGGCGCTGTCAGAATTTAATGAATTAACTGTGCAAGTATTAGTTTATGCCTGTCTCCCCAGTGTACTGTCAGCTCAAGGTTACAGTATTTACTGTCTTAACCCCTTGAAGGTGGGAATATATGTAATCAACCTGGCACCTCATAGACATCATGTGCATCGCAGTGGCTTTGGCTGTTCAACTCTCTGGACTATTTATATATAAGTTGTCCAGTACAAAATATAAATAATGAATTATTTTAAAACAAAACAAAATATATGTACAAGCAACAGAACAGACATTTGCATCTATACCTGCTAGGTGCTTTAGGGAAGTTCCTGCCTCATGTCTGAGAAGATGGCACTCTGGACCACATTTTTCCGTGAGGATCACATGAGGAGTTTAAACATGCAGACTCTTAAGCCCCAATTCTAGGAATCCTGATTCTATGACCACCACACCTTTATGCAGCTCAGACTGTTTCCCTCTGGTAATATTCCCTAAAAGGAAACGTAACTGGAGGAATCTCTGGCAGAAGTGGAAACCAGCTTTTTCACTCACTCACATCCCAGATATTAGGTAACAAATTCAACATTTTCCCTAGGTCAGGGATTGCAGATAAGGCTGATCAGTGGCATCATATGAGAAGAATATTTTGAAAACAAGACCCCAGTTCCCCACATCAGGAGCTGGGTGTGATGGTTGCGACCAGCTAGATCTACGAATTGCTCAATGACTGGACATGAAGGTTTTAAGTTTATATCAATAATTGCCTTTTTCAGGTCCTCTCTTACAACCCACTATTCTTATTCCCATGCATGCAAGTCCAGCCCTGTATATGGTTCATGAGCAGGGACCTCGGCCCCACCAGATCCTGGGCTCAATTAAAACTCGGACTATGGCTAAGCTAGCAACACAACTTTCCCTTTCTCCTCTATTACCTCCTGGTCCTCTTAAACTTGTCTCTGCCCTGAGACCCAATTTGTTCCCTTGCAGCTCCCATTCCCAGGGCAGGAACTTGCCAGATGATATGCTGGTTAGAAACAGGGATCTTAGTTAACATCTGGACATCTGCTGTTATCCACCTGACATAACCATTACCTGCTGCTCAGAATGCTGCTCAGTCTGTGGCTCCTCCCTCCTCTTCCTGCCACTGTCCCTATCTTCCGGTTAATCCTCCTTGTTTATAGACAACCTTCTAAATCACACCCTTCAGTAGGCACTGAGTCTTCATCTGTCCAGAGGTTTGGCGAGGCCTGGTTCTGTGCTCATGAACATGCCTTGCACGATTACCGACACTGATTTTGTTAAATAGAGTAATATTCATTCCATGTTCATGTAAATTATTTAGCATCTTTAAGAAATTATTTTGTTTTAGTGTGTGTGTGTGTGTGTGTGTGTGTGTGTGTGTGTGTGTCAGGGAGGGGTCAAATTAATTATGAATCTTCCAACCCAATAATTATTCATAAAGCTAGAATCATCTGCATCTTAAATAGTCTCCAGGAATTCAAATAAAAAATAGTTTACCATAGTCACAATGATAAACTCAATAATAATTAGAATTATTCCCAGGTTGTTAAGTAATGCAGACATATGAAAACATTTTTAGCTGAGCTTATTATGTTCTAATAAAATGAAAGCAGAGAACAGGGAAATATTAGGTAGCAGCTGGTCCATTATTGACTCCACAGTCTCTTTGTATATGTAGATAATGCCTAGGTATTTATATAAACTGAAAAAAAGATTTTTAAAAACCCACTGCCTGCCCTGGGCTGGTGTGACTCAGTCAGTTGGGTGTTGTGCCATGCACCAAAAGGTTGCCAGTTTGATTCCTGGTCAGGTCACATGCCCAGGTTGTGGGCTCAATTTCCAGGAGGAAGTCTATCAATGTTTCCTTATCACATCAATGTTTATCAAGCCTATGACCTCAAAACTCAAAAAGCACAACAGAACAAACAAGTAAAACTTTTTTTCAATACAGTTATTTTTCAAGTACAGTTTTCACTACTCCTGATCTGATAAGTAATCCACATAAAACTATTGCAAAGTTTTTTAATACAAACATTATTTTTCTATATCAATATGCTCTACTTTATAGATTTTAGTCAGCTCTGCACTTTATTCTATCCTACCCTACCTCGCCCTACACTACCTTATCCTATCCTATCCTATCCTATCCTATCCTATCCTATCCTATCCTATTTCATTTTTCCTGCACTATCCTACGCTATCATAGCCAATTTTGTTCTCTGTAGTTTAAACAGAGCAACAGTTGGTTGGTCATCTATGATGAAGAGATGGACAGGTTGGATACTTTACTCTCAAACTTTGGCCTCGAGTGAGGAGGAACTATGGGAAGTGTACGTGTAACTCTAAAGTAGAGCAGACCTGTGACATGACAGCTCAGGGTGTCATGGGAAAGACACATGTGGTGATAGAAAGAGATTGGTGGGAGGCCAGAGGAGGAGCATGCCTTCAAATACTATGTCCTTGCAATTCCATGACACCCAATGTCACATCTTCATGCTCAGGCAGGAAAAGGGCCAGTGCTGGAAGGTCACCAGATCATTAACAACAACTCCAAAACTAAAGCCAAGGTCTATTGGTTCTGTAACAAATGGTAAAAATCCCCTCCCAAACAGAAAATGAACGCAATGAAACAAAAACACGGAGCAGCATCAGATGTAAAGCTCCAACCTTCACTAATCCTATCTGCCTGGGGTGTCTACTTCGGCCTCCCAGTCTCCTCAATTCCCTTAACTTTCCACCAAGTCCTTTTCCCCTGCTCATTTGGTTGAGTAATTCACTTACTTTATTATATCCCACCCATTCTCAGGCAGGATCATTGCTAAAATCTCCAAAAAATATGAGACCTATATGCTCCTCTTTGGGAACAGAAAAAATAATAACAATAATAACTAATAACAGCTGCCATTATGGGGGCCCCTCCCAGGTGCCAGTCTTTACATGTAACCCTTCCCATGCATTATTTCTAGTCCTTATAAGGTGAAGGTGAGAGTGGGACTACCATTACCTCTAAATGAAAGGAGGCTAAGAGATAGGGCTGGCACAGAGCAGGACTGCATAAGTGATTGTTAAGTAAATGAACAGATGACTAGACAAATGAATGGGATGAATATGTTAGTCTGCAGTATGTGGTGGAGCATCATCATGAACCATGAGATGTGCTTCAAGCCCTTCTCTTAACTACTGTGCAGTATCGGGGTAGTTTGAGCTTTGGAGGGGAGAGGGGAGAGGGAGAATGGGAGGCGGCCATGGAACAGGATGGTGGACACAAGCATCCCTCCTGCAGACAAGAGCAGGGAGGCTGCAGAGTTGGCCTGGAATTGGGAGGGAGCCAGGAGCAGCCAGATGAAAAGGCCTGAAGGCTTCACTAAGCCATTTCTGCAATGAATCCTTTTCCTCTCTTTTCTTCATTACACACCCCGGTTCCTTCCTTTCACCTCTCCAGCAGGGCTTACAGTTTCCCCTCCATCTTTGTCACCCTTCCTTGGCTGCACTCTTTCTTTTAGATTTCTTTAAAAATGCTTATGCATTGTGATTGCAACTGCTGTCCATATTTCTGTGCCAGAGAGATTTGAAGACAACATTTTCATTTAAAAAATATATATATTAGCCAAAACCAGTTTGGCTCAGTGGATAGAGTGTCAGCCTGCAGACTGAAGGGTCCTGGGTTTGATTCTGGTCAAGGGCATGTACCTTGGTTGTGGGCACATCCCCAGTAGGAGGTGTGCAGGAGGCAGCTGATGGATGTTTCTCTCCCATCGATGTTTCTAGCTCTCTCTCCATCTCTCTTCCTCTCTGTAAAAATGCAATGACATATATATATATATATATATATATATATATATATATATATATATTGTTTTTAAATATATATTTTATTGATTTTTTACAGGGAGGAAGGGAGAGGGATAGAGAGTTAGAAACATCGATGAGAGAGAATCATTGATCAGCTGCCTCATGCATATCCCTCTACTAGGAATGTGCCAGCAACCAAGGTACGTGCCCTTGACCAGAATTGAACATGGGGCCGGGCCCTTCAGTCCGCAGGACAAAGCTCTATCCACTGAGCCAAACCAGTTAGAGCAACATTTTCATTTTTAATTTCTCTTTTAACTTTAAGTGGAAAAAATCTGCAGACCAACATTAGGACATTATCTAAAGTGCCAAAAATGTAACACCCTGCTAAATCACCAGTGAGGAAGGTGTCTGGAGGCCTATGCTGGACAGAGAGCTATTGGAAGGAGACGAGGAAGGCTCCAAATCCAGTTAGGAATCTCCATCAAAGAAATGTGCATGGTCCTTCTAAGAGTAAAAGTTGATGTCTGATTTTTTAAATTCAACCCCCTGACATACTGCATAAACTCCCATACAAACCATCTTTATTACCAAATATTCATCAGAGCACTTTTCCTTATATCTATATATTTTTTTCTCTCCATCACAGACTCATTTGCATGTGTCAGCACTAATTCTCCAATGTGCCTCGAAGCAGAGAAAAATGAAACTTCAGATTGGTAGCAGCTTTCAAATAATGTTCACCCACAGCTGGCTCTCCACTTTCACTTGTTATTAAAAAGGGGGAAACAGCAAAATTGGTATTTTTTTATTGCTCTAATTAAGCCTTTAAAAGTTGCAACTGCACAGAAAAGAGAGAGGGAGAAGAGTAAAAAACAGCAACAAAACAAAACTCCTACTTTAGAAATCAAAAGTGCCAACTTATTAAAAATTCACATTGACTACTAGTAAGTGGACTGAAATGACTGCCTCCTCACATGCTTGGTGCCTGATCTGTGCTCCTGAGAGGAATGAGCAGGCCTGGGGAAGATAATTGATTACTTTTTTAAAAAAATGTTTTTTATTGGTTTTAGAGAGAAGGGAGAGGGATAGATAGAAATATCACTGATGAGAGAGATTGCCTCCTACATGACCCCATTGGGGATCAAGCCTGCAAACCAGGCAAGTGCCCTGACTTGCAATCCACCCATGACCTCCTGGTTCATGAGTTGATGCTCAACCACAGAGCAACACTGGCCTGGTAGAAATTTTTAATTTTTGATGAAAATAGGGCCCTGAGGTGGAGATCAGTGTACACTGGGAAGGAAAAAAGAAGGAAAACACCTTGTGCAGAGGGCCAACCCCATTCCAGAATTCTTCCAAGAATTTTGTCTACATTGTCTCATTTAATCCTCACTCCTTCTTCCTGAGCCCATTTCAGGTGAAAACCAAAGGAATAAATATAATAGAAATGAAAATAAATTGTGTTCTGACCATATACGAGGACCTGTTTTAAGGTTTTTATGTGACAAATCTCATTTAATTCTTACAACTTAATGAGTTATGCATTATTTTTAACCTTTTTGATAGGCAGGGTTACTGATAAGAAAAGGCTCAACATTACATGGCTTAGTAGACCCAAGCTATGGACTTACACTATTTGACTCCTGGGCCTTTACTCCCAACCAGCCTACCAAGTTGTTATTGGATGGGTCTCCTATTGAGAGAAGTCTATTTCAAAGCAGACGGTATAGGGAAAGGCACTGGATGCCCATTGGAACTAGTGATAATATAAACTGAAACTGACACTAAAACAGTTTGGCAGTCCTCCCCTCCCCACAAATTAAACATATACCTACCATATGAGCCAGCCATTCTATTTCAGGTTACTTACCCAAGAAAAATAAGAGCATAAATCCATACAAGGAGTTGTAATGAATGTTTATAAATTTATTTGTAACAGCTCCAAACTAAAAGCAACCCAAATACCCATCAATGATTAACTGGATAAACATATTGTGGTATATCCATACAATGGAATACTGCTCATAATTAAGAGAAAATATTTGCTGCATGGACGAATGTGGGTGAATTTCTTTTTTTAAAATTTTTTTATTGATTAAGGTGTTACATATGTATCTTTATTCCCCAATTAACCCCTCCCCCTCATGCCCTTACCCGCCCCCCACCCCTCTATTGTCTGTGTCCATTGGTTAGGCTTATATGCATGCATACAAGTCCTTTGGTAGAACTCCCTCCCTTACCCCACGCTCCCCTACCTTTCGGCTGAGGTTTGATGGTCTAATCCATGTTTCTCTGTCTCTGGATCTGTTTTTGTTCATCAGTTTACTTTGTTCATTATATTCCATAAATTAGTGAGATCATGTGATATTTATCTTTCTCTGATTGGCTTATTTTGAATGCAGGCGAGTTTCAACATAATTATGCTTAGTGAAAGAAAACAGGCAAAAAGAGTATATACTGAATGCCTTCCTTTAATAATCTAACATGACTGAAAGAAAATCGATTATTTCCTGGGATGGCCAAAGGAGAGGGAGGGGCAGGAGGGAAGAATTAGAAAGGGTCACCAGGAACTTTTGGAGTAACAGATATGAACACAGTATCTTCATTGTAGTGATAATTTCATGAGTGTTTACGTATGTTAGGACTTACAAATTCTACACTTTAAATATGGGTAGTTTATTATATTTTGATTATTCTTCAATAAAACTTTTTAGAAAGCTTATCTGTGGGCAGTTAAATTTTATTTCATATTTTGAGAGTCGAAGTTTCTAAGAATGTACTTTTAGTCTGCATATTTTGCCCCCGAAAATTTCCAGAGGTGATGAAGGCCACCTTCTCAGACGCCCACTGGATCTTCCCTGGAGGATAAGTTCTGTTGTGCAAGAAAATGGAAAGTTGATTTCTTCTAGGTCTATTTCTGGGCCAAGGGCCTAGGAAGATGTGTATCCATGGCTGAGGGGGAGCCAATTAATGCCAGAGCAATGTTTTACCAGCTGTATTTCTTGTCTATTGAGGTATCTCCCAGTGCAAGTGGTAATTCAATTAAGATCTGTAATCTTTTCTGTCTTTGGGACCTCCCAGAATCACATGCTTCTGCCTCAACTGCACAGTGGAGAACTGCTTGCCCTAGTCCTAACTACTGTTCAGAAGAAGAACATGAAACATTTATGTCTGATCCTCTTGGGGTGTATGTAGCATTTGGCATATATCTACATTACAACTTTTTAATGCAATTTATTGTTTAAAGTTCTTACGTATGAGTTTATCATTAGAGGATATTAATTATTTCTCTGGTTCCTATTGAGTTATCTTAAATCCTTTACATATATTAACTTACTTAATTCTCAAAATCATCCTGTGGCGGTATTATTATTATTCCATGTTGCAGACTAAAAAACCAAACCCCAAGAGTATTAAAAGGCTATTTGCCCAGGTAATACCATGCTATTTTTGGAATAGAGATTCCAACCCAGATCCAGCTAACTACAAAGCCAGTTATTCAAACCACTCTTCTACTTGTCTCATCCATTAATTCATTAATTTTGTCTTTTTCTATAAAAACATTGAGACGTCTTATTGTAAAAATAACATAAACTTTCAGTCAATCTTTCACTTGAAATTATACCCCAGAGGAAGTATCTATTTGTCTCTTTTCAGGGATTGTGAGAGCTGGAAATACAGCCTTTTTAGCTTCTTAAAAAAACAAACAACAAAAAACGGGCATAATTTTTTGTTTTTGCCTTTTTTTCCCTCTTCAAATTGCCAATCTATTGCATCCATATTTTGAGTCATTTTTATAAAAATTTATTGTTACTACCAGGTTAAAGTTATAGACCATTCTTATGTTCTTCTAGTACTTGTATTATATGGCTTTATAGTTTTACATTCAGATATTTAACCCATTTGGAATTTTTCTTGTATGTGGTTTGAGAACTGAGTTTATTTTCATCTTTAATTAAATGGCTCTCTAGTTGTC
Organism: Pipistrellus hanaki; assembly: GCF_964339955.1. Taxonomy (NCBI): domain Eukaryota; kingdom Metazoa; phylum Chordata; class Mammalia; order Chiroptera; family Vespertilionidae; genus Pipistrellus; species Pipistrellus hanaki. Next base: position 38,143,869 of record NC_140511.1, on the reverse strand, counting down.
TCAATACTATTTATCCCAAAGTTCATTCAGTGAGTAACCGAAATGGATGATAAAATAATATAAAGGCTCTATAATTAAAACATGTGCTATTGACATATGAATAAATAGATATGACTAGATAGAATACAAAGTCCAGAAACAGACAAAACTACATGCAAATCTAATAATATGATAAAGGTGGTATCTCCCAACCTTTAAAACTTTTATTACTCATACTTGGTGCATAAACTATATTATAAAGTTTGGTGAAATGTGTATTTTAAGACAATAAAGGCATGGAAAATATTGTCTACTATTAAACAGAAAGAAATAGTTTTCTCATTTACAAACTTCCCAAGAAGAAGGGAGACTTTAGTTTAGAAGCAAGAATGGTCATCACTTTCGCTTCAGACAAGTGTTAGGCCATTCCTGTTCTGTTTGTCAGGAATCCTCTAGGCCAGTGGTCGGCAAACTTATTAGTCAACAGAGCCAAATATCAACAGCACAACGATTGAAATTTCTTCTGAGAGCCAAATTTTTTTAATTTAAAATATATAGGTGGGTGCATTGTTATTAACTTAATTAGGTTACTCCTAAGCTGGCCTTTACTAAAAAGTCAAGAGGCCAAAGAGCCACATGTGGCTCATGAGCCACAGTTTGCCGACCACTGCTCTAGGCAGTGAACTCTCTTACTGCATCAGGAACTGAAATGTCAAGGCAGGTCTGCAGGGATAAAAAAGTTTAGGATCTAATTGTCAGACCAGAATTAAGTCTCTCAAACTAAACAGGGAGGCAATTATGATCCCAGGACTGTCTCACAGAAAGGCAAGATGTGCACCCTTAGCTAGGTGAGTCTCCCAGCATTAGAGGTAATGGCTGAGAGTATGCTACCAGTTAAAAATAGCTACACTTACTGCAATCTTACTATGTTCCAAGCAGTGGTGTGAAGAGCTTTATATGGATCTATCCCACTCAGCAGCTTGGCAGTGAACCTGCAGGTCCTATTATATCTGGGTTTCACAGATAATAAAACCGAGCTACAAAAATTGTAAGTAACTTGCCCAGAGTTTAAGAAGACAAAGCTGAGATTCCAGGCACCATCTTTAAGTGTTGTGTGTAACAAGGCACTGGAGGAACTCCCTGGTCATCCCTGAGGCACTTGGTGGATGTTTCCAGGAAGACCTGTCAAACTCAATGACCAAGCAGCCAAGGAACAATTCAGGGTGTCATCCTTATGTGGACTAGCAAAGGCTAGGTGTTGGGGGAGTTGGGTTGTACTGGTACCACCACCACTTAAGAGCTCCTTTGGACCCTGCGGGTTGAGAGGAGACTAGCAGCAAGTGATTTCTCCTCTTAATGAATTACATGACATGTACTGAGGGCAGGTCAGAATGAGACCAAACACAGTGACAAGAGAAAGAAGTGTGTTTGAAAGTGAATATGTGTGTGTGCACACGTGTGTGTGTGGTGTGTGTGTTATATTTGGAGGTATAACTTTTGAAGGAAAAATAAGAGAAGACTGTTGCAAACTGTACCTTCATCTGGCCTCCCATAGGACTTCATGTTTTCATTTATTCTTCACTTGCAATTTGCATGTATTTGTTTAGTACCTGCTATTTACCAGGCACAGTGACATTAGTGCTTATTGCATAGTAATGACCTGCTTTTTTCTCTGGTTCTCTGGTTCCCCAGCTGCCTGGCAGTTCTTACTGTCATTTTTACCTTTTTATACTCAGTGGAGAACAAAGTGCCAGACACATATTAGGTGAATGAAGGATGACCTGGATTTAAATCCGGAATCTGTCACTTAATAGCTGTGAAATCCTGGCTAAGTACTTAACTTCTTTGGACCTTGGTTTCCCTGACTATAAAATTTTCCATCTTGTAAGCACGTGAAGATCAAGAGAAATAATGCCTATAAAAGCACTTTATAAAATGCAAAGCTCCATATAAATGTGACTCCTTGCTTTCTCTAGTTTGCTCTTTCTTCTTCCCTTCTCTCTCTTACCCCCCCTCCCCCTCTTCCTCATTGCTTTGTATGGCACTGTTTTTGTTACTCAGTTAAATAGCCCTTGTTTAAATTGCTGCCTTCTGAAGAAGTAGACCAAAAGCAAAGCAAAAAGAGGAGATAAACACACATTTCAAGGACACAATTTACTCTGAAAGTATAAGCAAGTGGATCTGCTCTTTTATCGTTCACTGCTTCCCTGTGAGAACTCCGAGGACAGTCTGTACTTTGTGTTCTAAGGCTAAGACAATGTGGCAGATTCTCAAGGTTTCTCCACAGAAGCTCTAAGTGCCTCTTCACATTTCACCTGGAGCACTGGCCTTCAGAGGCAGGCCAATCCCTGTGATGGGGCATGAGTAAACCAGGGCACATCTTCCCTCCAGGGCTACACAAGGCTCTTTTAGCCCAGTGTGTGTGGAGAGCCCCAGGAAAGGGTTGTGACTTCCCTGTTTCTAAGGAAAATGACCTTGCAGAGACATCCATGAGGAAATGGGCTCTCTGAATCTTGCTACCTGGAGAAACATCCCTTTTAGAACCCTTGGGCATCCCACGCAGCAATCCCAGGACTAGGACTAAGGGGGAGGGGACATCTACCTAAAGATAACTTCAGTCTGAGAGATAAGACCAAGCATGTGATTCTACTGTTTGTGAAAGTCATCCATGCGTTTCTTCTAAAAACACACAGGAGAGTGATTTCTCTAAACCATCTGTGAGCGAGTCATGCCCCTTCAATGGCTGCCCAGTGTGTATGGGCTCCAATTGACCCCACATCCTTTGTGATCTATACATCCTTTTCTACCTTGAGACACCATATAATCTCTACTAGAAGTCCTCCATTGTTCTTTTCATTCTTTTGTGCCTACCAGGTGCCACCTGCCAGGTATCTATTTCTTGGAGAATTCCAACAGACCCTTCAAGATCCAACTGAAAGCTACTCTAGGCCATCTAAGATGAATGCATTGTTGGGTTTTCCCACAACATTTACCCTTAACTCTATTATAAAACGCCTGTGGGCCTCTTCTCCATCAAGCTGACCTTGTTGAGAACAGAGGACATTATTTCTCCTTGTTCTCCTGTGTTTGGCAGATAAGAAATACTGGCCTCTGTTATACACTTGAGAGCTCCTCTGGTCTCTCTGTCCCCTTCCCATACACGGTTTGTTTGCCCTGTGGTGGGAGAATATTCAACTATATTTACCAAATTCCATTGGCTCCCAGAATATTCAACTTGGTCATAGTTGTTGTGGGTAGATCTTACAAAAGATTAGTGGTAATGGTTGTATCACACCTGTTATTTAATTCCTTTCTCTCGGTCTCTTTCTCTTCTGCCTTACTCCTCTCCAGGGACATGGATAAAGGTTAAGTATTCTATATGCTGAGTGATAGAATGATCCCTGAGCTGCAACAAGCATCTCTCATTCTCCCTTGCTTGCTCTTTTTTCTCAAATACTAATACATGTGAATTCTCAGTCTCTCGGTCTGGTTAATGCAAATAATTGAGTTGGCACACTGCATGAAAATATAATAAGTTTAGGGTTTGATTAGTTTTAAGACTATTCAACCTTAACAGGTAGTGAAGGAACAAAAAGTCCTCTGTGTGGTCTGCTTGGCTTAAAAAGTTCAGCCCTGTGAAATTTGAGGCCAAAGCTTCAGACGATACCAAAGATTTGCTTCATCTATTTGCCTTTATGCATCTTTTTATTCAGGAACCTCAAGACAGGCAGGATTTAGTTTTTCTAGCCAAACCATACTTTAGCTATCATACACATGCTATTCCTGATTAGCATCCCAAACACACTTACCCAGAAGAGAAGGAAATAAGGAATAAAATTAAAAGCCCTGATGTCATTTTCAATTCAACTTTTTCTTTTGCCTTCCATTCAGTCAGCCACTTAATTAATTCCACCTTATTAATTCCTTTTATATCCCACCCGCCTTTTCTAATCCCCATCTCTAGTGTTATTGGCATATTTTGGGTTCTCACCATCCTGCATATGGATTACTGAAACAATCTCCTAACTGGGCATTCTCACTCTATCCTCATGGTGCCCCCAAAATAAGCTTCCTAAAACACTGTGCAAATCTTGTCTTCTCCCTGCTTAAAAACTTTAGTGGCCTTGAATTATTCATACCAGAATCCTTACTTGTGACCAACAGACCAAATCCATCCTGTAAAAATACATTTTTTTACTTTAATAATTAGACAAATATACAAACAAACCTAGAATCAATATTCAAGTATTGGCAGGTTGCTTATAAAGATAAATATTTTCAATTTTATTTGGCAAATTAGAAGTTTTGACATGCTATGCTAGAATTCCCAAATTCAAAGCTAAAGGTAAATTTAGGTTTTTGAACTGATTGATGTGCTCCTGAAGTCACTGCATCTGCTTCCCTATGCAATGAATGCATATGAACATTCACTGGCAAACTGTTCACCTTCAAGGCTGATTTTTGTCAGTGGGACTGAAATCTCTTAAGAGTGAAATTTAGACTTCTTAATCTAGTGATTGAGGATTTGACAACTCTGGCAACTGTGGTAGGCTAAACAATGCCCTAATTCTTAGAACCTGTGAATGTATTGCCACACATAGTGAAAGGGACTTTGTATCAGGGATTAAATAAGGATTTTGAGGTGGGGGGTATCCTATATTCCATGTGAGCTCAATGTAATCATAAGAGTTTTGATAAGTAGGTGGCAGGAAAAAAGAGATATAACAATGGAAGCAAAGATTGGACTGTTGAAGCCACAACCCAAGGCAGCCTCTTGAACAGTGGTCAGCAAACCACAGCTCACAAGCCACATGTGGCTTTTTGGCCTCTTGAGTGTGGCTCTTCCACAAAATACCATGGTCTGGGCATGTCTATTTTGAAGAAGTGGCATTAGAAGAAGTTTAAGTTTAAAAAATTTGGCTCTCAAAATAAATTTCAATCTTTGTACTGTTGATATTTGGCTCTGTTGACTAATGAGTTGCTGACTACTGCAGATTAGAAGCAGAAAGAGGCCAGGGAAAAATTCCTTCATGGAGCATCAGGTGGATGTATGTTGATTTTAACCCTGTAAGACTCACTTCAGGTTTCTGGCCTATAGAACAGTAATACAATAAATGTGTGCTGTTTTAAGTCTCTAAGTTTGTAGTAATTTGTTACTGCAGCAATAGAAGAATAATACTCCCTCTCTTATATTTTCCAATTCTTGAACTTTGCTTGAATATCTTCTTGCTCATTTTCCTACCTCCATGAGTCTAAATTCTCCATGGCTCTCAAATGTAACCTGTTCTTGAAATTTGTCCTTTCCACTCTGTTGAATTTGATTTGAATTGATATAAGCTGAGAATTCCCCTTTTACTTTTCTATCATTTAATCAAATGCTTACAAAGTCTCCAGTTCTGGATTTGAGCTTTAAATTCATTATTTTGTATAACCTTTTGAAGAAAGGTCCTTATATGCATATGCTCATGTGTGAACATCTCAGCCTCTGTGTCCAAGCCCTACTATATCTTTTGACAATCCCTGTCCCTTGACCAACTTTCAGATGGAGGAGGTCTGTGTACCTGATGTGTAGTCTTGATTCATAAATACCAGAAGATGCCTGCATAGGTCCTCGAAAAAGGCTTGGGGCTGTGTGTGGGTTCTATATACACAGAGCAGAACCTAAAAATTGGGTATGGGCTCTGGCTGTATATGTCCCTTTGGAATTACACAATCCTCACCCTTTGAGGAAGGGTACAGCCAGCATAGGACCTTCCAAAGTGTATAGCCTGCAGCAGAGTCCTCTCTTCTCTGGGTCTATGGGCAGTCATGATTTTAAAAGTATAATTTTATCATTTATTTCAACTGCTATATATGTTTCATGAAGGTAAAGACTATAGTGTGTTATTTTTCTTGTGTCTCTCTATTAGCCATCAGAGATTAGCATGTAAGGTGACCTAGATCTGATTGGACCAAAATCAGGTATATGTAGAAGCCAGCCTGAACTTACTGCTTGGCTGTTGTATGCTTGTCACTAAACTGAGTGTTCTATACATGTTTCTTTACTTTATCCTCAAGACTTTTGAGAAAGATATTGAACCCAGATACAAAATTACATTCCTGGTGGAATAAGTAATTCAGCTAAAGTCACTTGACTAGTAAGTAGTAGAGTTGGGATTGGAAGGCAGCTATGCTCACCACTATACCACCAACGCAGAGTTGGGATTGGAACTCATACTCATCCAACTCCCCCTGCCAAGCCCATTCATGAATTCACTAATTTATTTAAGTGTTTTATTAATGACCATGGTATGAGAAGTATTTTCCTGATTGATGGAGATATGACTGAAAGAAAAACATATTTTTTATGACCTCATGAAGCTTACACTCTACTAATACAGCCATGGAGACAAGTAATCACATTTCCGTGTAATCTTTGCTAATGAAAGAAGTAGATGGTGCACAGTCCTTTCATGATATTCTCTTGAATTACCAAAGGTAGATCCTGAGGTGGTGTGACAAGCTTTGGGGAAAAGAGCTCTACAGAGTGGGAAAGTCCCATGACCCCTCAAACCATGTTACATTGGCCCATTTAGCCTCATTTTCAGGACTGCCAAATTAGCATACATTCTCAATAATCATAAATCTACATTATATAATTTGCTTTTAGTATTTCTTAGAGTAGAATAGTCCCTTGCAATGGTTTGGTAATGTGGTAGAATTAAATTTACTACCTTACTGTGTGGCATTGAACAAGCTTAATTAGTACAAACATGAAAATTATATTCAGCATGATATTTTGAAAATATTTGGGAATAGTATTAACTACTCTAAACCCAATCTCAGTCAGGCAGGTTTAAAGCAGCTTTTGTACTGTTATTTTATCATTTTAATTACACACAGAAGTGCAACGATGTCAGGGTAGGTTGTTCAAGGTCACACAGCAAATAAAGAACCAAGGTGGATGGGGAGGTGGAAATGAAGGGATATAAATCGCCAGCTACTGAATGTGGTGTGTGTATGTCTCATACATTCTTCTTTATTCTGTCTTTCATTTAACATTTTACAAAGAAAAAAAAAGGCTTTTAGGATCTGCATATGGTGTGAAGAGTGAGTTCAGGGCTGGTTTTAATTGAATGCTCAGAGGGTAAAGCTTACAGAGCAGGATAACAGCTGTAGCACATGCAACCACACCATTACACTTGTGTCTCCATAATAGACAGGCTTATTATTTTTAATTAGGAGGTCCAATGTTTTGTTAAACTGTAAATGTGTCAGGACCTGGGGATTTGGTTTGCACTAGACCATCTTGCATTTAATATTTATGGAAGCTTTTGGGAGACAGAGGGTCAGTGTGTAAAAGGCATGTTGTTACTGTGGAATAGCAATAGTTAACATTTACTAAGCATTTATCGTTTTTGGGCATTATCCTGAATAATATCTAGATTTACTTATTCAGCTAACCAACCAATTGATTCATATTCCTTGAACTCCTACTATGGTTCAGGGACTGTATTAAGCATAACTCTTCATTTATTCCCCAGCCCCACCCTTAATTTATTCCCCAGCCCCAAACTTCTTTGGTTATTTCCATGCACTTCATGGCCTACAAAGTACAATTATGCTTTTGCTACCAGTTGCTATATGGATGGCTGCTGCATATCCTCCATATATCAGCAAGAATGCACTTGCTCCAGGAAGAGCATTCTGGCTCCAAGTTATAAGTGGATCTCTATGGGGTAGCAATACTTATATCAGACAAAATAAACTTTAAAACAAAGGCTATAAGAAGAGACAAAGAAGGACATTTCATAATGACAAAGGGATCAATCCACAAGAGGAGATAATTGTTGTAAATATTTATGCATCCAAAATAGGGGCACCTAAATATATAAAACAAAAATTGATAGACATAAAGGAAAATATTGACATTAAATACTTAATCCTCAAAGAAACTGTGATGAAAGTGTTATTTGATCACTATGGAGTTTTTTTAGGGTAGTAATTCTCACACTTTAGTATTTATCAGAAAATCAGAAACACCTGGAGGGCTTGTGAAACTACAGATTATTGGGTTCTATATAAATCTAAATCATGAATACTGTTATAAACAGAAGATTCAGGGTGGGGCCCAGTATTTTCATTTTTAACAAGTTCAGTAGATCTGGAGTGGGGCCTATGTATTTGAACTTCTAACAAGTTTTCAGATGAGGCTAATGCTGTTGGATCAGGGACCACACTTGGGAACCTCTGTTTTAGAAGATCAGTGACTAGTGTCCATTGCTAGTGTTCAGCCAACTCAAAGTCAGATCTGGACTCATCTGAATCCAAAATTCATGTTCTTTCCTGAACTATTGAACTTATTTATTTTATCAAAGTTGGGAATGTGAGTTTCATGAGAGCAATGCAGGGAGGAAGGAAGAAGAAAAGAAAGAATAAACCGAAGAAGAAATGAGGCAAGCAGGCAGGGAAAAGTCCCAGCATGAGGAGGTTTGGGACTTACTGGATGCACCTGACTCCCCCCACTGTGTGACCTAGAAGCTACTGAGTTGGTGATTAGAAGGCCATTATGCTTTTGAAATAATATATCAAGATGAATAATGGTTAGAAGATGACCAAAGAGCCTTTCCCATGAAGATCATATATGAGTCCTGCATTTTTCTTTAAACCTAAAGATAGGTCGCTACCCTAGGTGTCATGGCTTTGCAAGTAACTTCACTTCCCTGCCAAATATTTCTGGTAAAATATCGACAATAATAACGCCCACCTACCAAAGAGGCAGCAAGAATCACAAATATAAACTACGGTGAACTGGGAAGTGCTTGATTGATGTGAATTAAAGTGATCCTCTGTTAAATTCCAGTAGGTTGATCATAATGACATTATTAACAGTATTCATGATTTAGATTTATATAGAGCTTTCAGAACATTCAGAGTAGGATAAAGAGGAATGAGTTGGTTGGGGAGAAAAGAACTGGGGTGAAAAGCAGGTTACAGACCCTAAGATATCCTGAGAAAAAAGAAGACATGAAGAATTCTCACATTATTAGTATCATAATGATGTATTAGACCAGTGTCATGTACCCTTTATGAATAACTCTGGGCATCAAGGCAAGCTAGAAAGTAGAGCATTTAAGACTGGTGGCTTCAATGACTATCTATGTGCTTTCAAATTTCTTTATCTCTTAATAGCTGTGTGGCTTTGGGCAGCACATTTAATTTCACTAAATTTCAATTTCCTCTTTGTCAAACTGGATTAATAAGAATATATACAATGTAAGATTTCTGTCAAAATTAAATATATTAATGACCTTAAAAGACTTGGCCTAGTACCAAGAATGATCTCATCCTAACTAACAGTAGATGTTCAATAAAATAATTGAGCAATAAATGAAAACACACACACACACACACACACACACACACACACGCACATGCACACACAAACAATTTTTCTGGAAAATGACACAGGCCAATAGATCCTATAATATAGAAAGGCTCTTTCGTCACCTTCTAATCATTAGTCATCTTGATATATTACTTCAAAAGTATAATGGCCTCCTAATCACCAAATCAGTAGCTTCTGTGTCACAAAGTGGGGTAAGTCAAGTACATCCAGGTAAGTCCCAAATCTCCTCAAACTGGAACTTTTTCCTGCCTGCTTGCCTCACTTCCTCTTCTGATTCTTCTTTCTTTCATTGGACTTGGAAGGGAGTTGTTCCCTGTCTCCTCCATTCTTCTGCATGAAGCTCCCCCCCCCCCACTCCAGTGATGCAAGCCACCTGAGAATATGGATGCATCATCCAATGTATTTCCCCTTGTGGTTTCAGATTAATGTCTGGCCCCAATAATTGGATGGGAATAGCAGGCAAAGGTGACATTAAAAAACCACCCCTGTTCTCATTAAAGAAGTCAAAGAGGAAACCACTGTCTGCATTGAAATTGTACAAGAAGTCATGGTGACCTCTGCTCTACCTTGGGAAAAGAAAATAAGCAATTTACTTGCACAGGGTTCATGGGAAAATAGCCTTGGGGGGGGGGGAATTACTTATGTAGTAAATTTATGTAGGGTTGTAAGACAAATTATACTAGCCGCAAATGAGGTCAGAGGAGCAGGGGGAGAACTGATGGCAAGATAAGTGGCTTTCATGGGACAGGTTGCCTTAACTATATGTGAACCCTGAAAAGCCAATGGCATTTTTTAAAGTGCTGGGTTAAAAATGTGTCACTTCTCTTGAAACCCCTAGAGCTAAACCCGGCATTTTATTTTGCATGTGTTTTATATTCATATATAGCCATTTTTGAAGTATAATAGTAAAAATAGCATAACAAGGCATTTTATTAAGAAGTAGGAGCACCTAGGGACTTTTCAGTATTGCTGTGTATTAGTGGTCTGCCTGTTCTATAGGTCTCAAATGCAAATGCCTAAGAAGGCCAGGCAGGGAGTGTTGGCAACCCCATGAGAATTAAATCAGGGAGACAAGGGAACAGTGGCAGCTATGGTGAGAGGCAGCATACACACCCGTGAGAAGGGGCAGCTGATTTTCAGCTGTGGCCAATGGAAGACTTAGTGTTGACAGATCTTTTTTTTTTTTTTTTTAAAGACCCTAGAAATCTAGTCTATGTGACTTTGCCTGATTGTTTAATATTGAGATGAAATACATTTAAAAACCTCTAGAATACAAATAAAAATTACCTTGAGTCAAATCTGGCCTCAGTTAAGTCACCTATGATTTATTCAGATATTGCCCCATCTATGGTAGAACTCCCAAACCTAATGTTTTTGCCCCTGACTTTGGGCATTTAAGTCAGGCTAGTTTTTCTACACACTGGGAAAAGTTGAAACAACAAAAGAGAAATAGAGGCATACATACATGGAACATCCTGACATCTGTATATAGGATGTCATCCTGATGTATTTGGCATTCATGTATTTAATTTTGTCCAAAGTCAGGGGCAAAAACATTAGGTTTGGGAGTTCTACCATAGATGGGGCAACATCTGAATAAATCAGAGGTGACTTAACTGAGGCCAGATTTGACTCAGGGTAGTTTTTGTTTGTATTCTAAAGGTTTTTAAATGTATTTCATCTCAATATTAAACAATCAGACAAAGTCACATAGACTAGATTTATAGTGTCTTTTGAGAAAAAAAATCAAAGATCTGTCAACACTAAGTCTTCCATTGGTCACAGCTGAGAATCAGTTGCCCCTTCTCACGGGGTGTGTATGCTGCCTCTCACCATAGCTGCCACTGTTCCCTTGTCTCCCTGATTTAATTCTCATGGGGTTGCTGATATATATATATGATCTCACAATCACAGATAATGATGTGAGTGTGGTGATAGACAGAGGGAAAGGGGGTGGAAGATAGGTAAAGGTGGGCAAAGGGGGAGATGGGGACTGAAAGAGACTTCACTTGGGGCAATGAGCACACAATGCAATGTGCAGTTGATGTTTTACTGAGTTGTACACTTGAAACCTGTACCCCAATAAATTCAATAAAATAATTTAGATACTTAAAAAAAACAGTCTGTTATTTCAGATCTGGTTAGTGGACAAATGGCGGTAATGCAGGTCCCCCTGTCTCTGGGTGGGGCATATCTAGGGAGGGGTTTGGGATGGGAATGGGGGAATAAGGATAATTATGTGAGACCATAATCAATAAAAAAATAAAACTGAAAAATAAAATAAAAAATAAAACATAAAGTACAGAAAAAAAGAAAAGAAAAAAAGAACAGTCTGGGATGATTCAAGGAAGGCATTTATAGCCAACCAAAGAGGCCACTGGATTAGCCTCTAGCATGCAGGAATGGATAGATTTGTTTTTAGCATGATTAGGGTGGTTTACATCTGGGTTTAGAATAAAAAATAATATTTAGGAGTAAATCCTGGTGCTCCAGAGTAACCAAGTGTATCCTGGATCCCTGGTTCCCAGTTTCCTCATATGAAAAAAATAGGAATAATAATATTCCATTGAGTCACTGTAAGGTTGAATTAGTGATGATGGTTGACATGTACTGAGCACTCAATGCCAGGAAAGGGAGGGGGGTATTGCTATTAGTTTTCTGGCTGGGGCTCCACCTCTCAAAAGCCAGAAAAACGACCCTGTAGCTGCTGCTGGTATTGCTGATACTTGTAATATTTAAACAATACTTCTAATTCCCTGTTGAAATGTAAACAATGTAAGGTATTTGAGTTTTGTTGTTATTTTGCTAAAATTATATACATATTTGAGAAGCTTTTAACGCATCAACCCTCTCTTTTAGCCAAAGCCTGTTCAACTGGAAAGTGACTAATTCCTTTTATTCATTTGGCTTAACTGACAATAATGGCCACTCTTTATTTTATATTTGCCCTCTCTCCTCCACCTCTTTGCATGTCTTTCCTTTCACAGTTTCTTTGGTTCAATTTCTGCATACTGAAGGGGCAAGAATCTTGGAGCCATTGATGGAGATGTTGGACCTTTGCAATATTATCTTATCTTTTTAGGCCTTAGTATTCTCATCTACAAATGAAGAGGAGGACTAAATAGTTTCAAAGGTCTCCATGCTGACATTTCAGAACTAAATTTATTTTTCATTTGTCCACTCATCTATTCAATGAATGAGTATTGATTTCATCCCATGTAGATCTCCATGGCAATAATTAACTTGCTGCTGTGTAATTGTTTGCATCCCAGCACTGGGGACACAAATATAAAATGACATGATCTCTGTCTTGAGGAACTCACAATATTTGAAGGGGAGGTTCAAAAAGACAATTACACTCTAGCAATCTAATTACTGCAATGGAGACTTGGCCAAGTTTCAGAAGAGAATATCAGAGTGGCCCTAGCCAAGGGTGGTCAAGGAGGGGGAGAAGTATGGCCATTGACAATCACTCTAAGTACATGTGAGGACTATTTCATTATTGATTCATGGCACCCTTGCCCTCCAGAAGCTCACATTCTAAGACAGGAAACAGACACACAGACAAATGATCGCAGGTCAGCATGTCATGATTTGTAAGAAAAGAATGAACAATGTCATCCACATAGAGAAGAGAAGCATACGGTGTGTTTGGCTCAGACTGCTAGCCCTATGAGCTGTGAAACTGATTAAAACTAAACCTGGGGGAAATTAGTTACAGGAATACAGTTCAAAGAAGATGACAAGAAATGTATTAATTTATGATATAATTATTTATTGAGTGTTTGTTAAATGCTAAGCACTGTGCCAGGAATAACTCAATGATACACAAGGTACTTCTTCCAACTTAGGTGCTAGGAGGAAAACCAACATAAAATTAAACCTAAAGTTGTCAAAAATTTAGAGCCAGAGAATCAGGCTTGTTGCCCTAGCTCCTTCGTTTATGAGCTGTGTGACACAGAGAAAACCCCTTGACCTCTTGACTTCATTTCCCTAGTGAGCAAAATGGGATAATGCGTACAAGTGAGAGTGGTCTAAGGGACAGAATCCAAATAAAATAAGGGTTGTGAAAGTGCTTTGTGGGCTGTTAAAGACTCTACACATGTTAGTGATTATCATAAATGAAAAAGAGAGACTTTATTGTGCTTAACCTGAGCTGAGAGAAAGCAATGACTTCCTCACACAGTGACTCATCTGTCCTTGGGCTTCAAGGCCATGCATATACTGATAGTTCCCAGTCTCTGTTTTCATGATTAGTCTTATTTTTTCTCAGCTGCTTTTCAATTACAACTGCCTTTTGTACTCTCCACTAGGCATTCCCCCTAGCATCTCATACTTGGCATGGCCAAAATTATTTTCAACTTCTTCCTCTTCCTCCCCTCAGTTCACTCAAACTTTCTCCTGCTTCCTATTTCCCATTACAGTAAAGAATCTCCAAACCCAAACTTTCCTCATCCTAAAAAGTTCTCAAGTTATCTCTACTCTCTGTCTACTGCTAACATCAGATCTTATTCTCTCCTTGGGCTATTACTGTAATAGTTCCTTCCATAGTATCGCATCCTTGAGATTCTACACTCCCTCCAGCCAGAGTGATCTTTTTACAATAACTTGACCATGTCACTCTTAATCTCAAAAAGTTTCAGTGATTTCCCATGGCCTACTGGATAATTTAAGTCATTAAGTAGAACCACAACAATCTTTGTGACCACAAACATGCCTCTCTCCCCAGCCTCAGTTTACCAATTTTGTATTTACCAACCTACTTATATTGAACTATTTGTTCTTCTGCTCTGTGACTTTGCTTATGCTCTTCCTTGGCCTAAGACTCTCTTTTCTATTTGTTTGCCAACTACTATTATTTGATTGTTTTTTTTTTTTAGTCCTCAGCTGAGAATATGTTTTTATTGATTTTTTAGAGAGGAAGAAAGAGGGGAGGGGGAGGGGGAGAGAGAGAGAGAGAGAGAGAGAGAGAGAGAGAGAGAGAGAGAGAGAGAGAGAGAGAGAGAGAGAGAGAGAGAGAGAGAGAGAGAGAGAGAGAGAGAGAGAGAGAGAGAGAGAGGTCAATTAGCTGCCTCCTATATACTGGGGATTGAACCTAAGACCTTTTTTTTCTTTTTCTTTTTGTGTGTGTGTGAGTGTGTGTGTGTGTGTGGTGTGTGTGTGTGTGTACAGGACAACGCTCCAACCAACTTAGCCACCCTGCCAGGACAGCCAATCACTATTATTTAAATCAAGGTTCACATCAAATATCACTTCCAAGAAGGAATTATTGCATTTTTTTTTCATATCAGTGTACACATAATCCTTGTCCCACTGACCTTACTTATATCTGACTAGCTCTTATTCATCTCATGTCTCAGCACATAGCTCAGGGCCAGGTAACAACACCTGCTCAGCAATGGTTGAACTGGCTGGTGGCTCTTATGCATTCTAAGGAGCCTTTTATGTGGAGTCTATAGCTATATATATATAATTTTTTTCCTGATATATATTTGCTACCAAAATAGCTGGTTTTCCCATGCTTTCAAAATAATAGGGATTTGGAATTTTTAAAGAGAATGCCAGAAGGGAAGGGATAAGACAAAGAGGAAGAAAAAGAAAAAAATAAATGATAAGAAAGAAAGAAGGATAGAGGACAGGGATAGAGGACAGGAAGAGATAGACAGAGCATACTGAAAACTGGTGGAAACAGAAATGCCTTTCACATCTAAAAAAGTGTCTGAGGAACTCCTTGTAAAAAGAAAATGGTGCATGCTTCATTTGGTCACAAATCCAACCCTTTGAAAAAAGATTCACAGTCACTTAAATCTAGTGCTTCTGATTTTCCTCTAATGCTATTCACCAATTTGTACTTATTCTAACACTTACAAAGAGATTCCCAAAAAAGCGCTCCGGATGCTCTCACCTTGCCTCATTATGGAGCTGGGGTGTCCTTTTCATCTGGCCATTGGCAGTGCCATCACTGAATGAAGATCTAAAAAGGAGGATCTGAGAGAGGATGTGCTCTTGTGTTTTGTTGCATCTAGAAAAGCCAGATGTTTTGTAAACCTAACTCAAATCTCATCCATCTAGGGCTAAAATAAAAATATGCTTCTTTATGCTGATTTTGTTGTTATTTTTTTGTTTTATTTCAAATTGAAGTTTTACAAAATCTCATTAGTTTTATGGCATCCTCCCAAATTGTCCCCCAGGACTTTTGGAAGTTCCCAAATAGTACTTCCCATGTGTCTGCAGCTAGTCAAGTCACAAAACTGGAACTCACACCATTGATCTGTCCTCCTTTGGATTGCACTTATGAAGGCCCACTTTTTTGTCATTACGAGCTAGCTAAAGAAGAAATTGTCCACACAAATAGACTCTGATGTCTACAGTGAACAGTGGACAAAATTCATTGTTATGCTTTTGCATATATACTTACTGAGGAAGGTCATCCTTTGTTAGCTTTGTGTCTTGGCTACTGGTGCCAGTATAAGAACATGGCTAAGATTACAAAAACCAAGTCTACATGTGTGACCTCTAGCACAGTGTTAGCTACAGATGGCCCTGATTACTTCAAAGGAGGCAGAAGACATTAATGGAAACAAAGGATGACTGGCCCTGACAACGGCTATATAAAATCAACCCGGATTACTCACACTAAGCTAATTGTCCTGCTTTGGTGCATGCATTAGTTTTAATTTTGTCACTTGTGTAGACAGATACAATTATGCTGGTCAACTCTTAGCAAGAATTTCAAGGATAATGGATACATTTCTTGCTTTAGAATGAGTGTGGTAAGTTGTTTTCTGAGAACTGCAGGCATTATTCTTAATTTGGTTCTTTGGCTTAACAATAGCATTAGGTGGAGATTGAGGTGAGACATTAAGAAACACACATATTGGCAGTACTAGAGAAATCTCTCTGTGTCAGTGTCAAATGTTTCAGAAATTTTCACCTGTCTAAGAGATTAGTGAATTTCCTGCTATAGGCTAAAATATGCTATATCCAAACATCTCTAACCCTGGGGCTTTATCATATTCTGGAAGATATCTTTTTGTGCATCTATCCATCCATCATTTATTGAACTCTCACCAAGCTTACGGACTTGTGCTTTTCAATGGGAAGGACTACATAAACAAAGGAAACCCTGCCCTGAAGGAACTCACAGTCTAATGGTAGGAAATAAACATATAAACAGAATTAGACATAAAGGAAAGGGGATTAATGGAGTAACTAGGTGGAAGGTGGGGGTACTCTAGGCAGAGAATAGTGGTGTGTATGCAGAGGAATCAAATCAATAGAATAGGACCCATTTGGGCAAAAAGATGGAGACTCATATTTGACTTTGAGGCAGCCTCCTGTGAGTGTGCTACCCAGTCATTCCTTTAAGAGAGAACCTGCTGCAAGGAGTATGGCCAGCTGACAGCCTCCAGCTGCCCCTCTTCTGGACTCACAGTGGGACCTCACTCTCCAAGGGATGCTTCCAGCTAATGTCTGGGCATGATGGGAGTAATAGGCTGGGCCATCCCTGTCCAACAAAAGACTCCTCTAAAGGGCAATCTTTGCACTCTAACTGGCCTGTTCATAACCTTCTCAGAGCTGTGTTGAAGTCTTCAGCATTTCCCATTCAATTCTCCCTTCCCTTCCCCCTTGACAAGTGTCAAACCTGCACCACAGTCTAAAGCTCTCCCACCTACACTTTCTCTTTCCCTTTTCCCTCAGGAGCACTTCCCTCCCCAAATCTTGCACGTCTAATTCTTTCTTGGTGTCTGCTTCCTGGAGAAGCCAAACTGAAATCAGATGCAGTAAGGTGTTTGGAGTTTGAACTGAAGTCAGTGAGAAGGCCACCAGAGGGTTTTGTACAAGTACATTGAATAATAAAACCTGTGTTACAGAAAGATTATTTTAGCTATAGTGCAGAGGACAAATTTAGAAAGAGTGAAACTTGAAGAAGTGAGACCCATTTGAAGTGAAGAAAAAAAATGAGGATTTTAAATGCAACAATAGATGGGGGCAGAGAAGGAAAAGAGTTGTGAGAGAGGCTTTAGAAGTAGAAACGATAGGGCTTAATGATTCATTGGTTGTCAGCCTCAATAGAGAGGGAGAGTAAAGGATGAGGGGGCATCTAAATTGTTAAGCAGGGCCACATTCCTAGCCTTCAGGAATGCCTGG
Organism: Pipistrellus hanaki; assembly: GCF_964339955.1. Classification (NCBI taxonomy): domain Eukaryota; kingdom Metazoa; phylum Chordata; class Mammalia; order Chiroptera; family Vespertilionidae; genus Pipistrellus; species Pipistrellus hanaki. The sequence continues at coordinate 38,126,351 of NC_140511.1, read as the reverse complement.
GAGGTGGCTGTTCTATATTTCCTCCTATGAAATGTAGACAGAGTAAGTTGGCAGTTGCTTTATGTTCCTTCTACTATAATTCCTCTCCACTGGGATGGACTTTATGGGCATGGAGAGCACTGATAAGGCTCAATGTGGGTCTGGGCTGAAGGCTTGAGGAAACAGAGCCCTCTGTTGGGTGAACAACACTTGAGGGTTGGCAGAAAGAGATGTGCTAAATGCAATGTCAGTTGTGCAAACCTGTTCAAGATAAGGTAAGGTGCTATAAGGTTGTAAGATGCTGTTTCCTAGGACTGCTATAAAAAAGTGCCCTAAATGAGGCAGCTTAGAATAACAGAAATGCAATGTCTCAGAGTTCTGGAGGTTAGAAGTCTGAGGTCAAGGTGCGGGCAGGGCCACACTGTCTTTACTGAGGATTCTAAAAGAGACTACATCTTACCTCTTCCTAGCTCCTGGTAGTTGCTGCCAGTTTCTGGCATTTCTTTGCTTGCAGCTGCGTAACCCCATTCTCTGCCTTTATCATCACTCAGTGTTCTCTCAGTGTGTCTTCACATCATCTTCCCTCTTTGTGTGTCACTCTCTGTGACCTTATCCTCTTCGTATAAGATTGCCAATTATGGTTAATGAAGGAACCTCCAGTCTAACCTTATCTTGATTACATCAGCAAGGACCCTTTTTCCAAATAAGGTCATATCCTAATGTTCCAGAAGAACATGGATTTTCTGGAGGGACACTATTCACCCCAAGTTAGCAGTCCCACATAGAAGCTTTACTAAGATCCCAACCTTTCACTCTGCCACACTGAAACTCCAGCATTACCTTATAAGATTGTGAAAACTACATTCAACAAGCCTAAGTACAGTTAACATCTGGTTCTGGCTACAATTTCTGTCTATAGCATCAGTGCCAATAAATGTGTCTTTGTGACCAGTCTGAGGCCCACACAAATACTCTCTACACGGTGCTGGAGAGTGGGTACACAGCAGTCTGAACAGGACTGACTATTGGTATCAGCTCAGATGTTGCAGGATCCTCCTTCAGTTGATCTAGTATTTCTCTCTAGATTTCTATTACTTGTCCTCTCTCAACTCTAACCAAAGACTAGGGCTTATGGAGTGTTAGGTTAACTCTACAATATGCTTACTGTTTCCCTTCTGCTCCCCCCCCCCCCTCACCCTACACACTTGTTGGAAAGCATCTACCTTAGTCAAGCTTTGGTATTACTATATAATGGACAATTTTGATATTTTTTCCCCTTTATCCCAATAAACCTGAATATCAAAATCATGATTTTGTTATGAACTTGAAACAAGTTTGTATTTAAAACTCAAAACTGAGCTCTGATACCTTTTTTTCTTGGCAATATTAGTCCTTGAGGAAGATTCTGTTCAGTGACTTAATATCCAGTCCCCTTCACCTTATCATTTGTCTGCCTCCATTGTAAGGGCCAGGCGAGCCAATTACTCACTGTCCCTGCCTGCCTTGCAGCCCAGGTAGCCAAAGAACTCAGTTTTAGAAATCAATATATAGGTAAAAGTTTGCTGGGGCATGTTAGAAAAGCTTTTGGATTTATTAATAAAAAAAAAGGAGAGATATGGTTGGTACCCCCTTCCTTCAACCCTTTGTGGATTATATAATAGGATGCTGTTGCTGGAAGCACCATCTTGGGACATTGAAGGAGAGACTAATATAACATCATTGAACCAATGTCAACAGTATCTACCTACAACTTTATAGATTACAAAAATCAACTTCTAAGCCTTATGCCACAGAAAATTAGAAGTGCAATAAATGCATTCCTAACAGCCCTCTTGCCCACAAAAGGGATAAAACTGATTCAACTGGTGAGAACTTTTAAGCAAAAAGGCAGGATAACAACTATCTCAGCTTCACATCTCGAGAGTATTAGCCTCATTCTTATAACTCAGAAATGGGTATCATAGCCAAGAACTTAAGATTTTGGAAATTTGATCTGACTGTTACTGGAATAGAGAAAATGTAAATAGGCTAAAGATAGAACAGATAGTTTTTATGTAAAATGTCACATTTTGAGTCCTTAGAAGTGGAGAATTGCATTTATTCTAGGACAAACTTTTCTTTTACGATAAATTATCAGAATAAATCAAGCTTAATTCTGGGACTCCCCAAGGTATGTATTGCATATAAAAAATCATGAGTTAAATAAAAAATAGGCCGCTTATAGTAATACAAATGTGAAGCAGAAGCCCACCTTTTGTCTTGTGAAAGCAGGGAGCTACCATTAACCTGAAGGCAGCTGCTGCATATGGGATCATGCATTGCTTCTTTAAGCTGGAGCTGTGTTTAAAGGCTACATATTACACTTATTTCCCCCATTTCTCTTGTAGAATTCTTATAGCAGATGAAAAGTAGAGAGGAGAAGCAAAGGCCTGGGGACTCAGAGAGGCTTATGTCAAAGTGCAGCACAGAAAGGAGAGGGGGCCTTCATATCACCTCTGGGGCAGGCCCAGGCCCCTGTGTGACATCACTGGGAGTAGCATCTTTAGAGCAACAGGAGAGAGCACTCATGGCAGAAGCCCAGGTGATGTGATGAGGAATATTTTTGATTGCAGCCATAGAAAGGCTTCTTTAGCTGGCTTCAAGGAAAGTAAGAATATGATGGATTCCACTGGTCTCACTGTAACAAGAAGACTGAGCACCTGTCAGGCTTAGGAGCTCCCAGAAACAACAGAGGGCACTTTGCAGGGTATAATGGAGTCTGGGTATCACACTGCCAGAGTCTTTATAATTTGGAGTATTATTATAGAGATTTTTGGTGACCTGCTTTTGCAGGGATTTATCTACTACAAAAGCATGTAGAAAACATTAGTGGTATTTAACAAAAAATCTCTAGTGATAAATTACAACGATGGTTTTAATTGTTAATGCCTCTTTAGTATACCCTTTGCCCATGTCACTGCACTGCCCTCCCTCTAGATCAGCCACTAGCCAGCCATCTCATCCTTAGACATACAGTTGGCCCAGCTAAGATCAGCAGAATCATCTAGTCAATGCCATGTGACCTCCAGCTCATAGCAGGCAAATACTGTTGCATGCCACTGAGATTAAGAGGTTGTTTGTTATGCAGCACTATTATGACAATGGATAACTAATACATCCTTTAAAGTGAGTGATACAATGAATATCACATGGTACTGTAGTTTCAGTTTTGTAATTTATTTATTTTAAATATATTTTTATTTATTTCAGAGAGGAAGGGAGAGGGAGAGAGAGATGGAAACATCAATGATGAGAGAGAATAACTGATGGGCTGCCACCTATATACCCACTACTGGGGATCAAGCCTGCAACCCAGGCATGTGCCCTGACTGGAATTGAATTGAATTGTGACATCCTGGTTCATAGGCTTTTATTCAAACAGTGAACCAAGCTGTAATTTTTTATACTGTAAAATAAGCATAACAAAACACACCACACCAATGTATTTTTGAGTATTAAATGTGATAACTCAGCATGTAAGATAATTATTTTTCCTTGGCAAGACTAAAGACTGAATATGTGAATTTTAAGATCTTATTACAGGATAGACATCTGTGTGTCTGCCCCAGGGATCATGTTCCAATAAATATTTTTTTATTCCCGTTCATGGGTATGGTTGCACGTGGGCTGCCTTGCAGAGCATTCTAAGCATCAGAGGGTGATACTATTAGAGAGTCTCTAAAATGGAATTATGGAGCAAACTGAGCACTTGCAGAACTGGCATTATCAACGTGTAAGGCGAAGAAGCCAGGAGGGGAAATAGCTTCATGATGCTCAATTGGAAAGGATTTTTGGAAGTGCAAAAGGTGGCACAGTAGAGGAATAGCAGAAATGGCATGATATATAAAGCTGGGGAGCACTGAGTCAAAATCTGGGCCTCCTCATTTCCTAGCTATGAGACTTCAGCAGGCTCTCTGATCTCATTGAATCTTGGGTTTCCATCAAATAAATGGGAATAAAAATAAGTGCCTTGTAGAGTTACCGAGAACACTAAAGGAAATGCATGCATCTAAGGTTCCTGGGGTAGAATAGATATTCTTGCCACGGGATGTCAGGGATATTTTTATGTGGTCTTGGAACAGAAGGACTTGGGGAGCAAAGAACCAACTAACATAATTAGCAGTTTCAGGGGCTGAGTCGTAAGGGGAAATTTGGATGAAGAAAGAAGCAATGAAGTTGGTCTTTTTTTGTTTTAGTTTTAATGCACGGGATTTTCTTTTGCATTGCACTATATTTAGGTACAAGGTGGCCTGGAACAAAAGCTGCAATTTATTTTTAAATGTTCAGAACAATGAGATGACTGGTTTTCCATATATATCAGCATCACATTGCCAAACACAGAAGAATCTTACGCTCCATGATCAGCAGTTCACAAATATCTGTTGTAATGTTGCAGTCTGACCCTGCTTTACTCAGCCTTGAGTTTTGACTCTAAGTGTTAAACATGATATTTTACATTTGCATGCACTCGACAACTTATAAAACTCTTGCCCAGATACTATTTCATTTTTGACCTCAATAATCCTGTGGAGTCTTAATCCTTCACCTCATATTGAAGACAAGGAAATCAGCATTGAGTGGCTAAATAGCATGCCCAGAATCATGAAACTGATGGATGCTGATCTAATTTGAAAAGTTAGTAAAATTCAAGGTCATTGACAGGCATTTTGTATGGCAGGTGCTATGCAAGGCTCACAACCCTTAAGTCTTCTAGTCATTACAAGAAAACTAAATACAAGACCCATCTGTGGTAGACCAGCTGGGTACCTCCTCATTAATCATGGTCCTCCTCTCTTTGCCTTCCCTCTGGATCTATATTTTTTCATATGTAAGTTGACATGTGTTTAAGAATGGAGGACTCCTACCCTAGCCTTAGAGGATAATTCACAGATAGTCATGATAGAGAGAAAGTGAGAGATGTACAAGGAGGATACCCAACCCCTTCTTTGCTACTCGGGGTGTTGTTATATGAGGACCTGACGTTTGGAACCTTGATAGCCATTTAAACCATGAGTTTTGCATGAAAATAAAACTAAGTAGAGCAAGTTGATCCAGAGTGGCTTGGTTAGTCAATCTGGAAAAGCCTGCTTTTGGATTCACATGAGGTATAATTAGAAATTTTTACTGTTATGCAGACCTTTAATCCCAGAATTACTTGCTCTGAAATTCATTCTAGATGATACATCCTCACCAGTAGATGATCTGGTCACTGTTTTACACTTAACAACACTGAAAAAACAAACAAACAAAAACACAAACAAACAAACAAACAAACAAACAAAAATTCTTCTGTCCATAAGTGTGGACAGTTGCAGATTTGGGATTTGAACTTTTGTGTATCTGATGTTGAAATATGATCTAAAATATGCTGCATTTTGGCCTCCTCCCCATTCCACTATGCCTCTTTTTCCCCACCAGTCTGTGCACTGCAGGAACTGGAGGACAAAGAAGGGTCAGACCTTGGAACATTAGTAAATGTTTCCCGGAGAGGGAGAGCAATGCCTAAGAGACAGTAGACCATGAAATAAATGGCCTCCAGTGTCCCTCTTTATTTTTGCATCTCAGTATGGGGAGAAAGCAACCTGGGGGGTGAAAAGAGCAGAGAACTAGAGGGTAAAAATTCTGATTTCAAGTTCTGGCTTTAAAATTTTGTAAGAGTGTCACTTTGGGCAAATCTCTTGATCTCTTTGAGACTCAGTTTTCATCAATCAAATGAAAATAATAACCTCTGGCCTATTTCTTTCGAGGTTGTGGTGAAGACGACGAGACAGAAGGCATGCTGAAATGTCTCTCTACTGCAGAGGATAAAAGGTTCCTATAACTAGAGAAGATGTCCTCAGGGCAGACACAGTCTTCTCATGATCTTCTGTAGAGACTAAGGATACTAATAGTCCCTAACATGAGCATTGCAAGACTGCCATTGCTTTTGATAAATTTGTAATTTGTAGGTTGTAAATTCAAACATTCTCCCCTCTGAATGCCATCCTGAAGGTTAATGAATGAAATACACGATTTTCAAATCCCAGCAGTTTCTGTTAATTGGAAGCAAACACACACCTTCAGGTTTGATCTCTCATAACAAGACAGTCAGATAACTTAACCTCGAAGCAATTCATCACTGCACCACTCAGAGCTTTCGGAGGATGGCAGACATTTCAAAGGCTTCAGATGTGTATGTATGCTTCCCCCACTTCTCTGCAAAGATAGTAAACTTGAAAGGAGAAAGAGACCAAGGGAAATTTAGAAGAACTTCATGGGAGATTTTTAAATAACCTGAAAATATTAAATCCATAGGATTTAATTTGAAGCAACTCAAGAGTCTAGTGGTTTTTGGCACATGCTACTTATCTATGATGGAGTATTCTGAAAACTCTAAAAAGCATGCCCTGGCATATTTAAAGGACACTACACACAGGTCAGGTGAAGAGATAACAATGAGATAGAATGTATAAGGCACATGATCCCCACATAATAAAATGTGTCACACATACACACAAGCACATGCACTCACAAACACCCAGCTGTAAGAAATAATGACTTGATTTCCTGACAGAGAGTCCTTCAAATTAAAAGTCACAGTGTTATTTTTGATCCCCTCTCTTTTCCCAAAGTTATAAGCACATAGTTTTCAAGATATATTTTGAAATATATTTTTTGTAATAGTCTCTTTATTCTATGCTTATTGTATGCTAGCAGTATGCTAAACACTTTATGTTTATTCACCTCCATTTAGTCCTTACAACCATCCTATGAGGAAGTACTACTATCACTCCTGTGTCACAGATAGGGAAACTGAGGCTCACAGAGAATAAGGGAGTTGTCTCAGGTCTCCCAGCTGGTAAATAGTGAAGTAGAAACCCAGCTAATCAGTTTCCTAACCTATTAAAATGATGTCTTCTTGGTTAAGTTACCAATTATATACATATATGATGTCCCAAAAATGTATATACACAACTTTGTATAATTATAAAGGCAGTGTTTATTAAAATACATTTTCAAAATTGAGTCATCAGCTGTTAAAGTGTGTATACATTTATTGGGTCAGCTGGTGTATGTATGAACTTAATTAAACTGCATGGGAGAATAAGATGAACAAGAGGCTATTCTGTGTTTTCTTTTCTTTCTTTCTTCTTTTTTTTTTTTAATTTTTTACCCAATGATATTTTTTTTCATTTATTTTTTTAAGACAGTGGAAGGGAGGGAGAGAGACTCAAAGAGAGAAACATTGATGTGAAAAAAGACACATCACTTGGTTGCCTTCCACGTGTACCCTGACCAGGCCTAGGAATTAAGCCTGTAACCGAGGTACGTGACTTTGACTGAAATTGAACTCTGGCTTCTTTAGTCTGCGGGCAGACACTCCAACCACTAAGTCAAACTAGCCAGGGTTGTGTTATCTATTTTCTTATATTTTAAATAAAACTGAGCCCTGGTTCAGTTGGTTGGAGCATTGTCCCAGGCACCAAAAGGCTGTGGGCTCAATTCCCATCATGCCACATAGCTAGGTCGTAGGTTTGATCTCGGTCAGGGCATATGTAAAAGGCAGTCAATTGATGCTTCTCTCTGGTATCAATATTTCTCTCTTCTCTTCACTTTATACCTTTTTCTCTCTGAAACCAATAAAAACATGTACTCAGTGGGGATTAAACCACAAACAACAACAACCACACAACTGAAACAAAGGGCATTGAGTCAAGAGCACATGACCTTCTGGATGTTTTCTATCTCTTGCCTCCTCCTCACTTCCTGGGTGCCACCTCCCTAGTTTGAAATTCCCCATCTCTCATAAGATTCTAGTAGTATCTTATGGTGGGCTCTCAGCTTTTAGCCTTGCCTCTCTTTCAGTTTTGACCTCCTTTGAAATACACAAATCCCATCACTTTGTGCCTCTGTGTGAAACACTTTCAGAGCCTATCCATCAGGGCAGTGCCCACAGACCTGGTGTGCAGTGTAAGACTTCCATGCCCCTTCCTAACCCCTTCTCCATTCCTCTTCCTATTTCTTTGCTGAATTTCTCTGCGACATCTATTTCTTACATGGGTTGTTTTCGAAATGCTACTGAGGCTTCATTACAATACTTCCTATAGTTCTCCAAACAATCAAAGTTATGTTTCCCTTTCTGTCTTTGCCCTTGGCTCTCTATACCTCTGACTTACCCATTAAGCACTATAGGTGTAGTGCCTAGGAACCTTAATTCATCTAGGTGCTAAAAATATTTTAATTAGAAGAAAAAATTAAAAGCAGAAATAAAGAAATGGACATAATCCAGCCTGGATCATGGCCCATAAAAACAAAAATGCCTAGAGATCATGAAAGTAATAACATTGTACTGTCTCTCTTCACTTCCTGGAAGGCCTGTGGCCTATGTGGATAAGTCTTGCTTGTCCTTAAAAACCTTGCCCAAGCATCATCTTCCCTGACAATCCTTTTGCAACATTTTAATTAACGTATGTATTTATTCATTTATGCATTTCCTCCTCTCTTTCAATGGCAATTTCAAACAGAGATTAAAGTAATCCTAAGCAAAAAATAAGAATGTTTGTTACTTTGCTGAATACAATGGTAAATGCTTTAGCTCACTCATTCATTTTAGCCTCACACTAGGGGGCAGACACTATTATTATTATCCTCATTTCATATTGGAGAATGTGGAGGCTAAGAGAGATTAAAGTGTTCCTGTTTGCCAAAACAGGTTTGGCTCAGTGGATAGAGCGTTGGCCTGCATACTGAAAGGTCGCAGGTTAGATTCCAGTCACAGGCATGTATCTTGGTTGCAGGCACATCCCCAGTAGGGGGTGTGCAAGAGACAGCTGATCAATGATTCTCTCTCATCAATGTTTCTAACTTTCTATCCCTCTCTTTTCTTCTCTGTAAAAAAATCATATATATATATATATATATATATATATATATATATATATATATATGTAATTTGTCTTTATGTCTTTATGTACAATGTCTTTATGCACAGTGTTCCTGTTTATAAGTGGCAGAGTGAGTGCTTAGACTCAAACCTCCTGGCTTTGTAGCCTGGAGAAGCTCTGATGGTGGTGGGGTAGAGGAGAGGAACCCCCTTCAGTGAGTTTCATGATTCCCAAGGTGGAGAGATGACAATTAGGGTAACACTTTTGGCCTTTTGCATCATCCACCCATGCCCCAGGATAGTGGAATGACCATGTGATGTTGAATTTAGCCACTCTTCTCTTTTTTCCTTTGAATCCATCTAATGTCAGAGATCATGTTCTCTGCTCTGTTCCCTACCAGTAGATGGACTTGTGGAGTTTGCAGGTCTTCAGCACATACTTTGCATGTCTCTTCTGAGATTCTTGAATTGAAACAGTAAACTTTGTGTTTAACTTTTTGCTCAATTGTAAAGCTACCCCTTCAGGTGGTCTCTTCATGTGAAGCCTCATTTGGACACAGCCGAGCCATGATAGTCATTGGATCCCTTAAAACAACAACATGCTCCTAATCATAAGGCACAAAGTCAACTTAGAGGAGAGTGTGCTATGTTGTCTTGGAATGGTTAAAGGAGGTTTTGGAGAAGGAGGATTCTAAGTTGGGTTTTTAAAATATTAATATCTATGTAGCAAAAAAAAATATCACTGATTTGAGAGTAAAATACTTGAGTTCAACAGCATATTAAAGTCATATAGGGCTCTGGGTATACACTGATTAATTAAACAGATATCATTTGTGATAGTTACCTACCAGCTCTTCTTTAGGGAGCTAACATTTTTTATCGTTTATTTCATTTAATCGATACATTATTTCTCTGAAGTAGTACATATATTTACCTCCTTTTTACAGATGAATAAGATTCATAGATGTTAAGCAGCCCACCCAAATCATCAAAGCTACTTGATGGTAAATATTACTTTGATGGTAATTAAAGATTCAACCAAGTGTGTCTGCCTCTAGTGCCAATATCTATACACTATTCATACAGTCTTTTCCTACTCATATAAGTAGTTTATCAGGGGAAACAAAAAACTCACACATTAAAAAAGCAATTACAGTCTAAACTAAGTACTCTGAGATATGGACCAAATAATGGGACAGGGTGTGTAGAGGGAACATGGACAAGGAAGGTCTCTCTTCATGTTCTAAGCTAAGATTTGAAGAATGAAAAAGAAACAAGATTATGGAGCAAACATTTCAAGAGGAGGGAAAAGAATGACTTGATAACTGGAAGATCCTGACATTTTCGGAATTAGGAGATGACTAGGGTGTTGCAGATAAGAATGACATAGAGCCTTGGGGAGGAATTTAGATTTAACTTTAAGGGCAAAAGGCAAGCACTAAAAAGTGATAAAGCAATAGCCACAGAGATGAAGAAATATTCCTACTTTGATAGTGTCAAAATTGTTTGGAAGGTAAAAATTGATAAAGCTTGCTGATGATTGGTTGAAAGGTGAGAAAGGAGTCAATTCTGACTGAGGGAGGATTTCTATCCCGAGTGACTGGGATGGGGAAGATGAGAAAGACACAGGTTGGAAGAGAGTGTTGGGGGAGATAGAATTAACTTAAATTTGAAATTACTATTAGATATCCAAGTGGAGATGAAATAATTAAGAAATAACCACAGCTGAAACCGGTTTGGCTCAGTGGTAGAGTGTCATCTGAGGACTAAAAGGTGCCAGGTTTGATTCCGGTCAAGAGCATGTACATTGGTTGCAGGCACATCCCCAGTGGGGGGTGTGCAGGAGGCAGCTGGTCGATGTTTCTCTCTCATTGACATTTCTAGCTCTCTCTCTCTCTCCCTTCCTCTCTGTAAAAAATCAATAAAAAAAATAAAAAAAATAACCACAGCTTATTTCTAATTGGTCACATTCTTATTATCTCTTGGAGGGGATGTTGTATACCTGGATGCAAAATGAAATAAATGGGCAATTCAGAGTAACAAACATACATACCTTGCATGGTATTAAAAATAGTCAAATACACAGAGCAAAAATGTTCTATAGTGGGTACAATGTCTTTATGCACTGGCTTATATCACCAGTTTGAATAATTAAATTTCCCAAATTCATACTTATATACTATGGCAATGGTTAAACAGGTGAATAAAATAGTTTCACCTTCTGATATATGTGTCCTATCTAATAAAAGGGTAATATGCAAATTAACAATCACTCTGTCACAAAGATGGCAGTGCCCAGTCCTCTCAGCCCTGCCAGAGTTCCCAGGTCCCAGGGGGTGGTTGCTGAGAGCAGGAAGCATGAGTGGCCTGGCAGAATGCTTGCTTCATTGCCACGCCAAAGTTGGGCTGGCTGCCTGGAGCCAGAGAAACAGGGACAGGGACAGGGGGGCTGGCCCACAGCTTCTGCTGCCAAGCACAGACCCAGGGAGGAGGTGGTGGGCTCACCTCCCACTGAAGTAGCACTGGTTCCTCCCGGCTCCCTCAGAAGCCGTATGGCTCCCATGAAAACAGTGCAGCTATCAGCAGCATGCTGTGGTTCCTACCAGCTCCCACAGAAGCAGAGAGTGTCCTACTGCACGGGATATCGCATGATGGGCTACTAGTGTGTGTATGTGTGTGTGTGTGTGTGTGTGTGTGTGTGTGTGTGTATCTCCTATACAATAGAGGTGATATGTAAATTGACCACCACAAGATGACTGCCTACAATCAGGCTGGCAGGGGGGTTAGTGAGGGACTACCAAAGGACTGAATAAGCAGGCTGCATGGGGCGACCAGGCCAGCAGAGGGAGCAGCTGAGGACAACCAGACTAGCAGAGGGGGGCAGTTGTGAGGGACCAGGCCGACAGGGGGGTCAGTAAGGGATGATCAGGCTGGCACACAGAGGCAGTGAGGGGTGATCAGGCCAGCAGGAGGGGCAGTTAGGTGTGACTAGGCAGGTAGGCAAGTGAGAAACTAGGAGCTAGTGGTCCAGGATTGTGAGAGGGATGTCCAACTGCTAGTTTAGGCTTGATCCCCAGGATCTGGCCTAAGTCAGCAGTCGGACATCTCCCAAGGGGTCCTGGATTGGAGAGGATGCAAGCTGGGCTGAGGGGACCCCCCCATGCATGAATTTCGTGCACCAGGTCTCATACACACACACACACACACACACACACACACACACACACACACATATCTACTGTATATATATGATATATACTGTATAAATAGATATATGCACATATATACATATATATGCACACACATACATACAATATATATAATAGTTGGCAAAGGTAGGTTTATAGTTGTTCATATGGAAAAAGAGAGCAGGTTATGATTATTACAATATAAAAGAATGTCAAAATGCAACTATCAACCTACTTCTGTCAACCCTCTGTATATACACAAATATACAGAGACAAACACACACACATATACATACATGCACACACACACACATATATATGTATATCTATAATATCTATATCTATGTCAACATTGGGATATATCTATTCATCTATATAATATACATATGTACTATCTATATTATAAAAATCCAGTGGCCCTAATGCCATAATGACCAAAGACCTGTCACCAGGAGGCTGCATGTACAGTGAGGCATGCAGGAGTGGGTGTGGACTTGACTTTGGGTCTCTCGGCAAAGCAGGACTTGGGAGAGTCCCATGGCACAGCTGAGTCTGGAGTCCTGGATCTCATGCGATTTCCCACAAGTCTGGGTCTCGTATGATTTTGCATGCTAGGTCATTAGTATATATACAATATAATAGATATATCCTAAGATGGAATGATAGCTCTGACTTCTAAAGCTAATAGTTTTTTCATAATTGTCTGCCATTACTATATACTAGAGGCCAGGTGCACAGAATTTGTTTATGGGTAGGGTCCATAGGCCTGGCCAATGATCAGGGCCGATTGGGGCCTTCTGGCTGCCAGACAGGGCCTTCCTTCCTTTTGTGTCGCCCCCTGGTGGTCAGCACATGTCATAACAAGTGAGCAAACACTCTCCCTGTTGAACTTCTGAGGGGACACTTTGCATATTAGCCTTTTATAAATAGAGATTAAATTATAAAGATACATGAAGCAATGATCTGGCTTGCTTTTTAAAAAGTTATGAGGTAGGTTTCCAGAGCATTTTTGGCAATGTTACTTCTAAGTTTTCCCAAGAGCCAAGCTATATCCTTATCAAATGTTTGCCTGAGGACAGTTTAGGAAGATTTTCCTAAATTGAGAAATGCAATCATTACTTAAAATAAGAGTAAATGTCTCATTCCCTACTCTTGGCCTGCATTTATTTAAATTAGTTTTCTAGAAATCTGGTTGGTAATAGAGTAAGAGCAAAATATTTGGGCATTAGGTTTCCATCTTCAGGACACACTGCTTTTTATTTAGTTCCTAACATATACTCCTTTGGACAATAGTAACCAAGTAGCTTGCAAAAGGGCAAGGCCACCTTCTAGCTTCTAGCAGGGAACAAGACATATGCAAATGAACATTTATTCTCTTGCTAAGCAAACATGGCCAGTTATTACAATGGGCCAATGAGTTTATAATAATAAAAAAATATGGAAAATATGCAGAATTTAAATGAGAAAAATATTAATCATAAAGCTAAATCCTTATGGGAATATGATTTGAGATCATGGATGGTGACAAATGCCATGATATATTTTGAAATAAATGTTTATGGTTACCATTAGATGTCTGTGAGGGGCACTAAAGATACTCCATTGAAAAAAAATTTATAAGAAAAATACCCTGCAATTGCTATTGGTATGACATTAATAGTTTTAGCTCAATAAGCAGCCTTGTAAAGTTTATAATAGTTTTAGCTCAATAAGTAGCCTTATAAAGTTTATATCACTCAGAAAAATAAAACAAAACATTCATCTTTAAATCTATAATTTTCCAAGAAGTCTCTATATTGCTCTGATAAAATATTGATGGGAATGAGATAATTATTATAACAAATAGATTTAAAATGTTCTTTAAAAATAATTTTAAAGATTTATTGTTCTTCCCCTTAATTTTTTTTTCCTCACCTGTCCTGAAGTCTTGTTGATAAGGCTCTTTTATTCCCCACTGCTCTGCTGGGATAGTGGATAAGGACTTCCTATTCCCAATGCTCAGATTCTTATTAGGACTCATCACTAGCCCCACCTACTTACAGCCTTATCTTCTTTCTCCTCTAGTGCCTTACAGTCTAGCTTGAGCTGTTTTTCACATACATCACGCTGTCTGTCATATCTAGATGTTCCTTTGACCTATAACATAATTTTTCTTTCAACACCCTGCACAGGAAAAGGTGTCTTGCACCTGGAAAGGTGTTCTTCACTTGGCTAACTCCTGCTTGTTCTTTCTTTTAGACTCAACCCAGAAATCATCTCTTTCAGAAAGCCTTCACTGTTCCCATCACTCTGGTATATGCCCACAATACCCTACACTCAGCCCTATCATTGCACTTTTATTGTGTTAAAATTATTTGCTTTTTCTTTACTAGTGTGAGAGCTCCTGGAATAAAGAAAAGGTGCCTTGTTCAATTTTACTGCTATCACCTAGCATCACACCAGGCAGATACATATATATATTTTTCTTTTTGATTGAACAAAATAATTCAATACTAATTTCACTCTACTTTGTCCCAAATCTCCTTGGTCATCACTTGCAGAGACAACTTCAACACTTGAAAATAAGTTTATGTCATTTCTGAGGCAAAATCAATAGGCCTTTCTTAAGAAATCAGAAGTAGGGAATAAGAAAAGAGGATTGCTTTGATTAAGTAGCAGGAACCCTGGAGAGTGAGAAATACCAGCCAAGGTCTGCCACAATGTGACAAAACCAGTTAATTTCATAGAGGGGGCCTTTCAGAGTGTCTGAGGTGCAGTGGGCAAAGTCAGATGAGAAAACACAAACATCTTATAATCCTCTTAATGTTTCTGTTTTGATTTTGGCACAATTGTAATTGACCACCCACACAGGAGAGAGAATGTAAAATCTTTTGAGTGCATATTCCTGGAAAGTCTAATACAAATGCAACAAATATGGGAGGGACAGGTTTCCTTTTGCACTCTATTTTTTTTTTTTAAAAAAAATAGCTTTCTAAAATCTGGCTAATAATGAAAATAAAAAGCAGGGTTAACCTATAGGTAAACTTACTTAAATGCAGACAGCCCTTGCTTTTAGATCAAACACAGTCCGGAAGACTGACTTTAAAGCTGACCTGACAAAATTAAGCCATTGCCTCTGTCTTGTTTGTTAAAGGAGGGTGGGAAGTAAACGTTTCTGGTAAAGCTGAGAGTAGAGGAGTTTGTCAAGAAGTAGCATCCTTGCTTGCAGAGCCTTTCATTTCAGCCACTTCATGAAACATTTATTGTGCACCTTCCCTGAGCCAAGGTGAGGTCCTGGAGTGACAAAGATTTGCATGACATTGGCTCAATTGCATTTACCATTCAGTAAGGGCCTGTGTTCTGTGTAATTTTCTATAATAGCACACACACACACACACACACAAGCCTTTAATTCTCATTTTCTCAACAAAAGGTTACAAGTCTCTGTTCTGTGTCCCCTCAGTACCCTGTGCATACCCATTTCTGACACTAAATGTTAGTGATTATTATTATAGCCATTTGCATATTATCTCTTATGGTTGGTTTATGTTTGTTCCTCTAAACTAGGCCAGGAGATTCTTGGGGGGAAAAAAGAGTGGTTTTGTTAAAAGTGGTTAGGAACATGGGCCCTGCCTCAGGGTTCAAGTCCAAAGTCTGCATTTATTAGCTGAGTCATTGTAGGTACTTAGAATCACTATGCCTCAGTTTTCTCATTTTAAAAAAGGGATAATATTATTACCTGCCTCAAATGGTTGTGATGAGGATAAATGAGTTTATATACATAATGCTTAGAATAGTGCTTGGCAGGGAGCAAACACTCAATTATATTAGTTATCAAACTTTTTATGAATAGACAAAAACAAAATACCTAGGCTCTCGCTGCTTTTAACTGCCAGTTTAAACTGCCAATACTTGCTTTTAGCTTAAAGGCTGACTTATAGTTGATGTGTTTTCATCAGTAGATGGTGTTTCCATTCACTCAATTGTCTAAGATAGATACTTGGGACCTATCCTTGAAAACACCCCCTCTCTTACTTCCCATATCCAATTCCACATCCATCTTCTCCATATATACCTTTAGCCAAGTCCCTGCCTCTCTACCACTCCTGCTCTAGTTTAGGTCATTCCTGAACACCACAGTCATCCGCAGATTGTTCTCCCTTCTTCTACTTTGATACTCTTCAGTTTATTTTCAATGCAGCCATTCAACAGGTCCTTAATACCATAAAACAGGTCAAATCACTCTCCAGGGTAAAACTTCATTGGGTTTTTAACAGTGAAAATCCATGTCCTTCATGTGCTTAAAGAACAGAGTGTGATCTCACCACTCCCTAGTGACCCAGAGTCATCTTGGCTTACCCCTGAGCCTATCTCCCATTCCTTGAAATTGGTAATCTCTCTCCACAGAGCCTTCTACCTGCTTTCCATTTTCCTGAAATGATCTTTCTCTCAACCTTCACATCTTATAGAACTCAGTTTACAAGTCACTTCCTCAAAGGAACCTTCCCCCTACTCTAAATACTATCTCCTCCCTTGCCCAATCATTCCCTCACACCAGCTAGCCTAATTTGTACTGTTATATTTATTGCAGAGATTATTTGTTCAACTCTTTATCTCTCCACCAATTTGTTAGGTCTATGAAAATGGATGCTCTTTCTTTTTTATTCATCCCTTGATCCTCAATGCATAGCAAAATTCCTGGTACTCTATAAATAATTAGCAAGCACACAAATGTCTAACAACTCTTTATTTAATAGGTATATGAATTGCCACAATCCATACATCTGTTAAACTAGAAAAAAAAATTGAAGAACTTGATCTATAAAGGACACTAGGGCTCTGATATACTTCACTTATTTTTCTGCTTTAAATGTTTTTATTGCTGAAGGAGCAATATTACAACCCATCTAAATACAGAGGGAAGACCATTTTTATTTTAAAGATATTACATGTATCTTTGATCTCACTTCCAAATTTTTTTTTTTTTTTTTTTTTTTTTTTTTTTGTCAAGGTGTTCTTGGCAATGAGCACTGTAATCATGTCTGGTCTTGTTGGGATTTGTGTGCACAAATGTATGTACAGTCATTTCCAGTCCTTCTAAACCACATTTCAAGAAGCCCCTATGAAAACACTCATACAGTACTAAGTCAGCCAGTAATTAGATGGGGCTGTGATCTGGGGTGAGAAGGACAAGAAGTGAATTAGGTTTGTAGAGAAGAGAACATTGAGACCCTGAACAAGACTAGGTGAAAAATGCAAGCTACACATATGTATGAAATTGAAGACTGAGTAGAGACTCAGAGAAGATTAGAGATGACCTAAATTGTCATGTTCATCTTGTATAAAATAAGGGGGAAAGTAACAAGGGCTTAAAAGACATACTTTAGAATCATTCAGACCTGTGTTCAAATCCTGACTTGGTCACTTTGAGATCCTGATCAAATTATATAACCTTCTTTATTTGCAATTTATTACTTAAAAAATAGACAGCCATACTTTCCTTAAAGGATACTTGAGTATATAACATAAAGTAGGTAACAAAACGCATGTAGTGCTGTTTCAGGCATATCTTGAGCCATAAAAATGGACTAAAAAGAATTATTATTTGACTTTATTATATAAACCCATTATTTTATGGATGGAGAATACAGAACACAAAGAGGAAACAATATGCCAAAGGCCATCTGGCAAATTACGGGTTAAGCCAGGACTGTATGTATGACTAAAGATTCCCTGTTTGATATTTCTCCCTCCCCTTACTCCTTTCCTTCATATCTTTGCCAACATGCACACCATAGAAAATATAGCAACAGGTGGAGGACAATGGAAAAATCACCCATAGGTCTTTCTGGTTCTGACAAGGTACAGTGGAATATGCAAAATCATTTAACTGCTTAAGTTGACTTTGAAATAAAGAAAGATTATGCTCTAGCTTCAGTTTCAAGAAATGAAGTGGGAGCTGAACACATAATCTGAGAGAACTGATGATGTAGCAGCCTGGCCCAAGGACATGGGTGAAAATGGAGCTCAGTTTCTGTAATATTTTATTAAAATTTGAAGACATGAGCTGATACCTTTGTCCTGTATGATACAGGCAGCTATAACCAAGTTTTTTTTTAATATAAATCCAGGGTCATGTAGCAGGATAAATGGCAAATATATAGGTGCAAGTTCATGTAGCTTTTGTCTAAGCTTTGGTTGAGAAAAAGAAGATAAATATTTTAATCTTGGATCTATGCTTCATGTTGGATTCAAGGTTCAAATCTGTATCAGGAATCTCTGAACAGAAATTAACAGGAGATTGGTTCTAGTTTAGTAATAGTACTTAAGTGCCTGATAAATTCACAAGGGAGAATATCTAAGTAACAAAGAACTTTGATGACAGAATCTGAAAAGAACACAAACAAATCTAGGATAAAGGGATAAAAATATATTTGGAAAAAGGATATGGTAATCAAAGTTGGTATGCTATTATAGCATTGAATAAAGTAGAGCTCAGGGCAAAATGCGTTGTTAGAAATAAAGAGGATCATCACATAATGCATAAAAATAATTTCTCAAATAGCCCTATCAATTTTAAATTTGTATAATTTACTAAACCTGCCTTAAAATATGTAAAGAAAAAGTTGAAAGGCCTAAAATAGAAATTTACAAAACAGCAGTTATAGTACATAGATTTTAACACACTTATCTTGGTAATTAATAAATAAAAGATTGCAATTTTATTAAAATGATAGATCTAGTGAACAGGCTAGAGAACAAAATTTTTTGAGCACACATGCAACATTTCAAAAAGTTGGTCATGAATAAGGAAACAAAGCAAATCTTAATGAGTCAGAGAGTACATATTTTACCATAATGCAAAAAAGGAGGGGAGTCAATTAAAAATTTCCTCTTAGATTGACAATTTAAAAACACACTTCTAATTAACATGAGTCAAAAATAGAGTGGAAATTAGAATATATTTACAAAAAGATGATAACGGTGCACAGCTAATGCAGTTCTGAAAGGGAATTTATGGCCTTCACATGGTTATTTTAGAAACGAAGAAAGCTACAAATTAGCTAAGCATCCAACCTCAGTGATTAAATAAATAAACAAAAACAGGGCAATAAACACATGTAATAGCTCTTACAGTGTCATCCCAATATGTCAAGGTTGCAGGTTTGATCTCTGGTCAGGACACATACAAGAAGCAACCAATGGATGCTTCAATAAGTGGAACAATACAATGATGCTCCTATCTCTCTATCTTTCACATCAAATTTTTAAAAAGAAATGATAAAATATATCAACCAAATGTACCAAATAGGAAATAAAGATAAAGTAGGGGGCATTAAAATGCTCAAAATTTGCTATTTGAAAAGAGCAACAAAACTAAGATAATTTTGTACAATTTTTCAAGAAAGCAAGAGAAGATACAAAGATTTAGATTAAAAATAAAGGTCAGATAAAATAATGGGTATATAAGACATTTTAAATCATAATAGAATGTTATTTAAAAATACTTTATGATAATAAATATGAAAAAAACTATACAAAACAATTTTTAGGAAGTTATAACTTACTAAAACTGACTCAAGAAAGAATAGAAGCTGAATAGACTAGTAATCATTCAATAAACAGAATACATAGTTTAAAATACTATGCAGGTTTCTTTCTTCAGCCTTAGTTCAATCACATGTTCTTAGGAATTTCAGGGATGCCACAATTCTGGTTGCTTTACTTTGGCACACTACTCATATCTTGTATGAGGGATGGGATAATTATATAAATGGCATTCATTTTGTGTCAGACTCTCCATTGGTACATATAAGAAAAAAATGTATCAGATGTGGTCTTTACTCTGAGGGACTCTGAGTCTATTTATTTATTCAAATAAATTTATCAGTAATGTAAGAAAGCTAAAGACAGTGGTGTGGGGACATTCTTGATACAGGGTAAAACTGGATATAGCTCTCTTTGATTTACTAACAGAAATCATAGTATTAGAAGTGAAGGGGGCATGCTTTATTTTTTTAATGAATTAATTTAATATTTTAAAGATTTATTTAGAGTGTGGCTGGTGTTGCTCAGTGGTTGAGCATCAATCTCTGAACTAGGAGGTCACTGATTTTCAGTCAGAGCCCAGGCCCAGGTTGTGGGCTCAATTCCTAGTAGGGGCATGCAGGAGGCAGCCTTGGTTCCTTGCTATAGTGCAGATTCTGATTTAGTTCATCTGAAGTAGCTCTATTGAGATCAAAGGTGAGGTTGACGCTGCCAGTCCACTTGATACACTTTAAGTAGTGAAGTTCTCATAGAAGCTTTGTCAGCCCTTGTCCTCCCTAATTCTCCTGGACAGAAGACAAGATACGTCCATCTGAAGACCATGTATGTTCAGTAGCCGATACTGTTGTAGGCAAGAACTCAGCTCCATTATCCTGGAGCTTCCTATAACCCCAGGGCCTCAGTAGGTCACATAGATATACAGAGTAGAGCTGATTTGAAAAGGGATTTCCATAGTCAGGACAGGTAAGTGCCCACCCTCTCTTTGATTCTCCCAAGATGCAGCAGTATCAGGTAAGTGCAAGAGGGGGATTTCAGGAAAATGATATTCTTGACATTGTAAGACAAAATGACTGTAATGTGTTTACTGAAAAATAAGCCCCTTTGACAATGGACCAGATTTGAGGACTCAATGACTTTTTAAAATCCATGTTTCACAAAAGCAAACACAGTTTTTTCCTGGAGGAGCAACAAGAGAGATATGGGGGTAGATCATCTTTGAGCAGAATGAGAAAAATTTGGCTGAACAGCAGGACTTTGGGTGAACTGGCCCAGACATTTCCCTGGAGAAGCAATTGGGCATTCCAGCATCCCTTGCAGTGAGCAGTCTAATGAATAATAATAAAAATAAAGTGCCCTTTATGCTATTTACAGAAGTAAGCCAATGCTTTCTTTAAAACAAAATGCATAACTATTCACCGGAGACAGCTTTTATATATCATTGTTTAACCTGCTGCCTCTAGCAGACCTCGGAAAAAACAAATGAAGTTCATCTTTCTCTGCTTTCACAAGTGCTTCCTTCCTGAATCAGGTAAGATGGCTCAGTCTGATATACAAGAATGAGTCCTGATTTTGAAGCCAAAGCAGATCTGGGTATGAACTGTGGCTCTGGTTCTTCTTCACTGTGTGACCTTGGGCAACTTCCTCTAACCTCTTTAAATCTTTTATTGGACATCTGGAGAATGGGTTCTTATGAGGATTAAAGATGAGTTATTCACAATACCAGGATCATAGCAAAAATTAGTTCTTGACACTTGTATGGGGGAGAGGAGAAGGTTGAAATCCAAGTAGCAAAAATCTTGGGACCATACCAAGCAGTGTGACTTGGGACTGAGACCACACTCTCGGCTGAGGGTGGTGGTAAATAGAAATTACCTCAGAAACAGTACAGAGTGGTTTCTAAGGAAACGAGAGCATGCTAACCCCTCCTCTGAATTTCCCCAGAGCAGAAAGATGCTAGCTCCCTCTTCTGCAGACCCAGCTCCTAGACTGTTTTACAAGGTCCTCTGGGTTTTCTATAATCTTCCCCTCAACAGATGAGTTGTACAATGTAATTATGTCAGTGAATTTGCACTTTCTTATTTCCAGGTTGAATAGTTCATACTTAAGAATTTGTAGAAAAAGCAGTAACCTTGGGTTGATCCTTCTTTCAGAGCGGGCACTTCTTCAGCTGGAAAGTCTCACAATTAAGATTATGAGAGTTTTGATCATTCAATTCAAACTTTGAACTGTGGCTTATTTTAAACACGATGTATCATTAGTTTGCAGATTGCATCTAATTATTTTACAAGTTTAAGAAATGCTACTCTCTGAAAAGAAATTAAAAACATTGTCTATAAAATTTTAGCTTCAAAGCAAATGTCTATTTTTATAGAACCTGAATTTAGAAAAAATAAAAAGTAAAGGGGCTGTTATAGAATTTTCAACATATTTCTCAAGATTTACAGCTAATACGTGGTTGAGCCCGAAATCAAAACCAAATGTGTCTGTCTGTATACAATAACTAATACTGTAAAGATGACCCTAAAATATTAATGGCTCACACAACAAAGTCTTTCTCACTCACTTTAATACCCACTGCAGGTTGGCTATGGCTCAGCTTCATATCCATACCATTCTGTGCCCCAGATCAGAGGGGCAGCCCTTGCTTGACTTGTGGGAAAGAGAGGATATAGGATGGAGCCTTGCAATTCTCTGTCTTCACAGATAATCTTCGACCAGAGTGTCATGGTCAAGTCTGCTTTACTGTGGGGGTTGGGGAGGAAAAGATGGTGGAGTACAGTTCTCCCACAGGGAAGGCGAAAATGCCAGGGACAGATATGGCAACCAAGCATAGTTCTAGGTAGAGCATTTTCCCCATTCTGCAGTATTGTGTAGATGTTTTATAAACTGTAGAGTGTTCTACAAGAGATTTTATCCATATTCTTGTCCCCACATTTATGGAATCATGTTGGTTTTGCTTTCAAAGATTATTGATGCCGATAGTTATATAAGAAGACAATTTCATTATGGAGATGAATAAGTCAGAAGGCCTATCTGGAACCCTAATTTCAGAAAGACTATTTTTTCTAAATATGCCCAAAGGCATTTGGTGATATTCATCTTTACTGTGAAAACTGTGATTAGTCACAGCTATGTAAATCACTTGGTCCAAAGGACACCAGCAGGTCTGGCCATATTTCCCCAATAATTTCAACTAAACAAAGAAGTCCACTCTACCCTCCTTACTTGCTTATATAATTCTTCAAACCTAATGCCAGCACAACCTTCACTGGCATCATCACTGCTCCTCTGTGACATATGTTTTAAGGGTTCATTCGACCACATATTTACTTTCTGATGATGCATTTGGTATTTCAGCTATATTAGTTTATGTGCACAGACCATAACTTAGTATTGGGACACAGAGGAATTTTCTCTCATCACAAAAGTAATATCAGTAAATGTAATAACATGCACTAATTTGAGGGCCCAAAGCACTTCCAGAGACAGAAGCAACATCCCAGCAAGGACAAGAATATGGGCTTTCATTCTAGCTGCATCATAATAACAGTACCACCCTGCAAGGTCTTCTTCTCCATAACATGCATGCACACACAGACGAACACACATGCTCATGTGCAAACACACCCTGAGTGCTGAGCAGCATTTCACTAATAGCTGTCTTACAATAAGATGTCTCAGAAACAACTTAGTAAGGAAACTAATACTTATTGAGCTTTATAATGTAACAGACACTTTTCTGAGGGCTATGCATGCACATTGAGACAGGTTATTTTATATTTTCATAATTTAATTTTCCCACATGTATTAACAACAACAATAATATCAAATTTTGAAACTTTTCTGTTTTTAATATTCTCATCTTTAAAATAAGAATAAAACTTAATTCAAAGAACATTAAAAGGAGTAAATGTATTAGATGCAAAATGCCTAACATATCCCTAGTACAGTGAAGGCACCTGTAATGGTCAATTTTAGGTGATAGTTTGGCTATGCCCAAGTCCTCGATTATATATATTCAATTTAAAATAAATCTTGGTATTGCTATGAAGGTATTTTGTAGATGTGGTTAGTAGCTATGATCAGTTCATTGTAAATAAGGTCAATTTTCCCAGGTAATCTGCATGAGACTGACTCAAGCAGTTGTATGGCCTTAAGAGCAGAGCTTGGGCTTCAGTGAAAAAGACATTCTGCCTGTGGATTGAAACTTTGGCTCCCGCCTAAGAGTTTCCAGTCTGCCTATCCTGATCACCCATTTTATGGAGTTTGGACTTGCTTTGTCAGCCCCCACAATCAGGCAAGCAAATTCTTTGTAATACATCTCTTTAACTTTTGATAGATGTGTATAATAAGCAAGACTGACAGATAGATGGAAGTATAGATGAATGAACAAATGAATAAATGGACTTCTTTATGAAGAGTAGGTTCTCTGTCACTGATGTAAGAGGAAGCTAGATGGCCACTGGCACATGCTATACAGGCGACTCAAAGGACATTTGTGATTCACTTTGAGAGCCTTGAGTTTCTTTCCAACTGGAGTTCTGGATATCATTTCCAATTGTTCTCATTAAGGGCATCTAGGCTCAAATTAAGGAAGGGGTCAAGTAACTAAGAATAAATAGAAAAACACGGCCCCAAAATGTTAATATTTTTCTAGAGAATCCATATGCTGCTTTATCTGGGGTCTGTGATGAGTGCTAAGCTCATACTTCTTTTCCTGGCACTATGGTATACTAGACACTCTCAAAAGTCCTATTGCAGCCAAAACTGGTTTGGCTCAGTGGATTGAGCATTGACCTGCAGACTGAAAGGTCCCAGGTTCAACTCTGGTCAAGGGCATGCACACAGTAGGGGGTGTGCAAGAGGCAGCTGATTGATGATTCTCATCAAAGTTTCTAACTTTCTATCCCTCTCTATAAAAAATCAATAATATATATATATTTAAAAAAAAGTCCTATTTCAGAACAACTGTGCTAAGTAAATAGTCCATTTGCTAGGTTTTCATGAATTAAAGAAACAAATTCAAGACTCCACCAATCCTTCCCTAAATGGAGGGAATAAAAATAAAATATATTATTATTTCATTTATCCTGAAATAAAATAATATTTTGGGCTAGTAGCAGGTATGATGACTTCCAGGGACCTTAAAGGAAGATCAAAGTAGCCCCAAGTAGTCCCAAGCTTGAGTATTAAAATATTAACATTATATTTCATTAAATTTGTATGATATAAAGAAACTACTTAAGAATATATATGTTCCAAAATTAGTAATGAGTGAGAAAAATAGAATGGATAAATAAATAAATCATCACTGGAATAATATATCCCAATAAAGTCCTCCAACATTTCGACAGATTAAGATGAATCACTTGTGGGATCTCAAAGTTCAGCAGATACCTAGAAAAATTATCCACTGCAGGTTTTATCTCTGCTGGGGAAACTATCCATGGTATAGCAGAGCAAGTCAGGAGAAAATATGAAGAGAAATATCAAGATACAGAGTACACCTCTATGCATAATTGGAAAACTGAAGTGAAAGAAGAAAGAAAACGGAGAAGAAACATTTCAAAAGAAAATGACTGTGACTTTTACAGAATTAATGAAATATATAAATTCACAAATATAACAAGCTAAATAAACAAAAATAATTTATGAAATATACCTTACCATGATGACATGAAATACACAATACCAACTATTAAGTGAAGAGCTTTAAGTGACCAAGGGGAAAAAATCCCTAGTTGTTCCTGTGAAGAGCAACAGATAGAACTGATGGAAGCCAGAACATGGTAAAATGGTAACTTGGAAATGCTAAGGAAATGCTTTAGAGAAATCATACCTGAGTTTACTAAAAGCAGAGCAACAATCCTTAACTAAAGGAACTTCCCCAGTAGAAATTCACTAGGAAAGAAACTGATATTAGAGGAAAGGTATGAGACATAAGAAATGGGGAAAAATTGTAAATATGTTGATAAATCAACAAAAACATTAACTATACAAAAATAGGAAAGTATTATTTAAGGTGTTATAAAGGAATCAAACTGAAATAGCATAATATAATCACAACAGAAAACAAATTGAGGGAGATCAAAGTTAAACTATCATTCAGTTCTTATTAAGCTTGGGTATTAAAATATTCACATTATACTTCATTAAACTGTATGATTAAAGTAAAGTACTTAAGAATATATATGTTCCAAAACAGTAAGGGGTGAGGGAAATAGAAGAGGTAGGCAAATAAATAAATCAACAAACTCTCCCAATAAAAAAAAACAATAATAGTAAGAAAGAAAAAAATAGATTTGAAAAGTATGACAAGTACAAGGCAAAAAACATGGTAAAACAAGTTCAACCCCTCAGTAATCCTGAACAAGGTAAAAGGTAGAAGCTATCAGACTTCTGGATATATTTTTATAGGAGATAAACATAAAATATGAGGCTAAAGAAAGGCTAAAAGTGAAAGGATAAAAATACAGGTGATGAATATAAATCCAGGAAAATATAGGATAGGAATATAACTTAAGGGGGAAAATATTGAGAACATAGAAGGTTACATAATGTCACAAATTCTTCATCAGGGATTTTCAATAATCTTAAACTTGTATGCATATATTTAAATATGCAGTAATACACATATGTCTCAATACTTTTAAATATGTCAAAATATTTGATATTGGCAATTTCATTATCATTAAGAGAGAATTGAACATACCTCTCTCAATAATTAATAGGTGAAACAGAAAACCCTACCCAAAATGGTAAAATTTATGAGACCTAATGCTTAAAAGCTTTATTTAAAAAATCATGGACTATAAATTCTACCAATTCAACTAGCAAGTATACATTCCTCCTAAAAACATGGATTATATATAAACTTGTCTATGTACTAATCTATATAATAAATCTCACTGCATTAAAAACAACTGATATTATTATGACCAAGTTGCATGACCCAAATGCAATTAAACAATAAGTAAATAAGAAAATATATAAACAGAATCTCCACATATTTAAAATAAAATATAGAACACTTCCAAATAATTTATGGAACAGAAAAATACAGTGACATTAAATTAAAAGAATATATATGTAATATTAAGAACTGACTAATGATTAAAATCCTATATATAAAAATATGCAAGTTGCAGATGAAGTGCAACTACAGAACAAATTTTAGCTTTCAATATTTACATTAGGAAAGAAGGCTTAAAATAAACAGCTAACTATTGCATTTAGAAGAAAAAGCATAGAATAAATCAGAAAGCACAAAGATAGAAATAAGGAAGATAATACCTAGTATTATAAAAGGAAAAATAATGCAAAAGTTAGTTCTTGGAAAGATCAATACAATAATTGTTAGATTTGATCAAGAAAATCAGATAGTAAGCACCACTTAAAATGTTGTGAGTAAAAACCATGACATAGATACAAAAAAGGTGATGAATATAAATCAAGGAAAATATAGGATAGGAATATAATTTGCTGTTATTCTAGGTAAACATGCTTACCTAGAATGGCAACAACAAGGAGATATTCATTGTAGAGCTTGACAACATTATGATAACTATGCCAATCTCTGCAAGTAGATATGGTTACTATCCCTATTTTACAAATAAGGAAGCAAGGTTAATCACACACCATTTACCTTTTGTACTTTGTGACTTGATCCAGGGCAAGCAGAAAATGAATTCAAGTTTCAATCCCAATTTTAAATTCCTAATATTTTACTGATAAATAATAAGCAATCCCTAAGCTATCCAGCCAAAACCTATATGATGGAGCTAAAAGAAGTTGTAAGAAGGATCATAAAATTCCTATTGGAAATACTTGAGCTGACATGGAGCAAGAGAAAGTAAAAAGACTGGAGAAATGCAACAGAGATCTGCCTCACTCTATCTCATTTCAATAACCTCATAAATTTCAATGTCAAAAGGCCATTTATAGTTATTCCTTGTCAAATCCTGAGACACAACTACAAATTCACTCTTCTAGCACCTTTTTTTCTAGATGCCCAGTGCACAAAATCCATCCATGGGTATGGTCCCTAGTGGCTGCCTGCTGCCAGCCAGGGCCTGCCTTCCTGCAATTGGCTGGCTGGCCCCAAACCCAGGTCAAACTCCCTGTAGAACTTATGGTTGAGGGGGTGATTTGCATATTAGGCTTTTATTATGTAAAATTCTTTGCAGCTCATCTGGATTATGTTTGCTTTTTGAAATTCTTTAATTCAACAGCTATAAGAATGAGGTCCTATTTGGAGGTGGACACACACATAACTTAGTGGAATGCTCCATCTAAAACTCACATTTCTAGTAGCCAGAATGGCAGAAGGTTCACTTATCTTTGGCAGTTACACCAAACAAATAATAGAAATTATTTAATAACATAGTACTAGCTGAGGAATTAAGCATCAGGAGATCCAGTAAGAGAAGCTTCCAAGAGCCTAAAGAGAAAGATATGAACAATATTATGGTCTTTTCTGAATGTCTAGATGGGCATTATTAGGTGTTTACTAAGCATGCTTACCTAGAATGGCAATAACAAGAGGATAAAATAAATATTTGCTGAGTAACTCCTGTGTGTAAGCATGTTACATCCTTGCATCTAGTAACCTTATGGGAACCTTGTGGGGCAAACTCTATTAAGCCAATTTTATGGATTTAAAAAAAAATGGTAGTTGGTGGTGAAGCACCTTCCTCAAGCACTTTGGGAAGACCAAAGGATCCAAATCTATTTGAAATAACTGATACAAGGTCAAGTGTCACCTCCTAAATAGCACCTCAGGCCTGGCCCAGCCTGGTGCTCACCTGTTCTGTGCCCCAAGCAAAGCCTGCTCCTCTTGCTGTAGGGAAACTTTTTATTTTATTAAAAAATGTTTATCTATATTATTTATTGATCTCAAAAAGAAAAGGAAGAGGGAAAGAGAGATAGAAACATCAATGATGAGAGAGAATCATTAATCTGCTGCCTCCTGCATGCACCCTACTAGGGGTAGAGCCCACAACATGGGCATGTGTCCTTGACTGGAATCAAACCTGGGACCCTCCTGTCCACAGGCAGATGCTATATCCACTGAGCCAAACCAGCTAGGGTGAAACTTTTTCTCTTTAGGGGTTCAGTCTTCAGGGAGTTCTTTGTGTGAGTGAGGTGAGAATAGACTCCAGGTGGGCATTTTAAGGCTCAAAGTATCTTTCTAATATGGCTAGGCAGAGTCCATGTGTCAAATGGCCTGTCTTCAGTTCATTCTAATTCCTCATTGCACATTTATAGAACCACATAGCTTTGCTGTGTCATCATAATCACATCTAATGTCCCTCCTGACATACAATTCATATCCAATGCCCGGAAATAGTCCCTATATTTAACAATAATACCAATGCCACTTTTACAATCCACTTTTACAACTTATGTGGTCACAAAAAAAATAATGATTTCCTATAGATCAAGCAAAACATTTGTAACCATAATTGTCATGCATCAATTTGACAGCCAGAATCCCCTAAATCATAAAAATTTTCACAATGCAAATTAAAATTTAAAATACACATACATACATATACAACCACTTCTAATAGAACTGTCCACTAAAGGAAACTTGGTTCTCATAAGAGAACTAAGGGAACACACTTATGTTTCCTCTGATATACTCTCTATCTGGAATAAGGGCTCTAAACAGCCCTTTGTGATGAAACCCTGAGTGTATCTGTGATGCAGAGATTGCTAAATAAATTGATCATTTTTATTGATTGATTGAAAAAGAAGGGAGAAAGCAAGAGGGAGAGGGAACAGGAGAAGAAGGGGGAGAAAGAGAGACACTGATTTTTTTATTCCACTTATTTATGCACTGGTTGATTTTTGTTTGTGCTGTGACCAGGAATCAAATCCACGACCTTCGTATATCAGGATAATATACCAACCAACTGAGGTACTCAGCCAGGGCAATGAATTTATAATTTTTTATAGAGTTTGAAATGCACCTGCATCATCAGATAGTTTATTTCCCTTATCCCAGTGAGCTAAGTGTTATCAGAAGTCCAACTAGCAGTACTACAGGGCAGTGAGCACCTTGGAAGAAATCAATACTAGGCTTTCTGCAGAGCTATTGTGTGTCTGGTGTGATAATAACAGTTTGTTGTCTTTTTGATGTGAAATTATGTTGACAGGACAGAAATTATTCATGCCCAATGTGAGATTTGAAAACCGAGTTGTGTGACTTGTTCCTGGTCACACAGCTCATCATGGATTAGGGCAGGGAGTAAGTGGAAAGTTATATGATAAATGCCCTGCTGGATGCATATGGGCTGAGGAGTATGTTCTTTTTCCAAACTCCAGTCATAACAGAGGAAGTATGCTTAGTGTTCACTGCACAGCCCAGGCTTAGAACTAATGAACAAACATTGTTATTTTTTCTCTACTGTATTTCATTCTGAAGCTATCACACTACTAACATCTACTTTATTGGTTTAGAGTAAATTATTCAGCTCTTAATTACCATATTATGAATGTTTAATTTGTGCCCTGGTATTGTCATGGAGAAAATGTGTCCTCACATCAGTGGGCTCTGGTCCTGAAATGTGGTCCCACTTTCATTTATGCAACAAGAATGGCCAATTCCACAGAGGCTCTGAGCATAGGCACAGTCTTTGTTGAAAGGGTTCCCTAAGCCAAGCATTTTCCTCTGTACCTAAGAGCTAGTGATTAAGGCAGGCAATTGTTAAGTTCTGGCCTGAGTGGGACAGTAAAGCTCTTAAAATAATTTAATAACACACACACACACACACACACACACACACACATATAATAAAGATGTAATATGCAAATTAACCCTCACATCCTCATAAGATGGCTGCCTATGACAAGGCCAGCAGGGGTGTTAGTGAGGGATGAACAAACAACTGAACAAGCAGACTGCATGGGGTGACCAGGCCAGCAGTAGGGGGCAGTTGGGGGCAACCAGTCTATCTGAGGTGGGCAGTTGGACATGACCAGGCCATGGGGGGGTGGGGGCAGTGAGAGATGACCAGGCTGGTGGGAGGATAGTTACGGGTAACCATGCTGGAGCAGGGGGTGCAGTTGAGGGCAACCAGGTTGGCAGGAGAGGCACTTGTGGGTGACCAGGCTGGCAGGCAGAGTGGTTAGGAGCCATCAGTCCCAGATTGTGAGAGGGAGGTCTGACTGCAGGATCAGGCCTAAACTGACAGTCAGACATCCCCTGAGGGGCCCCAGATTGAAAAGTGTGCAGGCTGGGCTGAGGGACACCACCCAGTGCATGAATTTCATACACTGGGCTTCTAGTATCCTATCTAATAAAGGGAAAACATGCTGTTGCAAAGATAGCAGCACCCATAGCCAATAAGGAGGGAATATGATAATTGACTGCCCACCCTCAAATATGGCAGTGCCCACAGCCACAGGATGATGGTGCCCAGTCCCCTCAGCACCCCTACCAGGGCAGGCTCGAGGCACAGGCAAGTGGCTTCCCAGCTGCTCAGCTACCCAGGGCCATCCGAGATAACCAGGGCCAGCAGAGGCTTGTGTTGCCAGCAGTGGCAGCAGCAGAGGTGTGATGGGGCATCACCTTTTCCTGATTTCCAGGTTGCCTCCCACCCTTAAGGGCTCTCAGACTATGAGAGGGGGCAGGCTGGGCTGAGGAAGCCCCCATCTCCAGTGCATGGATTTTCATGCACCAGGCTTCTAGTATATATAATGAAAGGGTAATATGCTAACTAGACCCGAAGTCCTTCTGGAAAAAGCCAGGGCCAGAGGGAAGCCAGCCTGGGTCCTGGGTGTCTGCCAGCGGCCGGAGGAGGGAAGCCCAGGTCTCAGGTGCCAAAGGAAAGCCTGTGCCAGCAGTTGGTGAAAGGAAGGCCTCATGCATTGGGCCTCAAATATATAATAACATATATATGAGACTAATATAAAAGTGTTACCCCTGGGAGTTCAACCTGTAGACCAGGAGTTCTATCACTGACTATGATGTGCGCTGACCAATAGAGGGCGGCACAGAAATAAGGAAGGCCCTGGCCAGCAGCCAGAAGGCCCCAATTGGCCCTGATTGAATTTCATGCATGAATTTCATGCACTGGGATATATATATATATATATATATATATATATATATATATATATATATCCCGGTGTGTGTGTATATATATATACCATATATATACCTTTTAATTAGGGTTGTAAGACATGAAAAGTTTTACTGCTAATCATCCTGGATCATTTATGTAAACCTAAAGTCCATCTTCTAGGTCTGCTGTCCACACAATGAAAACCCTGGGATGACCATAGGATTCTTCCTATCCAATTATTTTTTCACACTTGAACAATGGTAAGGTTCTTTTTATTGTCTTCAAAATCTTTCAAATCTGTCTCCTCATCATTCCCACTTTTTTTTCCTAGTTCTAGTTCTCATTTCTTCCTACCCAGACCATTGCACTAGCCTCAAAGCAAGTTTTTCCTTTGTGGTAATTCCTCCAACTCATCTTCCACATGGCCAGCAAAGTGATCAAACACTGCCCAGCTAGTGTTTGCCAGTGGTTGAGAGTTGACCCATGAATCAGGAGGTAAGGGTTTGATTTCTGGTCAGTGCACATGCCTGAGTTGTGGTCTCGATCCCCACGAGTGGGCATGCAGAAGACAGCTGATCAACAATTCTCATCATTAATGTTTCTCTCTCCCTCTCTCTCTCTCTCTCTCTCTCTCCCCCTTCCTTTTTGAAATAATATATATATATTTAATATATAATATATTATATATATTGTTATTGTATAATATATATTTAATATATATTAATATAATATATTATTTAATATATAATATATTTATATATATTCATATATAAATATGTATTTATATATTTATATATATAAATATATAAATATATAAATATATATATATATATATATATATATATATATATATATATATTTAAAAGTAATATAACACCTATCCCTGACAATGTTTTTTCTCTACTTAAATCCCTTCTCTGACCTCTTGAACTTTAACAAAGAAAAAGAAAGCATACCCCAGGGGTAGGGGATTTACTTGGCCCATCATAAGTTCAATGTTTCTTTCCAGTTTCTTAGTTACCTCAGAAATCATCAAGAATCTTGCATCCCATTAACTACATGTATTTTAATATGAAAATGATTCATTTACCACGACCATTACAACATTTGAGTAAACTGGCTCTCTAGAAAGATGTTCCAAATCTATCTCTGGGCTTTGCAATCTCTTTGAAACACCACCTCATATTTTCATATTCACAGGTATTTGTTATATTAAAAAGCTCTATGAAGTCATTCAGATGTGACTGACTATGAGAACATTGGTCATTTATCGAGTGCCAAACTACCTGGCACTATTAGATCCTTTTCTTGAAGGATCTCATTTGCTATCTAACCACTCTTGGATGATGAGAATGTTATTTTACAGATGGGAAAATTGAGGTTTAAACAGGCCATGCACTTTGCACAGAGAAAGGACAGGTGCAACATATAGCAAAGAACTAAGTGATTTTAGCTCATTCTAATTTTTGTGTTGTTTTTTTTTAAAATAACTTTTTCTCCTTCCAACCTTTTCACAATGACCATGGATTGTTCTTCCTAATATGAACCATATGAAAAGATTAAATGAAATAATCCATCTGAGTCCTTATAGCACAGTGCTTGGTCCATCAATTTCATTCTCATTCCTTATTCATTTCTGTATCTATCCCAGCGTGCAGCATCCACACATCCAATAAAGAGCCAATAAACCCAAGTTCCACTCAATTGGATTAGCAAATTCAACTGAAGATTATTTTAATGTTATTTCTCTCCAATAATAAATATACAACTATCAATTACAGGATAGCCTGGTTGAAATATGTCTCATAAAAATGAGTTTAAGATCTTGGCTATCCAGTCTAGGTATATCTCACATTTATTAAGATCTTACTATGCAAATGATCCTATGCTTTGTACTTTAAAGGGACCTTTTAGTTATATCAGAAACTTTACTTCCCAGGCAATGTTATTCCCTAGTCATTGAAAAGTAAATAGCATGTCCAAGGTTATCTGAACACGTGGAAGAATCAGGTTTCACACCCGGTTCTGTCGTACTTAGATTCCTCCTTTAAAATTCCTCTGCTGTGCTAGGAATATCCTTTTTGCCATTTGCACGCAGCATTTGTTTCTAATTTCAAACAAGCTCCCAAGTTACTGGGCGCCTGCGATGCATCAGATATGTTAATTCATCTTGCTTTATCCACACAACACACTCTACTGCATAGGGGCCTTTTACCCAGTAAAACAAACAAACAAACAAAAACAAAACAAAATAAAACAAAACAAGACCAGGTTAAAAGACTTGCCTAAAGTCCCAATTTATGGCGCAGTGCTGGAATTTAAAACCAGTTCTGATCCCAGAGCCATAGAGCCCCAGTACGTTCAATATGTGCATCAGATCCTTAAACACACTTGTGACAGAATGCCAAGCCAAGGATAAACACCACATTTGCCTTTATCAAAATTCAGCTTCAACCCTGCCCGCAGAGTTTTCCAGAGCCCGTGAAAAGAGCTGGGCCTGCTCAGAAGTGGTTCATTTGTCTCCAGTCCCCACAGTTCCTGTCCACTGCGGAGGTTTATGGCCACCCCATCCACCTTGGGGGCCGCTGCCCGCTGAGCATGCTGTCTCACTACAGTAGGCAAATGGACTCTGCGCAGAGGAGAACATGCTGATCCTCTGCTCCACTGCTGATAGGCAATACATCCCTGTCTGAGAAAATGGTCCTTCCTGAATCCCAACTACAATTTATAGACCCTGGTTCCACTGAGCTGAAGCAGAAGACAGATAGGCCCGCACGAAGTTATTTGTTGGGGATTTGATGGCTGGGTGCGGATGCTCAAGGCCCTGTCCAAGCTCATGAGTCCATGCAGGGGTCGTTCTGCCTCCCAGGAAGCTGATGAGGACAGTCAGGGAGGATGTTGGTTGAGAAGGTTGGGTGGCAGATAAATGGGAGAAAAGGAGGACTCAAAAGCAGACAGGTTTCTAAGTGGATGAATCAGACTTTTATCTGCCTACCTAGTCTCTCTTCTATAGGGTTCTCCTGAGATAAACAATATGGGACATTTCGACCAACATCACTAGGGATAGGAAGAGGGCTGATGGGGGGTGGAAAGATGTGATCTGGGATTTCTCTGGGTCTCTAAACCTGCTTAAGATAGCAACCCTGAATTCACAGACCTGCAGCAGTCTTGTGACTGGGTTTCTGTCTCAGTTCCTAACATTCACGTTATCTCTCTTTCTGGAAATAGAGCCCTACTCTGGGTGCAGGCATGCCCTGCTTCACTCAGCTACCATTTCTTCTGGCACGGGTCTCCAGGAAAGCATTTTGCTCCAAGCCACCTGACTACTTAGTCAAGAGAGTGCCACTGTCTACAGGTGTGTTGCCTGTCTAAGCTTCCCACTGCCATGTCCTACCCCAAAGTCCTAACCCTACCCCAGTTCTGGATGTTGCTCAATCAAATCCTGATTTGATATATCCATTTGGGCACTCTTTTACATTTCTAGTTGCCTGGTCAGTCTTTCTGCTTATCTATCCTCTTCTTATCTTCTCTTCCTTTATTTCTCACTGTGTTTTTGCATAGAGGACTAAGTCCACATTGAATTTAGGCCTACAGATTGATGAAAGTCTCCCAAGTAGAGTACTTGAGACATTACTAGTATGGGAAGAACACACTTCTATGGAAAGTTGAATTTGGGTCTGTATATTCACATTTGCAAGCAACAGTTATAGCATGAGCTCCTATTAGGCATTTTACTCTATATTAGACAAAGCACAGATAGAAAAAAATATATAAAATTGATTTTTTTTTTCCAGGAAAGAAAACTACTAGTCAAATGAATTAGTTCAGTAGCAATACACTTTGGTAAATGTAAGGTATCTACATTTTATGGGGGGAAAAAATATTGGATCAAGAGTAGTAAGACCTGAGCTCAAGTCCTTATTTTTCCATTATTAGATGTACTAGAAGCCTTGTGCATGAAATTAGCCCAGCCTGCACCCTCTCTAATCCGGTACCCCTTGGGGGATGTCCAACTGCCAGTTTAGGCCCGATTCCAGGGATCAGGCCTAAACTGGCAGTCAGACATTCTTCTCACAATCATAGCTCCTAACTGCTCATCCTGCCTGCCTGCCTGGTTGCCCCTAACTATCCCCCCCACAGCCTGATTGCCCCTCATTGCCTCTGCATGCCAGCCTGATCGGCCTCAACTGTCCCTTCTCTGCCAGCCTGGTCACCCCCAACTGGCCCCCTCTGCTGGCCTGGTTGCCCCCAACTGCCCTCCTGCTGAACAGGTCACCCCATGTAGCCTGATGATCAGTCATTTGGTCGTCCTTCACTAACCCCCCTGCTGGCCTGGTTGTAGGCAGCCATCTCGTGAGGGCATGTGGGTCAATTTGCATATCACCTCTTTATTATATAGGATGATAGTCTTTAAATTACTTAACCTCTGTAAGCCTCAGTTTCATCATCTATAAATATGGATGGAATACATCTTTCTCTAATTGTATTGTTATGAGGAACAAACAAATAATTATTGTAAAAAGAATTATGTAAACTGAGAATCCTATACAAATATATTTATGGATAGTATCCTGTGTGCAATAGTAGACCAAAAAAGTAGAATTATAAGTAATGTGTACCACAAGAGTTCATGCAATGAGGAAAATATAATTTGATAGATTTATTCATTCATTCAACATTTACTGAATACCTGCTAGATACCAAGTCTCTTCTGTCAAGGAGCATATAATGAAGAGAAAATACTATATGAGGTGGATGCTATGGGAGGGAGAGGAACACCAGTGGAGTGAGTTAGTAGTACTATTTTATATAAAGTGGTCATGGAAAGTCTCTTAGTTGGTTATATCTGAATATAAATTGGAATGCCATGTGAGAGAAACATATACATACAGATGAGTAGTGAAGAACACTCTAAGCACAGCAAGGAGCAAATAGAAAGCCTTGCATAAAAAGGAGCTTGACTGTTCAGGGTACAGCATGGAAGCCAGAATGTCTGGAGAGTAGAAGGAAACAATCTTAGAAAGAGAATATGGAGCTGGGGACCAGGGGACTACTTCACATAAAACCTTGTGGATTTTGCTTAAAAAAAAAAAAAAAAAAAGGTAGGTTTATGCTGTGTTGGGTCATTGCTGAAAGTTTCTTATAGCAGAGTGGCCAGGTATAAATTTCATTTTTCAAGGATCATCTTGACTCAATTTGTAGAGAAATTATAGGGGACCTAGGGCAGAAACAGATGATTCTTATTTGTATAAATAAGAAACAGATTTTTCTTATTTGTGTGAGCTGGCTGGATTCTGGATTACTTTGCAGATCTATCCAACAGAATTTGC
Organism: Pipistrellus hanaki; assembly: GCF_964339955.1. Lineage (NCBI taxonomy): Eukaryota > Metazoa > Chordata > Mammalia > Chiroptera > Vespertilionidae > Pipistrellus > Pipistrellus hanaki. Next base: position 38,089,354 of record NC_140511.1, on the reverse strand, counting down.
TGATGGTTAGATGTGTGTTATGAAACAAAGAGGGGAGAAAAGTGTGACTTCAGTGCTGTTGGCCTTAGACACTGAGAAGGGAGAAGACGAGGAACAGAGCAGATCTGTTGCTGATGCAGGTGGAACTTTATTGCAGGATTTGGGATGTGGTAAATCTGAGAAGATTTTATGTTATTCAAGTAGGAGTATTGCACATACAGTTAGATTTATGGGTCTAGAGTTCAGGGGAGAGGCCTAGGCTGGAGATTTACATTTGAGAGTCATCAACTGTAGATGACATTTAAAACACTGGGATGCCACAAGCGCATCTAAGGAGGGAATATGGAGAAAGAAGAGGCTTTGAATCTAAGCTCAAATAATAAAGGTGTAAAAAGTGAGGAATAGCCAGCAAAGAAGAGGGCTTATTCTAGTAAAAAGCCAGCCACATAGCAGTGGTAAGGTTTGAGCTCAACTCCTTTGAATATTATATGCTGGTATCGCCTGTGTGAATCCCTACACTGCCTCCATGGGCCAGGTGCTCTGCTTGCATTCCTTTAATCCTAACAGAGAACTGTCAACGAAGGTATTGCTGTCCTCATTTCACAGTGAGCAAACTGAGTGTCAGAGAAGTGACATGACTTGACCAAGGTTATACACCGGGAAAGGGAAGAAACAGGATCTAAAATCAGGTCTCTGGCTAGGTAGAATTAGAAGAGTGACAAGGGAAGCAAACAGTACCTGGTGCCTGTCACTTGTGACACTAGCGTCTCAGGCATCATGCTGGGCATGTTTACTCATGGGATTCACTTAATCCTCACAATATCTCCAGAAGTCAAAATAATTATCTGTTATTCAAGTGGAGAAAATTAAGATGCAAGAGTCTTAAATAACTTGTCCAAGATCTCACAGCTAATGGAGTTAGGCCTCTGTGACTACCAACCCCGTTTTGACTTTATTATTATCTCCTCATGCTGAGGGCAATAGAGAAAAAGGCATGAATATGCACTTTCATGGGATCCTGGCAAGATACAGCAGATGCAAGATGGGTCAGCCAAACTTCACAAAACAGTCTATGCTGCAGAGTTCTTCCTGCCCTTGCCTCTGTGCACTCAAGGCCCATTCCACCAGAAATTTCTCTGCACTGGATTGGTACCCTGAGTACAGGCTGGCAAGGCAGAACCACTTCATGTGCCAGGACCCCTGTATAACTGATTTGATATTTGAAACAGGCATTCACAAAATCAACCATTATTTGATGTCAACTAAATTATCTGGCACTTACAACCCAAATTAGAGTTTCAAGGTACCTGTTTCGCATTGGAGGGACATCATCTTTCCCATCATGATAAAAGATCTAGGGTTTCCAGTATAAATGGGAAGCAAAAGAAAGTGTCTCTGTGACCACTATTTGTGGACCTGATGCTACTTTCCAGATACTATGATAACTAAATGTGTGTGTGTGTGTGTGTGTGTGTGTGTGTGTGCACACTACAACTGCAGGGAGAATAAGGATGACAATCCCCATTTTATAGATGAAGAAACTAAAATCAAGAAACTCAAGTGAAGTACACTTCTCAAGTACATATTACTGGTCAGTGGCAGAGTAAGAGGCTAGATCTAGGTGTACCAGACCCAGAAGCCCATGCTCCAGCATGACAACATAATTATATTCACTTCCTTTTTCTTCCCTCCCTCCCTCCCTCCCTTCCTCCCTCTCTCCCTCCCTTCCTCCCTCCCTCCCTCCCTCCCTCCCTCCCTCCCTCCCTCCTTCCCTCCCTCTTTCCCTCCCTCCCTCTTTCCCTCCCTCCCTTCCTTCTTTCTTTCCTTCCTTCAATGTTTATTTGAATATTGAAAACAAACAAACAAACAAACAAACAAACAAACAAAAAGAAAAGAACCTGGGAGAAAGGGTGCTCTCAGAATCCTTCATGGTAATAGGATAATTTTAAGAAGAATTGAAATGGTCTAAAAAGACCTTTAGACTAGGACTTCTGGGGATCATGTTCAAAAGCAGATTCTGACTCTAGGGGTCTGGAAAGGAACCTGAGTGTCTGCATTTCTACCAGGCTCCCAGGTGTGGCAGGTTTATAAGTAAGAGTAGCAATACCTCAGAGAACACCTGGCACCATTTTTCCCAAGCTTCATTCCTTCAAATACCAGTTGCATTATTTAGCTATTATATTTTAAGAGCCTTTGTTATTATTATTTAGAAGTTATATCACTATATGTTAAATTGTGTGTTTACCACTCAAAGTCAGGAGATTTCTCCTTCTGTCACCATATATTTGACTCACTTTACCCTTTACTACATATCCTCCACCCTGTTTTGCTCGGTTATCCATCATACTATTATCTGTGTCCAGGCATATTTATTTTTCTTTTTAAAAAAAATATATATTTTATTGATTTTTTACAGAGAGGAAGGGAGAGAGATAGAGAGCTAGAAACATCAACCAGCTGCCTCCTGCACACCCCCCACTGGGGATGTGCCCGCAACCAATGTACATGCACCCGACCGGAATAAAACCCGGGACCCTTCAGTCCGCAGACCGATGTTCTACCACTGAGCCAAACCGGTTTCGGCATGCATGTTTATTTTTCATTTGTTTGTTCATTGTTGCTTCCAGTTTAATGTTCTGTATATGAGTGGAATCATATAGTGCTTGATTTTTCCATCTTATTTCACTTAGCCTGATATTCTCAAGACCCATCCATGTTGTTGCAAATAGCAGCATTTTATCTTTTCTTCTGGATAAATAGTATTCCATTGTGTAAATGTACCACCTATTCCTTATCTAGTCATATAGTGGATGATGTATTATAGAATTGTACCCTTGAAACCTATGTAACTTTATTAACCAATTAACCCAAATAAATTTAATTAAAACTTGACAAAAAAGTCATACCATTGAAATAAATAGAAAAGTGTTATTAGAGATAAACACAATAACAACAGAATTTGTTACGCAAATACAATTGCTTGAGTTTCCAAGCCTGACAACTATTGCCTCTTTATTTAAAACATATAGGAAAGCGAGGGCACTCAGATAGTAGATTGGCACTAAAGACATGCCAGCACCAAAGAAGCCCTTTTCCCTGTTTTCATCTGAGGGCATAAAAGAGAATTAAAAAGAGTTTTTTAACATCTAAATTAATCTACACTCTCCCCGGCTACACGTCTTCCAAAGAAAACACTGATCTTGTCTACCACTTTCAGGAGGGGCTGTCCCATGCAGAAAGGAGCAAGCCAGTTAATGGCAGGATCAGACTGCACCACAGCAGTTTCAACCACGTGCATTTATTTCATCCTACCACATGCATTAACCATATCAATTCCCAATACCCCCCATTTTTATCCCTTCATAGGACTTTAGCAAGTCAAAACAAGCTAGTTGCACTCCTTATTCACTTGTCAAGCAGTACATAATGCAGCATCGCACACTCTCCATTCCCCCTTGCCCCCCAAAAAATCTCCCTACCTAAACTTAAGAATAATTTCTAACTTTCAAGATGAAGACTGGATTAAGCCATTTCAATTGCTTCATCTTGTCACCCCAGATGTTTGATTCCCTTTCTACACTAAACCTTGGTTTGCAGGTCTCTTCCATGAAGTGCTTCCTTGTTTGCAAGTAGGAATTTATTATCAAGGGTTGGCCATAGTGTCACTTGGATGCTTTCTAAATATGCTTTCTGTTCTAAGGATGACAAGGCAATTGACAACCTCCTGTCCTCAAAATTATTATATTTCTCTCTGTGTATGAGATATCTTTGTGGTTTTTTTTAAGTCCTTATCTGTGAGTCATAAGATGACATAATTGTCATAAATAGGAATATAAGAAAGAATTGTCATCATCATCATCATTATCATTTCAAAGTTGTTTACTAAAGGATGGGAGTATAGAATGGGCAAAGGTCACTGAGGTCTGAGAACCTACTGCATCTGTATGCTCAAATATTTGTCAACAGAATGGCTTAGGAAGTTATTTTGCACTACCTCTACAGCTCTGTATTCTCTTCTGTAAAATGGGTAAACCAGTAAATAATTGTTTTGAGTATTAAATGAGATTGTTCAGGGACTGTGGGACTGTATCCAGGCACATGGAAAGCTCTCAATTAAGGGCAGCCTATACTACAGACAAGGCAGATTCTCAGTGGAAAATCTGTCTGTACAAGGCCAAGAAGAATGGAAAGATGGAGGAACATCAGAAAACAATTGGGATACACCTAAATTAATCATTTCAAGGGGAGGATGGAGATATTGAGTTACTGGATCCAGATGGGATTGGTTGGACAGCCTGGCCTTTCAGGACACTAAGCAATCATAAATGCCAACTTTTATTGTCATGATAGCATTTGTGACTCGTCTTCAAGGGAAGACAAATGGTAACTATTTCAGAACCTCCATCGTAGATATTTGGGTCTAAGGCTCTAGGCTAATATTGTTGCTGCAAATATTAATGGAGCACTTGCTGTGTGCAGGTCTCTGTGCTAAATCCTTTGCAGGCATTATTTTATTTCATTTTCACAGTTACACCTCTGAAGTAACTATGCTGCACTATAGGAGAGAAAACTAAAACTCAGAACATTTATGTAATTCACTGAGGTAAATGCAGTAAGTGGCAGAGTCAAGACTCAAATGAGGTCTGAATGGCTTTCACTGTACTTATAACTGCTATGCTAGTCTCCATGGCAGCAAACTTGGAACTCAGGTGAGTTCGGCAGGATGAGACTATTATTGCATCATCCTTGTAAGTACCATCAGGTGTTATATAATTTTCTATAAAATCAGAGATATTGCATTTTATAACTCCAGAGGCACCTACTAGGTATTAGAGATTTGTATGTTTGTTTGTTTGTTTTCCCAATAACTTTGGAAAAATAGTCAAAGGCCCCACCATCTTCTAAGTTGTGCCAGTTTATCATATTGCCCAATTGAAGGGGCTAAATGGGTGTTACTTTTACCCTGTGTTAGATATGTGTGCTTAAGATTACCTAAGAGTACATGCTCTATCTAGAAGACTTAATGGAGAAAGCTGTATTATTTGTATCATGGTTTCCTCCTCACTTTAGCCACAGATAATTGACTACTGATGACTGGCTGACCCGATGAAAGCCACAGTGTGGAAGCCTGCAATGAAAATCAGTGGTGCCCTACATTGGACAATGGTGACTGGATAACTCATTCATGTTCTTTCTTAGTGAATTTGAACTCTAGAAGAGGAAGGGGTAGAAATAGAAGGTGAGAGAAGGAGAGAGAAAGAGATCAATTCTGTTATCTATGGTGGCAAGAACAATTAGTTCAGGGATATACATGGGCCAATTAATTATTTGTGGCCATAAATAACTTAGCTATGCCTGACAGAGGTACTTGCTCAGATCTCTGAGGGAGGTCTCTCTCACTCTTAGTAGTAAATATTTTAGGATTCACACTTTTTCTAAAACTCATGCCTTTAGAGTTCTCTTTTTTCATGTGGCTTCTTCCTCCCAGTTTTTAGCCTAACCCTTGAAGTTGAAAGCTCAGGTCATTTGGATGTCTCTTGCATAATCCAGCCCAGCCCTCAAGAGCTAGAGCAGGCGACATAGAGTTGGAGACAAATGTCGAAACTAATAATGATTTCTTGGCCTGATTTTGTCCTCTGTATGTAGATCTCCACTGAAAGAGGTAGGAAATTGGGTTTTACAGGATTCTGTTTCCTGGATAAACAAGATATCATATCATCAGCATAGAGAGGTGGATTCACTTGTCAAAAGTCACATTTGAAGTTAGATCTGTCTGCCTTCCCATGACTTTGCTTTTTCTGCAGGACTACACAGCTTCCTATTGCTTCTTGACCTCACCTCCTCACAAGGCTCTAAAATAGAAACATATTGATGCCCTCTTGTTGCTTGGACACAGTATCCATTTCCACCAAAACTAAAGCTTTATGATGGCCTGAATGGGTTGATTTTTCCTCCTGTCTTAGACCTCCCTGCCATAGTCAAAATGCCTGACCAGTTGCCTCCTTTAGCAGGGTGGGAACCCACAAGAGATACCCAAGGCAGTACTGCTCATACCCAACTACTTACTAATTGTTGTCATGAAATAAAATTGATATAACTAATGTTAGAAATTCTTTTTGGCTTATAATCACTTTCACATATATCATGGCAGAGATCAGCTCATTCAGGCATTCAGTAAGCATCTATTTTGAGTCAGGTCCTTTATCAGTTACTGAGATACAGAGATAATGAGATTGAGAAAAATTAGATTCTTTTCGCAGCTGGCAAATGATTTTTCTAGAGAGAGACCCACTGTGCTATGTGGGGCTTTGCTTTGATTAGTCTGCTAAGGCAGTAGATGGAGTTCCTTGGACCTTGGATATCTTCTGGTTCCCAAGGTTTTGGAAAAGTCGGTGAGTCTGTTCTGCATGAAACAAGAACAGGATTGATGTGCTAAGGAGAGGGGAGGAGAAAAAAAGGAGGAAAATGGGAAAGTGGAGGAGGGGTGAGAGCAGTGCACGGTAGGCTGGACTGAGGCTTCTCCCCATGCCTCTGTGGATCTGAAATGAAATTGCTGAATTCACAGGATAGGTGGTGTGAAGAAGCTGGAGTTATTTCTGGGGATATATCACAGGGGTACATGAGAAGCAAAGCAGGGACTGCCCTGATGGTGTTGGAATTGAAGAAAGGGAGGAGTCCCCAGAGTTGGATTTCAAAGTGAAATGAAAGCCTGGCAGTCATGGCTCAGTGGTTGAGCTTCAAACTATGAATCAAGAGGTCACAGTTCAATTCCTGGTGAGAAGCATATGCCCAGTTTGTGAAGCTGACCAATAATTCTCTCTCATCATTGATGTTTCTATTTCTCCTTCCCTCTCTGAAATCAGTAAACAACAACAACAGCAAAAGAAAACAAAACAAAACAACAACAAAGTGAAATGAAAGCCCAGACCAGGAACTCAGTAGCTCATGGCCCAGGAGATCTAGCAGGTATCTAAGCATTTGAGAATACAGCAGTGAGACCAGAGAAGAGAGGTGAGTGCAGCATGCTGAGATGGCCCCTAGAACAGGTCATTTAAACGCCGTGTTATAAATGCACAGGAGATGACAGTCACACCGAACTAAGGATGACTAGCTGCACAGGAAGCACATTCCAGGGAGATCCAATATCTGTGCAAATTTATCAAAGCACAAGGTTGATTCCCTGTGCCTGGAGAGTGCTGTACACGGCAGAGTGGGGAGACGGTGGCCAGGGAGATGGCCAGCATCCAGATCACTGGAGAGGCCTTAAAGTTGGGTCACTACTGGGAGTTTTTAAGGGTGATAATTTTGGAACTTCTAGGAAGATAAACTGCTCTGCAAATGTGAAAAAGCTGAGGATCTGGAACGAAATTTGAAGTGCAGGTGAACCAATGAGGCTTGTAAGTGGAATGGCCCACCTTCCTGGGGAAAAGTGGACAAGTCCCTGCTAACCTCTTCTGGGGCCTATGAAGAGTGCTCAGGGCTGAGTCAGGGCTGATGCACAGACACTGGAGGCTGCTACCAGACCCTGCTCCCAGTCCAGTGCCTGAACGCTGCTGACTTCACACAGGGAGGGCTGAATTGTCACTTTTCCATTTAGCAACAGGGTTGTCATGGAACAGATGCTATCTCAGGGCACGAGCTCTCTCCCTGGGCCAGAAAGACAGCCTGGTGCTTTCTCTGTCCCCTGGACAACAGAGAACATGGAAGTCACCTCTGCCCTGCCCTCAAGCACCTGTTCCAGCACCAGGTTCACTAAATACATAACATCAGGTATATATTTAGTGACAGAAGCTTTCATATCGAGTAATTTATTTATTCCTTCAATAATCCTGGATGGTCATTGGTGATTCCTTATAGCTAATAGCTCCATACTAACAGGTGTAGAATCTGAGGTGGCAAGAAGTTACGTGACTTGGTTCAGTAATTGGGTGGGAGAACCAAGGTCTGAACTCAGGAAAATCCCGTGTTTCACATCTGCTTATTAGTGCCGGTGCTGACTTGTTTGCAAAGCACCCAAGCTCTTATGCTCATTGACTAAAGCAGAGACAGGCACACTAATGTCCCATTATATTGTACCATTGTAACCCCTGTGATTCCAGGAGGCAGGTCCTTTCTGTCCCCATTTTATATATAAGGAAACCAAGGCACAGAGAGGTTAAATCATTGGCCCTCGATCACACAATTAGAAAATGGAAGGCAAGGATGCAGATGCTCCAAGTCTGCATTCCTGACAAAGCACTGTGTTGTGCTCTGACCTCAAGCTCCTGGAATCATGTACTCCCTACATCAGGAGCCTGAAACCCCCTGGATCCCTCTGCTGCAGTGTTTCTCAGCCAGGGCGGGAGATTTTTTTTTTTTTTTTATCACTTGAGGATATCTGGCCATGTTTGAGACATTTTTGACAGTTCAACTAGGGAGTGGGGTTACTGCTGGCATTTGTGAAAAGGAGTCAGGGATGCTGCTACACACACTCCAATGCACAGGGCAGCTCCCACCACAATGAACCATTCCCGCCCCAGGATGCCAACAGTACTAATGTTAAGAAAGCCTGCTCTAGAAGAGTACCTATAAGGACCCTCTCTAATTGATGGCCTCTTGTCAGTTTGTTCGGCGTTGAGCTCCCTGCACCTAGCACAGAGCTGGGCATGTAGTGAGGATCTATAAATGTCTGTAAAATAACTGAAGATGTGAATGAATAAAATATGTAATCTCCATTGACTGGATCATATAATTGTGACTAATTCATTCGTTCATGAGGGATTGTTTTTTAATATCTGCAAAAATGAACCAGGCATTACTGTGCTCAGGCTCAAAGTCCCGTGGAGGAGACAGCAGAGAAACACACACAACTCTGAGCCAAGGCAGAAAGAAGGGGTGCACAAGGCAGGCTCCCACTGGGTGCAGGAAGCTCAGCTGCCAGGCTCCTGTGAGAAGTGTCCCCTTGCAAATAAGGCAGTGGCTGGAGAGCTACAAAGTACACTTGGATTTTCACTTTGAATTTTTCATATGTGTGAACTCAATTAACATCTGTAATACATTGAGAGATCTAATGATAATGAGAAAGTATCTCCCTCTCCATTTCCCTGCTGCTCTGGCCTAAGACTTGTTTCCCTAGATCCTCCTTATCATAGATATTCAAGATTGGAACTGAAGGAAACAGACAAAAAGTACCAACTTGCAGACTCATTAATTAAGGGCTGAGATAAATTACAATGATATTTATTGCTCAATTACAGTAATTATTTCACCCATGCTCTTAGTACAATGATCTCCCGTTTCTCTACATGGTGCTGACTCCTCCTTTAATACCCTCTCTACTTGTGTTGGTGTTTTTCTTTATCACTAAATATTCATTGCAGGAAATAAGAGAAGATATCAAATTGCAAATAAATAAATGCTGACCTGTAGAATGTCAAGGCTAAAAGCACCTAAATGGCCCATTTCATTTTACATGTGAGCAAACTGAGTCCTGAGGGGCAAAGTGGACTTCAGCTTTCAGGTCATAGCTCACACTGAGATCCCATAACAACTGATATTTATGAAGTGTGCATTTTATTTTTGCATACATGGAGTGTCTAATAAATAAACATTTATGAAAGAATACCAATAAATTTGTCCCTTTATTTAATGTATAATGGCTTTAAGCTCTTGAATCCCTGAAAGCTATTTCTTTGTTCCATATCTGACTGGCTCCATTCAAGACACATGGAACAGGGATGGAAGAGAAGCACAGATGGCTAGAGCTTTCTCTCTCTTTTTCTACTCAGAATCCATTTTCATATCTAAATTTGAGAAATGTCAGGTGGCACACAGCAGAATGGCACAGCAAAAAAACAAAATGATTTTTTTTTTTTTAAATAGGGCTTTGGGGACAGGTCTTCTACTGCGTCTGACCTTGGGTGTGTTATATAAATTCTTGGTGCCTCAGTGTCCTTACCTAACAAAAAATAGCCATGCTAAAGCCCCCCTAAGGGGTGGTTGTTAGGCCTGAATGTGAATTCTCACAGCACAGTACATGTCAAAGCAGATACACCGAGTAAGGACTCAATGCACAGTAGTTACAAAGGCCTCTCAGGTGGCCTATGGGAATGTGTCATACAGCAACTTTTTGTTTCTAGAGGGAAATAGTAAATGTGATTTCCAGCTACTCCAGCCCAGAAAACATGGAGAGGACTGTGTTTATTCAGAGTGTCAGGCCGGTATTGGAAAGCCGTGCTGACTCGGGACCTCTCCTCTTCATATAAGTGAAATAATGATTGTGTTATAATTACTTCTGTTGTATGATGCTCACCCTGCAATAACTTATTGAATCCTCTCAACTAGTCCTAGGAAGTATCTACAAATGCCCTCTCTGTACAAATGCAGGAACTAAATCTCAGAGAGTTGAGGTGTGTAGCTCAGGGGCACACAGCAGGGCGAGAGGGGGCACAGCACTCAGCTCCACTGACAGTTCTAGTCCGGAGCCCAGAGCCCAGAAGGTGGTCTACGCCCTTCGCCCAGATTGGTTGTCATCTACACACAAGCTGCCTTTCAAAGAATGGAAACTCCCCACATAAGGATACAGTCTTTACTTCCCAACAAGAAATAAGGCTCTTCTGTGACTCAGACAAAGGAAACTCAGGGCCTCACATCTGCACTGCAGGGAGAGCAGGGGGCTTTGAGGAAGCTGCACTGTCACGCCCAGTATCCTGCCCACAGAGCAATGGCAGCTTAGCACTGCCTCCCTGAGAAGTGCCTGTTTGTAAGCAGGAGAGGGTTTGAGATTTTCATTTTACATGGACATGAGGGAGAAAAGGGGCTCAGTACCCCCAAATTGAATGCCCCTTTACTACCTTTCCTCTTATTAGCTGGGACCTCTTTGACTGCTATACTTACATTCTGTAAGAATAAATGAATGGGTGGAGATACACACACACACACACACACACACACGCACACAATATCTTTCTGGGGATTGTGCCACATGAATAATACTAAATTTTTTTGAATTATGGAAATGAAAGGAAAAAAAATTACCCAGGAGCCCAATACCCTTTCACCAGGTTTATATTATGATAAAAAAAAAAGAAGGAAACTCAAAGATACTGTCTTTAGTAGCATTAATGTCTGTGATATCTCAATCTCAAGAACAACATTAGAAAGTAGGCAGCATCTTCCTTGTTATAGGTGTGAAAATTAAGATGCACCTTCTCAAGGCCACACCATTCATCCATGGCAAGCAAGGCTGCGGCTTACACCCTGACTCCAACATGCACAACCTTAGCCACTGTGCTCCACTGTCCTGCTTGGGGGTGGCTTTGAAGTCAGAGAAATGTGGGTTCAAATCCCTGCATACTCTTACCAGCTGTGTGAACCTGGGGAAATTATTTTACATCACTTCACCTCAGCTACATTATTAGTTCATTAAGGATAGATTCTGTTGCCTTAAAAGACTTTCACAATAGATGCAGATTTTTTTTTTTTACAAAAGGTTGGCAAAGTATGCGATGTAAATGATAGTGTTTGGGAGGGGAGCAAGTACTATTTGGTGGGTGATCTGTTTTGGTTGGACTGAGGGCCTCTGTCCGTGCCAGGCAAGTGAGCAGAAAGGGCAGACAGGATGGCATGGGAACCATGCACCCTAACTTGTGCGCACAGAATCAGACTCTCCTGGGTGCCAGCAAAGGAAGCGGGAGCCCATGAAAATGTAAAACATGAGGCAGCAAATTATGACAGCCTGAAACGCAGGCACTGCAGTGTTGTCTGCGGATCAAAGTGAATGCATCTGCAGATAAACATATGGGGAAAATTGGGCCCATAATTCTGGGCCATTATGATTACAGAGCCGTGTGTGCGGCGGCCGCACTTAAATATCATGCGCTGTTCTTTTCCCACTCTGGAAATGGACTGAACGGACCACAAAATGCTTTGCAAAAAGGCAGGCAATCTGTGGGGAGAATAGAAACCTCCTTTATCTTGGTACAAAGGGGCCTGCATTTCGCAAGCGTAGCAAGAGCGGAGTGATGATTCTCGTTGGGTGGAATTCTGATTAGAAAATGCATATGATTTGTTTGTTGTGCGTGTGAGTGAGTTTGAGAGGAGGGCGAAGGAGAGAGAAGAGAATATCCAAATTGGCTGATTCTTTTGCTTCATCAAAGAATGGTGCAGGGGTATCCCGCATTTGAAGCTGCACACTTGGCGATGGCAATGGCTCTTTGTCTAGATTTCTTTTGGAAGGGAGATCAAGGCCGTGGAGCAGGTGATGATTTGTGAAGTGCTGGCAGTGTGACAGTCTCCCTGAGGGTATTCTGTGTCTGTCCTATGAAACATTCTAGGAGAAGGGGACTTTATGGTCATAAAGATTTAGAAAATACATGTATTACATCCTGTTACCTAAAGGCTATCATGCAAGTCTCATTCCAGGTATTTATCTGAAGTAAACAAAAACACTAGCTCAAAATTATACATGCCCCCCCCCCCCCCCATGTTCATTGCAACATTATTTACAATGGCTAAGATATAGAAAGGACCTAAAATACTATAAAAGGAGTATCATCCCCTGCACTGAAAAGTTGCTGGTGCGATTCATAGTCAGGGCACTCACCTGGTTGTGGGTTTGATCCCTAGTTGGGGCATGTACAGGAGGCAAGTAATCAATGTTTCTCTCTCTCTTTCTCTATTTTTCTGTGCTCCCCCCCCCGAATTCCTCTCTCTAAGCATGCCCACGAGTGAGGATAAAGCAAAACAAAACAAAACAAACAAACAAAAAAACCCATGGTGGTATGTATGTAAAAACACAGACACATACTCAGAATAAAACCATGTCATCTGGGACAACATAGATGGACTTAAAGGATTTTATGCTAAAATAAATCAGACAGGAAAGGACAAATGGCATATCATTTCACTTATAAGTGGAATCTAAAATAAAGCAAAATAAGATAAAACCAAGCTCATAGAAACAGAGAACAGATTGGTGGTTACCAGGCTGGGGGGTAGGGGTGTGGATGGGCAAATGTGTAAAAGTAGTCAAAAGTTACAAATGTCCATTTATAAAATAGATAAATCATAGGGATGTAATGTACAACAGTGATTATCCTATCTAACAAAGAGGGGATGTGCAAATTGACCATCTCACCATCACAAAGATGGCGGGCTATAGCCACAAGATGGTGGTGCTTGAGTCCCCCAGTCCTTTCAACCCTGCCGGAGCAGGGGGGTGTGCAGGCGTGCAGTGTAGCCAGACCACCCTTAGGCATGTCCAGCCACTCCTTGGGCCTGCCACTGGAGTCCCACAGTCTTTTCAGCAAGCCAGGGGGTGAGGGATGGGTAGGGTGGGAGGGTGGGATGGGGAAGGTGTCAGGTGCATGGTGCGGGCGGACCTGCCCTCAGCCCCGCAGCCACTCAGGGCTGGCCCGAGGCACAAGCAAGCCTCAGATGTCAGCTGCCCAGCCACCCAGGGCAAGTCTGAGCCACAGGCAAGTCTCAGATGGTGGCTGCCTGGCCACTCGAGGCTCAGGTAACCAGTGCCAGCAGAGGCTTGTGCTGCTGACAGTGGCAGCAGAAAAGGTGTAATGGGGGCATCGCCTTCCCCTAATCACTGGGTCACCTCCCACCCCTGAGGGCTCCTGGACTGTGAGAGGGGGCAGGCCGGGCTGAGGGACGCCCCTCCAGTGCATGAAATTTTCATGCACTGGGCCTCTAGTCTATAATAATAAAAGCATAATATGCAAATCAACCAAATGGCTGAACAGCGGAACAACCATCTGGATGACCTACTGGATAACCTTCCAGATTAAGCTGGGGCTCCGAGGATCTACTCTTGTACAGATTTCATGCATCTGGCCACTAATAGTTAACAGTTAATAGTTAATAGTACTGTACTTCATATTTAAAAGTTGCTAAGATAATAGATAAGTCTCATCATAAGAAAAAAAATTCTGTAATGATGTGTAGTGGTTAACTAGAGTTATTGTGTTGTTCATTCTGCATTAAATACAAATATTGAATAATTATGCTGTATATAGTATAATATCTCAATTATATCTTTAAAAAAAGCCTTTATTTTGCTCTCACTTTAGAGGGTGGTTCTTTTATTATCACAGCAGAGCCTACCTGGCCCAGGCTAATACAGTGATGCTATTGTACTAGTCCCTTAGAACTTTATTGTCTTTATCTATAACATGGAGATGATTATTAATTCATCGTGGGTTGTTACAAAATAACGTGCAAAAAGCCAAATTTAAACATAATAGATCCACAAAGAATAATTGATTCATTTCATCTACTAGTGTTTCTCAAAGACAATATTAAACATTATGCATAATGAGTTTATCTGAAATTATACTGAGAGTTTAGTAATGCAACGATAAAAATAACCATCATAATAGTAAATATTATTATTATGTTGGTTTTTCTATGCTATGGCTCTTCCATGTTAGAATGATTTTAATCTGCTCAGAAAATGAACTTGACCAAAGAATAGAGTTAGGGAAAGGGAGCAAGTGGACCTAGAATCTAGATAGATTAGACCTAAACCCATGATCTTAACCTACCATACAACTCTCCCCAGCAGTATTTGAAAAGAAATTGTGATTATTTCCAAACTTGAACATCCCTTATTTTCTTCTTTATTTGGTAGAATGGGGCCTTGCCTGAATGTTGAGCTGCCCAGGAGGCAGGAATCCACCCTGACTACCTGTGCTTTATGAATATTTATGATTCAGGGAAAAGCAACTGGCTGGCAGTTGTAAGCCCTCATGATAAATCTTCATGCAGAGGCTGTTCTGGCCGCAGACAGTTGCAGATTAGATCGGACAAGGAAAAATCAGGCTTGGGAAAGGTTCTTTGAAGCTGCATAATCAGATTATGATAATTTCATCAAAACCCAATTCAAAAAGCTAACATTTATCATTAGTCTGTGTACCTCCTAATTATTTCACGAGAATTATTCCACGCAGGGATGACAAAAAATATTCTAGCTTGAGAGAGCGTTCAAATGCAGTGTGTGCACAGCCAGATATATGGCATGGGCATATGGGTCACATTTGCATTAGGGGATTATTTGAGACAGTTTTCTGAAAATGACAAAGGCGGTGGTATATTTTAAAAGACTGATATTAATCATGAACATTAATTTCTCTTTGCCACTTTCTATAGTGAAACAAAAATTTGCTCCCAAATGGTAAGCAAGTATTTGCCAAGAATGGCAACAACCTTAAAATTACTCAAAGCACACATAGTTAAAAATACTTGTCTCAGGAGGATGTGAGAATCCCTAAATACAGAATCATTGAGAAGGGAAGGCATTTATCAACTTCTGCTTTCTCTGGTGTTCAAATCCTTCTCCCTTCTGTGTTCTTTACCAGGTTGGAGGCCCCAACCAGGGACTGAAGCTACAATACTCAGAGGTATATCCTTAACATCATTGCTCCTAAACCAGAAAGAAGCAGTCAATCACAGAGTACTGCATAGATAATTTACAAATCCATTCCCTGAGCTCCCTTGCTATACCCATTATATCAGCTGAGGCTGCTATCTGTTTCCTATGAACCAGTAGAATGTTTTCCACATTTTTAAATGGTTGAAAAAGTCAAAAGAAATGTTATGCTTCATGATGTGAAAGTTATATGAAACTCAGATTTTATTGCCTATAAATAAGTTTTGGGAGCATGGCCATGTTCATCCATTTGTGTATTGTCTATGGCCAACTTTGTGCTACAATGGCCGAGCTGATAGTTGAACAGAGATCATGTGTCCTGTGAAGTCTAAGATATTCACTCTCTGGCCCTTTACAGACATAGCCTCCTCATTGTTCTCCCTTTCCCTAGTCCTATATCTTTTTTTTAAAAAAAATATATTTTATTGATTTTTAACAGAGAGGAAGGGAGAGAGATAGAGAGCTAGAAACATCGATGAGAGAGAAACATCGACCAGCTGCTTCTTACACACCCCCTACCGGGGATGTGCCCGCAGCCAAGGTACATGCCCTTGACCAGAATCAAACCCGGGACCTTTCAGTCCACAGACCGACCACAGCTCTACCACTGAGCCAAACCGGCTTCGGCAAGTCCTATATCTTTTGATATATTCTCCCACTTCACTCACAATGATCAGCCTAACATTCAGCTTTGACACTGTTGATCACCTGTAACTCCCCACTCCAGAGTGCAAAAAGACTACCAAATGGCAGAACAAACAAACAACCAATCAAAGCATAATATTCTAATGATATGCTAAGGCTGCTCAACCACTTGTTATGATGTGTACTGACCACTAGGGGTCAGCCAGTTACCTGGTAAGCCAGTTGCTATGATGTGCACTGACCACCAGGGGGCAGATGCTCCCACTGGAAGATAAGCTTGTTGCTGGGGTTCTGCCAATCCAGACTGAGCAAGATGGGCCAGACACACTGTGGAACCCTCCTGCAGTCCCTCCCCAACCCAATTGTGCACCTGTGGGGTCCCTCAGCCTGGCCTGTGCCCTCATGTAATTCAGGACCCCTTGGGGGATGCCAAAGAGCTGCTTTCACCCTGATCTCACAGGCCACTCCCTTTGGGAGGGTGCCAGACACGGGGCTCATGGCTGGTGAGCGCTGCTGCAGCAGCAGGAGCCTTTCTTGATCTGAACTGTTTTGGCAGGAGCCTGTGGTAGGCTCAGCAGTGCCAGAATGAGTGAAAGCGGCAGATAGGAGCTGCGGACAGCATTGAATTGTGGGTTTCAGCCTGATCCCTGCAGGCCACCCAGAGGGACACCACCCATGTATGAGTTCATGCACTGGGCCTCTAGTCATTATTACTGAGCTTAAGTGATACGCCTTCCTTGACTCACTATCTTGTCTGAGTGCTCCAAACACAGATTTTTTTTTTTAATTTATTGTTTTCCCTTTCCTTTCCCTCCTCTCCTCTTTTATTTCTCTTATTGTAGCTCATACCTTAATATGTTGTCATTGTGGATGTGTGCCTATGCCCTTCAACACTCATGTTTTATATCCTACCATCCCGAAACCTAAACTGAATATTTGGATTATTATAGGTCCTCAGTGTCTAATTAAATAAGTGATATTTAATCTTCTTAATTGATGAACTTTGTTCATATTTTAAGATTTTATTTAAATGCTTCAATATCATATGGACCTTCTGTGATCATCCCATTGGCCATCCCAGGAGTAGTCATATATGCTTCTGAGAATAAACTATTAGGAATAAGGGATAGCTTTTGACCTAGGTGGTGTTCTCTTTCTGAATTTAATGAGCTGTAGACTTATGACTTGTGTGTTTTCCTAAATATATGCAATACTTCAGAAAATTTTATTTAAATTAAATTTTACCATAATATAAAACTCCTTCAGAGAAAAAGTGATTTAAAAATGAGATTTGCAAGATAAGTAATACCTTTTACTAATAAAATAATCACACACAGAGATAGTTGCTCAAATTTTAATAATTATTGCATTTTCTCCAAAGTTTCATTGTATCAGTTCCAGATTAATCATTTATATTAAGCCAATTAAATAAAAAGTGAGTGCCAAAAATAGAATTAATTCCTCTTTATAATATTAATCAGTTAATAAAATTTAGTTTTTCTCCAGCTTTGATTCTGAAAATGTTTAAACCAAACAGTTTCAGAACTCTGGTAATAGACTAAAATTATCTCTGAGACAATCAGATTTGTATTCATTTTTCAATTTCAAAAGAAATCTTTTGTCTCTCTCCTTTTTTATTTTTTTTTCACCCACTTCTGCCTTATTTACTTTCTCTCTCTTCCTCCTACCCAGTCTCATTTTTGACAACTTAAATGGCTTCCTTTCAGGCCTAGTGCTCTATATAATAGATTTTTTCAAATTCTCAAGTTGCAGCAATAATCATTATAAATCAATTAGACAGCTATTTTACAAACCAAAGGGAACAAAGAAATGACCAGTTTAGCATATAGTGGCTGCTAGAGTCCAGTTACTCTAGAGCTTAGCCCTCAGCCATTTCTAAGGTAATGTTTTGAAGGGAGAGGGAACTGAAGAATTCAGTTTGAGGAAGAAGTTCAATGTGAGGTGCAAATGGAGAATTCAGCTTGAAACGTATGTCACAATTAAGGTATAAAATCTAAGTTAAAGAAAGAGGATTAGGAGTTGTCAGGCTTAAGGAGGAGTTGAAGCTATGGTGTATGTAAACTTGCATTGGAAGGCATGGTGGGAAGAGAAGAGGGTAGAGAATGGAACTCTACATAGTACCAATATTTGAAAAGTTGCTGAGGAGCAGTGTCTGGAGAGGGGATGGTGAAAAACAATCCAGATTGCTTAAAGGAAGGCTGAGAAAGTGGTTGCATGGAATTGATGTTGAGAGAGAATGTCAAGAAGTAAGATGTCAAAAATGTAAAAAACAGAGTTGTCACACAAGATGAGAACTACAAAGCCCTTAGTTTTGGCAACAAGAGGTTGTTCTAGATTTCTACAGCTATGCCATTCCAATGGAGATGGATGGCAGTTTTCAATACTTTGAGGGTTGATAGACTGTAGACAACTGCGGATTATTCTCAGTTATGGGACACGAAATAGAGAGGCAACAAGGAGACAACTGAAGAAAGATATGGAGAAGTTGAAACTCAGGAAAAGTAAGGCATGGTGAGAGTCCCACAGGACTCTGAATTTGAATCCAGGTTTTTAAGGCTTTGAATGTTATGCTCTTAAACTGGTGTTAGGTTATTAAAAGACTTAGCAGGGTGTCAGGTTCAGACACACAAAGGACAGTGTTTTTAGGTCTAGTGACATGGAAGCATGAAACAGATTGACAGATCTCAGAGGGAAGGGGGGGTGGGAAGAGATGAATCAAAGAATTTATATGCATATATATGCAAAGAAATTATATGCATAGTCCATGGATACAGACAACAGTGAAGTGAAGACCTGAGGTAGGGTGGGAGCCTGGTGGAGAGGGGCAAAAGTGGGGTGAGGAGGGATAGCTGTAATATTCTCAACAATAAAACTAATTTTTTTTTTTTTTA
The DNA here is from genome assembly GCF_964339955.1 of Pipistrellus hanaki. NCBI lineage: Eukaryota > Metazoa > Chordata > Mammalia > Chiroptera > Vespertilionidae > Pipistrellus > Pipistrellus hanaki. Next base: position 38,070,400 of record NC_140511.1, on the reverse strand, counting down.
CACAAGAGCTAAGAGAACAAAAATAAAATAAAGCAGGCACTCAAATGTCAAGATCAGAATCCCCTCACAGTTATGGTGTAGACCAATTATCTTTTCTCCTTGGACCTGGAACTAAATATGTACTTAATGCAAGCTTTTTGACCTGGACTCAATAGAATGTCACCTATGTCCAAGGCATGACCAGATAATAGCATTGCTGAGCCCTAGGACAGCCTTCTAGTCATGTGATGATGAGTAATGCAAAAATAACACCAGTATATTTGCTTTTCATGTTGTAAGGCTATACTTTTCAAAGAAGAAAAAAATATTTCAGGAGCGATTACAAAATATAGATCATTTTTCTCCTTCAATTCAAAGACTTGCTCCATATTGAGCAAATGCTTATTTAAGCAGTTGCTGGGGGCTGGGGAGTGATAACAATGAGTACAGTAGAACTCATTTAGACTAATTTTTGTAAAAGGAGATGATTTGCTAAGCAAACAGGTGTTTCACAAGCTGAACTGAATTAGAGTGATGACTAAATCATAATGAAGCTTGCAATACACAAACATGATAAAAAGAATACTGTGTCCTGTTATAGGAGCTGGGTGTGCTGGCAATCTAATGATTCTGCCAGGATCTAGAACACGATCCACTCCACTTGTCCTGAAATAGATTCACTGACATTAAGGATCAGGAGTTATAAATTTGGAGGCCATGTTAAGCTTTCAAGAGAAAGTTTTTGTACAGGTGAAGCTTGCCAGATTCCATTGATTAATTGCAGAACATTTACTAGGCTTCATGCATCATTGGCATTGCCACCTTGAATCTACAAAATGTTTACATGTTTAGGTATTCTTATTTTACAGATGAGAAAGCTGAGGTTCAGGGAGGTTAAATTGCTCTGGGTTATACAGTTAGTAGGAAGTGAACCTGGGTAGGGAAGCTGTAGTTGTGGCTACTAAGTCAAACTGCACTATAATTACCTTCACTTAAGCACAATGTCAGGTGGGAAGTGGAGGAAATATGACAGGGTACCCTGTATCTCCCAGGAGTCAACTCATACCTCATCCCCTCATCCCCATGTAAGGCTTCAATCTTAGAGGAAATAGCACATAACTGTCAGAAATGGCATAGCACTGTCAGCACACAGCACAGGCCTTGTCCATTAGGCAACACTACTCACAGTTCTATTGGTTTCTCACCAGTGAAAGCATTGCCATTGTTTTCTTATAGTCTTAAATAAAAACAGGGGGTATCTAGGTCCAGTTTACTGAAAATATATACTGTTACAGTAGCTATGGAATCTGTCCCCCTGTACCATTTTGATCTTGGGTTGCCCATGCTTGAACAACCACTGGGAGTGGATAATGGCTTAAGACTATTCACACTGTACATACCAATGTCTCCATGCTTCAGGCATGTTTAGGGGCTGTTAGCGTGGGCTGGGCAGGCACTTTCTAAGCATCTATATGGATTATGTCATTTAGTTCTCAAGAGAACTCTATCAGGTAACTATTATTATTACTATTCCTATTTTATAGATAAGGAAAGAGATTCACAGTGGGTTGAGTAATTGTTTCCCCTTTTTCTTAAAGAACTTGCAATATAGAAGAACAATTCTATAATTCAATGTATTGCATTAGTGAAACTAGCCGGGTACCCACCCTACCTAAGGAAGTGTTGGCCTCTTCTTTTTATTCTCTTAGAATATTTCCACTCAAGGCACAAGCTAATTCAGGCTTCCAGACTCAGGACTTGGAGCCACGACCAATTTTAAATGATGTCTTTTCATCATACAACATAGTGTGCTGGGTAAGACCATGAGATGGATTTGGACCACGCTGTGGATAATGTTCAGTGCCAGGTAAAGGGTGTGACCCATATCCTGGGTGCAAGGAGAGCCTCCTTTGGGGCGAAGGCAGGGAAAGGTCCTTGTCTTAGTAAAGCCATTTTGGCTGCAATGTGGAAAGTGGGCTGGAGGCAGAGCTATCAGAAGTTACGAAGCTGAAACAGCTGCCTTGGTGAGTACAGATGAAGATAAGAATTGGGGAAGCAGCCAGGAAAAAAAACACAGTGTAAAAACACTGAATAGATGTGCATTAGCTGCAATGAGATTAGCAAATTGAGACATGATGCCATTGCAGTGAGAATTAGCAATAATGTATATAAAACACCGAATGCAGTGCCAGCCGCTACCCCTGAAAAATTCTTTTCTTACTGTTACTGTGACTGCTGCTGCTAAAAGGTGGCATTCCTTCCAGCACCAAGTTTTCCCTTAGCCAGGCATCACTTTCATCTTTTCTCAATCTTATTCTTGATCATCTATTGAAATCACTAAATCTAGTTTTCAGAGCTGGCAGGGCACTCACAGGTTGAGGAGACCACCCTTTCTTTCTCCAATGTCCATTTCACTGACAACAAACTGAGGTTCAGTACTGTGGTGGAGTTGGGGTTCCCATGTGCTGGCTGGTAAGGAAACCTCTTTTGAGGACCCTGAGCAGTTTCCAGGGTTCCCACCCACCACTTTGGATCAAGTGGCCCTTTGTCTGGATTCCCACATCTTTCTGTTCTTTTCCTAACTTAGTACCTTGCTATTTTAACACCATTTGTGAGTCTGTCTTCCCACTTGGCTGTGACCAGGGAAAGCCCACCAAAATGTGATTCTACAAGCCCCTGCATTTATCTTTCATGTTGCACTTTATACGTTTTCTATAATAATTTATTTCTAAAATATCTTTTTTTTTAAACTAGACTGTAACATTTTGTGGAGGAGGAAATATCTACCTTTTCACTATCACTAATGGCTAGCACAGTGCCTGCCCATGCTGGGACTGAAAATATAGTTGATGAATTCATGTATTAGTATTTGTATTCTCTGTGTGAATGCAATATCTGGCACACACTAGGTATTCAATCTATATTTGCTTCGTGTGTGTATATCAATGATTTATATATTTTTAAAACTTGGGCTTCAATACAAAAAGCTTGAACACAAAGTCTGTTAATCTTAAATGGATGACACATTTATTGGAGAGAACAATAAATGCAGTTCTTTAAAAATGGCCTCAGGTATAATAGTTAATGTTCAAGTATGACTTATTTACCATCCCAAATGTTTTTTTCTCTTTAAGAAATATGTGATGCGACACAAGTTACATTAGCTCACTTAAATGTATGAGAGAAGTGACTTATAATTTGAAATATAATAATTTACTTATTTGATTTATGATTTACCAAGGCTAACACTTAACTATTTGTTTTCTCATGTATAGTTATATAACTTACATAAGTGAATAAAAAGTTGTAAAAGAAGTCTGCATAAATATTTTTATTATTGCTGTTACTATTTTTATTTCACCCTTTTATAGTTTCCCAATTTAGGGTGGGTTGTTTTAAGGTGAAGATTCAGTCATTCTTTTGTGATAATGCTATATAGTTTGCAAAGTTTTATTTTCAGAAAAATAAAGAGAAAGCATGTAATTTGGCATCCAGAAGACCCAAATTTGAGATACAGCAGACTTTCTTCTGTTTTTTAATCTGTTAACACGTGTGCACATACAAATAGCCTATCCAGCCAGCTAGTTGCAGATATATACTTGGCAGGGCCCAGTACAAAGTGAAAAGGAGGGGTACTTTGTTAGAACATTATTAAACATTTCCTGATGGTGACAACACAGTACGGTGCTTCTAAGTGTGGGCCCTGTGTGACTGCACAGGTCAGGACGCCTTTGCAGCCAATCCTGCAGCAGTTAGGAGAATTAACAGGTTAAGTAACATGCCTCACACAGTGTCTGGCTTGTAATAGTAATTTAACAAATGGATTTCTCCATGTCAGCTTTCAAGTTGCTCTCACAGAGCCCACCAAGTCTAATGCGTTTGGTAGCTTCTGTCAGAAATGAGTTCTCTATACCAAGGGGACAAATGTGTTTTAAATGTGATCCACTTAACTTCCTCTTTAGGGTAAAGGGGGAACAATACACACTGGAACATCCAAGGCTTGTAGAACAAAGATGTGCCCCAAATGTCAGGTTATTCCATGTGGTCCTGTTCCCACTGGAAAGCTCATACGTTGACACCATGTGCTACCTGGAATTCCAGATGGCCAAGCTAAGGAACCATACCATCAAACAAAAGGTTCTGGCTCTCCACTGTGATAATCTTGGGCACCTAGGGGAGGGGGTGTGGAGTAACATGTTTCCTAATGAAAGTGGAAAGGAAAACCCAGAACAAATTTGTCCCAGATGGACACAGCATCGGACTCCTCTGGCTTTTGTAGCTCCCCTCTGCACCTCCAAATGCGGCTGTGGCATTAATGTGGATGCTTGAGTAAGGCTATAATCACAGGGTTTTACAGAACCTCCTCCTCGTGGAATGGATACGACATCTGGAATTAAAGAGGTATTCTCTTTTAATCACTGTTCAATCTTCCACAGGGATAAGTGAGGATGTATCTTCCAGCTGACCAAACTGATTCAGTTAAATAATATAATCTATTTATACACAAATGCAGATTTAATGTCACCGAGGTTCCTTAGCATGCAGTTATAATGAGCTATCTCTTTCTCCAGGTGATTAGGAGTGTTTAGTTTGTTTCAAATGCATATCAAGCCTCATGATTGCCAATGAGCCAGGGACTCTATAAATTAGCCTCCCACAGCTGCTGACCTCTGCAGGTGCAGCAAAGCCATTCATTTAGGGGATAAGTCTCCTCTGAAGGTAAGTTTGGAGCTGATTTTTTTCATTAATTTTAAAATGCAATGTACCTTGGCTATCCAGACTCCACAGACCCTTGTCTCCTCAGAACTAATCAGAAAATGCAATCATATGTAGGATGAGCAGGACCTGAGCACTCATTTCTCTTAAACATTTTTTTTAAGAAATGGGGAATCTGAGGTCTAGAGAAGTGCCCTCTCCAAGCCCACAGAGTGATTCAGTGTAAGACTTTCAACTAAAACCCTAGATTCTGATATTCAGATACTTGCTTTTTCTCACACAGTGTCAGCTTTCATCCTCTTGAAATGACAAATTACTGGGTGAGGTAGGCAGTGTGCTATGGAGGCACAATTGGCCTATAAATAGTGACCAGGTACCAGTTGGGGCCAGACCAAATGTTCTCTGTATGACCTTGAGCAAAGCACTTCACAAATAGGAGCCTCAGTTTACCTACCAGGAAGATGGGAATTTGAGGTGCACTCTAGGGACTGTCTGTTCTATCACAGGCCTTTTAGTAGCCTTTCCTTTTTAGAATATTTGTGACTCTCTTAGCTAAAGGCTTTGTATTTGTTCTCAAATATAACTTTGTTAGGATCCTTTCTGGGATGCTATTTTGATGAATTAAAAAACACACACATACTAATAGCCAACACAAAAAGGTGAAAGCTAAATGAAGAATGATTTCACATATTATCTTCTCTAAAGAGATGAAAGATTCAAGAAGGGAGACAGCAGAAACTGCCAATTCAACAAATGAGATTGTGCCTCTTGTCAATGAATATCCCTCTTCCTGTCTTGGTCAATAGCTGTGGAAGAAGCAGTTCTATCACCATGTGCAAAACGGATGCCTCTGCAGTTACTCCTGGTTTTCAAAAGAAAAAGTAATCATTGTGTGCTATTTGAATGTCTTCATAAATTTAATGTATGTCTTTGATCAAGATCAGTCCTGCATGGTCTTAGAATATCAATAGTCCATGTTCATTAGTCCTGAACTGAATAGCTTGCACACTTTGGCCAGAAGATGGGAACTGTTTTTAATGATTTTTTTTTTGCCACTTGGCATTAAAAGTGGGTTCTATGTCATTGGTAATTTTTCTAGCTACTTAGAGGCTATTCATTCCCTTACCCAACCAGGAAGGTCAAACGGTTGCTCTCTGCAAAGAGAGGTGTAGCTGCAATCGGACTCTCAGGATAGGGCATAAGTTATAGCAGCTGCTGGGCAGAAATTGCTTTTACTCAAGCCTTGTGGTAATGGGGTGGTCATGCATGTTCCCCATCATGCCATTTTTAGAAGAGAATGAATAGACTTAGGTTCTAATCCCGGAAGTGGTACATACTTACTGGTTTTGAGTTTGGGACAGTTATTTGATATAGAAGAGTCTTTTTTGATGGCCCCTAATAATCCATGTCTCTCACTATATACAGTCTGTTGTAGTCTCTTTAAACCTGGGAGGTTTCAAACATAAGCTATTTTAACCAATGATTGCTTCAACCATGATTTTTGTGAACCAAAAGAATGTAAAGGAACTGATATTCTGACATTTAAAATATATCTTAAGAAGGCTTGACAGTGTCCACTTTTGCACTCTGTGGTACATAGTTGTCAAGTAAGAAGTCTGGCTTTACTGAGACTGCCATGCTGGGTTGCTGTGAGGAAGCCCAAGTAACCATGTGATCACTACAGATTGCTCCATGTTTCATTGCTCCATGGTTCTCTGCCTGGAGGAAGTTTAGGCTGTGGTTAATACTCCAGCTGGGCTCCCTGATGGTGGTCAGCACCAGATTCCAGCCATGGAACTGAAGCTACTTTGCACCTTCCAATCACCCAGAACCCTATCTAACACAACATGAAGAAGAGTAATGGCTTAACCAACTGAATTATAAAAAGTAATAAATTATGTTATTTTATTATTATTATTATTATTATTTGTGTGTGTGTGTGTGTGTGTGTGTGTGTGTGTGTGTGTGAAATCATCTATCTAATAAAGGGGTTAATATCCAAAATATACAGGAGGATCTAATAAAGGGGTTAATATCCAAAATATACAGGAGGATGAGGTATGAGACTAGAGAGCTATTAACCAGACCAAATGCTTATAGAATTTAAGGCTCTGCTTGGTATCATGTCAATCAATGTTTCTAGTTTCATTTTCTCTAACGGACCCCAGATATTGTGCTCTGGCTGCTTTTGGCCATTTGGAATTTGGTGAATATCTGAATTGCTTGCAATAGATATTCATAGCTTTCACAACTTCATTCTTTTTCTCTTCCTATTTCTGTGCCATGAATATAGTGTCTATCAGGTAAAATGCCACCTATGAAGCTATTTCTACTCACCACTACCCAACTGCCACCTATACCCACTATAAAGTAATTGCCTCTGAGATCCTAGGAATATGATATTAAGGTAGGGTACTTACTGCAAGGATGCTGAGAACAAGTTGCAAATTCCTTCAAAGATCAAATCAAAGGACACTTGCATTTCCTTCATCATCAGTGATCTTTAAGATTAATCTAGATTTTTTTCTTTTAAAAATGTATGATGATTACCACTTAAAAAATAGGAAGGTGTGATATGTTGTATATACATACGTACATACAATCCAGCATTATTAAATGGTCAGATGCACAAAGTATAGTGGAGCTGCACAGAGCAATTCCCTAATATTATACTATGTTCAGAGGGCTGCTAGTTATCAGAGGTGCTTCTGATAACTAGAGTGCAACACCTCACCTTTTTTTTTTATTTAAATTTTCTGACAATTGGATCCTGAGATACACCATTCCCTTCCTCTTTGTCTTAAATATGTGCTCAGTGGTTTGTTATGGGAGTAAATGGGTTTACATGGTTCCCAAAGTGTCAAAATACTTTCTTACACTATATTTACCTTATTTGCAAATATTTGAGTGAAGTAAGAAACACAATTACGAATAATTCACATTGATTGAGGGGCTGTGTGATAAGCATTGAACTTAATAGTGCCAGGTATGTTTTTATATTTAATTATTAGACTTAGATATTCTATGGGACAGCAAAATACCCCAAGTAACCAAAGCAATCTTGAGAAAGAAGGACAAAGATGGAGGTATCATCCTTCCTGATTTGAAACTATACTACAAAAGCACAGTAATTAAAACAGTATGGTATGGGCATTAAAAACAGACACAGATTGATTGTACAAAATAGAGAGACCAGAAATAATCCCATGCATACATGCTCACTTAATTTATGACAAAGAGTCAAGAATATACAATGGAGAAAGGAAAGACTCTTCAATAGATAGTGTTGGAAAAATTGGACAGCCACATGCAAAAGAATGAAAGTGGACCTGTATCTTACACCATAAACAAAAATTAACTAAAAATGGATTAAAGACCTTAACATAAAACCTGAAACCATAAGCCTCCTAGAAGAAAACATAGGTGGTAAACTCTTTATCACTGATCTTGGAAAAAGATATTTTGGATTTGACACCAAAAGTAATGGCAACAAAAGCAAAAAATAAATGAGATTACATCAAACTGAAAAGCTTTTTATAGCAAATAAATCAATAAACAAAATGAAAAGCAGCCTACTGAATGGGAGAAAACATTTTCAAATCATCTATCTAATAAAGGGGTTAATATCTAAAATATACACAGAACTCATACAACCCAATCACAGATAATCTCATTAAAAATGGGCAGAGGATCTGAGTAGATATTTTTGTAAAGAAGACATACAGAGGGCCAGTGGGTATATGAAATGATGATCAACATTACAAGTCATCCAGCAAGTGAAAATCATACCCACAATTTGATATCTTATCTACACTTGTTAGAATAATTGTTATAAAAAAAAGATGAGTTAACAAGTGCTGGTTAGGATGTGGAGAATAGGGAACCGATGTATATTACTGGTGGGAATGCAATTTGGTACAGTCCCCATGGAAAACAGTATGGAGGTCCCTAAAAAAATTAAAAAATATGCAGTAATTCAATTTCAGGGTATTTATTCAAAGGAAATAAAAATACTAACTTGTAAAGACATCTGCACCAAATATTAATTACAAAATTAGTTATAATAGCCAGATATAAAAGCAAAATAACTTTCCATTGACAGATGAATGGATAAAGAGTGGTATATACATAATACACTCTCTCTCTCTCACACACACACACTGGAATATAATTCAGTCAAAGAAACAAGAAAATATTGTCATTTGCAACCTTGAGGGTATTATGCTAAGTGAAATGTCAGAAAAAAACAAATACTGTATGATCTCATTTACATGTGGAATCTTAAAACTCCCCCCAAAACCTCAATATCCTAGATACAAAGTACAGGTTGGTGATTGCTGTTGGCACAGGGTGGGGAGTAGACAAAGTGTATGAAAATGGCCAAAAGCTATAAACTTCTGATTACAAAATAAGTCATGGGTATGTAACATACAACATGGTGTTAATACGAATACTGCATGGCACATTTGAAAACTGCTATGAGAGTAGATCCAAAGTTCTCATCACACACACAAAAAAATAATCTCTTGTGTGGTGATGAATATTAACTAGCCTTGTGACAATCATTTCATAATATATACAGATATCAAGTCATTGTTATACTACTAAAACTGGTGTTAATTATATCTCAATAACTAAAAAACACATATATACACAAAAAAAGATCAGACATAAGGTACAAAGAAGGAAACCTATTTCCCCTGAGTCACCCAGATGGTGAAGAGCTAGAGGGTAATTCAAATGCTGAGTTGTCTGATTCCAACTGGTACCTCTTCCACCCCATCAACACTACTTCTCATGGACCCTATTCTTGGGGAGTCTATATGGCATATGCAAATAAAAATAATCACAAATATAAGAAACTTTATAATTAAGTGCTGCCTGAGAATTACAGTTATTTATTATAGGTGCTTGGGGGAGAGGAAGTCACTGTGGGTGAGTGTAGTCTGAGAAAGCATCCTGGTTGAGATGAAACTTAACATAAAGTTTAAAAGAAATCAGGTGGGGGTATAGATTGGTGGAGGAGAGCATGCACAAATTTAATTATTATTGTCTGCATTCAACACTTACTGAAAGCCCACTGAGTGTAAAACACAGTTAGTGTTATGTATGACACATAATGAGTAAGATTAGGCTACTTCATGCTGCCATATCTTCCCATGTACAGCTGCTTCTCTGACTGCTATGTTCTCCCTGAGACTGTCCAACTGCTGAGACACCCATTATTCAACATCCAGTCTGGGCATCTTCTTCTCTATGAAGCTGTTTATCTTAGTGGTTATGTCTCTGAGTAGCTGATCTGCAATGCCTGGATTTGAAATCTGCTCTACTAGTGAGTAGATGGTATGTCTTAGACAACTAACTTCTCTGCGATCCAGATTCCTTGTTTGTAAAATTAAGACATGTATCCCATAATATTATGACAAGGATTAAGTTAGTTAATATACATAAATTGGTACGGCACCTGACAGCTTTCTGAGTCAACAAACATTATCTGGAATAATGATGGTGATAGGTAATATGATGGAGGATGAGGAGGAAGAGGAAAAGGAAGAGGAAGAAAGAAACAAAGAGCTATTCCTGACCAAGTCCACATCCCTCGTTCTCCTGTATTACAGTGTCCTTGAATCACCACTGTCCATAGCCCAGGCAACTTACAGAACTGTTCTCCTCCCTCCTCCCCACTTTCATTACAGAGTGAGCTTATGACCAAACATAATTCTATGCACATCTGAATTTCTGCTTTTTGACATCAAATAACTTTTCCATACATCTTGAGCAAATTGTTGAGCGAATTCATGGAGTCCCCATCGAATTGTTATTACCTATGGCTGCCCAAAAGGAAACAAAGGAAAAAAAAATGACCACCAGGAAATAGGACTTTCAAAGATGCACCAATAGAAAACTAATTTTATAGAGGGAAGTAAACTTGCCAGAGAAATTGAGAGGAGGGGAGAAAGGGAGCTAGTATCTACTGAACACCTGACATGTACAAACCACTATCCCAGGAGAGATGGAAATATTACATATAGATTTTACATAGAGATTTCATTAATTTATGCTTATTATGTGACTGAGGATCACAAAAACATAGTGATAATTAAAATAAAAGTGATTTATGAAATAAATCAATTGTCTGAATTGTGCCTTATCTACTGAATTTTATCATATTTGATTTTCATAAGGATTTTTTTTGTGCCAGGTATTATTACATTCCTTATTATTAAAGAGGAAAGCAGGTTAGTGGAGTTAACTGATTTGATCCAAGTCAAGTAGCCATTCAGGGGCAAGAGCCAGTTCTAACCAAATTCAAAGTCAATGGTTATGTCTAGGAAGTAATGGCTCTACTGCTCCCAGATGTCAGGACCTCTTGGATAATATCACTAAATATCTGGTAAGTTATTGCCAAAAAGTCAGAACTGACTGATTGTGTTTCTCAACAGATTTCCTGTTTTGTCAATCTTTGGGTTATTGAAATCTCATTCAAAGAAAAAATAAATGATATGTGAGTATTGGAATGGATCTGTAAAAATAGATATTGCTAAAGAGACAGCAAAACAATACCTGGATTGTTGCTGGAAAGACTAGAAGGCAATGTAAGGTGCAGCCATGACAATGCACCTTGGAACCTCCAGCCATAGGGAATAATTGACTGAAGGCCTTGGCTGCCGCTATTTGATATCCATTGCTGAATTTGAAGCAAGGCCATGCCTCCCTGGCCTTCTCTAGGCAAGGGCTGAGCATGGTAGAGATACTAAGGTAGGCTAGCTCCAGGAAGATGAGGTGTTTTCTGAACTGACTTTAGCTTGAGGATCCCCCAGTGGCTTTGTTGGATTTGTCTTAGATTGCATGGTAGTCTCAAGGGTTACCCACCAACCTTCTCTCCCTCTCTCCTTTGCTTGGAGTCATAGACTTGCCTTGCTGGTAGCTCTCCCAATCTTCCCTGGTGATTTGCCTGCTTTCTCTCACACAGGCTTACCCCTTAAGAGAATCCTTGTATATTCAATCTGGTTTTGGAGTCTGCTTTTTGGGGAATCTAGATGAATACAATACAGAACAGCCATGTCTTAGCAAATTGCCTCACAGACTGATTCAGTTCTGACAATAATTTTTATGCAAAATGAGGAAATTATCATAAAGCTTTAAAAAAGATCACTTATGAGGGATATGAAAACTCTTAAAGTATTAAAATGATTTTAAAATTTATTAGGTGTTTTGCATATGGGCTCTTGCTTATTCTTGACCACAATCCTACAGTGTAGCATTAGTCTTCAATGATAATTGTCCAGATGAGAGAAATTATACAATTTGGAAGCACTCCTAAGGTTACACAATGTTTTGGTGACATGCTAAGGCTCTAATCTAAGTCTCATGACTGAGAACTTTCATAGAGTGAGGTTTTCAAACACTCCATTCTATTCAGCATCAGTTGTTGCTATATCATTTAATCATTCTTGTTAGATCTGCTGTTTACATATAGTAAAATTACAATGTGGTCAGATCTAGTTAAACGACTTCTTAAAAAAGGGATATGTATATATCCATTGCAGGTTTAGTAGTCAGTGTTCAAGGGTGGTTAGTTTAATTAAATTGAAAATTGATATACATGGAAAAGACTTACGATGTTTACCAAGAATCTAATAACCTAAGAGCTATGCAAATTTAAATTGATTTGTTTAGGCTTTCAACTTTAAAATATCATGTTTGTTTTTTAAAAGAAAAACTAGATACACACAAAAATAATGACTAAACATCAGAGGCCAATAATGAAGTGGAAGCTGAGAACAGAAGGCTTTATAAACTGCTGACTACAGACCTCACGTTTATATAGCATGCTGCCTCTTGGCAGGCACTGTCACAGATAGTATCTCATTTAATTGTTGCAATACCCTCAGAGGAAGGCATGATCAATTTGTTTCTAAAGATGGAAGAAAATGAGCTTCAGAGAAGAAAGGATTACACCATGAAAGGATTACAGTAGCAAGTATTCCTGGCTAAAACTTAAAGGTAGAGGAGGTGAAGTTATGGGGCTAGAGGCTTATGTGCAAGATTTGCCAAAGCAGATTTTCATGGTGGAAAGTGGGCCTATGGAGAACATTTCTATGCTGTACATAAGAAGGCATGATTTGAGCATTTGGCAACAATGACTAACAACATCCTGGCAGAATAATGGGTATAGGGACTATTGTGGGTCACTCTCAAATGGCCACATGAGACAAGATCAGTGGTGGAGAGATGTACCATTGGATGAGGAAGAATGTACCAAATGCCATGTGACAACTAGCCAATGTATGTGTTTTCAAGCACATGTGAGACTCCTCCACTGAGGATGTTGACATTAACTGGGTCAGCTTTTATAGTGGGATGGATTTCCTCTGTGTGCTGATTTAAACAGGAGCCAGTAAAATTTAGTTTCACTTTTAACATGACTCTTCTTCCTCTTTCTATAGACTAATAAAATGCAAATTCTGCTTATACAGGGAGGCACTTTGGTCAGAGCAGAAGAGCCCTGTGCTAAAAGTTAAGACAGCTTGCATTATAGAGCTAGTATTCCAACTCACTAGTTATGCAACCATGAGCAGATAATTGCTGTTTTCTGATTCTCAAAATAGAGGGTTAAACAGGAGCTAGCATGCTTTCAGGAGCTATGTGAGTGATGTGCCTATTTTATGTGACAATAGGGAGTACCCGGACCTCTGTGAACTGAGGAATATAAATATTAGAATACAAAAGTTTTAAAACTCAATGTTAGAAAAATATGCAGTCAACTTTGGTTTGTGGATCACCAATGTGTAACTTCTAGACTAAATGTTTTCTAAATTAACATTTGATGACTTCAAAGAGGAAAATGAGAAGCACTGATTTCTTTGGAAAATATAACCATTAATAATTGTTAAATGTATACTATCATATGGTGAATATTGTTCTCTTGTTAAACAATGTGCTTTTCCCTTTTGTTTTTACTCCTACTCACTGTAAAAGCAACTGGCATAAGTGGTCCATATGCAGTAAACACAGCGAGATATAAATTATTCAGAAATTTCAGAAATAATAATGTGTTACAGTGTTATTTCTAGGTAGACAGAGAGAGGAAATGGAAGAGGAGAAGGAAAAGAAAGAGGAGATAGAGGGGAAAGAGAGGGAGGAGGAGGGAGACAGAAGAATAAAGAGGTGAAAGAAAAAGAAAAAGTCATGAGACTAGTGGGCTTAGAGTACAGCTTTAACCTATGAACCGTAGAGAAGAACCGTAGAGAAGGAGACTCATAGGTGGTAGAGAAATCCTGACAGGCAGATGATGAGAACCTAGATGCTTGTTAGAGGCTAGAAGGGTCCTAGCCATAGAAATCAAAGCTAACTTTCCAGGATGTTTCAGAATGGATGCGATTGTCTTCCCAGGGTGTGCCCAGGAGACTGGATGCAAAATCCCATGTTCCACATTGTACACGAGCAGGAGGCCACACAGGGCTGAGCTGGAATTTAGTTAGTGGTGGCAGACTTACAGAGTCCTGAGACCCTAGTGTGTTGTGGAAAAAGCCAGAATTAATTCTCTAAACCTCCAGAGAATGTGCACAGAAAGGGCAGAAAGAGGTGAAGGGCTAAAAGGTCTGGCTGATTGGAAGAAAATGGGAATCAGGAAGAGGATGCAAAGTTGGGAGACCTGTGACTGCAAGCCAGGGCAAAGTGCAGGCAGAAACAGAGCTGCCAGGACACTGGCCCTGGCATTATGCGGGTATTTGCTCAGCAAGAGTTTCTTTAATGGATCTTATGCGGCCTTCCTTTAATCTCAGAAAAGACCAATGAAGTTGGTAAACACTGACTGAGCCCTGATATGCCAGTCACTGTGCTGGTTATTAAGAGTTAAACGTGTCATGGTCCCCTGTGTAAGATAAAATACACCAAGGGGCAGGAGGACAGAGAAGCAAGAAAGGAGGAGTTCACCATGTGAATAAAAGAGGTGTCACCAAATAGTACCAAGAGATGAAAGTCCCTGCTTCTGACAGAGGAGTGAGGCTGGCTGCAATGGAGAAGGAGTTGGTGATGGATCACTTGTATGTAAAATGCAGAGAAGTAAAGGGAGTGAATATAAAACCAATAAAAATGGCAATAGACACAAGGGGTATATAAGACCCAAAGGACACTAAAGAATGAATGAAGGCAACGGGGCTCTTTTTCTCTTGCAATAAATGATGCCATAAGAGACTTTGTATTCCCTTAACCCAGAATTATGTGTGGAACACAGTAGGTGCTAAATAAATACTGAAGGAGTGAATGAATTTCTGCACAAAATAAGGACATAGCTTCTAATAGTTAAAAATAAAAATAAAACAAAACACTCAAAGATAGGCTCAGATACCAGGAAAAGTATTGAATACTCCAAACTCTAATTTCTTAAGGGATTGGAATTGGTCTACACCACCTCCTTATTTTCTTTGTGTGCTGAATTCTTGGAGCCTGGGGTTGGAGGAGGCAGGAGGCAGTGGGTGAGAGCATCAGGCAGTCTTGGGAAGCTGCAGGAATCACAGACATCCTTGTTCCTGTCACTGGGCCTGGGGCCAGTCTTGCTAATTAACCATGTGGATGGAGATGATGGAAGTAAGCAAACTTCTATACCAGCTGCTCCCAAACAGCCCTCAGGTATAGCCCTACTGACAGTAAACAATCTGTCAAAGCTTTCCTTTCTGCGGACACTACCCTCCACAGATGCTAAAGTATTGATTGGCCTGAAACAAACTGAACATACCTGCCTCTAAAAATGCTTCCTGAGCCCAGCCCAAAACCCAGCAGAATTTCTTGGAGGATCAGTGCATATGTTTTGTTTTTTCTTCCATGAACTAAGAAAATGATTTAAAGGGAGTAAAAGTCCCACAAATATTTTTAAAGAATGTCTCATTAATTTTCAGGTCTCCTGAGGAGCAGCAGGGAATCAAGAGAAAGGCAGGACCAGTGCACAGATTAAAAAATAGCATGTCTGCCGAAGCCAATTTGGCTCAGTGGATAGAGCGTCCACCTGCAGACTGAAGGGTCCTGGGTTCGATTCTGGTCAAGGGCATGTACCTTGGTTGCAGCACATCCCCAGTAGAGGGTGTGCAGGAGGCGGCTGATGGATGGGTTTCTCTCATCAATGTTTCTAACTCTCTAGTCCTCTCTCTTCCTCTCTGTACATAATCAATAAAATGTATTTTAAAAATAAATAAATAAATAATAATAAGTCTATGTAAGCCGATTAAGTAAAAAATTTAAAATGTGTTATAACTATGTTTCTAAGTAGGCTACCCAGTAATTGTTAAAAAACAACAACATGCACCAGATAAAGTTTCAAATCCCATTTAGGCAGAACAATGAGATATTATTAATTTGTGTGGTCATTGTAATAGAGTCTGATGAATTTTCTGGTTGAATAATCTTTGGTAAACTATATGCCAATTAAGTAAGTATCAGCTAAATAAGTACAAACAAGTGAAAAATAACCAGGCCAGAGGAAGAACTTTCCATAAGACCTTCATCATCTATTTCCATGTGCTTTTCTCCTGGATTTTGGATCCTGCCATGTTTCCTCTACCCAGAATGCCTTTGCAGAAGGAATCCTGTGATGTGAATTCCCTTAGCTACTCCTCATGGTTCTCTCACCAGCCACATTGTGAGTGATGCACTCCCTGCTTCACCCCAGCTACTGGCTTTTTTTCAATTTTTTCCCCAGCATTTGGTTGCGACTTTTGTCATGTTATGTAATTATTAATATTTGTTATACATTTGCTTGTCTCTCCTGCTTGCCTGTGGATTTTTCATGGGTTATAATTATTTTTATTTGTTTGCTTCCAGTGACTATCTGGCTTAATGCCTGGCACACAGTAGGTTTCTAATAAATATTTGAAGGAACTCCCTTTATTCTTTCTTATTTCAGCTATTAAATACCCGGTGCCTGCTATTCACTAAGTGTTGAAAGATAAAGCTTCATGATCTTTCCCCTTCTCAGTTTGGCCTGCTGCTCTATTCTGAAAATTTCTTTTACCAACAAGATCCAGCTTTAGTGTAAGCTCTAGAATCTCTTCCCTGATCATGCCAATTTTCATTATCCATGGTCAATGAACTCACATATTTCTTGCTTTACACTCTCTGGTCTCTGCTGAACATCTCTTTGCTTGTATATGGAGGTTCTCAGAGATATCTAGAGAGACTAGAAAAAAAAAAAGCACACAATGTAGGATTTTAAAGTTAGATTTACTTGATTATTAAAAATCACATCTGAGCTATATGTATTAGTTTGCTTGGGCTACCATAACAAATATTACACACTGGGTGGCTAAAACAACAGAGATTTATCTTCTCACAGTTCTAGAAACTAGAAGTCCAAGATCAAGATATCAGTATGTTTGGTTTCCTGTCAAGGAATTCCCTATCCTTGGCTACCTGAGGCCTCTCTACTTGCTTGCATATGGGCATCTTCTCACTGGGCACATACATGGCCATTTTTGTGTGTACATCCCTGAGGTCTCTTTGTATGTCTTCACTTCCTCTTTTATAAAGTCACTGGTCAAATTGGATTAGCACCCACTTTGATGGCATTTGAACTCAATTACCCACTTAAAGATCTTATTTCCAAATACAGTCACTTTCTATTTTAAAGTACTGGGAGTTAGAGCTTCTACATATGAATTGTGTGGGGGAACACAATTCTGTTCATAATACTATTAATTTCCAGCTGGATGTTAGGCCTAAACTGCCAATTAGATGGAATGTCCACTTCCTTATCACTAAAGACCTTACATGCACTTGCAGCCAGGGCACTTCCTTATCACTAAAGACCTTACATGCACTTGCAGCCAGGGCGACCAAGGCCAAATACATATGTCCATGGAAAGCCTCACCCCTTACAACCTCGTCATGCCTCAGGGCTATGAAAAGCCTGGGAGACACAGGCCTGTGAGAAAGGGAAGGAAGTTAGGATAGACCACCTAGCCAATTCTATGGCAGGACACTGGAGAGGATGTAAAGTCGCTGTCCACTGCTCAAATAGTGGGGTTGACTTATATGGGACTTGGGCTATTGCTTATTCCCACAGAGGTTGAAATGGTTAGCGGGATACATTTTGGGGTGAGACTTATTTTTAGGTGGAGAACAGCATTGTGTTTAGAGTAATCACTACATTAGAAAAAGGCAATGATAAAATCCCATGAATATTTATTTACTTGCTGCTTCCTGAATATAAGAAAACTGTAAACATACCTGTTCCAGACTTTGGAATAACCCCCCCCCCCTTTTTTTTCCAATTTATATGGTTTAGTTAGGACTGGAGACAGGGAGGGTCAACATGGGCACGTACAAAGTTGAATCAGATCCAGTTCACATGAAATAACTATCTAGTAGACAGATAAAGCATGTTCATAAATTAGATCAAATGACATACCCCTGAAAGTCCCTTGTGAAGTGTAGGGTGCTACATAAAGGTAAGCTTTTCTCATAAATCACAGTACTAAGTATCATGATACTCAGTAATGCTGGTGAGGGAGAGACAAAGTGCAATGGGAGAGCAGATGACTCATCCCTATTAGCATCTTGCACTGTGTTAGGCCAAAGTAGACACAATAAATATGCACTGACAGGTAACATTAGGCCCAGGAAAGTCTTCATCCACCCTCCTGGAATCTCAGGAGAAGATCAAAATTCTTCCTTTATGTTCCGCCCTCTCTTCTTTCAGATGACACTCCAAATAATGCCAGCAGTACCGTGAAGTGATACAAGAACTTGGGTCAAATCCCAGCCCCACCCCTTGCCAATCACACCATAGGAACACTGCTAGCTATGGTGCCAGGTTTTCAATTCCTCAGCTGTGAATGGAGTTAACATTTTCTACCTTATATCTTGTTATGTGACTTTTAAGTGCCATCATTTTATGTATAGCATAGAACATAGTTCTTAGTACAAAATAAATTGTTTTTTGTGTCTTTCTCTGTTTTAAAAGCAATTCCTGGACTGGAGTTGTGGTGTATACCCCTTAATAAATGTTACATTCACCTTCTCCTTTTCTTCTTAATCTCACAATAAATTTAACTTTGTATCAATCCCTACATTATCTAATGAGACTCAGAGAAGAGATTAGATTAGATTAGATGACAGAATGTATGCCAGGCACAAATTTAGTGAGGAGTCACAAAAATCAAAGAATGGTGTACTATTCTTTTACTTTCCTTGAGTTAATGGAATCTGTGTGCTTATGAGGGGCAGGTGTTCGTGAGCACTGACTACCACTTGACCAACTCTTGTTCGCCCACAAATCATCTTTGTTGTAGAGTACAACATTCAGGGCCTGGGACCACCTGCTTGACTTATTATTTTTTTAAAATATATTTTATTGATTTTTTACAGAAAGAAAGAGAGAGGGACAGAGAGTTAGAAACATTGATGAGAGAGAAACATCTATCAGCTGCCTCTTGCACACCCCCTACTGGGGATGTGCCCACAACCAAAGTACATGCCCTTGACCAGAATCAAACCTGGGACCCTTCAGTCCGCAGGCCAATGCTCTATCCTCTGGGCCAAACCAGTTTTGGCCTCCTTGCCTTTCTTGCTTCAAGGTATCACAGTGCATGTTTGTTCAAAAGGAAGAGTATTTTGATCCAATTTTACCTTAATCACTTAATATGATCGTGGGCAATTAATTAAATTTCCTTGAGTCTCAGTTTCCTGATCTATAAGATGCATGAGCTAGCAAAACTAATCACACAATCAACCTGTAAGGATTAGATTGAATAACTTCTGTTATTATCCCTGCCATTATTAGTCACCCAATATTTTGAGTAGTGATAGCATAAGGCAGCCGAGTTCTCAGGGTAATCGCTCAATAAACAATTTTAACATAACAACAATAATTTTACACACAGATATTCATTTTTGCTTTCATACTACACTTATTAATTTTAATTATTTAGAAAAAAAAGCATAGGCTTTAACTATAGCTTATAATGCCATGTCAATATTTTGGTTACTTTTCACAAAATTAAAATATATATATATTGGTTGTCTCAGAGGAAAAACTATTTAGATTATTGTTGTTTAAGTTTTCTTATAATATGTTATTTGGGAATAGCAACTAAGGTTAAGAGTAGAGACTTGCTACTTAATGATTTTTGAGGCAAGTTTTCTTCTTCCCTTTATTTATTCATTCATTCTGTTAATGAATATTTTAGTTATTTCTATGGATCATACATTCTTTAAGGTAATAGTGAAATATAAAGCAGTTATAAACCTTGCTTTCATGCTACTCATGTTTTATTGCATTCTAGAGGGATTGGTAGACATATAACAAATAATTGATTTGAACATATTACAATATAAAAGAAACAAAGAGGGTGATAGATAATAGCAATGTATGCATATGGGGGCTGGTCTACTTATATAAAGTAATCAGAGACACTTCGTTGAAGAAGTTATGTTTAAGCCAAATTTTGAATAATGCTTACTGATAAAATGTGACACTCTTCACTTTCCAAGCAAAACTGGGAAGTCATTATTTTTAGATGACAGAATGTATGCCAGGCAAAAATTTCTACATAAAGTCTTATTTGATTTTTGCAAACTTTTAGACTATAAATACTAATCCCAATCAAAAGTGAATCAATCACCTCAGCTAATGAAACAAACATGCTTCCAGTAAACTGGCAGGTGAGGTTTTCTGAAATGTCTAAAAATATTAGACACTGAATAATGACAAACATTTTAAAATTCATAGCCAAACTCACTGGTACTCACTTGCACTCTCCCTTACATAAGCACATGAGAAAACCTCCAGAGACGATAAACAGAGAGGGAACAAACTAGTGATAAATAAGTGCTGAGTGGTTGCTTTGCAGGCATTTGCCAAGACCAGCTATCCAAAGTCTTGAGGTTTAATGGCTTTAGATCACAGAGGGTGAAGAGTTAGAATTTAGGAGTCTTATGTACATATAGCCCAGAACCTCAAAGGCTGTGTTTATGTTAAAGGGTAGTTTAGAGAGAATAAAAAGCCTGCCAGGAAAGCAAAGTCACAAGGAGAATTAATTGTTATTGGTGTTAGCTCTGGAAGTAGCGAATAAATGTCTCAGTGAGAATTTGTAACTATCAGCCATACCTCAAACAGGTTTGGAGTGTGAAACTATACACTGTGTGGTTTGTAAAATTTCAAGTATAAAATATATGATAAGTAATTTTGGATTTATGGTGCTTCAGGGATGCTGGTAGTAGTGCAAATGTAAATTCCCCTTAGAGAATCTAAGACACCAGGTTGAGAAAATCACAAACAGCATAATTAGAGATTTCATATTTTGGGAGTTATTATACAGAATATAAAAATATTTAATGTGTTTAAGGAAATACAACATAGATCCCAAAACACCAGCCTGGAATATTATTATTAAAAATGATTCAATGTATTTGAAAAGAACCACATTCAACTCCCAGAAGTTAAAAAGTAAGTACTTAATAATATACCATTTCCCCACACCCCCAATGCTCTCTCATCTGAGTCAGAAAGAAGAATAGAAATAGGTGAAAAGATAATTAGTGAATTGTGCAAGATATCTGAAGAACTTATACAGAATGCAGCACACACAAAGAAATGAAAACATTAGAGACATGGATAATAGAATGAAAAGGACTAACATATAGTCAAAATGAGAGTCAGAGAAGAGAATATGGAGAATTTTAAAAATGCAATATATTACATGTGAAAATGTTCTAAAATTAGTTATAAATGGATCCTCAGAGTCAGAAAACAAAGAAGTATCAAGTCAATGAGTAAAAACATATATCTAGATGTGCACTGGAAAAAATATAGGCATTAAAGACCAAGAGAAGGTCTTAAAAATAGTCATAGAGGAAGAAAATAGTTGAGTGTAGGAATAACAGACTTAACAATCATAATCGAAGTCAGAACAATATCTCAGAATTGACACAAAATAGCTATCAACCCAGAAGAAAACACAAAAAGATAATTCAACAAAATCAAATAATTAATGAACAAAATAAGAATTTTAACAAAAGACAGAAATAAACCAAACAAATCTTGAAACTGAAAATTTTAATAAATGAAAAGAAAACTGCAATAGAGAGCATCCTTTAGAACTTCTTCCCATGATAGAAGCTTACTTTTCTTTCCTGGAATTAACTTACGGTTTTCTGTCTTTATTTTCATCCTATAACTTCCTATTTTGGGTTACATTACTTATGCACATGCCTTTTTTCTATTTCTCTCCCTCAGCTGCTAGTGTGGATTCCTTAAAACACAGTGTAGTGAGTGCTCAGTAAGCATCTTCTGGGAAAGGGGACAGTGTGGTGTAGGTAGTGGGAAGAATGTAGGCACTGGGAGCCAGGTAGATACAGACACAAATCATAGCACTAGCACCTGCCAGCTCTACTGCCCTAGGGTGTGACTTCACTTCTGTGAGACTCATTTCTTCAGCTAAAGAGTGGAGGCAATTACACCTAAGATTTCAAGAGGTTGTGTTGTGAGGAATAAAAGTGTTAAAGACAGCCCTGACCAGTTTGGCTCAGTGGATAGAGCATTGGTCTGCAGACTAAAGTGACCAGTTTGGCTCAGTGGATAGAGCATTGGCCTGCGGACTGAAGGGTCCCAGGTTCGATTCTGGTAAGGGGCATGTACCTTGGTTGCAGGCACATCCCTAGTAACGGGTGTGCAAGAGGCAGCTGATTGATGATTCTTTCTCATCGATGTTTTTAACTCTCTATCCCTTTTTCTTCCTCTCTGTAAAAAAATCAATGAACTATATATATTTTTTAAAGTGTCAAACACAGTTCCTGACCCACAGCTGGAACCCAGTCTGTTCCCTCCCTCACCCCTTCCTTCTTTCACTTTGAAAGATACTCCAAGTGGCATCTCCAGTAATGAGAGTTGTATCAATGCCAACGTTATGGAAAATGCAGGTTTAATGGTAATCTCTCTACAGAGTGAGCATAATTGCTTTTGAATAAACATTCATTTTACTTGCAGAGTAATGAGGGCTTACAGATGATGATTTCATGCACTGAGCACTCGCTCTTGGAAGCCAGGTATAACCCTGCCAAGGGCGAATACTCGGGAGCAGATAAGGTTCAGCCCTGAACGTTTCCAAGGACCTTGGCATACACAGCCCTGGGCTCTGTTCCTCCGGTGCAGGAAGCACACGCACCTCTGGGTCACAGGGCCACTTTTCTGCCTCTGCAGTGGCACTCATTCTCAAAACCAGCCTTAATTAATATGCAAAATAAGCACACCTCTCTACCTTTCCAATGCTTTGAATAGCCTTTTTAAGATCTGAAGGAGGTTTTTCTGTGTTTCGGGGAAGATGTGGAAACTGTTCATCTTTTAAAGCACACATTCTGGATTGAAGTAAACATGTCTTTCCTGTTAGAAGAATGCCACCTGACAAGCCCATTACATATTAATCAAGCAGCACAAGGTATCCCCTTCCTCCCAGGACAGCTAGCTAGTGACATTGAAGATGCAGTCAGGTTTCTTCTGAGGTTTTTCCCTCTCTAGGCAAAACACACCTTGGTATATATTTTTTTAATCACAGTTCAAAATACAATTTTGTCCCTTAAGAGTGAAGATAGAACATATTTAAATGTGACATGAGAAAAGGAACAATAGTCTATAGATTCAGAGTAAAAACTCATAGAACAAGACTATGACCTCCCTAATTATTTACTGGAGGCGTGGTGCACAGATTCATGTACTGGTGGGGTCCCTCAGTGTGGCCGGTGGAAATTGGGCCAAAACTGGCTGTCCAAATGCCGCCTGCCACTCCTGCCTACCACTCCCACCCATCCCGGCCTCACTGCGCCTGCTGCAGGCTTGTGCCCAGTCAGTCCTGATCTGGAGAGCCTTGAGTCCTGTGTCTGGTGACCTTCACTTAGATGAGCATTGCTAAGACTGTGGGAACTCACTGACCACCAGGGGGCAGCATCTGTATTGAGTGTTTGCCCCCTGGTAGTCAGTGAGCAACATAGCAACTGGTCATTTGGTTGTTCAGTTGCTTACTAAACTTCTGTTAATGCAGCCTGAGAATTTCTTGGAGTTCTTGGTGATATTTTCCCACTGCTGACTAAACACTAAGCTCAGCAGGAACTAAAGTCCATAGTTCTTCTTCTCATGACCTGCTGCTGAGCTGTGCCCATTCCCCCCATACTCACATGATTCATTACCTCAACAGGTGTTTATTCAGTGCTCACTCTGTGCAAGGTGCTGTGTTAGCTGCGGGAGAGACAATCAAGAGACAATTCCAATTCTCAGTCTGTTCTCAGTCTAGTCAAGGCAACAGGCAATTACACACAGTAGGCTACAGTCCATAAGAAGTATGGGAAAAGATTCCCAGAGGAGAGGATGGAACTCATACTTGGAAAATCTGGTCAGGCTTCCCGGGTGAAGTGATATTGAATAATGCATGGGAATTAGCTGGGCCAGGAGGGTAGAGCAGCCAAAGCACAGAGAGCCTGACTTTCCTCACATATAGTGGCCAGGTTCCAGGGTAAGTATCCCAAGAGAAACTCAATCTTAAAAATCACACAGCATTATGTATTAGAAGAGAGTCAGAAAGGCACACCCAGGAATAAGGGAAAAACCACAGACCACTTCTGAAAGAGCAGGTATTTGAAAAATATAATCAGCCACATAAGCAATGCACAATGGACATGTAGAATATAAGAGGTTGGGAGAAAGCCAGAGAGGGGACTTCATCTTCAGCTTTTAGGTGTTTTTTTGTTTGTGTGTGTGTGTGTGTGTGTGTGTGTGTGTGTGTGTGTGTGTGTGTGTTTTCTTGCTGCAATCTCCATTTCCCATTCATATCTGTCCCCATTCCTCTCTCTTGGTTTTCTGCCAAGGTAGAGGCAACCTAGAGAAACAAGTCTTCAACATATCGGGAAATGTGCCATTATGTACACGTGATATAATGCTTTAATCTGTTAAAAGTTAACAGTATAGAGCCAGGAAGATTTATAGATAAGGAAGAATCAATAGGCCTCATATATATGGTACAATATGGGATCAAACAACAAATGTTAAAGTCCTGACTTTGGGATCTTGAACAAGCTCTAAAACCTTGTTAAGATTTCATCCTCTCATCTATAAAATTTACATAGTTATAAGGCTGAATTACTATAAAGAAAAAAATAAATATGAATAAAGTGAGCTGTTTTTTGTGATTTGCATCTCAGATCAAACACAAGATTTTAAACTCTAAGAAGACAGGCATCTAATCTTTATTTTTATCTGAGGACCCCAGTGCCTAGAACAATAATCAGCTCATAGAAGAGGCTCGAATATTTATCAAAAAATACCTGTAAAATGAAGGATTGGTTGGAATGCTTATTCACTTATACATAAGCCAAAAAGCCCAGAGTTCATGTGTATTGGGGTGTGGATGTGGATCAGGAGGCATTTCACCAGGGAATGTTGATAGGATACTTTCCTAGAAGTGCATTGAGATAACAGACTCATCAAACTAGGTATTCAGGAAGTGTCTGATTTGACTCTATATAATCATACTTAAAAAGAAATATATGAGAACCTGAAGTTTAGAGACATGAACTGATTATCATGGGGTCATAGTAGGTGAAAAATGGCAGGAGAGAGACTAGAGTTCTTTTCATTCCCTTGGTGACTTTCTCTCTCCCCCCCCCACCCCCCCAACACACTCTCTCTCTTCTTCCCCCCTATTTCTGGAGACTCACTAATTTAGCTGGTCCATAATCTAGAAACCTAGTTAATAAGGATATGTTTGTAAGGTAGAATCACACTTATCCTATATAATAAAGAGGGAATATGTAAATTGACCACCACTCCACCACAAAGATGGCAGCACCCACAGCGGAGGGGGGTGTTCCCTTACACCAGATGCTGTACCCACAGTGGAGGCTGAGTTCCCATAAGGAGCCTTAATAAGCAATCAGAAGGAACCTGAGGCTGTGCCTCTTCCCACCCCTGTGGGGTTTGACAGGGGACCTCAGGCCGTAACCCTCACCCCAGTGCCAGGCCAGGGGACCTGAGGCTGTGCTCCTCATCCAGTGGAGCTTGACAAGGGTGGGAAAGGAGAGAGACTGGAGTTCTTCTCATTCCCTTGGTGACTCTCTCTCTCTTCCCTCCTTCAACTGGATCTTGCCCAATAGGAGGTGGAGGGATGCTGGCCTGTCTGGGTCTTGTGTGATTTTGAGGCACACGTGGTTGGGCAGGGACCTGACTCTGGGTCCCATGGTGCACCCAGACTCTGACAGGAGGAAAATTTTCATATATATTTTACAAATTTTCTTTAATCTCTGTCACTTCTATTATAGAGAAAGGGCAAATAGCAATATTAAAATATTTCTTCTAATTAATCCCCTTTTAATGTACATGAATTTTATGCACCAGGCCACTAGTTATTATATAAGAATCTTCTGATTTACACATACAATGGTCTTTTTGAATATTCATTTCTTTTATGAAAGCCACCTACAGAGAACTCAGAACAGAGCCTTAAGAAAGCCTTCATTTAAGAGAAAGATCTTATGGCAGATCTTAAAGAACAGTGTTAACAACTAAGAGTGCTCATCATTGGGGCTTTATCCTTTATTACAAAGGGAATTTTAAAACCTGTAAAAAGAGAGGCTTATTACAGGAGCAATAGCTATTTGAAAGTTTTGTGTTTTTTTTTAAGGAATGGAAGATCACAGAGGTTGAGCACTCACAGCAAA
This sequence comes from Pipistrellus hanaki, assembly GCF_964339955.1. Taxonomy (NCBI): domain Eukaryota; kingdom Metazoa; phylum Chordata; class Mammalia; order Chiroptera; family Vespertilionidae; genus Pipistrellus; species Pipistrellus hanaki. The sequence continues at coordinate 38,044,006 of NC_140511.1, read as the reverse complement.
CTTACCAAGCAGGCATTCTGTATCCCATTTGATAGATATTAAACTAATTCAGAGAGTATTTCTATTGGGCCAGTACTCCAGGCTCTGGCAATAAAAGGGGCCTCTAGTGATTCTCAACCTTGTTTGCACATTACAATGACCCAAGTGCCTTAAACAATACTGGAGTCCCACCCACAGACATATTATTATTATTATTATTATTATTATTATTATTATTATTATTTATTTTTTACTTAGGGAAACACCTGTGCACTGAAATTTTTGAAAGCTAACCACATGATTCTACAATAGTGTGCAGTCAATTTGATACCTATTGCTCTAGATCAGGGATTCACAAACTTTTTCTGTAATGGGTCAAAGATTAGAAATTTTAGGCTTGGCTCAGACCATACAGTCTCTGTCTTGGTGATTCACCTTTGACACTGTAGCACAAAAGCAGCCACAGTTGATATGTAAATAAATGTGTATGGCTATACTCCAATGAAACTCTGTTTACAAAACAGCCTGCAGTTTGTTGACCCACTTCTAAACTCCAAAGCCATTATCTTGAATTAAAAGGGTAAACATTTGAAGCCAGGCGATTTTGTTTTGTGAAAGGAGGGCTGGGTTTGTTGGGGAGAACAATCTATAATAATAAAAGGGTAATATGCTAATAACCCTATAATAATAAAAGGGTAATAACAATAATAATTACCCTATAAAAATAAAAGGGTAATATGCTTCCTCGGGATGTCCTTCCTGAGGAAGCCAGGGCCAGAGGGAAGCTAGCCTGGGTTCCAGGTGCCTGTGGGTGCCCCGAGAGAAGCCAGCCCAGTCCCGGGTGCTGGAGGGAAGCAGGTGCTGGCAGCAGGGGAAGGAACTCTTGCATGAATTTTCATGCATTAGGTCTCTATTTAAAGATGAAGTAACAATTGTCCAAAAAAAGTCAATTTCTAAAAACATGCATAATGTATGTTGTTTTCATTGAGAAGTTCATTTTATGTTTTAAGAAAGGTCCAGTGTGGCTAATATTAATATTTTTAAACGCTGGTTTAAATGTGTACGACTATGCTTTTGTTCAAATATGCTGTGAACACACACTTTTAGAGTTGATCTTTTGAGACCAGAGATTCATGGTCCATATCATATTTCTGCTTGTATATTTTGAGTAAATACTGGGGTGTGCATGCTCTTAATTTATTAACATCATTTCCCAGACTGTTATCTTTGACAAAAAGTAGTATGTTGGGAGCATCCAGAAGTTTGCCTTCCTTGTTGAAAAGCAAAAGGCTTAGATTTAAATGATAATTTTTGGTTTTGCAAATTAGTTGTTGACATATCTCTGAGCTTACCATAATCAGGCCAAGACCTCTGCTTTTTTTTCTGTGGCAACGTTGTGACATTTCTCAGTCTTTTCCAGCACTGTTTAATTTTAGACCCCCCAGGTCCAGCCAGGCATGAACATGACAGGGAAAACATTAGGAGGGTTAGCACCAATGGAGAAACAGAGGGCTTTATTGGTTGAGCGGCTATGCAGTCCTATGCAGGATGCTAGGAGAAAGCTGGACATGTACTCATTCAGATCTCTCTGTTTTCCATCACCCTGTGCCTTGATGGTTTGGTTTATACATGGAGCTTCTGCCTCAATGCCCTGTTTGCTGCTGCTGCTGCTTCTACTTCTGAGCTCTTCACCTCTGCATTACACTTTATCCATGGGCTCTTGAGGGCATTGGAATTGGAGTCTGGCTCTAAAATCCAGCCCAGTGGTCACCCAGTGACAATGATGATAATGGTATTAATGGTTACTAGTAATTATGTACCAGCTAATACTTTGAGAACTTTCTAACTGCAAATTAATCAAAGTATTTTATGTGTATTATTTGGGCATTAATAGGATATAGCCCTTTGGAGAGAAGATAACACAGTCACTCCTTAAAGCACCCATATCCTATTAATATTTATAATAATAAAAGCATAATACACTAATTAGACTGGGCAGCTGAACAATTTTTTGGACATCATTCCAGACATCCTTTTGGACAAAGCCATGGAGATGGGGGCTGAGGCAGAGGCAGTTAGGGGTAATCAGGCAGGCAGGCATGTGGATAGGGGTGATCAGGCAGGCAAGTGAGTGATTAGGGTTGATCAGGCAGGCAGGCAGAGTGGTTAGGTGTGATCAGGCTGGCCGGCAGGCAGGTGAGTTGATAGGAACCAGTGGTCCTGGATTGTGAGAGGGATATCCCAGATTGCAAGAGGGTCCAGGCTGGGCTGAAGGACCCCTCCCTCCATCCCCCTACCCCATGCACAAATGTTGTGCACTGGGATGGATATGTATATTCTCTGCCTTCCCTATCACTTTATCACTGCTGGACACTTGCTTTGATATGATTCTTGTGGAATTCTCCTGTTACTGTCTATATACTTTATTGTGAAAAAATCAATCTGATTAAAACCTTCTTTGACATTTGGTAAAGATGGGCATTCAATCTAGTTTGAAAACTATTCTTTGGATACTGTCAAGTACAAAAATCCACAGGGGCTCCTTTGTGGAGAGCATTTACATGTCTACACAAAGTATTTGAACAGAAGGTAGCTTCAGTATTTAAAAAATCTTAATGTCACGGGACATCCAGAAGTTAGGTCAGACCTGTTGATTATCCAGTCCAGGAGCCTAGGCCTAGTCTCTTATGCTGTGTGGCATGATTCCCTTAAAGTGGGGTTGTACCTGTGCCTAATTATCATGAGCATGGAGAACACAAAGATGAGAATCACCACTCAGGATGAGTTCAGAGTCTAATGTGGCAGATAGATTGTGTAAGCACAATATCCTCATCAACAGCATCACTGCCATTCTCAATGACAAGAACAATGTAGCCAACACCATGACCATGACCATCACCACTCCCCTCACTGCCATCATCGCCCCCTCTTCAATAAGATTGCCAATGTGACCTGTGCCAATGAGGAAGGGCCTGATGGAGGCAGGAAGACTGCACAGAGCAGGTGTGTTTGAGCTACGTATTCCAGGACACATACACACATAGATATTTATCAAACAGAAGAGCCTATGAGATAGCATTGTAGTTTTCTAAGCTGAAGAGAGATTGCAGTTTCTGAAAAAGGTGTTTATTTCTCCCAGTGGCTATCAGTTTGTCTTGCTTTAGATCTAATTTCTTGCATTCTAAGTAAGATAATGCTCTAAAAAGAAATATCTCTGTGGTGCTTTTATATCTGTGTGATGAAACTCAGTTTTTACTTTGCTATATTATGAAATTTATGTTTTATATTACCACTAGAAGTAGCATTGGGCCAGTCAGACATATTACTTTAAAATAACAAATTTAAAAATTAGTGTGAAGATCGAATTTCTATTTAAGTCAAACAAGATACTTATAAAGTTAAGAAATCACTCTACATTTGTTATTGTAGTCAAGTATATATCATGTTCACAAAAGCCATTCCCAAAAGCGCTTTGCAGCTGAAGTTGTTGCTTGAGCCTTGATTAGTGAACTGGTGGCTCACAGAATCACAGAACATGAGCAATCACAGGGAACTTAGAGCTTCCTCACTGGGCAACACAATGAAGCAGGTGAGTGCAAAGATTCTGGATCCTGGATATGGGGCCTTGGCTAAACAATGGAACTTTGACATTTGTCAAGTATGAATAATAGCGCCATTTAACCACTGAACTCTTAGGTTGAAATAAGCTAAAATAAGTGAATGACCCATGTTCCTTTTATTTTAAGAGTTGGATACTGAGGCTCAGAGAAGCCAACCCTTGAAAGTCACCCAGTGAGTTGGTTGCAGCAAACCACCATAACTCAGATAGCTCACTGCCCTTGTACTGAGCAATGCCATCTGTTTATATAGGAATCATAGAGGACATGAGGCTGATTCCAAAGCACTAGGCCAGAGCCTACCTTCCACCAAGTCCAAGGTGACTAAGGGGAAGGGGTGGAGTCAGAGTGTTCCTCTTCAGTTCACTCAAGCCTTTCCAGTGCATAGCACTCTCCCAAGGGTACTTTACTATCTCTTGTCCCATGACGGCTCCACACTGTAAGAGGTGTTGCCAAAGCTATAGCTACTATAGTTATTAACATTTTATGAGCTTGTTATTCACCCCTTAAACTCCTTAATATGAAGCAGTGTATTTTAACAGCACAGCACATACCTAATTGATTCTGCTATAAAAAAAAGTTGCTGGACTCCTAGGATTTCTGTCTTTGCTTTTGAGTCTACAAGGCATTAATGAAAGCAATATAGATTTATGGACTTCGAAGTGGTTCAAGACAGTTCAAATTTTTCTTACTGGAGATGGCACAATTATGCTAATTCCAAAGAACCTTTTTTCTGCTATCATGAATGATGACCTCTCTTTAACCTTTGGATTTTTCCCCCCTGCAGATGCATCAGCTAATGTCAAATTCTAAGGACCCAACATTTTTACTTCATGAGATGGTAACACATATTTGGACTCTGGATCTCTAGACTGTCAACCTTCACCTATGGAAGTTTTGCCAATAGCTTTTCTCATCTCTTATGAAATAAATCTCATTGCTTTGAAAATAGCTCCAAAAGTTGGAAGGTTTGTGCCCTAGTTGTATGAGATACCCTCAGCCTCTATCCTCTGATCTTTAAAATGAAAATCATAGCATTTGCTCTGTATGAGGAATAGGACTTTTGTTAGTGTCCACATGAAGATTGGAACTAAGATTCCTTTACTTTAATCCCCATGTATTTATTGAAATATTACTTAGAAATAGGTTTATGAAAGTGCTTTAAGAATGGCAAAGAAATATACAAGCAAGAGAGATTATGATTACTCACATTCACTGGGCAATTTACTGAATTTCTTTTTATATTACAAAATGATTGAAGTGCATCTGAAGCTAAAATTATTTTGTGTCTTGAAGTTTTTTAAAAAATGGTGATGATTATCCTTGTGAAATAAGTATGCATTTTAAATGTGCTGTAGGCCATAGGACGAAGCTGGTGACCAGTGTTGTACAGAGGTGAATATCAATATAATTTATACCTGGGCTGAGAGAATGAATCCCCTGAATAAAGGTTCTAATTTTTCTCTTTTCCAGTTTCTTGCCTTGTAGAAGGATAAAGTTTAGATACCCAATTAGGAAAGAATAAAAAAAAAAGATGGCTCAACTGGCTGAGTGGTTGAGCATTGACCTATGAAACAGGAGGTCATGGTTCCATTCCTGGTCAGGGTACATATCTGAGTTGTAGGCTCAGTCTGCAGTAGGGGGTGTGCAGGATGCAGCTGATCAATGATTCTTATCATTGATGTTTCTCTCTCTCTCTCTCTCTCTCTCTCTCTCTCTCTCTCTCTCTCTCCTTCTCCCTTCCTTTCACAAATCAATATATATATATATATATATATATATATATATATATATATATATATATATATTTTTTTTTTTTTTTTTTTAAGTGGAAGTCCCCAATGCCCCATAGCAATAATGTGATGGAAATACATAATAAGTTGGTTTTTCAAATACATGAATCATTTAAGAAGTAAATATATAAATCATGATGCTAAGCATGGATCTTCCTCCCTTTTCTCTTCCCACAAATATTTATCAAGTCCCCCATTTTATGTCAAGTCCTGTGTTGGGCACATGTTTTCTGATTCAGGATTCTCCCAGTTTAGTTGAGTACAGAGGCATGTAAACCCCTAATTATAATAAATTGATAACATTATGCAATAAAAGGCAAGGGCAAGGACTGAAGGAGTAAAGACAAAGTCAGAGATGCCTGGGTAGAGGAGGGGATACTCCAGTTGCCTTGAGAGATATATTGGAACTTACCAGATGGGGGAAAATGGGCAGTGTGTTTGTTACAGAGGGAGGAGGGTGTCCAGAGGCAGTATGTTGTATAACACACATGACACAGTGTATAAATGGCAAATTGTTTGCTGTTCTTGGAATTACAAGATTGGTTTAGGAGAGAAGTGAGAGATTGTACTGCAAGACTAGGCAGTGGCCTTTGAAGGTCACATGATGTTGAACATGCTCACATAAGTAGAATTTCAATGTTGCATCTGAAGTGGGAAGCTGGAATCCATAAATGGAAGAATTATGATAACTGTAGGATCTTGGTGGTCAAAGTACTTAGTCTCTTTACTTATAAAATGATGACAATGCTATCTCCCACATAGGGTGGTTTTGAAATGTTCGGGTTTTTTTTTTAAAGTGCTGAACATGGAAAAGGCAAACTGTTGAGGATCAGCTTCTCCTCCACCTCTACCCCCATCCCCAGTGCTCTAGACCAGCAGTTGCCAACCGGTGATTTGTGGATTACTGGTGTTCTGTGAGATCCAAAAGTTGGCAACAGCTGTTCTAGATGGCACCACTTCTCATGATCTCAGTCTTGGCCCCTAAAATTATCACCCTTATCCTGAGTCCTTCAAGGTAATTTCTATTAACCTGCCAACACACACACACACACACACACACACACACACACACATCTTTATTTTATTTTATTGTAATTTTTTTGTTTAGAAAAAAAAATTACTCCTTTTACCACATTCTCTTCCATCTGTGACCTGACTTTTTCCTTCACTTTTATAAGAGAATTTCTTGAAAGAGATGCCTATAGCCTCTGTCACATGTTCCATTCCAATCAAGCTTCTACTGCCTCCACCTCCAGAGACTATTTATGTCAAGGCTATCAGTCATCCTCAGTGGTCACTTCCCAGTTCTTCTGTCCCTTTCCCTCTCAGCAGTGATTGATAGGGCTGCTTTCTCTCTGTAGAGTAGAATATTTCCTTCCCTTGGCTTCACTAATTTCATAATGTGCTAACATTACTCCTACCTTTCCACAGCTTTTGCTCATTCTCTTTTGCTCACTCTTATTGAGGGACTATCCCAGGCCTCTGTTCTGGACCCTTTTCTCTACAACTATTCTCTCATCCAGTCTGATGACTTTCAATGTTATGGACAAACATATCCATGCCACCAGCTCCAACCATCTCCCAGGTCTCCAGCAGCAATTACAATACTACAAACTTTCGCCCTGCTCAGTTTTGCTCAGCTGTTAGAGTGTCAGCCTTTGGACTGAAGGGTTGTGTGTTCGATTCCTGGACAAGGGCATATACCTGGGTTGCAGTTTGGATCCCTAGCCCTAATCAGGGTGCATGTGGGAGACAATGTGTTTCATGTCAATGTTTCTCTCTCTTCCCCCCTCCCTCCTTCTCTTCCACTATGTCTGAAAATCAATGAAAAAAAATATCCTTGGGTGAGGATTAAAAAAAAAAAAAAAGACAAACATTTTACCAGTTTATTACAAAGTAGAGTTCCCACTCCACAGTCCTTCCTTTATTTTTACCTCATCACACGACACACTCCTCTTTGCTCATTCCACCATATAATATTGTCTTTTGAAAAATTCCTTGAACATACAAACTTGCTACTTCTTCCACAGGAACTTTGTGTTAGATGTTCTTTCTGATTGGGTGGTCCTTCTTCTAATATTGACATGGATGCCTTTTTCCAGCCATTCCCATTTCTAGCCTTTCCAACATACTCCTTTTCACACAACTTATTCTAATTCCTCAAATAGCTATTAACACTAGTTGATCATTTTTTTCCTTTTTTTCTTCACTTATTAACTTAGTGTCTTGTATTCATAATGAGAACAGAGGACTTATCTTGATAATTGCTTTACCCAAGGTCTGAGGGCACTGTTTGGCAATGATAGATGACCAACAAATTCATGTAATAGGAATGAGTTGACAAATAAACCTTAATTAATTTCCTACAAATCCTATAAGTAAATTCTATTTGGGTGAATGAATGAATGAATGAATGAATAAATAAATAAATAAATAAATAAATAAATAAGAATCTCTACTCATCTTCTCTCATAAGACAGTGTTTTCAAATATCCATAACATGCACTGTACTTGAATTATTCCATGTGGTCCATATTTGGGTCAGTGGATTTACTTTGCACTGAGTTTGTCCCATTGTCAAATCATCTTAATTTCTTTGAAATCTTTTATCTCATTCCTTTTATCAGAAGGAAACAGTAGTAGCGATTAGCAGCTATCATTAACTATGGCTGCCCTTGACCTGTTGGGTGCCCCTTTCTAAACTTCAAGTGTCTGACGTGTTTTACCTGGGATGGGGAATAGAGTATGTTCTGAAGAGGTTATCCTGGAATATCTGGGCAAGGGGAGAAAGCTTTGTAATGTGCTTACACATAAGACATAGTGTAGGCATGCTGCTAGAAGGAAGTGGAAGACAAGAAAGTTTAGGAGATTCTTAGTGACTAAACCATTATGCATTCTTCAGTGCATGTATTTATATTTTGTCTGTTAAAAAAGTAATCTGTTAGCTTAATTCTCTTATTGGAGTAGCTTATTCTGATTAGCCCTGTCATTGTTTCAATACTCGCATGAAAACCCGGTTAAATTCCAGTTGTAGGGAGAGAGGGAGACAAAGTTGGTCACCTGTAAGTAAATAAAAGTATTCATTAAAACTAGGGGAAAATAAATAGAAAAATGTAAAAACTAAAAACTAAAAAAAAAAAAAAAAAAAAAAAAAAAAAAAAAAAAAGTTTAGGAGAAAGGGCTGCAAAAAAGGAAAGAGAGAGAAAGAGAGAGAGAGAGAGACCTGATTTCACACCCCAGCTTGGCTTGTCCTAGCTGTATCATCTTGAACTAGTTACATTTATTTTGAGTTCCCATTTCTTTATCTGTGAATTAGGCATAACAATATTCACTCCATAGGGTTGTTCACACTAAGTTGAAATCAGCATTAGCATTTCATTTTTCCCTAGTAGATTTTCCAGCACAAAGTAGATGTTCACTGTTATTAATAACAACAGGAAAACAGTAAAATTGACTCCCCATTCTAAGGGCTGACATTCAAATAATGACTTTGTGTTCTATCAAACTTTTACATAGAAATTTTATTTAAAGCATCTTGAAAGATGCAGAATAGAAAACTGAATGAGTATTAAGGGTCCATATTTAAACTTTGACTTTCCTTTCCATATAACATTTTAACATTGAAGTGGGACACGGAAGAAAGCACAAGACGCCCTTGCAGGGGACATTTAAACAGTGGCCAACAGGCAAGGATGTGGTGCAAATGAGTCTGTGTGCTAGAGTATTTTCTTTCAATTCAACCCTATTAACACTTTTTGAGTAGATACATTGAACTAGCATTCTACTGACCCCTTTACATGGATTAGCAAGATACTATACAAGACAGGCATGGTGATCACAGTGGACAGATAAGGAAACTGATGTTCAGGGTGGTTAGTAACTGGCTAATGGTATAGAGATAGTATTCAAATGAAAATGTGTCTAACATTAAGGCTAGTCATCATCATGTTTACCTCTTTTGTTTTTGTCAAATGCCCTCCTACTTCTGTAACTAGAGTTGTCAAGACCATTCTTCTAGTAGTCACTGTTAATCTGGAGGTAGATTGACACATGGAAATATAATTTGTTACTGGCCACTAGATGTTTTATGGAAGGTCTTATCCTCCCACGTGACATTTTCCTCTGCACAAAGTTATTTAAGTTATCCATCCATATTTTGCATGTAAATAATTAGGATCACAAAGAAATACTTTCCATCCAAGGACAAACATGACTTGGTAAATTTGCCAATAGGTCCCATATACTTTCCCAGATCAGATAAAAGCTCTTGGGACAGAGGACCCAGTGTCAATCTCTTTGGAGTGTGTGGAGCATGCCCACACCTCTCCCCACCCTCTTTGTGTTTCCTTGACTCTCTCTTTCTCCTAAGCTCTGGGGCTCTTCTTTGCCTCTGTTCATTAGACCCCCCCTTACTCTGAGCCATTTATTTCAAGGGCCTCAGTTGCCAGGCCACAAGATTCCAAACCACCATTTTAGCAAATTTTTAAAACACAAAGCCTTACACTATAGCTTGGTCAAGTTAATATACATTTAGAGTGTTCACCCAGGGCTCCTGTGATCCCTCCTGGAGAGATGACAGGGATGCTGTGCTCACTATTGCAGAACTTGCTGAAGACTGAGAGATGCTGTGTCATCCCTTTTCTAAATGGTTGGAATTAAAGAATCTTCAAGTTTCTCAAGGATGTTGTCGAGATAGTGCCAATATTACATAAGAAGAATTCCTGTTCAGATATTACTTTATCTGTAATCACAGTTAGTACTTAAATAACAAGTGGAAGAATAGGGCTTTTGGAACAAAAGGAGAGACAATGTGGAAGAAAGGCAGCCATGGAAAAAGAAGAATGGCAAAAAAATGTAGGAGAAGATAAGGTAAAATAGGACAAGGGAAGAGTAGTATTTATTGAACAACTTCAACATACCAGGAACAAATGTGGACACATTGCCAAACTCAAAGCAATTCAGTGAGATGTTATTATTCATTTTTTAAATACAAGAAACCAGGGTATAGACAGCAGGCTTAATGTATCAAGTCACACTGCTGGTTTGGGGCAGAGTTTGGCCATAATTTTACTGTCTCTCTTCTAATTTAATCATCCTAAGACTCCATGAGATAATTATATTCTGCTCTTATTCAGAAAGAAAGGAGCAGAGACTTTTGGTAGTTAAACACATTTTTAAAATATTGGCTTAAATTTAAACATGTTTCTTTACTGTATGAATTCTCAGAAATTTTACTCTAATAATAGCGACTCTATAAAAAATTACCTATAACATCACAAGCTCTTTTCTCATGGACCCTTTTTTTATATGAATAATTTCCAGGAATATGAATAATACAGAGTAAAAGAGTGCTAAACTAACTCAAAACACAAATTCACTATTTATTATTTGACCATAGTATTTTGTTTTGAACTATTTGACTTTAGGAAAAACACGTAAACTCTCTGAGCTTCCATCTTCTCATCTGTGTGATAAGGAAAATAATTTCTGTCATCTGACCTTATAGATTACCTCTGGCAAATCATCAAGAACCTCCCAATTACCACAAAAAGGAAGACTCCTTCTCCTTCTGCTTTAAGTCCTCAGGGAATCTCTTCTGTCCACTCAATTACATTCTCAATAGGTTGGCAGAAATGGAGGCAGCAGAAGCTAACATTGAGCAAATAAGTCTGACTCTGGTTGCCCAGCGTTCCTGGTAATGCATTGCTAAGGTCTTCTTTATAGAAACTCTGGGCCCATTTGACTTAGGACCCAAAGTCCAAATGAGCTGCCCTGGTTGCTGTGTCTCTACAATGACCTGCATTGCAGCACTTTCATCGTGGGTATGACTCTTACAGCCATTTACTAGCACTGTGCCCTTGGACAAGTTGCTCAGCTTCTTTGTGACATAATTGTCTCATTGGATAAAGTTGAAAATTAAATAGTTGATTATGTCCAAAACACTATTTCCCCCTCCTATCCCTGTATTTTGCTTTTGGTTTTTGTTCCCTTTCCTAAAGATAAAATGAATTCACAACTGAAACAGAAGATGGCCTGCCATACACTGCAGTTGGGAACTCTCTACTGTAACATGTGCCTGAAGAAGGTTGTGTTGTTTGGGAGAGAGTTGTCCGTGATGTACTTTCTTAGCAGTAGAGCTATGGAGGTGGGGAGAGAAAGAAATCTTCCTTTGTCAGTCTGTGAAATCTTTTTGCTTTCTATCCTGTGGCCTCTATTGATCCTTCAGTCTGCTCCACTGGGCTTAAACTGCAGGTCCAGGTACATCTCTCAAGTCTCACACTTGTCTTCCCCTGACTACTCCCAGGCTGAGTCAGGTGACTCCTCTGCTTCCACTACTTGAACGCACATTGCACATATGGGATTGTACTTCTTCCCCAACAGAAATAGACATTTTCTGCTCCCCTGGAAAGCCCAGTGAGGGAAGAGACAAGGTCTGTCTTGCTCACCACTCTTTCCTTAGCACAGAGCATAGGTCCAGCAAATGTATAAATTAAAAAATAACCAGTGGTGATCAAACAAGTGAATCTAAGTAATTTGTCCAAATTAATTACTGGCAACTGATCTGAATTTAAAGAGCATGTGCTTTCCACTAAGCCTCATTAGCTCCTAACAAAATTGTTAGATTATACAGGTATGTTTGCCTTTCAGCAATCAACTAATCTATTAACCAAGCCACACTTATTTATTGACTTTTATGATTACTCTTGGAAAGGTTTTAAGCTCTATTTTATTCTTAGAGGCAAAGTTAAGGAAACCTTTCAGTTCAGTTCATTGGAACAAAATTGATATCCTTAATATGAACCTGGTATTGTATTTATGCTTATTCCTGAGGGGCTGGCAATCAAATGGAAGAGTGTGACATGCTAATAGATATTTTTCAACCTTATAACGCTATAATAAAGGAGGACATTAAATCCATACCATTCACATGAAAACACTAATGAAATGGATTTTAAAAACGACAAAACCTTAATTGGATCATTATTGACACGATGGAATTGAAGTAAAAAAAAAAAACACAGATGAATAATTCAGAATATAATCATGACCTTCTCTCTTGGGACCATTAACCTGTATTTAGTATTCAGACATAATGAAGTTAGGCAATCTTACATATTTCAGATACTCATGAAATAAAGTAAACACACATACATACACACACACACACACACACACACACACAAAACAAACACACACACATTTTTGTGGCAGGGGGGTGGTGAAGGTTTTTACATGGGCACAACTGTCAATCTTTATATCATAATTTTCTTGAGAAACTATCCTACATTTTAAGGTAGAAGATAAAGTGTTCATTTGTGGCAAATGATTTTAAATACAAGATCCATGCAGTTTCATTATACATTTCTGTGGTTTATAAAACTCAAAGTATCTACTGTCTAAAGATTTTTCAGCAGCTGCAGTTCTAACAGACTGGGATGAGCAGGAGAGTTGTGTCAGACTTTCTACGTCCCTTTCCCTCCCTAATAACCTCAAGAACTCAACTTTACTAAAAAAATAAATAAATAAATAACTATTTCTATTTTTTAAATGTTTTTTAATTAATTTCAAAGAGGAAGGAGAGGGAGAGAGAGATAGAAATATCGATGAGAGAGAATTATTGATTGGCTACCTCCTGCACACTGCCTTCTTGGGATGGAGCCTGCAATCTGAGCATCTGCCCCTTTCCTGGGAATCCAATTGTGTCCTCCTGGTTCATGGTTCAAAGCTCATTCCCTGAGCCATACCAGCCGGGCACTACTTCTACCTTCCTTAAGAAATATTACAGTGAATTAGAATCTGACACATCTGGGTTTAAATCTCAATCTGATAGTTTCTAACTCATCTTGGCATTAGATCACTTCTGATATTTGGTTTCCTTCCTCTACATGTGAGGCTCCAGAAAAATGAGATGAAATGTGTAAGTTTCTTGATCATAATAATTGTTAAAAAATGTTAACTACCTTTTAGCTGAATGTTCAAAAATACAATAGTCCACATGTGTTGAGCAACAATATAAATTCATAAACTTTGAAAAATATAGGTTAATAAAGAGGTGAGAGCTCTGGAAAGTAGAGAACATGTGAACCTTCTGGAAGAAACAGCTGCTGCTCATATCCAGTTGATTATTTTAAAACTGGAGTCTCGGTGCACAAAATTTGTGCACAGGGGATATGTGTCCATTAGCCCATCCTGCACCTTCTCCAATCTGGGACCCCTCAAGGGATGCTGACTGCCCGTTTTAGGCCTGATGGTAGTGGGATCAGGCCTAAATCGGAAGTCTGACATCCCTTTCATCATCCAGGACTGCTGGATCCCAACTGATCACATGCCTGCCTTCCTGATTGCCCCTAACTGCTTCTGCCTGCCAGCCTGATCACTGCCTAACCACTCCCCCACTAGCCTGATTAATGCCTAATTGCTCCTCTGCCAGCCTTATTGCCCCTAACTGTTCTCTCCTGCTGGTCTGATTCCCCCCCCAAAACTGCTCTCCCTGCAGGCTGGGTCCCCCAAATCTGCCCTCCCCTGCAGGCCTGGTACCCCCAATTGCCCTCCCCTACAGGTCTGGTCCTCCCCCAACTGTTCTTTCCTGCAGGTCTGGTCCCCCCAACAGCTCTCCCTTGCAGGGATGGTTGCTCCTAACTGTGCTCCCCTGCTGGCCATCTTGTGGCAGCCATCTTGTGTCCACATGGGAGTAGCCATCCTGTGTGTTGGAGTGACAGCCAATTTGCATAATATTCTTTTATTAGATAAGATAGAGACCTGGTGCATGGGTGGGGGTCAGCTGGTTTGCCCTGAAGGGTGTCCTGGATCAGGGTGGTGGTTCCTGGGGCTTGAGGTGGCCTGGGTGAAGGGCCTTTGGTGGTTTGCAGGCTGGCCACGCCCCTTGGTGACCCAAGGATAGGCCAGAGCTGGCTGGAAGCAGGTATCTGGGATTTATTTATCTTCTATAATTGAAACTTTGTAGCCTTGAATGGAGGCCAGGGGCGACCAGGGTGGGAAGGGCATGGGGCTTCCTCCATTGCCAGGGGAAACCCAAGCCTCCTGCTCATTTCAGCTCTGTGGTAGCAGCCATCTTAAGTTGGGCTAATTTATATACTTGCTCTGATTGGCTGGTGGGTGTAGCAGAGTGATGGTTAATTTGCATGTTTATCTTATATTAGTGTAGATGGACATTTATTTTTGGTAATAAAGCAAAAGGGCACTCCACATTATTTCTTTTCTTTTTTTCCAATTACTTTAAATTTGTTTTGGGTGACATTAGTCTACATGAACATATGGATTTCATGTGTGGATTAGTAATTTACAAAATCTGTGTATAGCACCATGTGCCTACCACCCAAAGTCAAATCTTCCCCTGTCCCCTATATTCTCCCCCATCCCATTCCTTTTGGCAACTACCACACTGCTGTTTGTGTACATAAGTTTCAGTAAGATAACACCTTACACAGTTAGAGTGGCCATTATCAACAAGATAAATAGCAAGTGTTGGAGAGGTTGCAGAAAAAAGGGAACCCTCATTCACTCCTGGTGGGAATGTGGACTGGAACAATCACTTTGGAAAGCAGTCTGGTGTTTCCTCAAAAATTTAAAAATAGAGCTAACATCCGACTCAACAATCCCACTCTTGGGTATAAACCCAAAAAATTATTTTCTTTTTTTAAAAGAATTTTACTGATATTGAGAGAGGAAGTGAGAGAAAAACATCTATGGGCTGCTTTAGAGCCTGCAACCAGGGAATGTGTCCTGACTGGGAACCAAACCAGCAACTTTTCAATGCATCGGGAACCCAATCAGCTGAGCCACACAGGCCACACCTGCCCTTCCAAGGTCATAAAGGAACACTGATATACAGAACCACCTAAGGATTACTTAATTCTCTATGGGCCTTTACCTTTTATTTTTTGATATTTTCTATGGATTAGAATCCAAATTCTGTGTAGTTACTTATTAATTTTTAATTATTTTTTTCCAGTAGAAAAGACATTAGTTTTGTTGTCCTTTAGAACATTCACCAGTTTTATATTTTAATCTAGCCATCTTATTCTAACATTTATTTCTGCAATGTCTATAAATAGTTCTGCAAATGCTCTTTGAAACAACATTATTATATGCTAGTTTTCTTGTTTATGAATTAATTTTCGGTATCTGTTCATTTATATTTGAATGATTTTTTAAAAAAAAACTATATTGAATATTATACTTTGACTTTCAAATGTTTTTGTTGTTATGATATTTGAATTGTGGCTTCTGAGTCCATTACTTTACTCTCTTCTGTCATATTTCTATTTCTTCATGTTGGAATGGGCTGCTCAATTCATTCATTTGTGTTAAGAAATTCTGTTTTTAATGTAAAGCATAAACCTAAATTATCCATCCTTGAAAAAAATGAATGAGATGCATTGGCCATTCAAATACAGATCAAGCTTTAAATAGGTAATCTTCAACTCCAGTGATTTCCAGAATAAGAGACACCAGCTACTTACTAAACTTCCCACTCCATAGAAATAGTTGGCCCATAGAACTTCATGAGCAAGGATGAAATGTCATTCCCATTGAAAGTGGTATGATTCTCATGGGTAGTAATGATTATTAGCTTTATTTATTTTAATTATGACTTTCTAGGAATTTGGTTCAAAATGTAATACTTAAATGTAATAATTCCCTCAGTCTCTTAGTATCAGTTTGAAAGACATGGATTTTAGAATCATACAAATCAAATTAAACTGGGTTTGAATCAGTAATAGTATTACAAAGTAAACATAAGTAGAGGATAACTTTCTTAGCATTAGCATTTGCTCCTGAAGATATGGATATTATTGTCCTCACTTTGTTGTAGAGGTTAATTGAGACGATGTCTGTAAGATCCCATTGCAGGATACCCTGTGTTTAGTAGGTGGTCTCTCCACTTACCGTTCTGTCTTGCCTGCCTTTATCCTAAAATCTTTTTTGAATAGAACCTTTGCTACTTGCTATAATAATATCTAGGATTACTGAATGTGCATTTTCTGTCAGGCATTAAACTTATATGTAATATGTTTATTTTAAAATGCAAATATGATACCATTTAGAAAAAAAAAACACATTTTAATTAAAAATGGATGAGGATGGTTTATATACAATGCTTGAATGGGTTGACTAAACAGATTCATAAATTGTTTGGCTGCATTTGTACAGAAAAGTTATCCATTTTTCATACTGGTTTTCTCTACCTCATCTAGAAGTCAGCATTCCATTTTCAGCATAAACATTTCCACATGCATAGGCATTCAACATCCTCATTTTCTCTTTAACTTCCAGATCTTTATATACTTTGAATAACTCACAATAATATACAAGAAACCAAAGACTTTCCAACTCAAGCTTTCTAATATACCCTTGGTCATAACAGAGTGACATAATAGAGTGGATTTGAGTTCTGGCTCCATCATCAATTCACCAAATGATTTGGACAAGTTATACAAGCTCTATGACTAATGAGGCCCCTGTGAAACAAGAATGGCAAAATTCATGACACAAGGCTGCTATGAAGAGTGTATGAGAACTCATGTGAAGTGTTAGCACATGGAAACTATTCAAAAAATGATTTTTAAAAATACATTAATATTATTACTGCTCATAATACTGCCCTTTTTGATGGTTGTTTGGTGAATTATGACTCCATTCAATTTTTACTGGCTATTTAAATGCAAGCATTGAAGGCTGTGATGATACTGGACTCTTTTGGATGCTTTTTCTGAGTTCACAGTGGAAGTTTTCATGCCCCACTTACCTCTAGAACTAATAACATATTTTAAGAGCATTTGATAGCAAATGTATTAATATTAAAGAACTCAATTTAAATAAAATTTAAGCAAGGATTACCAATTATTTAAACTTGATATTTTTGTTAGAGCAAATGCTGTGGGCTGAGTATAAAATCTAAGGTATAATTAGGTATCTTTAATTAATTCTCACTTATATATTAAATTGAATTGAATAGATTTTACAATAAAAATGGTCTTTTTCTTCTAACAACTCTAAGCTAAGCTTCAGGGAAAGACTTTTACCTCCTAGTTACCTATAATTTTAGAGGCAAAAAATGCCCACCAATTTATTAGCTTCATCTATTAGTATCTGCTTAAAAAACCATAGGACTGACTATATTTTCCCTCAGAATATATTTAAGATAATTATTAGATTTCATCTCTAAACACAAGAACTTTTCATCCCTGGAACACTCCAGTATTCAAACAGATGCAGAGTCCTTTTCATGATCAGGTATTAAATCTGAGTATATCTCCTGCTAAACTCAGCATTTACTCTCTAAGTTACTCCTCAAATATACTTCTCTGAAGATACAAGTTTCACCTGATTTGAATAAATGGCTTCAGAAAACTTTAAAAAATATAGTGGCCTGGGGATTCCTTATCCGCAATGGCTGAGTAAACTCTTACCAGATGTGATGGTTCATAAGAGAATTATTTATAATAGAATCAATCCAAGTATCAACTGGTGAAAGCACAAAAAAAAATTGTGACCTGTCTAGATAATGTTCATATTTGGCAATATGAAGGAACCGACACGTTTCAACATGAATAAACCTCACAAACTTTATGCTAAGTAAAAACAAGTCAGAAAAGCAGGCAACATATTCTACTAACAATTCTATATAATAAAAGCCTAATGTGCTAAGTGTCCAATAGTTCAGTTGTCCACTCAACCCATCAAAGTATAATATGCTAATGATATGCGTAAGGCCGCTCAACTGCTCCCTATGACATGCACTGACCACCAAGGGCGGACAGTTGACCAGTGGACCAGTAGCTATGATGTGCACTGACCACCAGGGAAGACACTCTGACTGGCAGTTTAGCTTTCTGCTGGGGTCCAGATAATTGGAACTGAGTGAGATGTGCCAGACACACACTGGAGCCCTCCTAGGGTCTCTCCCTGGCTGACCAATCTCTCATGTTCCTCCCCTGGTCCAATTGTGCACTGGTGGGGTCGCTCAGCCTGGCCTACATTATCTCGAAATCAAGGACCCCTCAGGGGATGTCCGAGAGTCAGTTTTGGCTCAATCCTGCAGGCCAAGCTGAGGGACCCCACTGATGCATGAATTCGTGCACTGGGCCTCTAGTATGAAATAACCAAAAAAGGCAAAAGAGATAAGATGTCGATAAGAACTTTCCTTCGGCTAGGCTTGGGAATAAGGACTGCCCCCATGATCTCTTTGGGGTGAGAGGCATGTTCAAAAACTTGAAAGTGGTGATGATTTCATAAGTGTGTACATTTACCACAAATCATTGAATGGTATATTTTAAAAACTTGAACTGTATGATAGGCAAATACCTCAAAAATATTAAATATCAACAAATGAGAATTATACAACTGAAAAAGATAGTATCTGAAATAAAAACAAATAACTGGATAGGCTTAATGTAAAAATAAATAAAAAGAGGAAAAACTTAATAAACAAAATCAATGGAAATGGATTTGAAGAGAAAAAAATACTGAAAAATAATAATAACATCTTAGGGATCTATGGAACAGTAACAAAAGGTTGACCATAATGTGATTGGATCCAGAGGAAATAAATTGAGGGAATGGGGCAGAAAGATCTGAACATGTATTCATTGAAAATCTTCCAAATTTAATGAAAGATAAAATTGGAAGTTAAACAAGCTCAAGTAAAAACCAATCTGGTATAAGTACAACACAACCATGTGTAAGCCATCATAGTTCTAGTCCCACAAATTAAAATGAAAATATTGAAAGCAGTCAGAAGAAAAATAGGTTACATTTAAGGAAACAATGTGAATGACTTTTTACTTTAGAGCAGTTGAATAGTGTTGTTCACGTGCAGAGAAGAAAAAATATCACCACTGACAATGACAATAAACTTCTCACCAGAATTTTGTTTCCAACAAAAATATTCTTCAAGAATGAAGACAGAGTCAAGACACATTCAGATACTAGAAAGCCTAAAGAAAATTCTCCAATTTGAAGGAAACTGACAGATGGAAACTCAGATGATATCAGGTAGAAAAGAATAAAGAACATCAGAAATTATATAAGTGGATACTTGTAAATTACTATTTTCTATTAACTTCTTTAAAATACATGCAATGCTTTGTGGCAAAATTATAACATTGTTTTGTAATGTTTATAATATAAGAACATATGTATTACAATTACAGTGTGACAAATTGGAAGCTTACTAACTATATCTACATAACTGCAAGTTTTCTACATTTTATGTGAAGTAATTCAAATTATATATAAATAAGCTTAAAGAGTTAACAATATATATTATAATCACTAAAAATAAGGCAAGGATATAAATCTAAAAGACCATTCATAAGTTACAATATAATTTTTAAATATTTCCTGTCAAAAGAAGGCAGGGAACACAAGGAAAGCAGTAATTAAGCAAATATAGGGTGTCTCAAAAAATGTATACAAATGCTTTAAATAATTATAAAGTCAATGTTTATCAAAATACAGGTCATTTTCAAAATTGAGCTATCAGCAGTTAAAATATGTATACACTTGTTATGTGTATAGTAATATGATGGTAGAATCAAATCTACCTATATCATTGTTGAAGTATTATTAAAAGCTCAACTCTTCAATTAGCAGTCAGGCTTTATCATACTATATACATTGTCTCTAAGTGCTGCACTTTAAAGATTCAGGCAGGATAAGTTAATGGAAATATATCACACAAGTAGTATACATAAAAAGGCTGAAATGTTTGTATTTTTATCAGACAAAGTAGACTTCAAAATAAAGAATGCACGAAACAAAATTTGTCACTTCAAAATGATAAATGAAAATATAATTATAAATGTTTAAACAATTAATAATTTTAAAGAAACAGAATTAAAATAAAAAATAACAACTCTATAACAATGCATGAAGATTTTTAACACCCATCTTTTAACAACTGATATCAGTTAGACAAAGAGTAAAAACTTGGAAAATAAGAATAAAACTACCAACTCCTTGGAAATAATTGATATTTACAGAATTCTTATTCTACATTTGCAGAAAAGACATTCTTTTCCAATGTTTATGGTGCATTTGCCAAGATGATCTCTATATTTTCATTTACATTAAAAAACCCAAGACATTTAAAAGGAATTGAAACCATAAGTAGTATGTTATATGACTACAGTGTTCTATGTCCAAAGGAATTAAACTAGAAATCAATAACAGTAAGTTACTTAGAGTATCAGATTTAAAAATTAAACACATGCTTAATATTTAGATATAGCTGGAATTTTTTTTAATTTAATAGGCCAAATAATAAAAAATAAATCACAAAGGAAATTAGAAAATAAAATTTTGAACCAAATGATAATAAAACAAAGCATTTCAAAATTTGTGTATTATAGCTAAAGCAATGTTTTAAAGAGACTTTATAGGTTTAACTGCTTAT
This sequence comes from Pipistrellus hanaki, assembly GCF_964339955.1. Taxonomy (NCBI): domain Eukaryota; kingdom Metazoa; phylum Chordata; class Mammalia; order Chiroptera; family Vespertilionidae; genus Pipistrellus; species Pipistrellus hanaki. The sequence continues at coordinate 38,023,196 of NC_140511.1, read as the reverse complement.
AATAAAAAAGAAGAACAATCTAAAACCAATAAGTTAAGCTTCCCACTTAAGGACATTGAAAAAAGAGTATTTTATACTATACTCCTAAAAAAGTGGAAGGAAGAAAACAAATATGACATATAAATGAATAAAAAACTGAAAAATAATAGAAATAAAAAATCAATTCTTTAAAAGTGTCTACAGAATTTATAAACCCCTAATTATTCTGATCAAGTAAATAAGAGACATTATAAATTACCAATATTAGAAATGACATTTAAAATATAATAAGTTAATTTTATAAATAACGTTATAGCATTATAGCATAAAATTACATAGCTTGGATGAAATGTAAATATTTCTTAACAAAAAAAAATACGACCGACTCAAAATAAAACAAAAATCTGGATAGCTCTGATTCTATTAAACTTGTATCACAAAACCTTTCTACAAAATAAACTCCATGTTCTAACTATAAATTATATCAAACATTTTGGATGAAATAATACAATTCCTTCAGAAAATAGAGGAAGAAGAAATATATCCCAACTTATTTTATGACATCAGCATAACTATAACACTATAACTAGACAAAGACATCACAAAAATATCTTAGAATAATAAGTACAAAAATACTTAGAAAATTAAATACAACTATATCTAAAATTGACAATACCTCATAATAAAAAAGTTTTATTCCAGTAATTCAAGTTTTATTTAACACAAACCAGTCAATGCAATTCACCATATTAAAAGAATAAATGAAAAAAGCTGTATCATTACAATGCATTCAGACAAACCATTTGACAAAATTCAATACCAACTTTGTTAGAATCTCTCAAACAAGAATAGAATTTCCTCATTTTGATATAAGGCATTTAGAAAATCTATAGTTAAATCTTATTTAATTATTAAATATTGAACACTTTTCCATTAAGATCAGTAACATGACAAAGCTGCCCTTCCCACCACTACTTTTTACCATTTTACTGGAGGTTCTAAGCAAACAATAAGTTAAGTAAAACAAAAGGCCAAAAGGCAGGAAGGAAGATATAAAACTATTTTGACTTGTAAACAACCTGGTTATTTATGTGAGTAATCGTGAAAAAAATGCACAAAACAACTACTAAAACCTATGAGTGGCATTAGCAAGTTGCAGAATACAAGATTAATACAGTAGGTTCTTGGGTTATGTCTGAAATCTATTACTATGGCGCAATGTAACATGATTTTCCCTGTAAGTCAGAACCCACCTACATAAGCACATATGTCAATCACATGTAACACATAAACAGCAGTAATGAAGTGAAACAGTAAACAAATTAAAATAAAATAAAATAAATATAACAATTCCTGACTTTTACTTGTGGTAAATAAATAATAAAAAAAACATAAAGCACATATGTATGTACATACATTGAAATGATGGACATTTTCTTTTTAATAAATAAGTGAGAGATGGCTACATAACCACAAAACAACGTACATCCAGTCTGATGTAACCAGAGGACTGCCTGTATATAAAAATCAATTCTAGTCTTTATATTCTAACAACAAGGCAATTAGAAATTAAAGTATATAACAACATCAAAAATACTTAGGTATAAATGCAACAAAAGAATTTGCAAGACTCCTGCTCTCTACACTATGAAAAAAATAAAGGTATATTTATATCAAAGAGTAATATGCTAATGATATACTAAGGCTGCTCAACAGCTCACTATGATGTCCACTGACCACCAGGGGGCAGATGCTCTGCCTGGAGGTTAGATTGCTCTTGGGGTCCTGAGATCAACTGAGGGAGATGAGCTGCACATGCCCTGGAGCCCTCCCATGGTCCCTCCCCAGCTGACCTATCTCCCGCATCCCTCCCCCGCCCTGATTGTGCACTAGTTGGGTCCCTTGGTCTGGCCTGCACCCTCTCACAATCTGGGACCCCTCAGGGTTTGTTGGAGAGCCAGTTTCAGCCTGATCCTGCAGGCCAGGCTGAGGGACTCCACTAGTGCACAAATTCATGCATTGGGTCTTTAGTTTATTATGAAAGGACTATAGGCTCAATGCACAGATTCTTGCACCTTGAAAAGAACTGTGGGTTGCTAGGCTGCAGTGGGCACAGGGGCATGTCTCAGCCCATCCTCTGCGCCCCTGCCTGGCCTTTCCCACCACATCCCCTGGTTCCCTGTCTGCCATCAGGCCCACTCCTGCTGCCACTGCTCCCACGCACTGATGGTGTCGGCCCAGCTCACACCTGCTGACAGCATGAAGCAATTTGAGTTGGCGCCAGCAGCAGGTGCAAGCATGGTCATCACTATTAGTGGGTGCAAGTGGCAGCTGCTTCCCCTGATCACCCCTTAAGAGCAGGGTGAGGTAAAGAAACCCTCAGGAGCAATTGGGGCTGGAAGCTGCCACTTTTGCAACCACTGATAGTGCCGAGCAATTGGGACCAGTGCCAAGCTCTGGCAGAGTGTGCAAGCAGTGACTCTGAAGATGGCTGCAGGTGTGAGTGGGGCCATGACCAGCAGTAGGTGTGAGAAGCAGCTGCTGGCCCCAATTGCCCCTCAGGAGCAGGGGGAAGAAGAGAAGCCCTATGGACAATCGGGGCTGATAGCCGCTGCTCACCCCCCTGAAGGCACTGAGCGATCTGGGCCACCACCAGGTGCCAGCAGTGGGTGTGAGAGGCCGTTCTGACACCAGCAGCAGGTGTGAGTGGGACTGGCAGCAGATGTGAGGACTGGGTAGGACTAGGGAACGAGGAGCAAAGAATTTTTAGTAACCACCATATGCTCACCCAGATGATAGCGGCCGGCACCCAACCTTGGTCAGGTATTCCCACTCCCCTGCTCCACCATCCCATCTCAGCTGACACCACCATATTCCCCTTGTGGTCAGTACACGTCATAGCGACCAGTTGTTCGGTTGTTGTGCTGTTCAGTCTATTTGCATATTAGCCTTTTATTCTATAGGATATTACTCAGGAATAGCCAGATGGGATAGATTCCCAGGACAAGGTGTGAGGAAAGGGCACAGAACTTCCTTGCACTCCCTAGGTGCTCCACCCTCCCCAAATTTTCACAAGTCCACCCCTTCCTTTCCTATTTTTATGGTGGCTTCATTCCATAGGCATGGTTGATGAAATCACTGACTCTTGAACTCAATCTCCACTCCCTCCCCTTCCCTGGAGGTGGAGAGATGAGACGGAAATTTCCAACCCTTTAAATTACAAGGTTAGTTTTCCTGACAATAAGCTCTTATCCTTGCCTGTTTTCCAAAACTAATCTCATAAACATAACAAGAAACACCTTTACAGCTCTTCTCCAGAGATTCCTAGGGTTTTAGGAGCTCAATACCAGAAACAAAGACCAAATGTGTATTTCTTATTATAAATCACAGTATCTATATATATAATGGAGAAATGTGTTAATTAACTGGGACTCTGTAATGGGTCAACCAGACAAGAAGAGATTGTGTATGCAGTGTTGGGGGGAAGGGAGGCAGGGGCCTCCACATGCCTGTGCTCGGTGGAGGGGTTGGTCAGCAGCCACCGAGGCCACTTGAAGGACCACAGAGGGAGGCAGGGTCAGACCTGCAGTGGCCCCAGTTACTTCAGGGCCTGAGTAGCCAGGCAGGACCAGACCAGCAACTCCAGGGTTGGTGACACAGCCAGACCTCCCTACAGCCAGGTCCAGCCTCACAGATTGACAGCAGACAGCAGGGCCTTCTTGGCCATAGGCGTGGTGACCCACAAGCAGGCAAGCTGTCCCACAGGCAACACCAGGCAGGGCCTGCTTGGCCGTTGCAGTGGTATAGAGCAGGCAGGCCCTGCAAAGAGCAGAGAATCATGGGGAGTTGGCCTAGCCTAAGCCCTCAGTAGGACATTCCCTGTGGACTCCCATATTAGAGAGGATGCAGGTTGGGCTGAGGGACCCCACCCCTGTGCACTGGGCCTCTGTTCACAATACAATATTCATCAATTGGAAGGCTCAACTTTGTTAAGCTCTCAATTCTCTCAAAATTCCTGGAGGCTTTTTACAAGCTTATGTTAAAAAAAAATACATGCAGAATATCCACTCCATCTTGCAAAAGATAAATGAAGATGGAAGATTTATATTACTCAAAATCAAGAAATACTATAAGGCTACAATAATCTTGATACTGTGGCCTGGGTATGGGATTCCACAGATCTAATAAACAGAACAGAGAATCCAGAAATAGAGCTACCCTTATGAGAATTGATTTTTTTTGGAAAGAAAACAAAACACCACCACCAAAATAATGTAATGGGAAAGGGAAGTATTTTTAAACAACAGTGCTGAAATCACAGAATTTTGATGTGAGAGATGACATGAAACCCTACCTGACACCATACACAGAAATGAATTCAAGAAGAGTCATAGACAAAATGTAAGAGATAAAATCATAAATCTTTTGAGGGGAAACAGACTACTTTCATGACTTTAGGGTAGGCATTTCTTAGGTCACTAAAAGCAATAACCATGATAGAAAAAAATGATAAACTGGATTTCATCTAAATTAAAAGCATTTGCTCATCAAAAAAAAATCATAAAGAAAATGAATAGCATGCCACAGACAGGGACAACTATTTGCAAAACAGACTTTTGACAAAGAACAGCGACCAAGATGTATAAAAGTCTCTACTTTAGGCATTTGCCCAGGACAAATAAAAACCTACAAATAAAAACCTATGTTCATAAAAGACTTGTATAAAAATGTTCATAGCAGTTGTATTCCTTACAGCTAATATAAGCAACAGCTCTGGCAACCTTCAATAGGAGAATGGATAAACAAACTGATATATTCATTTCATAGGTTACTAGTCACAAATAAAATTAATACATTCATCAACATGAATGAATCTCACAAACATTTTTCTGAGTGAAAGAAGCCTTACATAAAAAAGAGGAACTGCAGTACAATATGATTCCACTTACATAAAATCCTAAAATAAAAGAAACTAATACTATGGTGACAATTTTAAAATATTTTTTTTTCCTCTGGGGAATTTGATAATGGTAGCAATTCATATCGTGATAGGCGCTTGAGTTGCTCAGGGGTATGCACTTGTCAATAAACAGTGAGTGTACACTTAAAATAATATACATTTCATTGCTTGTAAATATTACATTAAAAACTAAACAAATATTGACTTCTAGTTAGTGGTATGCATCCTGAAATATTTAGGGAAATATGTGCTCATGTATTAAACTGTGAAATGCATTGAAAGACGGATGGAATAATGGGTAGGAATACAAATATATGTCAATATGTAATAAAGCAAGTAAACAAAATATTAATGGTAGAGTCCAGGTGGTGCATATGTGGCTATTCACTGCAACATTTTTCAACAATGATGTGTATTTGAAAGTTTTCAGTTAAACATTTTGGAAAAACAAAGAAAATAATTGGTTTTTTGAATCCTACAACTTTTAGTTTCAAATAAGACAATTTGCTCAAGTTCAGAAATATTTAGGAAATTAATAAAAATATTGGACATTGAAGGCAATTCCCACTTGTTTACTCACATTTTTGAGATGATTTGGTGAGCCGTCTGCTTCCTCGCCATCCTCACTTGCAGCATTTGCCAAGATTCTCCTTCTAATTCCACTCCACGCTTCTTTCCTTTCCCCTCCCACATGCCATTGTTATTTTCTTTTCTGTCTCCTTTTCTTAACAACTCCTAAAACAATTTCCCCCAAGGTTTTGCCATAAGTCTCAATACTGTCCATTTATAAGTCTCAAAATTGTCCTTAAAACCAGTGATGTCAGAATTCTATGGTTTGTTTTCAAAAAGCCCTGACTCGTTGGCAAACCAGGAATCTCCTGAGTTGGACTCTCTGTGAGCGAGACCCTAGAATCTGTGGTCAACAAGATCCACAGGTAACCTGAGGCACCTGCTACCAGCTCCTGATTTAGGCACTTCCCCTGTACTCACAGATCATCGTGCCCGGCTGCACCTGCTCCTCCTCTTCAGCACGCCCACTTTCATTCCTTTAGTTTGTTTGTTTCTTTGCTGTTTACCCATAAGATTAACGTCTTCTTATAATGATGCTACAATGGTGTCCTACCCGTATACTGCTCCTGCTTGGCTTGACAAGACAAGAATCAGGAAATCCACATTTGAGGCATCAAGGACTGGCAAGTTTATTTCTATAGTATAACATGTTTTTCTCCTTTTTATCATCTGTATTTCAAAAACGTTCAGACACCAACTTTTCCCAGAAGTGCCTGACACATTTATGACTAGTTCCCAAAGCAGCCAGTTCAGTTTTATCCATTCAGAAGAGCTATAATGTTTCAGCTTGTGATTGCAAATTGCTTACGTATATTTAGAAAACAATATTGTTATTGTTATTATTATTATTATGTTCTGCAGAAAAATTAACTTTGTTATTATAAATCTAAAACTTTCTAATTTGTAACCCTCTCTCCACATCAAAGTAATTGTTTTTAGTTAGCATAATTTGGAAATAATTGGAACTTTTATAAAAGCAACTACAGCAGAACCACTTAATTATAAGACTCACGAGGCTGGAGCAGTGTCTGTATTGATCACCACTGCATCCTCAGCACTAGCGTCATGCCTGAGACCCACTCTCCAAATGAACTCTTCATAATACATCTCCAATATGTAAAGATACATTATATTACCAACATCACAGGATTTGTAAAAAAAAATAAATTATATTATGATAAAGTTTTTGATGCAAGATCTTGTACCTATATAGTATATGCTCAATAAGTATTAGCTTCTGTCCCTGAGTTTATAGCAAGAGACATAGCTTAGTCTTCTATCAGGGAAAGTATATTTAGGAGTGGGATCAGGTAGGCGTAGCCTATTCCAGATGTTACAGGAAAAGAAAGCAAGTACAAATGGCTTTACCCATTATCTTCAGTGTTTCAGAGTTACTGCTTCCTTTCACTTTATTGTATTAGTTGTAACAACCTCCAGATCAATATCTTGCCTGAAACATTTTTTTTTGAATGGTAAATATGTTTATAGGAAGATATAATCTCCTGTCCCCTCTCACTTAGGCTTTTGTCTACAACCAAACAGAATGTGAATTAAGAACAGATCTATATACCTAATTTCCATTATTTTCAGAACTCATGAAGGTCAGGGATCAAGTAGTAATGTGGCAAGGAAAATGACGATGGAATACAGATTTGCATTGATTGTCCAGATGCCAATAACTGCAAACACGCAGGCTCTCAGTCAGGGTCTTTATTTAAATGCTCACAGGTGAAGAGATGCCTATTAAGGCTCTTTGATAACTCCTGGCTGTAACAAGCAGAGTTTCTGTAAACCAGTACCAATTGATTGTCAGCAGTTTCAAAGCCCTGAGATTGGAGTTTTCGTAGGACTGGGAGAAAAAAGAGCTAACTTTACCCTCTTAGTTTAGCCTGCTTCATCTTTAGTTCCTTTCAAATCCACAAATATTAACTCTAAAACCTCTAAAAGCAAAGCAATGGGCTGAAGGTCAAGTGTCCAAAGTGAGAGAAGCATATGCTCTTAAGTGACTGGAGGAGCAATCTATACAGGGTTCATCATGCCACCAGATAGGCTGTGATACTCATATGTGGAATCTAATGAGCAAAATGGACTAACAAGGAAAATAGAGACTGACTCCTAAATAGGGACTGGGTTAGGGGAATGGAGTAATTGAGTAAAAAAGAAAAAAAAACAGAGAAAAATCTGATGGACATGGATAACAGTGTGGTGATTGTCGGGGGTGGGGGGTTGGTAGGAGCAGGTATAGGGGGGTAGATGATGATGGAAAGATGCTTGGCTTGTGGTGAATACATAATACAGTATAAAGATAATGAGTTTTGGAAGTATGCACTTGAAGCATGTATACTTTTGTTAATCAGTGTCATTCCAACACATGCAATAAAAAGGGCAAAAATAAACCCTTTTGTCAAAATTAAAAAAAAAGTTGTGATAGCTTCAGGGATGATGATAATGAGGAGGAGGAGAAGATTGAAGAGGAAGAAGAAGAGGAGGAGGAGGAGGGGGAGGCAGGAGAAGTAGAAAACTTTTCTTTAGAATGCTTCCTCTGGCAGATATTCTTCCAGGTGTTTGAGTGCTTGAAAAGGATTCAACATATACCATATAGACATTACAATATCTTAAAGAAAAATGGCATGAATCACTTCATTTAACAGTTGGGGAAACTAAGGCGGGAAACTAAGGCATCAAGTTGTTAAGAACTTAACTAAAGTCACATAGCTAATAAATGCTGGGCTAAAATTTTAACTCAGGCACTCTGTCTCCAAAGTTTTAAGTGCCGAGAGGGGCAACAGAAGGAGTCATTAACTCTAATTGAGGGTAGTTAATAACAGGAAGTGATATTTGAGCAAGAATTGGAGGCATGTAGTCTTGGGATCTGGACCCACAGAGAGAATTATAGGTTCTATAGTTCTATAGTGGAAAGGCTATAAAAGGCAGTGGCATTGCCTGAGCGAAGTCCTAGCTGTGCAAAAGTATGTCATGCATGCTGTACATTTTTCATTTGCTCCCCCAGTTTCTATTACAATTCCTCTCTTCCCTACTCTGTACTCTGGGAAGCTGGTTTCTATATACATAGTCACATGGACTCCCTTGCCTTCTGTTTCCAGTTGTGTTTGGCCATTGGGAGGCACCAACATGAGAGCAAAGGGTGAGAAGACAGAATCCAGATTTCTTTTCCCCGCTGGTCAAGGGTTTGTCAATGGCTGTGATCTTTTACCTAAGTCTACAACATCTAACAGTAGGCTCTTCGACACAGCTACAACTCCTTCCAAGTTCTCTACCCATAACTTGTCCATTCACCAAGCTCTCTTCAGTTACCTTTTTAAGTGTGCCCTTTCCTACTGTACATTGTCTTGTATCTGCTATACATTGTCTTGTAGAGTCTCCTTAGGGAACTCTGGGCACCACTATGTGGAGAATGAACTAGAGGCTGCCCAGCTCCAAGGCACGGTGGTGAGAAATGGAGACTTGAACAAAGGCAGGGGTGGTGAGTGGAGTTAGAAAGGAGGGAAAAAGGCTTCATTCATAGGATTTGCAAGTAAATGAGTGAGGGGAAATAGAAATGGCTTCATACACCCAGCTAGGTGGCCTCAAAGCTGCAGAAGTAATACTCTTGACCAGCTAATAAGAAGCCAGAAGGTATCTGGTAGCTGAGAGAGCATGCCCAGGACTGATACCTGTTTTGCTCCATTTTCTCCATCTAGGGCAAAGGGGTAGTTGCCTTTATTCTCTCCTAGGATTTCTAGAGTTTTGCAGTTTTTAGTTCTCTAACTTGTTGAATTCTGAAAACAACCTCATGAATTAGGAAAAACGGATATTAACACATTCATTTGAGAATGGGAAAAATTATGTTTTGAAGGAGCAACATGACTTACTCATGGCAGTGTAGCCAAAAAACAAAAACAGAATATGAGGATGAGAACTAATTTGGACTTCTGCTGCCTCCATGTTTCCTTTTTATCAAGGCTCTTAGTATGTCTCAGGAGATAACAGGTTAAGTTAAAGTGCCAGGGCTCTGCTATAAAGATCTTGGAATGCAACAGGAGAGTGCCCTGGCCCTCTTTCTGCACCATGATAGCAAATCCTGTCTCCTTATAATGTTAATCCAAAATATTAAAAGAGATACTCAACTCTTAAGAATTTGCTATGGCCAATGAATTAGGTAAAACAGAAAAGCCACCCAAAAAGTCAGTAACAGAAGCGATTATTTCCAAAATGATATTCAGTTTTCTGACGGGAAAAAAGATTTGTATTAGAATCCTGTCTCTACCATTATAACATATTAAAACTGGGGGGAGTGTGGCATAGTTTTCCCCAAACAGTTTATGCAACTTATTCATTCCTTGATAAGAGAAGCAAATAAGTGAAGCAAAAGAAATAACATTAGGGTGATGGAACAGAGATATACTAATAAATATTCAGTGCTAAAAGATTTCAGTGATCCAAAAATATGGAAACATCATGGAAAACAAGATTGGATAAGTTTCTGTAACATAGGGCTTTGTAAAACTGTTATTTGCTGATATCCTCTAAGTGAGACTATAAATGTTAATTTCAGATATATTTGTTCTCGAACCCTATTTTATAGATATAGTATAGAAAATGCTAAGTAAGTAATCTTCTGGGTTTGGTGGTCATTTTTTAGTGCAGAATAGACATGGAGATGATATTTACTATTTGGTGAGCTGTTTCTTTGCATCCAGCAATTTACTGATATGCTTGCACACATACTCATTGTTAATTCTCACCAATGCTCTTTAGAATAGATATTATTCGCAGATGAGGACACTTGGGCTCTGGGTAACTAATTGGCACATAGTCGCTTAGCTATTAAGTTGAAGACCAGGCATGGCATGGTGCTTTTTTAAGCCCTTATTCTTTCTGGGATATCAGAATCACACACCTTGTTATTACAGAGCAGAGCTGGAACATAGATTCTTTCTTCTACAATTTTCTCAAAAATGTAAATGCTGGAACATTGTCTTGCCCCATGCCTAGCCTCTAGTCTAACTCTGCCCAGGTAAGATCATAGATAAACTATAGCCCAACACTCTTGTGGACTTTCCTCTTTGAAATCAATATTTTTTATTGATTTAAGAGAGGAAGGGAGAGAGAAACAGAAACATCAATGATGAGGGAGAATCATTGATGGGCTGCCCCTGCTTGCCCCCTGACTGGGAATCCAACCTTGACTTCCTGGTTCATAGGTTGATGCTCAACCACTGAGCCATGCTGGTTGGGCTGGACTTCCTCTTTGCATGCCCACTTCTAGGCTATGGGCTCTCTGAAAGCAGCAACTATGATGTATTCCTCTAACAGTGCTAATGTTAGTGTAGCACTTGGTGCTGTTTGCAAAATGAATGTCCAGATTTTGTAGGTCAAACCACAGGGTCATATGTTCTTCATTACATCCACCCAAACTACCTCTGCTGCCTTTTACAGATGAGTCCCATTTTGCTTTCATAAGAGTCTTAGAATGGTTGGTTGCTCACTTCCTTATCATGAGCATTTCTAGGGCAAAGGAGCTTGATTATTTCTACCTGCTCAATCCATTCTGAATGAGAAATATACATGGCTTCAGTTCAGTTCAGTTCAATCACTCAATTCAAATCAAAGTCCCTTGAGTCCAATAAAATATAATTCAATACAGTTTAGTATCACCATATTTCTTGTTTGAATTCATGCTAGTCTGCACATTCCTGGGAAGCAAGGATGGTATCACTATTTCCCCTGCTCCTGGCACAATGCATTCCATTTAGTAGGCCTGCTGTTGATGAATGGATGATAAAATAAATGAGTAAATATTTAATATATTTAGCTAAGAAATAAGCATTGAAATAAAAAAAAGAATCTTGATTTTATTCCTGCACCTTTCAGTTTCTAGTGGTAGATCTTGAGTGAGATACTTAACAACTCTGAGATTCAGTTATTTTATGTGTAAACTGAGAAAAATAATATTACCCAGTTCAGAGTATAGTGACTTTAATTAAATGAGACAATATAGGGGAAAGTGCTTTGCATTGTGCCTGGCACATTCAGATCAGCTTTGTTGTTGCTATGGATATCATAAATACAAATTATAGTTAAACTAGAGGTCAAATGCTTGAAATTCAGCATGGGGGAGTGGGGTACCTCAGTCCAGCCTGTGCCCTCTTGCAATCCGGAACCCCTTCGGGGATCTCCACAGGGATCAGACATAAACCAGAAGTTGGACATTCCTCTCACAATCCAGGACCACTTGCCCCTAATCACTCACCTGCCTGCCTGCTCAGTGAGTGTCATAGCGACCAGTTGTTCCACCATAAAGGTCACTTAGGCTTTTATATATATTAATAGTTGAATAGTTGAATGAACAAATGAGTAAAAATTTCACTGGGTATAGTGAAGTTGGCAGTGATAAGCTTCAGGTCTAACTCTGCCCCTTAACTACTGTGTAGACTTGGAAAAGTCACATGACCTGTCTGAACTGTTTTCTCATCTGTAAGTTGGGATAACTATAGTCTACATTTCAGGGTTGCTTCTAGGCTTAAGGAAATAATGCATGAGCATTGCACAATCAATGATAAAAATCTAGAGTATAATAAGAAACTACTACTACTTGAATGTAACAAGCAATGTCCATTAATATGTCTAAGGGAGTTGGCTGAAACATAGAAATAAAATCAGGCTTACTCATATGGCTTGATGACAGATGTGAACAACCTTGTGAGTCTGTTTTAAAAATGATAAATATAAGCCTGCTCTTTCCTTCATACAAGTTAAGAGGACTAACATTTAATGAAGTTTGAAATATCATGGCCAATGTCCATGGGAAAGAGAAACACTAATGTGTTGAATAGACACTTCAGGGTTTGGTGCTGTTGTTGCCTGGTGTTTGACTTGTGCAGGAGAGCAGGCCACCTGCAGGCCATTGTCATCCCCTTCTGCAGGTGCTCAGTTTAGGATTTCAGGGAGAAACTGACATTGACTTTCAGCATTGTGCTTCCAAACCTAGGTTTCTATTGAATATATAAGGACTGAAAATAAAGACCAATAGTGAGTGGGTTGGCACCATTTTCCAACATTATATATTAGGGAAGGCAAGTGTGATTAAATTTGTGCAGTGCCTTATATTCTGTAGGTGTTGGGCTAATATGTAATATTTGATATTAATCAAGGCTTGAATTTTTTTAATGAATACATGCTACCTTGGGTTGGTTATTTTTCTTTTAATATAAAGCTCCTACTTCCTTTTTAGCTCCAACTTCTTCACTGACAAAATGGGCACAGTTATATTTAATTTCATGGGTGGTGGTGAAAATAGTGAGATGTTTATTCAGAATTTATATAGCACCAGGATACTTCACAAATATTAAGCTACTTAGTTTGTATACTAATAATTTAATTTGTATAATATCCCCTCTTTATGGATAAAGAAACTGAGTTGCTGAGACTTATTAATTTAGCTAAATTCACAAACCTAGTCGGGGCAAAGCAACTAGCAGAGAGCTTGGTGAAGACTAGGTCAACTGTAAGAGATTGTGCTCTTGCTATGCCTAGGGCTGATGCCATAAAGCCCCTCATCCCGTGTGGTTATATCCCCATCTTAACAAAATTAGAATGCAAGTACCATATAAATGCAGAAGAAAACTATAAAATCCACATATTTGTTTTAGTTATAATATTTCTTAGATTAACCCAGACACAGTAGCTCCTCACTTTGGAAGCTCACTGTGGATTTGACTAGAGAAGACACAAATAAATAGACTACTACTGCTTGGTGTTGGCCATCTCAAAAGCCCATCATGCAGAGGGACTTAGGGACTCTTTCATACATAGGACACTTACACAGCTTAGTCAGACAAGAGTAGCCCTGGGTGGGCAGAAAGAGGAGACTCCTAACAGGTGGGTTCTGGCATTAGTCTGGCTACCATACCCTTATTTTCTTGGTTCTAGAATTATCCTAAGCACTCCATATCCAATAAGCTAAACCATCCCACTACTTATTTCTTTAATGTTCATTCCACTTTCATTTCCTGAATGAATTCCAAGTCTCAAAGTGGAGCAACAGGCCTGGCCAGAGGCCCCATCCCACAGGACTCATTAGTGCCCCCTCATCCTCAAGCCTTCTAGCTTGGAGGTTTACCAATCTAGGTTACTCATGGAGATCAACAAAATGCTCATCATACTAGACCACAAACATCATCTTGCATTTGTTCTTTATTATTCCATAACAATTAACCACAAACTTAGGTGCTTAAGACAACACATGCGGCCCTAGCTAGTTTTGCTCAGTGGATAGAGCAGCTGCCTGCCTGCAGACTGAAGGATCCCGGGTTTGATTACAGTCAAGGGCATGTGCCAAGGTTGTGGGCTCGATACCCAGTAGGGGGCATGCAGAAAGCATCTTTTTTTCTCAACTTTGATGTTTCTAACTCTCTCCCTCTCCCTTCCTCTCTGAAATCAATAAAAATTTATTAAAACAACAACAACATGTGTATTATTATCTTCCAGTTTCCAAGAGTTCAAAGCTTAGCACACTTTATTTTAGCTGGATCCTATGCTTAAGTCTCAGAGGCTAACATCAAGTTGTGAACTCACTGCTATTATATCTAGAGATTATATTAGGGGAAGATCCACTTCAAAACTTGCTCAAGTTGTTGAAATAGTTTATTTTCTTTTAGTTATAGGTAAGAGGTCCCCATTGTCTTGCTAGCAGCTGGCTGAGAGGACAACTCTAAGCCCCTAAAAGACCACTCCCAAATGCCTGCCATTGGAGCCCCCTCACAGCTCAGCAGTGAGGAACCTCCTTGTGTCAAACTCCTCTCATGGTTCCAGTCTCTCTTTCATCCCCTTCTGTGACCAGCCCCAGAAATCTCTGCTTTCATAGGGCTCTTGGGATTAGATCCACCCAGGTACTCTCATATTAGGCCAACTGTGCAATAGAACATATCCTGATCATGAGAGTAAAAGCCAGTATATTCAGTCCAGGGCACTATGCTGGGCATGTACACCAGGGGGAAAGGAAGGAAATGATGGGGGCATTTTATAATTCTTCCTACCACACATGTCTACCTTGAAATCTGGCTGCCAAGTCCCATCCTTTGTTAAAGCCTCTCAGGGAATGATGCCATGCCTCATTATGAGACAAAATTTATGATCCTTACCACCTACCCTTGGAACCTGAGTTTCGGGCAGGTGGCTCCCATTAGGAAATCAGCTTCCATGGGCAGCTCAGTCCCTTTAACTGAATACAGATTGTTCCCAGACTCTCGTTCTTTCCTGCACTTGCCACACACCTCACACTGAGCCAGCCTATACAATGGAATTCAAAGGCCTCATTTATATAAATAAGGCCTTGAAACATACAGTGGAGAGAGTTGTGGATTCTGCCTGGTGAAAGTGGTATTGAGAGGGAAAAAGGTTCAGCAGAGGGGTGACAGTTGTTATGAATTTGATATAGGATGAGAATTATATTAGAGAGCAGAAAGAGCATGTCAAGAATAAGTCAGGAAAGCCTCAGAGAACAGGTGACTGTGATGCAGAATTAGTTTAGAGGGAATGGAATTTACAACTACATGATCAGGAGAGAGTACAAAAAAGATATTCTATACCACTAGAGAGGCCTTGTGCACAGATTTGTGCACTGGTGGGGTCACTCTGATTGGCCTGTGGGGATCAGACTAAAACTGGCTCTCCGGCATCCCCTGAGGGGTCCCAGATTGTGAGAGAGTACAGGCCAGTTTGAAGGACCCCACGGGTGCACAATCGGGGCAGGAAGGGCTCTAGGGCATGTCAGGCCCATCTCGCCCACTCTCAATTGGCAATATCTTGGCAGCAAGCTAAACTACCAGTCAGAGCATCTGCCCCATGGAGATCAGTGTGTGTCATAGCAACTGGTCCAATGGTTGAATGATTGGACACTTAGCATATTAGACTTTTATTATATATGATATTCAAATTGGAATTTAACTTGAAAATAAATGTAGCCATTGGTTCTCAAATAGGAGATGGCATGATTTGATGTGTTTTGAGAATAATCACCCTGGGGACAGGGTAGGTTGACTTAAGGGGAACTATTGAAGAAACTGCTACAGTAGGCCAATGGAGGGCAGTAGTTAGAAAATTAAGAAGGCAATGATTTAGATACTAATTTTGAACTTGAAGGCTCTGGGTATAGGCTTAGAGTATGCCATTAACTGCATATTGTAATTTTGTACCCTACATCACATAATTCATTTTATATTCTTCTCTAAACTTTGCATCTGTCTGTTTGTCTTCTTCAGTGATCTGCATGAACTTTGATACTTTCATCCTTCAGGTGTCAGAAACAATATTCATCAGGTGAATATTTCACTTCCACATGGATTAATAGCAGAGTGAACACATTGTTACTTTCATGGACCCAACATTACTACCCCTCCTACCACAGCTAAGATATCCCAGGGTGATTTATGCACTCTCTAATGTGTCACTTATTCCAGATATCTTTTTCCAAGCTCTCCAATGGGGGTCATTGTTTCAGAAGCATCTGCTTGTGATTTAGAGACATTTGTCACACCCTGTGTCATAAAAATAACATTGATATCTATCAAAAAACTATGTGTTGGAAATCTAATCTCTGGTGATATAAGTCAAAAGAATGGCTACCCTTTGGGGATTACCTACTAGAAGGGGACAGAAAGCAGCCTTTTGGGGTGCCACCAATGTCCAATATCTTTCTCCGGTAGTGGTTTCATGGCTGTGTTTACTGTGTGAAAAGGCATTGAGCTGTGCCCTTAACATCGTGCGCTTTACTCTATGTGAGTTATGTCTCAATAAAAACAAATAAAAGAAACAAGGAAAGAATAACCATGTGTCATTCCTGAAACTTATCTATAATGCTTAGAAGGTGGGTTTTATGATTTCCATTATTTAAAAAAATTGAGGTTCAAGTTCAAGTGACTTCCCCAAAGTCACATGGATAGCCAGAGACAGAGTCAGAAACCAAGCCCATAGTGTACTCATTACATAGGCTCTATGTTTTTAACTATAAGACTAAGGCTTTGCAAGGCTTATTTCTGACCTGCATTTTTTTTTCCCCTTTCTGGAATACAATGAATTCTGGCTGTACATATGTCCCTCTACTGTGCATGGTAGACTTATTGTATTTTAATATGGTTGGCGCCAATGAGGCCACAGACCTTTGCACAGGGGCAAATTATGATTTTTCCCCTTCTATTCAGGGGGACAAAGCTCTGAGACAGGAAAAAGCTCTGAGACAGGAACCGGAAGGGGCTTAGACTGGGAAGAGTAAACTGCCCTACCTTTTGCTGGGTCTCTTAGCAGAGCCTTCCTGGGAAACAGAAAAAAAAAATGGTCTCCACTACATGGACTTGGGAACACTCAGAGTGGAAACCATGATATTCAAGTGATTATATATTATTTCATAAATGAGATGATCTAGTTTATTTCCCTTCCATATTCATTTGTCCTTTGGCAATGTTTGCTTAAGTGGGATAAAATATCCTTCATTCTGAGTTTAACTATATATATATATATATATATATATATTTGATGTGTTTTGATATATATATATATATATATATATATATATATATATATATATATATATAAACTGCAGATTCCTGATCCTCATTTCAAACATATATAATTAAAATATCTAATGGAACTTGGATTATTTAAATCAGTTCTCCCGGGGGTTTCTTCTAATACACACCTAAGTATAAAAGCTGCTGCCCTAGAGTTTACAACAGTGACTTGAAACAACCCACTTTACTCTGGGATCTCTGCAGAGCCTGCATCTTAAAAGGGAAGTAGCCCCTCTCAAAGCTCATAATGAAAATGAAAATGAAAATGACTTAGTAAGAAAGCCCTGTGTGAAGCAGCAGAGGGTCTTTGAAGCCAGACTCTTCATCACAGAGACTCTTGACACACACAAAACTTGTGGATTTGGATTTCCCCCCCTCCCCCCCACCCCGAGATTTATAATGTAAAATTCACCCTTCCAGAGGTTTGGTTTTTGGCAAACACAATGCCATGTAACCATAGAGTCTAGATATAGAATAGTTTCATCATGCCCAAAGTTTCCCTTTCATCTTTTCATAGCCTACATCCATCTATACCTCTAGATTCTGGCAGCCATTGGTCTATTTCTGTCCACTTAATTTTACATTTTCAAGATTGATGGCATTCCATCTATCTAGAATAATGCAGCCTTTTGAGTCTGGTCTCTTATTTTCTTAGCATAATCCACTTGCTAATACATAATCCCTGTTAAGGTGTGTGTCAGCACATTCTTTCTTAGAGGCCCAGTGCATGAAATCCATGCCTATATCCTCTCACACAATAGGGGATCCCACAGGGGATGTCTGACTGCTGGTTCAGGCCCAATATTAGTAGCAACCTCTGCCTGCCTGCCTAATCAACCCTAACCACTCTGCATGCCTGCCTTATCACCCCAACTGCTTGCCTGCCGTGTTGCTCCTAACTGTCTTTCCTTTTGGCCCCTGCTGTGGCAGTTTCATCCAGAAGATATCCAGAATGACATTTGGAAAGTCATTCTGCTCTCTGGTCTAATTACCATATTACACTTTTCTTATTATAGATTATTGAGTAGCATTCCATTGTATGGATATCATAGTTTGTGTGATGAAGGAGGAACTGGCCTGACTCAGTGTGGGGGTAGGAGGTGGTGGGGTGAAGCAATGGCAGAGTGTGTGACTGAGAGCCCTCAGTTTCAATGTGACAGTATACCTCTGTGATATTATCCTTCAATGTCCTCTAGATGTGGACATCTATACATAGGAGCAATTTTTTCAAAGGTGGCCATAGAATGCAAAATATTCTTATAGATTTATCTCTATTAATTATGATTCATTTTACTATTTCCAGCCAAATTTGATTTGGAGGACATTGGTGAAGGATCAACTGAATGTCTGGTTTTTACAAGTTGACTTATTATACAATAGAATGGAGACTGTGAAGAACACTAAACTATAGTGGCAAACCCAAGTGTTTGCTACTTCCTAGTTAAACTGAGTTTATCTAAGTCCTTCCTGCTCTACTTACCTTTCCAAGGTCTTAGAGACTCAGATAGGTAATAGATGTCAGACCCTGTGAACACCTTGAATTTATTTGCATATGTTAATTACCTTGAGAGGCATCTGTGCCTATATTGTATCTTCACTACAATTCTGTGTGGCTCAAAGGTAGTATATGCCTCCACAGTGCTTCCAATAAAGGAAGAAACTCAAACACCTTTGAAGGAAAACAATGAAAAGAATCTATATAACATCCAATTTAATCTCAGGCAGCTTAATGTGAGAGTTATGTTGTAGAAAATGTTTTTATAAATAATTTTAGGTCTGAGAAGTGATCATTTTGACTCTGGTGAGTCTGGACATGTTAAAATCCCTTTAATTTTTTTCTTTTGTTTAAAACTTTTATATTTGACATGTACACTAAGCTGCCAAATTAAATTGTTAGTTATAAAGTAAAGGACAAATTCAAAACTAATATACAGTGTAAGTATAAAATATGATTTTGTAATATCTAAAGTTTACATATTATATTTTTAGTTTGTAAAGTCAAATGCCTTAGTAAGTTATCAAATCATATAGAATTCTGAAAAAAATTAAATAAAATTAGTTCCTTGGTGAAACAAGAATAATCATATGGATATCATGAAGTTAAAATGAGATAACATGAACTGTGGTTAGGAGAGGACCTATATATTGATTGAGGACCTATTATGGAGAATTTACCTAGAATATATTTAGGGTAATAAAATTTGATAAAATAGTGTCTTTGCCTTTAAGATACAGTCTAATGGATGTGTGTGAGGGACAAGATAAATGAAAGGAAAATAATGATTCCACAAGATAATATTCTGAATGATAATGTAGACACAATGATATGAGAATATAGAAGAATGGGCACTGAACTTTGAAAGATTGTGAGAAAAATTATTCAGAAAACTTTCTTATGTGAGCTAATAACATCTGGGCTGATTCTAAAAAATTAAGTAGCACTTAGGCCACTGACAACAACAACAAATGGAATGATTTATAGGCATTCAATATCTTTCAATACTTTTACCTGAATTTAATACCTTTTCCACCACTCACTGGATGAATAACCTTGGGCAACTCACTTAGTCTCTCTTTTTTGCTTCCCAATATCCTCATAGTGTAAAAAAGGGGGATAAATGAATTAATATTGTGAAATACCTGGGAAAGAGTACATACTGTATAAAAAAATTAAATCACAAATAATTAAGCCAAGCAATCTGCATCTAGTAAGATCTAGAGAAGAGATGACAGAGTGTATTTGGAGTTGTGCTCAGGTTATTTTTGGAAGGAGAGGAAGATGTGGAGAGAGAAGCTGTAAGCTCTGGGGTAGCTATTGATTGTGAATAACAGAAAGCCTTGTAGTCCATTCCAAGGGTGTTGGGTTTTACCATGATAATAATGAGAAACAATGAAAGCATTTAAAATCAGGTAGTGACCTGAAAATACCAAAATTAAAAAACTTAGGGAAGATTCTTTGTGATATTATAATAAAAGTGGGTGTCCTGAACTAGAGAGGCAGAGAAGTATTAAAGAGGTGAAATGGCAGATCTTCATATCAGGTAATTAGAAGTTGACAAGATTGGGAACTAAGTTTAATTCCAAAGCATTTGGCTTTTGTGTCTCTGGATGGAGGAGCCATGCACTAGAGAAGAGACTGGAAGAGGAGAAAGAGGGGGCTGTGGCTATGAAGAATACGCTATATGGATCCTACTCTGTCTCATTGTCTGGGAAACACAAGTGGTGGTTGCTCACTCAAGGGCTAGAATGAATGGCATTCCTCTGGCTTCACCATGAAGAGAGGAGTGATGGATTATGTGCTGTCTCTATGTTGAGTGAATGAAACTGAAGGTCAGCTCTAGAAGTTGAGTCCTGGAAAGCTTTGATTCTGGGAATAAACCCGAAGCTAGATGGAGCTCAACTCAAAGCAACAAAGTGAAGCCAAGAAAAAGGGGGGGTAGGGAGCAGGAGGAGTCTAAGAATTTGATGCGTCTAAGAAAGTGTCAGTGCCGGACACAACCACAGGTCCTCCTGAGAATGGCAGCCCCACAAGATTTTTCTGATGAGTTACTGTGATTTGGAACATGGATCTCAAGCACAACTGAGCCAGTTACTTATCCTATGTTGGTTAGACTGGGTCTGGTGCCTGAGCCAATGTTATACCACCTGGATACCAGGAAGTCATTACTGTCCCCTCACCCCCACCACCATCCCAATACAGCTTGGAAAGAAAGCATAGATATATCCACTTATATCTTTTCTTGCAATGGACAAATAGACAGCACCCATGGGCATGGTATTTTGAACTATGTTGCTCTGTCCCATGATTGTTGGGTCCCAGTGTGATTTTCCACCAATGAAAGAGATGATACTCTGCCATACCTCACATCCCCAGTACATTTGCTATCAATTATATCCACTTTTGTAAGAGAAAGACACTGAGACTCCACATGTGACATTGTTATAAAAACCAAAAGAGGGAGAAAAAAAAGACAATCTCATTCATTGGATGGCTAGAACTCACACTGTCCAGATAAATTGGATATTCCCCCCTATTATACAGTGCCTTGTCAATACTTTGATAAGTATAATTCAATCAGCAGTCTATGCTAAGTTTTATTAAAATGTCAAGAGGCTTACCAGTCAGAATAAAAATGCAGGATAAAAAACATATTTGTGGATTTTACTAAACCCCACACTGTTGGACCACAATTCCTACTGTTCAACAAATCCAGGCTCACTGGTCTCCGCTCTATTGTGCTAAGAACACAAAGTAATAGAAGGAATAATGTTTTCCTTTTGCTCTGCTCAAGCTTTAAGCTGGAAACCGGACACAGCAGGCCGCTTTCTGTATAAAGCCAGGGGATTTGACAGCTACCGTACATGTGCTTTTGGCTCAATCTAAAATCTCATTCCCCAAGTTTGGAATAACTGGCTACCCTCCTACACTAAAACTTGATTTGCCTGCTTTTCCTTTTCTGCAAAAATCACAAATCATAACAAATAGTTATTATTATTTCTTTTTGTATTGAAACCACAATAACATCTAATCTCTGGTAAGAAAACATGAAAGGAAGGCTAAACAGAGAGAACTGGGTTCTTGCATTACACTCCTTTATCCTACATCCAGGCTTTCAGGAGGTGAAAGTTGGCATTTTCAAAGGCCTCAACGGCACACCAGTTGCTGGGAGGTACATCAAGGAACAAAGTGAAATCTTTCCTGAACAAGCGATTATCAAATTGCAGACCTGTCACCAGCACTTCCTGGGAAGGGTCAGCACCTTCCCTGCTTCCCCCGCAGACAAAGAATGTGTGACAGGCAGATCGATACATCAGTTAAATAAACAGCTGGCTAATAACAGAACTGACTGAACACAAAGGTTGGATTGAAGACAATGACATAAAAGTGCTTTTTTGTGGACTTTTTCCCTATTCAACAGCTTGTTGGGTCCTGCTTTTACTGTGGTTTTTTTTTTTTTTTTTTTTTTTTTTTTTTTTTTTTTTTTTTTTTTTTCACTAGGTGAGGCTGATGGTGATTCTAAACTCAACTGCACACTAATGATGTGCATGGGAGGTGCAGTTTGTTATGAATAGAGGAGTGGCCAAGCCAACTGATTTATCAGCCTCCTGTGGATGATGGCTGAGGCCCAAATCAATTGTCATTAACTAATTACTCTTCTCCTTTTGTCAAGATAAATTGGTTCATCCGATGTGTTTTCCAAGTGTGTCAGGTGAATTGCATTAAAAAGGATAAACAGCACTCTTTCTCTATACACTCTGTCGAAAATCTTAACAGCTTAATTGCTATTCTGCTGATTGGAGAGGCAGCCTGGGTGGTAATTAAGGGCCAGGTCTGGGACTACTCAGATTTGAAGTTTTCTTCACTACCTTCTAGTTCTGGGGCCTCCAGCAAGTTCCTTCCCCTCTCTGTGCTTCAGTTTCCTTACTAGCAAAATGAAAATAACTGATAGAATGTGAGAATTTAATATAATACAATTTAAAAAGTCATGTATAGTGTTAGGCATGGTGACTGGCACATAGTAAAATAGTAAACTTGCAAAATATACTTTTCAGTATTGTTTTCCTAATGACTTGGGATCACCATATAAGCATATGGGTTGTATCTTTTTCAATATAAAATATTCAGCTACTTCCGAAAACTCATTTAATCAGTGATCTCAATGATTCCAACACCTCACCTCTACATAGTATGGTTAAGGAAGCACTTTCCTATCCAATAGTAGGCTTAATTGTCACAGAATTCTGCAAGAGAAATCAGTTTGGAATGTCTATTATAGGATGGGGAACTGAAGCTTCAAGAGGTTATGTAATTTGTCAATGTACTCGACCATAAGTGGTAGATCCAGTCCAGTAAACCGGGTAACACATCCAGTTTCTGCAATCACATCTCAGTTTAAGTATTTGCTCTGCCATTTCTTAGCTGTTTGGCAATGGACAATGTGCTTAACTTCCCTGAGCTTCTATCTCCTCATCTACAAACCAGAGATACCTACGTCCTAGAGTTGTGGTGAAGAGTAATAAAGAAACAAAAAGGAAGCACTTATTAGTAAACTTGGTAATTGGTAATAATTCAGTAATTTGATGGCTATTTGTTCATTATCATGATCCTCCTCATTAATTAGGTAAAATGCTTAATAGGGGCACTATTTTTTCAAGTTTATCACAAAATCTATTATTTTTCCACTCTATTACCTCCTCCTCTTCCTTCTCCTTTGCTCTTCCTAATCTTGTTTTGTCCATATGCCATATGCAATTAGTATGAGTAATAGACCTCTTGTTACAGTTGAAAGTTTTGACATTTGGGTCTGTTATTCAGTCCCCTGTGAATAGATCTTTTGGAGTGTGACCTCAGTGGCATATGCTAACAGAGTGGAGTTTCTTCATCTGTAATGTAAACCTTAGCCGACCACTGCCTCCTGACACATCCTCTCTCTATTAGAAGGCATCTAACAATGAACATCATTAATGCATTTATCGGATGTCTGCACCAGGAGAGAAGATTACAATGGCAAATGAAACTAACCTCATATGTTTACTATGTCTATCAAGTAAGTATCTGATCACAGCATGGTAAAGGCTAAGAGGAAGGTGATTAGTGCCACCTGAACACTTATAAGGCTCCTGTGAGTCCCTAAGAAGGTTTCTCTGAAGCTGATTCAGTTGAATGGTTTCTGACAGATGAGAAGTTAAACAGGAGAGTTGCAAAGGCCAGGTGGTGTGGTGCGAGGGATGCGGACACTTGGAAATGTTCAGGATATGGCAATCATGCAGTATCTGAATTGAGTCCTCTGTTGGCCAAAATATGACTTCGGTATTTATCCTAAAAGGAACAAGATACTTGCAGAAGCTGTAAACATATGATGAGGGCAGGTAAAGGGAACTAATAAAATTTGTATTTTGAAAACATCACTCTGGTTGTGAAGAACAGATGGGAGGATGGTGGGAGTGAGTGCAGGGAGATAAATTGGGAAGCTATTGGCTGTGTGTGATCATGTCATAAATCCTCACAAAAATGTTGTGAGATGTGCTTATTATTCCAGTTTTACAAATGAGGAGTCTGCACTTCAGAGGTATTAATTTGCCTCCTCCAGGTGCTGGAACTGGTAATTGGCAGCTGGAAGAAGAGGTTGCTGGCAATGAGAGAACTGGGTTCAAATCCTGCTTTAAGGCTCAGCCTATCTGGTCCCAAGTCTGGTCTGCATGCCTCAGGATAAGCGGATGTGGAAGTGGGCTCCTCACCAGAGAGGGATGTGGGTAGAGTAGTCCCTCAGCCTTTTCTATGACACCCACACATATGCAGGCACACGTGACTTCACAAGAATAAATAGGTGTATTTTTTTATATTTTTGTTGATTTCAGAGAGAAAGGGAGAGGGAGAGAGAGAAACATCAATGACAAGAGAGAATCACTGACCAGCTGCCCTCTGCAAGCCCCCAACTGGGGACTGAGCCTGCAACCTGAGCATGTGGCCCTGACCGAAATGGAATACTAACCCTTCAGTCCGCAGTCCGATGCTCTATCCATTGAGCCAAACCAACTAGGGCAATAGGTATATTTTTTTTAAAGAAAATCATAAAATGTAAGTAGCTTAAAGGCAATACTGGGCTTGAGGTGGCCAGAGTGAAAGTTGACGTCTAGCTGAAACCGGTTTGGCTCAGTGGATAGAGTGTAGGCCTTCGGACTGAAAGGTCCCAGGTTCGATTCCAGTCAAGGGCATGTACCTTGGCTGCGGGGGGCACATCCCCAGTAAGGGGTGTGCAAGAGGCAGCTGATCAATGTCTCTCTCTCATCGATGTTTCTAACTCTCTATCTCTCTCTCCTCCTCTCTGCAAAAAATCAATAAAATATTTTAAAAAATCAAATTAAATAAAAAAAAGAAAGTTGCAGCCTGCCACCCCCACTGTGCGAATGTGAATGTGCTGATGTGAATGCATCAAGCCCATTGCTCCTGCCCCTGTGTCTGTGCTCCTGTTTGAAAGGTTCTGCCTCTGTGCCTTTTTGCAAGTTGAAGCCTCATCTTTAAAAACCCAACCTATCCCTATTGTACCTGTCACCAATCTGGGAAACACCACCCCACCCTTTACCTCCAGATGAATATTCCAGTTGTTCTGAAAAAACTTTTCAGACCTGCCCTTCCCCCAGCTCCCACCATAACATAACCCTGCCCTCTTCTGTCTCAGCCCAAACATGCAATGGGAATTCATTCATATTTCAACCCTCTTCCCCACTGGACTTAGCTCCTTCAGTATCTGGGCCTCTATCCTGGCAAATGTATGAGAATAAATGCATGGAGGGGAGGAATGGAGGAAAGAAGGAGGAGGGAAGAAAAGGAGGGAGGAAATGGACTTAAGGTGTAGTTGATGAGATACTGCTTACATGATGTCACACTGTGTTTAAAAACAAGCATGGAGTTATGCTTGAGCCCCTCTTGAGTGCTCTGAAGAGAGAAAGAATGAAGAGTTATTGTAGTGCCATGACCAGGTTGCTATGTCTGTGGAAAAGAAAAGAAATATTCATGTGACAGAGATGGATTTGTTTTGCTCTTGGAGGTAAGGATAGAGAAGATATTCTGGGTGGCAGCCTGACAAATCCCATCCTTTTCTGCAGCAATGACATTGTTTCCGAGAAGCACTCATCCATGGCCAAGAAGGCTCAGGGGAAAAGTGTTCCGGGCTCTGAGCTAGTCAGAATTTTGTCCTTGCTGGAGCATCAGAGACTGGGTAGGCAAGGGCTACAGAAATCACAGGTTTGCAATGTTCTTAGGGGCCATTTATCTACAAATACTCATGCAGAGGAGATCACCGAATTCCAGAGAGGTCAAGTGCCTTCCTGATGGTCACATTGCCAGTTAGTACAGAAGAGGGTTTATACTCTGTGCCCCAATGTGCCTTCTGCAACCTGGCACACACATTGATTATTCATAAAAGGTCATGGTGTTTTTCATTCCTTACATATTTTACTCTAAGAAACATAAAACTAGGTAATCAATACTGGCCTCCTCCCTAGCATGGGGATAGGACCAGGAAAAAACAGTCACTATGAGCTCCCATTTTTTCTGTCCATTTTTCCACTTCTGAGGAAACAAAATGCAGTATCTCAGTAAATTATCCTGACACAATACTGTGCCAAAATTATGAATAATTATTATGTTTAATTGTGGTAAAATACACATGACACAAACATTACCATCGTAATCATTTTTAAGTGCATCATTTAGTGTTTTACATACATTTATATAGCTGTGTAAACAATCTCCAGAACTTGTTCATCTTGCAAAATGGAAACTACCCATTAGACAAAAACTGCCCTTACCCCCTCCTTGTAGTCCATAGCAACCAGCATTGTACTTTCTGGTTCTATAACTTTGACTATTGCAGGTATTGCATATAAGTGGAATAAAAGACTATTTGGTTTATTCTTTTGTGACTGACTTATTTCACTTTGCATAATGAATCCAAGGTTGATCCATATTAAAGCATGTGTTAGAATTTCTATCCCTTTTAAGGTTGAATAAGGTTGAATACATATCCATTGTATGTATATACATTTTGTTTAATAATTCATTTGTCGCCGGGACTGGTTTGGCTCAATGGATAGAGCGTGGCTTGGGGACTGAAGGGTCCAGGGTTCGATTCTGGTCAAGGGCATGTACCTTGGTTGCGGGCATATCCCCAATAGGGGGTGTGCAAGAGGCAGCTGATCGATGACTCTCTCTCATAGATGTTTCTAACTCTCTATCTCTCTCCCTTCCTCTCTGTATAAAATCAATAAAATATATTTTTTTAAAAATAATTCATTTGTTCATGGGTACTTGGGTTGCTTGGCTATCTTGAGTACTGCTATGAACATGGGTGAAATGAGTAATTTACTTTCAAAACATAAATGAAAGTCAATTTAGGAATATTTTTAATATAATTTGAGACACATGCCAGGTTTCAAGTACTCAATGAAACCCCATGGGAGTGTGTCATGGGGTGACCCTTAAGAAATCACACATAGAGAAGAGACTTAGGGTATCAGTTACCTTCTAGGCCCAGAGGTGTAGTTCAGCACACCTATCCCTTAGGGCTGCTGGGAGGCTTAAAGGAAGTGACTGAAGAAAAGCACTAAGCACAGTAGCACCTCCATATACTTGCAATCTCCTTTCCTTCCCTCGTACTCTCCCTCCTCTGGAATCAGTTGGCTGGGGGTGAGGGTGGGAGGATGGAGAGGAGGCACAGGATCCATGATTGCTTATAGCTCATCAAGTATTCTGAAAATGATTAGACTGCAGATTCTGCCTTTTGTATAGTCAAAACATTTAAAATGCCATTAAACCTCTGCTTTCCCAGCTCTGTGGGTTCCTGCAACCTACAGCTCACAAAATTTCTGTGTCTGCAGGAGTTCATAATATACTCCAGGCTCCATGTGGTAATGCACATGTTTCCACAGAGCGATTATGGGGAAGAATGCAATGCGGCTAGACTCTTATTTTGAGATGGCAATTTTGCATGACATTTATCTCTCCCCTTGATTATGTATTTTTGTTCCCTGGGATCATTTTTCATGGGAATGGAGGGGGTCTATGAGAGTTCTGTAATCTAGTTTATTTAGATTTTTGATCTTTAAAGTTTTGTCCTATAGGCATATAATGTAGCAGAAAAACACAAGCTCCCATGTTGCAAGGGGCTTTAATACACTCCAGTGTTCTTGGACTATCCATAGCAGAGATGTGGGATATCAGAGAAGAATCCAGGAGATAACATTAGAAAAAAGAAAGGGTATTTATCAGTATACATTGTTTATGGAGCACCTCCTTTGTCCTGGAGCCTGAGCTCAGTGCTTTACCTTCATGATCGCTAATCTGTCAACAATGTTTGTGAATCAGAGAGGTTAAATTACTCAACTTAGTGTTAAATAACCCTTAGGTAGTTCGAGTGTCAGGACTGGAGTCCAGCAGTGACTGGCTCCTAGGTCTGTGCTCAGGTAACTATACATTTTTTAATGTGGTTACTGAAAGCCAGGAACTCTCCAGTCCAGTAAATACAGGGTTGGTGATGCTGATGCCTACAGTTGCATCCAGGCAAGACTATACTTCTGGATTACATAGGACCACCTCCAGGCAGAAGCGACCTCCGTGGGGTAAAGTGTTCTGAGAATTTAAAGAAAGGCACATAAGCATCCATTAGGCTAAGTTGGAAAATGTTGTATGGACCTGAAGAACTTGCAGGAAGAAAGGCATTTGAGAAGGGGATTGTTGCTTGATCAAAAACACAGAAGTGGGAAAACCTCAAATGGGATAGTTGAGACTGAAGCTAGAAAGCTCTTTCTCATACAAGCTCTGGTGAGAACCAAGGTTACTATAACTCTTAGCTTGTGTTTTGCCATGTCTAAAAGAGCATGTGTGCTTAATGCAGATGAGACAACTACAGGGAATGAGGTTCATAATCTTGCCCCAGCTGTTACTCTCCGATGAGCTGTGTCATGTAGCTGACAGGGAGCAGGAATTCCAGTCAGAGGAAAAGTGACCCGGACAAAGGGGAGAATTGAATCTAACAGGTCCCTTTAGAGAGCTCCTAGATAGCATGTCAGGCACATCATCATGCCTCAAACTCCAATGGCTTGCCAGTGCAGCCTGCATGGAGCTGCTCTTCCAAGTGTCCTTGAAGTATCTCCTGCCCTTACTCAGGGTGGAGAAGGGTTCCTCTATCACTCCAGTCTTCATCAAACCTCCAACCCTGACTATGGTGTCTTTCCTCCATCTGCATATACTTCCCTCTTTCCATCAGCATAAGGAGCATACCTATTTCATTTCTTATGACTAAGTCTCATCCTTGGTAACAAGTCTTCCTCTTCTCTAGGCAGAGCTGGGCTCCCAAACACTCCCACATGCTGTTATGGTTATAATTGTGAATATTCTTAGTGTGCACAACTGGAATTACCAGTGTCCAAGTTTGTCTGGTCCATGGACATTGTATACCTCCAGGGCTTAGGAAGAGTGAATGAATGGGAGAGGGAGTGAATGAGTGATGATTGCTCCATTCCCACAGCCTGATACAAGGTCTGCACCAGTGGGCAAAAGGGTTGGGGAGGGAATGAGTGAGGTGAGAGTAAAGGAAAGGATAAGAGAGCTCACAGTGGGACAGTCATCTGATCCCTCCTCTGACCAACGCCCTGTGATGATGGATGGACATGGGGAGTGACAGGCAAAGGATCAATTTCCAGAGACAGCTGCCCTGAACTTGCCATAAAATTTAGTGAGTGACAAATGGTACTCAAATAGTTTCTTGGGAGAAAAAAAATCAATTGACCTAAAAAAATAAAAATACCTATAAGAGGATTAAAATCTTAAAAGACAGCGTGCAACTGTACAATTCTGTCGTGTAGGGTTTCAGCAAGTACCTGGTAGAAATCTCTGGTATTTTCTTTTTAAATTTTTTTTTTTTTTTTTTTTTTTTTTTTACTAGTGGCCTTGTGCATGAAATTGTGCACAGGAAGGAGTGTGTCCCTCAGCCACACCTACACCCTCTCCAATCTGGGACCCCTCAGGGGATGTCCTACTGCTGGAGATAGGTCCTAAACTGGCAGTCAGACATCCCTCTTGCAATCTGGGACTGTTATGGTTATAATTGTATACCTCCAGGGCATATACTTCCTCACCATTCACCTGCCTGCCTACCTCATCACCCCTAACCACTCTGCCTGCTGACCTGATTGCCCCCAAATGCCCCCTTTCCAGTTTAATCACCCCTAACTGCTCCCCCTATTGGCCTGATCGCCCCTAACTGCCCCCCCCCCCGCCTGC
Source organism: Pipistrellus hanaki (assembly GCF_964339955.1). Taxonomy (NCBI): domain Eukaryota; kingdom Metazoa; phylum Chordata; class Mammalia; order Chiroptera; family Vespertilionidae; genus Pipistrellus; species Pipistrellus hanaki. Next base: position 37,993,336 of record NC_140511.1, on the reverse strand, counting down.
CTGATCATCCCCAACAGCTCCCCTGCTGTCCTGCTCACCCCAACTGCCCTCCCGCTGCCTGCCTGATCACCCCCAATGCCCCCCCCCCCTTGCTGGTCTGTTTGCTTCTAACTGCCTCTGCCTCAGCCTCACCACCATGGCTGAAGATGTCCAGAAGGATGTCCAGAAGGTCTCCTGGAATGTCTCTCAGTCTAATTAGCATATTACCCTTTTATTAGTATAGATTTTTTTTTTTCCATTTCCTGTAGAACAGCTTTCTCCAAAGCAGTGTTCCTTGTCCAGTAATAGCTTTCAGGCAACCACATCCTTAGCTGCAGATAAATCGCATCCCTGTATATTGGCACATTTCAATAAAGGCAGCCTGGGAGAGCAGACAAAGGCCACCCTGTCCTTCCATAGATCTGGGTGCAATTCTAAATTAGACCACTTAACTAGTTGGGAGATCTTGGATGAGTTTACTCCTTTATAGAAATGTCTCCTTATATATAAAATGGAAGGAAGATCCTCAGCCATCCGTTGTGAGGAATGAATGGTTTTTAGTAGCTGATCCCCACATGAGTGTGGTAAAGGCAGCAGGAATGGAATCTGGCAGAACAAGGCCTGAGTTGCAGTCTTATAATTTTCGAAAGTTCACATAACTTTTTAAAAGAGTTGTTATGTTTCTCAATGTACACACATTACACAGGATCATAAATAAAGTGCACCAGATGCTACAGGGATGCATAAACAGGGAATTGTGGTAGCACAGTGGGATGTGTGTTGGAAAAGCAAGGCAGGCTTCAAGGTAGAGGTGACAGTTGAGCTCCAGTTTTGTCTTCAGTAACCAATACCAGCAAAAGAGCTTCTCCTGGTGGTCTCCCTCAGTTATGCCATTACATGTTAGAGCACTAGGCATCCATTGCCCTGGGGAAAGATTGGAGTAGAAAATTTTATGACCTTTGTCAGATAGGGCTAAGTGCCCGGGAGTTGACAGATTAATTTGTGAAGGATTTCAGAGCCTTCAGAGGATAGAGGAATCATGACTCAAAACCCTGTTTAAGAAATTTAAAAGTAGAATGTCTTGGACAAGATTTACTAAGAATAATTCACGAGGAAAGCAGGGGAGTGCTGCTGGTGACCCTGACTCAGCTCAGGGCACAGGGTACAGGGCATAGGGCACAGGGCTGCATAAAAGTTCTGGATCCCACAAGCTAGGCTGAGGCTGTGTGCTCTTTAGGACTCAGTAACCCTGACTCAGAGTTCAGTTTGACAAGAGCATCCACATATGGGAACCAAAGCTGTACCTTTGGAGCTAATGCAGGAGCCCCCACAGGACTAGCAGGGGCCCAACAAAATGTGCAGAGTCTAGCCAGGAAAACAGAAACCGTCCCAGTCTTAATATGGAGGATTAGTTATGCAGATAATGGAGCTCAGAGAAGCCAAGCAGAGCACTGTGGGATGACCCAGAGATTAGCAATAGAAAAAAACAAACAAAATAAAACAAAAACAAAACAACAACAACAAAAAAACACACAGAAAAGGGAAGTAAGAGGTGTTATCTGACCCAAGAGCCTAAGGCCCAGAGGAAGAGGGAGAAACATTTTTGTCTCCTTAGGTCTACTTTCTAACCTCCCTCTATTACTTCCCTTTGGCTGAAGCCATTTAGAAGGCAGCTGATAGGAGGCCTGGACACTCCTGCCCATACAGCCCCTCCACCTTGCAATGTACAGCAAGGCAGGGGAAGGATGAGAATGGGGCTGACAGCAAACAGGTTTACAAGGGCAACCTTGGGCACTGGTCAAGACAGGCCTTGTGGAGCCAGTCTTCCACAGCGACACCATATGGCAGCAAGAAGTCATAGTTTAAGGGGGACTGATCAGATTCTGTTTTCTCTAAGCTTTACTATACCCCAGTGCTCTTGGATAATCCCTTGGGAAGATGTGAGATATCACGGAAGAATCCAAAAGATAATATGAGACTTCCTGTTCAATTAACTGACAAAGTAAATTGTATTTGAATGTAATTGAAACCCATGTTAGGAATGAGAGCATATAGATTACATGATAATATAGTAATAATTATACCAACTAATATCAAGTTCTATGTGCCAAGCACTGTATTAAACAACACTTTATGTAAATTAAGTCACTTAATACTGCCAACACCCTGTTAGGGTATATATTATCACCTTGTTTTGCAAATAAGGAAACTGAAATTTAATGACTTGTGGAAGTCATACAACTAGTAAATAGCAAAGATATAGTTTTTAAAAATATATTTTTATTGATTTCAGAGAGGGAGGGAGAGGGATAGAGAGATAGAAACTTCAATGATGAGAGAGAATTATTGATCAGCTGCCTCCTACACTCCCAACAATGGGGATCGTGCCTGCAACCCAGGCATGTGCCCTGACCTCCTGGTTCATAGGGCACAAAGATAGGGTTTTAATCTCGGTTCACTTGAAATCCAAAATATATGCTCTTAATCACTATGGTATTATGCAAAGGAATGAAAGAAGGTCCTCCCCATCCCAATGAGAATATAGCCTGTTTCTTCCCACTAGAAGGGGTGGAATCAAGTGCCACACAGTGGAGAAAAAACCTCACATCACTAATGCAATGCCACATGCCAGAAATCAGCATCAGGACCTTGATAATGTAAAAATATATTTGCACAATGTGCTGCAGTGATAATTTTCTCAGCTTCTGCAATTGGGTAATCTGACACTAGTCCTGCTCTCCCCACAGCTAGAGAGAGAAGCTTGATCCCAGGTAATGGAACAGGGGAAATGGGCTGAAACCAACCAGAAGAGAATTTGAGCTGATTATTCTGCAAAATATGTCTGAGCTCTGAGCTCTTATGCTATGAAAGTTGCCCCAGGGATGGTGCAGAAGAGAAGCCCCATTGCCTTTAGCTCCTCTGAGTAAGTGCTGTGTAAACACAACATATCCAACTGAAAGTTATGCCAGTGTCCCATCAGCTAAGGATTAGTGAGGGCTGCCAGAGGCCACTGCAGACACAGATGGAGATAGTCCCTGGTAATATCAATCCTCCATGCAACACCATCGCAATACAACATATATGATCTTGTTAGAGCCTCTCAATGATCCTGTAAAGGAGGCAGAACAGAGGGTGCTGTGGGAGCAATATCTGACTCAGCTTCTGATAACAAGATTATTCTAGGGAAAGGCCACCTGCCATGAGGGAGCTGCAGAAAGTAGCAAAGGGGCTTGCAGCTCACTCACTGTGAGCCATTCATTTACAGGATCCAAGCATAGCCAGACTTCAAACCTCACTTCTACTACAGCTGTGGATGCTTGGGAAGCTACAGTTCCTGTTGCATTCCTTTCCAGGTCTCATCAGATCATTTAATTGTCCTGAGACCTTTGAAAAGGGCTTCACAGGAGGCTTGGGACAGTCAGAGTAGAAGAGAAGCTGATGCTTCAGCTGAGGTATGGAGAAATCTAGGATTCTGGACACGACCTGGTCCAACATTGCATCTTTCAGATCCAATTCATTTTAACTCAACATTTATTAAATGCTCATTAATCAACCTTCTCAGTAAACTAAGATCCAGAGAAGTTAAGATATTTTTATAATCATCCAGTGTGCTCAATGCAGAGCTGGGCTTATATGACAGGTTTCCTGAGCCTCAGGAGAATACAATTCATGGTATATCTCCCCAACCCCATCTCTCCAACCCAACATTTTCCTCTCTTGGAGCAAAGTAGCACTGAGGGGCTTTAATTGCCTTATTTTTCCTGTTGTTAATACTAGTTGAGAAAATGCCAGACACTAAGATCTGCCATATTTCATATACAGGTAGAATGGTAACTAGTGATCTACATTACCATAATTAAGACTTTGCCTACAAATTAGCTGATTGAATTTGTCAGATCTGACAATGGTTTCATGAGCCACAGTGAAATCACAATTTCATTTGACATGAATGAATACTGAAGCAGCTATTTAACCTCAGGCAAGGCTAACCTATCTAATCTTGATGATACAATGGAGTGGAACCTTTGACTTGCAACCTAACCTCAGAAACCATTGCCAGGTCATCTGCAGCGCATCCAATTTTGAGCACTTATTACACACCAAGTGCTCCATGTCCTCTTATATATGTCACCACATGTAACACAACAAAATGAGAAGTGCTAAACCTATTTCACATATGAGAAAGCTGGGGCACAAAAAATGTTAAATAACTTGTCCAGTTGCATGGCTAATTAGGTACAGGAGTTACAATTCATAGTTTTGTTTTTCAATTCCAAATATCATGTTCTTTTCCCTGCAGAGAAAGAATGCTTTGAGAGCAAAGAATAAAAAATGAAAATTCAGATTTGGAAGGAACTTGATGTTGCAACTGCATGGAGGCAGGGCTACTGGGTCTTCAATCACAGCAGTTGTCAGAGGAACAGGAGTAGCTGGAGGTAAGCATTGTAGAACTGGAGAACTGGGCCCAGGACATCAAGTAGACCTAGGACTAGGCTCTGGAGTCCTACTGTCAAGGTAGTGAGTAAGGACAGGTCATGTAATCACTGTCATCAAATATATATACACGTCTAACTGACCAAATGACTGATCGACTGATCGCTATGACACACACTGACCACCAGGGGGCAGATGCTCAATTGCAGGAGCTGCCCCCTCATGGTCAGTGTGCTCCCACAGTGGAGCACTACTCATCTGACCCACAGACCCCAGGCTCATGGCTGGCAAGCGCAGCTGCAGTGGTGCGAGCCTCTCCTACCTCCACAGCAGCACTATCCAGTGGCAGCAGGCACAGCGGGGCTAAGAATGGCATGGTGCGGTGCCCAGCCCAGGCTTGGGCTCCTCTCTGGCCGCCTGACACTTCGGGCACTGCTATATCCCTCAGGGGATGTTGGACTGCAGGTTTCAGCCCCATCCCTGTAGGTCTGGCCTCTAGTAATCCTATATAATGAAAGAGTAATATGCAAATTGACCCTAATGGCAGAATGATCAGAATGTCTGCTGGGCCAGTCAGTATGAGGCACACTGACCACCTCTTGGTCCCTTTCCCCGGCAGACAGGCTCCAATCACCTGATAGAGAATGGGAATCAGGGGTGGGTGGTGAGGGACATAGGTGGTACCAGGCCAAGGCCACCACCATGCGGGTCATCCCATACACAGAGGGCAATTTGAGGCAGGGGCTGGGCCAGAAAGTGGGCAGGAACGTCTGACCTCTTGGTCCCTTCCCCAGGTCTTCAGGCAGGGATCACCAGATGGCAAATAGAAAAACAGGGATGGGTGGAAGATGGCTCTGATTGCAGCCAGGGAAGATGGCCCTGAATGCAGGCCAGTCCTAGGGACCATACCCATGCAAGAGTTTTGTGCACTGAGCCTCTAGTAAGATATAATTGTACACTCCTTTGCAAAGTCATGAAGAAGTAGTGGATCAATAGAATGTTTTGAGATTGGCCAACTTGACTCAGTGGTTAAGCATCAGCCTATGAAACAGGAGGTTATGTTTCAATTCCAGGTCTGGGCATATGCCTGGGTTATGGGCTCAATCCCAGGTATGGGGTGTGCAGAAGGCAGCCAGTCAATGATTCTTTCTCATCATTGATGTTTCTATTTCGCTCTCCCTCTCTTTTCCTCTCTGAAATCAGTACAAAATATTTTTTAAAAAAAGGATGTCTCCTATTTTGCTGTTGAGAATATAAATTGACATAACCATTTAGGAAAATACTTTGGTATTACTTCACATTGAATATTCACAGTGTCACTCCCAGATCTATAAAGAGGAATACATTCACATGAATGACAGAAGACATGTTCAGGAATATTCACAGCAGCTAAAATTTGGACATGACCCAGAAACCATTCTGTTTAAAAACAACAATATCATATGCTAGCAATATATTATATATCAAATAATCCCAAAATATTATATCCTTTGTGATATCCTTTTTTATATATAAATAAAAAACTAAGTAAAACAAATCAAAGCACCCTAAAGGAAATCAAGAGATTGATGAATATAAGTTTCAGGGTAGTGTTACCTCAGGTGGGTGGGATAAGAGATGAGATAGGTGAGGATCACATGTTAGATTGCTGTGGTTAATGGCCTTCATATGGCCACGACTCCCTGTATCCACAATCTGGATAGTCCTCTCCCACACTGACTGTGGGATTAGTAAATGACTTATTTTGGTGAATGAGATAAAATAAAATATGATGCATACCAAGCTTGGCCTCTTTTGCTTACCTTGGAACACTGCCACCACTGCCATGTGAATGCACTTCAACTAGCCTGGTAGAGAAACATGGTCCGGCCAGCCTGTCACCCACAGCTGACAGTCGCTACTAAACAACAGTAGATGTTAGATCATCCAGCCAAGACTTCCCAGATTATAAGTTTCACCCTGGTGAGTCCAGGCAAATTACTCACCCACAGAATCATGAATTAATAAGTCATTATTATTTTAAGCCACTAAATTTGGGGGGACTTTATTATATGGCATCACCTAAACAATTTATTTTTACTCAGGCTGGTGATTTATTTGATAGGAAACAAACAAACAAACAAATGAGATGAGAGAACACGAACCAATGACAAAAGCATATACTGTGAACCAACGGTGACAATTAATCCAATTCTCTACACCCGGGACTCATTTAAAAACAAACAGTAACACAAAACAGAACTCATCTCTTAGCTTGATGAATATATCAGCCTGCAAGCCAATCTTCCCATCTAGAATCCTTTGCTCCTATGGCCAACTGCTGATTGATAACCCTTCTCCCAACTCTCAATGTATTCTCTGACTAAATTCTCACTAATGAGCATAAGAGGAATTGATGTGTGCAAATTCCAAGTCATCTTAATAGTCTTGGACACTCTTCTCCCTTTTCCTTCTCACTCTCTAGAAATGACAAGGGCTGGAAAATCTCAGATACTAACTTTGAGGATATTGCATCTGCCAGGTTAGTCGAGTCCTTGGTGGCTTATGGACTCATAGCCTGCTTACTTTACTTGAATTGCTACATGAGAAGGAAATAAATTTATATATTGTCTGAAACACTGGAATTTGTGAATGTTGTTTATGGTGCACTTTGGTTTTGCACCAATTAATAAACAACATCCATCCCAATCCTACAATAAGCTTTTTGATGTAGAATTCTTTTTAACAAATATAAATTCCTCTATTTTTTTGGGGGGGGGGAACTTTAAGCAAAACATTAAAAAAAGTATAAATCTTGAGGATAATTAGTGGTTTGGGATATATCATTCCATATGTTTAATACATGTAAAATTAAACATGTCTGCATTAATGATATAATCTACACTGTAGTATAACCTGTGCTGTTTATTTAATAATATAATATGTCTTTCTTTCCATACCAACACAAGGTCTATATAGTAGTGTATTAATAGATGTACAGTATTTTATTTAAGAAACCTTCTATGTGACTTTTTTCAACTTTTCACTGTTTCATTAAAAAAAAAGTCAGGAACAGTCTTACATTCATTTTTTTTTTTTGTGCACTTATCCAAATGATTTCCTTAAGATACTTTTTACAAGATGAATTTCTGGGAGAGAGGATGTTAAATACATTTAATGCATACCTTATCTGGTGAAATGTCTTAACAATTCCCCATTTTCCTTAAGATAATGTCCAGACCCAATTCCCTGGCATAACCTAGCAGGAATTTTCCTTACTAAGCTTACATTGGCCCTTGAAGACTTGCCTCCCACCCCCCAGTGTATTCCATGTTTTTAGCCATGTTGATTATCATTTTACAAGGAAGGCATCAAGTTATTTCATAACTTTGCCCATCTTATGTTACTCCTTAGGTCTTGGTTATTTTGTATATGCTGGTTCCATATGTCACACACACACACACACACACACACACACACACACACACACACCTTCAGTTGTGAGATAACTTCTGTTCTTGAATATCTAGCTTCACATTACTGATTCCGGAAAGCCTTTTATTATAGTTTCCCTCAGCTCGATCATCCCCCGCTTCATGTAGAAGGCATTCATGAAATGGCCCATATATCTTCATTTCTCCCAGGTTTTCTGGGTGATGTTGCCATCAATATTTACTGTAAATAACATTTAAGGGTCTGACAATATCCCTCTGACCATGTTGATATTGGTTATAGCACTGGGGTGAGTCCAAAACTACATAAATAATTCATTAGAGATTCTATGTAAGAGAGGGGAAATAAGCCAGGTAGGAAGTGCAACCATATCTATCTATCTATCTATCTATCTATCTATCTATCTATCTATCTATCTATCTTGATAGACAGACATAGACATAGATATATATTTTTCTATTGATTTTTTAAATTGATTTGAGAGGTAGATGGAGAGGGAGAGGGAGAAAGGGAGAGAGAAACATTGATCTGTTGTTCCATCTCTTAATGGTTGATTCTTGTTATGTACCCTGATCAGGGATTGAACCTACAACCTTGGCTATCGGGACAATGCTCCAACTAAGTGAGATAACTGGCAGGGCCATAGGTGAAACCTTATATTAAAGTTTGAAGATCATGATGAAACTGGCCCTAGACCTAATAGATGTTCCAAGGAAAACCTAGTATTCATGACTGTGTCAAAGCCTCAAATGAATGGCTACTCTGCATGGACATGAGAATATTATGTGTTGTTGATTAGGAGGGGTTGTTTAAAATATAAGAGTGTGGGCAGGAGATCTAGGCTATTCCTCAGGGTTGGAGCTCAAGTCTCTGTACTGTGGACACTGTTCCTCTTCAGTTTACATGGCACAACAATTAAGCTGAAATAATGGACTAGAGCTTACTGAGATTACTCAGGTCACAGACTGTCAAGTCTAGAAATAACCTTTGTGCATCACTAGTCATCTTCCAGATGAAGAAACTGAAAATTGGAGAGCATAGGGCTTCGATGAAGATTTAAAGAACCCTAGGGGATTGTCTAATGAAACACTTATGTAACAGATCAAAAACAAAATAAGAACAAAGTGTCTATAACACTCACTTGTCTAAAATCCCAAATGTTACTTAGTCTGAGAATCAGGATGAAGTCCCAGGTCTTCTGAATTCTCACCAATTCCCTTTTGATCAGCTCTTCTAGTTTCTAGGGGTGGACAGCGTAAGATGGTTCTCATTATTCCCTCCTTGCATGTCTTTGTGCAATCCTCTCACCTTGAGTGAACTTTTAACCAGAAGACTATGACAAAGATTATAGGATGCCACTCTTTTAATTAAGTTATATCCTATGAGACTTTCCCTTAGCAGACTCTTTCAATTCCGCCAAAAATTTGAGTGAGCTTGAAGCGAATTCTTCCTCAGTCCAGTCTCTAGCGCAGTCAACACCTGGATTTTGGCCTTGTGGGATCCTAAGCAGAATATATAGCTAAGCTGTGCTTGCAAGTGCTGACCCACAGAAACTGTGAGATAATACATATTTGTTGTGTTAAGCTGCTAAATTTGTGGCAGTTTGTTACATAGCATATAATACACTAGACCTCCAATAGAACTATCTTGCATTTTAATTAATTAATCAAAATTCTAAAACTATGTGATGTGACTGCAGTATACATTAAAAAAAAACACAGGGAGGGTAAATGGTGATGGAAAGAGACTGGACTTAAGGTGTTGAACAGACAACATAATGTACAGATGATGTATTATAGAATTGTGCACTTGAAGCTTGTATAATTTTGTTAACTAGTGTCACCCCCAATACATTCAATAAAAAGAAAGAAAGAAAGAAGGAAATGTAGAAGATAGTTATTAAAAATAAATAAATAAACAACACAAAGTTAGAAGCCCTTGGTGTATTCAGAAGCTCAAGTTCACTGTGGGATAGTGTGAGGTGTTCATCACAAGACAGTCTGGACTGGATGTCTTTTCTGAGGCTCTGTCTGCAGGTCTGCAGTCCTCACAGTAACAGAGATATTGTTCTGCATGAATGGTAACTGAAGATCAACTTCTTGCACATGTGGGAAGCATTTGCATATACAGAACACAGGCTGGATGTTAGAGTATTCTGTCTATTGCTAAGCATGGATATAGAAGTGAATAAGGTTGGTAAAGACTACATTTCAATAATTTAACAGAATTAAGGCATTGTTACTAATGTATCAAAAGGTTATTATAAGGATCATAAGGGTCTATCACTTCTTCTTGAATTAGGGCATTGTATTCATCATAATAAAATTTATACCTCATTGATGTCAGCCAAAATGTGGTAAAAGCTGAACATTTATGCTTAAGGAAATAGATGACATCTTTTTATAGCAAGAATGTCAGCTAGTTTTTATCTTGTATGCCATCTGTAATTGATTAATATTGGCAGCTTATATTGAAGTAGGATTCACGAGAAAAAATGCTATACTCAACCAGCAACGTGAACTGTGGGCAAGGGAGGCCTGAGGATTGATATGCATGCCATTCCTGTGAAATAGTTTGGGTTGTACACTTTTGTTGAAATGCATTTTCAACCAACTTGGTGATTTGGAGTATGTCGCCCAACTTTTCTAAACCTTAGCTTCTCCAAAGAGTTACCATCATAAGTAGTTATGAAAATTATGATTGTCTATGTAAAATTCCCCAGAAGAGTGTCAGGCCCCTATTACAATTTAAAAAAAAATTCATGAATGCCCAAACTTGGAAGTAATCAAGATAGCCTCCAGTAGGTGAATAGAATACCTCGTGATACATCCAAACAAAGGAATATTATACAATGTTAAAAAAAATAAACTATCAAGTCATGAAAGACAAGAAAGAATATTAAGTGCATATAATTAAGTGAAAACAGACAGTCTAAGCAGGCTATATATTGTATGATTTCAACCATATGACAAAAGAGACAAAGCTATGGAGACTGTGAAAAGGTCAGTTAGGTTGCCAAGAGTTAAGGGGGAGAAAGGGCTGAATAGACAGAGCACAGAGGATTTTTTTTTTTATGGTGAAACTATGGTGATCATTGCCATCATTGTGGAAACATAAAATTGTAAGTTTTTCCAAACACAAAGAAGGTAAAACACCAAGAATGAACTTGGAATGATGATGATGTGTTAGTGAGAGTTCATCACTTGTAACAAAGGCAACATTGTGGTGCAGGATGTCCATAGTGGGGGAGATTGTGCATGTGTGTGACAGAGAGTATATAGGAACTTTCTGTTCAATTTTTTCACAAACCCAAAATTGTTCTAAAAGTAAGTTGCTAATTAAAAATGCCAAATTATTTTCCATCTTTAAATATAGTTAAACAGGTGAGTGAGGAACTAAATAAAAGTGAATTGCACTAGAGAACAGTTGTAGATATCAGTATATCATGGGGGGGCGGAACTTTAGTGACTACATAGAGGTATGAGATCAGAAGAAAATGGGAATCAAATGAAAATCACAGAGGTGAACATATCAGGAGGAGATGGACCTAAGATGGGATAGGCAATTTGAATGGCTAAAAGCACAAAGTGAAAGGTACAACTTCTGAGTTGACCTTTTTTTGTGTGACAGCCATGAGGTTCATGTTACTTAACCTGTGTGTGAACAGGTGCCTGCTATCCGACTACTTCCATCTTAGTTCCAACAACTGGACAAACTCTCATGTAATTCCAAAAGCAGCATGAAGAATGGTGAGATATTCATTTTTGAAGCAATGAAAAGAATAGGATCATCTAGTTATTGAAATGGCTCATATACAGAGTAGACAAGGGCATCCTCACTCCAGCTGAAAAGCAGAAACACTCTGGGAGGTGTCCTCAGCTTCGAACAGCAGCATATAACTCAGAATTCTGAGTGTGGGCTGTTGCTCTCAGGTCAGAGCAGAGCCTGACAGCTGGAAGTGCATAGATTGCAAGCTACCCACTGGAAATCAAGAAATGACTGCTTCTGCCTCGATACCATCTATAGACTAGGAAGAGAATCAGAAAAGAAAGTATCACATAGGAGTATAAAATGGTAACAAATAAAGTGTTCAGTCCTTGCTCTCAGAAATTCAAGTTTCAAGGAGAGAGATAGTTAAATATACTCCATGGCATTCTATACTGGGTGCTGTACAGCAGAGAAATGAACACTATACTATGGCAACATGGGAAAGCTTTTACTTTTAACAAGTGTCAGGATCTGCTTATGCTATTCAGACTCACAAGATAAATGCATTTTCCTGACTTCTAGGCTTTTCCTGGCAACCAGAACAGTAGGGTTTAACAATCTCATGTACAATGGATGTAAGTCTAAACTGAAACAATTACTAGGAAGTCATTTTTGGTAAGCCTCCTAACCTCTGTGAAACTCCTAAAAAAATTATAGACAAAATGGAGCTAATAATGATATCTCCTTCAAAGTGTGTTGAGCCCAATCCTAATTAATAGGGTTGGTGTGAAGGTCACTTGGAACAATGGTTATGGGTACACTTTGAAAATGGCAAAGCACTATAAAAGTATAAATTATTGATGCCATTTAAAATTTTATTATTTAATATTCAATGTAATTAATTCAAATGCATGTTCCTTAAGGGCTAGAAGTGCACATTTTCATTTCTCCCTTTTATAAAATAAATGCATAATAGCATGTTTTGAACATAATGTTTTCAGTAAAAGTCTTTGACTGAAGGATAACCTCTCTTTGCTTTCTGAAATATCAATTGAGTTTATGAAGTTAAGGACTGTTTACAGACATAAGCTGCTATGTTACAATTTAGGATAAAGACACAATCCATTGTTCCTGGTCAAGGGGAGGAACTATTGTTATGATCTGTATTATATGAAATATGTATATATGCATATGCATATATGCACACATATGGGCGTGTATAAAATCATAGTACCTTCTCTGAAATCCATATAGTTGCCAAAATTGAACCCAGCTATACTACACTACATGTAGTCTCAAACAGAATAGAGCTGTATACCTCTGCAGCTAGATAACATTATAATGAATCTCTTATTTTATTTTGTGTGTGTGTGTGTGTGAACTTATTTCCTCATATTCTATGCAGGGAATCTATTTCTTAATTTGCCAGTCAATTAAAATGTGCTTTGATAAAGAGTTGAAGAGACTTTGCATTATCTCTGAGGACAAATACACATTCCTTAATGTACCAGTCTATTTAAACTGTGGTTTCATTAACGTCAAACTCTCAAAAGGAACATGTCAGGAAGAAACAGGCAGGGTTATCGGACTAGGAATTATTGTCTAAAAGGATCAGTTTCTGTTTCACTTCAACCATCTGTCTTTGTAGTTGGTCATGTTTTCATACTTTACAACACCTAATAAATAAAGCCTTTTTGATATCCTTTCAAAAGATGCTTAATAAAATAGTGAAACCAACATCTCTTTTTCAACAGCTGTTCATAGTAACTGGGAATGTCTCGCAGAGAAATAGGAAAATCACTTCCCTTCAAACTTGCTCAGTAGGGATAAATGGTTAGATTCAATTTTTTTATAACTGTGTTTCATTTGAACAAAACCCTCCCTTCCCCCAATGTGCCTTTCATACATGTGAATGAAGGCTGATGCTACAAAGAGCCACAAACCAAAGAAAGAACAGTGAGGCACTATTTCAGGTTGTAGGGAATATATAACAGAGAAAGAGGCTGAATTCAGAATCTGAAAAACCGGGATCAAATTCTTACCTTCATGGCATAATTGGGTCCTTTGGAAAAACCCTCAAGCACAATTACAATTTTTCTGTCTGTAAAATGGGGAAAAAAGAAGACTGTTGGACCTCAAAGGGAGGGTGGGGATAAAAGGGAGAGATCAACCAAAGGACTTATGTGCACACATATGAGCCTAACCAGTGGTCAAGGACAATAAGGGGGTGGGAGCATGAGTGGGGAGAGGATTGGAATTTGGGGTTGAGGACAAATATGTGATACCTTAATCAATAAAGAAATTAATAAAAAAAATCTCTCCAGCTTATTTCATAGGTTTATATGTAAAATTCAAAAAACAGATCCTTATTATCATCATTGTTAACTTTTTTAAGTGCTTCCTGTGAATCAAAATTAAATAAGAATGCATGTTGTATGTATTGCGTATCCACTAATAATTACAGTAGTCCCATAGTGTCCTATCTGTATTTTGTGGTTGAGGAAATGGAAGTTAACAGATTTGTCCAAGGTTACAAGTAAATAAATGGTACGGCAGAATTAAAATCCAAGCAAATACTCAGTCTGTGCAGTTAGCCACTACACAATACCACCTCCCATGATCATGGATATATATACACTCAGAAAATAATAAACCACTAGGTAAATGCATATAGATTGCTAATTTCCATTTAACTAGGAGCTTACAATGAGTTAAAATACCTAGCAAAGTGACTTTTAAGCAGCGAGAGCTGGGTAAATGATGCTTCAAACATCAGTATAAATCCTTATTTGTATTGTATGTTGGTACCTCATAAGACAAGAGACCATTTTACTAGTGTCATACCTATGAAGTAAGAGGCAGGTATGTACAACTACCTTCTTACTGACTCTCTATCCTTATTACTCCTCTCCACTTCCCACAACATGAACAGTATGCTGATTTATGCCCTAGGTTGGAAACAACTTAACAAAACATCTATTATTTACTTTACAAATATTTATTGACCATCTGCTGTGATTCTGTTGTCCAATATGTACGTCATGCATGCAAAAGTTTTCCATACACGAAGATAAGTCAAAACTATTATAAAGCCAAGAGTCTACTGGAGTTTAGAAGGGCCAGAAACTCAAGAGAGGTATTAGATTTTTATAGGAAGAGAAGATGGAAAGAATATTCCAGCTTGTGGACTAGTACATGCAAAGGCAAGAAGACCAAAGAGAACAGAGTATATTGGAGCCAAGGGTATATTTGATGGACTTAGTTCTAAGGCCATCAGGCATGGTCAGTGTCACTGGGAAGTGGCCTTCTTGGAGGGATGTTACAGGAGAGAAACCAGAGCTAAGGAAGGCCAGAAAGACTAGTTTAGCCAGCCAGAATGCTAATGCCCTTATCTATTTACTTGAAGTTTCCTATTAAACATCATCAGGAGAAGACCTGATGTGACCCATTCATAAACTAGTGTTTTGACATGGCAGCACTGTATCCAACTTGCCTCTACTCTGCACTCAGGACCATGGCTGAAGAATATACCTTATAATTCTGAGTACCTGAAGAATATCTATAGAATGGATATGGTCAAAGTTCCCTTGCTGTTTATAAAATAGCCATTTCCTTATCAATAATTGATCCTTTGCCTGGTCAGGGGTTTAGTTTGCATATGGTCTCAACTTTCATTTTGGTGATAATCCCTCCAAATCTCATGTGGACATGCCTAAAACATCAGGCCTGGATTTTAGATGAATGCTATGCTTGAGGGTTTCCACAGTCTTAAACTCTATAGTTTGGGGATTGAACCCAAGGTAAACTTGGCTGTGAGCACATCCAGAGTTCAGCTGGCTCTAGCATAGCAGCAACAGCTTGGTGGGGCTAATAGGAGCTATAACTCACATTTGTCTGTGAGCAAATGTAACTAGAAGCCTCAGGCTGAGAAAGTATATCAAGGTAGAGAGAGAGAACTTTGGTCTTATTCTTTTATTCATAATCTCTTTAAGAAGAAAATAAGAAAAGAAAGAGTCCCAACAACTGTGCCAAGTATTATGCAGAAAATTTCCCATGGAAGGTTTCATTTGATCCTCAGAACTTGGTGAAGTATTATAATCTCACATCATAGATGAAATGATGAGTCTCTGAGAGGCTGAGGGACATGTTCATGGTTAATAGGTGACTGAGAAGGCCTCTAAATCCAACATGTGTTACACTATATCCTGATTCTCTTTATTGGTCTATAAAACACTCATATAGTTAGTGACTTAAGTGAAAAGATTTTAAATTATCTTAAACCAAATATCTGGGTTGTGGCTTCAGATACATTTGTTATGTCTCCTTAGCTCTTTACCATTTAAGTGTGGACAATTCTATTCAATAATAAGATCTTGATAGCTTTTTCTTAAAATATATATTTTTATTGATTGCAGAGAAGAAGGGAGAGGGAGAGAGATAGATAGAAGCATCAATGATGAGAGAGAATCATTGATTGGCTCTTTCTGGCATGCCCCACACTTGGGATCAAGCCCTCAACTTGGGAATATGCCCTAACCAGGAATTGTACTCTGACGTCCTGGTTCATAGGTTGACGCTCAACCACTGAGATATGCTGGCCGAGCTCAAGCAACCTTAATTGCTATGAATCATGCTGGATGATAGGGACACAAAGCTGGATGGGATTCAGTTTTGCCCTTGATTATTTGTTTATTTAAGCAACATATATTGATCACCTTCTTTGTGCCAGGCAATGAAGTAGATTCTTAGAGCACAATAATAAATGATAGAGCTATAATTTCTGGCATTATTTATAGTCCAATGTAATTCACTCACATTGGAAGTGCTAATTCTAAACCTCCAGCTGATAACTACTTCAACTCTAGTTAAAGTAAGAGACTTTTGTTGAGCCATTCACACTTGTTCATCTGAGCACTAATATTACACATTTATAAAACATTTATAATAAGATGAAAGAGAAAGAAAACAAAATCTAGATGTCGTCCTGTCCTCTGATTGAATATCTTTCAAAATCTAGTAATCCATTTGAAAACTAATGCTCATGGGTCATGCAGGGTGTTCAATATTAGGTTTACAATTTATATGTAAATTAATGCAATAATTAATAAATTATAATACAAAAAAAAACTTTTGCATACTCACAACTGTAAACCTATTTTTGCCTCACCCTGTATTTAAGAAAATATTTTTCAATAATAATATAGTCAATTGTTATAATCCTTAAGGATTATTTCCCATGGAAGAAAACCATCTCAAAGTGGTAGTTAGTCTTTAACTATATAATGCTTCATCCATTATTTCTGCTGGAGGGTTTCTGAAAGCATTATTGAGAAAATAGGACCAAGAAAATGAGGAGTTAACACCCACCCAAATTAAAAATAATTTAAAAAATTTAACAAAGCCAGCACTGGCAGAGAGACAACATTGAGTACATCATCTATTTACACAGTGATACCAATGTAAGAGTGGATAAGATAGCTTTTGATATAAACAGACAGTGTGCTTATTCAATAAGCATATATAGTGAGGGTTTTTCCTATGAAATCAATCATACACTATATCTGCCATCCATGCATTATACCCAGCCAGGTTGAAAAAATACTTATGGAAGGATTCTAATATAGAGAGAGCAAATTTGTGTAAGAGAAAAAGGTAGAGGCTCAGTTTATAGATTACTTTCAAATACTGATGCAAAATTTCCTGTCATCATTTACCTGCTTAAAAAAAAAATAATGGAAATTGTTATCTTGGCTTTTTAGAATTACAGATCGATTCAGAAAAATCCAGTGGAAATGTGAGGATTGACTGGGAAGGATCATAAGGAAACTTTCTGGCGTGATGGAAATGTCCTGCCCTAATCTTCCAGGGTGATTGAGTTGCTAGAGTGTGGGGAGTTGAGATGGGAATATTATTTCCAATGATAACTTTTCCTCCATGAAAATATTCTGTCAAAGATTGCTTTTGCAAACATTTACAGAAACCACATGTGTTTTTGTTCAAGACTTGGGAGTGTAGTGAACTTACTCTTCTTAGGGACATTAGAAGAGAGTGAAATCATGATTGAAAATATCAAAGTGAGGCAACATAGAGTAAGAGTAGAAGCGTGCGTGCATGAGTGCATGCATGTGTGTGTGTGTGTGTGTGTGTGTGTGTGTGTGTGTGTGTGTGTGTTGTGGTAAAGTATTGAGAGAAATAAAGGAAACAGGAGCACCTGCACAAAGAAACAGGTAAGAAGGAAGACCCAGGAAGACCCAGGTAAGAAAGGCTAAAAACATACTTTGATCAGAATTTCTCAATAGCTGTGCTCAAAGCACAACCTTGGTTTTCTGAAGTGTGCCCAGTTTATTGACCAACCACTCAGAAACTGCCATCTTAAGTAGTCACAGTTCTTAAGTGTTTTGGAATAACTGCAAGAAGAGACTTTCAAATAGTCTGGTCATAAAAACAAAAATGCATATATGTGTGTGTGCAAAAACACAGAAACAAATGCATCTTGCTGGGCATCATGTCCACAAAACAAATTCACAGGGCTTATCCCAGAAATCACTGGGGAGCAAGATCCTGAGACTTTCATGAGGTGGCAAATGAAAATTAATTACACAGAAGCCATTATTTCTCATTTAGAATGTATAAAATATCATGAATGCTATTCACATTGAGTGTTCTGTCATTACTGCTTTATTTTAGTTAACATAAAGTCTTTCGTAGAATTTCCTTCCAATTTTTTTCTCACTGAGTCCTTTTTTATTTTTATAATGTCTCAAGTTCTGTGTAATAGAAACCATTGTTCCATGTTTTTTAAGAAATATAATCCTAATAGTTGTATCTCATTATAAAAATACACTTTGTTGTTGCAGAAGTAGGAATTATGTATTGTGATGAATATGAAAGAAAATATAGCTTGCAAGCTCCCTGGGCTCAGTTTTCTTAACTTTAAAATTTGTGCATTCAAGGGAAATTATTAAATAGTTCCTTTTGCCTGGCTGGTGTGGCTCAGTGGTGTGACTCAGAGGTCACTGGTTCCATTCCCAGTCAGGGCACAGGCCTGGGTTGTGGGCCCAGTCAAAAATGAGGGGCATACAAGAGGCAATCAACTGATGTTTCTTTCTCATGATTGATATTGTTGTCTCTCTATTTCTCTTCCCTCTTAGTTTCCCAGTCTATTCATTCACATCACTCACAAGGAAGCAACTTTAGGGACAAAAATCTCCAATACTTTCTTAGTGAGTTCTCAAAATTAAGTTTATATCTAGAAAGTGTGAAATCATTTAAAAAAAATGGTAGAGAAACAGAAAAAATAATCATATACCATTCTATTTAGTCTCTCTTTTTCTTTTAAACTTAATTAATTCTGAATTCCTTAGCAAGACATTCAAGATTTCTATGATATTGCTCTAAAGCACCTTTCCAACTTATCCTGCTACAACTTCTATCTGTTCCATTAATATGCTGAAAATGGTCCCCTACCATGTATTTGCTTGTTATTTTCTACCATTCAGGGAAGCCCTCCTCTCTCTCCAATAAAAAAGGTACTCTTCCTTCATGGTCAAAGCTCAAATGCCAACTTTCTTGGATCTTTCTGATTAGAACCAGACTTCCTTCTCTCTGATGTGCTGAGCAATTTATCTATCTTGGAAACACAGCCTGCTAATATTGAAATACTTATTTCATTATTTTTATAATAAAGTTCAAATATCATCTGAGTTTCTTCTCCTTATATTGAGAACTCCTTGAGGGGAAAAATTATGTCTTATTCATACTTGTATTTCACATAAGTTCTATGCAAAATGCTTTTATAATGTCCTAAAAAGAGTATCAGAGTAAGGGTCAGGAATTTGGGGTTTCAGTTTTAGGCCTTTTAATAACTAAGTATTTGGTCACAGACATATTATTTAAACTCTAATATCTTGTGTAATATAAATATAAAAAACATTACTTCACATGAATAATGAAATGCTAAAAGGCTTTTAAAATTCTAAAATACTATATTAATTCAAGAATTAAAGTTATTAATATTGTTCTTATAATTTTATTATAATTGTAGTAACTCAATGACTATTAAATGTGTCTTAAATAAGGAAAAGGCAAGAGTAAGTAGATAATAAATGTCATATTTGAATTCAGCTATAACAGAATGGAATGACTGCAGACATTATTTTTCTCTCTTTCCCAAAACTCTATTAAAATAAAATTAAAGGAATATTTTAGTAGTTAAAAAATCAACATTACAAAGAGAATGAAGAGAAGACAAGAACAGACATGGGATTTCTACAAACTTCTTGAAATATGGAAGTATATAGGGAAGTGATAAATGGCATAAGTGAGCAGGGTTCATAAGAAACTCTAAACCCGGAGAGAGACATACCAAGAAGAATCTGCAAGATCCCCCCAAGAAACTCAAGACAGATCTGAAGTTGCAAAACCTAGGCTGAAATGGGAATAAAGAGCATGCTAAAATGGTGTGCAAAGCAGTTTTCATATATCTTTCTGTACTCCAATGAGCAGGGTTATTTCCTCTCCCTCTCGCTCTCCCTCCCTTATCCCTCCATCTCTCCATCCCCTCTCCCCCAAAACAGAGGTTTATACTGTAGGGAAATGAACCTTGGAACCTCTGGACTCCTGAGAAACAGGAACAATGGAGGATGGAGGTAGAATGTGGGGCCAACAATATAGGCAGTGGAAGCAAGAGTTTGTATTTTGAATTTTAGAGCTCCCAGCTTTTTTCTTTTCATGGCTTCTCAATGCAAGGAACAAGGTGTGTCTCTCTAAAGCTAGAGGCTGGAGGATTTATCTCTAGAAAAAATAAATGAGGAAACTAGGGATCAAACATACCAATAGAATCATATGGAGAAGAGCTGTTTGCCATCTCATTTCTCTGAAGTAAAGGCCAAGAATCAAAGCCAGCTCTTATTCCCTTATCCTTCCCGCACCCAGAGACTCTTCAATATGCTTTTTTAATGTCTCTTCTTTAAATGTGAGTATCTACTGAAGAGTTGCCTTACATATAAGGAGAGATAGAGATAGAGATGATAGATGATAGATAGATAGATAGATAGATAGATAGATAGATAGATAGATAGATAGATAGAATATGAATGAAACTCCAAAGAAACCAAAGCTGGAAAAATTTTCAAGAAAGAGAAAAGATGATACTGAATTCATAAAATGAACACAGTATGTATAATAAATGGAGAAAAATAAATATGTCTAGAAAATTAAAATTACTATAACCCATCTAGTATGGGAAAGTGGTTGAGTGTCAACCCATGAACCAGGAGATCATGGTTTAAAACCTGGTCAGGGCATATGCCTCGATTGTGAGCTGGATCCCCAGTAGGGGGCATGCAGGAGGCAGTGGATCAATGATTCTCATCATTGATGTTACTATTCCTTTCCATTCCTCTCTCTAAAATCAATAATAAATATATTTAAAGTTATTTTTAACAAGCATTATTCTAAAAAAAAAAAGACTAAAGAAAAGTTTCAAAAATTTTTCCAACGTTGGACTAAAAAACAAATTTGGAAAGTTAGGATAGGAATAAGGGAATATCTAACAACCAACAAATAAATATTTAATTAAGTTAGAAGGTTCCCTGCCACCCCCCACCTCCCCTGGAAGTAGGTAGAAACAGAGACAAACATTTCCTATTCAGCTTACTGACTGAGACATCCACTGATTTAAACAACAATCACAATACCAACTATAATATAATATAAATCAGCTCACCTAAAACCTGCCCAATCCTTGCAGGTTTTGGAGAAAAATTAATTAAAAAGAAACATAGAAACTGCCACATAAGTGAAGAACACAAATCTCCAGCATGTGGGCCAGAGTGCCCATGCTCACAAGGAGAACAAATAACTACATCAGGTCACTGGGAATAGAGACAAGATCCTAAGGAACTTCCATGGAAAACAAATCACAAGTCAACTCCTGGCAACCTGAAGTCAGAATGGAATCGGACTTTTCAGCAGTAATAATTAACTCTAAAATTCCCAGGCAATGTTTTCAAACTGCTAAAGAAACATTATTTTTATCCTGATTGTCTTTCAGTCACATTTTCAATCAGATATAAGAATAGAATTAAAATGGAGTCCTTACTAGAAAGTGATTTAATAGCTATAAGTACCCTCTAGTAATTCAATGGTACATTTCAGAAAAAGAATTAAATTAAAAATAATGCCTATGATTCAGGAAAGAGGGTATCTCCCATAGGAGCAGGGTGCAAGAAGATTTAGGATGACTGGATATAATCAGTTAGTCTTGAACAGCAAAACAGAGGAATCTAAAACAGAGGCCTCCATATAGAGGAAGAAAGTCATACGTAAATTGATTTTCTAAAATAAATTTTAGAAAAGTCTCCTAATTGAAAAGTCTGTTGAAGTATTTATGAATAATTGGTGAAACAATAGAGAAATTCATAAATAAAAATAGTAATTTATTAAAATAGCATATAAGAAATGAATCATAATATACAACTTGAAATGCCAATGAACAATATTTAATCCTTGTACTGATTACTACCAAACTTCATCTACTATAACAGAACTAAAAATATCTAAAAACTGCTTGGGCAGTGTTTCTCAGTGGTTGAGCATCAACCTATGAATTAGGAGGTCAAGGTTCAATCCCTAGTCAGGGCATATATGGGTTCAATCCCCAGTAGGGAGTGTGCAGCACACAGCTGATCAATGATTCTCTTTCATCACTGTTTCTATCCCTCTGATCTACTCCCTTCCTCTCTGAAATCATTTTGTAAAATATCTAAAATGGGTAAATCAAGAAATGGTTATATAAGCAATTTATTTAAACTATTTAGAGATCAATACCATTGTAAAAACAGGCAGGTTAATGGTTCAAATCTGTGTGAGTTCAAAAGATGGAGGAGAGGGGAGGCAAAGTATATTTTTTCTTTTTTATTTTAATCCTTTAATTTCTATTTAAATTTTAAAATCACATCCATATGTCCATGTAGCAATTTTGTGGTTAAAAAAATTGAATTCAGAAAAATTAAAAGAAAAATGTTCCATATTTGAGAAGCAAAAAATACGCTGGTATAAAACCTGGTCATTAAACTAGGATTTCCTTCAGCTGGTTCACACTCCATCGCTTATGTGCACAGAAGCAATGAATGCACAGGCCATTGAGCAATTTTGAGTTTAAATAAATCTTCTACAACTGGAATGTCGTGCAGTGGGAAGTAAGTCAATAAAGGGTGGTGAAATGAAAACCCTAAAGTTTCTAAGTGTTGCTGTTCATCCTGGGTACATACAAAAATAGCTTCTCCCTTTTGGATTACTTATTTTGATCTTTGGTAAATCAGACAAAATTAAGTGCTCAAAATAATAAAAAAAAATGCAGTAAGTCAAAAGCAAAAGTTTCAAAGGAGCTTATATTTGGGAAAGAAGATGGGAAAGAAAACTTACATTTACTGAGTGCTTACTATGTACCAGGTTTATTCATGCAACTCATTCTCACCTCACAATGGCTTTGGGAGACAAATGATGACCCTCTTTTTAGAGATGAAGAAACTGAGCACCAGAGAGGTTAATAACCTACCTAAGTTCACATATGGTAGGCTCATATTGGTTCCTAGGCCTGTTTCATAGGAGGTTCAAAGCAAGTTCGGTTTTCTCAGAATTATGTTTCTCATTCCTTCACTGTTCGTCACTCTCTACCTGGGGCCCAGTGGCCACAGTGTGTGCCTCTCATGAGCCAGAAATTGATTTCTTCAGTCCTTAAGGGAAGTGAAGTCCATTTCCTCTACTTGAAGTATGGTAGCAACCATACTGAGTAAAAATTGCTGTTTAATATTTTAACCTTGCTGTTTTGGGTTCTGTATTCATTTAAAAGTTATTTTGATTTTCTGTACTTATGAATGATTGAATATTCCCTTGATGGTGGTTTGAATATCCTATTGATTGTGATCTCACTAGTCATGGAAACACATTCCTGAGACCCAAGACAGTTTAATTATCCTAAATTGCCTTAGTAGCTACAGATAGTGCATTCCTGTTGATTCAGTGATCCCAGAATCTGGACAGCATAATTATTCTAAATTGTCCAGGTGGTCCATTCCAGATAATGTGTTCCTGTTCATTCAGTGATTCATTGATACTTTAGATAACTAACTTGCTCAGTTTCACTTCTGTAAAATCTCAAAACAGATTCCTCATTTCAAACCCAAAACGGTAATTGATACTTTTGTGATATTCTGCCAATATAAGCCAGATGTGGCAAACTGTTCTGGGCTGTGAGATTTGGAGCTTTAGCCACTTGTATGCCACTGGCCTTTAATAAATGACTCCAGAATTTGACTTTTTTGAGGCGTCCTTTGTAAAATGGGGGTTACACTACAACATACTCAAGTCTTTCTTTCATGGTACTGTCACCATTGTCTATGGACATCATGAGATGGAAAAGGCTGGAAACACTGCTTTACACAGAAGTAAATTTGCTCTCTTACACTTTCATTTTCTAGATACCTTTACCAAAACGTTTTAAAACCACTCTTAAAAAGCATTGTATGGTATCTGGTAGTGAGATCCCACCTACTTTGTTCTTCTTTCTCAGGATTGCTGCAGCTATTCAGTCTTTTTTTATTCCAGATGAATTTTTTGAAACTTTGTTCTAGGTCTGTGAAATATTCCATTGGTATTTTATTGGGGAATACATTGAATCTATAGATTGCTTTGGGTAGTATGGACATTTTGATGATGATGATTCTACCAATCCATGAACATGGTATGGTCTTTCATCTGTTTATGTCTTCCTCTATCTCTTTTTCCAGTGTCTTGTAGTTTTCTGCTTATAGGTCTTTTACCTCCTTAGTTAAGTTTATTCCTAGGTATCTTACTTTTTTGGTGCGATGGTAAATGGGGTTGCTTTTTAAAAATATCTTATTGATTTTTTTTACAGAGAGGAAAAGAGAGAGATAAAGAGTTAGAAACATCAATGAAGAGAAACATTAATCAGCTGCCTCCTGCACACCCCCAACTTGGGATATGCCCGCATCCAGGGTACATGCCCTTGACAGGAATCAAACCTGGGACCTTACAGTCTGCAGGCTGACACTCTATCCACCGAGCCAAACTGGTTATGGCTGGGATTGCTTTTTTAGTCTCTTTTTCTGTAAGTTCATTATTGGTGTATAGAAATGCCAGAGATTTCTTAGTATTAATTTTGTATCCTGCTACATTGCAGAATTCATTTAGTAAGTCTAATATTTTTTGATGGAGTCTTTAGGGTTTTCTATGTACAGTATCATGTCATCTGTGGATAAGGAGCGTTTTCCTTCTTCTTTTACAATTTTGATGCCTTTTATTTCTTCTTCTTATCTGATTGCAATGGCTAGTACTTCTAGTACTATGTTGAACAGGAGTTGTGAGAGTGGGCATCCCTGTCTTGTTCCTGTTCTTAGGGGAAATGGTTTTAGGTCTTGCCCGTTGAGTAGGATGTTAGCTATGGGTTTGTCAAATATGGTTTTTATTATGTTGAGGTCTGATCCTCTATTCCCACCTTGCTGATAGTTTTTATCAAGAAAGAGTGTTGGGTTTTGTCAAATGCTTTTTCTTTGTCAATTGATATGATTATGTGATTTTTATCTCTCAATTTGTTTATGTGATGTATCAAGGTATATTACAAAGCCATTGTTCCCAAAACAGCCTGGTACTGGCACAAGAACAGACATATAGATCAATGGAATAGAATATAGAACCCAGAAATTGATCCAAACCATTATGCTAAATTAATATTTGACAAAGGGAGCAAAAACATACAATGGAGTCAAGACAGCCTCTTAAATAAATGGTGCTGGGAAATTTGGTCAGACACATGCAAAAAATAAAATTAGACCACCAACTTACACCATATATCAATACAAAAATGAACTCAAAATAGACAAAGGACTTAGACTTAAGATGGGAAACCATAAAAATATTAGAGGAATCCACAGACAGCAAAATCTCACACATATGCCAAAGCATTTCTTCACTGGTACTGCTCCTATGGCAATGGAAAATAAAGAGAAAATAAACAAATGGAACTACACCAAAATAAAAAGATTTTGCACAGCAAAAGAAGCCATCAACAAAACAATAAAAAATTCCACTGCATGGGAAAACATATCTGCCAATAATATCATGATAAAGGTTTAATCTCCAACATTTACAGGGAACTCATACAACTTAACAAAAAGAAGATAAACAACCCAATCAAAAAATGGGCTATGGACCTAAATATATACTTTTCAAAAGAAGTCAGAAGGCCAAGATACATATGAAAACATGCTCAAAGTCACTAATCATCTGAGAAATGCAAATCAAAACAACAATGCGGTACTATCTCACACCTGTCAGAATGGCTATCATCAACAAATCAACAAATGACAAGTGCTGGCGGTGGTGCAGAGAAAAAGGAACCCACGTGCACTGCTGGTAGGAATTCAGACTGGTGCAGCCACTGTGGAGAACAGTATGAAGTTTCCTCAAAAAACTGAAAATTGAACTCCCATTTGACCCAGTGATCCCACTTCTAGGAGTATATCCCAAGAAACTAGAAACACCATATATGAGCCCCTACGTTCATAGTAGCACAATTCACCATAGTTAAGATTTATAAACAGCCTAAGTACTCATCAGTAGATGAGTGGATTAAAAAACTGTGTTACATCTATACAATGGAATACTATGCTGTGGTAAAAAAGGAGTTCTTAACCATTTGCATGGATGGAACTGGAGAGCATTATGCTAAGTGAAATAAGCCAGTCTGAGAAAGATAAATATCACATGATCTCATGCATATATGGAATATAATGAACAACATAAACTGATGAATAAAAACAGATCCAGAAACAGAGAAACATCGATCAGACTGTCAAATCTCAGAGGAAAGGTAGGGGAAGATAGGGGTAAGGGGAAGAGATCAACCAAAGGACTTGTATGCCTGCATATAGGCCTAACCAAGGGACACAGACAACAGGGGGGTGAGGGCATGAGTTGGGGGGATGGAAGTATAATGGGGAGGGGGGATAAGGATACATATATAATAACTTAATAAAATAAATTTTTAAAAATAAAAAGCATTGTAAGGTGCAGATAACTCTTGATTGAAATAGAATATTTTGATGTAAGGAGGGCCAAAGGTATCAATCATTTTAATTCCCTTGAAAATGGGTCCAGATCAGCCCTATGACCTCACCTAGAGCGGAAAGTGCTCTTAACTCCATGTGTTCTCACCTTCCTAGGGAACAGGAAAGCAGGGATGCTGTGGCCTTGCCCTGTATGAATCTGACCAGACAGCCTTGCAGGGAAGGTTTCTGCTTTATCCTTTCCCTTGGACAGGAGGCCTTCAGAGGAGAGGCACTGAGTCTTCCTTGTCTTTGTATGTATGGCGCTAGAACAGTGTCTGTAGCAGGCATTCAAACATTTGTTACATGAATGAATGGTTCAATAAAAATCGTGCTCATAGAATCCAGCACAAGCTCTCTCTCCCTAGTTTGTTAGCTCTCTCACTTCAGACAATTCATTTCTATTGGTAAATGGGCATTAAATAGCAGCTAGTATTTATTGAACATTTACTATGGCCCAACCAAGGCTAGACGTGTTTTGAAAGTATTGCCTTATTTGGTTTAAAACACATTTTGTGTTGCAAATTGTCTGCCAATGTGGACAGAGATCGGAGCTCCTTTTCCCATGTATTTCCCAACGCAATAGAACTTGGTCTGTAGTATATTTGGTTTCAGTTTCTAGCTCTCCTCTGGAAGCTGATGCAAAGCTGCAGATCACTTAGGCCCAATGAAAGTGTTAGAACTCTTATCCCCACACCCTGTGAAACTGGAGCCGGTGAGAATCACATGGCTCTATCTGCCTTAAGAAAGAAGGAAATTAGCATTCTCCTAATAGACAGAATGTCACCGGAAAGTTCAACCTTCTTCATAATACTGTAATTAGTATTTCATATAGTATAATTTTAGTCTTGATGAGATAAGCACTTTCTGAAGAAATTTCAATATCTATATTGCTAGTGCTGGCAAAAAAAAAAAAAAAAAAAAAAAAAAAAAGGCAATTTAAAATGACACATTTTAATACATAATAGCTGCCCAAGCCTTTTGATGTAGCAGCATGGATATCAAATTCTTTGGGAGAGAATGAGGTCTGAGGTGCTTCCCAAGGGTTGGTGCCTTTATAATGAACACAATACAAGTCTGCTGAATGGAGCCAACCACAGCCTCCTGGGTCTTTGGCTGATCAGGCTGGTGAGAATGTTCCCTTCAGCTATTCCTGTAATTCAAGCAGACTCAACCACAGGGCATGCCAGCAACCTGGTGGCTTTGCTTTGTGCTGGGCATTCTGCTTTACAACCTGTATGTCATTAATTCTCATTCTATAGATGAGAAAAACCAATACTTGCTACTGCATAGGTAGAACCAGTAGGAATTAGAATACAGATCTACCTAATTATTTCAGGCTCTGAACATTGCAATGGGTTGCCTCCAGGAAACTGTTGTTTATGAAAGAATTTCTTGCTGGGTGGTCAGATCCCATAGCTATATACACTGAAGGAAAAAAAAAAAAGTGGACTCCAACATGTTCCATTCTACATAAATAGCACTGATAGTGATACACACTCCCTGAAAATACCCTAGCTGGTTAGGGCTTGGAACAACAACAACAAAAAAAAAAGTTATCATTTGGTTTGTTATCTTTTCTGCAACCATTGGGTTAAGACTACCTGCAGTTATGAGGACAGAAATGGTTTGTGATTACAACTTCTTATAAACCTTCTCTGAAAAGGGAAGTACAATGATATTGCTTTGGCATTGTGCTACCTTCCTGTGAGTTTACTTTAACAGATAAGTTTGATCATTTTCTAAACAGCTATAAAAGATGGGCAGATATAGGCATCTACTGGGAACTGCAGGTTGGGGGTGATTAAATTGCATTCCCTTCACTTGGATGGCACTCTTGACCAGTGCTAATGATTATCTTCACTACAGGGACAGCACTATTATCACTGATGCTATGAGGAGGAAGAAGAGAGATGAGAAGAAGAGAGGAGACATGGAAAGAGGATGAGGGAGAAAGTAGGACAAGGATATTTCTATGTTAGCTACTATGTCCTCTTCATTTACATGCTCCAGAATGTAACACCGTTGCTGGCAAATAACTAATCCTCAATCAAGAATGCATCGAAAAATTCATCCATGGATGGATGGATGGCTCAAAAGTATAAACTACCCACATGAATAGTCTGCTAGGCCTACCATGATAAAATACCACCAATTGGATGGCATAACTTGTAGAACTTTATTTTGTCACAGTTCTGGATGTTGAAAGTTCAAGATCAAGATCTAGCAAGGATGATTTAATCTGAGCTCTCTCCTTGGTTTTTAGATGGCTGCCTTTTTGCTGTGTCCTCACATGGCCTTTTGCTCTTTTAGTGCACATTCCTGGTGTTGCTTCCCATTTTTGAAAGCATACCAGTTCTGTTGGATTAGGGTCCCCACTGTATGACATAATATAATCTTATTTACTTCTTATCACCAAATATAGTGACATTGGGGCTTTATAGATTCAACATATTAATTTTGGGGGAAACAAATCATTTTGTAACATTACATAGTTCTATTCTAGTTTAAATGATGTCTTTATCATGGATTATTTTCTGATGCTTATAATTAGAATAATGTCTCTATCATTTGCACTCCTGTAGCACAATGCAAATATCTGTGCTTAGAACTCATCAGTTAGCTCTTTTCGGGGGCATAGAAGAAACCTCCTAAATGGTCTCTTTGCCTTTGGTCTTCCTCTCAATATGTTATCACAGGCAGCTAACTATTACTAAAGGAAGGAAGAAAATGGGATCAACATTATTAAGGTTATTAAGCATAATCAACTAGGGAGCATAAGCCTGCTGAACCAGGAAGCAGCAGCTTCACATATGCCAGGGGATAGCATCATTGTTCTGCCAAGGGGATTAACACCCTTCCCTTTCCCCATGTAGGAAGCAGCCCACCATCTGGTACCTGGAGAGGATACTGTGAGGGATAAAGGTGGGTGGAACAGGGAGAGGTAAGCACATAGTCAGTAAGAGGCAAGATGTAGATTAATGGGTTGTATCAATAGAATCAATGGAGAGAGATTATTGTGAGGATAAGAGTGAAAAAAATGAAGGGAGGAAAGCAATGAAGCAAAAAGAATAAGAAGGGAAATACTATGTTACGCATATAAACTCTGCCCAAACTTCTGATGGCCCTCAGTACTCTGAAGGGAGAGGGTAGATCCCAACCCCCAAATAAGGTGAAAGAAGCAAACAGATTTTATGCATATCAGAGAAAAGTGAAAATCTGGAGTTTGAGTTCAGACAGGTTAATTGTTTGTTAAAGAAATAAATGCTCTTCAAAAGAACATCAACAGAATCCAGAGTTTCTACAATATATAATTCACAATGTTGGAGACACGTACTTGGGGGGAAAGGCCAAGAAACTATATGCATGAAACAACAAATATATCCTCTTCAAAATGAACTAAAAAATAAGATAAGCATATCAATGAAAACTGATAGGATTTGCCAGGTGGGTGCTGCTCAGTGGTTTCTGTGAACCAGGAGTTCATGGTTTGATTCCTGGTCAGGGCATATGCCCAGGTTGTGGGTTTGATCCCCAGTAGAAGTCATGCAGGAGAGAGCCAATCAATGATTCTCTCTCATCATTGAAGTTTCTATCCCTCTCCTTCTTCCTCCTCTCTGAAATCAATGGAGGAGAGCAATGGAGGGGAAAAAATGAGGGACATTTGTAATAATATGAACAATAAAGATTTATTTTAAAAAAAACCACATATTTTAAAAACCTGATAGGATTTGTTGCCACTAGGTCTATATAGGAAATGCTGAAGCAAGTTTTTCTTTAAGATTGAAGTGAAATTAAGACATATAAAATACTCAGAGAGTAATAAAGAACACTGAAAATGATAAATATATTAGGTATTCACAAAGAACTATATTTCCTCTACACTACATGATTTTTTAACATGACTGTTGAAAGGAAAAATGGTAACATTGAATTACATAGTTTATAACATACATATTGCAATATATATGACAACTCCAGAGATAAAACACATGCTGTGCCCTAAAACAAGTGTCAACTCAAGAAATGTCTAAACTTGTAAAGAATTTTATGAGTTTATTTGAGCCAGACTGATGACAACTGCAGGAAAGCAAAATCTGAAAGGATTGAGAAAATCCTCCAGAAAAATGGCAGTTTTACCACTTATTTTATACATAAAAATCAAACAGGAAGATATAAGGGGGTTACATGAAATTCACTGGTGATAGATTAGGGAGCTGGGAGAAAGCAAAGTGGGGCTTCCTCTCTGCCTGACCACACTCTTAGTTAAGGAAAAACTTGTCAAATGGCTTCCCCCCAAATTCCCAAATGAAAAGTGGGAGCAACATCTCCATGCTTGATGAAGCTGGTATAGGAACTACTTTCTCATCCAAAGCCCAGAGAGAGGAAGAGGAAGATAAACTTTCTCTTTTCCTTGTTGCCACACTAAGTCAGAAAGAGGCAGTCTTTTATTTTACCTCCTTTATTAGATACCCTCCTCTGGTCATAGGTGGATAGTATGTTCACTGTGGTGAACTTTGGTTGGGACCTCCACAGTCAACTTTTGTTATGCAAAAGAAGTATGACAATTTGGAAAATCTCTTTGCTCACAAAGCTTAGCAAAATCCTGTTTTATACATTTGACGCTGACATTTTGTTCATTCTCTTAATTTTTCTCATTTTTTTCATCAATCTTCCATTATGAATCTTAAATTCTAATGAAGAGACTAGATCTATCTCTCTTATTAGGGCAAATGACATATACTCAGAAAGGGAAAAGAGTGTTATAATAGTTTAAAAAAATGATTTTCCTAGTAAAGAAGCCTGGTCTAGGTATGAAATCCTAACTAATAAAAGAGTAATATGCAAATTGACCATACCTCTGCTACACCCACAAGCCATGCCCACCAGCCACGTCCACCAGCCAATCAGAGCGAGTATGCAAATAAACCCAAACAAGATGGCTACAACCACAGAGAGCAGGAGGGAGGTTTGGGTTTCTCTGGCAATGGAGAAAGCCAAGCTTTCTGCCTGCCCTTGCTGGCCTAAGCCTCCACTCAAGGCTACAAAGTTTCAATTATAGAAGGTAAACAAATCCAAACAGAAATGGCTGCTGGCCACAGAGAGAGCAGGAGGCTTGGCTCCACTCCAGGCTACAAAGTTTCAATTGTAGAAGATAAATAAATTCCAGATACCAGGGCCTCTACTTGGGTTACCAGGGGGCATGGCTGGCCTGCAAACCACCACTGGCCCCTCTCTCAGGTCACCCCACACCCCAAGGGAACCACCACCCTGATCTGAGACACCCTTCAGGGCAAACCAGCTGGCCCCCACCTGTGCACCAGGCCTCTATCCTATCAAATAAAAGAGTAAAATGCAGATTGACCATCACTCCAACACACAATATGGCTGGCCCCATGTGGTCAAAGATCCTGTCCCTATGTGGACACAAGATGGCCACTTCAAGATGGCCAGCAGGGAAGGGAAGTTGGGAGGCAACAGGCTTGCAAGGGAAGGCCTGCAAGGGAGGGCAGTTGGAAGTGATCAACCATGCAGATGAGGGCAATTAGGGGTGACCAGGTAGCAAAGGAGGGAAGTCGGGGGTAATCAGGCTGGCAGGGGAGCAGTTAGGCATCAATCAGGCTGGCATGGGAGTGGTTAGGTGATGATCAAGCTGGCAGGCAGAAGTGGTTAGGGGCAATCAGGCAGGTGAGCAGTTGGAAGCCAGCAGTCCTGGATTATGAGAGGGATGTCCCAGATTGGAGAGGGTGCAGGCTAGGCTGAGGGACACCCCCCTATCACCATGAATGAGTTCTCTAGTGAATATAATGAGACACCACACATACACTACTTGTTTCAAATAAAATGCACTTTATAAATTAGAATTTTATACATCTTGAGTTATAATGGTCATTGCAAGATAAAATTTTATTTTATCATTTATTTATGCTAAAAATTTCAGGGTCACCTGCAATTATTACAAGGTAATTATAATTTTAACTTTTATTATTTTGAAAGATATGTGTATCCAATGGAACAACTTGTGTATAGAGGTGTATATATTTATGTGTGTATATGTGTGTTCATGAATGTCCAGTCCTCTGCACAAATATTCAATGGTTTTCTGGCTTACAAACCAGAATTTTCAAGTTATTTTATTTTCCTCAATTAAGATGTGAGTTACTCATAAATCATGTCCATTTAATTAAAATTTTGTAATATTGAAGAAACATTTTAAAATTATAATAAAAGCAATACTTTATTCTCTTCTTTTAGTATGTGCTAGGTAATGTGGTATATACACACATGCATTTCTTTGCTTTGTCAGCTGATAGGGCCCAGTAGCAACAGTATCCTAATAGCAATGAGCAAATCCAGCATCTACATATTGGTTTCTGATATCATTCACCAATAAAAGCAACAAGGGATCCTTAGAGATGTGGCTAATTCTAGGATCTAAGGCAGTACCAGAAAGTGAAAAATTCCTCAAAACAAATAAACCACAAGCACACATAGGTATGGACACATGCGCATACATAAAACAATATCAACCCAACACACATAAAACAATAACAACCCAAATGTTGAGTATGTAAAAGGGAAACAAGCCATCTGACAGAACTATCAATGGCCAAGGCTGGAACAATTTGAGCAACAAAATAAATAAGATAAATAAAGGTTATAAACCTAAGTGTAGAGTAGATATTCACAGGCTCATGCTGATATAAATAAATGATGTGGGGGGGGGGGAGGATCATAGACAAATCTTCCATGTGGAATAATCTCAAATAATTTATGTAGATGTTCCTCTCTCAAAGAGGTAGAACACAATTTCTCACTCCTTAAATACAAAGTGACCTTGTTTTAAGTATAAAATGTATGGAAAAGGTGAGAAAAATAGTAAATTTAAAGAGGTAAAACCTGGAAAATACTATCTGAAGCCAGGTGATCAGGACTCTCATCAACAGAGATAAGTCATATTGATAGTATATGCCCTTGATAAGAGATGATGCCAATGGTACTTTGCCTCTGTGGTCTTCCTCCCCCAAAATACATGAGCCTAGTCTAATAATGAAAAACACAAATAAATAACACATTGAACAAATCCCACTTGAGGGACTTTCTACAAAGTCCCTGACCAATAATCCTCAAAACTGTCAAATTATAAACAACAAGGAGTTTGTGAAACTGTCACACAGAAGAGGAGCCTAAGGAAACATGCCTTCCAAACATAAGGTGGTGTCCTGCATCGGATCCTGCGACAGCAAAAGAACTTTAGGGAAGAACTGAAGGAATCTCAATAAAAAACAGATATCAGTTAGAAACAATGGAAGAAGATTGGTTCATGAATTGTGACCATAGTGATGTAAAATGTTAATCATAAAGGAAGCTGAATATTTCTTGTACAGTATACAAAAATTCTCTGTGCCATCTTCACAATGATGCTGTAAAATTAAAACTGTTCTAAAAATGAAAAAATATTTAAAGCATGCTCCTCTATTACTAAATATATCATTCATATTTATCAGCTTAGGCTAATTTACATTCTTTTTAAAATTAATTTCTTTATTGATTAAGATATCACATATTTGTCCTCAACACCCCCCCCATTCAAATCCCCCACACACTCCCCCATTCATGCCCCCACTCTCCTATTGTCCTTGACACTGGTTAGGCTTATATGTCTGCACATAAGTCCTTTGGTTGATCTCTCCTTTTTATCCCCACCCTCCATTTGAGGTCCAACAGTCTTAGAATGTAAAATTTCTTGTCCTATTCACTAGTAATTTATTGAGAGGCATGTGAATGTAGGGGGGGAAATGCTTGGGAATTTAGGCCCATTAATTTTTTGGATGTTCTGTAGGTAACTGTGGCCCAAAATATCATTAAAGTGATATAGACATTGAGAGAAATGCAAGGGTGTGTTAGATCAGTTTTAGCTCCCATAAGATCCAGGACTGCCAAGGAAACAAGGGCTGAGCCATGCCTGCCAGTTCATGCTTATGGTTTTTTCATGCCCCTTGCTTGCTGAGCTTTGTCCCCATGTGGTTCTATTCTGACATTGAATGTGTATACATGTGCTTTACCAGAATTTTACTGCAAGCCCATCCCTGGGAGGGCAGTAGCCTAAGTATGGCTGTCAAGCACTCGGCTGCAATTCCTGTTCATAGCCAGTGTCATCAATTAGAGGCTCCTTTCTGAATTCTTAATTTATGGACACATTGCTATTGCTATAATTGGTACATCCTTTATCACTAATTAGTTCATAAGCCTTTTACTCTGGAATTAGACTCTCTTGTTTTTCCTGCAAAGTCCTTTTTTGATTCTCTTACAATAAACCCTATCAAAAGCCCTTCAGAGACTTACTGAAGATGATGGAGTAGGTAAATGGTGTACTCACCTCCTTCTACAATCACATCAAAATTACAACTAAACTACAGAACAACCCTCGTTGAGAACCACCTGAAATCTAGCTAAAGTCTTATAACTAAGGATATACATAAGTCATGTCTAGGCTGGTAGGTAAGGCTGAGACTCCAAATGGGCTAGTCCTGTACCCACATGTGGCAGATAAAAACCAGCAGGGATGTCTTCACTGAACAGGTTGCACCTACTGAGCAAATGGTGGAACCCAATATCTGGTACCCAAGCCCAGGGTTCCAACTCTAAGAAGAGAAGTGCCATAACTACTGGTTATAAAAATCAGTGGGGGTAGTGGCTAAGTGACACAGAGCTCAGGGTTGTAGGCTTTCTTCTTGTAGGTCTGCACAGACTTTCTCAAACTCACTGGCTCTGACCTCCACTGCTGGGGCAGAAGCCTGAAAGATTCCAGGAATTTACAGGGAGAATCTAAATTGTGTGGCTTCAGAGTGAGGCTGGAGGGGCAGCTTTCTCCCAGAGAAAAGTGCTGGCAGATCTGACTGTTGACTGTTCCTTTGATTAGCTCTCCCCCAACAGAGCAGTCAGATGGTCACCGCATCTGAGTTTCCATCAACCTGGCTAACACTGTTCACCCTACTTTGGTGATTCCATGAGACCCACCCAACCTGCAGATCCACCCAAGCCATTTCCAGTGGCTTTTCCATACTAGTGGCCTGTCTTAGCTCATGCTGTAAACTTTACTAAAATCTCTCAGACAAGTAGCATCAAGACTCAGCATGCCTTTTACCTCTTGCTAAATGATGTTCAAAATTCACTAGGTCAATGAAGAAAAACAAAAACAAAAACAAAAACAAAAAAACAGACAGTAACTTCTTGTAGTTAGCAAGTTACAGAGTTACAATTGGAGCCTTTCTTTCCCATTGTGTATTTCTACTCACATCCTTACTCCAGGGGAACAACAGAAGATTTGGGGGGTTAAGAAAGACTCAGGACTTGATCAAAGTCAAAGAATTGTATGCACTTACTAGGGAAGAGTTTGTCCCTTTAGACACCAATCCTCTTACTACAAGTACACCTTACATTGTGATTATCTTTTTTTAGCCTCCTCCCCCAACCCCAATGAGAAATTTGTTAAAAGTATAGTTTATTTCTTAGTAGACAAAATATTGACTACAATCAAGGGATATAAGAAGAAAAATCTCAGGGTTGGAAAATAACTCCACTAGGATTCAAGTCTAAAATTCCAATCCTAACACTGTTATAGATAGTCTAGAAGTCGGAAGACCCTAGATTAACATTATCCATAACAGGGCTAGGACTTGTCCTGATTCTTCTCTGTAATATGTGATATAAACTCGGTTTTCTCATTGGTACAGGTAGAATAACTCATAGACTCCTGGTACAATTCTAGAAGGGGCAAGTTTCAAACAAGGCATTATTGATTGAGGGGGATTCTGAGTGTTTGAGCTGCTGGGATTATGTGAGCATGTTGATTTAGAATGGCTCAAACATTCTCATATTCAGGAGTTATGCAAAAATTATTTTCCTAGAGCTCCTGCCCTCCTGAGCAGTGGCCCAGTCTAAATAATAGAATGAATATGTATTATCCCAGACTTGTACAAGTTAGTTAAATGCTCTAAGAAGTCTTAGGTTCTTCTGTTATAAATAATTATCTTTTATAAAATATAAAAGTACCTGCCATTATTATTTAGAAAGGAATAGAAAATGCATTTCTTGAATACTTTCTAATGTCCATCATATAATATTATATATTTTTCCAAAAACCTACAGCAAAATAAATGTAAGACACAGATACACTTCTTAAGTAAACCTAAGGCTTATGGACTTCAAATATCTGCACTTATAAAGCTGAGGACAGCTGTAGCTGGCCTTTGAGTTTATATTTGACTGATATCAAAGCCTATACTGTTTGACACATAGTGGGTGAGGGAGAAATTCAAGCTCTTCTCCCTTCTCCTTCACATTGGTAAAACTTATTTCCAACACTCTTTTTTTGGCTGTGCATCTGTAGTTAGGAATATTCACCAATATGTCTGTACACAGTCAAATCCTGTGTGCATATGCTTTTTTAGAACAATGGATGGTGTGAGTCCTAAAAAGTAAATTATGTCAAGGTGTCTTATCTGGCACAGAGGTTGTAAGACAGCCTTGATCAGCCTGTTGAGACATTCTAACTATCCTATAATTCAACCTTAGATCTTCTAACTACCTACAAGAGCCTGGGAATTACATAGGATATGCAAATTAAAATCCCTATGAAAAATCACACTGTCTTTCATTGTAATGATTTCATTACTGATGGTAATGGCAGTTGTACCTCTGTGGGCTTTCAGTAAAACCTTCCAGCACCTTGTAGAAACATGTGCCTTGTAATCTGAGGTGGGATGGAATCCAAAGTAGACATAATATATCCTATTACTTTCCTTTTCCATTTCCTTTCTATATAAACCTGGGAGAGATTGTCAATTAATGTCCACGAGTTAAAATACTTTATTATTTTTTCCTCTGTTTAACTCTCTTTTATATAATTAAGTCTGATTGACATGAACATTATTATTAAGGGCAAAAATTATAATAATCCCTAATGAAAGAAGTCTGTTTACTGGTTTATCAGAGATATTCCCTGGTGCAAGTCTTGGGGCCAGGACTCCATGTGGTGATTGCTTTGAAATGCTAGGTTTGATATTCCCAGCATGCATCATTCCCCTAGTCCCATAGAGCTCTCTTAGAAGTCCACAGAATGGTGGGCAATGCAGAGAGAATTGCACACTGAGAGGATTAGGCTTCTATATTTAATTATTTTGTCCAAGTGAGGTCTACTTGGGAGGGAAGAACAAAGCCTATGTTCACTCTAACACATTACTGCTTCTCTAGGTTGAACAATATTGGAACATCACTCTTCATACCTCCTGCCCATCACTCATCATGGAAGGGCACTGGTGCTTAAATAAATTGTCTCAGGCCATGTAGCATTTGAGTTTATTTTTATTTTTATTTTTTTTAAATATATTTTATTGATTTTGTATAGAGAGGAAGGGATAGAGATAGAGAGTTAGAAACATCGATGAGAGTCATCGATCAGCTGCCTCTTGCACACCCCCTACTGGGGATATGCCCACAACCAAGGTACATGCCCTTGACCGGAATCGAACCCGGGACCTTTCAGTCCCCAAGCCGACGCTCTATCCATTGAGCCAAACCGGTTTCGGCAGCATTTGAGTTTATATTAAGAAATTTATCTAGGCTCAGGTTGAAGTAGATATGTTAAAGAGTATTAGAGTCCTTACTGCTTTGGCTCAGTGGATAGAGTGTCCACCTGAGAACTCAAGGGTCCCAGGTTTGATTCTGGTCAAGGGCATGTACCTTGATTGCGGGTACATCCCCAGGAGGGGGTGTGCAAGAGGCAGCTGATCCATGTTTCTCTCTCATCAGTTTCAAACTCTATCCCTCTCCCTTCAAAAAAAAAAAAAGAAAGAATTAATAAAGTATTTTTAAAAAGAGTGTTGTAAACACAGGACAGTGGGCCTTGCAGTATGTTATCTAGTAGCTGTGTGGCAATAGGCAAATTTCTCAACTTTTTAAAAAATATATTTTATTGATTTTTTACAGAGAGGAAGAGAGAGGGATAGAGAGTTAGAAACATCAATGAGAGAGAATTATTGATCAGCTGCCTTTTGCACACCCCCTACTGGGGATGTGCCTGCAACCAAGGTACATGCCCTTGACTGGAATCAAACCTGGGACCCTTGAGTCTGCAGGCCGATGCTCTATCCTCTGAGCCAAACCCATTTCAGCTCTCAACATTTTTTATACTAATTTATGCATATATTTATCAAATTAGTATACTTCATGAACCCTTGAAGTAATTCTCAGCATTAAGTAATTACATAAGTACATGTAGGTAAAGAGCTTACACATGGTCCCTTATAATTGCTTATTGCACTGTAATTCCTCTTTACTTGATAGAACCATTGACCAATGCTCCCCTAGCTCTATTTTTATTGCTCTTTCAATTTTAAAATGTTGAAGATGCTACAGGTGGTTCAAACCTGTGGGGACTGAAATCCAGGGATTCCTGCACTTGCATTCTTTCAGCAAGGAAGCTGCTGTGCCTGGGCAAGATGGCAGCCAGCCCAGGAGATGTGTTTACAGTGAACTTGAAATTCTGTTTGATGGTAACAAGCAGTAATGTGATCTTTCAGTGAAAAGCAACATTAATGCAGGGAGATCCTAATATAACATGATGTGAAATTGCTAACATAATAAAGCTATATGACATTTCTGCCTCAGCGTGAGTTCTCCCAGGGAGTCATCCTGCTAAGGAAGAGGATGCAGGGATATGAACGTATAAGGCTTCCCCTTCATCTCATAGTGGTGCAGTACAGAGGATGGTGAAGTGCTCCGACTAAAATTTCCCTATCAAACCCTGGCTCTATCCCTTACTAGCCCAGAGACAGAACAAAACAGAGCAATATTTCCCACAAACCCAGGATGTTGCATAGCATACATATGAGAAACAGTGGAGTACAGTGGCTAACAGTACGGTTTCTAGAGCTGAATTGTCAAGGCTCAAATCCTAGCTCTGCTGCTTAGAAGCCATGGTCCCTTTAGACAGGTGTTTAACTTCCCTCAGCCCCAGTTTCCTGGACTGTAAATTTGGAAAAGATAATAATACCCAATATGTGTGGTTGCTGTGAACTTAACACTATAAAATGTTTTGTACAGACCTTGGTGCATAGCCAAGTGCTCAGTAAATATTGGAAGTTATGCCTGAAACATGTTAGTCACCTCCTATCTCTATATACAATAATACAATTTGACTTGCCAAACTGGAAATGATTCTTTTTGCATTAAACTAAACGTGAATATCTGATCGATGTATTGAAAATGTGAAGAACTGCTATTACAGCACTTAATTGTGGTTAGTTTTTCTGCATAAGTTTGGTATTTTAAGACGGTGAATTCCTTAAGAACAGTAACCGTATAGTTTTCTTTTATATTCAGTTGGCATAGCAGGTAGTCAATAAAACTTGGTTGAAAAGCTGAGGAAGAAATTGACCAGGCAGTTTAATGAATGAAGCCAAAAATGCCTGGACTATACCATTTGCAATCTATTCCCCCCCACCTCTTATGACTCCATGTTTGTGTATCTTTCAGAACTAATTCATTCTGTTCTGTGACTAATGATAAGAGGGGCTGTTATGAGAAGGGACTGCTTCGTAAGCCCAGACACTCCCCTCTCATCACATAAAAGGCATGCATTATATTTTTATGAGCCTTGCAATCTATTCTGTTTTGTGGTCAGACCTTTGGGAATGTATTCTATGAAACTTTATTGAGACAAAATATCTAGGGACGTTTGCATATGTCTGAGCTCAGCACAATATTACTTTTTAATGCACTTTTGACTTTGCAGGCAGAGGATACAGTAAAAAATGTAAAACAGCAGTAATTGGGGCTTTTTTATAATCTGCATTTTGCCTTCCTTGTTTGAAAATAAACTAGTGCCTCATCTGAATGAGATAAACTTATATTCATTAGTCTAACACAGTTACAAGTGGACTATTTCTATTGTTGAGTCAGAAATAAAGCTTTACTCCATGACAACATGTACAAGGCACAGGTGGAGAACATTCCCATTGATTGTGATCAATGTCAGTTCCTATTATATGTATATTAGAGGAACAAGCATTCAGTGTCTGGCAACAAGGAGGTTTATTGTAAATATCAGACTCACAAGCTCAGAAATGGAAGAAACTTATGTCCATCTTGGGGACTAAATTTAGTCCCAGTGAGGTTTAGGGATATATCAGGTCTATGTCCAATGTCATCATCTTATCGCATAGTGTGAGAGAAGTAGTCTGGGCTAAAATTAAAGTGTGAAAGCCAACCATAGGGCCAAGGTCTAAAAAATGAACCATTACATGAAGTCAGGAAGGGCCAAGCACAAAGAAAACACACCAAGATGATGATAAAACCAGCATGAGAGCCAAAAGACTGGAGTCAAACATGGTAGTTAATAGCAAGTAGATGAGGCTGGAGAAGTGAAACTGGGAGACAAGTTGTTGAGGAATAATTTTGAGGCACAGGGATGCAACCTCAGCTAAAAGAAGGCAGCTCTTGGACTGAGACTAAACTCAGACACTGGATGCCCACACTGAACTGCTCTCTCTAAGCCAGAGCAATCCACCATGATGTAAGACCATATATATATATATATATATTTTTTTTTTCTTTGCTGGAAAGTCCCTACATGTGTGCAGCTCATTGAAGGTTAATTGACAAATATTTTCCAAGAGAATGGACCCTTGAACATAGCATTTCAAGAAGTGGCAGTGAAATTTTCCCTTTAAAATTCCTGCTCACTAACAAATTTTGTGCCTCAAAGAATCAAGTGATCAATATTTAGGGCTCAAGCAGTTTTATGAAAAAAAAGAAAGGATTTGAGATATTAAAATGAGGGTCTTTTAGAAATTTCAAGTAAAAGAGAAAAACAAATTCTTCAATACTAATTTTTATCTTTACATTAAGAAACTTTAAAGTTCACCAAGTTTTTTTTTTTTCATTCTTTATAACAGCCTTTGATAAGAATAAGGGAGGTAAATTGACTTGCCTATAATTACAGAGCTGGGAAGTGGCCCAGGGAGGACTTGAACCAGGTCCATGAACTAATTGGTGGCTTTTCCTTCCCACTGCATGGCCCCTGAGAATATTTGTGTTTATATGAGTAGGGTAAGAGAAAGTCTTGCTGTTAATACATTAGATGCCACTGTTTGTTCCTTCATTTGAAGGTCGTTACTCCCACAGATGCAGCAAAGGAGACATGTGATTTGTGGACATCAACTGCTAGTTCAGAATGTTCAGGTTGAAGGTAAAGTGGAAGAGAAGGGCAAAAATCAATGATAAAAATAACCCTGGTTTTAGAATTAGGACAAGGTTAGTAATTGAACTCCACTGATTATTCACTGTTTATCTTAAGAATTAACATCAGGAAGCCTTCCGTGAGTCCCACTTGCTTTCCACCCTGCCCCTGCCATGGCTGGGCACAAAGCATTCTGTACCACAAAGCATCAGCTCACAAAGCATCCTGTCCCTCTTGTCATAGGATTCATCTAGCACCATAAAGGGGCTGGGAAGGTGTGTTTATTTGCATTGGCCTAGCATAGTGCCTCCTGTGGTAATGTATTAGTCAGGGCTTTCTAGAGTTAGAGAGGGAGAAGGAGAGAGATAGGGATGGGAATATTATATAGAATGGCCAGAAACGAGAGAGAGAGAGAGAGAGAGAGAGAGAGAGAGAGAGAGAGAGAGAGAGAGAGAGAGAGAGAGAGAGAGAATCATTGATTTGGCTCATGTGATTGATGCTAGAAAGTCCAAAATCTGAAGGGCAGGTTGGCAAGCTGGACACCCAGGAAAAGAATTAATGCCACAGTTTTGAGTAGGAGGCAGTTGGGGGGCAGAATTGCTTCTCTCTCGAGAGAGAGACCCCAGTATTTTCCTTTTAAAGCATTAGGCTGATTAGATGAGGCCCACCCCATTCTGATGGTAATCAGCTTTATTCTTACTAGTTTAAATATTTATGACATCTAAAACAAACACACACACACACACACACACACACACACACACACACACACACACACCAAAAAAACAAAACAAAAACAAAACAAAACAAAAAAACCTTCACAGAAACATCTGGCCAGAAAACATCTCGGTAGCAAAGCCTAGCCAAATTGACAAGTAAAATTAATCATCACAGTAGGCTCTCAATAAATATTGATATATATGCCACATATCTTCTGTTTTCTTCTCATTATCTACCCTTCTTCCTTTTCCATACTGTTACCTGGCCTAGTAGGCTGTTCTGTATGGAGTATATTAACAGACCCTCAGGTGATTGTGTCCAGTCAATGGGAATCCTAAGAGGA
Source organism: Pipistrellus hanaki (assembly GCF_964339955.1). Lineage (NCBI taxonomy): Eukaryota > Metazoa > Chordata > Mammalia > Chiroptera > Vespertilionidae > Pipistrellus > Pipistrellus hanaki. The sequence continues at coordinate 37,950,348 of NC_140511.1, read as the reverse complement.
CCTCAGTGAGAGGGAGGAGGGTAAGGTCAGAATGTTTGTTTTACTTTTGTTCCCCTTGAAAACTCCTCTAGCACTGGCTTTGTGCCTTAATCAAGGGGCATTGTGCTTTTGAAGATGGGCTGCTCCATGACTCTCTCTCTTTCAGACCCTAACAACTTCTCTTTTTCCCAAACCTTTCAGAAATAGGGTGATATTAGTTTCCCTTTTGTTACCTCTGGCTTTCTACACTGTCATTTGTGGTCTCTGTGTATTTTGTGTATAATTTTATAATCAGCCCTCTTAAAAGTAAACCCTCTATGAATTAATTAATTTAAATATGCATTTATTTATTAACTGATTGAGATAATTAAACATAGTTTTATTCTTAATCTGTCCTCAGCTATGGTTTCTGCATCTGTAAAATGGGAATAAAGTAGCTTCAAACATAGGTTCATTGAATTATAAACCAAATAATCTATGTATCATGCTTAGCACACATGACAATTTCCTCACAAAAAATAAACAAAACAAGTGAATATTAGTAGTGATAGTTGATGAATATGGTCACCTAAGTTAATTATAAAGATAAGTGTTGAAATGAGAGCTGACAGACTTACTGAGACCTTAAAATGCATCATTAACTTATTCATTCATTTACCAACATTTACTGAGCATGCTACCAATACTATGTGCTGGTAACACAGAGATAAACAGGACTGATTCTATCCACCCTTGTTATCACCACATTAGCTGGCACCTCTATCATATCACCTTGGCAATGGTAACACCCTTAGAACTTGTCTCCCTGCCAATCCCACACCCTATCTGTCCATCACATAATGGCCTCATAAAAACATAAATCAGATTGTGTCCCTCCCTGTTTAAAATCCCATGATGACTTCCTCAATGCTCTTTGGAATGCTAAGGCCCTGTGTGAGTTGGCCCTTGCCCATCCCCTTTCTTATCTTGAGGCACTCTTCAACTTCTTAGTGGAACTACAGCCACAATGATCTTGCTTTGGTTCCTACAATCACCAGGTTCTCTCTCCACTGGTCATTCCTTAAGTCTGAGCACTTATTTTCCCCAGGCCATTTATTTCCTGATCTTCCCACCTACTCAGGATCCCTGTCACAGTGTTACAGTACTTACTACCTTTTCCAGTGGAATTCTTTACATTTACTGATGAATGTATTTCCCCCTCTAAAATAATAAGTCTTATGATGCAGGGACCCTGACGTTTTGTTGACTTTTGCTCACCATCTTATCACTATATATGTGTTCAGTGCTCAAAACATGGTCTTGACCTTGGAGAAACTCATCATTTTGTTTTAGTGGCTGGGCTCCTATGAATGATGGTAGGAAATAAGAACATTTTTCTAAGTTTTCATCTGAATAGGAAGTGCCCATGAAATGAATAGACTCGAAGAGACCATTGTGGGAATGCTGAACAAAGCTGATGCCTAGAATTAGAGATCTCATAAGTTTAAACCCCACAGCTTCTCCTTTAAGGACAAATCAGCACGAGCAAGTACCACAACCTTGCAGAACCTCAGATTTTTGTCATTAAAATGAGAATAATAATGACTACTTCACAAGCCTTCTAGAGGACTAAATGATATACAATATTAAAAGCATCTAGTACAGTGCCTGGCACAAAACAGAGAAGTTCAGTAAGTTTTATATTTTTACTTCTTATGATCACCAGACCTGGACTTGGAATCCAGGTTCATTCTTAACTAGTCCCCAGTCCCAGCACTGGTCAATATTTCTGTTTATTTTATTTAATCTTATAAGTTGTCTCAAATCCCTAGTGGACTGACAAAGATAAAAAAAAAAAAAAATAGTGTTGTGTGACTTTAGGTAATCCTCTTAATTTATCTGAGCCTAAATTTCCTCATTCCCAGAGTGAAGATAATTATATATATTAATACTGTTGTTATAGAAATAATTCAGGAAATAAAGGCACTTTGGGGATGATAAAATGAGACAGATATGTGAACTGCCTATTCAAATGCCTTATATAAGATACATACTCATTTCTTTGAATCTCCCCTCTGCTTATTTTCTACCTTTTCTACTTTTCCCCTTCATCTCTCCTCACTTCCTTTCCTCTTTCAGCTACTGATTGAAATGAATACATTGAGCCATTACTATATACAGATCCTGGTGCTAGTCTTAGGGCATAAAGATAAAGAAGGGGAGACCGCTAATGTGAAGACACTCATACTAATGGGCAGAAACAAAAATATCCTAACAGTTATGTTGTGAGATGTGTTATAATAGAGATATTACAAAGTACTACATAATCATAAGGAAGACTCCCTGGGGAGGTGACGTGTAAGCTAGCTTTTAAGGTGAGCTGGCCTGACATCACTTCTGCTCCAGAGGTTGTCTTCTGTGTTGCTTCTTTTCAGTCTTGGGGCACCCGTATTTAGATGTTACAGGAAGGACTCATCTAAACTTGCTTGGATTCTGGCCACAAAACAACTTCTTAAAAGATGACCAAATCCATGCAAGATGACCAAATCTTGCATGGATTTGGTCATCTTTTAAGAAGTTGGATAAAATCATTTTATTGTTGGATAAAATCATTTGTTCTTGATAAAATCATTTGTTCTCCATTTGGCAAAAGGAAAACTTCAATGGCCTTCTAGGGAAAGCAGATGACTAGGCCCTCTGATTGTCTCCCACCCACCCAGCCTACCCAGAGTGCAGGGTCCTGTGTAGGAGCCCACACCCACATGGCTTTGCTATAAAGCAGTTCAGGCTCCTCCCCTTCATTTCTCTCTTTTGTAGTTCAGTGTTTTCTTTGCAATCAGAGAAGATATTGCTCTGAAGATACCGCAATCTGTAATATTTGAAAAAAGACCAGATCACTGTTATTTATTGAAATTGCTCTTCCCTCCCACATAAATCCTTGTGATATAATCTGGATAATGAAAGTTCTGCTGATTGCATTTCCACATATATTCAAAGGAGTTCTTGCCAGTCACTGGCCTCTTTGAAAAAAAAAGGCTTATAATACATTCCAACATCTTTAATGATATTCATGTTAAGTGGCTTGGAAATGTAGAGTCGATAAGTCTGTATATTAGCTTGGCTCTCTTGGTGCCTTTTACAAAAGAAAGTCTTATCCAAGAGAGTAGATGAGCACCATTTGCATAGAAATGACTTAAATTGATATCTGTGTCTCTCTCTGCCTCAGTTTATGACTTTTCTATGATAACAGCACCCCAAATATTGGGGAAATGCTCCTTCTGCTTGCTATAACTGCATGGTTCATATGGCAACAGTGAACCTCAGAACTTGGACTCCTTGCTATGAGAATGCTGCCTACATTGGTCCAACCACAAACCTTTTCCAGGAATTTTCAAGCTGGAAATTCAGAAAAAAGTTTCTTTCTTCATGGTAGTTGTGAGCCCTAGGTGCTGTCTGTCTTTCCAGTGGCTGAGAAGTAAAGAAAACATGCAAATAAATGGGAAATGGAGAGAGAAACCTGGTGGGTTTCCAAATATTCTTGTCATTAATTAGAGATCTCTTTAGATCCCTGCTGTTTTCTTCCATTATGTGATAGGAGTCAATAAACTCCCCTTCTAAATACTTTAGTTTGAATGTCTGCAGTTTATACCCAAAAGCATCCTGAAATAGTTCCCTCTATGATGTTTACCCTTTTTCAGAAGCAGTTGGTGAGGTGAAGTGGCATTGTTAACAGTCCAAAGTGAAAGGTAAAAGACTCCTTTAAAATCCTAGGACAAATTAAATGGAGGAAAAATCCCCCAAAATTTACCTCTTGGATGAACTTGGTCATCTTTTAAGATGTTAGCCAAATGGGATAGGGTTTAAGGAAAAGATGATGGGTATTAGTTGGCTAGGGCTGCCACAACTAAGTACCAATGGCTTAAAAATATATAAATTTGTTTTCTCTCTGTTCTGGAAGCCAAAGGTTCAAAACTAAGTTGTCAGTAGGCCAACGAGACCTCTAAAGGTTCAAGGGGGAAATTCTTCCTTGTCTCCTTGTTTTTGTGGCTCCTGGTATTCTTTGGCTTATGACAGCATGCTTCTATCTCTGCCTTGATATTTACATGACCTTCTTCCCTCTGTATCTTTCTGTGCTTTTATTCCTGATTCTTATAAGGAGATTCTTATTTGATTTTGAGTCCCTATTAAACCTGATCTCAATCTTCATTTTAATTATATCTGCAAAGACTCGATAGCTAAATAAAGTCCCATTCTATGGTCCCTAGTGGACATGAAGTTTTTGGGGACAATGTTCAAGGCACAACAAGGGCCAAAATTAACTGAGGTTCTAGACTGGATCCTATAATAAGTTGTTAACTGTGTAACCCTTGATAAAATCATTAAAGTACTATGAGCCTCAGTTTCTTTATCTATAACTGTATGTAATATTAACCATCTCTAAAGAATTTATGTCAACATTAAGGAAATAAATGTAGGAACATTGTTCCTAATGCCAGACATATTGAAATGCTTAAAATTTATAGTTCTACAATGTCTTTACTTTAGTAATGATTGTCATTGATTATATAAAAAGGAAGAAATAAATAAGTGTCTAAATACATTAAACAGAAGTAAAAAAAGCCATCTACTGTGGCAGTTCCATTGAAGAAAATCAAGAAAGGCTTCTTAGAGAAGGTCTCATGTTTTGCTGGACCTCAAACATTTATAGTTTTATTAAGCTATGAATATGCAATTAAGTTAAGGAGAAGGCCTAGGCTGATATGATCAAACTAAAACCTTTAGTAGTTCAATTCTTCAAAAAGTGGGCAGATGCCACACACGTTATAAAAATGATCAGTTTGCTAATATTAACATTCATACATGTTAGTATAGGAGTAATTTCAAGATTACACTCTATAATGAGAATCTGGAAAGTAGCTATTATACAATAGATATACTGTAGAAAAGTGTGGTTTTTTATATTTTGAAGATGCTTTGGATGAGCAGGTTGACATTTTACAATGAATTATGAGAAAGAAAAATTTAACTAACAAGATGTCATTTGGAAAGTGTGTTGAAATTATTATGTTTCTTTCAAGGAACATATATATGGACTGTTCCTTAAAGATAGGGGTAATGGCTGCTCATCACAGTGTCCTCAATGCCTGCTATATAATAGGTGCTCACAAAATATTGGTTGAACAGCAAATAAAATTGCATCTCATAGTGTATACCATATGAAAAAAAAAACAATATGCAAACCTGGCACATGTGCTATCACGCTTATTAATTTTTCCCATAACTACATTAAGAGTTAAGAAATCCAAAATTAGAAGTAAATTAGGATTAAATGCAGGAAATTGATCTTTCTGCTTTCACTAAATTTTGCATCCTTCCCTCCTCAGGTGATTATATATACAGTACTCAGACTGAACTTTAAATTTTTAGTAGTGCCCAGCTGAATCAGCGTATCTCAGTGGTTGAGCATCAATGTATGAACCAGGAGGTCACAATTCAATTCCTGGTCAGAGATCAGGGCACATGCCCAGGTTGCAGGCTTAATCCCCAGTAGTGAGGGTGCAATAGGCAGAATATCAATGATTCTTTCTGATCATTGATGTTTCTATTTCTCTCTCCCTTCCTTTATAAAATTAATAAAATGTATTTTAAAAAATTTAGCTGGACCATATCACTGCTTTGGTCACAACCTCTAAATACTTATGTGATAGACTACAGATGACTATAAATTATCGTTATTCCTATTTTTAAAAGGTAGAGTCTAATATTATTTTTCCTTCAATTGAATGATTTATAGTCTTAACTTACTTGACCAAGGGCATTTGATATAAATAATATGCTAGGACTTCTGAGCCTAACTTATTTTTATGCACACTTATCACTACTGACACTTTATGTACGTATTTATTTATTGTCTATTCCAAGGACTATAAGCTTTATGAAGACATAGACTTTGTCTGACTGTTCATGGCTCTGTCCCCAGGACCCAGAATAGTTTCTGCCACATAGTTGATAGTGAATACATATATGTTGAAAGAATGACTTGAATGGGACTTATAAAATTGGATTATTAACACAGCACTGGTGACAAAATAGTATTCTAAAAATCTTCCCCTTTCATGGCAGGACACAGGCTAATGAACTTAATTGCTATTTCGTCTGCTTGAATTTCTATGATTTAACTTAATCTTCCATCCTTGCCCTTCAAACCTATGAGCTCTTGATTTAATCAGCAGGATCAGAACTGTTCTACTTCTCTTTGACCTACAACCACTCACAGAAAAATGATTGACAGTTAATCATGTCTTAAGGGGATCTCTTCCTCTCATTTGTCTTTCTCTATAGTAGGGTTGAACTAGGTTACCCACTTCACTAAAATAATTATATTAATGCATATTTGAAACTTATTTCTCATACTCTTTGTGCATATATTTTTATTTCTCTACATTTTAAATAAGGTGGCAGTCCTCTTAACTTTATAAGGAAAAAAGATATAATCAAAGGGAAAAAAGAGAAAGAAAATTGTCATTGATTGTATGTTGACTATATGTGAGATTCTGAACTTAAAAATTTCCACTTTACAAAATATCTAGTCCTTCTCTCTAGTCTCCCCAGAGTTGGATCAGTTCTGAAGTTAAATCTATGGCACTTGCATATCACATAGAATCACAGATAGAGATCAACAGATGTCATTGTAAATATGAAACAGAAAATATTGTCAACTATTCAATGTATCTCAGTAATGATATGCTTCCTTTTTTTCTTCACATGTTAATCTGGTAGCCTGGATACTTTATATTTCCAATAAACCAACCACCTCCCTACAATGGAGATTCCATGAGAGGAGGGGTCTTGCTTTGTTCATACATGAACATTTGTGCCAAGAATTGTGGAACCTCCATAGTGGGTATCCAAAAATGTTGCCGTTGAATGAACACAATTAATTAATTGGAAAGTCTGCATATCATTGCTGGTCTTATAAAAGCATTGAAACTGCTACATAGCATTTCTTTCTATCATAAGAGAACATTACCTCCTCTCTGATATCTAACCCTGCGATATCTAACACACTGATTAAACTCTACATGGCCTCACTTATCTAGACGTGATACAAAACCTTTTATGTCCACTTCAAAGTATGTTCTTAATATTCACAAGCCCCATTGCTAAATATGGTTATTTCTCTTCTTCTGAAGCATTAAATACAATGATTAACTCTCAGAGACCATCAAGAGCTAATGAAGGAAAATAATTCTGAAAGCTCCTCAAAGAGAACTGCCTTATTCCCTTGCTTTTCTTCTTCTAATCTCTTAATGTTCCGCCTTCTTATTCTATATCCCAGTCTCTCATATAATCTTCTGGTTTCATCTGATCTGATCTTTGATTTGGTGCCACCCGTCCACCACACACAGATACACATGCACTCACTGCAAGTATTGCTGGATTCTCAGCTCTCCATTCTCTATTGCTGTTGGTGGGAATTGTAGTTCCTCTAAGAGACTGTGTCTCCATTAATTTATACAGTAATATTTTTTGAGCAACTGCTATTTGTCAACGCACTCCTGTAGGTGCCACAATAAGGATAAACCACAGCTTTGGTGCCCTGAAGTCCAGCTACTAGTATCTGAGCCAGCCTAGGTTTTATGCTGCTGTTGGCAACCTGGAATTCCTGCTGGAGGGAGTGATCAAAGAATGATAATCCTCAAAGGAACAAATATTTTTATGAAATGTCCATTTAAAATCAAGCAGTAGTAGGTTTGGAGTATATATTCAAAACCTGCATTATTTCATTAGAACAAATACTGTTAATATATTAAAAAGGCATACACTATAAATATAACTTTTAGATAACACAAAACAGATGGCAAACAATAGCAAAAACTACAATATATTTGTGCAATAAAGTCTCCATTGTTAGAGGATAAATATTGTTAATTCATAGAGCATTGTTTAGATTACTTCAAACATCAGCTTTGGCTCACTTTTGGGGAATATTCAATGTGGAGGTGGGAGGTGCATGTGTTAAAAGTATAAATCCATTAATGACTCAACTAGTATTTATTTAGCATCTACTAACTTGTTTGTTGTACCAGTTACTAGCATAGACTGAAGTGATTAAATAGGAATATCCTGGAGATATTTATGCACAAAGAGTAGTAAATGGCATTATGCAGGACCTAACATAGTGCTTCATGATGGGGTTATTTTTCAGCTAGGACCTCACCAAAAAGCTGCTCTTCCCACAAACAGTGTAAACAGTGTACTTTGCTCTCTGCCTTGGGAAAGCACAGAAACTCAGTAAGAAAAAAAGTTGTCAGAGATGCTAATAGGGCACTAATTATTAAGATGAGGAGAGAGAGAGAGAGAGAGAGAGAGAGAGAGAGAGAGAGAGAGAGAGACAGAGAGAGAGAGAGAGAGAGAGGATAATAATGCTAAGAAAACAAAGAGACTGAAGAGGCTTTTCTAGTTGTGAGTGATTACTATCACATACTTAGGGAATCATGGGTGGGGGACATACCATCATACATATTAATTAATTAAGATTTGGAATTCTGTCAACCGGAGTGATTGCATGAACAGAGACAGAACAAACTGCCAAAGGCAACTTTGTAACATAGATGTTCATGGCATCACATTCTCTGACAACTTGCCTCATTTTTAGCTCACATTCTAAAATATTACCACTTTGATAGTTTCTGGACCTTATTGACCTCTATCCTATTGGTTTTATCGTTTTCTATTATATCCAACCCCCTCCTCATGCCCTTCCTCTTGCTAAACTGCTCTGATTGCTTCACTTGTGAATGTAGAGATGTGAATATTTGTCGTTTATTATCAGTTTCTCTTTGGAGTTTGGATTTCCTGCCAGACTGTCCTCCACATCTGCTTATGTCTCCTGCTTAGGAAATAGGCTGACTTGTTGCCAGGGCATTAACTCCCTTCTATTTTTGGTGAGAATATAGTCTAGGGCTTTTCTATTTACTTATCTCCTTAAATAATTTCATTTGGTTCCATAACTTTAAGTGCCATTTATAGTTTGCTGGATCTCAAATATGAAAGTGTAGTCCAGATATATTTCAGTTCTAGGCTTATATATCAAGGTCCATGGGCCATCTTCATTTTAATATCTAGTAGTTGCTTCAAACTCAGAATTTTAAAAAGAAGTGTTTAAAATTAAGCTTTACCTCACTCATGCAAAAATACTGTTCCCCAGCCTTTCTTTACACACAATATTGTCATAGGTTGTTCAAACCAAAAATGAAGGAATAATATTTAATTGTTTCTCTGTCCTTCCCTCCCTCTCCAGCCCCATGTTCAGACTAATGTCAGGTCCTATCATCTCTGAATGACGCCGAGACCATCTACTTCTCTTTATTTTCCAAGTCACTACTTCCCGCCCCCCTACATCTTACTGGTGCTACTTCAACAGGTTTCTAATTTGTTTCCTTATTTTGATTCTTGCTCTCCTTCCATCTAGTATGTACAAAACAGTTGATTTATTTTATTACAATGGAGCAAATATTTCAAAACCATAATTTATACCATGTCACTTTGCCATACTTAAAGGGCTTTTCTATTGACTTTTAGAATAAAATCCAAACTTTGAGCATAATTTACAAGTGAACATAATCTTCACTCTGACTGCTGCCTACTATGGTCCACTCTTCCCTTTACTCACTTATGACCCATCTGCACTGGCCTCCTGTCTGTTCATTCAATCACATGACTAAGTATCTCCTACATTCCAGCTATTCTTCTTAAGCCATAAACAAAAATGTCCATACCCATATGAATTTACATTTTGGTAAAGGGAATAGACAGTAAACAAATAAGCATATGATTCCAGGTAGAATAACTGTGATGGATTAGCAATAAAGCAGGAGAAGAAAATAAAAAGTGATGAGGCTACTTAGTTTAGATAGACTGGTATGAAGCAGAGATCTGAATGAAGAAAGGGTTTGAGCCAAAAGAACTTATATGGATAACTACTCAAGGCAAAGGGAAGAGAAAGGACAAACCCTCTGAGATGAGAGTTTGCTTGAATTTGAAGAATAATAAACAAGAAGGTCAGTATGGTGTAAAAGACTAAATAACAGAGACAGGTGTCAATGTCCAAACCCTTATTGTACTTTGTAACTGCTTCAGGTTTTCAAGAAATTGAGACAGGAAAACCCTAGGGGACTGTGAGCACAGGGGCAACTGACTCACTCAGATCCCTGGGAGATGACATGATGAGAGTAAAGTGGTAAATGAGTAAGGGTAGATGAGAATTACTTAGAGTATTTCAGGTTAAAATGGTGGTATCTTGGAAGAGAAAGAAAGCAGTGGAAGTGAAGAGATGTAAAGGCTTTGGGAATGTGTTTTGAAGGTAGTACTAACATAACTTACTTATATGGGTGTTGATAAATGAGAGAGATTAGGAAAGGTTTGTTTTTTTTTAATTTTTGACCTGGCCAACTGTATGAATAGGTGATGAAACACAGCATTCACAGTGTCCTGGGTTCTAATAAGAGTCATTTACTCAGCGTTTGAATGCCCGTTGTATACCAGGCACAACACTGGACATTGGGTGTACAAAGATTATTCAGATTCTGTTCCTGCCCCATGAGATGTTCATGTGGAGCATGAGAGATGGATATATATATATATATACAATGAATGTATATTTTCCAAAAATCCATCAGCTGAACACAATTTAAGGTAGCCATGGCAGTAATAGTTTCAACCTCAGGGAAAAACCCTGGAGTTATTCCCAACTTTTCTCTAACCAAATCCTTTTGTGTCCCTTGGCATTTGCAATTTCATCTCTTCTTTTAATTTTCTATAATAGCCACAAATCAGGAATATCATTACCTAGTGTCAACATAAATGGCATATCATTTCCCATTTAAATATAATTCAACACTCCCATGTTAGTTCAATATCTTTGTCAGAAATAGGAAACTGCAGGCTAAGAGCACATTGATCTAAATACATACTTAGTTGCTAAAAGGAACATAGATTCATAAGTAATGAGATGATTGACCTTACACCACTAACAGTAAGTACTTTAACTAGAGGTTTCCCTATAATAGTTGTAATTAAGGACACCTTTCTGGACCTATACTTTTTAGATGTGTGGAAGTCATGTATGTGCAATGAACCCAGATCAATGGACATCCACCATCAGTAGTCTTTCTGGGCTTCTTGTTCTGATCACAGCAGATAAGGCCAACTTGTTTTAAAAAACAGAATATCCCGTGCTTTTGGAATATAAGTGGATCTAAAATATCCCAGGAAGCTGAAACTGGATAGTATGTTCAAATTTTCATTAAACCATCAATATAATTGCTAATAATAGAAATATCAACAGTTTGTTGAAGGAATAAATGTCTGAGGCCATTAAGAATATGGAATAAATTAACAGATTTTTTTTTAGATGATGTTAGGTAACTCACTTAGAATCATAATAATTTAAACTAAGCTGTCATCTTCTCCTTGAGCAAATCTTCTACTCCTAGATAGGATAGTGGGGCTCTCGGTCACTCACACAGCACCCAGAGCATGATTCCATTTTTTGTTTTCCTTGTAGGTGGAAGTTGTGTGTGATTAGGGAAAGCATTCCTGAATTTTCATGGGAACTTAATACATGGAGCAAGTAGGATAGCTATAAGGGTCTCTAGTTACCATTTCAGTTAGATGATTATTACAAAAATATAATAATAGTATTTGCCAGGAGCCTGCTTTGTATTAAATATTTTTAGGGCTATAAATAAATTCTTCATGTAATCTCCACAATAGACCTTCAAGGTAGGTATTATAGTGTTGTTGTTTTTCAATTACAATTGACATTTAGTACTACATTAGTTTCAGATGTACAGCATAGTGGATTAGACAGTCATATAACTTACAAAGTGATCCCCCCACAAGCCTATTAACAACATGGCACCATAATAGTTTTTATATTATTGACTCTATCCCCATTAATGAGAAAATTGAGGGTCAGAAATGTGAAGCACATTGTCCAAGATCACATAGCTAAAACCTGGTGGCATTAGAATTAAACTTAGGCTTATATATATTCAAAAACATTCATGATTGGTTTTAAGCTCATAGAGGCCAGAAAACAAATTGGTGGAAAGCTTGACACTAATTTTCATAAGGGTTGACTATACTTAGCTTTTGAACCTGAGTCGTTGATAAAATATTTTCTCTATACAAGAGGTTCCAACTTTGGTATTGGGTTTGTATAGTTCTTTGTAGTGGCGTGGGGATGGGGGGATGCTCTGCTGTGTATTATATGGTATTTGGCACACTCACTGGCTTCTTCTACCCTTTGGTTGCCAGTGGTAGGTCCTCAATTTTCATAGCCTAACATGTTTCCATACATCGCTAACTGTCCCTGTCCTGCCTTAGAACCACTGGTCTACACATAGACAATAAATCCCATCTCATGCTTCTTATAAGGAATAAACTCTCTCTCTCTCTCTCTCTCCTTATAAGAAGAGAGAGAGAGAGAGAGAGAGAGAGAGAGAGAGAGAGAGAGAGAGAGAGAGTTTATTTTTATTTTTTTTGCAGGACTCACTCCAGCTTGACTGTAATGAACTCTACCTGCAAGTAAGTAAGAAACAAAAGATTTAATGTTTTGCTAAAATGTCCTAAAGTCAATATCTCAGTCAAATAGGATCAGCACTTTCTTGGAACAAAATGTGAAACTGAAAGACAACAACACGTCTTGCACAGGGGCTTCTGTGCTGTGTGAAGCAGGCCCCGGGGTCCCACTCCACTAAACTTTACAGCACAGGCTTCTTAATGGCAATCGGGGAAACCAGACACTAATACGGCCCCTGTACATAAAATTCCAGATCTTTTAACAATACAGAAAGGAGCCATTGTGTGCCTTGCACCAGGGTAGATTGTACCATAAATATTCATTAAAACACAAGTCTGAAAAGACATGCTACTTTTACAGATGAGGAGGCAGAAAGCAGTCAGAGCACTGCTTGGATGAGGTCAGAGGGGGATCATGACCAGGAGGAAAAGGTAATGGGTCTTCTGAAGTCACTTGAGGGAGGGGGGAAGGCTGGAATAGGAGCTGCATTTACTGGGATTCTCTGTATGAGATGCATACACAGTAGGTACTCAAAAAATGCTCATCACAGTCCTATTACATTTAAATAAACTAGACTAAAGACCAGATAGCATATTGTCATCATCTACCTTCATGTGCTAGGCAATGTTTTCTGGCTTATTACATGCTTTATCTCATTGGTGATAATCATAACCCAAAATTTCAGTATAACATTTCCTATTTTATGGGTGAAAAAGGCAAGGAAAGATGACTTGCCTAAGGCCATAAAACTTAATAAAAAGGGGCCAAGATTTTAATGTAGGTCTGTGAACTCCAAAGTCAATGCTCTTTCAGTTATATTACAGTATAGAGAATGTGAAATGTAATGTATTTTATGATCATCCACATTAGCTTAATTGATGTTCCAAATAATTCTTTTTGATAGAGAGGCCAAGTAGTATGACCTTAAATTACAGATTAGCAAACTGATCCTTATTTCAATTCTAAAAACCATTTGATTTATCTAAGGGGTATCATTAAGCTTAAAACTAGAAGCAGCCCTAGTCCACGTCACTAAGTGGTTAGAGTGTTGAATTCTCCACACCCCCACACACACAGAGAAGGGTCTTGGGTTCAATTCCTGGTCAAAGGCATATGCCTGGTTGATCCTGGCCCTGGCCCTGGTTGGGGCATGTACAGGAGGCAAAAATTAATGTGTCTCTCCCACATTGATTTTTTTTTTCCCTCTCTCTGCCCTCCCCTCCCTTCTTTCACTCTCTCTAAAAATTTATGGAAAAATATCCTCACAAAACAAAACAAAACAAAAAACAAAAACTAGAAGCAAAGACAACTGCATTCTTAAGGTTTACATTGCCTGTGACACAGTGGCTGGGGTCAAATTCAGCTAGGTTAGCACAGAAGTGGCTAATCTATACCTTATTCCCTTTATTTGAAACATGGGAGTAGTAAAAGTGTCTACGTCAGTGTCAAACTGAAAACTAAATGAATTATATTTATAAAATGCTTAGAAGAGTGCACAACACATAATAAATATTAAATATTAGTTATAATAATTATTACTATTTCACAAACATTCATTGAAGATCTCCTATATGCAAGATGGTAGTTTAGTTGGCATGGGGATTCAGCAAATATTTATTGAGCACCTACTATGTGCTAGACACTATGTCAAGTGGGTTACAATGATGAACAGAATTTTACAGATAGAGATAAAGTCCTTATTGTTCTTCCCAAATCTCTTGCAGTGTAAGTTATATATAATACTGGAGTCCTGCCTGGTTTATTCTCAAATTTGTTTTCACTGATAAATCCCTTTACCCAGCCTTCCAAGTTAACACACTTTCATCCCTACAAAGTATCTTGGGTCTCTGAGCAACAGGGGTGGGGACACTGATAGTATTAAATAAACAAATACATACATTTGTTTAACATTCAATCTATGCAAGTACTGAGTTAATATGCTCATACATTACCTCATCTACTCCATTTAGTAGTAATAGCCTATTATAAAATGCATTCTTTTTTCTTTTTCTTTTTTAATATGTATTGTATTGATTTTTTTAAAGAGAGAAAGGGAGAGGGATATAGAGTTAGAAATATTGATCAGCTGCCTCCTGCATACCTCCTACTGGGGATGTGCCCACAACCAGGGTACATGCCCTTGACCGGAATCGAACCTGGGACCTTTCAATCTGCAGGCCGACACTCTAGCCACTGAGCTAAACTGGTTAGGGCTATAAAATTCATTCTTTCATAATGTTCACTTAATAGATGAGGAAAAAAATGAGTCTCAGGGACACTAAGTTACTTGCCTGAAATCAAACAGCCAGTGAGTAACTTACCTGTTACCTGAAATAAGTAATCTGACTCCAGAGCTCTCAAACATGACTTACTGGTATTTTTACTTTCTTTTTTTTTAATGTATTTTTTATTGGTTTCAGAGAGGAAGGGAGAGAAAGAAGGAAAAAGAGATAGAAATATTAGTGTTGAGATAAAAGCATTAATTGGCTATCTCCTGTATGCCCCCTCCTGGAGGTTGAGCCTGTGACCCAGGCATATGCCCTGAATGGGAATCAAACCTGTGACCTCCTGGTTTATAAGTCAATACTCAATGAGTAAGTCATGTCAGCTGGGCTATTTTTATTTTCTTGCTCTACTTAGGCACTCCTGTCAGTGTTCCATCCATTCCTTTTCCCTGGGAAACAGTGATACTACAGGAAATAAAAGCAAAACTATCTTTTCAAAGGGAAGAGAGCCCTCTTTGGAAGTGAAAGCTTACTGCATGCTTAAGATCACACAACTAAGAAGTCAAAGAGCCACAATTCGAATCTAGACTTGATGCAAAATATTTCTATGTGTATTTTCCTGTCTGTTTTTTATTAGCAGTGGTGAGACTTAGAATCGGAAGGAAATTTGGCTTGGCATGAGCAGATATTTTCCAAATGAGACCTCTTTATGTTCTATGGAAATGAGCTTAGACATCCAGACTGGCTACTCTGGATGTACGGAAGGAAATGACATTCAGGGTGTGTTCCACTAACAAAACACATGCCTCTGGTGGACCATGAATGAGGATTTTTATAAACCCTGTAATGTTTCTTGGAACACATTTACACTTATGTGTTCATTCATAAAATATCAACATTTAAAATACATCACACATTTTATAATCATATTTTGACATTTTTGAGGCTCAAAAATGAAAATTCTCAGTGAACTATCCATTAGTGAGAAATCACATGGCAGGGGAATTCTAGTTAAAAATCACAAAGTTACAGTATTGGAATCAGAGAGACATTGGGCTAAATGTTGGGAAGACTTGGCTTCTTGAATTTGGGGAAAGTGAAAGATGAGAGAGAGAAACGATGGGAACAAGGAGAAAGGAGGGAGAGGAAAAGCAAAGCAATGCAAACAAACAAAAAAATCCCACATGGGAAAGGTTTTGGGGAGAGTGGAATAAGGAGAGGAAATACTTAGGTGGATGCAAGTTAAGAGAAAGGAGGAGGATGGGAAAAACAATTTGCAAGTTATACCACCAGTTAAATTGAATCTCACTTAAAGTCTCTTACAGACGCTAGTAAAATTAGAATGTTCTATTTGTTTGTTTTTGGTTGGTAGACATCTTGTTTTCTTTTTCTTTTAATAATGCACTGCCATAATTAGCATAAAGCATATGGGACTGCTAAATCTTTAAGCTTTATGTAAATTATCTTTGAGTAATAGGCCAAGGATGTAATAGATAACCTAAGTTACTATCCATTTAATTCATTCCATTCAACAAACATTTATTGAGCATGTACTATATGTGATATAGTGGAAATATATAAAATATAAAATATACAATGTATGGGCAATTATTTGTGGGTGATAGAAAAGGCTTCAGAGAACCTGTGAGACTTTGGAAAAGTGTTAGACATTTGCCAGGAAAACAAGCATGGGTGATATTCATGAGAGAGCCTCAACTAATGCACAGCAGTATAAAATATCTGGACTATCTAGGGGCAGTCCTATGCATTCTTTCTTATCCAATAATCCCCATTAAAATGACCTGTGCAGCCTGGGCTGTGGTGGCTAAGTGGTTAGAGCATCAACCTACATACCCACAAGGGTTATAGGTTTAATTCCAGGTCAAGGGCATATGCTTGGGTTGCAGGGTCAATCCCTGGCCCTGATTGGTGCATGTGCTGGAGGCAACCGATCCATGGTTCTCTCTCACACTGATGTTCTGTCTCTCTCTCCCTCTTCTACTCTCTCTAAAAAAATCAATGGATTAATGACAACAATAAAGAGACCTGTGCATTCATTATAAAATGTGGCCTCTAAGGCCCCACCTTGATGGCATCAGGTTGGGAGTGTGTGCATTTTGAAAGAAATATTCTAAGTGAATATTTTATATATTCCTTTTTAATAGGCAATAATTTGAGTTTTCTAGTAGACAGAACATAAATTGTGGAGCAAGTACAAGAATCAGAAATCATTGCAGAATAGCAAAATAAACACAGGCATTAAATACTGAAATCCTTACACTTTTTTTTTTTTTTTTTTGCCTTGGCATGATAGTTATATTTCCATGTGTTACATATCTTGTAGTCATTTCATCTAGAGCTTTAAAGCTTCTACTGTAAGAAGATTTCACCAGGAAATAGAGTTTTACATTCTCCTCTTTTATTAAGAATTGTAATAGTATCCTTTGTGGAGTTCTCAGCCTTTTTTAAAAAATATATAGAAATGGTGTAGTTGTTTGGAAGTGACAACCAGGTATATGAATCACCCTCAAACAAGTCTACTCACCTAATTAGTCTCTGTCTAGGAAGGTACTCTTTTCCTGCATCTCTGTTTAGTAACTACTTAAACAATTAACCTTCAGCCTTCCCTATTCTTCTTTAAACTGTGGCTCTCTAAGAAAATAGGAGTAAGAGACACATGAACATGAAAACTATTTTCAGGTCATATATTAGCCTGGCCTTAAGACTAGCTGGAGAGAATGATAACAACACAGTTTTTATCCTTTTTGTTTGGGCGTTAGCATTCTCAAGTTGATGATCTGGAGAAACTGAAAATAAGGCTCCTGGCTGGTAGAAGTGACATGATTTTAATAGATATTAAATGTCATATGCAAAAAGTTGACAAGTCTAATTGAGTTTTCTCTGATATTAATCCCATGAAGTGACACAGATACTTTCTGAACCTAATGAACATAGGCTGCTGTCCAAACCAGTTACCATCCAAATACATGCAAAGATGGACAGAACCAATGGTGACTCTAAGCTTGGTGTTTGAATATTTTTATATTGTAATTTACTATTTACATGTCTTTCTCTATGAATAGATAATAAGTTCATAGACAATAGGATTGTAACTTATTATATATCCCTGAAACCCAGGTTCCTCAAGGCTTGCATCTTCTTGTCAAGGAGGATGCCTATAGGGGAGGTCTGATGAGAGAACAGGACAATGGAAATAAATTCCTTACAGCATTCTCAGGGTTGGGAATTCCTTCGTAGTTTTCTCTTCAAAGTCTCCTTTGACTGTCGCTTCTTCCAGAATGGAAACAATTCCACTCCCTTGTGTTTTTTAGCACACAGAGAGTTTAAATAAAGGGTCTGTGCTGGACATCCTTTTATTGCCCTTACAGATCCAATCTCCATCTCTTTCCACTATGTTCTTTGTAGACTATTTCAACAGCCTTCCTTACACTGTCTCTGGTTGGTTTAGCTACTGGATGCTCCAGCAGAAGAAGAGAGGGATGAAGGGAAGAGAGTGAGGTTGTGGTACTTATTTCCAGGCTCCCTTCCTGCAGGGTTGTCTCCAATAGCCTTTCTCTCTCTACCAACATCACTGACTCTCTAAGAAAGCCAGCTCTGCAGTTCTCCTTCCTGCCTGCTTCCAGTAATGTCTCCCTCCCCCTCACCCCTGGCTTAAGGATTGTGCATCTCACTGTCATTAGGCCTGAGTTGCTGGGCAATCCTGTCCACACCATTTTAACTCTTCTCCTTATTGAACCCGCTTTGGCTTATCTAATTTTAGCATGATACTTGTTTCCTATTGGGACTGTACCTAGTCCAATAAAATGATTAGAGCTGATGGCTAAGGTGAGATATGCATTGGAAGAAACAAGACTCTGAGTGAGGAGGCCATGCAGGGGCTATTAACTAATTCCAGAAAGAGAGGCTGATGACCTGCACCAGTGGCTGAGGGAGACACTATAGTCCCTGCCAGTCTATAAGCAATGTCTAATAAGCAAGAACTTTGTCTGATGCACTTTAATCCTACCACATTTTTCTCCTTTCCAGGGCTCTACTTCTCCCACCCAGATGGGGCCTACCTGGTACAGAGTTAACTATGGAAAACAAGGAAGCCCTACAATAATGCAACTTTGTAACAAGATTAATGATTAATTTCCATTCTATGAACCAGGCTTCCCCTGACCCTATGATTATCTTTGTAATAATAACACAACTCTGCATTTTGTGAGGTGGATTTAGGTTTGCTAAAGGAGAAAAAAAAAGAATTACTGGATATTGGGGATTGAGTGGAGGTAGTCTGATCTTCAAAAACATAAATAAAACTGCATCAGCTGGCATAACAAGCACCTTAATGTTCTTACAAAGAGACTGTCTTTCAGCAATGGGGGGAGGTCAGTTGATTTGTAGATTAAGATTTATTTTATCAGTGTCTACAAGTTGAGGGAAAATAGCAGCAGTAACATAAATCTCTTCAAAGCTCCCTTTGGTTTTTAGTTCATGGCATACTTTTTACATCCTCTATCTTATTTGTTTCCAA
Organism: Pipistrellus hanaki; assembly: GCF_964339955.1. Lineage (NCBI taxonomy): Eukaryota > Metazoa > Chordata > Mammalia > Chiroptera > Vespertilionidae > Pipistrellus > Pipistrellus hanaki. The sequence continues at coordinate 37,931,039 of NC_140511.1, read as the reverse complement.
TTTTACATGTGAGGAAAATGTTCTTCTACAGAGGAACTAGTATCAGACCCAGCTCTTCTGATCTCCCCTCTATTCTTTCTAGAACATTCTGGAGGCCCCTCTTTCCAATAACCTTAACTCTAAATATTATATTCTGCTGAACTAAGTTGACAAACCTTAGACATGACAGCCCTTCGGACGATTGATAAACTTAGTACTCAACAGGAAGGCAATCCAAATTAGTGCCATCATCAAGCCATTATGAGAAACGACATATTAACATAACATCAATGCCTCATTTTAAAAAGCCTGCATTTAATACTCTTACATTTAACAAGCTTCACTCACTTAAATTTAATCTTTTCTTTTTCCAGCTCTGGAAAGTGAGAAGCTATTTTCGGCATACTAAAAAACCGTGTTTCTTTTGAGGAGCGGGAGAAGGAGAAGTAGCGAGAGAGAGACGTGCAGTATCTGTAATATTGTAGGTAATACTGGTTTATCTACTTATTTTAGGACTCTAAGAATATAGACAGCACATAGATGGGACCTAATTCTTGATTCAGTGTATAAAAGCTGGGTGACTTCTCTGAGACTCAGTTTCCTCATTTGTAAAAAGCAAACATTAATGCACATATTATGGAAATGCTGTGGATGTTCAACAAAGTAATGCTTGGGGTTTAATTTTTATTAATTTTTTTCAAATACAGTATACATTTATATTACACTTATGGTTTCTTAACTCAATGCTCTGCCCTGTGGTATAAACCTTTTAGTAGCCTAAAATGTCTCATATAATGTACTCCCACAAAATGCATGAGAGTTTCCATAAAGATGGGTGAGTTGAGGACTCTTTAAGCATTGTCTGGCCACACTCAGGACCTTGTATTTTATGGATTAGCATACATTCCCCAGTTATAATAGATTCTTGACATTTTGTTTCCCTGGATGGGGCCTGCAGAGCCCACTAAGACTGAGGTACTGGCTCTTCTTGCCTCAATCTGTTTCAGCTGGGCAGACCTGACCCCGTTTTCAGTTCTTTGAAACCCAATTTTCTATGACTTTCTTTTTAAGCTAGACCATTCCCTGGAGGTAGACAGACATTCAGATGTATAATGAATACTTTGTGATGGTTGAATTTGAAAGTAGACTTACATTTTAAATTATTGCAAACTTTTTCTGAATCTACGTGATACTTATAGCAATAGTATCCCCATGTTACTGTCTATGCCATCTCTGACCTCATACCGCTCCTCAGTGTTCTCTGAGTGTTCAGAGCTCAGGAAACCGATGGGATAATTTACTCAGACAGGGGAGATAGGGTTGCACACCAGAAGCCTTCCAGATACATGTTTAATACCATCTTAGAAGTTACTATTTTTCTCCTTAGCCCAAAGATAAATTTAATGTTCTTTTGGGATGGTCTTCACTCCACCTAATGTGTTCATTAATTGTATGAACTTAGTCTAGTTTCTTCATCCACCTAGGGCTCTGTTTCATTATGTATAAAGTGGGAGAAATAAAATCTTCCTCCCAGGGTTGTGAAAATTCAATAAGTCATTCATTCATTGAATGAACTTTATTGCATCACTTCCATATGTCTGACTCTGAACTCAGTGAAAGAAATATAGGGATGAATGAGACCTGGTTCTAGCCTGGCAGGATCACAAAATATAGAGGGAACAAGAAAAATATTGGGACTATTAGAAACACTGGGGTGAGTACTGTGAAGGGAAGAACTGTGATATGGAGGCCCGAGTCACCTAGGCCTGAAAAGATCAGAGAATGCTATTTGGAGAAAAAGTTTCCTGAGATGACCCATGAGCTGATAAATAGAAGTGTTTTGGAGAGTCATTAAGATATTATTTCACGTGGTGGAAGGAGGTCAAACAGTCTGGAAGTTAAGTGAATCGTGGAGGGTAGAATTAGAGGAGCAGGAGGAATGGTGCTAGAGGAGAAAAGAGGTGAGAAATGGCAGAGTGCAGGGCCATTTGGCCTTTCTTTGTATTAGACCTGCTGCCTTGATTTAGACATTAGTTTTCTCTTCAAAGGGATTTGTGATTACCATCTGAAGGTCTTTTGGCCACTACACTTCTGTGAGAATTACTATCATAAATCTGATTACGTGGTTCTGATGTTAGAACTCTACTAATCTATCATTTCAGGGGCTCTTATGTTAAGCTATTCCTAAAGAAAGTTGTCCTAGGAAACACTCTGGGGTTGTGACAGGAAAAAGGGCTGATGGGTTGGCGAGCACAACATGTTCCCAAGGTTGGGACTTATTTGGGAAGCACTCCATTTTATTCTCTCCTTTTGGAATACTTAACAGAATCTTAAAAGCTCTGAAAAGTCTTTCAATAAAGAAACATAGTATTTCAGTTTAAACTGGATTTTGACAGTTATTTTCATCATTGAACTTTTCTTTTTATTTCTTTGTTTTACTTATATGTCATACTATCAGGGGGGCTTCCACAGAGCTCAGTGTGAGGAATGCTGGCATGTGTGATTAAGTACAAACTCCTGATAACTCTCCTCATTTCTTCAGCCTTATCTTTCACATCTTCCCTTTTCACCATAGGTCTAGACTCAATGAATTACTTAAACTTCCTCAAATGTATTAACTAATGTGAGGACCTGAAGAGCCTCCTGGGAGAGAACTCAGCTAACAGGGAGAAGATTCAGATGCAATGAGCCTGACTCAGGCTCAAGATTATCTTTGGAGAGGGATAGAAGTAGTGGGTTCAGCATAATGGATGTTAGTTTATAACATCCCTACCAACCCTGTAGATACACACACAGATTCTGCTGTATCCTGACAGCCAAGATTAGGATTTATGTGCTATCTATGTGCATTTGAACAGTTATCGCCTCTCTTAGCCTAGTTTCCTCAGCTAGAAAAGTGAGATAACTATAATTCTTATCTCAAGAGCTACTGAGGTTAAATATAAAACAATCTAATATACTAGTTGGTAGATGATAATACCTCAACTAATTTAGCTATTACTATTTATGACTAATTATTACTAATAAATAATGACATTAATTATAGATAATATATAGTGCTTATTATGTGTTGGGCAGTATTCGGAGTGTTTTGTGGTTCCATTGAATCTTCACTATAACACTATCAAAGTGGTATTACTATTAGCCCCAATGACCAGATGGGTCAGTAATTTTATAAGTCACACAAATCTTGAAGCCAAGATTTGATCCTAGGAAGTTTGACTCTAATATCTATAGTCTTAACTACTATTCTATACTATAATAAGCAAAATAATAAAAGAGCTATTTCACTAAACATTTTCTAAATGTTTTGAGATGCCACAGAAATATCCCTGTGTCAGGCTCTTGCTTATGGTAGGGGACACAAAAGAAAGAGAGAAAGGCAAGCTCTCTCCTTCTGCCAGATACCTGTGCAGAATTGGGCATCAGTGGCAATGCTCAATAAAAGACTAGCAATGGCCAGATAGGCCATAATTGCTAAGCAGCACCTGGGAGTACAGGCTGGAAAGTGTCAGGAATGTTTGTAAGTGCTTTGTAGAAAATAGGATAATATGTGCCAGCAGGTTGGGGCAAACACTAGGGTCAGTTAAACTACTATAGTTACTAAAACCCCACATGCCACCATATGCTGATAATCTGGGCATGCTACAGGGTTCCTGGTTCTATAGACACCCTCTTGATTGTTTAGTGATTCTCTACTGTTTTTGGCACTAGGGCATAAGGGCTATTCAATAAATGCTTTTGAATTAAATTATATTGAAAACACCAAAGAAAATTTAAGTTTATAGCTTTGAAACATTCATAACAATTGACCAGCTGATACCATGAGGTCCTTATTTACTCTTACAAAAACCAATCAAGGAATACATATAATTTGCTTCTAAAAATAATTCTATGCAGTTTTAAAATGACACAAGCCAAGTTGAAATGTCCGAGTGTTTGAAATTAATGTTGACCTTTTCATTAGGTTGACAAAAAAAACCTAATTTCTTAGAAATTAAAATAATAATAATAATAATAATAATAATAATAATAATGTTTTTCTTATTTAAAGCTCAACTAAATAGTGAAATCATGGGATCTCTGTAGACATGGCAAAAGGCAAGTGGTGGGCCCTTCAGGCTGGGAGGTAAATAAAGTAATAACTCTATTTTGAATAGATTTTGTTCCTGGTAAGCTCTCTCTGATTTATGACTTGGTATTAGCTAGGAAAGCAGTCTGGTGCAGGGAAGAACTGTATCCTGCTGCTGGAATTTTTAATGCCACCTTCCTGCCATTCACCTCTTACCAGTGAGTTGACCTTGTCCATGTCAGCCAGCAAGAATATTCCATGTCCCCACTATTCACAGCCACCATGTTTTATATACTATAGATGCAGCAATGAACAAAACTGGCCTAGTCTTGTCCCTGTACTAATGGAATTCACAGTCTGGTAGACCAGGAACAATCCAGTTGACCTCTAAGGAAGTAACTTCACATAAAATGAGCATAACTCTAGCATTTGTGATTGTGTGAAGGACATCACGTAATACACATCACACCAGTTTCCATCTTCCTTTCCTATTCCCACTTCTCTACTCACTTGGCCCTATATCTGAAACCTGGCCTTTCCTCTCTTGTCCCTCAAGGCCCTCATTCACCTCCATAACTGATGAATGTTGGGCACTCAGGTGTGGATTTTTAATCCATCCCTAGTCCTACATCCCTCCTGACCTCAGTTTCTCCCTGGTGCCTTCCTCCTCAGTGCCTCAGTCTGCTCACAAGTTATCTTTAGCAACTCACCTTGGGCTCTGGCTTTTCTTTCAAGACAAGTCTCAGGAGCTCTCACCCACTTGAGACCCACACTTGCATAGGACCTCTTACCCCACACTCCCTCACAAGTCCTGACACCAGGGCTGCTACAGAAACAGTTCCCCTGTATATGTAAAGTATAGCACAGGAATACAGTCAACAAGATTTTAATACTATGTACAGTGCCAGGTGGGTACTGGAAATATCAGGAGAAACAATTTGTAAAGTATAATATATGGTTATTGAACCACTATGCTATATACCTGAAACTAATATAAATAATTTTATTGTAAACTGTAATTAAATAAAATAAGTTTCCCCCGAAAAGCCTGAGGTTGGTCAGCTCTTCTGTCCTCCTTCCAAATGAGGCTGGGGTGAGTTGCACCTCAGTTGTCTGACATTTACACTTGAGGCACAGAGGGACCTTGGTTCTTTAAGGTGTTTTGTTCCTTTTTCAGACCATAGGAGCAAGGCACACCTCTAGATATAAGAATTTAGCCCTGGATCATGAATGATGGAAATTGTAGGAAGCAGTTAAGTGGTTAGTTAGGAAAACCACAGAGTAGTACTGAGGCTCAATTAAACTATTTGGACCTGTGAAATTGCCCAGAAAATTTCAGAGGATAAAGGATTCCAGACTGAACGTGTGGTACTTAATGGCCTGTAGCCAGGGCAGGCTCTCCAGGTCCAAATCACACTTTATCAGAAAGAGGGAGAACTGTGGTCTCTGTATTTAGTCATAAGAGAAATGATGTGTGTGTGTTGTGTGTTTTTTAACTTCTCCACACTATTTTTGTTCATTTCTTCACTCACTGTGAACAAATATTTATTCAGTTTCTACTTGGCCTACTGAGTCCTAGAGAGAACTCTGGGTAGGCAGACTTAGTCTTGGCCCACATGGAGCTTGCTCCTGAGTCTAGAAAACAGACAATATCCTTGTGAACAAACACATACATAAGATAATCATAGTAAGCCCACTAATGGTACTATTTTAACTAGGAAGGGCATGAAAATATTGCTTACTTCTTTCATGCCAGCTGCTTGGCATTAGGCTACGAGGGAAAGGTTTCTCAACCTAAACTCCATTTATGTTTTGGGCTGGATGATTCTCTGTTTCAGGAGACTATTCTATGCATTGTAAAATGTTCTTCAAAACACTAGATGCCATATGGTAGTCCCTCTCCACACTGTGAAAATTAAAAAAAAAAATGTTCTCAGATATTGACAAATGTCCCTGAGCACCTTGGATGCTAAGACGTTTTTGGCTAATTATTTTGCTTTACATCATTCCAAACTTGAAGCACCAAATGCTGGTGGGTAGTATCCTTTAGGTTCAACGATCATAATAATGAGATTCCATTCCATCTGATTCCAGAAGAGAAAAACACTAAAAGCATAGGCTATAATAAATCAGGTATAAAGCACAGATTGGGATCCTCCCTCCATTTCATCAGAAGGAATTTAGATGAGAATGGTGGGATGGCAATGGGTTTCTGACAGGGAGAAAAAGTGGGAAGTCCACATTCTACCCTTGTAACTGTTGGCAGGTTACTAAGTCCTGCTGCTCTTCAATCTCCTCATTTGTAAATGGGTCTTCTATAATGTGCTCTCCTCCTCACAGTTCATAGTCACAAAAGCCTTTGCCAGAAAGCTTAAATGACAGATATAGAATAGCTAAATCATAGTAGGTGATCAATAAATGACAGTATCTATGATGGCTATTGTCACTTTGATTAGTAACTTAGACTCTATATTGAAATCTGTTCTGCAGTTTGAGCTCAGTCTGAGAGCTATTGGGTTTCTACATTAACCAAGATATGTTGTTTAATTGTTCCTATTTATACAATTGAAATATTTTTTTTGAACTAGCTTGAAAACTCTAGTAATACTTAGAACACAAAGCTTTTTTAAAAATAATTTATTTTTAAATTAAGGCTGGCATACAATATATTAGTTTTAGGTGTACAATGTAATGATTAAACACTAAGGTCACCCCCCAAAATCTAGTACCTATCTAACAACATATATAGTTATTATAATTATACTATATTATGATTTATATCCTTATACTATACTTTACTTATGACTATTTTATAACTACCAATTTGTACTTCTTATTCCCTTCCTCTTTTGCATCAATCCCTAACCCTCCTCCCATTCAGTACCACCCAAATCTTCTCTGTATCTGAGTCTATCTGTATCTATGAGTTGACTGGATAAACTGTTTGTTGGTTTATTTTGTTTTTTAGATTCCATATATAAGTGAAATCATATGGTATTTGTCTTTCTCTATCTGACTTATTTCACTTAGCATATACTCTTGGCTCATCCATGTTGTTGCAGAAGGCAAGATTTTATTCCTTTTTGCAGCTGAGTCATATTTCATTGCAAATATGTACCTCTTATTCTTTATACATTCACCTATTGATGCAAACTAAAATTGATTTCAGATCACGGCTATTGTAAATAATTCTGCAATGAACACATGGATGCATATGTCTTTTTAAAATTAAATTCTGGATTTCCACAAATAAATACCCAGAAGTGGGATAGCTGGATCCTTCTTTGCCCCTTGTTAAACTTTTAAAGTATATTTTGTCTGGTATAAGTGTTGCTACCCCAGCTTTTTTTATTTCCATCTTCATTAAATATCTTTTTCCACTCACTTTTAGTCTGTTTGTGTCATTCAATCTTAAGTGAGTCTCTTGTAGACAGCATATGTAAGGGTCATATTTTCTTATACATTCTGCCATCCTATGTCTTTTGATTGGAATATTTAACCCATTTACATTTAAAATAAATGTTGACATATATGTAGTTATTATCATTTTATTATTCATATTTTTACTTTTATTTTTTCTTAAAAAAAAAACTTTAACATTTCTTGTGCCCTAGCTGGTTTGGCTCAGTGGATAGAGCATCAGCTTGCAGACTAAAGGGTCCCAAGTTTGATTCCTGTCAAGAACATGCGCTTTAGTTGTGGGCACATCCCCAGTGGGGAGTGTGCAGGAGGCAGTTCATCCGTGTTTCTCTCTCATAGATGTTTCTAACTCTCTATTTCTCTCCCTTCCTCTCTGTAAAAAATCAATAAAATATATATATTTTTTAAATTTCATGTAATATTGGTCTGGTGGTAATAAACTTCTCTAGATTTTTTTCTTGTCTGGGAAACTATCTGTCCTTGGATTCTAAGTGATACCTGTGGTAGGTAGAGTGATATTGGTTGTAGGTCCTTGTTTTTCATCATTTTGCATATTTTATACCAATTCCTTTTGGTCTACAAAGTTTCTGTTGACAAATCAGTGGCCAGTCTTATGTGAGCTCCCTTGTAGGTAACTAATTGCTATTTTCTTGTTGCTTTTAAGGTTCTCTATTGTTTTTAACTTTTGAGATTTTTAACTATGATATGAATTAGGTGGGGAGTGCTTTTAGGGAGCCACTGGTGCAGGGTGAACAGTGATAGTTAGCCAGGTTAATAGAAACTCAGATATGATGCCCACCTGCTGGCCCTGTGGTAATGCTGGTGATGGGGCTCAACAAATAAACAACAGTTTCTTCCAGCACTTCTGTCTGGGAGAAGCTGTCCCTCTAGCCCTTACCCTGAAGCCAGACAGATCAGCTCCTTTCTGTAGGCACTGGAACCTTTGGAACTGCTGTCCCAGTGTTGAAGCTCAGAGCAAGTGGGTTCATCATTAAGTCTGTGAGTGGGTCACTTAAAAAAGTAATGCCTGGGATTCCAGCAGCCTTCAATCCACTCAGCCACAGCCCTGCTGGTTTTTACAGCTAGAAATGATTTGGGACTTGTCTTTTTGGCACTGGGGTCCTGGGCTGGGACTCCTTGCTTCTCTACAGCTGACATATCCTTCCCAATTCTGTATCTCTGGCCCTCCCACCAGTCTCTTCTGTACATCTTTAGACTTCTGTTCAGCTAGACTTCAGGTGGTTCTTGACAATGACTTTTCTGTAATTTAGTTGTTATTTTGACAAGGTTGTGGGAAACGATGAGCACAATGTTCATATATCTTAGAACCCCAAGGTTTTGTGGGCATCAGATGCTAATGGTTTTGGACTCTGTGGCTCAGAGAACACAAATGGCTCAGGTGACAGACTAGGGGGGTGGATTCCAACACAGCAAACAGACCTCAGGTAATCTTTCTGAAGGTGTGTGCTCTAAACCTGAGCAGAGTGGTACGAAATGCAAGTGTGGCCTGGTGGAGTAGATCCTGGATTCAGCTTGGAAAGCCCTGGGCTCAAAGCCTAACACTGCTGCTAACTCTACAAAGTGCCCTGTGCATGTCACTCTACACCCAGATCTCAGTGTCCTGGTCAGAGAAATGGGCATGATGAGAATATTGGTGACTCTCATCTCATGTTCTTAACTTGATAAAATGCAATAACTGATGTATTTGTGCTCTTGGAATATTTATGCCTTCATTAGCTGTTTTAATGTCACTGTGACCTTGCAGTACAGAAGTGTTTTATAAACAGAGGAAGGATCTAAAGGGAATATCACAGCAAACCATTTGTTGAATGTTGATGTGTATTAGTGCATTCTGAGAATTCACTTTACTCTCAAGTAGGGGCCTATCCAAGGATCAGTAGCCAAGCAGACAGAGAGAACATTGTGTTTTTATTTTTTTTTAATTTTCTTAAATATATATTTCTTTATTGATTTCAGAGAGGAAGGTAGAGGGAGAGAGAGATAGAAACATCAATGATGAGAGAGAATCATTGATTGGCTGCCTCCTGCATGCCCCCCACTGGGGATGTGCCCATAACCAAAATACCTGGGACCCTTCAGTCTGCAGGCTGATGCTCTATTCACTGAGTTAAACCCGCAAAGGAAACATTACGTTTTTTATAAAATATTTATAAAACCCTTTACAGAGGCTTTATAAATGATAACACTTTTAAGTCAGAATCCTAAATGTTAAAAACCTCAGATATCCTTAAACATGACTCCTTCCTTTGATTTGCAAATGTTTTTAGCAGGAGGCTTTTTCCTGCAATGAACCTTTATTTGGAAGCTCCATGTGTAAAAGTGAGACTTCAGCCAATGGGTAGGAGGGTGGGCAGGTGCCAATCAAGGTTAAGTCAGAGGAAAAGCATACGCTAATGTATGCTTTAATTCTGATGTACCATGCTTCCTCTCATGGTGTTCAAATGTGTGATTTTGTATCTCAGAGGAGATTTTTCCTCACTAAAGTACTCTTGCAAGTAGCAACCATCACACTTGCAGAAAGATAGTAAATTGGAGATAATCTTAAGTGAATTTATTTTACATGCCCCACTTAACTTCACTATATCTCACTTTGTAAGTTGCAGGCAGATCTCTTAATTCCCTTCAAGTAGCCTCTCCATGTACAAATACTCCTCCCATTCACCCAGGCACTTCAACTTTGAGAAAAGGGAAAGAGAATAATCTATTGAATTTCTTTTTCACACCCATCTTCTTTTTCATCCATCTTCTCCTCCCCACTTAAGTCTCTGGGAGACTCAGAGATTTTTTTATTTTCTTCAATAAAGTATCCAGCAATAGTCTCTCAAACAAAGCCTAACCATTTGCTAAAGCCCCAAGAGTATCTCCTCTTTCCTGAATGCGGAGTGCTGTTGCAAAACACTTGCTAAATAAGTGTGAATAAGATAATTACCTACTTCCATTTCTCAAAAGGCTTGATGGCAGGTGTAGTTATTAAGACGGAGCTCTCATGTTCAAAATGACATTGCAAATATTATTTTCTCCTGTTTACATGAAATAAAAATTTCCAGTTTTTAGATACATGTTATCAAGAGGATGTTAATCGTAATGAAAATGTCTTCTAATTTACCATCCTGGTAGTAAAGCTTTAACATAGCCAATCCAAACAAGACTTATTTCAAGAAAAAGTAGAGTCCTACTAAAGGTGTCATTCTGAATTTGGGGTTTCAGCGAACTGCGATGTAGGCCAGACACTCATAGACAAGGTGAGACATCACTTTTGTGAAGATAAAGATGCTGTCTGATCCTCGTCTAAGTTTGCCTCCTTCTGAGAATCAAGGCAATATCTCTGTGTCACCTTTGTAATCCTTCCTCAGCAGAGACTGTCAGCTGAGCTGTAATTCAAAGATATCCTGGAAGTGAGGGTAGGCTAAAGACCTTGTTATCTTACTAAAGAATCATGCAATTCCTTTCTTTTACATTTTTGGTCCTTTGTCCAAGGACGGGATTTTAAATAAATACCTGAATCTTTCTCCTGAGTCTTTCTCCATCAAGCCCTGGGTCAAATCTGTATTTCAGAGACTCATAATACAAGCAAACCTAACCTAACCCGTTCTTTGAAAGATATGAAATATGAGGTGAATCCCAAGTGAGTGTCTTATACCTGGTCAAATAGTAAGTTACTGGTAAATTAAAATGGAATGAGAAGTGGTTTCTCCTCTGTCTTTCTAGTGCTGCTTTGGAATGGCTGCATCACAACCTGAATTCTATAGCAGCTGACTTCCCTAGAGCTGCTCCATTCTCTGAGGGTGCTCATAAATAGCCACTGATATTCTCTGTCTTAATTCAGATAAGTGAATCTGAATCCCAGTGGTGATGGAATCCAGGGCCACTATCTGTCTACTCAAAAACAAAGGTAGATGTAAAGAAGAGGATGACCCAATGGGCAGGCCGTAGTGGTTGTTCAGGAAGATTATTTAATCTTTATGTTTGTTTGCTTGTTTGTTTTTGTTTGAATATCACAGGTACCAGAAGTATTTATTCATATTCCGTTATTAATGAAATTATATAGAAAGAAGTAAGTTTCTCATGTAATGTATTGGACAATTGACATGGCTCCTTCACCAAAAAACATATTTATATAGCATTTTAGCCCTACCCCAGATTCAAAATAGTCAATGTTCCTGTTTTTCTTGTTGTTTTTATTTGTTTGTCCATTTGATTTTCTGCTTCCTTTATTTTGTTTTTAATCCTAGAGATACCTGCCTAGAACATAGCAGGGGTTAATGAATTCGTGTAGGATCGATTAATGGATGACATATATGGCAATCTTTATAATGTGCATGAGCCAGAGATGGTAAAGTAAATATATGGGGGAGTAAAAGTCCATTTAAACAGGAAGTAGAAGGTGGAAAGTAGACATATCTAACAATTAAAAGTTAGTAGAGTTAGGATTTAAGGGCTAAGTCTCCAGATCCCCAAATGCATTGACACAATTGTGACCTAGTTTACTATTAGCTATGTGAACCTGGCTAAGTCATTCAATCACTAAGCTTCTTTACACATCTGTAAAAAGCAGAGAATAATAATACCTACCTTACAGGGTTGTATAATGATTCAAACAAGACAACATTGAAAAACACTTATCACCATACCAGGCACATGGTAAAATAATGATCAATTAAGCATTATTAATAAATTATGCATTAAATACCTCAATTTCCTTCCCCTCCCCCCAGAAAAACAAAACAAAACAAATGACCTTAATTATGCTCCCACATAATTTTAGAGGATGGGAGTAAATCACACATAGATGAAGGATTAGTTACTGGAAGGATGGTTACTGAATGGCTATTTATTTTAATAACTAAAATCCAATGGACTCATATATATTATGTTGTTTGAGAAAAGTGGGATTAGCTATTTAATTCTTTCCACTTTATAGATGAAAATGCTAAGTTTCAATTTTCCATGGGCATTGAGTGCTGAAATAGGAATTTTACTCAATGCCTACATGTCTCCATAATCTCATCCTGAAATCACTTTAACATGTTGCTTCTTCTCAGACTGAAGATATGGAGACAGAAGACACATTTGAGATGTCACTTGAAGAAAGAGATGAGAGAAACTGAGGGGCCAGGACTTGGATAACTTCTATCTTCTCCGGAAAAGAGAAGCAGCCATCTTGTCAGAGTAGAAAGCGCAAAAAAAATTAGGATTGGCTAATATGGAGTGGGAACAGAGGAAAGCAGTTAGAATTCGAAACCTGTGTTCAAGAGAATATGAGAGGAAGCTAACATGAGATGTGGGATGGACAGTCTTTTCAGGAATTTTGTTTTTAATCTCTTCAGATGCATTTTTGTTCATTTTATTTTGTTCTATTGTTTTTGCTGAAATACAACCCATTCCCATGAGAAGGGCACATTTTCCAGTTGTGATCCAGTGTCATTCTAATGTGTGAAAGGCCCTGGCTGAGTTACCGGTGAATTCCTGAGCTGCAAGGGAACACAGAGGGGCCAGCACCTCATGGGCTTGGCCTCTCAGCAGGAGAAAGGCTGGTATCCATGTGTGGACTTCGTTGAAGGGCTTCACTCACCTCCTGAATTTTGGCCTTTGTTATGTCCAATTCCTTTACTAAAGGTGTTTGCATCTTTCTCTTTTCTTGAGTATTGGGATGTTGGAAGAAAAGTTTTGATGTCTATTCACATATTACTTCATTTATTCAACAAATATTTATTTGGCATCAGCTATTGACTAAATATTTTCTAAATGCCATCTCATTTTCATCTTAAATCAGCACCGTGGGATGGATTATCTTCACACGTTTTACAGGTTAGGCAGCAGGTTCAGAGATGTAAAGTGACTTGTTCACAGCAGTGCACAGTGTCAGAGGTGATTTTACCCAGGCCTCTTTCCGCCTCCCACATGGCCTGTCCTCTAGCTACAGCACTGATGGACTCCTCCTCCCATGGTCTGACCTCTTAGGCCTTTGTGACCAATGTGGACTGGTTCTACTAAACTTGTTCTTGGAGGGCAGAGAAGCATGCTACAGCATCTACAGGACTAGTGGAACCAGGCATAACCTTTTGCAACTTTGGCCTTCAATCTTTCTGCTTTGTCTCATGGCCAAACAATAGTGCCACATTCCCAGCCATGTTGAAACCTCCAGGGCTCAGACTTGAGTGCCTTCCAAACTGAGAATTATTACAGTAATTAATTAAATTCTACCTCATTAATTGAGCATCCATATACCATTGCGTTACTTGAACCTTGCTGTGGGGCTTTTGGGTGAGCTTTAATATTAAGGTATGAGAGTTTTATGAACAAGGAAGTTTTGCTTCCCCACTGGATCAAAAATACTGCATGCTTGGGAAATTAGGAGGCAAGATTAAACCACAAACAAACAAAAAAGCAACTTACTTTAATTCTCTTTTTCAAAGTCTACTATTTACTCTTCTACTAAGTTTAAGGCTATCTCAAAAATTCCTATCATAAAAGGTTTAGGTACTTCTAGAATGAGGAACTCAAAATTACTTAATAAGAGTGAATTTAGGCTGTCATTGTAGGTTACCTGGACTCAAACTGCAGCTTTTCCTTGAGTCTTAGTCTGCCTGTCCACATTGTAAATTTTGAACTTGAACTTTCATAGTCATGTGAGACAATTTATTAAAATTGATCTCTCTCTCTCTCTCTCTCTCTCTCTCTCTCTCTCTCTCTCTCTCTCTCTCTCTTTTTCTCTTTCTCTCTCTTTCATATATATCCTGCTGGTTCTGTTTCCAGAAATTTTGCTATGTTCTTTATATTGTATCACCACTTCTATAATAGAACTTAAAGCGATGTAAACCAGTGGCATCTTATTAAATGAAGGTTCTGGTTCAGTTCATCTGGGGTAGGGTCTGTGTTTTCTCTTCCCTGCAGTTCCCAGGTGATCACGATGTTCCTTGCTCAAGAGATTCACATTGGTTAGCCTGAATGCAGAGCAGTGGCTGTGGGTTCAAATGCCCTGACAAACTCTGACACCAGTAAAGTTAACCTCTTTGGACTTAAGTATTAATTTCTCTAAAACTAAAGTGACAAGAGTACCCATATTATCACAGGACTGTTGTAAAAACAAAATGACAAGGTAAGTATAAAGCCTTGAGATGAGTTTCTGACATACTGTATACACACAACATGCAAAGTATATAATTATTTTCTATTGTTACTTTTATCTTTAAAATAATGAAGTGGTTTTCAGTGGAGAGGGTTGAGGGTTTAAGGGTGCTCTTATTTTGTCCTCCAGGGAATGTATGGTAATATCTAAAATCCTGATGGCTGGGTTGTTATTGATATTTAGTGAGTAGAGGCCAGAAGTGCTACTTTGCATTCTACAATGCACAGAACAGCCCCCACAACAAATAATTACCTATAGGATGAAGTTGGAAAATCTTGCAATAACCCTAAAAATTAGGATTATTACTCCCAGTTTTCAGATGAAACACAGAGACCCAGGGATACGGCTAAACGCACACATTTTGTAACATAGAGTCATTTTATATGAAATTACAGACCAATAGTGGATGCATTAAGAGACAGCTGAGTCTGTATATGAAAGTAACACACCTGTATCTTCCTTTTTAACTTCTAGAGCTATAAACAAGCTTTGAGCCAAGATTGTTCTTTAATTCAATCATACAAAGAGTCCCAGAGGGGGCCATTCAGTCATGAGCTTTTCTTTGCAGAACCAGTGGAATCACACACATTCACGGAAGAAATTCAAATCTCTCTAGATACAGCCAGGGCTATTATTGATTTTTGAAAAATTGAAAATCCATATGAATTAGAGTATGGGATTTAATGCACATTTCAAACCTTATATGAGTGAACAACAGGAGTTTATTCTTATTATTTTCCAATCACAGCATGGTACATGTAACACTTTCTGTAACACACTTCTCCTTTCACTTTGATTCTACAAATATTTCTAAACTGTCATTGTTCCTCCACAGAAGTTAGCTGACTAGAAAATTTCTAGCTATAAAATCCAAAACTTCTCAGAATGTTTCACTCAATTCAGACCCATCAGCCAACCAAGCAAATAAATAAGACTATAAATGAAAATCAACCTTTACCACAATAAAATCCTATGAAATGTTTTTAGCATGATGAAAGAGGTTGTGTTTTTTGTTAAGGCAGGGAGGACTCTACCCCTACTTAACTGTATGCCTTTCTCTTCAGAGCTGAGCACTGACTTCTATAAAATACAGATGCTAGAACTACAATAGTAAACTGTAGAGGAAGGGCATTCTAGACTATGTTTAATATATAAGACTGGAAAACTTACCCTCTACTTAAGTTACTCATGAAGACCCAGAGGTCACTGTTTATCCAAGTGAAAATGAATATTCTGGTTATTGAGACACCAGTATTGTTGAAAAGCTTAGTGATAGCTATTCACTGAAGTCTTTGGCTAATGGTAATAAATGCAGTTATAGTACTGGACTCTCCCCCCCCCCCAAAAAAAAAAAATGAGATAACAATGCCACAGAATAACAGAGGCGAAGTCTAGCATTTAACTTCCAGAAGCAAGCTATGTGCATTTACTGTAAAGAGAAGTGAGGTCAGAATGGCTGCAAGGGGAGCCACACCTACACCTATGGAAGTGATTAAGAGAGCATGATACTAATAAGGGTAAGATAGATGAGAAATCAACCAAAAATATTGCTTAATATATATAATCAAGAAATCAGGAGTGAATGGTTAGAAAACAGAGGCCAGTGAAGCAATGGAATGTCATTATGTCTTGCTGAGTTTACAAACATGCTCTAGTTCTTGGATTTAGATTCTGTCTACTAAAGGAGAGGCAAGGTCTTAATGTAAAAGGATCCTAAAGCACCATTGTAAATATATACAACAATGACTCCCCAGTCCTTCCCTAAAGGAATATGTAGCTGTTTACCAGGTAACTTTAAACTGAGAAAATGAATACCCAGATGTTTTGAAGAATGTTGGATATAATTTCCATGTTAATGCTGACATCTGGGAACTCAGAGTGCTCTTATGGCTCCTGTTAATTCTGGGGTATAGTAATTAAATAAGAAAGGTAAGGTATCCTGCTGCAGGTTTATTTAACAGTGTGTCCATTCATCCACTGATCATTCCTCTGGTTTCCTAAGTGTATCAGTGAAAAGCTTCCCTAAGTGTATAACTGAAAAGGAAGGCCTTAAGGTGGAAGAATCCTCACATTGATAGTTGACATATAGAGTAAGAGCTAAAAACAAAGCAGAAGATCATGAAATTATTATACCTATCCCCATGCTGGCAAAAATATTAAGTCAAAAACAATCTTGTAGATGATTTCTTTTATTTTCTGAACCTAAGTACATGCAGGAGTTATTGGAGTAGCTGCTATCTGATCAGAAATACTCCTTCCTGCAGTTAGAAGGCAACATTGCCTGAAGCTTAAAGGCACACAGACAAACTTAATCATGGGGGCGCACTGCAAAATCAGGGTTAAACTTCGGTAATGATGGCAGAGAGAATGGAGAACGGCCCTGTGAAACACTATTGATAACAACCAAAAATATTGGATGCAATCTAAAACAAAACAACTCCCTCAGCCCCGCCCCCCCCCAAAAAAACAAACCACACACACACACACACACACACACACACACACACACACAAAAGAAAAAAAGAAAAGAAAAAAAAACCTGAAAAATTTACAAAAACAGAGACTGGAGAGTTTAATTTAGAAAAACAATATAAGGAGGAGGGGTAAGCATTGTGAATTTGTGGCTTTCTGGCTCAAAGACACTGTCTTACAAATGCATCTATAGAAATGTACAAAACCACAGTGAGAAAACTACAATTCAGAAATGCAAAAGCAGCAGGGAATTGAAAGGAAAAAAAAATCTGGCAGGAAAAGAACCTCAAAAGGGGTGAGACTCATTTCAATACATAAACTGCCCAAATTAATAGTTGGCAGCTACAACATGCACTTGTGGAAGAAAATGAAGGAGTCCCTGCAGTAAAGGAGGAAAGACCCAGGAGAAATATACGCATTGAATTAAGAGGTATGTGAAACCAGGTATAAGAATATGATGTTTTTCTTTATTAAGTATGTTCTCCAACCATGAGCATCTCAGGTAGCAACTGAAGCTGGAGTTTGAAATATTGAAATACCAAGTCCAAAGTTAGCACAGCAGCAGGAAATTATGGTGAACCCATAGAAGCAAGGAAATCATAGAGTTTGAATGCCAGATTTGCCCAAGTCCCTTCCTGATCCCCAAATTTCTCAAGCACAAGGAAAATGTTCAGAAGGGGCGGGGGGGGGGGGGGGCATACTAAATGATAAGCAGTGGGAGGCCTTGAAAACTAATATCAGCAGCTGTATGGCCTAGGGGGAAAAAGTTTGAAATGAATTCAAGCAAGTAAGCCACCTAATATATCCCAAATAATCCTCAAAAGAATATAACATACTGAGCCAAGAGTGTGTTAACTGCAATGTCCAGTTTTCAATAAAAAATTACTAAACAGACATAGAAACAAACAAACCAAGAAAAGTATGCCCCACCTTTTTTAAAGAAAAGGGTATTTACTAGAAACTGAATCTGTGTGGAATAAGATGATTACTTCAGCAGGAAAAAAGTTGCCAAGACACATACCTTCAAGAAATTAAGGAATTAAAAATAAAACATGTTGAAGACATTTTTAAATATGCTAAAATAAATGAACAGTAGAAAATCTCAAGAGCAAAAAGTAAACTATTTAAAAAATAGTAAATCTAGAGTGGAAAAGTGAAATAGCTAAAACAAATTATTCTCTAAATGGGCTCAGCAGTAGCTTAGAGATGGGAGAAGAAAGAATCATTAAACCTGAAAGTATAACATAAGAAATTATACAATCCAAAGAACAGAAAAAAAAGTTGGAAGAAAAATAAGTAAACTCAGGTATTTGTGAAACAATGTAAATTAATATGACATATACTTCATTAGAATCCCCAAAAGTCAGGAAAGAAAGACAATGTTAGAGAAAACCCAATTTGGAGAACTATTGATAATAGCTAAAAGCTAAATTTAAAACTAGATTTCTAAATTGTTAAAAACACTCATATATTTTTTAAAATATGCTTTTATTGATTTTAGATAAAAAAGAAGTTAGAGTGAGAGATCCATAGAAACATTAATGGAAGAGAAATATCAACAATGATTGACTACCTCCTGCATAACCCCTGCAGGGATTGAGCCTGCAATCAGGCATGCACCCCCAAAATACTGACGGTGGGTACATGTCTTGAGCAAACAAAACCCTAAAGAACTCTGTTAACTAAAACATTATATATATATATATATATATATATATATATATATATATATATATATATATGTATAAAATATGAGATGGCAACTAGATTAACTGGAAAAAGTGAATAGCACCTGAATTTGTAAATATGTGGGTAAATATTAAAATCCCCCTCTATCCCCTCCCCTTTTTCTCTCTCAGACACAATCACTCTTGCAGTTACTACAACTCAATTAAAAAAATAAGTAAGTAAGTAAATAAATAAATAAATAAATATTGTGTCTCGAGTAGGGACTTGAAGGATGCTATGCAGCTTTGGTGGTTTTTCTTTCTCCCATTCCCCCCCCCCCCATTTGATTTAACCCATTTGCAAAATCTAATGGAATCCTGAAGAGGTGGAAGAGCTATATTACATGTCAAGTTCTTAGTTACATATCTACCAAAGGCAGCAGTATCATGTTATGGCTCTAATACAATATTATGGAAGATGAACTCAAATTTAGTAACTAGCATTGTTAGAGGCCCTTAGAGCAACATCACTAACACAAATACAAAAATTCCTGCCATTGAGGAGTTCATGGCTATCTTCTTATTATTCTTCAGAGTCATGCAGTTTTAATAACCTATAAAAAGAAAATAAGCCCTACTCTCCATAGGAGTGTGAATTTAAGTTGAAGTACAACTCTTTCTCAGTCTCTTGCTGGCTCCTCCTTCTATAGTGGATTCTAAATATATGGAGAGGTCCAAGGCTCAGTCCTTGAATCTCCTCTATTTACACTTTTCCCTAAGTCAGTGATTAAGAACTTTGGCTGAGTATTGAAAATATACAGGTAACTTTTAATAATATGAATGCACAGGCCACATCTGAGACCAATTACAAGTAATATCTGAAGGTGACTAAAGTATCAGTATTGTTTAAAAGCTCTTCAGATAGTTTCCATGAATAGTCAAGGTTGAATATCGTTGGCTGGGTGATTCCATTCATACTACAGCTTTACCAATCAGCCATAATCTGTTGATTCTCAAATTTATGATCCCAGCCCTGGGTAGCATTCCTAAACTGGATACCAGCACTGACATCAGTCCCTGCCTCACTCCATATGCTCTGACTTGTTTTGGCTTTTGCAAGCTATTTAACTCTGAGTAAAATCTCCCTTGACCCTACAGATTATCACCCAGCACTTGGTTCAACTTCTCTTTGCCATCTACTTCTCTACAAGATTGCTCCTGATCCCCAATAGGAAGTTATTAAGACAGGCTGTTAATATTATAGTAGAGGCTAATTTATATAATATATCTACCATGTGTATGGGATTTTATATATTTTATATAATTTAATCCTCATGATAAATCATTGAGGGAAGTATACACAATGCCACAGAAAATTAAATCTTAAAAAGGTGAATAAATTATCTAAAATCACATGACCAATAAGTGGAGGGACGAGGTCTCAAGTCTAGGTCAGTTTTGCTATACAGTATGTGCATAACCATTAAAGTCCCTTGACTTTAATGCCAATGAACCACATTCTTCCTTGAGAAAATATTTGTATTTCCATTATATGTGGCACAAAATCTTTGGAATTCTAGATAGCTATGTTTAGGTAGGGCTGGAGCGTTCTTAGAATTCAATTCCCTCATTTACCAGTTGAGGATATCAGTGTCTTGAGAAAGAAAGTTATTTTCTCAAGGTCATATAATTAATTACAGTAGTATCCAGGCAAGGATTTAAATTAGGTCTCTTATGAATCCAGTGCTCTTCCCAGAACAAAATGCTGCCTTCCACTAAAATGGAGTGTTTCCAATTATTTATTTTTCCCTTCAACTTAGTCAAGGGCCCTTCATAAAACAGGCTGTGTGTTGTTCAGTGGCATAAAATAATTATTTATCACATCCACTGCACTCTTTTTACCTTTAATTCCATTCAATTCAAATAGCCATTGCTCGCCAAGCTGGTTTAACCACAGAGCCCTTATGAGGTTTATTTGTCAATGAAGTCCTATTTTCTGAGGTAAATTAATGATGTGTTATTCCCAGAGACTTTATGGTGCTTATCACTATATTAACTCACATTTAAAAAAAAAATCACAGGGAGCTATTTTTCAAGCTCTGACAAAGTAGCCTGGAGAAATCCTAGAGAATTGAGGGCTTTGAAATATAAACACACATATGGATTGCATATTTCTCATAAAGAAAATGTTTTCACTTCACATTAGGTAAAAGCTTTCTTTAAAAAGTTGTCACTTAGCACAGAAAAAGATTAATTCCTTCTCAGTCTGGTTTCCAAAAGCTGAGGGATTGGTAGTTCCTCTGTAACAAGAATTCTGCATTGTAGGTGGTGGTGTGGTGTGGAATTTGAGACTATATTTTGAATTTCTGATCTTCTGATTACTAGTGTTGCATCCTTAGAATGTGATCTGAATTCTCAGTGCCTCAGTGATTAGTTTATAAAATGGGCATAGGAATGTTGCATCAAATTTGAGAGGATTAGATGAACCAATTGGGTAAGTAATTATAATACCCTCAGTATTCCTGGACCTTAAAGGATTGAATAAATGCCATTTATTTTTCCCTGAGAAGTTTAAGTGTGTTCCTATAGCTTAAAGAACCTCAGGCAATTTTCTACTTGAAGAACCTTAGCCAATTTCCCAAACTATTCTAGGTTAAGTTCTACCCATTTTCTTACTAGTATATGTCGTTCACTTATCATTATATACCTCATAACTGTGTGCCACTGTGCAAGAAAGTCAATATCCTACCTCCCTTTAAGAGTTTGGAATCTATAATGTAATCTAGATCAGGAAAGAGATTATATTAGAATCACTAAGAATGCTGATAGGTTAAGCACAAGGTACTGCATAGACCCAAGGGGATCTCTAGCTATGTCTTCTTATTTTGACAATAACACTCCTCCAGCTCTGTGACAGACTGACCTATCCAATGTTCCTTAGGGCTAGAGCTGGTGGACAGAGTATTTGTATAGAGCCAAAGGTAATGATCGAGGAACACTATTTATTTAGTCATAACATATTTATTTTGTGTTTGAGAAAATTCTGTTGAAGTAAGACCCCAACTGAACAGCAGCAGTTTAGGAAACAGAGGGAAGAGTAACCTTTTATGAAGGGATGTGGGTGGAAGAATAGAGCCCACCAACTTTTATTTGGTGCCAGAAAGTTTCTTTGGCATTCTTTCACTTCCTTCCTTCCTTCCTTCCTTCCTTCCTTCCTTCCTTCCTTCCTTCCTTCCTTCCTTCCTTCCTTCCTTCCTTCCTTCCTTCTCTCCCCCCGCGCTCCCCTTTCTCTCTCATTCTTGCTCTTTCTCCTTTTTCAAACATTTAATCATCATAAATTATGAACCTATGTTATCCTCATTTTTCATAGAAAAAAGAAGTCCCAGAAACATCATATTACCTTGTCCAAAACAACAGCACATGTGTCAAACACAAGGCCCGCGGGCCAAATCCAGCCCGCCAGGCCTTGCAATGTGGCCCGCACCGCGCTGTCATCACTGCACTCCGCTGTCAGTTTATGACTGTTCAGTAAACCATTCGGCCCACGATTTAGGCTGGATTTTAGATTTTGGCCCCTTCTCTGATTGAGTTCGACACCCCTACACTAGTGAGTAGCAAAGGCAGGAATTTGGATTCACATGGGTTGGTATACAGGTGTGCTCCCTCTACCTGACTCTCAGGGACTCAGTTAAGAGTCACAGAGCCTGGAATCACTCTGTCACATCAGGCAAAGATGGAAAAACCAAGTTTGATCAGGGCACACCACAAGTCACATAAGCAGCAAGACTAAATCAGGACTCTGCCTTTGGTTCAGTCGCAGGAACTTCACAAAGGGCCAGGCAGGTTGTCATTGGCCCAGGAATGGGCAGTATCCAGGGTAGGCAGGGACTGATCCTGACCCATGTTGGGGATACTGAAGAGGCACTGCAGTGGGCCTGGTTTGACATCCAGGCCCATTAGTGTGATCTTACTCACATTGGCAGGAAGTCATCTATGGCAAGAAGGATTAAAAGGGTTGTTTCCTATTTGAAAAGGGAGGATAAAGCTGCTGACTGAGATACATTGTGGATAATGAGAACCACCTGGAATAAAGGGGATGAGGAATGGAGTTGGGGTGGAGAAGGTGGTGAGGTGCTGAGTCAGCTCTGTGACAGAAAATGAATTTAAAGGGCTTTCTTTCTCTTTCTGACATAATGGATGTAGGGGCCTGTGCTCTTTTTTTCCCCTTTTTCTCTTCCCCCATTTATTTAAAATGTTCTCTTTAGGAATAATGAATTGGAAATGCAAACCAGGAAATCCTGCCACAAACTCTTGACAAGATAGAAGGTAGAGAGATGGTAATCACTGATATTGAACTTCTTCCCCTAGGAAAAAGAAGACTTGTAATCCTCAGTGCCAAGGAAGGACCCAGGATGTCTTAGTTCCCCCTATAAAAAGGACAGAGAGGGAAAGACAGAAGCACATCCCTATTTATTGGGTAATAGCCATGGACCAACAATATACTCAGTGATATACAATGTTATGCCATTTTCATGCCATTTTATCCTTTAAAAATCCATGCTTGGTGTATCACCTTGTAATCACTTCATTGAGAAGGAAAATTAGGCAAAGTGAGATTGTCCAAGATCACCCCACTAATAAGTGGCAGACCAGAGACAGGGCCCCAGGACCCTGTGCCTCCAAATCCCAAGTTCCTGTCACTGTCTCATCAGCAGGCTGACATGTCTTCCCTCTCTACCCTCACAGTGCATTGCAGACAGATGAACACAAAGGTAGCCTGTGTACTTCAGGTCTCTATCTAATTCACAAAGTCAGTAATTTTAGTTTTGCTCCCTAATTATAAAGAAAAGGCTTGGAAGAAATTAACAACAGTCCTGAAATGGATTCTGAGCTCCTTGAGTTTGAAACTTCTTCTATTTATGGAATTATCAATCTCTGTATTTCTCCTAAACCCCAAACCTGAAGATGGCTGGTCCTTCCCCATCCATTCATTTATTAATTCATCCATCTATAATGTAACACATATTTCACATCCATGAGACTGACCTCAACCTAAGTAAGGGGTAAGAGTTCTTCCTTCTCTTTTGGAACCTCCTATAAAGAAGGAAGATCAGGAAGAGGCACATTCCACTGTAAAATGGAGTGTAAGTGATAATTTTCATAGTGGGAGATTATATAAATGCTATTTAAACCCAAATGAAGCAATACACACACACACACACACACACACACACACACACACACACACACACACACTCACACAGCGTCTTGAGGCAGTGACAGCAGATTAGAGCTAAAAAGATAAAAAGGTGACTTGGAGGTGTTCATGCAGTAAAGAGGTCAGTGGGAGTAGCAGTCACAGAAGCAAAGGAGGAAAGATGTGGTGGGTTAAGAGAACTATGAGTCAGTGCTGTTTGATTGGGGTGTAGATGTGGACAGAGGCAGGAGAGACAGATAGTGGGTAGGTCAGAGAAGCCCTGTGGGGCTGGCTAAGAGCCTTTGCTACACTATTGGCAAAGAGGAGCCACTGATGAATCTTGTTCAGGCCATGACAGGATTAGATTTATATTTTAGGAAGATCTTGCTATTCCAGGCAAGATGGAAAGATTCAGGAATGAGCTAAAAAGTAGCCTCAATCTTTTAACAGAAACTCTAAGTGACTTTCACTTTTATTTATTTTTATTATTTGTATTTTTGTAGTATTTAATTTTTTTTATTTTTTTTCATTTATGTCTATTCGTGCATTTGTTTGCTCATTCATCATTAAATAGTTATGGAGTGTCTAATATACGTCAGGTACTGAGTGAGATTTCAAGGATATAAAGATGAGTAAAAATGAATGTGATTCCTGCTTATGTATAATAGTGAGTCTATTTGAGAAACCAGAATTTATTTAAATAAGCATATCATTCACACTGCAGTTATTACAAGAGCTTTGGAGGGGAGGGTATGGTGCCACATGAGCCTGGTAGAGACCCATTTGTTCTTTTCAACTTTCATGAGCAAGTTAAGTGACACATGACCTGGGATTAGCAAAAGCAGTGGCAATGACCCAAGAGCCATGAGGAGAGAAGAGTGTTTCAGACAGGTTGACAATGTGCAAAAAGCCTGTTTAGGTGGGAATGTGGAGAGGGAGAGGGTGGCTGCAACAAGGAGGTGAAGGAACCAGAGTGTGACTGAGGCTGGACGTCAGAGGCAGATGTCATTTGCTTTAGTCAATGGAATGTTCAACCAACAATATCCATGCGCAGGCTTAAAAAGCACCTGTGTGGCTGTGCTTACTTTCACTCTTACCCCATGGCTAGGTGTAAGAACATTCCCACCATAGGAAGGTGAACCTAGGGAGCAGGGCCAAATCATCCTGGTCATCCCAGCAAAGGCCATCCTGCTTTAGGCAACAACCAGATGAGCCTGAGACATGAGTGAGCCCAGCTGAGACCAAATGGACCACCCACCCAAACAGAGGCTTACATCACCCATCTTCAGACTTGTGTGAAATAAATGTTTATAATTTTAAGCCACTGAGTTCCAGGGTGGTTGCTGTGTGTGCAGGTAGGACAGCAGGTGGAGGAGCAGAGATGTGTAAGAATGATTCTGAGGTACCTGATTTATATAGCTGGACAATTATCAGAGCCATTCTCTAAGATAGAACCACAATTTACACTGCCGAGCAAAACATCCCTGTGAAGGAGACCGGGAAGGAGCCCTTCAGTCACGGCTGGGAAACCAGAAGGCTGCTTTGCCAAGAAGGATGATCACATTCAGAAGCACCAGCTCAGCCAATTTGGATTGTACACATTTTCCAGATCATTGTTTTGCTCTTGAGTCTAAATGACCAGGGTTCAAATTCTAACTTGAGCACTCAATTTTTATTTGACTTTGGTGAGTCAACTGACTTTCCTGAACTTAAGCTGGAAAATATATACTATAACATATAGATGTAAACAATTTTTTGTGAGGATTACATAAGAAGCACTTAAAGCAAAATTCACATCGACTGGTATTTCATGCATACCCAAAGCATATTTGTTATTATAATATTGTTATAGCAATCTCTCTTCAGGCTGTTCTCCAGCTGCTGGGATTCTTCCCTCAGGTCTCCAAGACCTTCTAATGCTTTGGACTTGGGTCTGGATTTACCAAATCCCCCAAAGCCCTCCCACACTATTCTAACACTTCGTCACTCCCACTTTTCAGAATTCCCGGATTTCTGGAAGCTTGTATACATTAACTCATATATTTATTGAGCACATACTATATGCTAATCACAAAGGAAAATAATTACAAGGCACTGCTTTGCCCTATTCAGAAATGCCAAATACCACGTGATCTCATATTTTCATTTAAAAATGAGTATTTGCCCTAGCAGGTTTGGCTCAGTGGATAGAGCGTGGGCCTGCAAACTCAAGGGTCCCAGGTTCGATTCTGATCAAGGGCATGTACCATGGTTGTGGGCACATAACCACTGGGGAGTGTGCAGGAGGCAGCTGATTGATGCTTCTCTCTCATCAATGTTTCTAACTCTATATCCCTCTCTCTTCCTCTCTGTAAAAAAATTAATAAAATATATTTTAAAATAAAATTAAATAAAAATGAGTATTCTTTTCACTTTTCAGGTTACAAATCTCCTTGATACACATAATTTCATTTCACGTTTACAAAAGCCCAGCAAAGAGGCAGAACAAGTTTAGCAGCCTAATATCATTTTCATAGGTGAGCGTAAGCTTGCTGGCCATACTCCTTACCCCCTTTTCATTTGGAAGACAAGTTGACTAAAGAGCTTATCAGATTTTATTTATTTTGTGATGTGTTGTTCATCGTCACTTGTACAATAGCTTCTGAGCTCAGAGACCATGGGTTAGTTATCTCTGTATCACTGGCATCTTACTATATGCCTGCCAAAGGATAGGACCTTAATACATATTTGCAGCATAGCTTAGGATCAGTGAGTTAGGGTCAGTGATTTATCAAAGCCACATCATAAATCAATAGCAGACCTGAAGTTGAAATATAGTTCTCCTTTCTCCTAATTCAGTGTTCCCTCCATTATAATATGACGTTTTCCATTAATTTCATGTTCCTGTGACTGATTTTATAAAGCAGAGTAAAAAAGAGGGCAATATGTTAAGAGTTTAGGATATATGCCATAACATGTTTGGCTCAGTGGATAAAGCATTGGCCTGTGAACTGGGAAGGTTCTGGGTTCGATTCCAGTCAAGGGCATGTACCTTGGTTGCAGGCACATCCCCAGTGGGGGGGGTGTGCAGGAGGTAGCTGATCAATGTATCTCTCTCATCAATGTTTCTAACTTTCTATCCTTCTCCCTTCCTTTCTGTAAAAAAAATAAATAAAAAAAATATTTTTTAAAAGAGTATAGAGTATATTTCCCTGGCCAGTGTGGCTCAGTTGGTTGAGTATCCTCTCATGCACCAAGAGGTTGCTGGTTCAATTCATAGTCAAGCACATGCTATAGTTGTGGGGTCCATCCGTAGTAGGGGACCTGAGGAGGCAGTTGGTTCGTGTCTTTCTCTCTATTCCTCTCTTCTTCTCTCTCTCTCTCTCTCTAAAATAAATAAAAATATATTTTAAGAGTATAGGGTCTATTTATAAAACATCTACAAATAAACAAAAGGGGGGGGGGAGCCAAAGAAATAATATTTACTCAATGTCCTTATTCATGAGAAACATGTTATCTTATTTAATAGTTAGAATAACTCTTTGAGGTCAGTTATACCTCTCTAAAGATGAGGAAACTGAGTTTATAGAGGTAAACTTGGGTAGGGTTTTGCTGCAAGTAATTGTGAGACTGACATTATAACCCAAGTGAGTCACATTCAGTGCTTGTTCACTTTTTATCATAGCCCACATTGAGAAAAATGAGTGTGGACACACTGGCAAATGATTGGATGAATGCATGCTTTATTTTTTGGACTGACTTTAAGTTGAGAGAATGGGCCTAAATATGATAGATTTCCATATTCAGAAGCTGGGTCTCCTAGTACTCAACCTGTCATTTTTGCTCCTGTGGCTTTGTAAATAATGTATTTTTGTCATTTTATAAAATGACTGATTAGAAAGGGATTGATCATTTCCTAAGACTGTTTTGTGAGGAATTCCCACAGCCACTTGGCATTCCCCTGTCGGTGCTTATTTCTCTGTTTTTGATAAAATATAATTGTCTTAAGTCTCTCAGGCTTGATTAGATGGAATTTTCAAAAGGAAAGCTGTCTTATTACTGACCCTGCATCCTTTAGTTAATATATTTTTTTCTAATTTTACTTCAAAGATGAAAGTTTCTTAATTAACCATCAGAGGTTCTCTGCAGCTAAGTATATTAAAATCATATTATGCCTTCCTGAGGTTCTCCTTAGATTTTTCATTAAGCAAATCTATTGAAAGTAAAGATATGAGGGTAATCGTGTCTATATATAATAAAGAAAGACATACTTATTAGTTTTCTATTCTAATCAGCATCACTGCCACACTGGAAAAGTCAATTATTTTGTAATATTTAAGAATACTAATAAAAATGAATGTTATTTAGCTAAATCTTATTAGCTCTGGAAATGAGAAGAATATCAGACTAGGAAAAAAAATTCTCAGGTAATTCCAAATGTAATTTAGTGAATGTGCATCAAAGCAACTCAATTATTCTCAATGGTTATTTATTCATCACCTGCCATGTGCCCATCTTCCTTGGTTCTGAGAGGTAGAATAATGAAGACATTGACCGTGCCCTCAGTGAGTTCACAGCTTCATAGGAGAGATTGATTTTTAACTGGAACACAGTTAAATGGACATGTGCTGAATTAAAGGTATATGCAAATCAATGATGGACTAGGAAACTGTGTGTATAGGAGGCACAAAGTCCTGATTTGCCAATTTCCTTGGTATAAACATTTTCACCAAAATCAATGTTCAAGATACCAATTCAAATTGAAAAATTGTCTTAAACATTCTTGAGTATTAAACAATCAGCTCTCATGACTTTTGTAAGCTGGCTCAAGCATACCACTGGAAGTGTAGGGGAAGCATAAAAACAACAACATCCATGAATCTGGCCTGGAATGGAGGGAGAACGGAATTCAGAGCAGAGAGAAATTAAGCTATGCCTTAGGGAGAGCAAGGAGGAGGCATAGAGAACAGGGAATGCTCCAAGCAAGAGGGACTGCCCTATGCAAATTTAAGAAAATAACGGTGGTGTGCTGGGGTGGAGTGATCTGAATTGCTGAGTCTGGGGTATGAAACCTGAGTGTTACATTGGGGCCAGATTGTAAAGAACTGTGAATGCCACACTAGGAGTGATAATTCCCTTCTATAGAAAATTGAAGTTTCTGGAGGGTCTCACAAAACCTATTTGAAGAAAA